>NC_138210.1:46370205-47579287 GCF_964194415.1 Vipera berus
ATTTAAATTTTCAAATTCATTTTTAATTTCCTCATGGTTTGAAATTAATATCATTTGCATTTGTTGTAACAGAACATACATTTCCTCCTGGTAAGTATTTATTTTTTTCTTGTTATGTTCTTTCTGCAGTTCTCTGATGCTCCATAATGACCAAAAATCCTTTCTCTGCCAAACATTTTAAAGTCACAATTTAAAAAATATTTATAATCCAGGAAGGTCAATTTTTTCTAAGTTTTATAGTTCTCACTTTGTAGATAGTACACAATGTTTTCTTTTCTTTTGTTACAGCTGCTTTTTGTTTAATCAAAGCCCTAAAGGAGGACCCAGATTGTTGGGGGCAATAAGCTGACTTTGTAATAATGCCGCTTGGGGGGGCCGAAAGCCCTAATAAGCAGGCATATAACATAGAATGAAGGCTATTGCTAAGCACATTGGTTTGTGCTTAAATTGTAAGCCGCCCTGAGTCTTCGGAGAAGGGCGGGATATAAATGGGATTAAAAAACATAAAAAAATAAAGGTCACAACAGGCTTTTCTTTCTGGGCTGTATATTTAGGGCAGTATTTTCATCCACCACTAGATGTCAGCACGTGTCCATCTTTCAATTTTCTGTATTTTTCTTTCCCCATAAACTTAATTTGCCACTTCCTTTTAGAGGAGGAGGGACGCGGTGGCTCAGTGGGTTAGGACACTGAGCTTGTTGATCAAAAGGTTGGCAGTTTGGCGGGTCGAATCCCGAGTGCCGTGTAACAGAGTGAGCGCCTGTTACTCGTCCCAGCTTCTGCCAACCTAGCAGTTCGAAAGCACGTAAAAATGCAAGTAGAAAAATAGGGACCACTACGGTGGGAAGGTAACAGCGTTCCGTGCGCCTTTGGCGTCTAGTCATGCCAGCCACATGACCACGGAGACATCCTCGGACAAGCGCTGGCTCTTCGGCTTTGAAACGGAGATGAGCACCAGCCCCTAGAGTTGGAAACAACTAGCATGCATGTGCAGGGGAACCTTTACCTTTACCTTTAGAGGAGGATGGAGCAAAGACACCCCCCCTCTCACTTTTGGAGGGTTTTCACTTCTGGTTTTTATTTCTTTTTTTTTTCAGGAAACCAGTCAGGTAAAAGAGAGAGAATCAATATTCTTACCCAGTTCACTCACACTGTTTACAATCATGCTTAATTTAGTGCTTTGGGGCTTCAGCTGCATGTAGCTTGGGCTAGACTCATGAATGATGTTAGCCTTTCTTCTGTCGGTTTTTGGAGAGCTTTCCCCAGACGTCCAGATCAATCACCGTCTCCCAAGGATCAGCGGGGCTTCCCTCCTTCCTTGCCACCCCTCTGGGGTGGCTTTGGGCCCATTGAAGGTCCCCAAACAGAGAGAAATCAGCCATGGGCATTGATCTTCATGATCCCTTGGCTGTTGCGCTAGCTGCGCAGAACCGGAAGCCTCATCCTTGAATAATTTCTTTATAGTGTGCCTTTAAGTGCTAATTTTCCATGAGCATTGTCTTATGTTGGCTTCCCTTGAAATTGAATTAAAGTGTGGGAAGTCAGGAGGCTACAGACTGTTGAAAGATAGGACATATACACATCTATATAGGCATATCATAATCAATTACACCACTGCATTTTTCCCCATAAACAAAATATTTGTCTGATTGGAGAAGGCAAATCCAGACATTCACAACAAGAGGCATTTTAGTCAGCACTGTTGGTGTATTTACTATATCAGTACTATACTCTAATTACTGTATATTTTGACTTACTGTCAGGTCCCCAAAGAATATTATTGTTTCCTAATGCCTATTCCTAAATCTTTAACCTTTCTTTGTGGCCTGCCATTCTGTTGGGAGGGGGGATCTCTTGGGGATGCTTTGCACTGCCTTGCTATTGTGCCCTTCCCCCAAGGGATGGAATGTATCACCCTTATCTGAGAGATGGTTGCACTTGGAGCCAGAAGGAAATGAAAGTGAGAGAGACCTTGAATGAACATGCCAGAGAAGCCAGTTACCAAAATACTATTCCACTTGTAGATTGGCTAGAATTCAAATGAACATTGGGACTCCGGGGGGAGGAGTATTGTGCTGGACCAGTATATATTCAGCTGGTCCATTATTATAGCTAACTTAGGAATTAAGAACTGTGTTAGAGTATTTAGCATTTACAGGGTTAATACTGTATCCTTAGCAAATTGTATGTAAGAAAATGTAGCATTTACAGGGTTAATGCTGTTTCCTTAAGAAATGGCTTCTGGGAACTGTAGTCTAGTTGTTAGTAAGTCCTACAGCTTATCTAGCCAGTGGGAGGAGTTTCAAAGTTTATTGCCAGGTGGTAAAAGCCTTTGTCTAATCCAGCATCATGCATGCATCGATTAGCAGCTGTAACCACGCATAGCTGAGATGGGGAATTACACCGTCTTACCTATGAAAATGGACAGATATGATTATGACCAGACAAATCTACTGCAAAGTAAGTCTCTGCTTAGAGTTCCTGGACAATAAATGTTTGTTTTAATCCATTTAGTTGAGTTATACTTTCTGGAATCTAGAGCTAGAAAGCATTTTAGTTCTGGGGGCCAGAACAAGTATTGAATGACGCTTTTATTATACAGGTGAAACTCGAAAAATTAGAATATCGTGCAAAAGTTCATTTATTTCAGTAATGCAACTTAAAAGGGGAAACTAATATATGAGATAGACTCATTACATGCAAAGCAAGATAGTTCAAGCCGTGTTTTGTCATAATTGTGATGATTATGGCGTACAGTTCATGAAAACCCCAAATCCACAATCTCAGAAAATTAGAATATTACATGCAATCAATAAAACAAGGAGTGTACATAGAACAATATCGGGCCTCTGAAAAGTATAAGCATGCATATGTACTCAGTACTTGGTTTGGGCCCCTTTTGCACCAATTACTGCCTCAATGCAGCCTGGCATGGAAGCTATCAGCCTGTGGCACTGCTGAGGTGTTATGGAAGACCAGGATGCTTCAATAGCGGCCTTCAGCTCTTCCGCATTGTTCAGTCTCATGTCTCTCATCTTTCTCTTGGCAATGCCCCATAGATTCTCTATGGGGTTCAGGTCAGGCGAGTTTGCTGGCCAATCAAGCACAGTAATCCCATGGTTATTGAACCAGGTTTTGGTGCTTTTGGCAGTGTGGGCAGGTGCCAAGTCCTGCTGGAAAATGAAGTCAGCATCCCCATAAAGCTCGTCTGCGGAAGGAAGCATGAAGTGCTCCAAAATCTCCTGGTAGACGGCTGCGTTGACCCTGGACTTCATGAAGCACAGTGGACCAACACCAGCAGATGAAATGGCTCCCCAAATCAACACAGACTGTGGAAACTTCACACTGGACTTCAAGCATCTTGCAGTGTGTGCCTCTCCATTCTTCCTCCAGACTCTTGGTCCTTGGTTTCCAAATGAGATGCAAAAGTTGCTCTCATCAGAAAAGAGGACTTTGGACCAGTGAGCAACAGACCAGGTCTGTTTTTCTTTAGCCCAGGTAAGACGCTTCTGACGTTGTTTGTTGTTCAGGAGTGGCTTGACAAGAGGAATACGACATTTGAAGCCCATTTGCATCCAAATGAGATGCAAAAGTTGCTCTCATCAGAAAAGAGGACTTTGGACCAGTGAGCAACAGACCAGGTCTGTTTTTCTTTAGCCCAGGTAAGACGCTTCTGACGTTGTTTGTTGTTCAGGAGTGGCTTGACAAGAGGAATACGACATTTGAAGCCCATGTCCAGGATCCGTCTGTGTGTGGTAGCTCTTGTTACACTGACTCCAGCCTCAGTCCACTCCTTGTGAAAGTCCCCAACACTTTTGAATGGCTTTTTCCTGACAATCCTCTCCAGGCTGCTTGTGCACCTTTTTCTTCCACACTTTTCCCTTCCACATAACTTTCTATTAATGTGCTTTGATACAGCACTTGGGGAACATCCAACTTCTTTTGCAATTACCTTTTGAGGCTTTTCCTCCTTATGGAGGGTGTCAATGATGGTTTTCTGCACAACTGTCAGGTCAGCAGTCTTCCCCATGATTGTGATTCCTACTGAACCAGACTGAGAGACCATTTAAAGGCTCAGGAACCCTTTGCAGGTGTTATGGCTTAATTAGCTGATTAGAGTGGGACACTTTGAGCCTAGAATATTGCACCTTTTCACAATATTCTAATTTTCTGAGATTGTGGATTTGGGATTTTCATGAGCTGTAAGCCATTATCATCACAATTATGACAAATCAGGGCTTGAACTATCTTGCTTTGCATGTAATGAATCTATCTCATATATTAGTTTCCCCTTTTAAGTTGCATTACTGAAATAAATGAACTTTTGCACGATATTCTAATTTTTTGAGTTTCACCTGTATATATATATATATTCTTCTGTGGACATAAGCTCAAACATATGACATATTTTGCAAGTCACTATAATGTCAGTCTCTATGTCCATGATGTTTTTTGTTTGTTAAATATTGAAAATTACTAAAACATTATTTTCCCTGTTGCAAAGTGTCAGTTTACAATAGTTTACAAAAGTTCTTGACCCTTTCTTCTCTGTCTTGAAAAATTCATCACTATCTTCTCTGTTTTAAGTGTCTCTTTTTTATGATTTTTTTCCTCTCAGATTAAGATTCTAAAGAATTAAAATAAGTAAACTTTTTTCAAATGATTAGTTGAAAAAAGAAATTGACAAATTGAAAAAAAATGAAATTTTTTTTATAAAAAATTGAAAAAAGTATTTTAAAATTGAAGATTTTAAAATTGAAAATGGAATTTAAAATTAAAAAGAAAATTAAAAGTTGAAAAAGATTAAAGAATTGAAAAAAATTAAAAATTGAAAAAAGCAATTGAAAATTAAAAAAGAATTTAAAAATTTGACAAAAAGATTTTTAAAAAAACAAAAACAAAAAATGTTAAAAATTTAAGAATTTACAATAGTTCTCGGCCCTTTATAAAATGTTATGCACTTCTTTATGTTGGGAATCTCAGGCTTTTTTCTAGGAGATGTTTAGCTCTTAACCCTCTACACCCTACCTTGAAAGTTTATCCCTCTCAGAACCCATATCTTAATGGGCCCCTTCTCTGTTACTAACCCAAACCTTATTCTTTTGTCTTTCTGGGTTCTGCCATACTCCTGGAGGGGAGGGGGGAAATGCCTGGGGTTATTGCCTTGATTTCCTCTATCGCTACAATGTAACACTTTGCTGTTTTGCATATTTCTTCTATGAACTATCTCTCCCCTTGTTGTCAGCTAGAAAGCGGGGGGAGAAGAAAGGAATGTACCTCTGAGTTCTCAAAGGAAGGTGCGAAAAGCCGACAAAACATCTCTGCAGCACTGAGACAGTCTGATGTTATCTCCTTTTTCCCACAATGGACTTAACACCTGGGGATTCACATGTTTAACTGACCAGATGAACTATGGGGTGGGGTTTTGCTTGGGACACTTTTAACCTATTGATCTGAGCGGGAAACCTTCAGATCCTGTCCATTATGCCTGCTATCAACTTCTCCTAATAAAAGCTACTTTTGGAAGAAACTGCTTCCACAAGTTCCACTTTCTTAGGACGAGGTATTGAAGTGGGCCTTGACATTAGACAGGATCTGCAGTAATAGTCAGCCTGGAAGGAAAGCCCTTACCTGGGGGACTTTGCAAGACCATGTCAGACAACAGAGCAGGGAAAGAAGATTCTGCTGCAAAGGGGGATCCCTCCTGTCGGGCAGACCCCTGCAAGCAGTCCAGCTCTGAATCCTCCAGCTCATCGGAAGAAGAGGTAGTGGAAGTACGCTGCCACAAGCCTTGGTGGTTGATGGGTGTCAGAAAAAAAGACGATTGGGAGAAGAATGCGAGAAAGGTGACACTCAGACGGGGTAGTCGCCAGCCAGGTTGGAAAGAGGAGATGGAAAGATCCCTCCACCTTAGCGAGGATGAGGAAGATCACTCGGGGTATTCGAGCCAGTTGCTGGAACAGGCGATTGGCATGATGAAGATAGCCCTGGACTCTGTGAAGGAGGAGAAACCCAAACCCTACCATGGCTCTATTTGCATGGGTTGTGGGAAGAAGGACACCAAAGGGGAGTCTGAAGCAGAGGTCCCGGGGCCATCCAGCGGAACCACTGAACCTGCCTTAGTCGCCGCTGCCGCCACCACCCCTCGCCATGTGGAATCTGCAGACAGAGAGAGGAGATGACACAAACTAAAGAAAAGAGAATGATCCATTCAAAAGTTCCCTCCATTAGATATGACGTTCTGGGGGAAGCCACGATGCTTGGGATTTTTCCTGACCCAGGTACTGAATTACATGGAGGAGTATGGCCAGGACATCCCCACCGACCACGCCAGAATCTGCATTGTGGAAGCCGCCCTAGATAGCATCGCAGCAGACTGAGTCATGGACCTCTACAATGCTGATGTCCCGGAGCTACTGAATTTCAACCAGTTCATGTTCTCCCTCAGATGCCGATTCGAGGACCCATTAGCAGACTGGAAAGCCCATGAACGAATAAAGACCGTGAAGCAAGGCAGATGACCAGTGGCAGAGTAACTCAAGAGTTCTGAACCCTGGCTACCAAGCTGAACTGGCCAGAGGAAATTCTGCTTAGCCACTTCAAGGATGGTCTAAACCACGGGTCGGCAACCCATGGCTTCGGAGCCGCATGTGCCTCTTTGAGCCTTCTACTGAGGCTCCCAGTCCTCCTCCGCCATTTGCAGAGAGAGAGACAGAGAGAGGCACTTGCGCTTCCCTTCTCTCTCTCTCTCTCTCTCTCTCTCTCTCTGATCTTCTGCCTCACACTGTTCTCCAACAAGCTGACAAGCTTATTGGGCGGGGATCCTGCCTTTGCTGCATCTCTGCAGGAAGCAGCAGAAAGCAGCAGTTCTCTCTCTCTCACACACACACACACTGAGTGGGGGAAGAGGACTGGCAGACCAAGGGCAGGAGAGAGCCAGCCCAATAAGAATGTTTGTCAGCTTGTCGGAGAACAGCGTGAAGCCGGCTTGCCAGGTGAGCAGAAGATCAGAGAGAGAGGGGGGGAAGAGAGAGAAGGAGAGAGAGAGAAAGGGAGGGAGGGAGAGGGGGGAGAGAGAGGGAGAGAACTCATGCACAACAGCCTCTATTTCTTTTTAATTAAACTCTTCAATCAAGCTCCGCTCCTCCTGTGCGCCCACGTGAGAGTTTTGCGGCTCCCAGTGTTTTCTTTTCTCTGGGAAATGGCTCCAAGTGGCTCTTTGAGTTTAAGGTTGCTGACCCCTGGTCTAAACTATGACCTTTACAATGCCTGCCTTCCCTAAGGAGATCCACATTGGCTGCAAGATTGGTACCTTCTGGCAGAGGAAGCTGAGATTGACCTGGTCAAGAGAAAACTCAGAGGAGGGAGACCCTGGGGAAAATCACCACCAGAGCTGACCTGTGAGCTAGCAAAACCGCCCTCAACTGCCAAGAGAACCACCGGATGCTTCAAATGTGGCAAGGAAGGGCATCGCACTGCTGAATGCCGCTCTCGCACCCCAACTGAGAAGTCGGACTGGATCCCAGCTGGGAAATCCAGAAAGCCTCCAGTGAAGCTGAAGGAGATGGCCATGAAAGGCATGGAGACCGTTGAGTTCCCTGCCTCTGCCCAATGAGGGAAGGGAAGTCCAGCTTACACGGCAGAAGCATCCAACTCATCTGATGACAACTCTGAAGATGAACCACTGGAGGTGGACCCATCGTGCCCCTCATCCAGACAGTGACCATACTAACCCCCACCATGCCCGAAGCTGTGGAAGTTAGGGCATTAATTGAATCTAGGTGCACCTGCTGTCTTATCAGCCCAACCGTAGTGGGGAACCTAGGCATTCTGGGGGGACCACCTAGAGACTATAACGTTTGTGGTAACCCCTGGCATGGAATGCCCCATAATTTTAGGCATGGTGTGGCTAACCAAGTGGAATCTGCGGGTGGACTGGAGGATGGCAGAGCTTAGGTTCTGCAAAAGAGAATCAATTGAGCCACCAGCTCAGCCCCCGTTTTAGGAGACTCCACAAGAGAAAGCTGTGATAGGGGGAGAGAATGAACTGCCTGAAATACCTGAGGAGTATAGGGACCTAGAGGAAGTATTCAGTGAGGAGAGATCTAATGAATTGCTGCCACATTGGCCCACAGACTGTGCAATAGAAATCAGACCAGGGGCAAAACTTCCCAAACCTAGTGTCATGGTTCCGACAAATGCAGTGCTTCAAAGAACTTCAAGGCATTGTTTACCTTAAAGAATCTTTTATTATACTTGCACAGCTTCGGCATGTACATACAGAAACCAAAATCTGAATTCTCCTCCCCTGAACACATTGTATCAAACACAATTTCCTCCCTTAATTAAATGTCATAAATCACATTGTCCAATTAGTTTAAAATGCAAACTTTCCCTCCTGTTTAACAACCTGCCAAATACTTATCTTCTCTTATTACAAACAGTCTTGAGATACATTCTCCTTACTCCCCCCAGCGTCCACTAAATCTAGCTCTAAAAGTAATGTATGAGTTAAAGGAAGGCTACATCTCCCTATGTTGTCAAGCAAGAATATCCGATGTTAGCAGCATTGACATCCGGCCCCCCTTACAAAAAGGATAGACCCTGTAGCGTAATTAAAAGCCCATGTTAGGGACTATCTTTCAGTTTGTTGGGGTGTTTCTCATAAAACCTTTTGATGAGTCGGTCGGCTTTCGCATCACTAGATTTCACCCAAGTGGCTTCAGACGAGTATCCCTTCCATTGCAATTTCCCTTTAAAAATTCTAGAATCAAGAATACGCTTTACTACATAGTGGGTTTGACCCGCCACTACGAGGGGCCCAGGTGCCTTCTTAGGGGGAGGTCTTAAAGTGGATTCTTGAAAAGGTTTCAACAAGCTGCAATGAAAGACAGGGTGAATTCTCCCTAAAAGCCTAGGGAGTTTCAATTCTACTGTGACTGGGTTGATGATCCTTATGATGGGGAAAGGCCCCAAGAATTTTGGTCCTAATTTCTTACTGGGTAATTTTAGGTGTAAATATTTAGTTGACAGATAAACCTTTCCCCCAATTTGGAATGTTCTTTGAGGGGCTCTCTTTTTATCTGCCTGCTTTTTATAAGTCTCAGAAGTCTTTTTCAAAGCAGCTTTCATGTTTCTCCAAACTTCTTCCCACCCCATCACCCTTTGATCAAGTGTCTGGGAAGCGGAGGGCAACAGAGGGTATTCAGGTATTGGGCTGAATTCTTTTCCTGTGGCTACCCTGAAAGGAGTGTAGCCGGTGCTGCTGTGAACAGAATTATTGTAAGCCACCTCGGTGAAAGGGAGGAGGTCAGTCCAGTTTGTTTGTTGGTATGAAACATAACATCTGAGATATTGCTCCACCATCTTGTTAGCGGATTCCGCAGCCCCATTGGTAGCTGGATGGAAAGCAGATGATAGGCCTTGAGATGATCCAATTAATTTAAGAAAACTCCTCCAAAACTTCGCTGTGAACTGCACCCCCCCCTATCTGAATTTATTTGCTTAGGGGTGCCATGCAGCCGGTAGATATGTTTCAGGAACAATTTAGTGAGTCGTTGGACTGATGGGAGTCCTTTGCAAGCAATGAAATGAGCCTGCTCTGAGAACAGGTCTATCACAGTCCAGATGACAGTATTTCCTCTACTTTCAGGTAGGTCTACTATAAAGTCCATAGCTATTTCTTCCCTTGGTTGAGAAGGGTCTGCCACCGGCTGCAGTAATCCAGGGGTTTTCTCTGGAATTCTTTTCATGGTGGCACATACAGCACAACTCCTGACATAGTTTTCCACATCCCGTTTTAGCCCCGAACACCAAAATTGCCGGCGGCTGAGATGTAGTTTTTAGATATCCAAAGTGTCCAGCCTGTTTTATGTCATCGCTGTGTTTGAGAGCATTCAGATGGAGGGCTCCAGGCAAATACAGTTTCCACCCCTTGTAAGCCAAGCCATCCCTGCATGTTAGGGAGGCTTGATTGTCTTTGAACCATTGATCGGTGAGGAGCTTTTGTTTTATTTTCTTTGCCCCAGGGTCATCAGCGTTAGGGGCCCTGCGAGGCATGAGTTGAGCAGCAGTTTGTGCACTGGGGATGATTGCCTCATTAACCTCTTCACGTTCGCTTTTGTACTGGGGTAATCTCAATAATGCATCAACTAGCTGTTTGGCAGCTCATGGTCCATGCTAGTGGTTGGCCCGGTCATGGTTTCTCTCCTCCTTTGCCTGTTTTTAGTAGTTCTGTAAAGGGCAGGGCAATCTCGGCAAAGGAGGGGATGAATTGACAGTAGAACTTGGCAAACCCTAGGAAGCTCTGGAGCTGTTTGTGAGTCTCCACTGGGCTGCGCCTACTCTGAGGGCCAAATTAACTCTCCTAGCTGGGGGACCTGCCAAAATTTTTCTTCCCCCGTCTTGTTATCTGTCACTTCCCCCCTGGGATCGCAGCCACTGCCGGGTTGCTAGCTTCAAGCAGTTTCTCTTTTCCCATGATGAAATCTTCTCTTGAATCTCTGCCACCTCCCCTCAAGTCTGGAGAGAGCGGCTGGGGTTCAAGACCCCTAAATAGTTTGAAAAGTTTAAGATTTTGGCTTAATGTCATGGTTCCGACAAATGCAGTACTTCAAAGAACTTCAAGGCATTGTTTACCTTAAAGAATCTTTTATTATACTTGCACAGCTTCGGCGCGTACATACTGAAGCCCAAATCTGAATTCTCCTTCCCTGAACACATTGTATCAAACAAAATTCCCTCCCTTCATTAAATGTCATAAATCACATTTTCCAATTAGTTTAAAATGCAAACTTTCCCTCCTGTTTAACAACCCACCAAATTCTTATCTTCTCTTATTATAAACAGTCTTGAGATACATTCTCCCTACTCCCCCCAGTGTCCACTAATTCTAGCTCTCAAAGTAATATATGAGTTAAAGGAAGGCTACATCTCCCTATGTTGTCAAGCAAGAACATCCGATGTTAGCAACATTGACACCTAGATTGTACTCCATGAGCCCACAGGTATTGAAAGAAATGCAGAAATTTATAGACAAAAACTATAGGGATTTTATTCAGCCAGCGAAACCGAAGGTGGCTGCTCTTGTCTTGTTCAGAGAGAAGAAAGATGGGACCCTTCGCCTCTGCATAGACTATAGTGCTCTGAACACCATTAGTGAAAGCAACCTATACCCTCTCCCCCTCATGAAAGACATGCTGTCCCATCTCTCGAAAGGGAAAATTTATTCCCTCATTTGCCCAAATAGCCTTGCCTATTATGAACTTACTAAAAACCAGAGGGGAAGGCAAACCCAAACCAAGCCAGCTGCTGAAATGGACAGTGGAATGCCAAGCCGCTGTCAAGTTTCTGATGTATGGGCTTTTCAAGTGACTCTGAGGCATTGTTTACCTTAAAAGTCCTTTATTAGCCTAATACACTGGCAAATGCTTGCTCGAAGGAAGCTGGAATCTGAAATCTCTGCCCCTTGCACAATATATTAAAACACAATTCTCCACCTTTCTAATTTTGTCATTAATCATATTCTCCAATTAATTTAAAGAATCAGTTTCCCTTCCGTTAGAAGAACCGCCGAAGCCTTATCTTCTTTAGAGAAACAAATGGCCTTGAAAGTGCATTCCTATTCTTCCCTCCTCCCACTTTAAACTAAAGCAATACACCAGTTTAACATATGAAATAGCTACTTCTTCATCTCTTGTCAAGCAATAACATTCAATGTTAGCAGCATTGACAGCCACATTCGAGAGGCTGAAAAGACTTTTCTCTGCAGAACCCGTTCTGCGGCACCCCGACACCAATAAGCCTTTTGTAATTCAAGCAGACACTAGTGACGTAGAAGTGGGGGCTGTATTGTTACAGGAAAACAATGAAGGGGTATTGCACTTCTCCTAATAAAAGCTCCTTTTGGAAGAAACTGCTTCCACGAGTTCTACTTTCTTAGGATGAGGTATTGAAGTGGGCCCTGACAATCCCTTTACTCTCTGTCCACAAGTGTTATGTACCTATCCTCCCTGCCTTTTTGCCCTTCAGTTCCTGATCTGGGTGCTTAGCTGCTGCTCAGCTGCTCCACTGCGCTGCTCTCAGCCTCTGTTTGTCCACAGTGTTGCTCTCAGTCACTGCTCTGGGCACTCAGCTCCTCTGCCACTTAGCTCTGCACTCCGCTACTGATCAGGGTCCACCGTGCTGCTCTCAGCCACTGGTCTGCTGCCACCTAGCTCCATTTCACCTCTGCTCAGTGGCCTCTGTTTGCACCTCACTGCCTCTGCTCAGCTGCCAGGCTGGGTCACTGGGCCTCCTCTCCATCTCTCAGCTGGGCTGCTGGGCTGCCTCACAGCTGGGTCACCTGTCAGCTGTTCTGTCTCTCAGTTGGACCACCGGGCCACCTCGTTAAAGGATTTTTTTCTCAAAATTTTAAAAATTCTATAAATTTATTTTCATAATTCCCCAAATTTAGAAGATTGTTTTTTAAAAAATTTAAACTGAAATTTCTATTCTTATATGTTAGTCTTCTAGAACAGGGCTTTTCAACCAGTGGTACGCATACCACCAGTGGTACTTTGGCACCTGGCAGGTGGTACGTGACCATCCTAGAAAGTGGTAGCGGGGTAAGGGAATGAGCTGAACTGGTGGCAGCATCGCACAAGCCTGAGCGAGAGATGGCTGGAGCTGCAGGGCTGTCAGGGCTCAGTAGAAGCCCCAGGGCTACACGCACAGCTACAAGCTGATCAGTGCTTCTGCAGAGCTGTCGGGGCTCAGAGCTGGGCTCCAGCTGGTTGGCGCTTCTGAAAGCAGCACATAGCTGGAGGTGCATGGAAAAGGAGGGGGGAGAGGAGAGGATATAAAAAGAGGAGGTTTTGGCAGGAAAGGGCCAGCAAGGGGCTGCCCATGACCCACCCCCTGGGTGCACGCACAGGAGGCAGCGAGCACCCAGCGTCCCTGCTGACTGTCCCTGCTGACTGCTCAGAAAGAATAGAGGCAAGCCCAGGCTGACCAGGTGCTGATTTACAACCTCATAGCTACCATCAAAGCCAGAACATGCTCAGCCTTAGATTCACAGGGCAGCCCTGGAACCACCAATGGGCTGCCTCAGCCCCTCCCCCGCCCTGCCCCCTGTGTGCATGCACAGGAGGTGCTGAGTGTGCAGGGACTGGTGTCCCTGGGGACTGCACTCTGAGCGCTCCACAGGTTTATTTTTTTAAGCTGCCCAAGGCTCCAAGCAGGAGGCTTCCCCCTCCTCCCTGTCACCTCTGTGTCTGAAGGGCCTCAGTGTGGCTCTCAGCTCACCTCTTCCAGACCTGTGCACGTGTGTGTGTGTGTGTGTGCGCGCGTGTGTGTCAATGCTGCAAACATTGGATGTTTTTGCCTTGACAATATAAGAGGCAGCCTTTTTCTTTAAACTGTTTTGCTCTGAATAAAATGAAGCTGGGGGAAGGAGAATGCTAACCCGATTGTTTAAATAAGATAAGGAATGGCACACTAGATAACAGAAGTGAAGCTTGCATTTTAAGCTAATTGGAGAAATTGATTAATGACATCCAAATTAAGGGAGGGAATTGTGTTTGATACGATGTGTTCAGGGGAGGAGAATTCAGATTTTGGCATCCATCCATGAGTGCTGATGCTTCATTCTCATTATTATAGATTTTTTAGAATAAACAATGCCTGAATGTTCTTTGAACTGTCTCTTTAGTCAGAAGCATGACAGTGTCTGTGTGTGTGTGTGTGCTCACGCGTGCACACGTTAGGGGGATCTCACTCCTTGCAGCACCACGCTGTGACATTGGGGAGGAAAAGAACAGGAGAGATAAGAGAAGCTGCAATGGGAGCTTCTTGCAGCCTTCCACGGTTCACCGGAGGCCGGAGAAAAAACAACAATGATATGGCAACCAGGGGGCCCAGCGGAAGCCAGCATCCTGTCCCAAGTGTGCCGGTTGCAGCGCGACCTCCACCAAGTGTGCTGGCTGTGGTGGGAACCACGCAAGAGCAGCCTGCAAGTTCTGGACGGCTACTTGTCGGGCCTGCGGGAAGACAGGCCACATCACCACGGTCTGCTGGAACCATTCCCGAGATGGCCTACACGAACTGCAACCCGAGGACGCGTCGCTGAAAGGTACTGGGGCCCATCTGCACACCACCATAGACTATTTTAAAAGCCGGAGGGCCATCTGCAACACAGGGGTCCACCGGCTACTCACCCCCAAAATTAGACTAGACATCCATTTGCAAAATGGAGCTTGACTCTGGTTCGGCAGTCTCTGTAATCTCACAGGAGACCTTTAAATTTGTGTGCGGCCGGAGCAAGCGGTGGGCCAAATTGAGGCCCTCCAGCATAACTTTAACTGATTTCCAACACACCCCCGTCAGAGTCATGGGGGAGGCCACCCTTTCGGTGCGATTCAGGGGCTTCCAAGGGCACTTGGATATCCTCGTGGTCGAGGGCTGGAGGACTAGCCTCGTGGGGTTGGATTGGTTTAAGGCCCTAGGCATAGGGATCTCAGGAATCCATAGCACTCAGGCCAACAGCATCAAAGCTGTCTGCAAAACGTTTGAAGACGTGTTCGATGATAAATTAGGGAAATACACTGGCCCCCCCATCTCCTTTAAACTAAACTCTAGCGTTCTGCCTGTGAGAATTAAACCCTGTAGAGTCCCCTTTGCTCTCAAGCATAAGATTGAGAGCGAACTAGATAAGCTAGTAGAACAAGGGGTATTAGAACCGGTAGAAGGGGGAGAGTGGGAGAACCCAATAGTTACCCCTCTCAAGTCAAACGGAGAAGTGAGAATTTGCACTGATTATAAGTGCACGATAAATCGAGCACTTAATCAGCACGCTTACCCGGTTCCAACGGTCAGCCACGTCCTTGCTACACTCCAAGGCGGCGCCATCTTTGCTAAGCTGGATCTCGCGCAGGTGTACCAGCAGCTCCCGGTTACCCGGGAAACGGCAGATGCCCAAACAATAGTCACGCACAGAGGAGCCTTCAGAGTTAACTGTTTACAGTTCGGTGTCAGCGTAGCACCAGGGATATTCCAGGAGGTGATGGAGCGGACTCTGAAAGGCATTCCAGGGGTATGGCCGTACTTTGATGATGTTCTCATCACAGGGGACACAGAGGAGATGTTAGCTGAGAGGTTGCAGGCAGTTCTAGGGAGGTTCTGCTCTGCAGGGTTTAAGTTAAAGAAAGACAAGTGCTGCATTGGCGTTAAAGCCACAGAATTCCTAGGGTTCAAAATTGATGCCAAAGGGATTCACCCTGCAGAATCCAAGGTGAGGGCAATCAAAATGGCCCCCACTCCCAGGAACAAGGCGGAGCTGCAAGCATTTCTGGGGCTCCTGAACTTCTATCACTCATTCCTCCCACACAAAGCATCCATAGCTGAGCCTCTGCACAGGCTCCTAGACAAGAAGGCTGCATGGAACTGGACCAAGGTCCATGAAAAAAGTTTCAAAAACCTAAAAGAATTGCTGTCTAGTAATTCAACAGTCACCCACTTCTTTGAGTCAAAGCCCATCTGCATCGCTTGCGATGCATCCTCCTATGGAGTGGGTGCAGTACTAAGCCACCTGGAAGAGGACGGGGAACAGGTGCCCATCGGATACTACTCCCGAATATTGTCAGGGGCAGAAAGGAATTACGCCCAGATTGACAAAGAAGCCCTGGCGATAGTGGCCGGGGTCAAAAAATTCCATGACTACCTCTATGGCAGGGAGTTCACCATCTTCACGGTGAAGATGGGGGTGTTTACAATAGACAAGCAACCCCCCCCCCAAATTCTATCCCCAAGGATGCTCAGGTGGTCCATATTCTTTTCTGCATACACCTATAAACTGGTTCACAAACCAGGCAAGGAAATGGGCCATGCAGATGGGTTAAGTAGGTTACCCCTAGCAAGCTCAGAACCCGATCCGGCACCGGCAGCCCAAATATTGGCCATCCAGGACCTACCGGAATGCCCCTTAAATGCAAAGGACATAGTGGCTGAAACAACATCCGACAGAATCCTGAGCAGGGTTCAGTCGTGGGTAGTCATGGGGTGGCAAGAAAAAAGTCCAGGCCCGGAATTCCTGGCATACTTCTCTAGGAGGTATGAATTGTCTGCCCACAAGGGATGCCTGTTGTGGGGTAGCAGGGTCATCATCCTGGAGACATTGAGGGACAGCTAAGCACTGGTGGTACTTGAATATTGTCATGTCCTAAAAGTAGTACAATCTGTGAAAAGGTTGAAAAGCCCTGGTCTAGGGCAGTAAAGGTTTAAAATCCTCTGGTGATAGTTGTAACAACGTTTTAAAATGACCACTCAGTTTTCCCAAGAACATTTAATATATACAAAAATTCTTATTCAATTCATTCATGATTATTTAGTTAGTAAAGAGTAAACACTGTAATCCTTATAAATATGCAGAGAGGAAAAAAGAAAAACAGCCGTGCAAATAGATTTGTACCTAATTCATTGGGGGGTGGGGGGGGAATACTCAGGCAAACAGATCTGTTTCTAATTCATTTTGCAATTCTGTCTGTGCAAGTCTGCACTATTAATAGTAAAAAGAACTATGCAGTCGATATTGAAGAAAATCAGTACAGTCTATATAGAGAGAACTATCTCCATGCTAAGTTGATGGGCTAACTGTTCAGCAAAAACAAAGTAAGGTGTAGACAGAACTCAGTAGAACTCACCAGCTAAATTTTGCATCCAAATAAATGTTTGAATTCCAAGTTTTCTCTTCTCTCCAAGTCCAGTCTTTTCCTCCATTCACTTTTTTACCCCTGTGGGTGCAATTCTGTGCATGTTTAGGGTTTTTGTTTTAGGCTTTTAAATAGATTACTGTATTCAGGACAGCCCTGTTTCTGCATGCCTGCATGCATGCATGCATGCATACCCCATCTTTTTTGCCAATAGCACATCAAATTATTAACAGCAAATATTGTAGTGAAATTATTCGTAAGAACTACTTTGCTCAATTTTGTTTCAGGCTGCACTTAATCTTTATTGATCTGTAGGACGGCCCCCCTCCCCACATTAAAATAGTTTTTATTCTTAATATTAAAAAGAGGCAGAATATTATATTTCCCCAAAGGAGAAATGGAGAAAAAATCTTAACAAAGGCAAAAAGCAGCCCCGGTCCCCCTGCCATAGGAAAACAGCTTCAAACTAAGAAACCTGAAGAGGCTGGCCTTTAGGAATGCAGATTTTCTAACCCATTCAGGAAGACTTGGCCAATATATTCATGAACAAAACGCCTTCAGGCACAGAAGGCCAGAGTTGATGGGATTAACAATTTACATTCTCCCACCCAAATTCTAGGGACAGGACATGACCTTTAGGACATAATAGGATTTCCCCACCACCATTAGAATAGCAAAAGACACAAGGCTCACTACATTGCACAACCCCCTGATATGCAGGTTCTGAGGTTTTGCTGGTAAAAAATACAGGAAACCAGAAGTTGCCTTCAAGCTTTACGTTTTTATTCAGCTGAACAAAAAGACGGGCTCCTCTAAATGAGAGCAGCCCCAAAAGACAAGAAATCCTTGTATTTATTCTTTCTGGTTACGTAAGGAGGCCATCCAGCAAAGCTGACATGCATATGATAAAGATTTCACCCAGTAAGTCTGGCATACTCTAGATAAGAGAGCAGATGTAACAAACATGTTCCCTTTTGGGTGTTTCCCTAAAGATATTGTATGTTCTTGGGTGGGTTAGGACATAGAGTATTTTCCTTGCTGGCCTTTCATGACCCTGCATCCAGGACTTTGCAAGAGCCCAAAGACAGTAGGGCCATCTGCACATTCACAATTGATATTTCCTATACTGTCCCCTAATTCCAGGTCAACATAATCCCCACTTTCATACTTAGATCAGTGCGCAAAAGTATAAACACGGGATAGGTTTCTGTAGTATGCGGACCACATTGTTGACGACAGGCAGAGGTGAATAGGGGCAAGCAGTGAATGACACAACAGGATACAAGAACAAGGAATACTACAAAGAGAGTACCAAGAATAATTCCCTAAACCATCCCCATACAGCATCAGTAGAAATCTTCAGATTTTTAGGGTAATTCCTAATTCCTTCCTCCATGAGATGAATGGTATCCTTGTGTTGGATAATATGAACAGAGGGAAAGATAATCCCTATGGTACATGTACCAGATCAGTAAGCTGGCAAAGACTTACAGGCAAACTGATCACAAAGGAACCACCAGTCTGAGTGATTAGCAAGATAAATGCCTGGTTCACCTTCCAACCCCTTAGGCATATAAGCTCTAACACCAGACATATAAGTCATGAGTCCCATTGCTGCAAACAAACTACAAAGAGCAGAGGGGACCTTCTTGTAGTCAAGGCCAAAGGTCTGATGACATCTATGCCAACCATCCCACATGCCAGTACTGATCTTCCATGTGACTGTGCAAGGTGTATAGATCCCTAACTTATCTCTGGAAGAAGAACTTTCCTGCCCCAAACATAGGAAGAGTCCAGCCTGTTGTGACATTGGCCATCATGAAGGCTTCCAAGGGTGTAGTTCCCATGGCCAATCCATGTATACCAGTGGGGGATATAAGTATTCACTTATATTCACTTATATACAGTAAGTATAGGTATTCACTTATATTCACTTACTTTGGGGGATATAAGAATCACTTTGAATCTTGAAGGGACGGAATTTTTCTAACGTCTATTTTGAGAAGATAAGAAGCCTGCGTACAGAATGGGAGGAGAGACCTCTTATGTGAAACTAATTGGATAAGGTCATTTATGACGTGTGGGTAAGGGCGGGGATTGTGTGTGTGTTACGATGGGTTTGGGGGGAGGAGATTTCAGATTCTCGCATCCCTCCATGAGTGCCGATGTTTCGTTTTATGATTAAGACTTTTTACATAAACAATGCTTGCATTTTGTTTTATTTGTCTCATTCATCGGAACCATGATGTGCAGATTCAGTAATCTGTTATGTTCAAAAGCTGAATCCATGCTTGCATATCCAGTATATGGGTGTTGGAGCCCCAAGTCCCCAAAGAGGGACTGGGAAATTGGGGACCACCTCCCAAAATTGAACCTGACCACCGCCCATAATCCCCCCCGCAAAAGAGAGGATGGAGTAGGGAAAGAAAAACAAGACAGGGTACTAAAAAAGAAAGGATGAACAACCCAAACAAAAAAACCAGATGTCAGCCAAGAGAGAGAAGTGACGCCCGCGATGTAAGTAAGCAGAAAGCCGGTGAGAAGAAATCGCCCATGTAGAAGCCCAGCAGGCACAGGTATCACAATGACCAAAACATCCCGGCATACAGATCAGCATTGGCCCTCAAACAGAAACTTCAGCCCAAGGTCTTCCTCAGCACCAGGGGCCACAGTCCAAGCAACTCAGTCCTCAGTGTCAGAAGGTGGTGAAGAAGAGCGAAGACAAGTGTGACGAATCCAAGCATGAAGTCCAGCAAGCTTGACCACCATGTGGGTAGCGAGAAGAACAATGAAGGGCCCTGTCCAGCAGTCAGCTAAAGGGCTAGAAGCAGTCCAGGATGTGACAAGCACCCAAACACCAGGAAGGAAAGGATGGACTGGATGATCCACCCCTGGACGATGGAGGGCTTGAACAGCTTGAGAAATGAAAGAAACATCATTAGCAAGATGAGGGCCTGGTCTCCAACAACAGGGAGGGAAGTGGATAAGGCAAATGAGGAAGAAAGGGCTGACCATACACCATCCCAAAGGGAAACAGGTCTCCCCATGTGTACCGAAGACTGGAGCCTATAGGACAGATGAAACCACCAAACAATACCCAGGGCCTGAATTTCCTGCTGGATATTGGCAGGGAAAGGCCTCATTCCCTCCAGAGAAAGCATCCACAAAAACCCCATGTCCATGGCAACTCAGTAAAATCAAATTCCTAATAACTAGCAGGATCCTGGCTAGCCCCATGCCTCCCCAAGGGGAACTTAATAATTTCCATAGGTCATTACATCCACAAATCACACATCGCCTGATCATTGTGAAGGCCCTGTTATAGATCCCTGTTATAGTCCATTATAAGAAACTCAGCCATGGCCTTGTAACCCCAATGAGTGCTGCCATGCAAGTTTTGTAAGAAGGCCCATAATGCATGTTTTGGGAGAAGGCACTTCCCATCCTTCTCCAGCCTACGTCCATGATAAACAGCACCTAGTTCAGAAGCTCTGTGCTCATCCAGTGCATATGTGTTGGAGCCAGCACAGGCAAACGTGAGGGTACAAGTGCACCCATATACCAAGGGGACAGCGGACCTCATGCGGCATACTTTAAGGTGCGGTTGGCCAAGGCACTTCCTCTTCCATGTACAGTACCAACCCTAACATGGGCCCTCACATGCATGACAGCTACCTTATGTAGGAGCAAAACAGCATCCAATAGCCTGAAAATGTCCCGTACAAATTTAATAGGAGTGGTGATGGAACCACACTCCATCTATAATGCCCCACGTCCATGTATAACACAAACTTTCCCACAAATTTACTGTCTATAAATATATTAACCGCACCGTCTGATTTTTCAAGGCTCTCATCAAGGCAATGAGTTCAGCTTCCTGAGCTGAAGTACTTGCAGGGAGAGCTGCTGCTTCCACTATCTGGTCCAATGTGACCACAGCATAGCCAGCTAGCCTTTCTCCCTGTCCCATAAAACTGCTGCCATCTGTATACAGGTCCCTGTCCACTGCCTCCAATGGCGGGTCAGGTAGATCCGGCTGGCCAAAAAATACTTCTGTAATAGTTTATACACAATTATGATCGCTATCCAGTTGGGGAAGAAAGGTCGCTGGATTGAACCTGCTACTGCACTCTATATGAATTTGTGAGTTGTCAAGGAGTGCTATCTGATACCGTTCCAGCCAGGAGGCTGTAAGCCAATGGCCCCCTTGGATGCTAACAAATCCTGGATGGAATGGGGTGATTCCACTGTGATAGGAGCCCCAAAGGTTAATTGTTCAGCAGCCCAAAAGAAGAATGGCACTGCAGCCACCCAAAGGCACACTGGCCATCCTTGAGCAACAGGATCCTATTGTCTGGAAAAATAGGCTACAGAGTCAGACCAAGTACCAAAGGTTTGAGTAAGGAACCCAGCAGTCACCCCTTTACTTTTATCCAAATACAAGGGGAATGGTTCAGTGACATCAGGAATGCCAAAGGCTGGAGCATTGACTAAAGCAGTTTGAATGTTATCAGACAATACCTGAAAAATCCTTGGTCCACACAAAGGGTTCTTTATCCATGCCTGTAGTGGCCTGATATAGGGGCTTAGCCATTAGAACAAAGATGGTGGCTTGTAACGTAGCAAGCAAATGCATCCTAAAAGAGCATAGGGCAGTCTGAAAGGGAAAGAAAGATGAGTAAGGCCAATACCACCCATAAAGCATTCCAAAGGATTGAGTATTACAGCTGACACAGAAGGGCCATTGGCCCCAAAGACCTGAAACGTTTGCGAGGAAGGGTCTCCAAGGGGCTTATTTAATACTGAATGTGACGCTCCTTTACCAATCAAAAAGGGTATTGTTCTTCTCTTACTTTGACTTGTATCAGAGGTGAAGAGGAAGAATCATCCATAAAGGCAGGGAAATAAAGGCCACAGCCCCTCACCCCCCACTTTCTATCCGGAGCATGGTTGAGGAACAGTACCTATAGGACAGTTAAGAAGTGAACATAAAAAACATACCCTGCTCCAGTGGCCAAATGTCATGCGTATACAACACCGGTCCTGTCCCAGGGCAAAAGACCGCAGTGGGTGGTTTGGGGGTACCTGGAATCTGGGTGACATCATCCCATTTCTCTCTTGAAGGGGATTAGATTTAGATTTATTAAATTTATATGCCGCCCTTCTCCCCAAGGACTCAGGGCGGCTCACAACAATAAAAAATTAAAAAACATAAAGTACAAAATTTAAAAAAGAATTAAACAATGGATGTAATAAATAAATGACAATTTAACCCAATAAAAGCCAAATTTAAAACCATAGTCAGTCCAGGCCCGCTTGTTGGAACATCCATGTCTTCAGGTCACGGCGGAAGGACCGAAGGTCAGGGGCCGTCCACAGCTCTGGAGGCAGTTCATTCCAGATGGTTAGCGCACCCACAGAGAAGGCTCTCCCCCTGGGGGTCGCCAGCTGGCATTGCCTAGCCGATGGAACCCTGAGGAGGCCGACTCTGTGGGAGCGAACCAGGCGATGGGAGGTTGACAATGGCAGTAGGTGGTCTCGCAAGTACCCCGGGCCTAAGCCATGTAGGGCTTTAAAGGTAATTACCAGCACCTTGAATCGCACCCGGAGGGCAACCGGAAGCCAATGCAGCTCGCGCAGGAGTGGTGTAACATGGGAGTATCGGGATCCTCCCATAGGCACCCGCGCGGCCGCATTTTGCACCAGCTGAAGCCTCCGGGTGCACTTCAAGGGCAGCCCCATGTAGAGAGCATTACAGTAATCCAGGCGAGAAGTGACAAGGGCGTGGGTAACCGTGCATAGGGCATCTCGGTCCAGAAAGGGGTGCAACTGGCGCACCAGGCGAACCTGTGCAAAGGCCCCCCTGGTCATAGCAGTTAGATGATCTTCCAAGTTAAGCCGTGAATCCAGGAGGACACCCAAGTTGCGGGCCCTTTCTGAGGGGGGCAGTACCTACCCCCCCCATCAAAAGGGAACATGTTGGACAATACGAGATGCCGGTATCCACAGCCACTTGGTCTTGGAGGGGTTCAGCCTGAGTCTGTTCCTTCCCATCCAGACCCGCACCGCCTCCAGGCACCGGGACATCACATCAAGGGCATCACTGGGTTGGCTCGGGATGGAGATGAACAACTGGGTATCATCCGCATATTGGTGATACCTCACCCCAAAGCCACGGATGATCTCACCCAGAGGCTTCATATAGATGTTAAACAGGAGGGGGGAGAGAACCAACCCCTGAGGTACCCCGCAAGAAAGGGGCCTTGGGGTAGATCTCTGTCCCCCTGCCAATACAAACTGCGAATGGACCGAGAGGTAGGAGGAGAACCACCGTAAAACAGTGCCTCCCACTCCCAGCCCCTCGAGCTGTTGCAGCAGGATACCATGGTCAATGGTATCAAAAGCCACTGAGAGGTCAAGTAGGACCAGTACAGAGGAGCAACCCCTGTCCCGGGCCCGCCAGAGATCATCTACCAGTGCAACCAATGCTGTTTCCGTGCTGTAACCGGGCCTGAAACCAGACTGGTATGGGTCCAGATAGTCTGCTTCATCCAGGAATTGCGGGAGCTGACACGCCACAACACTCTCAACAACCTTTGCTACAAAACGAAGGTTGGAGACAGGACGATAATTATTCAACGAGTCCGGGTCCAGGGCAGGTTTCTTGAGAAGGGGCCTCACCACCACCTCTTTTAAGGCGGAGGGGAAGACACCCTCTATCAATGAAGTGTTGACAACTGCCTGGATCCAGCCCCCTGTCACCTCCCGGGTGGCCGAAACTAGCCCCCCTGGTTATCACTTCTGGCCATGTCATGCAGGCTTTATACGCTCCTTCCAACAACTTGTCTATCATCACCTGAAGTCCCCTCCACTTTCTGTAATTCACACTTAACATCTGGAGCGATCAAGGAAGTGACTGGGACTTTCAGCTGGCAACCGATGAACATCATAAATTATGCCCACATTTCCTGTTTAGGGAGGGCAATCTGCAATGCATTGACAATAATACCTTGGAAACCTTTAAGTTGCAGATCAAGGATCCTCCTTCCTTTTAGTAGCATTGCCTACCAGATGCCCCTCCTCTGTTGTTAAAAAGACATCCAGCATGGCTTGGAGGTCTGCCTAGTTAGTGGACAGAACCAATTCAGAATATTTGTGTGGGTGTCAGTGTAAGAACCCAGTTGGTCCTCCCATGCATAAAGATCAGATGTGGAGAAGGGAGTATGAACCAAGACCCCATCAGTGTCCCCCCTTCTAACAGCTACCTGCCCTGTGAGGGAGTAGATCCCCTCATGGGTGGTGGAGCAGAAGCTAAAGCAGGAAAAGGCAGTGCCGTGGAAGGTCACCACATCCCACAGTCTCTAAGCACCTGCTTATTCACATGTAAGGTCCAGAAAAACAAAACAAAACAAAAAAGACAAAAGAGCATATGCATTGTGCTGATCATGATCCATGCCTCTTTAAGCACAGTCTCCATGGTTTCAAAAACTCACAAATTTATGGATTCCCCTGTGGGCCAAACAGTGGGTATGCCCTGGTATCAGAGGGCATTGTATTTAATCAGAGTTTCAATTTCATATCCCGATGGGTTTTAAGCTTACCAAAGTTCCTTATGATACAGTCAAGAGGGCTGAGGACACAGCCACAGGTTCTCTCTCGCTTTGTTAGCCTTTTTGCAAGGGGAGAAATATGTGTCATATGTTAACTCTTAGATTACCTTGCTAGGCCCCAAACATGGGGCAAATCTTTATTTCCTGTTTTCAGCCTTATCTCAAAGGCCATCGAACAGGCTGTAGTCACACCGGACAGTTCATATATTTGTTTAAATTACTAACAAAGAATTTAGGGAGGCTGATATGCATTTCGGACTCATTAGTCCTCATCAGTCAGTCATACCCTTCTGAGATTCGAACCTGGGCTGCTTGCACGTTAGGCAGTGTTTTTACTTCTTGAGCCACAGGTTCTCTCTCGCTTTGTTAGCCTTTTTGCAAGGGGAGAAATATGTGTCATATGTTAACTTTTAGATTACCTTGCTAGGCCCCAAACATGGGGCAAATCTTTATTTCCTGTTTTCAGCCTTATCTCAAAGGCCATCGAACAGGCTGTAGTCACACCGGACAGTTCATATATTTGTTTAAATTACTAACAAAGAATTTAGGGAGGCTGATATGCATTTCGGACTCATTAGTCCTCATCAGTCAGTCATACCCTTCTGAGATTCGAACCTGGGCTGCTTGCACGTTAGGCAGTGTTTTTACTTCTTGAGCCACAGGTTCTCTCTCGCTTTGTTAGCCTTTTTGCTAGTAATTTAAACATATATATATATATATATATATATATATATATATATATATATATATATATATATATATATATATATATATATATATATATATATATATATATATATATATATATATATATATATATATATATATATATATATATATATATATATATATATATATATATATATATATATATATATATGTGTGTGTGTGTGTGTGTGTGTGTGTGTGTGTGTGTGTGTGTAAATTACTAACAAAGAATTAAAGGGAAACTGAGACGCATTTCTGACTCCTTAGTCGTCATCAGTCAGCTATACCCTTCTGAGATTCGAACCTGGGCTGATTGCATACAAGGCAGTGTTATTTGCCTCTAAGCCACAAGGTCCCTCTCGCTCTGTTAGCTTTTTTCTGCAAGGGAAGATATGTTTCAAATGTTAACTATTTAGATTACCTTGCTAGGCCCCAAACATGGGGCAAATCTTTATTTCCTGTTTTCAGCCTATCTTGAAGGCTATCAAACAGGCAGTAGTCACACCGGACAATTCATATATTTGTGTTAGCTTTTTTCTGCAAGGGAAGATATGTTTCAAATGTTAACTATTTAGATTACCTTGCTAACAGAGCGAGAGGGACCTTGTGGCTTAGAGGCAAATAACACTGCCTTGTATGCAATCAGCCCAGGTTCGAATCTCAGAAGGGTATAGCTGACTGATGACGACTAAGGAGTCAGAAATGCATCTCAGTTTCCCTTTAATTCTTTGTTAGTAATTTACACAAATATATGAATTGTCCGGTGTGACTACTGCCTGTTTGATAGCCTTCAAGATAGGCTGAAAACAGGAAATAAAGATTTGCCCCATGTTTGGGGCCTAGCAAGGTAATCTAAATAGTTAACATTTGAAATATATATATATATATATATATATATATATAGAGAGAGAGAGAGAGAGAGAGAGCAACCACAAACCTCAAACCAAACACCACTCACAACCCGTTGCAGCACGAGAGTACAAGATTAATGCCCCTTGCTTTCTAGGTGCCCCCAAAACCCCCCCAAAAGAGGGGGGCCCTAGGTGCGGCTGGCATTAACCCTTCCGCCCAGCTCTGGTCAACGGTGGGAAATAATTCAAGGAAACAGACACACGTTTACACACACACACAATCCCCAAGCAAGCCGGTGTAACAAAGTAATGTATATCTGTGTGTCCTACCTTACCTTCAGCCCTCCTGAGTATGCAGGAACCAAGTAAAAGGCAACCAAAAAGAAGAAAAAAACTGGTTCCTGTTAAAACCACAATGAAGAGTCAAGAAGGGGGGCACATCCAGGAAATCCCAGAGCATGCTCGGTGCCTTCCCCTTTCCTGAGCCTCCCTAGGACCAACCAAGCACCTCTCCTGGAAACCAGGCTCACCAAAAATGATATGCAGGTTCTGAGGTTTTGCTGGTAAAAATACAGGAAACCAGAAGTTGTCTTCAAGCTTTACGTTTTTATTCAGCTGAACAAAAAGACGGGCTCCTCTAAATGAGAGCAGCCCCAAAAGACAAGAAATCCTTGTATTTATTCTTTCTGGTTACGTAAGGAGGCCATCCAGCAAAGCTGACACACATATGATAAATATTTCACTCAGTAAGTCTGGCATACTGTAGATAAGAGAGCAGAAGTAACAAACATGTTCCCTTTTGGGTGTTTCCCTAAAGATATTGTATGTTCTTGGGTGGGTTAGGACATTGAATATTTTCCTTGCTGGCCTTTCATGACCCTGCATCCAGGACTTTGCAAGAGCCCACAGACAGTAGGGCCATCTGCACATTCACAATTGATATTTCCTATACTGTCCCCTAATTCCGGGTCAACACCCCTGGAGCATCTCAATCAGAACCCTATAAAGATCCATTGACTCGCTCAGCCATTTTGTCAGCTGTCCCAGAACTGCATGCTGTTACCAGTTCTGCTCATCAATAAACAGAAACCTTCTTTCCTAAGCAGCCTCCATTTTATTTTCAGCATCTTAGCCTCCATTTTATTTCCAGTGTCTTACTCCCAGCTTGGAACTGGACCTGATTTTTCTTTCAACACATCTTTAATGAGTATTTATATTATGACCCTGACAGCTTGTTACCATTGTCATAAATTATCTGACTTAAGTCTGATTAAAAATGCTACCTTGAATGCTAATTTAATAATCCATTTAATAATACCATTTCTTGTCAATTATATAACCAGAGAATGGGTGCCAGTTGTAAAATGCAACACACAAGCCTGTCCTTAAAGGCTAATATCCCATCATGCTTTGTCATCTGCCACATGTAAATCTAGGATTCTGTATCTGCAGTGACTTCCTTATTAGTGAACTGACAAAATGATAAAGCTCAGCTCCAGCCACTAGACAATTATGGACTGGGTTTGCTGCCTGTGGGAGATCAACAATGTAGAGTCACTTCTGTTGTCTTTTACTGCTGGTCTTCGCAGGAACCCTTGCTTTCAGTGACAAGCATTATGTCTCATATAATGCTTGTATGGATATAGGAAATACAATACTGTAGTTAATATGCAGCCAAGTGATTTAAGGCCAAATTGAACAATATGGTCAAAGAATATTTCTAAATGCTTCCTGAATGAAAAAGGCATGAGGAAAAAAGATGAACAACCATTGCCAACATGACTAATTGAAAATGAAGTTATTACATTTTAATCGGGTTATATCATACTGTATATCATATCATATTATAATCATGGCAGTAAAGGCTCTTTTCCTTTACCCCACTGGCTGAAATTCCTTGGTCAATGGGGACCACAGCATGCCCCTTCTGCCGGAGTGATTGAGGACAGCCAATCCCATTGGGGTGAGATAGTTCCTCAGGTAGCCTGGACCCATGCCATAAAGTGCTATAAAGGTAATAACCAATTGGTTATTGGATCCGTAAGCAAACTGGCAACCAATGCAGTTCACATAACAGTGGTGTTACATGGGCCACCCTAGGGCCCCCTAAAACTGTCCACACAGCTGCATTCTGTGCCAGCTTCTGAATACTCTTCAAGGTATAGCACATTACATTTATAGCACATTACAGTAGTGCAGACATGAGATGACCAGGACATGAATGACTGAGTGCAGGGCCTCATGATCCAAGAAAATGTGCAACTGGTGCACAACATAAAGCTGTGCAAAGGCTCTCCTAGACACAACTGCCACCTGTTTTTCAAACATGAGTTGTGAGTCTAGGCAAACCCCTAGGTTGCACACAGGCCTGTCTGGGGTAGTGAAACCTCATCCAGAACTAGGGATGTTAAGCTCCCAGTTCCCAATGTTCCACACACCCATAGCTACTCAGTCTTACCAGTGTTCAACTGAAGCCTGTTATCCCTGATCCAGAGCCCCACAGCCTCCAGGCACTGTGAGAAGCCAGCAACATGTCACCCAGAGTGGACATATAAAGTTGAGTATCATCAGGGGAGTTCACCCCGGGTGTCATGGCAACACGGATGAAATTAACTGTAGCTCCAGTTTCCTAGTCTGATTTTACTTTGTCTGGAGACACAGAGAGGTCAGAAAGTCACCCTGGACAGGCAACAAGGAGGAAGGGAAACCTTGGGAGTTCGGAGCCAACAGCGGTTGGCCCAAATGGACTGAGGAAACTGAGGTGTTGTGATTCAGTGTCAGCCTGTGCTCCCAGCAGCTGAATCTGAGAAATCTGAGGAGGAGGAGGAGGAGGGGTTTAGAGATCCTTCGGTGTCAGAGGGAGGCTCTGATGCACTGCAGGACTCTCAGCCTGGCCCCTCCAGTCGTGTTCCTCATGATGCTCAACTGTGTGAGGAGGAGGTGTCAGACTCAGAGGAGTCACAACTGAATCTGTTCAGAGACGCTAGAAGCAGAAGGCAATCCAGCAGAGTAGAGCAGAGAAAATCAATGAGGCAACTCAGTGAAAGGAGGAGAAGGCATTGAGAAGCCACACCTTGGGACAGATAATAAAAGGGGAAGGTGTGGGCGGTGCTGGTTGGTGAAGGCAACTGTTCGAAGACATTCAAAGAGAATCCTGGTCTGTTCTTGCTAATCTGTCTGACTCTTGTTTGACTCTTGTTGGATGTTTTGAATCATGTATTTTTGGTTGAAGAAAATATTCTGCTGCTTTTTTGTTTGAAAGACTTTATTATTTGGAACTGTAAATAAATTTGGGTTGGTTTTTTCCAGCCTATTGATTGTTAAGAGGAAAAAGGGGTTGTCCCTGACACACAAACAGGGCCAGTCGTAGGCTGGAACAGAACAAAAGGCTGCCAGCAAATACGCAGACAGCCCAAGCCATAGACAGCCAGGGAAGAAGTGAAGAGCCTTGGCAGCACCGATGAACAGCTGACTGTCAACAATGTGTGAGATCTGGGTGAGATTGTTCTTTATTTCTCTTCCCTATGGACTTTTAAAATATAAATTCCTGAATTGGATAATTTTTAAAAGTAAAAACCCCAGGAAGACTCGGGAAGAAGAGAGTTAAAAGCGGCAAGAAATCTGAAATGGGGGAACAAAATTAAGAAATATAAAAAATATGCAGAAAAGATTTGAGACTGATTGAAAAAATAATATTTTTTTTGCTAACTTTTTTATTTGGGAAGATTTTTTTACTTTGTTGTGAAAGAGCAATTTAAATAAAGTTTTATTACTGGATAGAGACATTACAATTAATGAGGACATCTAGTGGTGAAGGAAGATACTACAATAACACAGAAAGAATCAGAAGAGTGATGACCTTGAAACAACACCTGTGCTAAACAAAACATTCTGTGACTCTACAAAAAAAACAAAGATTTTTTTTATAACTACATCTTTTAACTCTAGACATAACCATTATAGAAACTATTTAGAGGCAGAGGGTTTTTTAATATCTTTGAACTGAGAGAAATATTTGGATTAGACTTGTGGAGTTGGTTCTTTTTTAATGTTGGATTATAGTTTAAAGCAGTTGGCCCTTTTTTAAACTTGGATTATAGCCTAAAGCAGTTGGCTCCTTTTAAAATTTGGATTATAGCCTAAAACAGTTGGCTCTTTTTAAAGTTGGATTATAGCCTAAAGTAGTGGGACTTTTTCTAAAGTTGGATTATAGCCTAAAGCAGTTGGCTTGTTTTTTTTCGTTTTTTGTGGGTTTTTTTCTCTTTTCTTCTTTTTTTTCTTTTCTCCCTGTGGATTTACAAAACTTGCTTGCTTGAACAATGAGTGCACCAAATCTTACTAAAATTACAAAAAAACCTGCTTCTGCACCCTCTTCTGGAACATCTAGTCCAGCAAGTCAGGGATCTATTGAAGCAATGTTACAACGAGAGAAGGCAAACAATCTCCAAAAAGAGATGCACACAACTTTACAACTAATGCAAGAAATGATGCAGAAGAATCAAGAAACAAAAAGCAATCTTGATAAGCTAAATGAACAAATGCTTGATATAAAGACACAATTTGAGGCTCATCAACAAATGATTCTTAAAAATGAACAAAGAATTCAGAAGGTGGAAGATCAATCAGAAGATACTGGGAAAAAGTGAAGCACTAATGACAGAGAATGAAAGATTAGATTAGAACAAGCAAATCAAAACTTAGAAGCGGCAGTTGCTGCCTTGGAAATGGAGAAATCTGTACACTATTCGAGATTCCAGAACATACCCGAAGATAAAGAGGGAGATATAGCAGAAGTGATTATTAATCTATTAGCAGAGGTCCTAAAAATTGAAAGATTGGAGATGTAACAAGAAGTGGATGAAATATTTAGAATAAATTCAAGTTACGTGAGGAAACACAAATTGCCCACAGAAGTCCATGTAAGATTTATGAAGAAAACAACAAGGGATGAGATATTAATAAGAGTCAGAGATTACCCATTACAATATAAAGATAAAGAAATAGTAGTGCTGAAACAGATTCCCAAGAGAATAAGGGATATTCAAAGAGAATATGATTTCTTGACTACAAAGCTGATTGCAAAAGGAGTAAATCTTAGATGGCTGATGCCAGAAGGGATTTTAATCAATTGGAATAATACAAGATATCAATTGGATTCAGTGTGGAAGGCAAAGGGTTTTGATGAAAGATATAGAGCATTTCTGGAAGAAAGAATACAATATCAACAAGAGGATGGAAAAAGCCAGAAACAGACAGAAAAAACAATAGAGGAAACAACTACACAAGTGGAAGAAGAAAAAGAGAAGATGAATCAAGAGGATGAGGGAACAGTAAGAGAGCAGAGGATTACGAGATCAACAAGACCTAAATACAAGTAAATCAAAATGGAGAAGGAAAATGGAATCTTTTCAGTGAATATTAATGGATTTAATCAAAAAGAAAAAGAAATTTTCAAACTACAGAAATTAAACATTGATATAATTTGTTTGCAAGAGACACACATAAAAAATCATCATAAACCTTTGGAAAATCCAAAACTTGGAAAACTTTATTACACATCAACTCAACAACAAAAAAGAGGAGTAGCTATATATGTTAAAGAGACAATAGATTCTAAAATGATTTATGCAGATGAAGAAGGAAGAATACTAATGGTAGAAATATTTTTAAATCAAAAACAGATACTTTTGATAGCAATATATGCACCAAATAACAAACAAGAAGAATTTTATCAAAACCTTCACAGAAAAATAGTAGAAATGGAATATCAAAATATATGCTTAATTGGGGATTTCAGTGCAATAGTAGATGGGACATTAGATTACAAAAGCAGTAAATCAGGGAAACAAGGAAGAAAAAAATTACCTAAGACTTTTTTTTAACATGATAGAGGAAATTGGTGTACAAGATATTTGGAGAGAAATGATTCCAGGAAAATCACAATATATATTTTATTCTAATAGTCATAAATCGTGGTCTAGAATTGATATGATTTGGATGATGCCTGAATTAAGGGTTAATATGCAGGAAATTGAAATAGAATTAGGTACTTAGGCAGGTCATAATCCTTTAAAAATGGTGTGGAAAGGAATGCAGAAAAAATTAAGATGGACTTTGAACAAATCTATATTAAAAGAAAGAATTTATAGAATTAGCAACAAAAGAAATGGAATTTTTCTTCAAAGAAAATAAAAAAGAAGATACAACATTACAAAATGTATGGGATACAGCCAAAGCATATTTTCAAGGCGTAGCAATAACATACATGGCGGAAAAAAATAAAGAAAAGAGACAACAATGTCAGTTGTTAAGAGAAGAATTTAAAAAATTAGAATTTGAACTACAAATAAACCCACAAAAGAAAATACTGAAAAGACAAATGGAAATAATAAAACATAAATTAAATTTAATTTAATAGAATCAGAAAAACTGGAACAGCAAATTAAAAGGACAAAGCAAAACTTTTTTGAAAATGCAAATAAACCAGGAAGATGGTTAGCTTATAAACTTAAAAAACAGAAGGATAAAAAATTGATAAACAATTTAGCAGATGAAAAAGGCTGTTTACAATTTAAAAATGAAGAAATAAAGATAATTAAAGAATACTATGAAAAACTGTATGTTAAGGAAGAAACTCCATGGGAGAAAATGACTCAATATATGGAAGAAAATAATTTACCAAAAATTCCAGAAAATTTCAAGACTACATTAAATGAAAAAATAACAATGATGGAACTGACAGAGGCAATAAAAAGACAAAAAAATGAAAAAACACCGGGACCAGATGGACTCCCGGCAGAGTTTTATAAATGCTTACAAGATACATTAAGTTACCATTGAAAGATGTATGTAACAAACTTTTATTGGAGGCAAAACTCCCAAATACACAGACAGAAGCAAATGTTACTTTGATACGAAAAGAGGACTCAGATTTGACCCAGTTAAAAAAACTATAGACCGATATCACTATTAAATATGGACTACAAAATCTTCACTTCCATAATAGCTGAGAGGCTGAAAAGATTTTTGACTGAATTTATACATCCAGACCAAAACAGATTTTTGCCAAAGAGACAAATAAAAATAATTTGAGAGTAATACAAGATATATTGGAATATTATGAACTGCATTCAGGGAAACAACTGGCATTAGTATTTTTAGATGCCCCAAAGGCATTTGATAATGTTTCTTGGCAATTTATGATTCAACAACTAAAAACAATGGACTTTGGTCAAAACTTTATAAATACGATTCAGACAATATAGCAGAAACAAACAGCAAAACTGATTGTAAATGGGGATTATACAGAGAATTTTGATATACCAAAAGGCACAAGACAAGGATGTCCACTATCCCCACTGCTATTTATCTTAACTTTGGAAGTTTTAAATAGAAACATTAGGCAAGTTCCAGAAATTAAAGGATTGAAAATAAAAGGTGAAACCTTTGCAGATGATTTGGTATTCATTCTAGAGAAACCTTTAGAGGCGATTCCTAAACTATTGGAAAAGATAGAACAATTTGGAGAGATAGCAGGATTAAAGATAAATAGAGAAAAAAACTAAAGTGATAGTTAAAAATCTTACAGATAAACAAAAAAGCAATTATCAGAAAAAAATAGAATTGCAAATATTCAAAAAGGTCAAATACTTGGGAATATATTTGACAGCAAGATGTTCAACAATAAGAGAAGATAACTATATTAAATTGTTAAATCAAATAAAGCTTCATTTAGAAAAAATGGAAGCATCTGCAACTGTCGATGTTAGGAAGAATTGCTACGGTGAAAATGAATATATTACCAAAAAAATCTATTTTTGTTTCAAATGATACCTATAAAACTGGAGAAAAAATTATTTGAAGATTTAAACTCTCTAATTCAAAAATTAATCTGGCAAGGAAAGAAAGCTAGAATTAAATTGAAAATGTTACAAGAAGCTAAGGGAAATGGAGGTTTTGGCTTGCCAGAATGGGTTTTATAGTATCAAGCATCAATGCTAACATGGGTAAAAGAATGGATAACTCTTAGAAATAAAAGATTGCTGTACTTGGAGGGAGATGATCTACAACTTGGTTGACATGCTTTTTTATGGTATGGAAAAAATAAAATACATAAATACTTCCAAAACCACTATATTAGAAATGCACTATTATTAACATGGGAAAAAATAAAATGTAAAATCTATTTGAAAATTCCAAGATGGCATTCAACAATAGAAGCATTTGTACATCCAAATCTAGCCAGTCTCGATAAAATATGGACATATAAAGATATTCTAAATTCTGAAAGGAACTTAAAATCCAGGCAAGAGATGGAAAATCAGGGCATTGATTTAACATGGTGATCACATTTACAAATGCAAGTGAGATATGACAAAGATATTAAACAGTATGAATTTTATAAAGAGCAGACTATGTTTGACCAGACATTGCTAACTTCTGATGAAAAGTTAATTTAAAAAATGTACAATTTCTTATTAAATCTGAAAATGGAAGATGAACAAGTAAAAGAGACAATGATAGCATGGGTAAATAATTTTGGATATAATATAGACTTAGAGAAGTGGCAAAGTTTGTGGGAAAGAAACTATAAACTGACAATGTCAGCTTCATATAAAGAAAACTTATAAAGACTTCTGGTTTGCCATCGCGGCTGCCACGGCTTCTAGAAGGCGAGCTCCATCTTCCGCGTTTGGTTTTGCTCCACTGGGGGACCCTGGAAAGGGTCAAGAGTTGCCCTGTAGGGGTGACAAGCAAAGAGGGGACCCCCGCTTGATCATGGGAGGGCAGTCGCCCTTCCACTCAATCCGGGGCAGCCCTCCAAACCGGTGGACAAAAGACCGCCCATAGAAATATGGCTCGTCACTAGGCTGCAGACAGCCGAAGTCAAACTTACCACCAGGCACTTCTAAAGCAGCACAGATGAGACTGGGTGAGATCTGAACCTCTCTTCAGTCCTAAGTATTTTCTTTTCCTGTAAAAGCTGCCTAAAGTAGGGACTTCTGATTTGGTTGCCGACGGGACGGATGGAAGAAGCTGGTTCTCTGGCTTCCTAGTCCGGTTTCGCTTTGCCTAGCGACGCTTAAAGGGTCGGAAAGTTGCCCTGGAGGGGCAATGAAGAAGGAGGGACACTCCAGGAGCTCAGATCAGGCAGTGGACAATCGGAGCGAACTGAAGAACCCCTCTGAAAGGACAGAAGAAAGGCTGCCGGGTGAGTCAAGGCAGCCCAAGTCATCTCCAGCTGGAAGGGAAGCACCGCAAAACAACTGACTGTCAACAGCGTGCTGAGGCTAGGTGAGCCAGAGTTTTCTTTCCTTCTCCTTGTGGATTATAAAACGTTGACCCCCTGATCGGAAAGAGCTGAAAAGCAAAGACCCTCAGAAGGATTAATTTAAAAGTGTCAGGCAATTGCAAAAGGGGAAAGCATTTTAAAGAATATCAGACATTGATAAATAAGCCGAGGTGGACATATAGTGGTGAAAGAAGAAACAACAGCACCAATAAAAAGTGATAAAAAAAGAAAGAAATGAAAAGAATGTTTCCATAATATTGAGCTTGAAGAGACACCTGCAAATAACAAAAGTGCCTTGTTGTAAGAGTACAAGGGAAAAGACTTTTCACAGTTATATTTGTTGACTTTGGCTAAACCCAAACAGACACTATTGGAAGAAAATGAATGCTTTATATCCAAGACTTGACTGGGGGAGGTGAATTTGGCCTAAAACAGCTGGGTCTCTTTTGCATTTTGGACTCTGGTTTAAGACTGTGAGTTGTAAAATGAGTACATCAAACATTACTAGACTTATGAAGAAAACTTCTTCTGCACCCTCTGTGGGACACTCTAGTCCAACAACCCAGGCATCTATTGAAACAATGTTGCAATCTGAGAAAATAAGCACTGCCCAAAGTGAAACGCAGGCCTCATTAAAATTTATTCAAGACCTGATGCAAAAAAAAAAACACGAAGAGACACAAAGTAAACTTGAGAAAGTAAAGTGAAGAAATCCTGGATATAAAGGCACAATTTGAAGCTCAAAGACAAATGATTATTAAAAATGAACAAAGAATTCAGAAAATGGAAGATAAATCAGAGGACATTGGTAAAAACTGGAAATGTTATTACAAGAAAATGAAAAATCAGAACAAGAAAATCAAGACCTAGAGGGAGCAATCAAGATCCTGGAAATGGAAAAAGCTATTTGAGATTTCAAAATATTCCTGAGGACAGAGAAGAAAACATAGCAGTGGTGATCATTGACCTACTGGCAGAGGCTCTAAAGGCAGATAGAGAAATTCAAATAGAGGTAGATGAAATATTTCGCATGAACTCAAGCTACGCAAGAAAAAACAGACTACCAAGAGAAGTACATGTAAGGTTTATAAAGAAAACAACAAGGGATGAAGTACTGAGAAAAGTGAGAGATGAGCCATTACAATATAAACATAAAGAAATTGTGGTTTTAAAGCAGATACCCAAGACAGTAAGAGACACTCGAAGACACTACCATTTCTTAAATACAAAGCTGATTGCCAAAGGCATAAACTTCAGATGGCTGATGCCAGAAGGCATTTTAATAAATTGGAATAATACAAGATATCGACTGGATTCAATCTGGAAAGCAGAGGACTTTGAAGCAAGGAATACAGCAATTTTAGATGAAGGAGTGAAACAACAACAAGGGGAGAGTAAGGAGCACAAACAAATGGAAGAGATGACTCAAGGAGCAACCGTACAAACAGGAGAACAGAAAGAGAAAGATGAACAAGAGGGTGAAGGTGAAGGAACTGCCAGAGAACAGAGGATTACCAGATCGACTAGACCCAAATATAAATAATGGAAATGGAAATGGAGAAAGAAAATGGAATTTTTCCAGTGAATGTACATGGACTAAACTCCCCATCAAAAAGAAATAAAATTTTCATGAAATTACAGAAATTGAACATAGACATAATTTGTCTGCAAGAGACACACATAAAAGAACAGTACCATAAATTATTGGAATATTCAAAAATTGGGAAACTTTATTATACATCAGCACATCAGAAAAAAAGAGTGGTCGCTGTATACATCAAAGAGACAATAGATTCTAAATTGGTATACTCAGATAAAGAAGGAAGAATCGTAATGGTAGAAATATATCTGCTGTCAAGGTTCTGACAGATGAGCTCTTCAAATGACTCTGAGGCATTGTTTACCTTAAAAGTCTTTTATTAGAGCCCTAAAACATCGGAAATCCTTGCTAGGAGAAGCTGGAATCTGAATTCCCCTCCCTTTAGCACAATATATTAAACACAATTCTCCTCCTTTTCATTGCTGTCATAAATCACATTCTCCAATTAGTTTGAAGGGTCAGTTTCCCTTCTGTTAGACAACCTGCCAATTTCTTATCTTCTCTTATTTCGAGACAGCCTTGAGACACATTCTTCCTCCCCCCTCCCCCAGCAATAACTGATTATAGCTCTTAAAGTAACATATAAGTTTAAATATGAAATAGCTGCTTCTTCATCTTTTGTCAAAGCAAGAACATTCGATGTTAGCAGCGTTGACATCTATGCCAAAAGCAAATATTGTTAGTGGCAATTTATGCACCAAATAATAATCAAGAAGAATTTTACCAAAGCCTACATAGAAAAATAATAGAAATGGAGTACCAAAATATCTGTCTAGTAGGAGATTTCAATGTGATAGTAAAGGGAACAATTGACTATAAAAGCAATAAAACAGGAAAAACAGGAAGAAGACTACCCAGGACGTTTTTTGATATGGAAGAGGAAATTGGAATTCAAGATGCCTGGAGGGAAATCAAGCCACAAAAATTACAATACACCTTTTACTCAAATAGCCAAAAATCCTGGTCAAGAATCGATATGATTTGGATGACGTCTGACGTGATGAATATACAGGATACTGAGATAAAAATAGGCACGTGGGCAGACCATAATCCCCTAAAATGATATGGAAAGGAATACAAAAAAGACCAAGATGGATTTTAAACCAATCTATATTAAAAGAAAGAGAATTTATAGAGTTGGCGAAAAAAGAAATGGAATTCTTTTTTAAAGAAAATAAAAGAGAAGATGCAACACTACAAAATGTATGGGATACAGCTAAAGCATACTTTAGAGGCATAGCTATAACATATATGGCAAAGAAAAATAAGCAGAGAAGACAGCAATATGTACAAGTGAAACTCGAAAAATTCAAATATCGTGCAAAAGTTCATTTATTTCAGTAATGCAACTTAAAAGGGGAAACTAATATATGAGATAGACTCATTACATGCAAAGCAAGATAGTTCAAGCCGTGATTTGTCATAATTGTGATGATTATGGCGTACAGCTCATGAAAACCCCAAATCCACAATCTCAGAAAATTAGAATATTACATGCAATCAATAAAACAAGGAGTGTACATAGAACAATATCGGGCCTCTGAAAAGTATAAGCATGCATATGTACTCAGTACTTGGTTTGGGCCCCTTTTGCACCAATTACTGCCTCAATGCGGCCTGGCATGGAAGCTATCAGCCTGTGGCACTGCTGAGGTGTTCAGTCTCATGTCTCTCATCTTTCTCTTGGCAATGCCCCATAGATTCTCTATGGGGTTCAGGTCAGGCGAGTTTGCTGACCAATCAAGCACAGTAATCCCACGGTCATTGAACCAGGTTTTGGTGCTTTTGGCAGTGTGGGCAGGTGCCAAGTCCTGCTGGAAAATGAAGTCAGCATCCCCATAAAGCTCATCGGTGGAAGGAAGCATGAAGTGCTCCAAAATCTCCTGGTAGACAGCTGCGTTGACCCTGGACTTAATGAAGCACAGTGGACCAACACTAGCAGATGACACGGCTCCCCAAATCAACACAGACTGTGGAAACTTCACACTGGACTTCAAGCATCTTGCAGTGTGTGCCTCTCCATTCTTCCTCCAGACTCTGGGTCCTTGGTTTCCAAATGAGATGCGAAAGTTGCTCTCATCAGAAAAGAGGACTTTGGACCACTGAGCAACAGACCAGGTCTGTTTTTCTTTAGCCCAGGTAAGACGCTTCTGACGTTGTTTCTTGTTCAGGAGCGGCTTGACAAGAGGAATACGACATTTGAAGCCCATCTCCAGGATCCGTCTGTGTGTGGTGGCTCTTGATACACTGACTGCAGCCTCAGTCCACTCCTTGTGAAAGTCCCCAACAGTTTTGAATGGCCTTTTCCTGACAATCCTCTCCAGGCTGCGGTCATCCCTGCTGCTTGTGCACCTTTTTCTTCCACACTTTTCCCTTCCACATAACTTTCTATTAATGTGCTTTGATACAGCACTTTGGGAACATCCAACTTCTTTTGCAATTACCTTTTGAGGCTTTCCCTCCTTATGGAGGGTGTCAATTATGGTTTTCTGCACAACTGTCAGGTCAGCAGTCTTCCCCATGATTGTGATTCCTACTGAACCAGACTGAGAGACCATTTAAAGGCTCAGGAACCCTTTGCAGGTGTTATGGCTTAATTAGCTGATTAGAGTGGGACACTTTGAGCCTAGAATATTGCACCTTTTCACAATATTCTAATTTCCTGAGATTGGGGATTTGGGGTTTTCATGAGCTGTAAGCCATAATCATCACAATTATGAAAAATCACGGCTTGAACTATCTTGCTTTGCATGTAATGAGTCTATCTCATATATTAGTTTCCCCTTTTAAGTTGCATTACTGAAATAAATGAACTTTTGCACAATATTCTAATTTTTTGAGTTTCACCTGTACTATTAAAAGAAAAATTTGGAAAGTTAGAATTAGAATTGCAAAAAACCCACAGAAAAAGGTTTTGAAAAGAGAAATGGATATAATAAAACATAAATTAAACTCATTGGACTCAGAAAAAGTGGCAGAACAGATAAAGAGAGCAAAACAGAATTTTTTTGAAAATGCCAATAAACCAGGAAGATGGTTAGCTTATAAACTTTAAAAAAAGAAAGAGAAGAAAATGATACATAACTTAGTAGATGGGAAAGTCCATTTACAGTTTAAAAATGAAGAAATAAAAAAGATAATCAAGGAATACTACAAGGAACTGTACAATAAAGAGGAAATTTCAAGAGAGAGAATTGTTATATATCTGGAAGAAAGTAATCTTCCAAATATTCCAGAGACATTTAAAACTATGTTAGAAGAAATGATTACAATGATGGAAATATCAGAGGCCATAAAAAGACAAAAAAATGGGAAAACACCGGGTCCAGATGGGCTTCCGGCGGAGCTATATAAAAATCTACAAGACATACTAAGTGAACCACTGAAAGATGTTTCTAATGGACTTCTACTAGAGGCTAAACTCCCATCTACATGGATGGAAGCAAATATTATTCTAATACCAAAAGAAGATTCCGATTTGACGCAAATCCAGAACTACAAACTGATTTCACTGCTCAAAGTGGATTATAAATTTTTTACATCAATAATAGCAGAGAGACTGAAAAAATGCTTAGTTGAATTCATACATCCAGATCAAAATGGCTTCTTACCAAAGAGACAAATTAAAAATAATTTAAGAGTGATAATAGTCGTATTAGAATATTATGAACTATACCCAGAGAGACAATTGGCACTAATATTCTTAGACGCCCCAAAGGCATTTGACAATGTTTCCTGGCAATTTATGACTCAGCAACTACAAATAATGGACTTTGGACAGAACTTTATAAACATGATAAAAACAATATATAATAAGCAGACAGCCAAAGTGATTGTGAACGGAGACTGTACTGAGAGCTTTGAGATAAGAAAAGGCACAAGGCAAGGATGCTCACTATCCCCATTGTTATTCATTTTCATTTTGGAAGTCTTAAACAGAAAGATTAGACAAGACACAGAATTTAAAGGGCTGGAGATAAAAGGTGAAACATATAAACTACAAGCATTCGCTGATGACCTAGTATTTATCCTAGAAGAACCTTTGGAGATGATCCCTAAACTATGGGGAAAGAGAATAGTATGGAGAAATAGCGGGATTAAAAATAAATAGAGAAAAAACAAGGTATTTTATTTATTTTATTTTATTTTATTTTATTTTATTTTATTTATTTTATTTTATTATTTTATTTTATTTTATTTTATTTTATTATTTTATTTTATTTTATTTTATTTTATTTTATTTTATTTTATTATTTTATTTTATTTATTTTATTTTATTTTATTTTATTTTATTATTTTATTTTATTTATTTTATTTTATTTCATTTTATTATTTTATTTTATTTTATTTTATTTTATTTTATTTTATTTTATTTTATTTTATTTTATTATTTTATTTTATTTTATTTTAATTAATTTTATTTTATTTTATTTTATTATTTTATTTTATTTTATTTTATTTTATTTTATTTTATTTTATTATTTTATTTTATTTTATTTTATTTTATTTTATTTTATTTTATTTCTATAACGCCCTTCTCCCGAAGGACTCAGGGTGGTGTACAGGGCAATACAATAAAAATACAATATACAAAAGTTAAAAAATATTAAATACTACAGCCCAATTCAATAAGTTAATACAATAATATTAAAATACCCCAAACCCATCAGACCAGGCTGGCTTGTTCAAATAGATATGTTTTTAGGTCACGTCGGAAGGAGCGAAGGTCGGGAGCCATCTGGAGCTCAACCGGTAAACGGTTCCAAAGGTCTGGCGCGCCCACAGAGAACGGCCTCCCCCTGGGGGCCGCCAGTCAACACTCTGACCGACGGCACCCTAAGGAGGCCCTCTCTGTGGGAGCGCACTGGACGAAGGGAGGTTGATGCCGGCAGCAGGTGCTCCCGTAGGTAACCCGGACCCATGCCATTTAGGGCTTTATAGGTCATAACCAGCACCTTGAATCTTACCCGGAGGGCAACCAGAAGCCAATGCAGCTCGCGGAGTAGAGGTGTTACATGGGAGTATCGGGAAACCCCCACCACCACTCACGCGGCTGCATTCTGCACCAGCTGGAGCCTCCGATTAGTCCTTAAGGGCAGCCCCATGTAGAGAGCGTTGCAGTAGTCCAAACGGGAGGTCACGAGTGCATGAGTGACTGTGCGCAAGGCATCCTGGTCCAGATAGGGCCGCAACTGGTGCACCAGGCGAACCTGGACAAAGGCCACCCTAGTCACAGCTTCTATATGATCTTCCAAAGAGAGCTGTGAGTCTAGGAGGACACCCAAGTTGCGAGCCCTATCTATGGGGGGTAATATCTCACCCCCCATAGTTAACGATGGAATAGTCTGAATTTCCCGAGACGCCGGCACACAAAGCCACTCATTCTTGTCAGGGTTGAGCCGAAGCCTGTTCCTCCCCATCCAGACCCGAACCGCCTCCAGGCAACGGGACATCACATCGAGGGCATCACTGGGGTGGTTTGGGGTAGAAATAAAAAGCTGGGTATCATCAGCATATTGATGATACCCAACCCCAAAACCACGAATGATCTCACCCAGAGGCTTCATATAGATGTTGAACAGGAGAGGTGAGAGGACCGACCCCTGAGGAACTCCGCAAATGAGAGGCCTCAAGGCCGACCTCTGCCCTCCTGCCAACACCGACTGCGAACGTCCCAAGAGGTAGGAGGAGAACCACCGTAAGACAGTGCCTCCCACTCCCAACCCCCGAAGACGCCGCAGTAAGATACCATGGTCGATAGTATCTGTTAAGGAATTTGTTGTGCAGAGGTCTCCTTGTGCTACCAAAGAGTTGCACAGAAAAGGAAGGGTACTGAGAGCAGTAAAAGTCACACAAGAATACACTGAGTTATAAAAACAAAAAGTAGTTTACTTTTGAGGTGGTGTAAAAACAAAAATGCACAGTCAAAAATAAACAGTCCAGGTCATAAACAATAGCAACAGTCCAAGGAGTAATCCAAACTACAAAGTCTTCTTACCGGTCCAGAGGTCAATACACAGTTCAGGTTTACAACAGTAGTAAACCAACAGCAGAGCAAAAACAGTAATAGTAGAGATCAGTGACTTCAGAGAGAGAGAGAAAAGCTACGTTCCTAGCTTCCTCTTATGGCCATGAGAACACTTACACACCCATTGGCCAATTAACCTCTTAAAGACATAGCATTATGGTTAATATATTTTCAACCCAACATTGTAGGCTAACACCATATGCCTAACATTCTCCCCTTTGGGTAGAATAATATATAACTCTTACAATCTTATGCACATTCTTTCACAATTAGCATTGTGTTTCACAGCACTTTGTACCTTCGTAAAATGGTCTGCAATATTTACATCAGATGGGCAATACTCTAGCTGTATTAATTTATCTTTGACACATTGTCTTACATTTAAATAACGAAGATCAGTATGTTTAGATCTTGTTCTTACTGCAGCATTATTTGCCATCTTTATCGCAGCTTGATTGTCCTCATATACAATGAATGGATCATTTACATTTAAACCCATATCTAACAATAATTGTTTGTACACTAGCAGTTCTGTACATAACACTGATAGACATGAAAATTCAGCCTTCATTGTAGATAAGCTTATGTGCTTTTGTCTAATGGACTTCCATCCAATCAAAGAATTACCCAACATTACAGCCAACCCTGAAGTAGATTTACGAGTGCTTGTATCAGAGGCAAAACTCGCATCTGCATATGCAGTAAGGATTAACTCACGATTTGGCTCTAAATATAACGAGTAGTGAATAGTCTGCTTCAAATACCTTAATACTCGTTTAGCTGATTGCCAGTGTCTAACAGTTGGATTATTGTTGTACCTAGCCAATTGGTTTACACAGTAAGAAATATCAGGTCTAGTCCAATTACTCAGATACATAAGACTTCCTATCAAAGATTGGTACATAGTCTTATCAAATACAGGACTCTCAACATTAGTGTCCTTGAAATCCATAGCCATCGGAGTTTTTACTGGTTTACACATTTCCATATTGTATCTCTTTAATAACTGAGATATTTTACTGGCTTGCGACACCTTAAAACCCCTATTCGTTTTCACAATATCTAACCCCAAATAGTGGCTAATTTCTCCAAGATTTCTAATTGTGAATTTATTTTGCAATCTTGAAATGATAGTTTGTGCTTCTAACTCAGTTTTTGTTATTATTGCAATATCATCTGTGAATAATAAAAGAAAAGATAATGCTCCGTTGTGTTCTCTTCTAAACAAACAAGGATCAGCATTACTGGCTACAAAACCTAATGCACTTAACTCATTAACTAAACATTTATTCCACTCATAGCCTGATTGTTTCAATCCATAGAGGCTTTTCTTTAATTCCCAACAATCATGGTTTCTATCATTGGTCAATCCTGGTGGAATTCTTAAATAAATAGTATGTTGCAATGGAGCATGTAAATATGCAGTTTCAACATCTACATGAGTAACCATATATTGGTTTTTAGCCGCCCACACTAAAGCTGCTCTTAAAGTAGTTGCCCTCAGACTGGGTGCAAACACCTCGTCATAATCCTCAGTAGTTTGGGCAAAACCTTGTGCAACCAAACGTGCCTTATGGGTTACAGTCCCATCTACACCCTTCTTTATTTTATATATCCATTTACAACCTATAGCTTGCTCACCAGGTGGCAGTTTAGCTTTCTCATAGACCTTACGATCCTGCAAAGACTTCAACTCCCTGTTCATTGCAGCTTTCCATGATGCCTGTTCCTTTTCAGGATACATCCTGATCTCATCATAGTTAGATGGCTCTGAACTAACTTGACATATTATACTGGCTTCATAGCGATCAGGTGGACATCTGATACGCGTTGAACGCCAAGGAATTACAGGGCTTTGAATTTCTGACTCCTTTCCTTCCTCTTTCTCTGATTCATCTTTTATCTCCCCTATCTCCTCTTCATCTTTTATATTTACAGGAGATGTATTATTATTACTAGTTATGTTATCAGAAGAGTCCTCAAACACTAGAGGATCAGTATTAACAGTTACTTGCTCTAACCTATCCCAACTAACGTGCTCAAGGAATTTTGCATTAGAACTGTTATATACATTAGTTGTGCCCTGTTCCCAGAAACGATAGGATCTATGGTTAGCTTTGTAACCTATGAAGTATAATTGCCTAGCCCTATGTTGGCCTTTACTCCTGAGTTGTGCAGGAATGTGGACCCAAGCTGGGGTGCCAAACGTGTGCAGGTAATCAAGGTTTGGTCTTCTACCATGCCATATAGTGTATGGTATTTTACCAGTAGAAGTATTAACAACTATATTCAGAACATGGTTTGCACATTTTGCTGCCTCCCCCCACAGTCTATCTGTTAAGCCTGAATCTCTTAACATGGTTCTCATCATGGCTTGTAACGTTTGCCCACGTCTCTCAACAAATGCATTGTGTTGAGGCCTATAAGGGGCTGAACGTTTATGCTCAATGCCAGCTGATTCTAACATATCAACAAAACGCTTGTTTGTAAATTCAGTACCATTATCAGTAATTATGCACTGAACCTTTCTCTTTGTTTTTCTCTCCACAAACTTCAGCCAGTTTGCAAATTGTTGGAAAGTGTCTGCCTTTGACTTAAGCAGATAACAAAATCCATAACGAGAGTAGTGGTCCAATATACTTAAAATATAACATGACCCTCCTAAACTTGGTTTCATGGGTCCAATTAAATCAGCAAACACAACTTCCAAAGGTACAGTTGTTTTGAAGCCGTTTAACCTGTTTGCAGGAGTTGCCTTACTCTTTTCCTGATTACAGGCATTGCAATTCAAATACTTACTACATGGCTTCAGTTTAATTCCTTCTACTAACTCAACTGTTTTACGTAGTGAGTTAAAGTTTACATGCCCTAACCGCCTATGCAATAAATGTATACACTCGTCATGTGGCTTCTTGTTCTCACATATTGAGTTAGCTTTAACTGTACTAACCTGGTTACTTGTGAGAACGAATAAACCATCTTTCAAATTTGCAGTTACACAGGTTCCATTCCTCTCAATAGTGCATTGCTCCCCTCTGAATGTTACCACAAACCCAACTTTAACCAATTCCCTTACAGATAACAGGTTGAATCTTAGCTTAGGTATATATAACATAGGTAACTGTTCATCAATGCATGGACAATAGGAATTACCTTCACCAGAGGCCTTCATCTTCCAACCGTTTGCTAGTGAAACATATTGGTTGCTGTTTTTCATATTAACAAACCTCTTTTTCTCTTTAGTAATGCATTGTGAAGCCCCACTATCAACAACCCACAATTCATTATTTCTGGATGTTGGTTCACCTGAAACAGCCAAACCAATGCCCTTCTTAGCCTTCCCACTGCTATTCACATTCTGTTTTCTACCCTTCCTACAGAATTTGGCTATATGCCCTTTAGCCCCACAAGAATAACATTTCTTGACATTGTAAGCAGTAGTAAATGGCTGCTCCTCTTGTAGCTGTGTCTCTCTCAGCTGGTCTCTGTCACGCCTCCTTCTGGACTCTTCCAGCAGTCTCCCAGTAATGTTAGTCAAAGTCAGTTCCTCTCTGGTCAGGACTTCCAAAGAAGAAACATACCCATCATAACTCTCATCCAAAGATGACAGAATAATGTAGACCTGATGCAACTCTGAAAAAATCAGCTCCTTTTCATGAAGCTCTTGAAAAGTTGCTTTCATGTAGTTTAAATGGTTCAGCATATCTCCATTCTTCTGTAGACGAGCCCTAAACAGCTTACGTGTAAGGTGTATATGTGCACCCACACTGTCTCGAACATAAAGCCTTCGCAAAACGCCCCAACACCTAGCAGCAGACTCCTCACCACGAATATGGACAAGCTGCTGGTCATTCAGTGTTAGTCCAATAATGCAAAGAGCTTTCTCATTGTTTTGTTTAAAGTCATCTAACTTCTTTGCATCCTCTTCGTCATCTGGATCCCAAGCAGTAGTATCTGGTGGGTTATTTACAACAGTCCATAGTCCTTCCTTGCGCAAAAGCAAGCAGCATTTCGTGGACCAGGAAACATAGTTGGTCCCATCCAACCGGGTTATCCAGGAGATGCCTGACAACAGTTCTTGTGCCATTTTACACCAAATAGCTAACACAAACTCAGCTAGGAATACTGTGTGTACTAACTCTCAGTACAGGCCTGGGCCCATAACCAGTGTTAAGGAATTTGTTGTGCAGAGGTCTCCTTGTGCTACCAAAGAGTTGCACAGACAAGGAAGGGTACTGAGAGCAGTAAAAGTCACACAAGAATACACTGAGTTATAAAAACAAAAAGTAGTTTACTTTTGAGGTGGTGTAAAAACAAAAATGCACAGTCAAAAATAAACAGTCCAGGTCATAAACAATAGCAACAGTCCAAGGAGTAATCCAAACTACAAAGTCTTCTTACCGGTCCAGAGGTCAATACACAGTTCAGGTTTACAACAGTAGTAAACCAACAGCAGAGCAAAAACAGTAATAGTAGAGATCAGTGAATTCAGAGAGAGAGAGAGAAGCTACGTTCCTAGCTTCCTCTTATGGCCATGAGAACACTTACACACCCATTGGCCAATTAACCTCTTAAAGACATAGCATTATGGTTAATATATTTTCAACCCAACATTGTAGGCTAACACCATATGCCTAACAGTATCAAAAGCCGCTGAGAGGTCTAATAGGACTAGGACAGAGGAGCAACCCCTGTCCCGAGCCCACCAGAGATCATTCACCAGCGCGACCAATGCCGTCTCCGTGCTGTACCCGGGCCTGAAGCCCGATTGGTACGGGTCTAGATAATCAGCTTCCTCCAGGAACAAAGGAAACTGCTGCGCCACCACACTCTCAAGAACCTTCGCAAGAAAGCGAAGGTTGGAGACCGGACGATAGTTGTTTAAAACAGCTGGGTCCAGGACAGGCTTCTTGAGGAGGGGTCTCACCACCGCCTCCTTCAAGACGGCGGGAAAACTACCCTCGCTCAAAGAAGCAGTTATCACTGCCTGAAGCCAGCCTCGTGTCCCCTCCCGAGCCGAATAAACCAGCCAGGAGGGGCACGGGTCCAATAAACACGTGGTGGAGCTCAGCCTCCCCATAATCCTGTCCACCTCTTCCAGAGTCACAGGATCGAACTCCTCCCAGATGACATCGACAAGACTGCCCATGTTCTCACCGTCAGACTCTGCCCAGTCGGAGTCCAAACTGGTCCGGATCCAAGCAATTTTGTCCGACAGATGCTGGCTAAACTCCTTGGCACGACCCTACAAGGGCTCCTCCCTTACCTCCTGATTCAGGAGGGAGCGAATCACCCTAAACAGGGCGGCCGGGCGATTATCTGCGGACGCGATGAGGGTAGCAAAGTAGTTTGACCTTGCCGTCCTCATCGCCGTGAGATAAGACCTCGTAAAGGACCTTAGTCGCAATCGGTCGGATTCATACCGGCTGGATCTCCAACAGCTCTCCAGGCCCCGTCTCCGACGCTTCATCTCCCGGAGCTCCGCGGAAAACCACGGAGCACACTGGGATCTGTGCCGGCTCAGGGGCCACATGGGTACAACTTGGTCGAGTGCCTCCGTGGCTGCCTTTTCTCAGGCTTCCACTAAGGCCTCGGCTGGGCTGTGAACTAAGGCGGCAGGTGGGGACCCAAGCGCCGCCTGGAACCGCTCAGGGTCCATTAAGCGCCTGGGGCGGAACCATCTAGTTGGTTCAACAACCCCACGACGGGGATTGGCAAAACGGAAGACCAGCTGCAGGAGATGATGATCGGTCCATGACGGGCGTAACAATTGGGGAACCCCCACCAAGATCATCTAACCACCGGCCAGATAGAAAAATCAAATCGAGCGTGTGACCCTCCCATGAGTCGGGCCCTGAATTACTTGCGTCAGGTCCATGGCCGTCATGGAAGCCATGAACTCCCGAGCTAACTCAGATGATCCCCCCAGGGATGGCAGATTGAAGTCACCCAAAATTATAAATCTGGGGAACTCAATCACCAACCCCGAGAGGATGTTGAGAAGCTCAGGCAGGGCTGCTGCTATGCGACTAGGCAAAAGGTACACCAGCAGCAAGCCCAACTGAGCCCTAGGGCCACATCTCATGAGGAGAGACTCACACCCGGCTATTTGGACAACGGTGGCCTCCCGCAGACATAAGGTCTCCCTCACAACTACCGCCACACCCCCGCCCCTACCCTGAGCCCGAGGCCAGTGAAGCACCCGGAAACCTGGTGGGCAAATGTCAACCAGAGGGACACCTCCCTCTGGGCCCAACCAGGTCTCCGTAATGCAAGCCAGGTCCGCACGCTCCTCCTCAACCAAATCATGGACCTGGCGTTAAAATACACAGCCTGAGCTCAGGTGGCTGCTCATCCCCGTTCCCGGGACCACGGGACGAAACCAGAGGGTCGGAGCGCATCACCGCTTGAAGACAGCGGGGACGCACTCCCGAATGTTGATACGGCCCTCTGTTTGAACACCTGCTGCCATTCCCTAACGTCGTGGGAATAGGTAGTCCCACACCCCGCTCCGGGGCCCCGGAGGCAACCAGCCCAAGCCCAAGCCCAAGCCCAAGCCCAAGCCCAAGCCCAAGCCCAAGCCCAAGCCCAAGCCCAAGCCCAAGCCCAAGCCCAGCCCAAGCCCAAGGTAATAGTTAAGAATCTTACAGATAAGGAGTTTCCAGTGACGTAGTTGAAGGATAGACCTGGGGGAAAGATTCTCCTCTCCCCAGGTCTGATTTTCACCTGCTGGTGGGTCCATCTGGACTGAAAGCCGCCCCGGAGAGGTGGCCACCAAGGGGTGAAGCTTTGGGGACCGCGGGTCAGCAGTAGCTGGCTCTCTGGAGCCAAAGGAGCCCTCGGAATCGGCAGAAGAAAGACGGTCCACATTTATGCAGTCCGCCATTACCAGCTGATCATCGGAGATGAAGAAGAAGCTTAGAGTGACAGCAAACAACTGAGCTGAGTGAGAATACTTTCTCCTTTCTCACTAGAAGTGGATTCTTGTTTGGCAAATAGCTCTTTTACAGCTTAAGAGTGAAGCATTTTACTTCTAGGGAGGGGGTGGAACTTTTTCTTTCCTTCCCCCCCTCCTGAATTCAAGTGGCGGTTTAAGCTTTTTGGCAAATTAAATACTTTCTATATTTAAAAGCTGGCTGAGGCTTAAGATAAATTTGGGAAGCTCCTGCTTTTATAGAGATTTTTTGTCTTTGTTTCTTGTTGAAAAACCACTGCAATTTTTACTTTTAAAACCTTTTAAACTTTTATGTTTACTTTTGAACACTTTTTTTCTTTATTTCCCTTTAAAGGTGCCGGGAGTGAATACTTAGTGCAGGGCTTTTCAACCAGTGGTACGGGTACCACCTGTGGTACATTGGCACCTGGCAGGTGGTACGTGACCATCCTAGAAAAGTGGTAGTGGGGGAGGGGAATGAGCTGAACTGGTGGCAGCATCGCACAAGCCTGAGCGAGAGATGGCTGGAGCTGCACGGCTGTCAGGGCTCAGCGAAAGTGCCAGGATCAGCAGCAAGCTCCAGCTGGAGCTCAGCACTGATCCTGGCACTTCTGAGCCCAGAAGAAGCACCGATCAGCTGGAATGTTGCAGCATCTATAGGGTCTTGTGATTTATATTCAGATGCTTGGCAACTGATTCATATTTATGACGGTCACAGTGTCCCAGGGTCATGTGAAGTGACCAAAACCTGCTGCAACCACCCAGCAGATGGGGGGTAATAAAAACCAAACACCCCCCCCCCACCCCCACTGCCAGTCCTCAACAGAAATGCTCACAACAATGAAAACCTCGGACAGGAGGAAGAGCACCGCTGGGCGGGCAGGCAGGTGTCTTGCTCGGCTGTGGCTTCGGGGGCACTTTTTCAGTGCCATTGTAACTTTGAACAGTCACTAAGCGAACTGTTGTAAGTCGAGGACTACCTGTACTTCATCACTTTTTTCCTTTTTTTTTTGGGTCATCAAGTTTTTGACACCTTGCTAGGCGACTGGTGATACTCAGATGTTGCCATATCCTAAAAGTGGTACAATGGGTCAAAAGGTTGAAAAGTCCTGACTTAGTGGATACTTAACGTCATCTTGTATCTACATTGAGAACTATGTTTACTTTCCCTTGACTGGAGCTTATTCAGATTAGAATTTTGGCTGCATGCCCAGACATTCTTTATTTGAAAGTCCTTGAAACTTTGCTGGAGAAAAGTTTTTTTTTCTTTTTGGTTTACTTGACTTTATAAGATACACTATATCCACAAATAAATAGTACTTGGAGCCACCTGCTTCCTTGATTATAAACATTGTGTATTTTGGAATTATAATAAGGTGTCCTAGAAGAACTGAAAATTAAGAAATTTTCCAGAATAGAATTTGGTGGATTATAAATTTTGACATTTTTTCTTTTTCTTTTTTTTTCTCTTTTCTTTTTCCCTTTCTATTTTGGGAGCATTTTTTCCTCTCTTTTTTTCCTCTTCTTTTTGCCCGGTTGCTATTTTTATTTTTCCTTTTCCTTTTTATTTTTAATTATTTTAACTATTTTTATGGATTTTCCCTACTAATTAATAGGTGCCTGTTGGATTATAAAAGCTGGCCATTTGGCCACCTGGTGGATTACAATATAAGAACTAAAGACAAAGATGAGAGCTCCAAATCTACCTAAACTTGGGAAAAAAGGATCTTCTGCCCCTGCCTTGACTTCTGCAAGTCCAGTATACCAGAAATCAATTATGACAATGTTACAGCAAGAAAAGATGGATGTTCATCAAAAAGATACTCAGGTAATCTTGCAAGCAATTGCAGCTCAGACGGCAACTTCGACGAAAAATTATGAAGACTTGAAAAATGATCTTGACAAAATGAATCAAAAAATTACCAATATAGACTCCCAAATTGAAAATTTTAAGCAGATGATTACAGACAATCAGCAAAGAATTCAAAAAATGGAAGATAAATCAGTTGAAGTTGACCAGAAATTAGAAGCCTTAAAAGATGAAAATGAGAAATTGGCCCAAATAAATGGAGAATTGGAAGACTTGTTGGCGGTTTTAGAAATGGAAAAAGCCTCATATTTTCTAAGATTCCTAAATATAATAGAAGACAAGGAAGAGGATCTTTTAGATTTGATAACTGGGTTACTGGCAGATGTCCTAGGAATGGAGAAGATCCAAATAGAAGGAGAATTGGATCAGATTTATAGAGTCAACTCAAACTATGCTGGAAGAAATAAAGTGCCCAGGGGAGTTCATGTTAGATTTCTTAAAAGATCCATAAGAGATGAAATTCTGAGAAAAGTAAGAGATCAATGGTTAAAATATAAAGAAAAAGAAATAGTAGTTCTCAAACAAATTCCTAGAATGATAAGAGAGGCCCGAAGAGATTATCAGTTCTTAAACAGGAAATTGGTTGAAAAAGAAGTCAACTTTAGATGGTTGATTCCAGAAGGGATCTTAATTTACTGGGACACGAAAAGATACAGACTGGACACACCACTTAAAGCATTGGATTTTTTTTGACAACCATAAAGCTTTTTGGAAAAAGGTGATCCTGAACCTAAGAAACAAGAAGAAATGGTAGCTGAAGGAGTGGCTAAACAGACCATTTAAAGGCTCAGGAACCCTTTGGAGGTGTTATGGCTTAATTAGCTGATTAGAGTGGGACACTTTGAGCCTAGAATATTGCACATTTTCACAATATTCTAATTTCCTGAGATTGTGGATTTGGGGTTTTCATGAGCTGTAAGCCATAATCATCACAATTATGACAAATCACAGCTTGAACTATTTTGCTTTGCATGTAATGAGTCTATCTCATGTATTAGTTTCCCCTTTTAAGTTGCATTACTGAAATAAATGAACTTTTGCACTATATTCTAATTTTTCGAGTTTCACCTGTAGGAACTGTATTAGTTCAAATATGAGACAGTAGATATTAAGAGAAAAAGAGGAAATATTTGATGTGGTAGCTTGAGATTTGTACTAAAGATTTTTGTATGTTATTGAATTATCGATTAACCCAGCCACCACGTTGCTTTTTAAATACTTAAATGTAAAAATAGAAAATTAATAAAATATTAGGAAAAAAACTTATACAAAATGTTCCATAGATGGCACTTGCCACCAACAAGACTAGCAAAAATGTTTAAAAATATGTCAGAGAAATTTTGGAAATGTAAACACAAACCAGGTACTTATTATCATATGTGGTGGACATGTGTTAAAGCAAGGAGATATTGGACAAAAATTCACACTTGGCTAGAAAAAATGTTAGAGAAACAGATAGATTATAAACCTGAATTTTTTGTACTAGGTATAATGCCAGAAAAACTTGATAAGCAAAGTACATACCTGATTTTACATGTAATAACAGCGGCAAGAATTATATTTACACAATATTGGAAGAACGAAGAAATACCACCAGAAGAAGAAATAATTTAAAAAATACTAGACTGTGCAGAAATGGACAGACTTACTTTAAGGTTAAAAGAAAAAGAAGAAACAGAATATTTTAAAACTTGGGACCTATTTTAGCAACGGTTAGAGAAAAGATTTAGGGATTAGGAATTTAATTTGTATTAGTGAATAAGATACTCAGACAACAAGTCTTTGTTGAATGATTACTATTGAATTCTCTTAAAAAATAATAAAACTTTATATATAAAAAAGTTGAGTATCATCAGCATACTGATGACAGATCATCTCATGATGTCAGATGATGTCTCCCAGTGGTGTGATGGCCCCAGAAGAACCTAGTTCAGAGGAGGAAGGTGTGCCAGAACTGGGGCCATCAAACAAGGATGACATGAATCCCCAGGAGTATCCTGAGAGCCTGGAGGCTGAGGAAGACACAGTCCCAGCCCGTCTGGCATTGGGGGGAGCAGTTGACCATATGGTCAGCCACCTGCACTAGAAGAAGCAGGGGAGGATCGGTTGCCGATGGTTAGTGTCAATGAGCAGCAACAGACCGCCTTTGATGAGGAACAGCTGATGTTCCCCTGCCCAATCTGCAGAGGAGGTCATCAAGGCTACTTGCAAGGAAACAGGCTCGCCCGTCCTAACAAGAAACGCTAGGCTTCGGGTGATTTAGCCAGGCACGGGGAAAGGTGCGTTTGTTGAAAACAACTGTTTGCTTCTGCAATGCACTCTCTTTGACCGTGAACTTTGGACCTTACTTTAGTTTTATGAACTTTGGACCTTGTTTTGTGGACTTCAGATCTTGTTCTTGTCTAGTGGATTTTAGACAATGTCTTGTGGATTTCAGAATTTGCTGTTGCCTTGTGGATTTCGGACCCTGCTCTGTGGACTTTGGACTTTGTTCTTGCTTTGTGGAATTGCAGATCTTACTTTTCTGAATATTGGACCTTGTCCCTAGGACTGTGCTCATGCTGATTGTGAGTGGCTGTCCTTGGGGAAATTGGGACTGAACTTTACCAGCATAACTGCAGAACAGTGAGGTGACTGTCAGGTTGCCTTGTGAAACTGCTTGATTTATGTATAGTTGTGCAATAAACATACTATACTAGCACCTGCTCATGCCTGCATGACTTAAAACAAGAGGCTTCATGTAGATGTTAAAAAGGATCGGAGAGGGTACTTGTCAAGGTTGACTCGCAAGGCACCTCTTTCTGCTCGCTACTTGACAAAGGGAGTGGGGAATGGGTATGATTGGAATGTGTTGGAAGCTGGGAGGGAGAAAAGGAATTTATGTGAGCTGTTTGCAGCCTGAGAAAATCTGGCAACCCCAAGGTCAGACGCTGAAGACTTTCGAAATGTGCAGACTGTTTTTCCCAAAATAAAATGCTTAACCTGGATTGGTGGACATTCTATTCTATTCTATTCTATTCTATTCTATTCCATTCCATTCCATTCCATTCCATTCCATTCCATTCCATTCCATTCCATTCCATTCCATTCTATTCTATTCTATTCTATTCTATTCTATTCTATTCTATTCTATTCTATTCTATTCTATTCTATTCTATTCCCAGATAACTGGGTAGGGCTATTCCCCAGGCATCTCTAAAGGACCTGCTCCATGCTTGGACTCTAACTAAGAATGGATCTGAGTGACTTTGTCCATCAGGCATTCCATGAATTCCTCTGCATGGCCCTGAAGATGATTGTCCAATCCCTCCTTCCCCAGGAGGGACCAGGTGACCTGGGTGACACTTTGTGGATGCAATAAGAGTAGAGAAATAATGATGTTTCACTGCTGTTACCACCATGAGGTAGGCCTTAATAGTGGCTCTGACTCATGTCTGGTTGGATTAGTCTCTTTTTTTACTCCAGCGGCACTCTAGGTCCTTTCCACCACCCTCAACTCCTCCAAAAACCACAGGGAGTGCTGGGAGTGCTGGGTCACAGGTACAATCCTGTTTAGATGGCCCAGTCAGAATGTGGTTCGGAGGAGTTGGAACCGGGACCATGCAATGGGGATGGCACGTTTCCCTAGGAACACCCAGAGAGCCCAGCAGCTGAGGACAATGCAATCCCAGGCCCATCCAGCAGTGGGGCAAGCAGTCAACCAGACAGAGAGCCGCTTGCCCTAATGAAAGCAGGAGAGGATTGGTTGCTGAAGGCCAGCAGTGAGGAAAGGCAACAGATCACCTCTGACAAGAAAAAGTTGCCTCCCCTGCCTGATCTGCAGGCATGGAAAGAGGAGCGGAGGGAGGCACAGAGGAGGTCTGTGAAACTGCTCGTGATGAAGCAGCCCCACCCCTCCTCACAAGGAACACCTGGTGTGAGATGATTTAGATGGACACAGGGGAAAGGTATGTTTGCCAGGAACAACCGTTTGCTTCGGCATGCATTTCCATGGCTTTTGTGTACCCTGTTTCATGGATCGTGTTTCAGCTTGTGGACTCTGAACCTTGGATCTTGCTTTGGGGACCTTTAACCTTCTTCATGGAACTTGGACTTTGCTTTGTGTTTTCTGAACCTCGGACCTTGATTTGTGGACTCCAAATCTTGGTTGTGTACTGCAGATTTTTGCCTTGCCTCAGGATTGACTTTGGACCTACAGTAGTTTGTGGGACTGGGAGGTAGTGACTGGGTGCCTGCTGTCAGGCAAAGTGGGGTGCAGCTTTATCAGCACTGTTGGAGGGCCGTTTGTCACTGCAAAGTTGTGCAATAAATGGACTATATTGGTGCCTGCCCTTGCCAATGTAACTTGGGTCAGAACACCTGTTCAAACCCACGGTCACGCCCTGAATCCAGGTTGTGGCCAGAACTTTGGCAGGACTGTGCAGCAGAACCCACGGGATATCCCCCACTTCCCTTTGGAACCCATTCAGGTCCATCAGTCACTGGGAGTGGACCTCTTGAATGGATCCAGTCTCCCTGCAGAGGGGGGCAGCATGAGAGACTCTCAAGGACACCAGGGCATGTTCTGACCATGACAGGGGGGATAAAGACAAGTTCCCCAACAGATCATGTTGCCATTGCTCCAACAAGAAGATCATATCCGAAGTATGGCTGCTGTCCCAAGTCAGGCCATGGATGATCTGGGATAAACACATAGCCACCATGGTGGTCATGAACTCTGGAGTCATTTCCAAGGCCAATCCCAGGGACACCAGATTGAAGTCTTCCAGGACCATGAGCCTGCCTAACTCCACCGCCAGCCCCGAAGTGGTCTCCAGTAGCGCAGGCAGGGAGGTTGTAATGCAACAGGGAGGCTGGTACAGTAGCAACAGTCCCAACTGAGCCCATGAGCCCAACTTCAGGAACAGAGTCTCACAATCGTAAACTTGGGGAGTATTGCCCCTAAAAGCCAAAAGAGATTCCAAGACAATTGCTATGCCCTCTCCCCTGCCCTGGGGTCTCAGCTGGTGCCAAAACTTAAACCTGGCTGGACACATCTCCAAGAGGGGGACTCCCCTTTCCAGAGTCAGCCAAGTCTCAGTGATGCATGCCAGGTCATCTTGCGCTTCCTCAATTAGGTCACAAAAAAAGAGGGGTGGGCTTGTTGTTAACTGACCTGGTATTTCTCAGTAGCAGCTGAATACCTGGGCCTCATAGGTTCTGCTGTCCAAGGGTCTAGGACAATTGGCCACTGCCACATGGCCATGGCTGCTTCACCCTGGCTCCCCTGCCCCAGCTGACCCACCATGAGCACCCCTCCCCGCTCCCCACCATGGATGCATAACCCCAGCACCCGCACCCCAGATGACCCAACATGTGCATTTTTCCCCAACTGCCCCATCCCTACTGCTCTTACCCTGCAACCTGGTCATGGGCGATGCACTGTGGGACAAATCACAGCTGTTTTCCCTGCATGGGATGATTAGTCACGTGCATCAGATGGGCCCATTGTATTGCCTGACTGCTGGCCAGCCAGCTTTTGTAACCAGCCCACAATTCAACCAATGACACATGACAGCCCCACCTCCTCCCCTTTAACACTTTCCTGGCTGTGGTGCACCTGTTAACCCCCTTGTCCCTCTCACCTGGTTGGAAGGCTGCTTCTGGCGACAACAGGTACACAAGGCTCTGGCTTGTTTATGCCAGCCAAAGCCAGAGCAGGAGCCGAAGTGGACCTGGGCAAGGAGGAGGCAGAGTGGGTGGTGGCAACAGGCAGGGTGGCAACATAACCCTTGGCCCTGGGGTCCTTGCGGGCGCAGGAAGCAAGGGAAGTGACGACGGAATCGGGGACTCCACAGTGCTGCTGGTGGGGCTGCTGCCAATTGTTCTAGATCTGTGGTGACAAACCTATGGCACACATGCCACAGGTGGCACGCAGAGCCCTCTCTGTGGGCACACGTGCTGTTGCCCCAGTCCTAGACCTTCAGTCCCATCCGTGAGCAACCTGCATCAATACCCGCACAGGGTAAGGTTGCCGCGCTCACCCCCGCCTCCCCCAAGCATTTTTTTTACTAACCTGCCTTTCAGCTGCATTCCATTTCTTCGTTCACTTCTCAGCCTTCGCCGTGTGTTTGTGGGACTATCGGTAAAAAAAAAGTTCTATCAGACTTTCTAACCTCTCATGAGATCTCAAGAAGTTAGAAAGTCTGATGGAACTTTTTTTTTACCAATAGTCCCACAAACACGTGGCAAGGGCTGAGAAGTGAATGGAGAAATGGAATGCAGCTGAAAGGCAGGTTAGTAAAAAATGCTTGGGGGAGGTGAGGGGATCTGGGCGGGGGCAGGCGCGGCAACCTTACCCTGCTTGGTGGTGGGAGGGTGGGGCACATGCCCTTCCTGTGCCAGGCCAGCCCCTACAGCCCCAGGGCGGCTGTGCTGGGCGGCAGGTGGCAGGGCGTTGAGGTGGGGTCTGGCAGGCCAACCAAAGCAGCAGGTGAAGCGCGGAGGCTCGGGATGTGAGGGTGCTGAAGTGGGCAGCGGGGCCATTGGCAAGAACAATGTTTCTGAGCAGAAAGAGGCCTCAGAACAAGTGGGGCAGGTAAGGAAAGAAATCCTTGCTCCCCCCCAAAAATTGCCTTTCTTTCTTTACCTGACTCCCAGCCCCATGCTGTTTCTCCTTCGCGATCTGCCACCGCCACGTGCAAGGAAACAGAGGAAAGGGTTTTTTTGGGAAAAAAGGTCAGTCAATCAATTCCAACTTCTCATGAAAGATCGCAAAGTTGGAATTGATTGACCTTTCCCCCCCAAAAAAACCCTTCCTTTGTTTCCTTGCACACGGCAGTGGCGGTGGATTGCAAAGGAGAAACGGCACGGGGCTGGGAGTTAGGTAAGGAAAGAAATTTCTGGGGGGAGCAAGGATTTCTTTCCTTACCTGCCCCACTTGTCAGAGAAAAGAACTTCGCAGCTCTGCTTACAGAGCCACCAAAGCTGTAGCTCAGGGGTCCTCAAATTACGGCCTGACCTGTCTTTTTATCCAGCCTGCCTCAACCTCCCGGGCAAGCCGTCCAATTGCGAGGAGAGTGTGGGTGGATCAGCCAGTGGCGGGACAGCCAGTTGGTGGGAGAACACGTTTTTTCCCAGTTTCTCCCTAGCGTGCCCAAGGGCACGCTCACACTTTGGACATGCCCCCTTCTTCTCCTCTCACCTATTCGCGTTTTTACCTCAGGGCCGGGCTGAGAGGTTTAGGCCTCACTTGCAGCCTAGGCCTCACTTAGGGCATCCAAGCCTAGTGATGACGATGCCACTGCTGCCACTGCTTCTGAGGTGGGTCCCTCGCTAGGCACTACAGAACGCGAGCCCCAGCCTCTACTACTGCTGCTGCTGCCGCCATGCCAGCCAAAAGGAAACTGGAGCTGCCGGCCCTCAACATCACCCCCACCATCACCGAGGGACCCATCCCCACTGGCGGTTGGAGTGGGGCTTCTGCAGTGGGGCACCAGTTATGGGTCTGAGGGGAGCGGGCGAAGGGCGAGGTATTTGTGAGGGGTGGCTGGGGTGAGCGAGAAAAAAGGAGGAGAATTTGCTCCTGGAAGGTTATTTTGGGGATGTGAGGGGTTGTGTGGAGGTGAGGCGATGAAAGGTCGGGAGAGCTGCTAGGAGGGAGGATGTGGTCGGCATTTGGAGGAGCATCCCGATCCATGAATGGGGGTAGTGGTGCCGTGTCCAGGTGAAGCCCCGAGAGGTAGGCAAAGCTGGAGGTGGTGGAGCAGTGGAGGAACTGGGAACTGGGAGTGCTGGTACTGGTGGTTGGAAGAAACTTCATTGGCCTTTAGGGTCCAGGAAATGGTGGAGGAAGGATGGGGGCATTGGGATGTGCCCCATGGGAAAGAGGAATGAGGTCTTGCCAGGCAGGTTCTTCTGCCCTGAGATGGTCTGGAATGCCAATCAAGGAGAATATTTCTGGCTCAGAGTTAAAATGAAGGGTCCTTGGGGGGGCATGTCTCTGAGGATGGTGATTTTCTTGCAGACGTTTCAGGACCCAAAGTGGGATAATAAGTGAACTAATGAGGTTACCTGGTTTGGGTCATGAGACGTCTACAAGAAAGCCACAAAGGTCAGAGAGGACTAAGGAACTCACAACCGCCCTCCGCCTCCTCTTCCTTTCTTCTCCTCCACTCCACAAACCCCATTCTCTTCTGGCACTGCTGATGTTACCTAGTTTGGGTCATGAGATGTCTGCAAGAAATGCTGAATGAAATGGCACCCTTGCCCTGCCCCCTGCCTCGTCTCGCCTCACCCCGCAGGATGTGCCTCCTGCCCACTCTCCCACCTGCCAGAGACCCCCTGGATCTCCCCCAGCCATGCCTGGCCCCCACAGGCATCCCTCTCCACAAGCAACATCGAGGTGACCACGCCCACCCTGGCCACACCCACCCAGTCTGCCATGACCAGTGCAGCCACGCCCATCCAGTGGCCACACCCACCCATGGGGCCATGCCCACCCGGCACCCCACGATAAATAAGTGGGGTTTGGTTTGCAGTTTGAGCACTCGGTCTCTAAAAGGTTCGCCATCACTAATATAGGGTTTCTTGGCTAAGCATGGGGTTGGACTAGAAGACCTCCAAGGTCCCTTCCAACTCTGTTATTCTGTTAACTTCTCTTGTACATTGGTGCCATAAATCTCTTTTTTTCTTTTGTTACCTTTAGCTGAGGTAACTGTACCTGGATTTATTATTTATTTATTTATTAATTTAATTTCTATACCGCCCTTCTCCCGAGGGACTCAGGGCGGTGTACAGGGCAATAAAAATGCAATAAAAGTACAATATACAAAAGTTAAAAATGAGATTAAATAGACTAGCCCATTACAATAAATAATTAATTAAAAATTACAAATTAAATACCCCAAACCCATTAGACAAGGCCGGCTTGTTCAAATAGGTGAGTTTTCAGGTCACGGCAGAAAGAGCGAAGGTCAGGAGCCATCCGGAGCTCAACCGGTAATTGATTCCAAAGGGCTGGCGAGCCCACAGAGAACGCCCTCCCCCTGGGGGCCGCCAGTCGACACTCTCTGACCAACGGCCCCCTGAGGAGGCCCTCTCTGTGGGAGCGCACTGGACGAAGGGAAGTTACGCCGGCAGCAGGTGCTCCCGTAAGTAATCCGGACCCATGCCATTTAGGGCTTTATAGGTCATCACCAGCACCTTGAATCTCACTTGGAGGGCAACTGGAAGCCAATGCAGCTTGCGGAGTAGAGGTGTTACATGGAAGTATCGGGAGACCCCCAACACCACTCGCGCGGCTGCATTCTGCACCAGCTGGAGCCTCTGAGTGGTCCTCAAGGGCAGCCCCATGTACAGAGCATTGCAGTAGTCTATACGAGAGGTCACGAGCACGTGAGTGACTGTACACAGGGCATCCTGGTCCAGATAGGGTCGCAACTGGTGCACCAGGCGAACCTGGGCAAAGGCCCCCCTGGTCACAGCTCCTATATGATCTTCCAGGGAGAGCTGTGAATCGAGGAGGACACTCAAGTTGCGAGCCCTATCTACGAGGGGTAACACCTCACCCCCCATAGTTAAAGATGGAATAACCTGAATTTCTCGAGATGCCGGCACGTACAACCACTCAGTCTTGTCGGGATTGAGCCGAAGCCTGTTCCTCCCCATCCAGACCCGAACCGCCTCCAGGCAACGGGACATCATGTCGAGGGCATCACTGGGGTGGTTTGGGGTGGAGATGAAAAGCTGGGTATTATCAGCATACTGATGATACCCGACCCCAAAACCACGAATGATCTCACCCAGTGGCTTCATATAGATGTTGAACAGGAGAGGCGAGAGGACCGACTCCTGAGGAACTCCACAGACGAGAGGCCTCGAGGCCGACCTCTGCCCTCCTGCCAGCACCGACTGCGAACGTACCAGGAGGTAGGAGGAGAACCACTGCAGAACAGTGCCTCCCACTCCCAACCCCCTGAGACGCCGCAGTAAGATACCATGGTTGATGGTATTGAAAGCCGCTGAGAGGTCTAATAGGACTAGGACAGAGGAACAACCCCTGTCCTGAGCCCGCCAGAGATCATTCACCAGTGTGACCAATGCCGTCTCTGTGCTGTACCCGGGCCTAAAGCCCGATTGGTACGGGTCTAGATAATCAGCTTCCTCCAGGAACAGAGGGAGCTGATGCGCCACCACGCTCTCAAAAACCTTCTCAAGAAAGCGAAGGTTGGAGACCGGACAATAGTTGTTCAAAATAGCCGGGTCCAGGGCAGGCTTCTTGAGGAGGGGCCTCACCACCGCCTCCTTCAAGGCGGCAGGAAAGCTACCCTCACTCAAAGAAGCAGTTATCACTGCCTGGAGCCAGCCTCGTGTCCCCTCCTGAGCCGCATAAACCAGCCAGGAGGGGCACGGGTCCAATAAACACGTGGTGGAGCTCAGCCTCCCCATGATCCTGTCCACATCTTCCGGAGTCACAGGGTCGAACTCTTCCCAGATAACATCACCAAGACCGCCCGTGTCACCTCCGTCAGACTCTGCCCAGTCGGAGTCCAGACCGGTCAGGATCCGAGCGATTTTGTCCGACAGATGTTGGCTAAACTCCTCGGCACGACCCTGCAAGGGCTCCTCCCTCACCTCCTGATTAAGAAGGGAGCAGGTCACCCTAAACAGGGCGGCCGGGCGATTATCTGCGGACACGATGAGGGTAGCAAAGTAGTTAGACCTTGCCATCCTCATCGTCGCGAGATAAGACCTCATAGAGGACCTTAGTCGCAATCGGTCGGATTCAGACCGGCTGGATCTCCAACAGCTCTCTAGGCCCCGTCTCCGATGCTTCATCTCCCGGAGCTCCGCGGAGAACCATGGAGCCCAGTGGGATCTGCGCCGGGTCAGGGGCCGCATGGGTACAACGCGGTTGAGTGCCTCCGTGGCTGCCTTTTCCCAGGCTTCCACCAAGGCATCGGCCGAGCTGTGAGCGAAGGCGGCAGACGGGGACCCGAGCGCCACCTGAAACCGCTCAGGGTCCATTAAGCCCCTGGGGCGGAGCCATCTTGTTGGTTCCGTAACCCCGCAATGGGGAGTGGTGAAACGGAAGATCAGCCGCAGGAGATGATGATCGGTCCATGACAGGGGCATAATAATTGGAGAACCCCCACCCAGATCATCTAACCACCATCCAGATAGAAAAACAAAATCGAGCGTGTGACCCCCCCCATGAGTCAGGCCCTGAATTACTTGCATCAGGTCCATGGCCGTCATGGAAGCCATGAACTCCCGAGCCAACTCTGATGATTCCCCCCAGGGATGGCAGATTGAAGTCCCCCCAAATCATAATTTTGGGGAACTCAATCACCAACCCCGAGATTTACATTTATTCCTTACAAAAATAACTTTGTTTAGATTAATTAGTCAAATCTTGTTGCTTATTGTATATCTATGTGGTTGTATTTGATCGAAAAAAGGCTATGTTTTCTTCCCATGCTTGAGAAAGTCTTTTTTGCTCCACAGTGCAAGCTTCCAAATTATGGTAACTGGACCATTTGTGCAAACTTGTGTTTGTAATGTCGGGCTATGTAATTTATTAGGAATGCATAATTGAGGCCCAGGCTGCATGTATCCTTAAGCCTTTATTGGGACCAATGAGCAGGTGCCCAAAGTTAATACTTTTTGCCATTCTGAGACAGGAAATAAACAAACATTTGATATTGTGAGATTTAAATAAACAGCAGCAAGGAAACCCTTCCAATCCGTCCCCAAAGCTAGAAAATAGAAAAAAAATCACTGCCAAATGCATGATACAGTCCCACCTATTTTCTGTCATTGCCTTACCATTGCCTCTCAAAACCTGAGAACTACAAATGATGGTCAGTAAAAGGTTTTCCTAAACTTACATATTTAGCATTTACCATCATTTGGTAATCAATTCAGATGGGTAGGATCTGTACCAATTGTACAGTGCCTCTTTGTTTTGAAAGCAGTGTAAAACATTAATACACTAAAGCAACATGTAGCCTCACAGAGGTTATAGTCACAAAAAGATTATGGCTTAAAGTATCTCAGTTAATATTTATTTATATATCAAATTTTGAGACTGCCCATCTCACTCACAGAGCAACTTTGGGTGGTGTACAATTAAAACTGTTAAGTATTGGGATCAGTGAGGCATTGACGATGTGGTAATGGAAAGCAACAACACGTTTATTAAGTTAACACAGAAGCAGCACAAACTGCCACTTAACTTCTATTTATATGGACCACCGATAGGTGGTGGCCAATGGAATTTAAGCAGTATTTCCCGCTCAAAACACAAGCTAACAATTCTGGAGACAAGCAGTCTGGAGTTTGAACAGACACAGCAGTTAACTATTAATAATGGTTTCCAAGTAATTTACATCAATACATAACACCACTTCCCCCTAAATAGTTCACAATGTCAAGTATTGAACATAGTCCTGCAAATACTTTGGTGTCCTTTGTGACCGTTCCAAACATCTCGGAACCTCTGGAGGTTCCTGGTCTACCAGCTCACCTGCCAGGCTGGGTAGACTGGAACTGTAGGACCTGTTTGCTATGGGTAGACTTGTGTCTCTTTGGCTGGTCTGTCTGGGTAGACCTGAGCCAATGTCCATTGGTGGAAGAGTTTCTGCGGAGCTGGAAGTCAGGGCCGTCTGCCAGTTTCGCTCAGTTGGTGCAGACTCTGTGTTCAGGAGCAACTCGCCGTCTGCTAGTGCCCTGTCCCCTCTTCTGGGAGCCTCGCCAGTGCTTGAAGACTCCAATGCCAGGCCGCTGTTGTGTCAACCCTGGTTTTGACTTTCACATGAGTAATGAGCCTGTGACTGCTTTGCTAGTATCCTGCGCAGTTGGTCGATGTGCCGGCGTAGCACTCGACCATTTTCCAGGACCACTTCGTAAGAGAGTGGCCCTGACACCTTACCAACCACAGCTACAACCCACAGTGCCCCTGGACCGTAGTTTCATGCCCAAACCCAGTCACCAACTTGCAAGCTTCGTGGTGGCTTTGGCTGTGCTGAGTCCGAGGCAATTCGGTCTGGATCCAAACAATCCAGCTTAGTGATTAAGCATCGTCCCCATCTGAGTTCTGCTGGGCTTCTGCCCATGAAAGCGCAGGGAGTTGTGCATTGGCAAAGTAAAAAGTCTGCCAACCGATGCTGCCAATTGCCGGTTATGATTCTCTTTAACGACTCTTTGGTCATCCGGACAATGCATTCCGCTTGGCCTTTCAAAGCAGGGTGAAAGGGGGCTGAAGTGGCATGCCTGATCATGTTAGCCCTCAAAAAGGACTGAAATTCTGCAGTGGTGAATTGAGCCCTGTTGTCAGATACAATTACGTTGGGTAACCCGTGTGTGGCAAAGATTCTGCGCAGTTCCTGGATGGTCCTGGCAGTAGTCATAGCAGGGATGGGGTGACCTCTAACCATTTAGAGTGACTGTTCACGACAATGAGGAACAGTTGTCCCTGGAATGGTCCCGCAAAGTCTATGTGGATTCTGGACCATGGGGTTTGCATGGTTTCCCAGCGATGTACTGGGGCTTGAGGCATTTCGGGTCTGGATTGCTGGCAAATGTGGCAACTTTGTACTTGGACCTCAATATCCTTATCCAACCCTGGCCACCACAGGTAGCTTCTTGTGAGTGCCTTCATCCTGACAATTCCAGGATGCCCCTTGTGCATAGATTCTAAGACCCTAGTCCTCAAAGAGTTAGGAACTACAACCCTACTACCCCAAAGAATGCAGCCTTTGTGAGCTGACAGCTCATCCTTCTGCCTACTGAAACTTTGAAAGTCTGTCCCTAGACTAGTTTCCGCCATCCTGTGAGCACCCAGTTCAAAACGCGACTTAGCGTTTTGTCAGAGGCTGTCTCAGCAGCCACATCCCCTGCGTGAAGGGGAGACTCTGACAAATCCTGGATAGCCAGGATGCGTGCAGCCAGTGTGGGGTCTGGCTCTGAGTATGGCAGGGGCAATCTGCTTAGGGCGTCTGCGTGCCCCATTTCCCTGTCTGGTTTATGAATTAGCTTGTAACTATAGGCTGAAAGAAAAATGGACCACCTCAGCATCCATGCGGAGAGGATCTGAGGGGTTTGTCTGTAGTGAACAGACCCAGAAGCGGTTTGTGGTCCATGAAGACCATGAATGGGCAGCCATACAAGTAGTCATGAAATTTTTTGATACCGGTCACTATGGCCAGTGCCTCCTTATCTATTTGGGCGTAGTTGCGTTCTGCTGAAGACAGAGTCCTTGAATAATAAGCTATGGGAGCTTGCCTCCCGTCAGTGTTGTGGCCCTGACCCCCGAGGCTGTCCTACCCAAGGAAGAGGACTCTGAGGATGATGGGGAGGAACTGGCAAGGCCTCCCTCTCTGGGACCCTCCCCTCTAACAAGGTCTCCCTCTCCGGGGCCCTCCTTTCTGGCAAGGCTTCCGTCTCCATCTGAAGGCCGACAGAAGCAGCCTGTAATTAGCCAGGCTGGGAACGAGCCCGAGCAGCTGCAGCAGATGGGGAGTGACGAAGATGAATCATGGCTGGATCCCCGAGAACGATGCAGAGCCAAGCGTTTACAGCAGCGTAAGAAGAGTAGGAGGGCCAAGGATTAGCTGAGTCACTGAGCCACACCCCACAAGGTACAAAAGGGGGTGTGGCTGCTCTCAGGACTTTGTGACGAACAATAATTCAAACAACTTCTGGTCACATCTTCGGAACTCTGTCAGATTTTCTACCTGTGTGAAGCCCTGGTCTGGCTTCTTGACAACGTTTCTATATTTCTGAATTTCTGGACTGTTTGTTTGGATGTTATCTCATTTCAGCGGACGCTTGAGGTAACGAGTTTATTTTGGCAGACTGCTTGTATTTTTCTGCCAAGGCTTTATCGGACAGCAAATTACTTCAGCCAGAGCAATTAACCCTTGCTAGTTGACAGGGTTTGTGCAGAATATCTCCTGAGCCAACAAGGAGAATGCACAGAAGAAGTGGTACTGAGAGTAGTCAGGTTTTGCACAGCAACCACACTGATACACTGAGGTGTGTAAAAAAGGAAAAAACTTTACTTTTAGGAGTAGCACAAGTCAAGAATAAACAGTCCAGGTCATACACAGGTACAGAGGAGATATCAACAGTTCAAGAGTTATCCAATACAAAGTCGTCTTACCAGTCCAAAAGTCAAAAACACAGTTCTTCGGGTTTAGCAAACAGTAGCAAAACCACAATCAACAATAATCAGCAAGCAATGTAACAGAGTAACTAACACACACACAGAGAAGCTATTTCTCTAGCTCCCTCTTATGGCCGTTGAAAGAACACAGCATTGGCCAATTATTACACATTTAAAGGGATACAATACATTACAAATCATGGCTTATATATTGCCAACCCAACCAGTTAGGCTGTAATCATATGACTAACACTAGTCATGCCTGCTTGTCTGTCTGTTTGTACCTCGGGGGGGGGGGGGAACAGAACAGTCAGCCATTAAATGGCTCAACACGGCCCCTATTCCGTAAGGGGATGCATCACATGCAATGCTGATAGGCAGCTTTTCCTTAAAATGTGTCAGTACAGAGTGTGATGACAGCAGTGATTTGACTGCCATGAAGCTTTTCTCGTGGATGCTTGTCCACTGCCAATGTGCCTTCTTGTCCAAGAGCCTGTGTAAGGGCTTTGCCACTGCGGCTTTGTGTGGAAGAAAGGCATGGTAAAAGTTGAGCAGCCCTAAGAATGCCTGAAGCTTTGACTTGGGACTGGGAGCCTGCTGAATAGCTTTGAGCTTGTATTCAGCCGGGTGAATGCCTGTGGCATGTATGCAAAACCCAAGGAACTCAGTTGAGTCTACACCTATTTTGCATTTTTCCCTCTTCAGCTTCAACCCCGCTTCGCGAAAACACTGAAGGATGGCTTTGAGCCATTCTGCCAATATTTCTACTGACTCCCCAGCTATGAGGACATCGTCAAAATAATAATAATAATAATAATAATAATAATAATAATAATAATAATAATAATAATAATAATAATAATAATAATAATAATAATAATAATAATAATAATAATAATAATAATTTTATTTGTATACCGCCCTTCTCCCGAAGGACTCAGGGCGGTGAACAGGGCAAACATATAAAAGTACAAGAATACAAAAATTAAAAAAGAATTAAACAAGATGCCCAAGTTACAACAGTAGATTAAAATACATTAAAACGACAATAAAACCCAAACCCATCCCCCATCAGGCCAGGCCAGCTTGTTCGAACAAATAAGTCTTCAGATCGCGTCGGAAGGAGCGAAGGTCGGGCACCATCCGGAGCTCAACCGGCAAACAATTCCATAAATCCGAGGCGCCCACAGAGAAGGACCTCCCCCTGGGGGCCACCAGACGACATTCTCTGACCGGTGGCACCCTGAGGAGGCCCTCTCTGTGGGAGCGCACAGGGCGGAGGGAAGTTGACACCGGCACACACCTGGAGTGTTTTTGAGCGTGCGCTCCATCACACTTTGGAAAATCCCTGGGGCTACACTGACCCCGAACTGCAGGCACCGAATCCTGAAAGTACCCCTGTGGGTTACTATGGTCTGAGTTTCTGCCGTGGCATCATCCACAGGCAGTTGCTGGTACGCTTGTGCCAAATCCAATTGGCGAATACACGACATCCCTGTAGTGACACCAGAATATGGCTGACTACAGGCACTGGATATGCATGTTGTTGAAGTGCTTTATTTATAGTGCACTTATAATCTGCGGATATGCGGACCTCACCATTGGCTTTAAGTGTTGTAACTATGGGGGTCTCCCACACACTGCTATCTACTGGCTGCAACATGCCTTGTTGCACCAGCTTGTCCAGCTCTGCATCGATTTTTGGTTTGAGGGCAAAAGGTACTCTGCAAGGCTTGATCCTGATTGGGGTTACAGTTGGATCAAGGTGGAGGGCAATTGGAGGCCCCTTGTACTTGCCTAAGCTAGGGCTGAAAACATCAGCAAATTCCTGGCAAACTGCTGACAGGTCCGCTGCTTGGGTTCTGTTAATGCCACTCACATGGATGCCCAGGGCTTCAAACCAGTCTAAACCGATGAGGCTTGTGCGGTGGCCTTCAACTAACATGACATTGAGGGGAACCTCAAACTCTTTGAATTGTACTTTGAGCGTAGCTTCTCCCTTAACCACTACATGGGAATTTTGGAAATCCGTTAACAGCAGATTTGATGGCTTGAGTTTAACTCTTTTGCCGCTGCAGTTGCAAATGATGTTAAAAGTTCTTTGAGAAATTATGGACACAGCTGACCCTGTGTCCAGTTCCATGTGGCAGGGAATTGCTTGAAGCTTGACTTTAAGCCTAAGTTTTTCTTTAAGGGGGCGATGGGCACCTGTTCTAAAGACGCTCCTTCTACTGGAGCAATAGCCAACTCTTTTCTGCCTTGGGGTCCCTCTACCTTTCCTGGGGAATTCTTCTTGTGGAACATCCCTCTGGTGACCTTTACAGATGGCGGAGATGTGGCCTTGTTTGCCACATGCCCGGCACATTGCTGTACAGAACCTGCACTCCGAATGCCTGTGTCCGCCTCCACAACCCGCACATTGAGTAAAGGGAACTGCCTTCTCAAATGGCTATTGCCCTCTTTCTGGCAGCTTCCACAGCCAGTCAATCTCATTGTCCATGTCAGGGTCGTCGGCTCTTTCTGTGTCCTCATGGTGGACGGTTTCTGGGCTGGGAGTGTTCTTGGAGGGCCTTAAGGCTTTGATGGCTCCCCTGGCAGCTTCTTCGGCCATTATCTCTTTCAGGGCATCTTGGAACGTCAAGGTTTCCTACACAAACAGCTTCTGCTGAAGGTCCCTGTTCCTCAACCCGCATACCAAACGGTCTCTCAGTCTCTCTTGGAGGTCTGTGAAGTTGCAGAGCCGGGACACCTGTCATAGCACGGCTATAAATTCAGCAGCAGAATTTCCTGGTTGCTGCTCCCTTTGCTCGAACATGTGTCTCCATGCAATGATGGAGAGCTTCAGCTCAAAATGTTCCTTAAGCTTTTTCTTGAGCTCGGAGTAGGCGACCGACTCTAGTGTAGCTGGAGCGACTAGGTTTTCGGCTATATCGAATGTCGCCTGGCCACACACGCACAGTAGCGTTGCGGCCTTTAAGCCACCTTCACTAACTTGGTTAGCCCGCAGATAGTTCTCAACGCGTGAAACGTATAACTCCACCTCTTGAGATACGACATGTCAAACTCCGACAGCTTGCCAACCTTGGCCATGGTAAGCTGTTGCTGACCTCTCAATGCCTTATGCTGCTAAGAGCTTCTGTGTTGATCCAGGGATAGATCCTAAGGATGTGGGTGCCTCCGGAATAGCTTGCTGGAAGGCAGAGGGGGGAATGTGGTTCCTACCAGGGCGCTGATGCCTGGTCCTACCCCTAGTAACTTTTGGCTCTCTCTTCCTTAACAGCACATCCCACCTTTGGGATCGGTGAAACATTGACAAGGCAGTAATGAAAAGCAACAACACATTTGTTAAGTTAACACAGAAGCAGCATGAACTGCCACTTAACTTCTATTTATACGGACCACCAATAGGCGGTGGCCAATGGAATTTAAGCAGTATTTCCTGCTCAAAACACAAGCTAACAATTCTGGAGACAAGCAATCTGGAGTTTAAACAGACACAGCAGTTAACTATTAATAACGGTTTCTAAGTAATTTATATCAATACATAACAAAAACTATTTAATTGTAATTTAAAAATAAGATTTTAAATCCACAAAAATTGCAATTATGTACACATATTGGAAATGAAAAGAAATTAAGGGCTCATCACTACTTTCTATCTGACCTACTGCACTTTTGTGTTTACTCGGATTTTTGAAGTTTAAGGTAAAGGTAAAGGTTCCCCCGCACATGCGTGCTAGTCGTTTCCGACTCTAGGGGCCGGTGCTCATCTCTGTTTCAAAGCTGAAGAGCCAGCGCTTGTCCGAGGACGTCTCCGTGGTCATGTGGCCGGCATGATTAGACGCCAAAGGCGCACGGAACACTGTTACCTTCCCACCGTAGTGGTCCCTATTTTTCTACTTGCATTTTTACGTGCTTTCGAACTGCTAGGTTGGCAGAAGCTGGGACGAGTAACAGGCGCTCACTCTGTTACGCGGCACTCGGGATTCGACCCAACAAACTGCCGACCATCTGATCGACAAGCTCAGCGTCCTAACCCACTGAGCCACCACGTCCCTTTTGAAGTTTATATAGCCTTATTTTAGCCTCATTTATAAGAACCAAAAGCTCAGAGCTATAAATGCCCCTTTCCTGGAATCAGCAAGTCCAAACGTTTGATTATCTCAATGCCAAAGACAATTCCATTCTGAACAGATTTCAATCCTAATTGCTATTTTAAAGAGATCTGGAAGAAGATGAAACAATGTATATCAGACATGTCAAACACAAGGCCTGGGGGCCAGATCCGGCCCACGAAATGGTTTCATGTGGCCCGCGAACCCATCCTGGAAACAGTGAGGGAACGGCCCACACTGCCTTGGCCCTGGCCCAGGCCGGCTGGGAGCCAATGTACAATTTTGTGGTGGCCATCTATGCTGATACGCATTCAGTCTTAGCTCCACAAGGCCATCTGGAAACAGCAAGGGACCAGCCCCTGCTGTGTTGCCCCCCCCCGGGTGCGCGCTGGGGAGGTATCGCCCTTTGTGAAGAATGAAGAAATGCACCATTGCCTGGAAGTGGCCAGCACATGGCCCTGCCTACTTCGGGCAGGCTAGGGGCTGGGCAGCATTGTGCTTCTCTTCAGATTCATGCCACCTGGCTCAGCCTCTCAGCACTGTGAGGAAAGCACCCTGCTGCCTGCCAAAACCGGGGAGGCTGGGGGCTGGGCAGCATTGTGCAGGTAACATCGACTCATGCTGCTCATGGCATCCCCTCCCTCAGAGCCCACCAAGCCGGATATGTGAAGTAGGTGAGGGCCATGTGCTGGCCATTTCCAGGCAATGGTGCATTTCTTCATTCCTCACAAAGGATGACATTTCCCCAGCTGCGTTTCTTGCCTGTTTTTCTTCCTCCCTCATCTCAAATATTTTCCCACCACTGGAAAGAAGGAAGGAAGGAAGGAAGGAAGGAAGGAAGGAAGGAAGGAAGGAAGGAAGGAAGGAAGGAAGGAAGAAAGGAGAAGGAGGAAGGAAGGAGAGGGAGGGTCTGAGGTAAGTTCTGCCTTAGTCCTTCCCTGCTGCCCTTTCACCATACCCTTACCCCCTCCTCCTGGCCTATCCTGGGGGGTCTCCCATCCTATTGCTAAGGAAGCTTTGGATACAAAGCCAGGTCTCCTTACATGGAGAGGGACCTCGTACCCATCATGGGCAACCTGGCTAAGGAGAGCAAGCACAGCAGCAGCAGCCTTGAGGCGGTAAGTGCAGCTGGGCGCCCCCTTGGAGAAGTGGGGCTGGGCTTAGTGCCACGGGTGCTTGAGGGCTTGGCTGGGCATTTGACCTCCGGACCACCGTCCAGCCCCCCTCCCCCGCATGGCCTGAGAGGAACAGTGAGGCTCCTCCAGTGGACCATGCCTTGGCACTTGCCCCAGTCCCATCTCCTTCTGCCAGAGACCCTCAGATCTCTCCCACTCCTGCCCAGACCCCCATAGTTACCCTTGACACAAATAATGTAGAGCTGGCCATGCCCACCCAGTAGGCCACACACACTCCAGCCATGCCCACCCAGTAGGCCACGCCCACCCTGGCCACACCCACCTAGCCCCCTGAGGGAAATCGCAATGCTGATGCGGCCCTCAATGAAAGTGAGTTTGACACCCCTGATGTATATATAAGGTAGAAATAGTACTGTAGGTATTTTGATTTGTTAAACCACTACAGTTATTTTGCAAATAATAAGGCCTTCCACTGGAAGATATTTCACAGCAGTTTTCTCTTCCTGATAAGGAATGTGCTTTGCATTATTTTCATCTGCTGAAATTAGATGGCTATGGACAAAAACATATTGGCTAAATTAGCACAACTGAAAACATTTCACTCTTGTAAAAATGTGCTATTCCTTATTTCTCAGGGGATGCTCAGCAAGTAACTTTTACACAGAGGGCAAATGCCACAAAAGTGGCTAGGTATGTCACATATAAAAACTTACCTGCCTTCAGAATGGCAGCATTCTTTAGAAAAAGAAAAATATGGATTAATTTTATATATGAGGTCCTGTGCTCAGTCACTCATTCCCTGGTCATATCGTATTTGGACTATTGCAATGCGCTCTACATGGGGCTACCTTTGAACAGTATTCAGAAGCTACAGCCCACGCAGAATGCAGCAGTGCGGACAGTTCTAGGGGCCCCTAGGGTAACCCATGTAACACCGCTGTTGCATGAGCTGCACTGGTTGCTGGTTTGCTTTTGGTTCCAATTCAAGATGTTGGTTATTACCTTTAAAGCCCTTTATGGCATGGGTCCGGGATACCTGAGCAACCTTCTCACCCCAATGGGATTGGCCCACCTCACTCACTCTGGCAGAAGGAGCCAAGGAATTACATCTGGCAAGATCCAGGAGAAGAGCCTTTTCTTTTTTTTATTGAAAGGTTTTACAAAGTTTTAATGAAAAAAACCCCCTCCCCACCAACCCTCCCCCGTTCCCTCCCCCCCCGGACTTCCCAAAGCAGAATACAGGGTATTACATATAGCAATCTTAAGCAAACATATGCTAAATATCTAATACAACGTTAACAAACCTTTCACCCTTTAACTCCCTTATAACAAAACTAAAATAATTATAATAACACTTCTATAATTATTAAAATTATTCATATGCTATTTGAAACTTTCTAGTCCCATATTTGTTTTGAATATAATCAATCCATCTTTTCCATTCCAAAATATATTTTTCTTGTGACTGGTCTTTCAAATATGCTGAAACTTTTGCCATTTCAGCTACTCCCATTACTTTAAGTATCCATTGTTCTACTGTAGGCAAATCTTCTTTCTTCCAATATTGCGCCACCAACAATCTGGCTGTCGTTATTAAATGTAACATTAATTTAGTTTCTATAACAGTACAATCCAGAATAATCCCCAATAAAAATAACTGCGGGGTAAATCTTATTTTTTTCTTAAAAACTTTCTGAAAAATCCACCATATTTTTATCCAAAAAGCTTTAACATTTTTACATGTCCACCATATATGATAATAAGTTGCCTCTTCATTACCACATCTCCAACACTTAGGTGGTTGATTTGGATACATACATGCTAACTTTTTAGGATCTAAATGCCATCTATAAAACATCTTATAAAAATTCTCTTAGGTTTTGTGCTTGTGTAAACTTTACATTTCTAACCCAAATTTTTCCCCAAGTATCCATCATTATGGGCTCTTGAATATTCTGAGCCCATTTTATCATACAATCTTTAACTAACTCTGATTCTGAATCAATTTCTATAAGAGCATTATATAATCTTTTTATATGCAATTGACTTTGATCTCTAATTTGCTTTATCAAATTTTCATCAACTTTTATTATACCAATTTTCTGATCTTCCTTCCATCTAGCTTGTAATTGTATAAACTGAAACCAAGTCTGTACTATCTTTTCTTCCTTTAAAACATTTAAAGGTTTCAGTTTCAAAATATTCCCTTCCATCCTAAGAAGTTCTTTATAAGTAATTACATCTTGTTTCTGCTCCACGTTTATATTTCCTATTGCATGTCTAGGTATTGCCCATATAGGTATTTTATTATTTAATATATATTGGTACTTTTTCCAAACTCGGAACAAAGCGTTCCTTAAAATATGAATCTTAAAAATATTATCCACTTTTTTCTCATAAAATAAATACGCATGCCATCCATACAATAAATCCTACCCCTCAATATTCAATATTCTTTCATTTGTTAAATTGAACCAGTCACTAATTGTTGATAACACAACTGCATCATAATATAATCTCAAATTGGGCATCTTCAAACCCCCTCTCGCACGTGCATCTTGCATTAGTTTAAGCTTTACTCTCGGTCTTTTCCCTGCCCAGATAAATTTATTAATACCTTTTTGCCACTCATTTAAATTTGCATCTTTCTTAAGTATTGGTATCATTTGAAACAAAAATAAAAAATTTGGTAAAACATTCATCTTCACGGCTGCTATTCTCCCCAACCAAGACAATTGTAATTTTTCCCAACTGTTAATCTCCTTTTGTACTTTTTGCCATAACAATTCATAATTGTTTTTATATAATTTCACATTCGATGCTGTGATATATACCCCCAAGTATTTAACCTTTTTTACTATTTCAAATCCTGTTGATTTTTCTAACTCTTCTCTTTGTTTTATGGTCATATTTTTGTTAATATTTTAGTTTTTTGCTTATTAACTTTAAATCCAGAGACTTGTCCATATTGTGTTATCACATCCAATAGTTCTAAAACTGATTGAGTAGGTTGACTTAAAGTAACAACCAAGTCATCTGCAAACGCTCTCAATCTGTAATCTTGATGCCTAATTTTAATTCCCTTTATCTTATTTGATTCACGTATTTTAATCAATAATATTTCCAGTGATAGAACAAACAACAATGGTGATAAAGGGCATCCCTGCCTTGTTCCTTTTTCAATTTTACAAATTTCTGTTAGATTACCGTTAACAATTATTTGTGCCGTTTGCTTTTGATATATTGCTTTAATAGCCTGTAAAAAATAATCCCCAAATTCCATCTTTTCTATTACTTTCAATAAAAATTGCCAATTCAATTGATCAAAAGCCTTCTCTGCATCTAAAAATATCAATGCGGCAGAGACTTGGTTGTTTCTTTCCAAATATTCCAATAAGTTAACAATTTGTCTTACATTATACTTCATTTGTCTACCAGTTATAAACCCCAATTGATCATTATGTATCACTTGTTGTATTATATTCATTATTCTATTTGCCAAAACTTTAGCAAATATCTTATAATCAGTGTTTAAAAGAGATATTGGTCTATAATTCTTTGGTTGACTAAGATCTTGATCCTCCTTTGGAATCAATGTTATGAAAGCTGTTCTCCATGATGGGGGCAGTACTCCTCCAAGTTGAATTGTTCTAAATAGGTCTTTCAAAGGCTCCACCATTTCTGACTGCAAATTTTTATAATAACTAGCTGTCAATCCATCTGTCCCTGGTGATTTACCCAATTTCAACTGTTTAATTGCTAAAACAATCTCTTCAGAAGTTATTAACTGATTCATTCCATCCCTCTGTTCTTGAGTAACCTTAGGAATTTTCACCTCTTGTAAATATTTATCTATATCTATACTTTGAATTGTGTCACTTGCATATAATTTAGAATAAAATTCTGAAAATACCTTTCTGATAATATCCTGTTGATAAACCTTTTTGCCTTTATATTCTATTTTCTCTATTATCCGAGACTTTTCTTTTTTCCTTAACAAGTAAGCTAACCATCTACCTGGCTTATTAGCGTTATAAAAAGTATTATGTTTAGAGTATCGTATATTAGTTGCCACCTGGTCTGCCATCAACATATTAAACTGCCCTTTCAGTAAGTTAATTGTTTCTTTCACTTTCTTATCAGCTGGGTTCAAGATAAGTAACCTCTCCTTCATCTTTATTTCCTCTTCTAACTCTTTTTGCTTTTGTTCCTTTTTGCATCTATACTTGTTATTCAAATGTATTAGGACTCCTCTCATATAAGCTTTACTTGCATCCCAGACCATTTCAATCGAGGTGCCCTTATGCATATTCATTACAAAAAATTCTTTCATCTGTTTTCTACATTCATTCACAATTTCATCATATCTAAACAAATTTTCATTTAATCTCCAAGGTCTTCTATCCCTTTTCTCTTGAACCAGTTCCATCCAGACTGGACTGTGATCTGTTAATGTTCTTGGGCATATCTTAATTCTCTTCACCCTGGAAAGAAAATCATTGGTAATTAGTATAAAATCAATCCTTGAAAAAGATTGGTGCCTAACTGAAAAAAATGTAAAATCCCTCTCTTCCAAATTTCGCTCTCTCCAAATGTCTCTCAATTCCAGGTCGTCCATAAGCTCAAAAAAAGATCTAGGTCAAGGGTGTCAAACTCAATTTCATTGAGGGCCGCATCAGCATTGCGATTTCCCTCAGGGGGGCAGGTGGGTGTGGCCAGGGTGGGCGCAGCCTACTGGGTGGGCGTGGCTGGAGTGTGTGTGGCCAACTGGGTGGGCATGGCCAGCTCTACATTATTTGTGTCAAGGGTACCTATGGGGGTCTGGGCAGGAGTGGGAGAGATCTGAGGGTCTCTGGCAGAAGGATATGGGACTGGGGCAAGTGCCAAGGCATGGTCCACTGGAGGAGCCTCATTGTTCCTCTCAGGCCATGTGGGGGAGGGGGGCTGGACGGTGGTCCGGAGGTCAAATGCCCAGCCAAGCCCTCAAGCACCTGTGGCACTAAGCCCAGCCCCACTTCCCCAAGGGGGAGCCCAGCTGCACTTACCTCCTCAAGGCTGCTGCTGCTGTGCTTGCTCTCCTTAGCCAGGTTGCCCATGATGGGTACGAGGTCCCTCTCCATGTAAGGAGACCTGGCTTTGTATCCAAAGCTTCCTTAGCAATAGGATGGGAGACCCCCCAGGATTGGCCAGGAGGAGGGGTAAGGGGATGGTGAAAGGGCAGCAGGGAAGGACTAAGGCAGAACTTCCCTCAGACCCTCCCTCTCCTTCCTTCCTTCCTCCCTCTCCTTCCTTCCTTCCTTCCTTCCTTCCTTCCTTCCTTCGAGTGGTGGGAAAATATTTGAGATGAGGGAGGAAGAAAAACAGGCAAGGGAGGGCAGAGGTCTGCCCCGAGATCTCTCGTTTGCGGAGTCCCTCAGGGGTCGGTCCTCTCTCCCCTCCTGTTCAACATCTATATGAAACCGCTGGGCGAGCTCATTCGTGGTTTCGGGGTGGGGTATCATCAGTACGCTGATGATACCCAACTTTTTCTTTCCACCCCAAACCAACCCAGTGATGCACTTGACGTGATGTCCCGTTGCCTGGAGGCAGTCTGGGTTTGGATGGGGAGAAACAGGCTTCGTCTCAATCCTGCCAAGACTGAGTGGCTGTGCATACCGGCATCTCGGGTTAACCAGGTTGTTCCATCACTAATGATGGGGGGTGAGGTGTTACCCCCCATCGATAGGGCTCGCAACTTGGGCGTCCTCTTGGATTCACGGCTCAATTTCGAAGACCATATAGGAGCCGTGACCAGGGGGGCTTTTGCCCAGCTTCGTCTGGTGTGCCAGTTGCGGCCATATCTGGACCGAGATGCCCTACGCACAGTCACCCATGCGCTCGTGACCTCCCAGCTAGACTACTGCAACGCTCTCTACATGGGGCTGCCCTTGAGGACCACGCGGAGGCTTCAACTGGTGCAGAATGCAGCCGCGCGAGTTGTTATGGGAGTTTCCCGATACTCCCGTGTAATACCTCTTCTCCGTGAGCTGCATTGGCTTCCGGTTGCCCTCCGGGTGAGATTCAAGGTGCTGGTAATGACCTATAAAGCTCTAAATGGCTTGGGTCCGGATTATCTAAGGGAACACCTGCTGCCGGCATCAACTTCCCATCGTCCTGTGCGCTCCCACAGGGAGGGCCTTCTCAGGGTGCCGGCGGTTAAGGAGTGCCAGCGGGTGATCCCCAGGGGGAGGGCATTCTCTGTGGGCATGCCTGCCCTTTGGAATGATTTACCGGTGGAACGTCGGACCGCCCCCGATCTGCGTACATTTCGCCGGGATCTGAAAACCTGGTTTTTTGATCTATCAGGCCTGGACTGAAGGGGTTTTAGCTTTTAATATTGTTTTAATTGTTGGGCTTATGTAATTTAATCTATTTTAATTTATACTATTTTTATATTATATTTTATGCTGCCCTGTAAACCGCCTTGAGTCCTTCGGGAATAGGGCGGTATAAAAATTTAATTAATTAAATAAATAAATAAATAAGAAACGCAGCTGGGGAAATGTCATCCTTTGTGAGGAATGAAGAAATGCACCATTGCCTGGAAATGGCCAGCACATGGCCCTCACCTACTTCACATATCCGGCTTGGTGGGCTCTGAGGGAGGGGATGCCATGAGCAGCTTGAGTCGATGTTACCTGCACAATGCTGCCCAGCCCCCAGCCTCCCCGGTTTTGGCAGGCAGCAGGGTGCTTTCCTCACAGTGCTGAAAGGCTGAGCGGGCTGGCATGAATCTGAAGAGAAGCACAATGCTGCCCAGCCCCTAGCCTGCCCGAAGTAGGCAGGGCCATGTGCTGGCCACTTCCAGGCAATGGTGCATTTCTTCATTCTTCACAAAGGGCGATACCTCCCCAGCGCGCACCCAGGGGGGGGGGCAACACAGCAGGGGCTGGTCCCTTGCTGTTTCCAGATGGCCTTGTGGAGCTAAGACTGAATGCGTATCAGCATAGATGGCCACCACAAAATTGTACATTGGCTCCCAGCCGGCCTGGGCCAGGGCCAAAGCAGTGTGGGCCGTTCCCTCACTGTTTCCAGGATGGGTTCGTGGGCCACATGAAACCACTTCGCGTGCCGGATCCGGCCCCCGGGCCTTGTGTTTGACATGTCTGATCTAGGCAGTTTCGCACGGTTTGATATTCCATTACAAGACCTTTTTTTGTCTTTTCCAGTGTCCAAAACTCCATTCCAATCTCCCATTAAAATGCAAGATTTATAATCCCATTGGGTTATTCTGTCATGTAAAAATTTGTAAAATTTTTCTTGATGTTGATTTGGTGCGTATATTCCAACCAAAAGTATTATCTTTCCTTCTATTATAAGTTCAATTGCAATAAATCGTCCTTGTGCATCTACCTGAATTAATTTAGCAATTAAATCTTTCTTTAAATATATAACTACTCCATTCTTCTTATCCGGGGCAGATGCAACAAAATGTGTTCCTAATCTAGAATTTATCAAATACTTTTGGTCTGCTACTCTAATGTGTGTCTCTTGCAAACAAATAACATCATTTTTACATTGTTTCAAATAATAAAATATTTTCTTCCTCTTTTGTGGTGAGTTTAAGCCATTAACATTCCAGGTTAGAAACATGGTCGCCATCTTTCGCGACTAGAAGCTTTTGGAAAAATTCCTGCAAACTCATATGAACCTGTTGCTTTGGTCTTACCCCTCCCACTGCTTCCGTTTTAGTATCTTCTTGAGTTTTAATTTGATCTTGCTGTTTCTGCTGTTCTTGCGCTTTTCGTCTGGCTGCTGCTCGCGTCACTCGTTGACCTCTAGGTTCCTCTATTGATTTCAAAGGCTGGTCCAAATCCACAACTAATTGTAGTTCTCCTTCAACCAACAAATTCGAACCTTCCGCTTGAATCTGCTTCTCTTCCATTTGGGCCTGTTTTTTCTCTCCATCACTTCTTTTTTTCCAGGAGATGGTGGCAAATCTGCTTTCAGTACATTAAAATAAAATTCTTTTGCTTTCCCTATAGTATTAAGACGATATCTAGTACCAAAGTAGTTGACCACTATTCCAGCTGGTATATCCCATCTGAACTGATGCTGCCTTTTTTCGATTCATTTGCCAGAAAAGCAAACTCTTTCCTTTTTCTTAAAATTTTTGGAGGAATTTCTTTCAGTATCAGAACTTCTTGATTTTCCACTTGGAACCTTTTATTATAAAAGGCTTGGATAATTTCATTTCGAATCACCCTCTTCGAGAAATAAATCACCACATCTCTTGGCAAATTCCTCTGCCTCGCAATCCAGGAGTTGACTCTAAAAACCTTTTCAATTTCCTGTATAAAATCCTCAACTTGCAAACCCATTATTGGAGCAAAGGCCTTTGCCAGTATCTCTCTCAAATTTTCCTGTTTGTTCTCCCTCAATCCTCTAATTCTTAAAGCAAATTCCATTTCTCTATATTGTAGCATTACAGTTTCATCTTCCATCTTTTCCATTTTATTTTATTTTTTATTTTTTTTATTTTATTTTAATTCCATTTATATTCTGCCCTTCTCCGAAGACTCAGGGCGGCTTACAAGCTTAGCAGTAGCCTTCATTCTATGTATATGCCTGCTTATTAGGGCTTTCATACACCCCCCAAGCGGCATTATTACAAAGTCAGCTTAATTGCCCCCAACAATCTGGGTCCTCATTTTACCTACCTCGCAAGGATGGAAGGCTGAGTCAACCTTGAGCCTGGTGGGATGCGAACCTGCAATGATTGCAGGCAGCTGGTGTTACTTAAGGAGGCATTAGCCCACTGCTCCACCAAGGCTCTTTTATTTTGAGCCTCAGCCATCTTATCTTCCAAAACAATGTTGCCTTGAGTTAATTCTTCCATGTGATCATCCATATTTTGAATATGTTGTGCCAATCCCTGAAATGCCAATAGAATATCTTCCCTTATTTCTTTATTTTTAATCTGCATAGTTTCTTTGATTTCTCCAATCTCTTCAGACATTAACTCAAGTTTATCATTCATTTTTTCATCTATTTTTTCCATCTTGTTTTCTATTTTCTCCATCTTATCATTTATTTCTTTAGTTTGAGATTTCAAAGCCTCCTGCAGGTCTTTTAATGTCAAAGTTTGTGGGGGGGGGGGGACATTAAAGCCTGTAAGTTTGATTGCTGTGCTGGTGAAGTCCCTGCACTTCTGGGGGCCCCAGGTTTTGACGGTTTTAATGACATCTTAAATCAATTTTATTCTCTGTATTCAAAAAGATTAATCAAGTCAAAATATTTATAGTCTTGCTGTTCTCTTCTTAAAGTTCTTTTAGGTTCTTATAATTTTCTTATAGTCTTTACAGTTCTCAATATCCAAACAGCAACTTTCACTTTCAAAGCACTTTCAATTCTTTGTTACAAAGAATCATTCAGGCACCATCTTCCCTTTCTTTTTTAAAACAACAGAAAGAAAGTTGAGATTCCAGAGTTAAAGTCTTATACTTGCTGTTTATACTGCTCCCGCATCCGCTCTGCCTGCGTTAATTCTTCAAGATAGCAATCAAATCAAGTCAAGTTCTGCAGGAGTGGATTCAGCATCTTGCTCTGCTTTGAAGCAGAGAAATCCTCTGATCCAGAGCATTTCCAGGCTTCAGGGGGGCTCTCACCCTTCAAGCCCCAGAGTAAACACTCTGAGGCTCTAGGGGAACTCTACCCCTACCTGGAGTCTCCCCTTCCCCTCTTCGCCCGAGGGGAAGGGTTTTCAGCAGCAGAACAGCTGATTGTCGGCTGCTCCGCGGCTTTAATGGAGTCAGAGGGCTGGCGGTTGATTTCAACCATCCACGCCGCTGAAGCGCCACCTGGAAGTCCGAGAAGAGCCTTTTCTGTTGTGGCTTCCACCCTCTGTAACACTGTACTGCTTGAGGTGGGATCCATCCCCAACCCCACTCTGGATCTGGTTATTAGACTAAGAAGATCCCACCTCGACCCCATTTGTGTATTGGTTCTCATTGTACCCATGTTTTTGTCAACTTTTAATGTTAAATGTTTTTAACCTTTTAATTGTTTTATACTGCTGTGTTTATGATATTGTAAGCTGCCCAGTCGCTCAACAGTGAGATGGGTGGCATATAAGTTTAATAAAACAAACAAATAAATAGATGAAGAGTGATCTTATTTTTCAGGTATTGACTTTTAAAAAGCCAAAAAATGTCAACCATGCTCAGTAAGAAAAGATCAGCACAAAGCTGCAAACATACAGTAGAAAATTTAAGATAAATGTTGGAATTTTGAAATGTGTATTTGATTCTTCCACAATAAACTCCCCCCACAATGCCATTCCCTTGGTTCATATAAATTGTTTGTATGCACTTCTAAGAATTCTTTTGTTCTTTCTCTAAAATAATTTTGCAATAGGGGGCAAAGATTATGATTTGTTCTATAAGCTTCTCCATAAGTCTTAAGTGAATTGGCAGGCTACAATTTTCACATTTCATTGTCATTTTATTCTATCCTTTTCCTTTACATGAATTTGAATATAGATGAAAATGACTACAACATGTCAACACCTGGTAAAACAGAAACTAATCTACAAAACATAGTCTTTTAGTAGAAGTTTTCTTTCAGCATTTCTGCAATGGAATGATGATACTGAAATATTTTTCCTTGCTTACATAGTTCTTTGAATCAAAGCCAGTGAATTTTGTTTTCTAGCAAGCAGGTTTTTGTCTTTTTTTTTTTATTAAAGAGTTTTAAAATACAATTTTCCTTTAAGAATCCCCCCTTCCCCCTCCCTCCTCCCCCCTCCCTACCTCCCCCCTCCCCCCCTCCCCCCCCCGACTTCCCAGAGCTAAATACAAGGTATATATATAAAAAGCAATCATAAACAATCATATGCTAACAATTATAAACTCTAAAATCCATCACTCTCTAGCTTATATAAGATGAAACAAATAATAATAATATTGAATATGTATAAAAAAAACAAAAACTAAGATAATAAAAAAAAACAACGAAAGAAGACTTATTCAAATGCTACATAAAACTTCTTAACCCTATACTTGTTCTGGATAAAATCAATCCATTTTCTCCATTCCATAATATAGCGTTCTTGCGAATGATCTTTCAAATAGGCCGAAATCTTTGCCATCTCTGCCAGGTCGGAAACCTTTAAAGTCCACTCCTCTATGGTCGGCAATTCCTCTTTCTTCCAGTATTGGCCTATCAAAAGTCTTGCCGCCGTAATTAAATTCAACATCAACTTGGTGTCCACAACTGTGGCATCTGTAATTATTCCCAACAAAAAAAATTGCGGACAAAACTTTAACCTCTGTTTAAAAATCTTCTGCATATTCCACCAGACTTTTATCCAAAAAGCCTTAACCTTTTTACAAGTCCACCATATGTGAAAATATGTTGCATCTTCATCACCGCACCTCCAACATTTAGGCTGATAATTCGGATACATACTTGCAAGCTTTTTGGGATCTAAATGCCATCTATAAAACATTTTGTAAAAATTCTCTCTTAAATTTTGAGCTTGTGTAAATTTTACGTTCCTCACCCAAATCTTTTCCCACGTGTCAGGTTTTTGTCTTTTGAAATACTTACAGACTATGAAACCAAGGCATTGCTGAATAACTTTCAGAATATTAGTACAAATGAACAGGAAGTTTAAGAGGGGGTCAACAACAGTCAAGATGGGGGCCACTACCATGCAATCAAAACCCCATCTTTTTAACATTGTGGTAACCATATGGACTTTTTTTGACACCCACCCTGGGACACCCATGTCAAACTACTTAATTAATATTAAATTATGTTAATACAAAAAGCTATAAAACGGGACTTCCGGTGGCGATGCGGCGCCGAAGACAGCCGCCTCCGGGCTGTCCGCTCCGCAGCTGTGTTTTTCCATCGTAAACAGCGCCGATCAGCTGTTTAGATGGATTTGAAGCCCCCTCCTCGGGAGAAGAGGAGGGGGTGAGGCCCCAGGTAGGGGTTGAGCTCTCCGGGGCCGCCTGAGCTGAGAGTTTAGGCGGCTGAAGGATTGAGCCCCCCCGAAGCCTGGGTTGCTCCGAGCTGCGCAGCGCCCCTGCTCCGGGATTTATGGAGCAGAGCCAGGCGTTAGCAACCACCCCTGCCAAAAGGAAATACTTTTGATTATCAAGATGCAGGCAGAGCGGTACAGGAGGTCAAGGTGATGTGGACTCTTATCTTTACTCTCTAGCTCAATGGATTTTATAGCTTTAAAGTGAAAGTGCGCAATAAGTGAAAGTGGGGGAAGATGGCGGCTAAAACTTCTAAAGCTCTTCGGAGTGCGGGGTCTTCCCTGGTGCAACAGACCTCATTGCAAGCTTTGCTTCCTCCTGCACCTCCTCCGGCATTGACGCTTAAGGATTTACAAGATGCTCTTGGAAAGCATTCACAATTGATGTCTGACATGATGGATGAAAAGTTGAAAAAGCTGGAGGAGAAAATGGAGGAGAAAATGGAGAAATTGGAGAAGAAGATGGAAGAGAAGTTTAGAGCAATGAGGGTGGACATGTTGTCTATGATTGAATCTGTAGCTGAATGTGTGCAACAGCTGGATGTAAAAGTGAAGGATCTCAGTCAAAAGAACTCTATATTAGAAGCAAAGGTATTAGAAAATGAAAATATAAGGGATAAAACGGACGGAGAATTGAGCCTTGTTCAGTATCATCAGATGCAGTATGCTATTAGAATCAGGGGTTTAAAGGAGAATTGTAAAGAAGATTTAAAGCAGCTGATTTCTGAGGCTCTGGAAGGGCTATTGGGCCAGCCAGCATCTGAAATTGAGGGAAATATGGACAAAATTTTTCGTGTAAATTCATGGATTGCAAGACAGAGGAAGTTACCCAGAGATGTGGTGGTCTATTTTACAAAGAGAGTAATTAGAGATGAAGTTATTCAAGCTGCTTATGATACTAAACTGGTAGTGGCTGAGCAAGAAGTCTTGGTTTTAAAAGAGATTCCTCCGAAGATTTTAAGGAGAAGGAAAGATTTTGCATTTCTAGTACAGGAACTTAAGAAATGTGATATTAAGTTTAGATGGGAGATTCCAGTTGGACTGGTGGTGACGCACGAAGGTAAAAGATATCGTCTGGTTACTGTGGCCCAGGAACGTGATTTTTATAGCAATGTGTTAAAAGCAACCCCCCTATCATTTTTGGAAGCTGTAAAGGGATACGGCGAGGGAAAGCTTCAAGATGTTGCAGATAGACAGACAGAGGACAATGGTGTTGGTGGGGATCAAGATACAGTCTCATCGGTTGTTGCAGGAGGCCAGAGGATGACGCGTGCCGCCCTAAGAAGAGCGAGACGAGAGCAAGAGCAAGACCAGCAGAAAGTTATGGAATCTCCAAAGTGTACTTACAGTGAAGCTGTGGGAGGGGCGCGGTCCAAAGAAGTTTTGGGGGTCATGACAGACGTGCTCCAAAAGCTTTGGAGCGTCAAGATTGGTGATTAAATTTTTAAATTAGAATGTCAATGGATTAAATTTATCATAGAGGAGAAAGAAAGTTTTTTTTTAATATTTAACACAATTTAAGATTGATGTTATTTGCTTGTTAGAAAAGTATATTAGGGTTATGGACTAAAAGTATGTGTTGAACTAAGAATGGGTATGCAAGCTCCTAATTAACAAAAAGTTGTCTTACAGATTGCTTAAACCTTTTATTTTACTCTTTTTATTTGAACTCAAGGATGATTTGGAACTGCGAGACATTTGGCGTGATACATGCAAGAACTATTTTTGATCATAGTTTAGTTTGGTTGGAGATTATTAAGGTTAATAGAGATAGGCGCTTTTGGCGCGTAACTGAGAATTTGTTTAGAAATTAGAGAAAGGTTGGAGAATGTAAATAGTAGGTGAAAGTTTTTTTTTCTTTTTTTTTTGAAATTAATATGAATAAGGACTGGGATTAAGAAAATCTATTCTGAGTAAAGCTCTTTTTCTGTTTTCCTCTTTTTCTTTTTTACTTTATTTGTAATATTAATATTGTTTGTATTCATTTTATATGAGCTAGAGGGAGATAGAATTAATAGTTTATTGTTGATAACATAGGGGTGCTTATGTTTGTTTTTTGATTTTATACCCTGTATTTAGCTCTGGGAAGTCGGGGGGGAGGAGGGAATGGGGGAGAGGGTTAGGGAGGGTTAGATAGGGATGGGGAGGGGGGGATTAAAGTCAAAATGTATTGTAAAACTTTTTAAATAAAAAAAAAGCTATAAAACAAAATCCGGGATTTTTCTAGAACTTTCTGGAATCTTTTAGAACTTTCTAGCACTTTCTGGGACTATCCAATAGCATCCATAGAAGTATAAAAGTACAGGTGCCTTAAACCAATATTTTATTTTGTCTAATTGCTGAGCAAGAGAACAGTGAATAGCAATACTTTATTTAGATGGCATCAAGACGTTGCGTGTACCCAACAGATGCATTTTGCTATGTGTGTGGAAAATTTATCAAGATAAGAATGAAAAAGTACTCACTGAAAGCGAGTTAAGATGTGCAAGGCATACAAAGCATACTTCAGCATGCCTGTCAAGGATCAAGACAAGCCAACTTCTGGTGAAAAGATGGCCAACTGACTACATGCCCAGGGAAGGATCCCTGAGGGGTTTTTCCCCGGAATGTAGCTTCTTCAACTATCAACAGAAGAAACTGGCATTCTTTTAGTTTGTATGACTCTCCTAGGTTAGGAAAAGTCCCAGAATTTTCCCTCAAGATCCTCTGATACAACAACAGGTCTGCAAGTAACTTCAGGAGCTGCACTTCAAAGTAGCTTGTGTGCCGAAAGCTGGGGGTGGGGGTGGGGCTGCAATCAGTTTGTGGCTGAAGAAGCAGCTGTTTTGGAATTTATTTTTCAAATGGACAGTAAGTTGTGCCTTTCATTTCTTAATCATTTTAAGGACTATTAATCTTTATGGATGAAAAAAAAATATTTTCCCTTTTAGACCCAGCCCAGCTCATCACTGGACGACTATGTGGTGTTTTGCACACAGCTGCATATGTTTAAGGACCCCGTAAAGGCACAGATGGCAAATAGGCATTTGTGGGAGCTACAGCAGGGGAGTTGGTAGGTCGCAGATTACACCAGCGACTTCAGAATGGTCAGCCAAGGTGTCCAGTGGAATGAGGCTACTTTGATGGACCAGTCCCAGGAAGGCCTCTCATCAGAGCTGCTAGACGAGTTGGCCTACAGTGACTTCCCCCACGTGATGCTCCAGGACCTGTTGCATCTGTGCTTACACATAAATGCTTGGTTGCAGCAGCACAGGGTGAGATGACTGACCAGTGGCTCACCAGTGCCACCTAAGAAAACAGAGGCTCCTAATACTCCAGAGGAGCCCATGCAACTTGGGGCCACTTGTCCGTGCCTCACCCAGGCCAAGAAGGACTGCCGCCAATACGAAGGCCTTTGTTTGTACTGGGGGGGGGCAGGGGCATATAGCTGCCAACTGTCCAGCCAAGGTCAAGAAGCGGACTACACCAATGTGTTTGGGGAGAAAGAGGCAGACAGGTTGCCACCTCACTGCCCCTATGATTGCCCAATAGACCTGATCCCAGATGCGAAATTGCTGGTAGGTCAGATTTATTCCCTTTCCGAACCCGAGTTGGCGGCTCTCTGGGAGTTCTTGGACAAAAACCTGCAGAAGGGGTTCATCTGGCTCTCAACATCTCCTTTGGCTGCTCCCGTGCTTTTCATAAAGAAAAAAATCTGGGGAGTTAAGACTCTGTTGTGATTATTGCAAACTGAACATGATCACCGTGCACAATCATTGTGCTCTGCTGTTGATCCCCGAGCTTAGAGAGAGACTGTGCCAGGCCCAGATTTTCACCAAACTGGACCTGGGGGACCCTACAATTTATTCCAAATCAGAGCGGGGGATGAGTAGAAGATGGCCTTTGGGACATGCTATGGCCACTTCAAATACATGCTGATGCCCTTTGGCCTGACCAATGTTCCCGGGGGCTTCATGCACTTCATGCATGATGTGTTCTGGGAGCTATTAGACCAATTATCTGTCGGACAAAATCACTCGGATTCGGACCGGTCTGGACTCCGACTGGGCAGAGTCTGGCGATCAGGACGCGGGTGGTCTTGTCGATATCACTTGGGAGGAGTTTGATTCTGTGACTCCGGAGGAAGTGGACAGGATTATGGGGAGACTGAGCTCCACCACATGTTTATTGGACCCGTGCCCTTCCTGGCTGATTTATGCAGCCCGGGAGAGGACACGCAGCTGGTTCCAGGCAGTTATATCAGCTTCTTTGAGTGAGGGTAGCTTCCCTGCCGTCTTGAAAGAGGCGGTGGTGAGGCCCCTCCTCAAGAAGCCTGCCTTGGACCCAGCTGTATTGAACAACTTTCGTCCGGTCTCCAACCTTCGCTTTCTTGCGAAGGTTGTTGAGAGTGTGGTGGCGCATCAGCTCCCTTTGGTCCTGGATGAAGCGGATTATCTAGACCCGTACCAATCGGGTTTCAGGCCCGGGCACAGCACGGAGACGGCATTGGTCGCGCTGGTGAATGATCTCTGGAGGGCTCGGGACAGGGGTCATTCCTCTGTTCTAGTCCTATTGGACCTCTCAGCGGCTTTCGATACCATCGACCATGGTATCCTGCTGCGGCGTCTCAGGGGATTGGGAGTGGGAGGCACGGTTTTACAGTGGTTCTCCTCCTATCTCCAGGGACGTTCGCAGTCGGTGTTGACAGGAGGGCAGAGGTCGACCGCGAGGTCTCTCGTTTGTGGAGTTCCTCAGGGGTCGGTCCTCTCGCCTCTCCTGTTCAACATCTATATGAAACCGCTGGGCGAGATCATTCGTGGCTTTGGAGTTGGGTATCATCAGTACGCTGATGATACCCAGCTTTTCCTTTCTACCCCAAACCACCCCAGTGATGCCCTCAACGTGATGTCCCGTTGCCTGGAGGCGGTTCGGGTCTGGATGGGGAGGAACAGACTTCAACTCAACCCCGACAAGACCGAGTGGCTCTGCATACCTTCATCCCGGGTCTATTCGGATATTCCATCTCTTTCTATGGGGGGTGAATTATTACCCCCCGTAGATAGGGCTCGCAACTTGGGAGTCCTCCTAGATTCGCGGCTTACCTTGGAAGATCACATGGTGGCCGTGACTAGGGGGGCTTTCGCCCAGGTTCGCCTGGTGCGCCAGTTGCGGCCCTATCTAAGCCGGGATGATTTATGCACGGTCACTCACGCGCTCGTGACCTCTCGTCTAGACTACTGCAACGCTCTCTACATGGGGCTTCCCTTGAGGACCACCCGGAGGCTCCAACTGGTACAGAATGCAGCCGCGAGAGTTGTGTTGGGAGTTTCCCGATACTCCCACGTGACACCTCTGCTCCGTGAGCTGCATTGGTTGCCAGTTGTCTTCCGGGTGAGATTCAAGGTGCTAGTAATGGTGTTCAAAGCCCTCCATGGCATGGAGCCGGAGTACCTCAGGGAACATCTGCTGCCGGCATCAAGCTCCCTGCGCCCTGTGCGTTCCCACAGAGAGGGCCTCCTCAGGGTGCCACCGGTCAGAGAATGCCGTCTGGTGGCCCCCAGGGGGAGATCCTTCTCTGTGGGCGCCCCGGAGCTATGGAACCAGTTACCGGTTGAGCTCCGGACGGCGCCCGATCTGCGCTCCTTTCGCCGCGATCTGAAAACATACTTGTTCGAGCAAGCCGGCCTGGCCTGAGGGGGGATTGGTGGGGGTTTTTTTTTCATTCTTATTGGGGTTTTTTACTATGTATCAATTGTATTTTAATCGGGCATGCATTTAATTATCTTTTAATTTTTGTAAATTTCTGTGTTTTATTCTTGCCCTGTACACCGCCCTGAGTCCTTCGGGAGAAGGGCGGTATAGAAATGATAATAAATTAAATTAAATTAAATTTTGTGGTTATCTACCTGGATGACATCTTGATCTACTCTTCCTTCTTGAGAGAGCACTGGAAGCACATCTGTTTGGTGTTGCAGCACCTGTGACACCATCAACCCTTCCTGAAGCACAAAAAATATAAATTTGTGCAGACAACCATCGACATCCTGGGCCACCGCATCTCCCTTGAGGGCATGGAGATGGATCTTGAGAAATTGGAGGTGCTGTGGGTGTGGCAGCCCCCATGCCAGGTGAAGGACATGCAACAGCTCTTTGGCTTTGCAAACTACTACCACACATTAATTCCCCGGGTTGCTGCCTTGAATGCACCCCTATCCAACCTGTTACAGAAGGGGGTGAAGTTCCACTGGGGCATGGCAGAACAGGATGACTTTGACGTCCTGATCATTGAAGCATCCCAATCAGGTGAGGCTTTTTGTGGTAAAGATGGATGCATTGGACATTGCCATCGGGGCTGTTCTCTTGCAAGCCTACGCTCCTTTGGGTACTCTGTTCCCTTGTGTCTACTACTCCAGAAAGTTGTCCTCAATGGAAAGGATCTACACAATATGGGACAAGGAACTGCTGGTCATGAAGGTGGCCTTTGAGACCTGGCAGCACCATTTGGAGGGTGCCTGGTGTCAAATTGAAGTTTAGACCGATCATCACAATCTGGAGCATCTGCGGACAGTCTTGACTCATAACCAGTGACAGGTGCGATGGTCATTGTTCTTTAAGCGCTTCGACTTTTGGGTGACGTATGTGCCAAGCAGGCACAACCAGTGTGCAGATGCATTGTCCTGCAAACTTGAGTATATCCAAAAGGAGGACAAGTTAGGACCTTGCATGGTTATTCCATTGGAGTGTGTCACTGTCACCAAGGAACCAGTGAATTTGAGAGCACAGATCTGGGATGCACAGCAGCAAGATATGTTTGTGGTGGCATGCCGTTGTGACTTGGCCTGAGGTGGGGGAATGAGGCAACCCCCTGGTCCTACATTGAAGACTTGGTCCATTTCCAGAACCACCTCTACATACCAGTGGGGCCCCTCCAGGGTTTCATCTTGTGGCAGTGCCATGACAGCTTCACAGCGGGTCACTTTGGGGTATTCAAGACCCTTCATCTGGTTTCCTGGACTTTTTGGTGGCTGTGTCTTCAGTATGACATTACTGGCTATGTGGCCTCATGTATGCAGTGTAGGCAGGCCAAAAATGCCACTGGTGCTCTCCTCCAGACTGCTGCAGCCTTTGCCCACACTGTAGAGACTGTTGGGAGCTGTCTCTATGGATTTTATCACTGAGCTGCCACCATCTAAGGGAGCCACCACTGTGTTGGTTGTGGTGGATATGTTCACTAAAATGGCCCATTTTATCCCGTGTCTGGGACTACCCATGGCTCAATCCATGGCCCAGTTATTCATTCACCATGTGTTCCTGCTACATGGTCTGTGGGGCCAGGTTGTGTCAGATCGAGGAGTGAAATTCATGGTGCAGTTCTGGAAGGCTCTGCTGAAAGAACTCGAGATCCAGGTGTCTGTCTCCTCGGCCCATCAACTGGAGACTGATGGGGATACTGAACAAGTGAATGCTTTGTTCAGCTTTGTCGAGCTGGTGTTTCACCATTTGGTACAGAGCCCAAAGCTCTTGGAGGAATACATTCACTGCAGGCATGGGAGAGTCCGATGGGGCCAAGGGAAAGAGGTGCAGCTGAAAACCATAACTGGCAAAGAACAGGGTCACTTGGGTGGAGGTGTGTTGCGAGCTGTATGCAAAATCAGCCACCACTAGCACGTCCGCCCAGTTGTCCTGCTGTTGATTCATGAAGCATTGGAGATATTGCTTGAGGTCATAACCAGGTGGGAGGGGCCTGGCTGAGGGCTCTCATCAGCAAGCTCTCAACCCCCTCAGCAACCTCTCCAACACCCCCCTCCTCCTCCTCTGAATCATCCGACCCAAATGCCGAACCCACAGGCTGACCCTGAATCACAACAACTGTGAACTCCCATCTAATGACTCTATGCAGAGTCCAGTGACTTTCCTCCCTGCCGTGCTCTGGGGCCCAGTGCACGTTGATATTGTGAAAGGCGTTTCTTCACTTTGGACATCAAAGAGGTCGAAGAATGATGACCTAGGTAATGAGTGATTGCTTTGTGTATCCATTATTACATACATCTTCACGGCTTCCTCTGGGCATCCGGCGGGGTAGACTTTAGCTAAGCAGATCTGGTGGCGTGAAGGAGGGAATGGTGAGTCGCCACATACTGACATGAAATTGACATTCGCGGTCACCTCTGGTTGCGCTTTGGAGCCATGCTGAGGCTCGTTGGTCGAAGGGGGAGTAGATGTTGCTCGTTGTAGGGGCTCAAAGTCTGGATGCAAGGCTCCCGGGTGCTTGTCACTCTCATATAGGTGGCATTTCACCTTAGCTGTGTAAGCTTTGGCCACGTGTTCCATAGACTCACAGCACTTGTAGCAGACCTTGTACTCCCTGACCAAAGCTTTTCTTTCATCCAGGGACTTCTTTCCAAATTCTCTGCACTTGTTCAGAGAATGTGAGGACTTATGGAATGGACAGATCAGGTCTTTCTTTGTTTTCAGAGGTTTAGATTGAGCTTTCTTCGACAATTGCTCATCTGAATTCTTTGTGGGCATGGTAGCGACCTCTGTTTTATGCATGGATACAAGGGTTTTTCCCTTTGCAGTTTGCAATGGACCCTTGGTTGAGCCAGAGTTCTGACTGGCCTTTTTGGCAGCTGGAAACCATTTTTCTCTGATGCTGAGGCTTTGAGGGTCATTCCACAGCTTTGTTTGATGGACAACAAATTCTTCAAGAACAGCAAAGGGGTGTGTGTGGCTCTCTGCCTAGGTTCTTTGCCTTGTAAGCAGCAGATAACTTGATCCATTCTTCACTTAACTGCTGTGCTCATTTTTGAATGATAGGCTTTTGCGTCCTGAACTGGTCGAGACAGATAAGTCCCGGCAAGGTGGGATCTTCTTGTGCTGTCCGCAGCTATGTAAAGAAGGCAGAGAATTTCCACAGCTTGCGAGGTTCACTGATACTGATGTCAAGGAATTCATTGATATGATCCAAAAACGAGGACTCCGTCAATGTACATGTGCCATACTGCTGATCGAGCATATCCCAAGCTCGCCTAAGGGTGGTGACTGGGTTACCTAGTTGGGATGAGTAGATGTTCTTTACTACTTCTTTGGATTCTGGTCCCAGCCATGCTATCATATGTCTGAGCATTTCGGCTGGCTGCAATGGTATTCATGAAGATATGCTTCCATAGTAAATACTCCTTCCCTGACTTGTCAGAAAATTTCTGCACACCACTGGATGCCAAATTCAAACTTCCTTTCCGGGGTGACACTTCTCTCCTTCTCCTCAAGGATGTTGGAGGATACATTGGTGCTGTATAGCAGGGCTTTTCAACCAGTGGTATGGGTACAACCTGTGGTACATTGGCACCTGGCAGGTGGTACACAGCCATCCTAGAAAAGTGGTAGCTAGGGAGGGGAATGAGTTGAATCAGTGGCAGCACTGCACAAGTCTGAGCAAGAGATGGCTGGAGCTGCAGGGCTGTCAGGGCTCAGTAGAAGTGCCAGGACCAGTACCGCTTTCCAGCTGATCGGTGCTTCTTCGGGGCTGTCAGGGCTCATTGGAAGCGCCAGGATCAGCGCCAGGCTCCAGTTGGAGCTCGGCACTGATCTTGGCACTTCTGCTGAGCCCAGAAGAAGCGCTGATCAGCTGGAATGTTGCAGCATCTCCAGGGTCTTGTGATTTACATTCAGATGCTTGGCAACTGATTCATATTTATGATGGTCACAGTGTCCCAGGGTCATGTAAAGTGACCAAAACCTGCTGCAACCACCCAGCAGATGGGGGGGAATAAAAACCAAACTACCCCACACCCCACCCCCACTGCCAATCCTCAACAGAAATGCTCACAACAATGAAAACCTTGGACAGGAGGAAGAGTGCTGCCAGGCGGGCAGGTGTCTTTCTTGGCTGTGGCTTTGGGGGCACTTTTTTCAGTGCCATTGTAACTTCGAACAGTGACTAAACGCACTGTTGTAAGTCGAGGACTACCTGTACTTTATCGCTTTTTTTCTTTTTCTTTTAGTCAGGTTTTTGACACCTTGCTAGGCGACTGGTGATACTCAGATGTTGCCATATCCTAAAAGTGGTACAATGGGTGAAAAGGTTGAAAAGCCCTGCTGTATAGGAGTTGTAGTCAGGGTGAGGTGGTATGGTGTTGAAGTCATTAGGAGCACGATTAGGGGCTTCTTGTTGATCCTCATAAGCATAACTCCCAAGAGCAGGGGCATGTGCCAAAGACGGCTGGTAGTTTTCTGCAGAGTACTTCCTGATGAGGGCATCTTCCCATGATGCAGATGAGGGTTGTTCTCCTCACTGCCAGGCAGGCCGATCACATTCATTGGGCCAGGAGTCCATTTTCAAGTTGCCTTGAAGGTCTGGCCGGAATTCCCTTGCCTTTGCATTGAGGTTAGGAATCATGGCTTCTTGTGTGCCCACCTGCTGAGGAGTCTTCGTTGTTGTAAATGGGCTAATCTGATTACACCATCAGTCTTGGTTTGTTGGGGTGAGGTTTACAGATCCAAAGGGGAGGTCTCGTTATCCAGATGGTACAATGTCAGCTTTCTGACTGGTTTGCACATCTGGTGGTTGAGATTCTCCTCCTTGTTCACTTGGTTTTGGGAGTTTTGTTGTCAACCGCATCGCTCCTTCCTGCTCATGTCGTAGTTCATTCTGGTCATCCACGTAGGCCTTGACACGGCTGTACGAACTTCCACTTTCTGGCCCTTCAAAATTGTGCATGAAAGTAGCGCCTTCAGCCTCCACCTGTAAAACTGCAGCCCTTGCTGCTATTTCTGCTGCCTCCCATTCGTGATGTAGAAACTCAAGGCTGGCCTGAGCTTTGGCCATTTCTACTTTTTGCAGTTGCTCTGCTTTTGCCACACGTAGAGCTGCTGCAGCCACCACAGCTTTGATTCATGCTTGTGCAGCTTGAGTGGCAAAGTTCTCTGCCCTTGAGACTCGGGATGAATGGCTATGATGAGAAAATGCTTTAGAAGAACAGGAGGAGCCTGTGACAGAAGATTGCTGTGAAACGCTGGTACACGCCTGAGACCATTGTGACTTAAGACAAAAAGACAAGGCTTTCTTAAAGGAGTGAGAAGGAAGCTACATGTGACCGCTGGGATGGCGCATGTGAACAATGGGTCACTATGGACTCGGCCTTCTTGCTTGATGTGTCCTTCACCTGAAGATCGACTTGGGAAAGGTCTTTAGTACATTGTAGGAACTTCTCACGCTCTTTGTTTAGCAGCTTAAGGTGTTGTATTTCCTCTTTGAGTGTTGAATCTCCTAGCTGTGACTGGATGTCTATGAGGCAGTGTTCACAACCTGTCCATTGTATGAAAAGCCCCTCCATATCCTCTTCCAATGAGCGAATGCACTCGGGGGAAGGCTCATCTTTGGATGCATCGCAGAGTTTCTGCAACCTTTCCCAGGATTTTTCATGACATTGATAGAGCCTATCCCAATTCTCCAACAGGCTTGACCGCATGGCTTCAGTAAGCTTTCTTTGCTGCCTCAAGTCATAAGGTTTCTGAGATGTTTCTGCCTTTTCTAAATTTTGGACATCAAGTTCTGCACACATGTTGAGGTTAGTTGGAAGGACCAGCTCTTCTGGCACATTAGAGGCCTCTGCCATGACTAGGGAAGACTCAAAGGATTTCCTGGATACTTTAGAAGACTTCAGTACAATTCACTCTTTGATTGCCAGGGTTCTCTGTATACAGGTAGCTTGAATACAAGCCTGTTGTTTGCAGATTAGCCACCAAAGGACGCTGCACCTAGAGTACACTTGGAATAAACTGGCTGTTGCTGTTTCCCTTTGATGAGAATTGCGAGGCTGGCTGTCCAGTTCTGGAATGTCTAAGGGTTTGATCTCCCGAGGTTGAAATCCCAACTTGGACTGTGGGTGCCTTGCAACTCTAACGGGGGCTGGCTTCGCTAGTTCTTTTTAAGCAAGAGTCAAGGGAACAGCTGGATAGTGGTTTTAGTTAAATGTAGGCTAGGATTGTTTATCTTGCCTGTGAGCATTCCAACACGAAGAAACTTCCTGTAGGAGCTCTCGGCTTTCACATGCAGAATGAGCTGGCTAGCTGGCTTTATCATGCAAATCCTCAGTTTCAGAGCAATTTCTTAGTTAAACACAAACAGAGTCCTTTTTCCTTTGGACAAATATAAGGATTCAAACACATATCTCTGTTTTTAACTACCCTCTTTTCACTGTTCTGTTTCAAGCAAAGGGGGCTACTATTGCTTGATACAGGCAGATAAACTCCACGGAAAGGGTTTCATGCAGATTACTTTAATTTATCAGGCATTCTCTAAACATTAACTCACAGTTACTGCAGAGATTCTTCTGAAGCACATTTCATAATCTGAACCCAACACATAGGTGAAAAGAGGTAGTATCTACCATATTGAAGGAGCAAACAGCTCCCGTGGCTGGAATTCATAAAAACCCTGCTGGCCTGCATGTAGCCAGTAATCCCAGTTAGCCAATCAGAAGTCCCTCCCAATGCCCAATCCGAAACACAGATGTGACCAAGTAACTTAAAACTACATTATCCAAAAGGCTATTCCTTAAGGGGACACTTCTTAATTCCTAAAATAGCTGTTTACTCTGACCAGCACAGGTTTCTTGGTTCATTTGGACTAACCGCCATCTGCTCCAAACTCCCAAGGCTTCCCTTCTTCCTTGTCACCCCTCCAGGGCAACCTTCCGACCCCTTGGGGTCTCCAAACAGAGCAAAATTGAGCTAGGAAGCTGGAGCTCTGGTTTCTTTTGCCCATCTCGTCATGACATCAAACCAGAAGTCACGAGACTTCCAGGTGGCACTTCAGCGGCGTGGATGGTCGAGATCGACCGCCAGCCTTCCGATTTCGTTAAAGCAGCGGAGCAGCCGACGATCAGCTGTTCCATGGCTTGAAAACCCTTCTCCTTGGGTGAAGAGGGGAAGGGGAGACTCTGGGTAGGGGTAGAGCTCCCCTAGAGCCCCAGAATGTTTATTCTGGGCCTTGAAGGGTGAGAGCTCCCCCGAAGCCCGGAAATACTCCGGATCAGAGGACTTTTCCGCTTTTAAGCAGAACAAGATGCTGAATCCACTCCTGCTGGATTTGATTGTTATCTTGAGTAATTGATGCAGGCGGAGCAGATGCGGGAGCAATATAAACAGCAAGTATAAGACTTTAACTCTGGAACCTCAACTTTTTTCCTGTTTCAACGATCATTTTTAAAAAGAAGGGGAAGATGGTGCCTGAGTGATTCTTTGTAACAAGAATTGAAAGTGTTTGGTTGGTGTTTTTCTTCTCAAAGTGAAAGTGATTGTTTGGATATTGAGGAGGAATATGCAAAGTGGATTCTCAAAACTTTAAAGATTTTATTAAACTTTGGAGCTGTTTAAAAGTGATTATAAGACTTGGATATTTAACAGTTAAATTACAATAGCAAGTGGGGCGGAAAAGTGAAAGTGTGTAACGAAAGTTAATTAGGTGTTAAAATGGCTTCCAAACCGCCTAGAATCCCCGTTCCTAAAAGTCCGGGGGTATCGCCTGTTCAGCAATCTGGAATTCAATCTTTGATGTTACCTTCTGCAGCTGCTGCACCTGTATTGACTTTAAAAGACCTACAAGATTCTTTAAAAGATGCTTTAAAACTTCAGTCTGAAAAAATATCTGAGCAGGTGGCAGAACTTATTGAAGAAAAAAATAAGGAAATACGGGAGGATATTTTGATGGCATTTCAGGGGCTCTCAGGTTGTATTGAGAGTCTGGATGAACGTGTGGAAGAAGTGAAACAAAATAATCTGATGCCGGAGGCTAAAAAGTGTGAAGTTGAGAATAAAATGGATAAAATTGATGATGAAGTGGTGATGACACAATATAGAGACATGGAGTTTGCCCTGAGAAAATCCACAGGAAAATCTGGAGCAGATGTTGGGGGATGCTCTGGCGCCTATTTTGGGAATTCAACCGGAAGATTTTTTTGTGGAGATTTAATTTAATTTAATTTAATTTATTGAATTTATATACCGCCCTTTCCCGAAGGACTCAGGGCGGTTTACAGGGTATAATTTTTAAAACATTAATACAAAAATTAAGACCAATTTAAAAAAGATTAAACTAAGTCCCTGCAACATGTAAAACCCCAGTTAAAACCACAATTAAAACTCAGCCTGAGCCGGAAAGCTTGAAGAGCCAGGTCTTCAGGTGTCGGCGGAATGATCGAAGGTTGGGGGCAGTCCTAAGCTCCGCAGGCAGCTGGTTCCAGAGGGCAGGCGCCCCCACAGAGAAGGCCCTCCCCCTGGGTGTCATCCGCCGGCATTCTTTGACCGGCGGCACCCTGAGAAGACCCTCCCTGTGGGAGCGCACAGGACGAAGGGAGCTTGATGCCGGCAGCAGGTGTTCCCTCAAATATCCTGGACCCAAGCCATATAGGGATTTATAGGTCATCACCAGCACCTTGAATCTCACCCGGAGGGCAACTGGAAGCCAATGCAGCTCGCGGAGCAGAGGTGTTACATGGGAGTAACGGGAAACTCCCATCACAACTCGCGCGGCTGCATTTTGCACCAGTTGAAGCCTCCGAGTGGTCCTCAAGGGCAGCCCCATGTAGAGAGCGTTACAGTAGTCTAAACGGGAGGTCATGAGCGCATGAGTGACTGTGCGTAGGGCATCTCGGTCCAGATAGGGTCACAACTGGCGCACCAGGCGAACCTGGGCAAAAGCCGCCCTGGTCACAGCTCCTATATGAACATCAAAACTGAGCTGTGAATCCAGGAGGACACCCAAGTTGCGAGCCCTATCAACGGGGGGTAACACCTCACCCCCCCATTGTTAACGATGGAATAACTTGGTCAACCCGAGATGCCGGTATGCACAGCCACTCAGTCTTGGCAGGATTGAGACGAAGCCTGTTTCTCCCCATCCAGACCCGGACCGCCTCCAGGCAACGGGACATCATGGTGAGGGCATCACTGGGTTGGTTCGGGGTGGAGAAAAAAAGTTGGGTATCATCAGCGTACTGATGATACCCCACCCCAAAACCACAAATGATCTCGCCCAGCAGCTTCATATAGATGTTGAACAGGAGGGGAGAGAGAACCGACCCCTGAGGAACTCCACAAGCGAGAGGCCTCGGGGCAGATCTCTGCCCTCCTGTCAACACCGACTGCGAGCGGCCCAGGAGATAGGAGGAGAACCACCGTAAAACGGTGCCTCCCACTCCCAACCCCCTGAGACGCCGCAGTAGGATACCATGTTCGATGGTATCAAAAGCCACTGAGAGATCTAATAGGACTAGGACAGAGGAACAACCCCTGTCCCGAGCCCGCCAGAGATCATTCACCAGCGCGACCAATGCCGTCTCCGTGCTGTGCCCGGGCCTGAAACTGGATTGGTACAGGTCCAGATAATCAGTTTCCTCCAGGAACAGAGGAAGCTGATGCGCCACCACACTCTCAACAACCTTCGCCAGAAAGCGAAGGTTGGAGACCGGACGATAGTTGTTTAAGACAGCCGGGTCCAGGGCAGGCTTCTTGAGGAGGGGTCTCACCATATATATAAAGTATTTCGTATTAATTCTTAGATTGCTAGGCAAAGGAAACTGTCAAGAGACGTGGTTGCGTATTTTACAAAGAGAAAGATCATAAATGAGATCATTCAAGCTTTTTACAATAATAGATTTAAAGTGGCTAATCAAGAGGTTTTGATTCTGAAAGAGATTCCCCCAAGAATTTTGAGAAAAAGGAAAGATTTTGTTTTTTTGGCAGATGAATTAAAAAAACAACAGCTTCAGTTCAGATGGGAGATGCCAATGGGGATTGTGGTGAATTATGCTGGAGTAAGATATTGTCTTAATACAGTCCTGAAGGCACGTTATTTTTATTCTAATGTATTGAAAGCAGGCTCACCGCCATCTTACTGCGGCGTCTTCGGGGGTTGGGAGTAGGAGGCACAGTTTTACAGTGGTTCTCCTCCTACCTCCTGGGACGTTCGCAGTCGGTGTTGGCAGGAGGGCAGAGGTCGGCCTTGAGGCCTCTTGTTTGCGGAGTGTCTCAGGGGTCGGTCCTCTCACCTCTCCTGTTCAACATCTATATGAAGCCGCTGGGTGAGATCATTCGTGGTTTTGGGGTTGGGTATCATCAATATGCTGATGATACCCAGCTTTTTATTTTTACCCCAAACCACCCCAGTGATGCCCTCTCCGTGATGTCCCATTGCCTGGAGGCAGTCCGGGTCTGGATGGGGAGGGACAGGCTTCGGCTCAACCCTGACAAGACTGAGTGGCTGTGTGTGCCGGCGTCTTGGGAAATTCAGAATATTCCATCGTTAACTATGGGGGGTGAGATATTACCCCCCCCCGTAGATAGGGCTCATAACTTGGGTGTCCTCCTAGATTCACAGCTCTCCTTGGATGATCATATAGGAGCTGTGACTAGGGGGGCCTTCGCCCAGGTTCGCCTGGTGCGTCAGTTGCGGCCCTATCTAGACCGGGATGCCTTGCGCACAGTCACTCATGCACTCGTGACCTCCTGTTTGGACTACTGCAATGCTCTCTACATGGGGCTGCCCTTGAGGACTACTCGGAGGCTCCAGCTGGTGCAGAATGCAGCCGCGCGAGTGGTGGTGGGGGCTTCCCGATACTCCCATGTAACACCTCTACTCCGTGAGCTGCATTGGCTTCCAGTTATCCTCTGGGTAAGATTCAAGGTGCTGGTGATGACCTATAAAGCCCTAAATGGCATGGGTCTGGGTTACTTACGGGAGCACCTGCTGCTGGCATCAACTTCCCTTCGTCCAGTGCGCTCCCACAGAGAGGGCCTCCTTAGGGTGCCGTCGGTCAAAGAGTGTCGACTGGCGGCCCCCAGGGGGAGGGCGTTCTCTGTGGGCGCGCCAGACCTTTGGAATCAATTACCGGTGGAGCTCCGGATGGCTCCCGACCTTCGCTCCTTCCGACGTGACCTAAAAACATATTTATTTGAACAAGCCGGCCTGGTTTAGAGGTATTTTAACGTTTTGTATTAATCTACTGAATTGGGCTGTTGTATTTAATATTTCTTTTAATTTTTATATATTGTATTTTATTGTATTGCCCTGTACACCGCCCTGAGTCCCTCGGGAGAAGGGCGGTATAAAAATTAAATTAAATTATTATTATTATTATTATTATTATTATTATTATTATTATTATTATTATTATTATTATTATTATCTTCAGAAGTTAAAGGAGGGAAAGAAGAAGTTACAGGAGGAAAAGAAGAAGGAGAGCGACAGGTACAAGAAGTACAGCAAATCTTGGAAACTGTGCAACCCCTGGTTTTATTAGAAGAATCTAAGACTCAAAGAGTGACACGGGCTGCATCTAGACGTAAGGAACAACAACAACAGAAACAGTGTTCTATAATTACAAGTCAGGAATCTACTTCTAGTGAAGCAGTGGGAGGAGCTAGTCCAAAGAGGCAGATGCTTATGGATCTGCAAGAACCGCTCCGAAAGCTTCAAGTCGCAAAAGATGGCGACAAAGTTTCTAACCTGGAACGTTAATGGATTAAATTCACCACAAAAGAGAAAGAAAGTATTTCAGTATTTGAAACAATTTAAAAATGATGTTATATGTTTGCAAGAAACACATATTCGTGCATCTGATCAAAAATATTTGATAAATTCTAGACTGGGTATACAATTTACTGCATCTGCTCCAGAGAAGAAAAATGGAGTAGTTATTTATGTAAAGAAAGACTTAACAGCTAATTTAATTGAAGCAGATAAACAAGGAAGATACATTATAATTGAACTATTAATAGAAGGGAAGAAAACACTTTTAATTGGAGTATATGCACCTAATCAACAGCAAGGAGAATTTTATAAACTGTTACATAATAAAATAATTCAATGGGATTATAAATCGTGTATTTTAATGGGATATTGGAATGGAGTGTTGGATACTCAGAAAGATAAAAAAGGATTTTTTAAAAATACTCCAAGCCATGCTAGATTGCCAAAATCTTTTTTTGATTTGAAAGATGACTTGGAATTGCGAGATGTCTGGAGAGAATGAAATTTGGAAGAAAAGGATTTTACTTTTTTTTCTGATAGACATCAATTTTTTTCTAGGATTGATTTTATATTAACTACTAATGATTATTTTATAGGATTAAGAAGATTAAGATATGCCCAAGAACTCTATCAGATCATAGTCCAGTTTGGATGGAATTGGACAAGGGCAAGGGGGATAGAAGATCTTGGAGGTTAAATGAAAATTTTTTTAGATATGAAGAAAATGTGGTAGAATGTAAAAAGCATATGCGAGAATTTTTTATTATGAATATGCATAAGGGTACTCCCATTGAAATGGTCTGGGATGCAAGTAAAGCTTATATGAGAGGAGTGCTAATATATTTGAATAATAAACATAGATATAGATTGGAATATAAGCGTAAAGAAATAGAGGAGGAAATAAAGTTGAAAAAGAAAGCTCTTATTCTGAACCCATCTGATAAGAGGTTGAAAGAAGTAATTAACTTGCTAAGAGAACAGTTTGATATGTTAATGGCAGATCAAGTGGCAACTAATTTACGATATGCCAAACATAATACTTTTAATAATGCTAATAAGCTGGGTAGGTGGTTATCTTATTTATTAAGGAAAAAACAAAGATCACGTAATATTGATAAGATAGAATATAAGGGTAAAGAGGTGTTTCAGCAAAATCTTATTAAAAAAGCTTTTGTTGAATTTTATTCTAAATTATATGCTAGGGATATAAAGCAGGGTTTAGATATGGATAGTTACTTAAAGGATGTGAATATCCCAATACTTACACAAGAGCAACGGGAAGGGATGAATCAATTGATAACTGCTGAAGAAATTATTTTAGCAATTAAACAATTAAAAGTGGGTAAAGCACCCAGTACAGATGGTTTATCAGCTATTTATTATAAAAATTTACAATCAGAAATGGTGGAGCCTTTAAAAGAATTATTTAGAACAATTCAATCTGGAGGAGAAGTGCCTCCATCGTGGAAAACAGCATTTATAACTTTGATCCCGAAGGAAGATCAAGATCTTGTTCAACTTAAAAATTATAGGCCTATATCGCTTTTAAACAATGATTATAAAATATTTGCAAAGATTTTAGCAAATAGATTAATGAAGGTTATGCAGCAAATGATTCATAGTGATCAAACAGGATTTATAAGTGGTAGACAAATGAAAAATAATATGAGACATATTGTAAATTTATTAGAATTTTTGGAAAGAAATAATCAAGTGCCAGCAGCACTGATCTTTTTGGATGCCAAAAAGGGCTTTGATCAATTGAATTGGCAATTTTTATTTAAAGTTTTGGAGAAGATGGAGTTTGGTGATAAGTTTTTACAACCTATTAGGGCAATATATCAAAAACAAACAGCTCAAATAATAATTAATGGTATTTTAACAGAAGCTTGTAAAATTGAAAAGGGTACAAGACAGGGTTGTCCGCTGTCGCCATTATTGTTTGTTTTAACATTGGAAATATTGTTGATCAAGATACGTGATTCAAAGAAAATAAAGGGAATTAAAATTAAAGATCAAGATTATAGATTGAAAGCGTTTGTGGATGACTTGGTCATTACATTAAGTCAACCAACTCAATCGGTTATAGATTTAATGGAAATAATTTTACAAAATGGACAAGTTTCTGGATTTAAGGTAAATAGGCAAAAAACTAAAATATTGTCTAAAAATATGACTAAAGAACAAAAGGAAGTTTTAGGAAAACTAACGGGATTTGAAATAGTTAAGAAGATCAAATACTTGGGGGTATATCTTTCAGCTTCAAATGCGAAATTATATAAAAATAATTGTTATGGTTAAAAATACAAAAAGAATTAGATAGTTGGAAAAAATTACAATTGTCCTTATTGGGAAGAATTGCAGCTGTGAAAATGAATGTTTTACCTAAATTCTTATTTTTGTTTCAAATGATACCTATACTTTAAAAAGACTCAAATTTGGAGGAATGGCAGAGAGGTATTAATAAATTTATTTGGGCAGGGAAGAGACCGAGAGTTAAACTTAAGATAATGCAAGATGTACATGAAAGAGGTGGTCTTAAAATGCCCAATTTTAAATTATACTATGAGACTGCGGCCCCTTCATGGATTACTGCCTTGTCGTGGCGAAGGGGCTTGCGTAATTCAATGAAGCTATGAGCTATGCCGTGCAGGGCCACCCAAGACGGACAGGTCATAGCAGAGAGTTCTGACAAAACGTGATCCACTGGAGAAGGAAATGGCAACCCACTCCAGTATCTTTGCCATGAAAACCCTATGGACAGTACCAAAAGGCAAAACGATATGACGCTGGAAGATGAGCCCCTCAGGTCGGAAGGCGTCCAATATGCTACTGGGGAAGAGCAGAGGGCTAGTACTAGTAGCGCCAGAAAGAATGAAGCGACTGGGCCAAAGCCGAAAGGACGCTCAGCTGTGGATATGTCTGGTGGTGAAAGGAAAGTCCGATGCTGTAAAGATTTTTTCTCCATAGGAACCTGGAATGTAAGATCCATGAATCAAGGAAAGCTGGACGTCGTCAAACAAGAGATGACAAGACTAAACATTGACATCTTAGGTATCAGCGAACTAAAATGGACAGGAATGGGTGAATTTAATTCAGATGACCATCAGGTATACTACTGCGGGCAAGAATCCCTCAGAAGAAATGGAGTAGCCTTCATAGTCAATAAAAAAATAGGAAAAGCAATACTGGGATACAATCCTCAAAATGACAGAATGATCTCAGTTCGAATCCAAGGCAAACCATTCAATATCACAGTAGTCCAAGTCTATGCCCCAACCACCGGTGCTGAAGAGGATGAAATTGACCGGTTCTATGAAGCCCTACAGCACCTTATAGAACTAACACCCAGAAATGATGTCCTTATCATCATGGGGGATTGGAATGCTAAAGTAGGAAGCCAAAAGATAACCGGAATAACAGGCAAGTTTGGCCTTGGAGTACAAAATGAAGCAGGGCACAGGCTGATAGAATTTTGTCAAGAGAATATGATGGTCATAGCAAACACTCTTTTCCAACAACCCAAGAGACGGCTTTACACATGGACATCACCAGACGGTCAACACAGAAATCAGATTGACTATATGCTCTGCAGCCAAAGATGGAGAAGCTCTATACAGTCAGTAAAAACAAGACCAGGAGCTGACTATGGCTCAGACCATGAGCTTCTTGTTGCAAAGTTTAGGCTTAAATTAAAGAAAGTAGGGAAAAGCGCTAGGCCAGTCAGGTATGAATTAAATCATATCCCTGTTGAATATACAGTAGAGGTGACAAATAGATTTAAGGAATTAGATCTGATAGACAGAGTGCCTGAAGAACTATGGACAGAGGTTCGCAACATTGTACAACAGGTAGCAACCAAAACCATCCCAAAGAAAAAGAAATGCAAGAAAGCAAAATGGCTGTCTGAGGAAGCTTTGCAAATAGCTGAGAAAAGGAGGGAAGCGAAAGGCAAGGGAGAAAAAGAAAGATATGCCCAATTAAATGCAGAATTCCAGAGAATAGCTAGAAGAGATAAGAATGCCTTCTTAAATGAACAATGCAAAGAAATAGAAGAAAACAATAGAATAGGGAGGACCAGAGATCTTTTCAAGAAAATTGGAGAGATGAAAGGAACGTTTCATGCAAAAATGGGCATGATAAAGGACCAAAATGGCAGGGACCTAACAGAGGCAGAAGAGATTAAGAAGAGGTGGCAAAATTACACAGAAGAACTATACAAGAATGAGCTTAACGTCCCTGATAATCACAATGAGGTGGTCACTGACCTCGAGCCAGACATCCTAGAATGTGAAGTGAAGTGGGCCTTAGAAAAGCTGAGCAACAACAAAGCTAGTGGAGGTGACAGTATTCCAGCTGAGCTATTCAAAATCTTAAAAGACGATGCAGTAAAAGTGCTACACTCAATTTGCCAGCAAATTTGGAAAACTCAACAGTGGCCACAGGATTGGAAAAGATCAGTTTACATTCCAATTCCAAAGAAAGGCAGTGCTAAAGAATGTTCAAACTATCGCACCATTGCTCTCATTTCTCATGCTAGTAAAGTTATGCTTAAAATTCTACAAGCTAGACTCCAGCAGTATGTGGATCGAGAACTACCAGTACAGGCAGGATTTTGAAGAGGCAGAGGAACTAGAGATCAAATTGCTAACATACGCTGGATCATGGAGAAAGCTAGAGAGTTCCAGAAAAACATCTACTTCTGCTTCATTGACTATGCTAAAGCCTTTGATTGTGTGGATCATAACAAACTCTGGCAAGTCCTTAAAGAGATGGGAGTACCAGAACATCTTATTTGTCTCTTGAGAAATCTATATGCGGGCCAAGAAGCAACAGTGAGAACTGGACACGGAACCACTGATTGGTTCAAAATTGGGAAAGGAGTCCTGCAAGGCTGTATACTGTCGCCTTGCCTATTTAACTTATATGCAGAGCACATCATGAGAAAGGCAGGGCTAGATGAATCAAAAGTTGGAATTAAGATTGCCGGAAGAAACATCAACAACCTAAGATATGCAGATGATACCACTCTAATGGCAGAAAGTGAAGAAGAACTAAAGAGCCTCTTGTTGCGGGTGAAGAAGGAGAGTGCAAAACTTGGGTTGAAACTAAACATTAAGAAAACCAAGATCATGGCATCTGGCCCTCTCAATTCCTGGCAAATAGATGGGGAAGAAATGGAGGTAGTGACAGATTTTATTTTCCTGGGCTCCAAGATCACTGCAGATGGGGACTGTAGCCAAGAAATTAAAAGACGCTTGCTCCTGGGGAGGAAAGCCATGGCAAATCTAGACAGCACACTAAAAAGCAGAGACATCACCCTGTCAACAAAAGTGCGTATAGTCAAGGCTATGGTTTTCCCAGTTGCAATGTATGGCAGTGAAAGTTGGACCATAAGAAAGGCTGAGCGCCAAAGAATTGAAGCCTTTGAACTATGGTGCTGGAGAAGACTCCTGCGAGTTCCTTGGACTGCAAGGCGATCAAACCGGTCAGTCCTAGAGGAGATCAACCCTGACTGCTCTTTAGAAGGCCAGATCCTGAAGCTAAAACTCAAATACTTTGGCCACCTAATGAGAAGGAAGGACTCATTGGAGAAGAGCCTAATGCTGGGAAAGATTGAGGGCAATAGAAGAAGGGGACGACAGAGAATGAGGTGGCTGGATGGAGTCATTGAAGCAGTAGGCGTGAGCTTAGATGGACTCCAGAAGATGGTAGAGGACAGGAAGGCCTGGAGGAACATTGTCCATAGGGTCGCGAGGGGTCGGACACGACTTCGCAACTAACAACAACAAAATGAGACTGCGGCATTATCATCAATTAGTAATTGGTTTAATTTAACACAAGGGAGATTACTGAATATTGAAGGATATGATTTGTTATATGGTTGGCATGCTTATTTATTGTATGACAAAAAAGTGGATAATGTTTTTAAGACACATATATTAAGATATGCCCTGTTGCGAGTTTGGAAAAAATATCGTTATAAGTTGAATTTTAAAATTCCAATTTGGGCAATACCTAAACATGCGATAGAAAATATAAATGTGGGATTTAAGCATGATGTGATTACATATAAAGAAATTCTTATATTGGAAAGAAATGTATGGCAATTAAAGCCATTTAATATTTTAAAAGAAGAAAAGATAGTACAAACTTGGTTTCAGTATGGGCAGTTACAAGCTAGATGGAAACAGGATCAGAAAATTGGTATTTCCATAGTAGATGAAAATTTGGTTAAACAAATTAGAGATCAAAGTCCTGCACATATAAGAAGGATATATAATGCATTGATAGAAATAGATTCAGAAATGGAACTTGTTAAAGATTGTATGATAAAATGGGCCCAGAATATTCAAGAACCAATAACAATGGATACTTGGGAAACAATCTGGGTCAGAAATGTAAAATTTACACAGGCACAAAATTTAAGAGAGAATTTTTTATAAGATGTTTCATAGATGGCATTTAGATCCTAAGAAATTGGCATGTATCTATCCAAATTATCAGCCTAAATGCTGGAGGTGTGGTTGTGATGATGCAATGTATTATCATATATAGTAAAGGTAAAGTTTCCCCCGCACATGCGTGCTAGTTGTTTCCGACTCTAGGGGCCAGTGCTCATCTCCGTTTCAAAGCCAAAGAGCCAGTGCTTGTCCGAGGACGTCTCCGTGGTCATGTGGCCGGCATGACTAGACGCCAAAGGCACATGGAACGCTGTTACCTTCCCACCGTAGTGGTCCCTATTTTTCTACTTGCATTTTTATGTGCTTTCGAACTGCTAGGTTGGCAGAAGCTGGGACGAGTAACAGGCGCTCACTCTGCTACATGGCACTCGGGATTTGACCCACCAAAATGCCGACCTTCTGATCGACAAGCTCAGCGTCCTAACCCACTGAGCCACCGCGTCCCTTATTATCATATATGGTGGACTTGTAAAAAAGTGAAAGCTTTTTGGATTAAAATTTGGTGGAATATGCAGAAGATATTTAAGAAAAAGATAAAGTTTTCTCCACAATTATTTTTGCTGGGTATTACTATAGACTGTACTTCTATAGAAACTAAATTGATGTAGTCTTTAATAACGGCAGCAAGACTTTTGGTATCACAATATTGGAAGAAGGAGGATTCGCCTACTATAGAAGAATGGACTTTAAAAGTTTTGAACCTGGCAGAAATGGCAAAATTTTCAGCATATTTGAAAGACCATTTGCAACAAAGATATATCTTGGAATGGAGAAGATGGATTGATTATATTCAGAATAAATATGGGACCAAAAAGTTTCATTTAGCATTTGAATAAGTATTAGATTTATAAGATTTATTATTATTTAGTTACTTTTAAGGAGAGTTAAAGTTTGATAGGATTTAAAGTGTTATTATAGTTAGTTAGCATATTATAGTTTAAGATTGTTAGGGTTAATACCTTGTATTACGCTCTGGGAAGTCGGGGGGGAGGGAGGGGAAATTGGGTGGGGGTGGGGGAGGGGTGGGTCTTATGTTTATAATGTATTTGTAAATCTTTTTAATAAAAAAAACACCAGAAGTCACAACCTTCTTTCTAAAGCATTTTGTTTATTCCCGGCTTGGACTGGACCCTGATGAAGATTTTTCTTTCTACAATTTGGCACCCAGGATGGGACTCCAAGCTAACCTGACCATGAATGGACTGGGCCTGGGTAAGCCTCCATCTTGCTGGCAGCAGACCCCTTGTATCTGTGGATAGGTTTCTCAGCCCCTGCCCATGTGGAGTGAGGGTAGTAAAGGGAGTTTTGAGTTTGAGCTCAAGGGCTGCTTTGGAAAGGTGAATACCTCTAAATTTTAACTTTTAAAGCCCAGGAAAGTGAGGGAAATGTGTATATGTCTGTGTGTGTGAGAGAGAAGACCTTTTTCCCAATCACATTTGGATCCTGTTCCCTCTGGCCTTTCCTAACCGCCAAAGGGAACTGTTCAAGTGACAGACCCTGGAAAGCATGGGGATTTGGCCAGAGCACAGGACCTTTTGTTAGGGAAAAGGGAGAGGCTGTGTGAAAATGGAATGGAAAAGTGAATGAGAAGTGAATGGCCCTATAAGCCAAGCCCGGGTCTGGGAAGGAGGTGCTTACACTCACTGCTTGGAAGGAGCAGTCAGGTCCTCCCAGACTCCTCTAAGTCCAAAACAGTAACAGTAAAAGTGTAACCAACAAACACGGAAAAGTTGTTCAGGAAAAGGTTGTGAATAAAAGTGTAGTTGTGAAAAGCCAGTTGAAGGAGGTGCCCATACCTATTATTATTATTATTATTATTATTATTATTATTATTATTATTATTATTATGAACGTCAAAAACAAAAAAAATATTAGTTTAAGGAAGAGATACCAGATACAAAGAGGAAGAGAGAGGAAGCATTAAATACTGAAATAAAAAGAAATTTTGATTACTACTTAAAAAATCAAAAACTAGCAAAAAGGAAGGCTATCATATTGTATTCTTAATTTGTTGGCATACAGGTTGAGAAGTTAAATAGACAAGATGTGTATTTTGAATATTAGATTTTGTGAGGAATGATAGAGGAATTGGGAGTGTATTAAAAATCTTGGGAATGATAAATATCAAACATTTAAATGTTAGTGGAAAAAATCTGCAAAAATCTATTAGGTCATTGATTGTCTAAAAGATTGTATGCTGAAACAACTAGATTACAGGTGAAACTCGAAAAATTAGAATATCATGCAAAAGTTCATTTATTTCAGTAATGCAACTTAAAAGGGGAAACTAATATATGAGATAGACTCATTACATGCAAAGCAAGATAGTTCAAGCCATGATTTGTCATAATTGTGATGATTATGGCTTACAGCTCATGAAAACCCCAAATCCACAATCTCAGAAAATTAGAATATTGTGAAAAGGTGCAATATTCTAGGCTCAAAGTGTCCCACTCTAATCAGCTAATTAAGCAATATCACCTGCAAAGGGTTCCTGAGCCTTTAAATGGTCTCTCAGTCTGGTTCAGTAGGAATCACAATCATGGGGAAGACTGCTGACCTGACAGTTGTGCAGAAAACCATCATTGACACCCTCCATAAGGAGGGAAAGCCTCAAAAGGTAATTGCAAAAGAAGTTGGATGTTCCCAAAGTGCTGTATCAAAGCACATTAATAGAAAGTTATGTGGAAGGGAAAAGTGTGGAAGAAAAAGGTGCACAAGCAGCAGGGATGACCGCAGCCTGGAAAGGATTGTCAGGAAAAGGCCATTCAAAAGTGTTGGGGACTTTCACAGGGAGTGGACTGAGGCTGCAGTCAGTGTATCAAGAGCCACCACACACAGACGGATCCTGGAGATGGGCTTCAAATGTCGTATTCCTCTTGTCAAGCCGCTCCTGAACAACAAACAACGTCAGAAGCGTCTTACCTGGGCTAAAGAAAAACAGACCTGGTCTGTTGCTCAGTGGTCCAAAGTCCTCTTTTCTGATGAGAGCAACTTTTGCATCTCATTTGGAAACCAAGGACCCAGGGTCTGGAGGAAGAATGGAGAGGCACACACTGCAAGATGCTTGAAGTCCAGTGTGAAGTTTCCACAGTCTGTGTTGATTTGGGGAGCCATGTCATCTGCTGGTGTTGGTCCACTGTGCTTCATTAAGTCCAGGGTCAACGCAGCCGTCTACCAGGAGATTTTGGAGCACTTCATGCTTCCTTCCACAGATGAGCTTTATGGGGATGCTGACTTCATTTTCCAGCAGGACCTGGCACCTGCCCACACTGCCAAAAGCACCAAAACCTGGTTCAATGACCGTGGGATTACTGTGCTTGATTGGCCAGCAAACTCGCCTGACCTGAACCCCATAGAGAAGCTACGGGGCATTGCCAAGAGAAAGATGAGAGACATGAGACCGAACAATGCAGAAGAGCTGAAGGCCGCTATTGAAGCATCCTCAGCAGTGCCACAGGCTGATAGCTTCCATGCCAGGCCGCATTGAGACAGTAATTGCTGCAAAAGGGGCCCAAACCAAGTACTGAGTACATATGCATGCTTATACTTTTCAGAGGTCCGATATTGTTCTATGTACACTCCTTGTTTTATTGATTGCATGTAATATTCTAATTTTCTGAGATTGTGGATTTGGGGATTTCATGAGCTGTACGCCATAATCATCACAATTATGACAAATCACGGCTTGAACTATCTTGCTTTGCATGTAATGAGTCTATCTCATATATTAGTTTCCCCTTTTAAGTTGCATTACTGATATAAATGAACTTTTGCACGATATTCTAATTTTTTGAGTTTCACCTGTAGTTGTCAGTTATCAATTAGGGGGGATAATATGTGTTTTTGTTTTTTGTCCTTTTAACTGGCATTTTTTTAATGTCTTTGTCTAGTTTTCTTTTGTCTTTGTAAAATGTTCCCCCTTTTGTATTTTGTATTTACATTTTCTGAATAAAATAATAATTATAACAATGAAGTTATAGTACATTGTTAATACTATTGCATCTATTTTTATTTCTCTTATTTGGTTTAGCATATGTTGTTGTTGTTGTTAGCTGCGAAGTCGTGTCCGACCCATCGTGACCCCATGGACAACGTTCCTCCAGGCCTTCCTGTCCTCTACCATCTTCTGGAGTCCATTTAAGCTCATGCCTACTGCTTCAGTGACTCCATCCAGCCACCTCATTCTCTGTCGTCCCCTTCTTCTATTGCCCTCAATCTTTCCCAGCATTAGGCTCTTCTCCAGTGAGTCCTTCCTTCTCATTAGGTGGCCAATTTATTTGAGTTTCAACTTCAGGATCTGGCCTTCTAAGGAGCAGTCAGGGTTGATCTCCTGTAGGACTGACCGGTTTGATCGCCTTGCAAGGGACACGCAGGAGTCTTCTCCAGCACCATAGTTCAAAGGCCTCCATTCTTCGGCGCTCAGACTTTTTTTATGGTCCAGCTTTCACTGCCATACATTGCAACTGGGAAGACCATAGCCTTGACTATATGCACTTTTGTTGGCAGGGTGATGTCTCTGCTTTTTAGTGTGCTGTCTAGATTTGCCATGGCATCTTTTAATTTCTTGGCTACAGTCCCCATCTGCAGTGATCTTGGAGCCCAGGAAAATAAAATCTGTCACTACCTCCATTTCTTCCCCATCTATTTGCCAGGAATTAAGAGGGCTGGATGCCATGATCTTGGTTTTCTTAATGTTAAGTTTCAACCCAACCTTTGCACTCTCCTTCTTCACTCGCAACAAGAGGCTCTTTAGTTCCTCTTCACTTTCTGCCATTAGAGTGGTATCATCTGCATATCTTAGGTTGTTGATGTTTCTTCTGGCAATCTTAATTCTAACTTTTGATTCATCTAGCCCTGCCTTTCTCATGATGTGCTCTGCATATAAGTTAAATAGGCAGGGTGACAGTATACACCCTTGCCGGACTTTTTCCCCAATTTTAAACCAATCACTGGTTCCGTGTCCAGTTCTCGCTGTTGCTTCTTGACCCGCATATAGGTTTCTCAAGAGACAAATAAGATGGTCTCGTACTCCCATCTCTTTAAGAACTTGCCACAGTTTGTTGTGATCCACACAATCAAAGGCTTTAGCATAGTCAATGAAGCAGAAGTAGATGTTTTTCTGGAACTCCCTAGCTTTCTCCATGATCCAGCATATGTTATAATAATAATAATAATAATAATAAAATAATAATAATAATAATAATAATAATAATAATAATAATAATAATAATAATAATAATAATAATAAGAAGAAGAAGAAGAAGAAGAAGAAGAAGAAGAAGAAGAAGAAGAAGAAGTTGGAAGGGACCTTGTAGGTCATCTAGTCCAACCCCCTGCTCAGGCAGGAAACCCAATACCATTTCAGACAAATGGCTGTCCAGTCTCTTCTTAAAAACCTCCAGTGTTGGAGCATTCACCATTTCTGGAGGCAGGTTGTTCCACTGGTTAGTAGTTCTAACTGTCAGGAAGTTTCTCCTTAGTTCTAGGTTGCCTCTCTCCTTGACTAGTTTCCATCCATTGCTTCTTGTCCTGCTTTCAGGTGCTTTGGAGAATAGCTTGGCTCCCTCTTCTTTGTGGCAGCCCCTGAGATATTGGAACACTGCTATCATGTCACCCCTCACCCTTCTCTTCATTAAACTACACATACCCAATTCCAGCAACCGTTCCTTATATGTTTTAGCCTCCAGTCCCCCAATCATCTTTGGCAATTTGATCTCTAGTTCCTCTACCTCTTCGAAATCCTGCCTGTACTTCTGGTAGTTCTCGATCCACATACTACTGGAGTCTAGCTCAGGGCTTTTCAACCAGTGGTACGGGTACCACCTGTGGTACATTGGCACCTGGCAGGTGGTAAATGACCATTCTAGAAAAGTGGTAGCAGGGGAGGGGAATGAGCTGAACCTGTGGCAGCACCGCACAAGCCTGAGTGAGAGACGGCTGGAGCTGCACGGCTGTCAGGGCTCAGCGGAAGTGCCAGGATCAGTGCCTCTTCAGGGCTGTCAGGGCTCAGCGGAAGTGCCAGGATCAGCGCCAGGCTCCAGCTGGAGCTCGGCGCTGATCCTGGCGCTTCTGCTGAGCCCCGAAGAAGCGCCGCTCTTCTGGAATGTTGCAGCATCTCCAGGGTCTTGTGATTTACATTCATATGCATGGCAACTGATTCATATTTATGATGGTCACAGTGTCCCAGGGTCATGTGAAGTGACCAAAACCTGCTGCAACCACCCAGCAGAGGGGGGTGGGAATAAAAACCAAACACCCCCCACCCCACCCCTGCTGCCAATCCTCAACAGAAATGCTCACAACAATGAAAACCTCAGACAGGAGGACAGGCAGGTGTCTTGCTCGGCTGTGGCTTGGGGGGCACTTTTTTCAGTGCCATTTTAACTTTGAACATTCACTAAGCGAACTGTTGTAAGTCAAGGACTACCTGTACTTCATCACTTTTTTCCTTTTTTTTGGGTCAAGTTTTTGACACCTTGCTAGGCGACTGGTGGTACTCGGATGTTGCCATATCCTAAAAGTGGTACAATGGGTGAAAAGGTTGAAAAGCCCTGCTCTAACATGTTTTTTATAAACCCATTCATTTTGTGATGCTGGTAAATCTTTCCAAGCTACTAAATACTGTGTGGACCTATCATGCTTGTGAGAATATAAAATGTCTTTAATCTCAAAATGCTGCTCACCCTCTACCACGATAGGAGGAGGGGTAGGAGAGGTAGTAGGTCGCAATTTAGAGACGACCTCAGGTTTTACTAAACTGTAGTGGAACATGGGGTGGATTTGTCTCAAACTCTTAGGGAGCTCTAACTCCACTGTGACAGGATTAATAATGTGCTTGATGGGAAAGGGGCCGATGTACTTCGGGCCAAATTTCTTTAATAGTTGTAGTGACTGTAAAAACCTAGTGGAGAGATAAACTCTGTCCCCTACATGAAAAGGCTTAGACTCCATTCTCTTTTTGTCAGCTTGTGCCTTATAGGCTTCTCTGGCTTCATCCAAAGCTTTTCTAACTACTGGCCAGATACTCTGCAATTGATGAACCCAATCCTTGAGGGACAGGATGGCAGGTTCATTTGCAGGCAATTCAGGCATGGGGATAAAACTTTGGCCATTTGCCAGTTGGAAAGGGGTAAACCTGGTACTGGAGTGCACTGTGTTATTATAAGCTACTTCAGCAAACGGTAGTAAATTGGTCCAATTATCTTGCTGATAATTAATGAAACAACAGAGGTATTGTTCTAGAACTGAGTTCATTCATTCTGTTCCCCCCATTCATTTGAGGATGATGACTTGATGACAGTCCCTGGTCAGAACCCAAAAGGTCCAAAAAGGGTTTTCAAAATTTAGAAGTGAACTGAACCCCCCTATCTGAGATAGAGTGTTTTGGGGCACCATGGAGACAATAAATATGCTGTACAAAAAATTAGCCAAAGTTTTTGTGGTTGGGATCTTCTGACATGGTATGAAATGGGCTTGTTTGGAGAACAAATTAGTGACAACTGAAATGGCAGTGTTTCCCATGCTTTCGGGTAACTCCACAATAAAATCCATGGAGATCTCTCTCCAGGGTGCTGAAGGGCTTGCTACTGGCTGCAGGAGGCCAGGCATTTTTCCCTGTCTCCGCTTGGCAGCAGCACAAATAGAGCAACTGGCCACATAGCTTTCCATGTCTTTCTTTAAAGAGGGCCACCAGAATTGTCTCTTGAGTAAATGAAAGGTCTTCACAAACCCAAAATGTCCTGCTAACTTTGAATCGTGGCAGGCCTGCATGATTCTCAGTCTCAGCTTTGCAGGTACATACAGCTTTCCTCCAACCCAGGCTAAGCCCTCCTGCAAGGAGCAGATATTTTTATGATTGAGGAACCATTCACCTGTTGTGATTCAGGGTCAGCCTGTGGGTCCGGCAGTTGGGTCGGACGACTCAGAGGAGGAGGAGGGGGGTGTTGAAGAGCTTGCTGAGGGGGTTGGAGAGCTTGCTGATGAGAGCCCTCAGCCAGGCCCCTCCCACCTGGTCACGACGCAGACCCAGCTGTGTGAACCTGACAGTGTGGATGAAGATGACCCACAGCTGGCCCTGTTCAAGGACGCCCGACACAGGAGGCAGTCAATCAGGAGTAAACAGAGGAAGGCAATGGGACACCTCGGAAGGAGGCAGAGAGAAGCCACGCCCTGAACTGTATAAAAGGAGAATGCGTGGGAGGGCTGGTTTGCTGAAGGCAACCGCTTGAATTAGCTTCTGTTTCATGGTTCGTGTCTTGTTTTGCTCTGTTTTATGTTAATAAATTTGGCAGGCTTAGTTCCAGCCTCTTGCCGTTTGTAAAGGGGTTGTCCCTGCGTTTTCTGCAGGGCCGGTAGTAGGCTGGTACAGAACATCACCCTCTTCCAGTGTCTTCTTGAAATCCCCCAGCAGTTCATTATCCAGCAGTGGGGCCCTCTTAGCTTGTGCCCTCATAGTGGCTGAAGCTGCTAGCTGCTGCGGGGAGAGTAGAGGTTTAACCACCTCTGACTTCACACTATTATATTGAGGCATTCTTGACAAAGCATTTGCAAGGAGGTTTTTCCCTCCTGGCAGGTAATGTATGGAGAAGTTGAACCAGTGGAAATGCTGGGCCCAGCGTGCCTGTTTTGGAGACAACCTCCTAGGTTTTTTTTAAAGCTTCTAGGTTTTTGTTATCAGTCCAGACCTGGAAAGGGATTTTACTCCCTTCTAAAATGTGTTTCCAGGTTAGGATGGCCCACCTCACTGCATAAGCCTCCTTCTCCCAAGCAACCCAATGCTGCTCCGTCTCAGATGACTTTTTGGAGGTGTAGGCACAGGGTTGTAGCTGACCCTGCTGGTTCTTTTGTAACAGCACTGCCCCCACTGCCACATCGCTGGCATCGGCCTGGATGTCGAAGGGTTTTCCTGGGTCTGGAAGTTTCAGCACCAGTTCCGAAGAAAAAAAGTCTTTTAAATTTCTCAAAACTGGCTTGACTTTCTGCTGTCCGCTTTACTGGCTGGCTAGGCTTCAGCTTGCCCCCTCCCTTAGTTTTTAGCAAGTTTGTGATAGGGAGTGCGATCTGAGCAAAGGAGGGGATAAACTGCTAGTAAAAATTAGCAAACTCCAAAAAGCTCTGCAGTTGCTTTCTGGTGCGGGGAGGGCTCCACTCCATGACTGCTCGTACTTTCTATGGGTCCATTTACATGCCCTCATAAGAAATGTGATACCCAAGTAATCAATTCTATCCTTGTGAAATTCTCATTTCAAGAGTTAGGCGTACAGTTTAGCAGTACGGAGTTTCTTTAGGACTGCTTTAACCAATTTCACATGCTCAGCTTTGGTTTTGGTGTAAATCAAGATGTCGTCCAAGTACACCAAAACTCCCTTATATAGGTGCTCATGGAGGACCTCATTAATCAGCTGCATAAACACTGCAGGGGCTCCCTGTAGCCCAAAAGAGAGCACCCTGGATTGAAAGCAGCCTAGAGCAGTGATGGCGACCCTTTTAGAGACTGAGTGCCCCAAAACTGCCCAGCCCCTGCTGCCCCTGCCCCACCCCCTGCTCTGCCCATGCTCCGCCCACTCGCAGGGCCACACACTGCCTCCATGGCCCATCGCAGATTGCCCAGGTGGCCCAGCAGCACCATGGTGGCCATGCCCTCTGCCTGCACCCTGCAGCATCATCTGTGCACAATGGGGAGCGAGGGCAGAGTCTTGTCCTCACTGCCCAGCTGCCATGTCCTTGGCTGTGCTGCTCCACACAGGCTGAGCCCGGGGGTGACTCTCCTCCAGGGGGGCTGCTGGTGAGGAGGGGGCTATGGGGGGAGGCAGGGCTGGGGTGACAGCATACATGCCCACAGAGAGGACTCTGAGTGTCACCTCTTGCATGCGTGCCATAGGTTTGCCACCACTGGCCTAGAGGGCAATTGAAAGCAGTCTTCCATTTGTCTTCCTCCTTAATCCTGATGCAGTAATAGGCTTCTTGCAGGTCTAATTTAGAAAATTCTCCCTTTCGCCAGGTGGGCTAACATGTCCCTCATGAGGGGCAAGGGGTACACATTTTCCACTGATACCACGTTCAAACTTCTATAATTGAGCCTTGGTGGAGCAGTGGGCTAATGCCTCCTTAAGTAACACCAGCTGCCTGCAATTAGTGCAGGTTCGCATCCCACCAGGCTCAAGGTTGACTCAGCCTTCCATCCTTCCGAGGTAGGTAAAATGAGGACCCAGATTGTTGGGGGCAATTAAGCTGACTTTGTAATAATGCCGCTTGGGGGGGGTGTGAAAGCCCTAATAAGCAGGCATATACATAGAATGAAGGCTACTGCTAAGTTTGTAAGCCGCCCTGAGTCTTCGGAGAAGGGCAGGATATAAATGGAATTTTTTAAAAAAAATTGACACAGAGGTGAAGAGACCCATCCTTTTCCCTGAATAGAACGGGCCGCCACCCGGGGCCTGACCAGCTGGATGAACCCTCGGGCTAAGTTCTTGTTGATGAACCTGTGGAGTTCATCTAATTCTCTAGGGGTCATCAAATACAGCTTCAGCTTTGGCAACTTAGCACTAGGGATGATCTCAATAGTAGTCCATGGGGTGGTGAGGGGGAAGCTCATCCGACCTCTTCTCAGTGAAAACCTCGGCTAGGTCTCAGTACTCTTTTGGAATGCTTTTAAGCTCTTGCTCGCTCTGTGCAGAAGCTCATTCCTGCTTCATACCTACCATTTTATTTCCAGGCAGCCACAGGGAAGGTGCTCTCTTCCTTGGGAACCTTAGCCGCCCCTCTCTCCAGTTGATTAAGGGGTTCCATTTCTTTAACCAAGCTAGTCCAAGTACCAGGGGCCATTCCATGTCAGGAGCCAGAATGAACGCTAAAGTCTCTGAGTGGCTTCCCATGGTGAGTCCCATGGGCTTGGTTACAAAGCTGGCCGTGATGCCCCCTGCTACAGACCCATCAAGCTGGCAGAAAGTGATAGAGTCCTTGAGTTTTCTTAAGGGAGGCCCCAATTTTCCAACTAGGTTAGGACTTATCAAGCACCGTGTGCAACCCGAGTCCAGCAAAGCATGGGCATGGTTATGGAGTCAATTGGCCCACTTACCAGTGGATCATCATCGTAATCACTCTCCGACATCCCCGACTTGTCTACCCACCACCTTTGGGGCTCTGGGGAGCTCCATGACCTCCGAGGACTTCAGGGCCATATCTTTCAAGCGCTGGCCGGATTTGCTGCTTGGCTTCCCCCCAGAGGTGTGATCCAATTTCTTAACTGGGGTGTTGCGACAGCACTCTGTTGCACAATGCCCTTCTTTGCCACACTTGAAGCAAGCAGTAGAGCATGGTTGGGTTGTGGAGGGTTTACTGGACTCTCTCTTTCTCTCGAGCTGGCTCCATCTCCCCGGCTTCACAGGACAGTACAGGTTCTGAGTTTGGTCAATTTCCACCTCTTCAGCCAGAAGACATCATTCATAGAGGCAGGCAGGTGCTTTGCGGGCCACACAGGCGTTGTATAGGTCATTGTTTAGCCTGTCCTGGAAACAGCTTATCAGGATGTCTTTGAGCCAGTTCAGGCGGCAAGACAAATTTCGAAACTCCTCCGTGTACTCGGCTACCAGACAACTCCCCTGCTTTACGGTTTTGATATGATCCCTGGCTTTTCGGTCTGCTAGGCAATCTTCAAAATGGCGTCTCAGTGTGGTCATGAAATGGTTAAAGTTTTGGAGTTGTAAAGCGTTACCATCCACCTGGCCGCCTGTTCCTTCCAGAGCTAGGGTGATGACCTGGATTTTAGCAGCAGCATTGGGCAGAGACCTCCCATACACTTGCATGTAGGTGAGGACATGAGCCAAGAAGAAGCCTAGCTGCTGGGGATCCCCATCAAATTTGACTCCCAATGGGACCAACTTTGGCTCCTCAGGAGGAGTTCTCTCTCTGGGTGGTTGTGGGGTCCAGGGTCTCCAAGGGGTGGCTCGCTGCCGTGCCGCTCGAATGGTCTCCACCATCTTGGCAGCATCTGCAGCCGTCTCAGCTACCGGCGCCTCTGCTTCCCTGCTGCCAAATTCCTCGGTTAATTCTTCCTCCTTCTCTGGGTAGCTTAAGGACTTGGCTTTTAGATCCTCAAAAGCTTCCACCATGTAATGCAGGGATTTTCAACCTTTTCACAGATTGTACCACTTTTAGGACGTGACAATATTCGAGTACCACCAGTGCTTAGCAAGGTGTCAAAAACTTGATGACTGAAAAAAAGGGGCAGGATTTGGGGTTTTACTGATTAGATTCATTTGTTGTTATAGAAATGATTAGTTTATACTTGTCGCGCCCCGCGGGCTCGACGCCCGCCGGCACCACGGGCGCGACGCCCGCCGGCACCACGGGCGCGACACTTACCGGCACCTGCTCCGACACTCGTCTCCTGCACCGATGTCCTCGGCGGGGCCCGGGCTGCGTCTGCGTCCCATCAGCTGCGGCAGCGACGGCGGCCTGCTGAAGACTGCGCGCCTCCACACGTGCGCGCCGAGCCGGCTGGAGCCTCGCCCTGCCGGCTTCGGTGGCCTCGCAGGGTCATGGGCCCGGCCTCGTCCTGCCGGCTACGGTGGCCTCGCAGGGTCTTGGGCCCGGCCTCGTCCTGCCGGCTACGGTGGCCTCGCAGGGTCTTGGGCCCGGCCTCGTCCTGCCGGCTATGGTGGCCTCGCAGGGCCTGGGGCCCGTAACAGCTGTGGACCCGGCTCTTGCGGCGCTGGTGGACAAGGCACACCAGACTGGGGCCTGGGAGCTGTTGAAACGGGGAGGCGGAGCCCGTCTTCGAGGAAATACGGCCGGGGGCTCACCAGTCCTGCGAAGGGGGGGTGAGCAGCAGGGTGGAGCAGCGCTTGAAGCGTCGGGAAGGAAGGTGCCGGTTCTGGGGATGGGGGTGGGGGTGGGGGTGGCGTCTGGTGGCGACGGGGCGGGCGCACGCGAGGGAACTCACCTGGGGGGTGGAGGGTGCCGGGTGTCGGGACGTGTCACAAAGGGAGGTGCTTGGGAGGAACGGGCGTTAAGTAAGGGATGGGCGGATGTGGGTGCGGTCGGGTGGGCCGTGGACGTGTACATGCAATGTGTATTTAACAGCGTTGGATGCGGGTAGCAGCCAACGCTGGCTTTGTTCCTTTTGGAGTTTGTTTGCTTCTGCTCAATAAACCGTTCCTGAGAACTCAGGAACCGGGCCGCCCCAGCGGTTGATCCTGAAAAGGAGGTCGGGCCTGAGATGGGGGCCGGGGCTGGTGCAGCCTCCTCCAATGGTCCCCTGCTGGGGCCCCAGCAGGACGGGCTGGGCCGACCCATTCACCTTTGGATGCGCCACCCTTCCAGACCCAACCTGGTCTTGGCGTGCCCCGTGAGGGTTCTGCTCCTGTAGGTCTCGGCCGAGGTGCTGCAGGGATGTGGTCAGGGACGGACGGCAGGCCTGGCCAACCGACAACACGGCTAGTTGGAGCCTCTCCCATGCTGGGGCCGCAGGTGGGTTCATGGGGACCCAGAGTGGTATGGGGACCACCACCTTTGTCAGTTACCTACGACGGCCAGCCCGACCGCCTGGCGATGTTCCTGGGCCAGGTGATAGGTCACATGGACCAGTATGCCCAGGCTTACGTGTCCCAGCGGGCTATGGTGGTGGCAGTAACAGCTTGCCTGCAAGGAGAGGCAGCGGCCTGGGCGGCCGATTTATACAGTGACCACGCTCGGGAGCTCGGGGATGTTGGCTTGTTCTTGGAGTCGTTACGGGCCCGTTTCGAGGACATCTCCCGGGTGCAGCGGGCTGAAGCCGACATCCTTTCCCTACGACAGTGAGGCAGACCTGCGGGAGAGTATGTGAGGGAGTTCCGCAAGGTGGCCGGGAAGTTGCGCTCATCGCCGGAGCGTCTCCTCGTCCACCATTTTAGGGCTGGACGGGGCTCTCCGCCGGGCTTATGTGGTACGCGGTGTCCCGGCGCGGCTGCAGGAGTGGTACCGTGTGGCCGTGGAGCTGGACGTGGGGTTGCAGGACGTGCGGGGACGGTTCGAACCTCCCTCTGGAAGCCGACGGCCGACCGAGAAGACAAAAGCGGACGAGCGGCCTGTGGCGGCGTCTACACAGCCTCCCTCCCAGCCAGTACGGGCTGTCCTGAGGTGTTTCAGGTGCGATCAACCAGGACACCGGGCAGCCGATTGCCCACTGCCTCCTGCCCGGCCAGCCCCCTCTGTCTCCTCAGCACGAGGGACCGGAACCCGGAGGTCCGCGGAGCGGACACGAGCTGCTCACCAATTAGGCGGGGATGTCTCCAGGCCAACCGCTCCTGTCCAGGTGGAGACGCCGGCGGAAACACAGCCCGCACAGTACGAGAGTCCGGAGGAACAGGACCTAGACGAGGACCCAATGGTGAGTGCTCCGGTTTGTCCCTTTGTATTCCCTGTGGTGCTAGTCAGTCCCCGTACGGGTCAGAAGAAAGCGTATAAGGCCCTCGTTGATTCGGGTAGCACCCGGTGCCTTATGAGCCAAGCAGTGGTGGCTGGACTGGGGGTCACGGTAAGGCGGCTGGCCAAACCACTACGCTTTCAACAGGTGGATGGGTCTCTCTTGGGGGGGCACCCATCACTCACATCACTGAACCGATCCGGTTGGAGATGGGCGATCACTGGGAGACTTTGCGGTTTATAGTGGTACCATCCATGACCGAGGCAGTCATTCTAGGGCTCACATGGTTGGACCGGTGGGGCCCCACGATCTGGTGGGAGGGGGGTTGCCGCCATCTCCGGTTGGGGTTGGGCCCACAGCCTCCACAGGAGCACACATTCCTGGGACCACTACACATGGGGGAACGAGAGAGGGCGTGCGCGGGTGGGTTAGCGCAAGAGGCCCAGGTACCCCGAGATTACTCTGACCTGCTGGACGTGTTCGACGAGCGAGAGTGCGACACGCTACCGCCTCATCACTCCACGGATTGCACCATCGAGCTGGAACCTGGTGCCAAGCTGCCAAAACCTCGGATGTACGCTATGTCCCCGAAAGAAATGCAGGAACTCCGGCGGTACATCGACAAAAACCTGGAGCGGGGGTTCATCCAGCCAGCACGGTCTAGGACGGCGGCGCCCGTGCTGTTCCGCGAGAAAAAGGACGGTGGGCTTAGGCTATGCGTGGACTATCACGGTGTGAACGCAGTGTGCGTTGAGCACGTTTACCCGCTCCCGTTAATGAAAGACTGTTGTGATTCAGGGTCAGCCTGTGGGTTCGGCAGTTGGGTCGGACGACGACTCAGAGGAGGAGGGGGTGTTGAAGATCTTGCTGATGATAGCCCTCAGGCAGGCCCCTCCCACTTAGTCACCATGGAGACCCAGCTGTGTGAGCCTGACAGTGTGGATGAAGATGACCCACAGCTGGCCCTGTTCAAGGACGCCCGATGCAGGAGGCAGTCAAGTAGGAGCAAACAGAGGAAGGCTGTGGGGCTTCTCGGAAGGAGGCAAAGAGAGGCCACGCCCTGAACTCTTTATAAAGGGAATGTTTGGGGAGGGCTGGTTTGCTGAAAGCAACCGCTCAGATAGTGTTTCAAAGCTCCTGTATCTTGGTACGTGTCTTGTTTGTTTTTGTAATAAATTTGGCAGACGTATTCCAGCCTCTTGCCGTTTATAAAGGGGTTGCCTTTTCTGCAAGGCCGGTAGCAGGCTGGTACAGAACAAAGACCTGCTGGCCCATCTGGCTAAAGGCCGGATCTTTACCAAACTGGACCTCAGAGAGGCCTACTATCGAATCAGAATCAAGGCAGGGGACGAGTGGAAGACGGCATTCAACTGTCCTCTGGGGAGTTTCCAGTTTCGGGTGATGCTGTTCGGGCTACAGGGAGCCCCTGCTGTCTTCATGCAACTGATTAACCAAGTCTTGCATGAATTCTTATACCGCGGGGTCCTGGTCTATCTGGACGACATTCTGGTTTACACAGAGACGTTGGGAGAGCATGTCGCCTTGGTCAGGCGGGTGTTGACTAAGTTGCGGGACGCACGGCTCTTTGTCAAGCTGTCCAAATGCGAGTTCCACAGAACACAGCTCGATTATTTAGGGTACAGGATCTCTGCAGGGGGGGTGGAAATGGACCCAAAGAAGGTAGAGGCCATCCAGCAATGGCAGGCTCCGCGGACGCGGCGTCACTTGCAAAGTTTTCTAGGCTTTGCGAACTTCTACCGCCAATTCATACCATGTTTTGCGGCCATAGCCCTGCCACTCACGGACCTCCTCCGTACACGACAGCTGACAGTACAACCACGTCCCGGACTACGGGTGGGGTGGACTGCAGAGTGCCAACGGGCCTTTGATACACTCAAGGCTCTTTTTGCTAAAGAACCGGTCTTACGGCACCCAAACCCTGCCCTGCCCTACGTGGTCCAAGCAGACGCGAGTGATGTCGCTCTCGGAGCCGTCCTTCTTCAGCGAAACGAGGACGGGGCGCTTCAGCCATGTGCCTATGCGTCTAAAAAATTGTCTCCCGCAGAGCGCGCCTGGGCGATATGGGAGAAGGAGGCTTTCGCGGTACGATGGGCACTGGAACTTTGGCGACATCACTTGGAGGGGGCTGTCCACCCATTTGAGGTGTGGACAGATCATAAAAATCTGATGGCTTTGCAGACACCCCGACGGCTCTCGCCCAAGCATGTACGGTGGGCGCTGTACTTTCAGCAATTCCGCTTTACGTTAAAGTATGTTCTGGGGGGGAAAAATTTCCTGGCGGATGCACTGTCGCGTATGCCGCAGTTTGAAGGTAAGAGGGAGGACGTAGTACAGGCGCTTGTGCCTACCGAAGGTCCAGCTCGGGAGGGGAATGCTGCCCTAGCAGCACAGGACGAGCTCTGTGAGGACCTTCGGAAAGCCCTTCAGGGGGACGACTGGCTGCAGACTCACCCAGAGCTCGTGATCATGCGTGATGGCTTGGCCTGGTGCGGGTCCCGGATCTATGTACCTGCCCCTTTGCGGGAACGAGTGCTATATCGGTGCCATGACACCAAGCAAGCCGGTCACTATGGATTTTTGAAAACCCTGCATTTGGCACGTCGGCAATTTTGGTGGCCACACATGACGAAGACGGTGGAGGACTACGTACGGCGATGCCACGTTTGCGCTACCACTAAACCCATGGTGGGAAAACCTTTGGGCCTCCTACAGAGAGTGGCCGACCCTACCCGTCCGTGGCAAGACATTGCCATGGACTTCATTGTCGAATTGCCCGAAAGTAAAGGCCATAATGTCATTTGGACAGTGGTGGACTTATTTTCTAAGCAGGCCCACTTTATTCCTTGTAAAGGATTGCCCTCGGCACGTCGATTGGCTTGGCTCTTTGTAACTCATATCTACCGTTTACATGGGGTGCCGCGCCGTATCATTTCGGACCGGGGTGTGCAGTTCACGGCGCGTTTCTGGAAGGAATTTGTTAGATTCATCGGATCAACCCAAGGACTCAGCACGGCGTACCACCCTAGCACCAACGGCGCAGCGGAATGGGCCAATGCCGCCGTTGAGCGTTATCTACGTTGCTACGTGTCGTACCAGCAAACCAACTGGGTGGACCTCTTAGCGTTTGCGGAAGTAGCGTATAACAACGCTGTTCATAGTAGTACGGGGTTTTCCCCTTTCAAAGTGGTGACGGGCAACGATTTCGTCCCCATCCCTGAATGCAGCCCGGGGAACGGAGCCCCCTGTCAGCCTCAGGAGTGGATGAGGCAGATTGAGGAGGCCTGGGGTGCGGCGAAAAAAGCGCTGGAGCGGGCTGCGGTAACGTATAAGGAGCAGGCCGATAAAAAACGAAAAGCGTTCGCAGTCCCAAAGGTGGGGGATTTGGTCTACCTGTCCACCAAGTATCTACGTGCCCACGTCCCCTGTAAGAAGCTAGGGCCCAAATATATCGGGCCATTCTGGGTGGTACAGGTAATTAACCCCGTAACGGTACGACTACAACTACCGAAGATCCTAGGTAAACTCCACCCAGTGTTCCACAGTAGCCTGCTGAAGCCCGCCACCACAGCCCGAACAGCAGTAGGGGAGGGAGGGCCTGGGCCCACCCACGGCGAGCATTACGAGGTTCAAGAAATCCTTGACTCCAGGGTCCGTAGGGGGGAGGTGTCCAGTACCTAATCAGGTGGAAGGGATATCCCGTAGAGGAGGTGACATGAGTAGTGGAAGGTGATGTACATGCCCCTCGGTTGGTGCGGGCATTCCACCGATTGCACAAAGGGGGGGACGGGTGGACGCCACGGGCCGGGTGGACAGTTGCTTACCTCTTATGTCTCCCCCTGCAGGAGGGGCCCTGGTAGAAGGGGTGGCATGTTGCGCCCCGCGGGCTCGACGCCCGCCGGCACCACGGGCGCGACACTCACCGGCACCTGCTCCGACCCCCGTCTCCTGCACCGATGTCCTCGGCGGGGCCCGGGCCGCGTCTGTGTTGCATCAGCTGCGGCAGCGATGGCGACCTGCTGAAGACTGCACGCCTCCACACGTGCGCGCCGAGCCGGTTGGAGCCTCGGCGGTGTGCGCGTGCGCTGTGCGGCCCGACCTCGCCCTGCCGGCTACGGTGGCCTCACAGGGTCTTGGGCCCGGCCTCGTCCTGCCGGCTATGGTGGCCTCGCAGGGCCTGGGGCCCGTAACAGCTGTGGACCCGGCTCTTGCGGCGCTGGCAGACTAGGCACACCAGACTGGGGCCCGGGAGCTGTTGAAACGGGGAGGCAGAGCTCGTCTTCGAGGCAATACGGCCGGGGGCTCACCAGTCCTGCGAAGGGGGGGTGAGCAGCAGGGTGGAGCAGCGCTTGAAGCGTCGGGAAGGAAGGTGCCGGTTCTGGGGATGGGGGTGGGGGTGGCGTCTGGCGGCGACGGGGCGGGCGCACGCGAGGGAACTCACCTGGGGGGTGGAGGGTGCCGGGTGTCGGGACATGTCACAAAGGGAGGTGCTTGGGAGGAACGGGCGTTAAGTAAGGGATGGGCGGATGTGGGTGCGGTCGGGTGGGCCGTGGGCGTGTACATGCAACGTGTATTTAACAGCGTTGGATGCGGGTAGCAGCCAACGCTGGCTTTGTTCCTTTTGGAGTTTGTTTGCTTCTGCTCAATAAACCGTTCCTGAGAACTCAGCACTCGTCTCGGTTGCTTGATTTTCCTGCTCTCCGGACGAGGCTTGAGAATACTATTATGAAAAAGTAAAAGGTTGAGGTTCGATGTTAATGCTTCATTGTACTGCAACAGAGGAAATTGGAAGTCAATGCCTTTTCTTTTTTCCTTCTCCCCCTCACTTTTTTCTCCTTCTTCCCCCCACTGTGTCCTACTATTTGCTTTTGTATTTTTGTATTTTATTCCATAATCTAACAAAATGTTACAAACCGTAAAAAAAGGAAAAAATACCAGCTTTAATTTCTTCAGTGGTGGTTCCTTTGCTCTCAGGCCACGTGAAGGAACCCTGGCGGTGCAGGCTGCCCAGAGCCCTGGACAGTGGAGGGCAAGCGCCCAGCTCAGCCCAGCCTTCCCCAAGGGGGTGCCCAGCTGCACTTACCATCTTCTCAAAGCTGCTACTGCTTGGCTCGCTCTCCTTGGCCAGGTTGCTCATGGTGTGTGTGGGAAGGCAAAATGTGTGGGTCAGAGGGAGGCCCACTCCCTCTCCATGTGAGGAGACCCAGCTTTGTAACCAAAGCATCCTCACTGATAGGATGGGAGACCACCAGGAGAGTCAGGAGGAGGGGACAAGGGGATGGTAAAAGGGCAACAGGGCTGGTCATGGCCAAGTGCTAAGGCAGGACGTCCCTCAGACCCTCCCTCCCTCATTATAATTTTCCTTCCTTCCTTCCTTCCTTCCTTCCTTCCTTCCTTCCTTCCTTCCTTCCTTCCTTCCTTCCTTCCTTCTTCTCTTTACTTCTTTTTCCTTCCTTGCTCTCTTCCCCTCTTTCCTTCTTTTTCTTTTTCTTTCCTCTTTTCCTTTCTCCTTTCCTGTCCCTTCTTGGATGTTCAAATGCAAAAGGGGAAACACTTCTCGAAGCCTCCTTTGCCTTGTGATCAAATGCCACTTTTGCCAGTAGTTTGTGGCCACTTAGAAGTTTGAGAACAAACCAGGCTCAATTTATCCTGTGGTTGCATTTAGTGGGGGCATCCACAGACAACAGTACAGCAAAACTGTTAAAATGGTGGCTGTGATAGTTGATCAGAGCTCCTCTGTTTTTTATGTGCAACAGCTTTAGCGTTTAGGAAGAGAGGTAGCTTAATTGCTTTTCTATTAATACATAATCCTTAAAAGGGCTCTCTTGTAGGGCAGGGCTTTTCAACCGGTGGTACGTGTAACACTGGTGGTACATGAACACCTGGCTAGTGGTACGTGATGTGGCCTTCCTCCCCCCCTGCCTCCCCCCGCCTCCTCCTTCCCCCCTGCGCTCTGCTCCTTCCCAGCTCACTTGCTGCCGGAAAGCATGCTGCTTGGCAGCGGCCTGCAAGAACCCTACAGAGGGCGCATGCAGGTGCAGAGCGAGGCCCCTCCCGCCCCAGGGACTCGTGCAGCAACCGGATTGACTTCTGATTGGCGCTTCTTTGGGGCACACATGGGTGGGAAGGTGTGTCGGAATCCCAGGTACCGGTAAGGCGATCCGCCTGCTCCTCCCCCATCACCCGCCAGCCCCGGGAGAGCCCTGCGTGAGCACCTCGCCGGCCACCGAACCCTGCCTTTCAAGCAGGAGCAGCCTTGCCCTGCTTGCCCTTGGCCGCCTCCATGGGTGCTGCTCTAGCGTGGAAAGGGGGAGGCCGGTCCCCGTTCGGCCCGCCAGCCCTGAGAGCCCTGCGCAAGCGCCTCGCTGGCCGCCGTACCCTGCCTTTCGAGAAGGAGTGGCTGTCCAGCCCTGGGCTCGACAATCAACCGAGGGGGTGGGATCCACGCAGCAACCCAGCTACCTGGCCTGCCAGCCGCTCGTTGCTCCGCCAATCAGCTGGGAGGCTGACACTCCAGATTTGAGCTGCCGACCAGAGGAGATCACTGCTGATCAGCTGGGAGGCTGGGACTCTGGATCTGATGCTGCTGGCTAGTTGGAAGTTCTGGTGGGCATCCCTGATGCTGCCAAACAGCCGGGAGCATCGGCAACCTTCTCTTGGGGCCGCCAGTCAGCTGGGAGTGCCAGTGCTTTTGAGCAGGAGTGGCTGTCAAGCCCCAGTCTCCCAGCTGACTGGCAGCCCTGAGAGAAGGTTGCCAATGCTCCTGGCTGTTCGGCGGCATTGGGGCTGCCCGCTGGGACTTCCAGCTGGCCGGAGGCATAGGATCCGGAGTCCCAGCCTCCCAGCTGATCAGTGGTGCTCTCCTCTAGTCAGTGGTTCAAATCCAGAGTCTCAGCATCGCAGCTGATGGGCAGAGCAACAAGCGGCTGGCAGGCCAGGTAGCTGGGTTGCTGCGCGGATCCCCCCCCACCTCGGTTGATTGTCGAACCTGGGGCTTGTCAGCCACTCCTTCTCGAAAGGCAGGGTTCGGTGGCTGGCGAGGTGCCTGTGCGGGGCTCTCCCAGGGCTGGTGGGCCGAACGGGGACCAGCCTCCCCCTCTCTGCCTGGGGCTTGACAGCCACTCCTGCTCAAAAGCACTGGTGCTCCCAGCTGACTGGTGGCCCCAAGAGAAGGTTGCTGACACTCCTGGCTGTTTGACAGCGTTGGGGCCGCCCGCCGGAACTTCCAGCTGGCCGGCAGCATCGGATCCGGAGTCCCAGCCTCCCAGCTGATCAGCGGTGCTCTCCTCTGGTCGGTGGCTCAAATCCAGAGTCTCAGCCTCCCAGATGATTGGCAGAGCAATGAGCAGCTGGCAGGCCAGGTAGCCGTGTTGCTATGCGGATTCCCCCCCACACCTGGTTGATTGTCGAGCCCAGGGCTTGATAGCAGCATTGCCCTGCTTGCCCTTGGTCGGTGCCATGAGAAGCTGCTGCCACCCACCCCACTTTTTGCAAGCCCTGTTATGCTGCTGCTGCAGGCTTCCAGCAGCGGGAGGCTCCGGGATGAGCTTTGGCACGTCTTCCCTGTGCTGCACTCTGTCTAGCCCGAGTATTGGCGGATGACCTACTGCAGGACTGCAGGGAGGCCTTAAAGACAGATGAGTGGTTACAAGCACACCCCTCTTTGCTAACGGGACGGGATGGTCTAGCGTGGCACGGGGCTAAGCTGTATGTACCAACGGCAATGCGAAGCCGAACATTATACCAGTGCCATGACACCAGACAAACAGGGCATTTTGGTTTCGTAAAAACCCTGCATTTGGCTCGCCGGCAGTTTTTTTTTTTAATTCCATTTATATCCCGCCCTTCTCCGAAGACTCAGGGCGGCTTACAAACTTAGCAGTAGCCTTCATTCTATGTATATGCCTGCTTATTAGGGCTTTCACACACACCCCCAAGCGGCATTATTACAATGTCAGTTTAATTGCCCCCAACAATCTGGGTCCTCATTTTACCTACCTCGGAAGGATGGAAGGCTGAGTCAACCTTGAGCCTGGTGGGATGCGAACTTGCACTAATTGCAGGCAGCTGGTGTTACTTAAGGAGGCATTAGCCCACTGCTCCACCAAGGCTCTTAGGTGGCCACACATGAAGCGTGACATTGAAACATATGTAAAGAACTGCCACGTGTGTGCAACCACCAAACCCTCCACTGGTAAGCCGTTGGGACTGCTCCAGCAAGTGGCGGACCCGGTTCGGCCCTGGCAAGACATAGCCATGGACTTTGTGGTCGAATTGCCCAACAGCAGGGGTTATAACGTTCTGTGGACGGTGATTGACTTGTTTTTGAAACAAGCACACTTCATACCCTGTAAGGGGTTGCCTTCGGCTCGCCGATTAGCCTGGATGTTTGTGCAGCATATCTATCGCCTACATGGGGTATCTCGAACCGTGGGGTGCAATTCACAGCTAGGTTTTGGAGAGACTTTGTCCAGTACATCGGGTCGTCACAAGGACTCAGCTCGGCATACCACCCTTGCACCAACGGGGCCGCGGAACGCGCTAACACAGCAGTAGAGCGGTACCTGCGATGCTACGTCTCTTATCAACAGACTGATTGGGTGGACCTGTTGGCGTTCGCGGAGGTGGCTTACAACAACGCGGTCCATAGCAGCACCGGGTTTTCCCCATACAAGGTGGTGTCTGGCTACGATTTTGTGCCCGTCTCTGGCTGTGACCAGGGAAGCCCTACGCCCTGTCCACCTAGGGTGTGGATGCAACAAATGGAAGAGGTATGGGGGGCGGTGAGGAAGGCGCTGGAGCAAACCGCCAGAGTGAATAAGGAGCAAGCAGACAAAAAACGGAGACCGTTTAGCACCCCCAAGGTGGGGGACCTTGTTTACTTATCTACCAAATACCTCCGGTTGCAGGTGCCCTGTAAAAAACTGGGGCCCAAGTACCTCGGGCCATTCCGGGTGGAGCAGGTAATAAACCCCGTCACCGTCCAGCTCCGGTTGCCGGCGCTGTTAGGTAGGGTCCATCCCGTCTTTCATAGTAGCCTGCTGAAGCCTGCAACAACTTCCGCCACGGCGGTGGGAGAAGGGGGCCCAGGGCCTGTCTATGGTAAGCACTATGAGGTGCAGGAGGTCCTGGATTCGAGGAGGCGCAGGGGTCGGATACAATACCTGGTTCTCTGGAAAGGCTACCTCATGGAGGAAGCCTCATGGGTAGGGGGAGGAGATGTGCGCGCTCCTCACCTGGTACGAGCGTTCCATCGCAGGTATCCAGAGAAGCCGGGCGGGGGCCGGGAGGAGTCTGCTGGACAGGTGAACGAATGCTTACCTCTTTCCTCTTGCGTTTTAGGTGGGGCTCTGGTAGGGGGGCGGCATGTCGAGCCCCGCAGGCTCGACAATGAACGAGGGGCGGCACACCACACCCCTCCCGCCACCGCGTTTTTCCTACCCAGCTGACTGGCGGCTCCAGCGGCCGGGGAGACGGTCCGGCGATCGCCGACGCCCACAAGCGTCCCACCACTTTCCAGCCCCGCCCAGAAGTACGGCCTACATGTTCGGGCCCCGGGACTATGGCACCGCAACAGAGGCCTCGCCGACAAGCCCGGCGGGACGCTCGGCTCGCTGTTGTTGCCGCGCCTGCACAGAGCGGCCCTGCCAACCCGGGAGGTACAGGGCTTCAGCCGCACCGACGCTCCCGAACACGGCAGGACGTGCAGCCTGCCACCGTTGCCGGGGCTGCGCAGAGTGGCCCTACTGACACGGCCAGGGCTGCGCTTGCTCGGCCTGCTGCTTACGGACTGGGAGCCCCTTTTGCATCGACGGACAGACGTCCTGAACAGAGGGCGGGGGCCTATCGTTGGGCGGGCGAAGGGGGAAAGGCGTGCACATGGTGGGCTGCTGGGGCTGTCTGGCTGCGCTGGGGTGAAGGGTCCATGGGGGACGCTGGAGCCATGGGAGCACAGTTGCAGAGAGGGGTTTCTTGGGTAGGGGATGAATTAAGGGGAATGATACCTGGCACAGGAACACAGGATACGCCGGATAGCCAGGGCAAGGAAGAGGTCACGCGGGCGGGAACAGGGGATTTATAGGAGGGTGGGTGGATGTCAGCCTAGAGGGTGCGGTGTTAATTGAAAGGCATGGTGCAGGGCGTGGTGATTTGTGTTGTGTATATAAGCAGCGTTGGGTGCTCCGAGCAGCCAACACTGACTTGATTCTTGCTTTGGATTGCTGTGTTGGAGAATAAAGCACATTTGTTCCTGCTTCCTTTGTAAGTCATCCTTGTTTCCTGCTGCAAGAGCTGTTGTGCCGCTCGCGTCAGGATGAGCATTTGACACCTTCCTTCCTTCCTTCCTTCCTTCCTTCCTTCCTTCCTTCCTTCCTTCCTTCCTTCCTTCCTTCCTTCCTTCTCCATTTTTACCTGATGCCCACTTAACTCTTTATGAAGCATCGGAGGAAAGTTGGGGAAGATCTATCAATGATACTTGGAGGTTGCCAGCTCATTTAATAAGCTTTATTCCAGCAACAGAAACACCTCGCATTTGCTCTCAGTCGATCCATGGGCACCAACAATGCTGCTGTGGACTGCGGGGCAGGAAGGCCCCCTTCACACAGGAGGGATGGAAGACACGCCAAAATGCCCTTCGCCCCGCTGCGTTCTGCAGACGTGGCCAGAGTCCCGGGTGGGGGGAGATCCGGGGCTGATGCGCACTTGGGGAAGCGCATGGCAGCAACTCACAACCAGCTGCTCTTGGGGGACGGAGGCACAAAGCCGGCCAGACAGGGCTCAGAGCAGTCGATCATCCTGGACCACAGCTGCGCTTCCACCTTTCCCAGGGCAGCCCCCGCAGACAGAGTGCAGCGCAGGGAAGACATGCCAAAGCTCGTCCTGGAGCTTCCCGCTGCTGGAAGCCTGCAGCGGTGGCATAATGGGGCTTGCAAAAAGTGGGGTGGGCGGCAGCAGCTGCTCATGGCGCCAACCAAGGGCAAGCAGGGCAAGGCTGCTATGAAGCCCCGGGCTCGACAATCAACCGGGTGTGGGGAGGAATCCACGCAGCAACCTGGCTACCTGGCCTGCCAGCCGATCATTGCTCTGCCGATCATCTGGGAGGCTGAGACTCTGGATTTGAGCCACCGACCAGAGGAGAGCACCCCTTGGATCCGGAGTCCCAGCCTCCCAGCTCTCACCTCTGGGAGGCAGCAGATGTAAAAAACTTAACCACTCTCCCACAGTGTTTACAACCCGGGCCTTCTATTATAGGGGAGGGGGGAGAAGGGGAGGGAGTTAGAGCAAAGAATCTATGAAATACATCAGGATTAATAAGCCGGCATGGTCACAAAATGGTAGGAGAGATTCTGGTTACATAAGTCACTTCCATGTTGCAAAAAAGACTGGATGATAGTCAGTCAAGAAGGGAAACCACAACATGGTCCAATGATTTTCTGGCGGCGCAGAGATTAAGTTTTGCCTCACAAATGTCCGAGGCAACAGCGTCCGCGTTCCACCACCAGGCCAGGTCACCATATCAGAGAGGCCCACTCCCTTCACCATCAGCCATCTCAGAAACCAGCTAAACGACGTCTCCACCACTCCAGCATTTTCGCGCCCCCGCCGCTCCAAGCCGCGATTCATAGTCTTTCCAGCAACACGCGGCTCCCCAAGCAGCAGGAAGGCGTTCCGGAGCATCACCGAGCTGTAAACAATTAATCCGGGCGTCACAGATCTCAGGAACACCACCAGGCTCCGTAGAAGGGGTCTCGGGACCTCCGATGCACAAACGGTCAGCCGGTCGGAGCCACGCTGAGCGGAGCTTCAGCAAAAAAACAAGGTCTTTCCAGGCGCCTCAGCAGCCTCCGCAGTCTCCCTCGGGGCTCCGCCCAGCTCCTCCGCCTCCAACAGCCTCCATCGGAGTTCGCCGGGTCCCTGCGGCACCGATAAACAGCTGATCGGCGCCATACAACACGGGGCTCTGTTCAGCTCCTCCACGTCCACCAAGCCGTCCAGAAACTCCCGAAACTCCTCCGGGCTCCTCCAGGCTCCTCCGGGCTCAGCTGGCAGTCCTCAGAAAGTCCTCAGAGAGTCCTCGGAGCCCTCGGTGAGTCCAGGCTCCCAGAGCCAGGCAAACCATGTAGGCGTTCTAAAGGCAGGCACCAAAGCTCAGCTCCCTCGTCCTCGTCCTCCTCCTCCTCACCCGAAACCTTCACAGGACCCAAATATCACTGTGAAGCTCCCCAGGGTCGCCACATTGCTAAAATTGCCGAAGCTCCTAACGGAGCTCAGCCATGCACGTCCGCCATCTTGGGCATGCTCAGAAGAATGCAGTTGTTAAGTAGTTATCATGTGGCTGGACCCAGTTTGATGACTATCTTTACTGAGTATGCTTGTGTGTCTGATGCATGCAATTCTTTAACCTGGTTTGATGCTTTAGTCACAGATATCTGGACACATCCGATTCGACCGATCACTGTGGTGGAAGATAATGAATCTGTGGTTTATATTTCTGAAACACGTTTTACAGGTTCAAGGTCCAGACACATTGACATCTGATATCAAAACATAAGGCAACTGGTTAAACAAGGTTTTGTGACATTACAGTATGTGCCTACACGTGATCAAATTGCTGATATGTTGAACAAACCACTACCTGTGGTCCAGCATGAGTATCTGCGTGAGAAGATGTGCCTTACCTGAGTCTTCACTTTGCTGACGAAAGAAGGGGAATGTCACTGCACGTTTTTTTTAGTTCGTCAGAAAAGTTCATTTCTAACTGTACATTTCCCCTGCTCTCTGCACCTGTGGTGATATCTTATTATGTAACCATAGTGACTCTCATATGTCCAGCTATGTTATGGTTTCAGACTGTTTTGTGCGCATGCCTAGAAAAAGTTTCTCACAGTTATTCTTTTATTGTCTTTCACTTTGCTGTTACTGTCTGTTATGTTAGGATGTAGTCAGCTAGCTCTCTTTATAATATATATTTAGTTTTTGTAATTAAAAGGTATTTAGTAAGATTATGCGTCGTGTTTTATTTCCTTCATGCACATCATGCATCCTCTGAAGCACGGTCCTTCGCCCTCTACTAAGGTGATTTATACCTTGACACATGAATACCCCAAATCCACAATCTCAGAAAATTAGAATATTACATGCAATCAATTATACAAGGAGTGTACATAGAACAATAGAAATTAGTCCCCAACACTTTTGAATAGCCTTTTCCTGACAATCCTCTCCTGGCTGCTGTCATCCCTGCTGCTTGTGCACCTTTTTCTTCCACACCTTTCCCTTCCACATAACTTTCTATTAATGTGCTTTGATACAGCACTTGGGGAACATCCAACTTCTTTTGCAATTACCTTTTGAGGCTTTCCCTCCTTATGGAGGGTGTCAATGATGGTTTTCTGCACAACTGTCAGGTCAGCAGTCTTCCCCATGATTGTGATTCCTACTGAATTAGACTGAGACCATTTAAAGGCTCAGGAACCCTTTGCAGGTGTTATGGCTTAATTAGCTGATTAGAGTGGGACACTTTGAGCCTAGAATATTGCACCTTTTCACAATATTCTAATTTTCTGAGATTGTGGATTTGGGGTTGTCATGAGCTGTAAGCCATAATCATCACAATTATGACAAATCACAGCTTGAACTATCTTGCTTTGCATGTACTGAGTCTATCTCATATATTAGTTTCCCCTTTTAAGTTGCATTACTGAAATAAATGAACTTTTGCACGATATTCTAATTTTTTGAGTTTCACCTGTAGTTTAAAAAAACTCCAAAAGGTAGCTGTGAACTGCACCCCCCGTCAGAGATTATTCATTTAGGTGCTCCATACAGTCTGTAGATGTGTTTCAGGAACATTTTGGTTAGTCGTTGGGCAGACAGGAGCCCTTTGCAGGCAATGAAGTGAGCCTGCTTTGAAAACAGATCTATCACAGTCCAGATGACTGTATTTCCTTTACTTTCAGGTAGATCTACTATAAAATCCATAGCAATTTCTTCCCGTGGTTGGGAAGTATATTTTGCCAGTAGTGCTGTGGAACATCCAGGTGCTCTTTTGCAAACTTCAAACGTGGACAGATGAAACCAAAATTGAGTTGTTTGGGAAAAACACTCAACACTGTGTGTGGAGAAAAAATGGCACAGCACACCAACATCAAAACCTCATCCCCACTGTAAAACATGGCGGAGGGAGCATCATGGTTTGGGGCTGCTTTGCTGCCTCAGGGCCTGGACGGATTGTTGTCATTGATGGGAAAATGAATTCCAGAGTTTATCAGGACATTTTGCAGGAAAACGTACGACCATCTGTCCGCCAACTGAAACTCAGCAGAGGATGGGTGATGCAACAGGACAATGACCCAAAGCATACAAGTAATTCAACAAAACAATGGCTTCAACAGAACAGAATACGCCTTCTGGAGTGGCCCAGTCAGAGTCCTGACCTCAACCCGATTGAAATGCTGTGGCATGACCTTAAGAGAGCGATTCACACCAGACATCCCAAGAATATTGCTACACTGAAACAGTTTTGTGCAGAGGAGTGGTCCAAAATTACTCCAGATCATTGTGCAGGTCTGATCTGCAACTACAGGAATCGTTTGGTTGAGGTTATTGCTGCCAAAGGAGGGTCAACCAGTTATTAAGTCCAAAGGTTCACATACTTTTTCCACCCTGCACTGTGAATGTTTCCATCTTATCTTCAATTAAAACATGACAACAGCTAATGTTTGTGTAGTATTATTTTAAGCAGACTGTTTTTCTATTGTTGTGACTTACATGACGTTTAGAGCACATTTTATGGCCAATTCATGCAAAAAACCACATAATCCCAAAGGGTTCACATACCTTTTCTTGCAACTGTAGATAATGTCTTCAGTTTAATAGAGCCCAGCGGATCGCGAAGGCTTCCTTTTCCCACACCGCCCACCTCCTCTTGCACTCAGTGAATTTTTTCAAAGTGTAGCCGCAGGGTTGTAGGGTCCCAGTCTGGTTCTTTTGCAGTAGCACAGCTCCGACAGCCATGTCGCTGGCATCGGCTTGAATTACAAAGGGCTTCCCTGGGCAGGGATGCTTTAAGACCAGTTCAACTGCAAATAGTCTTTCAGTTCTCAAAAGCGGTCTGACAGCTGATAGTCCATGCTAGTGGTTGGCCTGGATGCGGCTTTCCTCCCTCTTTGCCTGTTTTTAGTAATTCCGTAAGGGGTAGGGCAATTTCGGCAAATGAGGGGATGAATTGACGATAGAAGTTGGCGAATCCTAGGAAGCTCTGGAGCTGTTTGTGAGTCTTTGGGGGCTGCCACTCAATTATGGCTTTCACCTTGGTCAGGTCCATTTCAATGCCCTCGCTGGAAATTCTGTAGCCAAGATAATCTAGTCAGGTCTGGTGAAAATCACACTTTGATAGTTTGACATAAAGTTTGGCATTCAGCAGTTTCTTTTAACACTTCTCTCACTAGTTTTATGTGGTCAGTCATATTCGTGCTGTATATCAGGATGTCATCAAGATACACCAGACGTCGATTTCCTGATTCTCCAGCAGCCTGGGGAACATAATTCTCAAGAGGTTCCTTCTTGCAAATCAACTTTGGTCACCTTCGAAGAACTTGCTTTTGGCAGTTTCGCCTCGAGGGGTTTGTAGTCTCCACTGGGCAGGGTCAACTCCGATGACCAGATCAGCTCCCGCATTGTGGGTCTCGCCCCCAGCTGTAAGGCCTGAGAAGATGGGTCTGGATTATCTTAGGGAGCACCTGCTGCCAGCATCAATTTCCCATTGTCCTGTGCGCTCCCACAGGGAGGGCCTCCTTAGGGTACCGCTGGTCAGTGAGTGCCGGCGGGTGATCCCCAGGGGAAGGGCATTCTCTGTGGGCGCACCTGCCCTGTGGAACGATCTGCCTGTGGAACTCTGGACCGCCCCCGACCTTCTTTCGTTTCGCTGGGACGTAAAAACTTGGTTATTTGATTTATCTGGCCTGGACTGAGGGGTTTTAATTTTTAAACTTTTAAATTTTTAAACTTTCGGCTACTAATTGTTATTTAATCTTATTTTAATTCTATTTTAACTCTTATTTTGTCTTTTAACTTTGCCCTGTAAACCGCCCTGAGTCCTTCGGGAATAGGGTGGTATATAAAACTAATTAAATAAATAAATAAAGATTCCTTCGCCAGTGCGCTGGCTTGCGCTACCTCCACTCAGGCAGCAGCCATGGCCGGGGTGCTGGTTCTAGGCACTTCTTCCTTCTCCATGTTGAGATCTTCCCCGAGTTTTTGTCAGCCTATCCCTTGACTTATGGGACGGTGCCTGGAACTCAGGACCCCACGGTGATTAAGGTAGAAAATGGTAGTTTTGAGGTTAATGTCATGGTTCCGATAGTTGAAACCCATCAAAAGAACTTCCAGGCAAAATTCTTCCTTAAAGAACATTTTATTTGGGAAACAAAGTATCGGCACTACATAGTTGAACCCAAAAACTAAATTCCCTTCCCCTGGATAAAAAGTAACAAAGTACAATTCCCACAGCAGTGTTATTGTTATGGCTAGCTGAGCTTTCATTCCAACCCCCCCCCCACACTGCACCTGATGTCTAAAATCAAGAAAAAGCATAGGAAAGGAGAAGAGAACATGGCTGCATTTTCATCAGTTGTCAAAGCTGAGGTTGACCAGAAACTAGAAGTTTTAAAAGATGAAAATCAGAAGCTGATCCAAATAAATGAAGAACTAGAAAACTCAATAGCGGGGATAGAGATGGAAAAAGCCTCATACTTTTTAAGATTTCAAAATATAATGGAAGATAAGGAAGAGGATCTCCTAGGTTTGATCAGGGCTTTTCAACCTTTTCACCCATTGTACCACTTTTAGGATAAGGCACTCTCCGAGTACCACCAGTCGCCCAGCAAGGTGTCAAAAACGTGACCCCCCCAAAAAAGGAAAAAAACCCCCGATAAGTACAGGTAGTCCTCGACTTACAACATTTCACTTAGTGACTGTTCAAAGTTATGACGGCACTGAAAAAAGTGACTTATGACCATTTTTCACACTTATGACTGTTGCAGCATCCCCAGGGTCATGTGATTTACATTCGGATGCTTGGCAACTGATTCATACTTATGACGGTCAGTGTCCCAGAGTCATGTGATCACCTTTTGCAACTTTTTGACAAGCGAAGTCAATGGCTGGAGGGGCAGCTCATCACTCAGGTTGCAGGGTGCCTGTGTGAGGGTAATGATCCATGGGTCTCTGGTGGAGGGGGTTGGGACTGGGGTGGGTGCCCTCCTTCCCTCCCTCTCTCCCATTGTCCCTTCTTTCCTTCCTTTCTTACCTCCTTCTTTGTCTCTTCCTCCTTCCCTTCCTCCCTTCCATTTTCCCTCCCTCCCTCAGGTACAGGGTGCCTGTGTGTGTGTGTGTGGAATCCATGGGTCTCTGGTGGAGAGGGGTGGGACTGGGGTCCCTCTCTTCCATTGTCCTTCTTTCCTTCCTTTCTTACCTCCTTTTTTGTCCCTTCCTTCCTTCCCTTCCTCCCTCCCATTGTCCAGTGCTACGCTGCCCAGACCCCAGCCTGGAGAAAATCACAGCCCTCCCTGAGTGCGCGCAGAGGCAGAGGAGAGTGCCATCTTTAGACATGACAATATTCAAGTACCACCAGTGGCTTAGCAAGGTGTCAAAAACTTTATTGACCTAACAAAAACAGGAAAACAGTGAACCAATTTACTTAACAAGGTGTAAAAAACTTTATTGACCAAAACCAGGAAAACAGTGAACCAATTTACTTAACAAGGTGTCAAAAACTTTACTGACCAAACAAAAACAGGAAAAAAGTGAACCAATTTACCACACTTTTAGTGGGAAACTTGTGCCTGCTTCTCTGCCATTAATCTTTGCAGTCGTGGCTGGAGAGTGCTTACTGACAGAATTAAGTCAGGCTCCAGCTGAAGGCAATTCCTTTCCTTAGTTTTTATACATGTTGAGGAAGAAAATGCCTTCTCGCACAAGTATGTGGAACCAAATGGCAATAAGGCTGCGATAGCCTTTCCCCCCACTTCCGGGTATAGTTTTGCAGCTTGGCTCCAGAACTCAGTCAGTGTTTTTTCATTGAACAGTTCCTTCAAACTGCGGTTTGATAGCAGTTCCAGAAGTGCTTCTTGCTCTGGAGAGGAAAGGTCAGAGTTCTGAACATTGCCCATGGTGAAGGGTTATGCAACCCAGCAAATTCTAGTATCACATCCTGTTGAGACAATTGGAAAATACAACGCAAACTCTGTGTGCAATTTTCCCAAATGATTTTTGATGGCTGTTTCAATGCCCTCAGTGTCAGCAATACAATTTAGTTCAATAAGCTCCGACACATTGGGAAATGAGGCAATATTCTTTTTTTTCTACTTGTCCTATCCACAGGGAGATTTTTTTTGTGGAAGGCACAAACTTTGTCTTCCATAACAAACACATTATGACCGTGGCCCTGCAGCGATCGATTAAGTTCATTTAGCTTTTTAAATATATCAGCCAAATAGGCAAGGCAGGATACCCAAAAGACATTTTCAAACTTTTCTGCTAGGGGTGATGAAACATTTGTCAGGAACAGGTGTGTTTCATCTCGTAGCTCGAATAATCTTTTTTTTAATTATTATTGAAAAGTTTTAAGATACATTTTTAAAAACATAAACTCCCTCCCTCCCCCTTACCCTCCCCCCCCACGACTTCCCAGAGCTGAATACAGGGTATAAACTTACAAACTTAAGCTACAATATGCTAACTAACTAAAAAAAAACACATTAAATTCTATCGCACTTTAACTCCCCTTAAACATAACTAAATTACTAACAAATAATGAATAACTAATAATACATCATATAAAACTAATACGTATTCAAATGCTAAATGAAACTTTTTAGTCCCATATTTATTCTGAATATATTCGATCCATCTTCTCCATACCACAATGTATCTCTGTTGCGATTGTTCTTTCAAATATGCTGAAATCTTTGCCATTTCCGCCAGGTTTGAAACTTTCAAAGTCCACTCTTCTATAGTAGGCAGTTCCTCCTTCTTCCAGTATTGTGCTACTAAAAGTCTTGCTGCCGTAATTAAATTCAACATCAATTTAGTATCTATGACAGTACAATCTGTAATGATACCCAACAGAAATAACTGTGGAGAAAACCTTATCTTTTTCTTAAATATCTTCTGCATGTTCCACCAAATTTTAATCCAAAAAGCTTTGACTTTTTTACAAGTCCACCATATATGATAATACGTTGCATCCTCACAACCACACCTCCAACATTTAGGCTGGCAGTTCGGATACATACTTGCTAATTTTTTAGGATCTAAATGCCATCTATAAAACATTTTATAAAAATTCTCTTAAATTTTGAGCCTGAGTAAATTTTACATTTCTGACACATATCTTTTCCCAAGTATCCATTGTAATAACCTGAAAATTCTGGGCCCACTTTATCATACAATCTTTAACCAGTTCCGTTTCTGAGTCTATTTCTATCAGTGCATTATATATCTTTCTTATATGTGCTTGACCTTGATCTCTAATTTGTTTTACCAAATTTCCATCAGTTATTGAAATACCAACTTTCTGATCTTCTTTCCATCTAGCTTGTAACTGCCCATACTGGAACCAAGTTTGTACTATTTTCCTTTCTTTTAAAATATTATATGGCTTTAATTGCCATACATTCCTTTCCACCCTAAGAATTTATTTATATGTAATCACATCATGTTTAAATCCCATGTTTATATTTTCTATTGCATGTTTAGGTATTGCCCAAATTGGTATTTTATAATTTAACTTGTGTCGATATTTTTTCCAAACTCGCAACAGAGCATACCTTAATATATGTATCTTAAAAACATTATCCACCTTCTTGTCATACAATAAATATGCATGGCAACCAAATAACAAATCATAACCCTCAATATTCAATAATCTCCCTTGTGTTAAATTAAACCAATCACTAATTGATGATAAAGCAGCAGCCTCATAATATAATTTAAAATTGGGCATTTTAAGACCACCTCTTTCATTTTAATTTAATTTTAATTTTATTGAATTTATATCCCGCCCTTTCCCGTAGGACTCAGGGCGATTTACAGGGCAAAAAAACATCAATACAAAAATTAAGAACAATTAAAAAGATTAAACTAAATCCCTGAAAAAATATAAAACATATAAAAGCCCAGTTAAAACCCCAATTAAAACTCAGCCTGGGCCGGAAAGCTCGAAGAGCCAGGTCTTCAGGTCTCGGCGAAATGATCGAAGGTTGGGGGCAGTCCTAAGCTCCACGGGCAGCTGGTTCCAAAGGGCACGCGCACCCACTGAGAAGGCCCTCCCCCTGGGTGTTATCTGCCGGCATTCTTTTACCAGCGGCACCCTGAGAAGGCCCTCCCTGTGGGAGCGCACAGGACAAAGGGAACTTGATGCCGGCAGCAGGTGTTCCCTCAGATATCCTGGACCCAAGCCATTTAGGGCTTTATAGGTCATCACCAGCACCTTGAATCTCACCCGGAGGGCAACCGGAAGCCAATGCAGCTCACGGAGCAGAGGTGTTACATGGGAGTAACGGGAAACTCCCATCACAACTTGCGCGGCTGCATTTTGCACCAGCTGAAGCCTCCAAGTGGTCCTCAAGGGCAGCCCCATGTAGAGAGCGTTGCAGGAGGTCACGAGCGCATGAGTGACTGTGCGTAAGGCATCTCGGTCCAGGTAGGGTCGCAACTGGCGCACCAGGCGAACCTGGGCAAAAGCCCCCCTGGTCACGGCTCCTATATGGTCTTCAAAACTGAGCCGCGAATCCAGGAGGACGCCCAAGTTGCGAGCCCTATCAACAGGGGGTAACACCTCACCCCCCATCGTTAATGATGGAATAGTCTGGTTAACCCGAGATGCCGGTATGCACAGCCACTCAGTCTTGGCAGGATTGAGACGAAGCCTGTTTCTCCCCATCCAAACCCGGACCGCCTCCAGGCAGTGGGACATCACAGTGAGGGCATCACTGAGTTGGTTCGGGGTGGAGAAAAAAAGTTGGGTATCATCAGCGTACTGATGATACCCCACCCCAAAACCACGAATGATCTCACTCAGCGGCTTCATATAGATGTTGAACAGGAGGGGAGAGAGAACCGACCCCTGAGGGACTCCACAAACGAGAGGCCTCGAGGCGGATCTCTGCCCTCCCGTCAACACCGACTGCGAGTGGTCCAGGAGATAGGAGAACCACCGTAAAACGGTGCCTCCCACTCCCAACCCCCTGAGACGCCGCTGTAGGATACCATGGTCGATGGTATCAAAAGCCGCTGAGAGATCTAAATAGGACTAGGACAGAGGAATAACCCGTCCCGAGCCCGCCAGAGATCATTCACCAGTGCGACCAAAGCCATCTCCATGCTGTGCCCGGGCCTGAAACCCAATTGGTACGGGTCCAGATAATCAGTCTCCTCCAGGAACAGGGGAAGCTGATGCGCCACCACACTCTCAACAACCTTCGCCAGAAAACGAAGGTTGGAGACTGGACGATAGTTGTTTAAAACAGCCGGGTCCAGGGCAGGCTTCTTGAAAAGGGCAGAGATACCCTCCTTCAAGGAAGCAGTTATTACTGCCTGGAACCAGCCTCGTGTCTCCTCCCGGGCCTCAAAAACCAGCCAGGAGGGGCAAGGGTCCAATAAACAGGTGGTGGAGCTCAGCCTCCCCATAATCCTGTCCACATCATCAGGGGAAACAGGATTGAACTCAGTCCAGATAACATGCTCAAGACCGTCTGATTCCTCCACGTCAGACTCTGCCCAGTCCGAGTCCAAACCGGTCCGTATCTGAGCGATTTTGTCCGTCAGATGATGACTAAACTCCTCGGCCCGACCCTGCAAGGGATCCTCCCTCACCTGGTTAAGAAGGGAGCGAGTCACCCTAAACAGGGTGGCCAGGCGATTATCTGCGGACGCGATGAGGGCAGTGAAATAATTAGCCTTCGCTGTCCTCATCGCCGCAAGATAAGACCTTTCACGTACATCTTGCATTATCTTAAATTTAACTCTTGGTCTTTTCCCTGCCCAAACAAATTTATTAATATCTTTCTGCCATTCCTCCAAGTTTGAATCTTTTTTAAGTATAGGTATCATTTGAAACAAAAATAAAAATTTTGGCAAAACATTCATTTTTACTGCTGCAATTCTTCCCAATAAAGATAATTGTAATTTTTTCCAACTATCTAACTCTTTTTGTATTTTCGACCATTACAATTCATAATTATTTTTATATAATTTTGCATTTGAAACTGAAAGATATACCCCCAAATATTTAATCTTTTTAACTATTTCAAATCCAGTTAGCTCTTCTAAAACAACCTTTTGTTCTGTAGTCATATTTTTAGACAGAATTTTAGTTTTTTACGTATTTATCTTAAATCCAGAAACTTTTCCATATAACAATATTATCTCCATCAAATCTACAACTGAGTAAGTCGGTTGACTTAATGTAATAACCAGGTCATCTGCAAACGCTCTCAATCTATAATCTTGATCTCTTATTTTAATTCCCTTAATTTTATTTGAGTCTCGTATCTTAATCAATATTTCCAATGTTAAAACAAACAACAAAGGTGACAATGGGCACCCCTGTCTTGTACCCTTTTCAATATTACATGCTTCTGTCAAACTACCATTATTATTTGAGCTGTTTGCTTCTGATATATTGCCCTAATAGATTTATATTTATATTTATATTTATTAAATTCTTATACCGCCCTTCTCCCGAAGGACTCAGGGCGGTGTACAGGGCAATAAATATCAAAATACAAAGTACAAAAGTTAAAAAGAATTAAATAATTATGCCTGATATAATACAATAGTTAAAAGCCATGTTAAAACCCAAACCCCGAACCCATCAGACCAGGCCGGCTTGTTCAAATAAATAGGTTTTTAGATCGCGTCGGAAGGAGCGAAGGTCGGGGGCCATCCGGAGCTCAACCGGCAAGCGGTTCCACAGGTCTGGCGCGCCCACAGAGAACGCCCTCCCCCTGGGGGCCACCAGTCGACGTTCTCTGATTGGAGGCACCCTGAGGAGGCCCTCTCTGTGGGAGCGCACTGGACGGAGGGAGGTTGACGCCGGCAGCAGGTACTGCCGTAGGTAATAAAATATTGTAAAATATTATCCCCAAACTCCATTTTCTCCAGTACCTTAAATAAAAATTGCCAGTCCAATTGATCAAAGGCTTTTTCAGCATCCAAAAAAATCAGCGCTGCAGAGACCTGGTTATTTCTTTCCAAAAATTCCAATAAATCTACAATATGTCTCACATTATTCTTCATTTGTCTACCACTTATAAATCCTGTTTGATCACTATGAATCATTTGCTGCATAACCTTCATTAATCTATTTGCTAAAATTTTTGCAAATATCTTATAATCAGTATTTAAGAGCGATATTGGCCTATAATTTTTGGTTTGGGTAAGATCTTGATCTTCCTTCGGAATCAGCGATATGAAAGCTGTTTTCCACGATGGAGGCACTTCTCCTCCGGATTGGATTGTTCTAAATAATTCTTTTAAAGGTTCTACCATTTCTAACTGTAAATCTTTATAGTAGACGGCAGTCAAGCCATCTGTTCCTGGTGCTTTCCCCACCTTTAATTGTTTAATTGCTAAAATAATTTCTTCAGCATGTATCAGTTGATTCATTTCTTCCCTTTGCTCTTGTGTAAGAACAGGGATATTCACTTCTTGTAAATATCTATCTATATCTACACCTTGAATCTTATCCCGAACATATAACTTAGAATAAAATTCAACAAAGGCCTTTTTAATAAGATTTTGCTGAAACACCTCTTTGCCCTTGTATTCTATTCTATCTATATTACGTGACCTTTGTTTCTTCCTTAACAAATAAGCTAACCACCTACCCGGCTTATTAGCATTACAAAAAGTATTATGTTTAACATACCGTAAATTGGTTGCCACTTGATCTGCCATCAACATATTAAACTGACCTCTTAACAAAGTAATTACCTCTTTAATCCTCTTGTCAGATGGATTCAAAATTAAAGCCTTCTCTTTCCTCTTAATTTCCTCTTCTAACTCTTTTTGCTTATATTCCAATTTACGCCTATGTTTATTATTCAAATATATTAACACCCCTCTCATATAAGCTTTACTTGCATCCCAAACCATTTCAATAGAGGTACCCTTATGCATGTTTATATTAAAAAATTCATCTGTTTTTTACATTCATCCACGTTTTCTTGATATCTAAACAGATTTTGATTCACTCTCCAAGACCTCCTATCTCCACTCTCTTTTTCCAGTTCCAACCATACTGGACTATGATCTGATAGAGTTCTTGGACGTATTTTAATCTTCTTAATCCTAGAAAAAAAATCATTAGTAGTTAATACAAAATCAATCCTGGAAAAGGATTGATCTCTATCGGAAAAAAAGGTAAAATCTTTTTCTTCCAAATTTCTTTCTCTCCAAACATCTCTCAATTCCAAGTCATCTTTCATCTCAAAAAAGGATTTAGGCAATTTAGCATGATTTGGTATACTTTTGAAAAAACCTTTTTTTTCTGTGTGTCCAGGACACCATTCCAGTCTCCCATCAAAATACACGATTTATAATCCCATTGAATTATCTTACTATGTAAGTTTATAAAATTCTCCTTGCTGTTGATTAGGAGCATATAATCCAACCAAAAGTATTTTCTTGCCTTCTATTAACAGTTCAATTATAATATATCTTCCTTGTTTATCTGTTTCAATTAAATTAGCTGTTAAATTCTTCTTAACGTAAATGACTACTCCATTTTTCTTATCTGGAGCAGACACACTAAACTGTGTACCCAATCTAGAATTTATCAGATATTTTTGATCAGCTGCACGAATGTGTGTTTCCTGTAAACAAATAACATCATTTTTAAATTGTTTCAAATACTGAAATACTTTCTTTCTCTTGTGCGGGGAATTTAAGCCATTAACATTCCAGGTTAGAAACTTTGTCGCCATCTTTTGCAACCTGAAGCTTTCGGAGCGCCTCTTGCAAAACCACCTGCACCTGCTTCTTCGGTTTCGCTCCTCCCACTGCTTCACTATAAGTAAGTTCTTGAGATATGATTGTAGCTTTCTGTTGTTCTTGTTCTTGTCTCATTCGTCTAATTGCAGCCTGTGTCATCCTTTGTTCTTTAACCTCTTCTGATGATGTCTGGGACTGCACAGCTTCTGAAGTTTGCTGAGATTCTTTAACCTTCTGCAAAGTAACTCCTTCAGCTCCTTGTATACTCTCCACTTGAGTCTGGCACTGTCCTTCGTCCTTCCTTCCTTTAAATTCTGGAGATGGCGGAGGACCTGCCTTCAATATGTTAGAATAAAAATCTCGTGCCTTTAACACTGTATTAAGACGATATCGCGTGCCAGCATAATTCACCACCAAGCCTACTGGAATCTCCCATCTAAACTGAAGCTGCCATTTCTTTAATTCATCTGCCAAAAAAGCAAATTCTTTTCTTCTCCTTAAAATTCTTGGAGGAATCTCTTTCAGAATTAATACTTCTTGCTCAGCAACTTTAAATCTATTGTTGTAAAAGGCTTGGATAATCACGTTTGTAATTGATCTCTTTGTAAAATAAACCACCACATCTCTAGGTAATTTTCTTTGTTTGGAAATCCAAGAATTGATACGAAATATTTTGTCTATATCTTCCATAATATCTTCTGCTTGACGCTCCAGAATCGGTTCGAGGGCTTGTGCCAATAACTCTTTCAAGTTTTCCTTTGGATCCTCTTTCAACCTTCTAATCCTCAAAGCAAACTCCATATCTCTATATTGTATCATAACTACATCATCATCAATCTTTTCCATCATGTTTTCAGCTTCCAACATTTTAGCATCCAATCTCAAATTATTTTGATTGAGCTCTTCCACACAATCATCCAGGCGCTCAATACAGACTGCAAGCCCTTGAAATGCAGCTAAAATGTCTGCTCTTATTTCAGTATTCTTCTCCTCAATAAGTTCAGCTATTTGCTGGGATTGTATTTTTAATGCATCTTGTAAGTCTTTTAATGTTAGTGCGGGTGCCACAGGCGGAGGCATCAAAGCCTGTAATGAAGAATGCTGAACTGGTGAAGCACCAGCATTTCTAGGAACAGAAGCTTTGGTTGATTTAGAAGCCATCTTAACACCCAGTTAATTTCCGTTGCGCACTTTCACTTTCCACACCACTTGCAACTTTTTCTTTCAAAGTAAACCAGAGTTAAAGTTCAAATACTTGCTGTTTCAATATTCTCCTGCACAGCTCTGCCTGCATCCAAGTAATCCAAAGTTAATTGTTGATTGCAGGGATGGTTGCAGCGTCCTGCTCCGCTCCAAAGCCTTGGAGCAGAGGAGTCCTCGAGTCCGGAGCAAATTCAGGCTTCGGGGGGGCTCTCACCCTTCAACCCCCAGAATTTAAACTCTGGGGGTCTAGGGGAGCTCTACCCCTACCTGAACGCTCACCCTCCCCTCTTCTCCTGAGGAGAGGTTTTCCGAGCTGCAAAACAGCTGATCGTCACTGTTTTAGTGGCTCCAACGGAAAACAACGGGGCTGATGGCCGGAACGGCTGCCATCAATAGAGCCTTGCCACCCGGAAGTCTCCGTAGCTCGAATAATCTTGATAATGTTTCACCTCTTGACAACCAATGTACTTCTGTATGAAAGAGAAGAGTGATGTGCTCAGAATCCAAATCCTTGCATAATTGCCGGAATAAATGTCCATTCAATGGCCGGCTTTTGATGAAATTTATTATTTTTGCAGCATCCGCCAAAGTCTCATGTAACACTGGGTTCATCCGTTTAGCAGCAAGTGCATGTCTATGGAAGATGCAATGATTTGAAACATTGGAGCTGTTTCTTGCCTTAGCTCTTCCTGTAAGAGCTGCTGCACCATCAGAACAAATTCCTACACACCAAGTCCATGATATTCCATATTCAGTGAAAAAATTGTCAATTATTGTGAATATTTCTTCCCCAGTTGTTCTGCCAGGTAGTGCACGGCAAAATAATACAGGTGAAACTCGAAAAATTAGAATATCATGCAAAAGTTCATTTATTTCAGTAATGCAAATTAAAAGGGGAAACTAATATATGAGATAGACTCATTACATGCAAAGCAAGATAGTTCAAGCTGTGATTTGTCATAATTGTGATGATTATGGCATACAGCTCATGAAAACCCCAAATCCACAATCTCAGAAAATTAGAATATTACATGCAATCAATAAAACGAGGAGTGTACATAGAACAATATCGGACCTCTGAAAAGTATAAGCATGCATATGTACTCAGTACTTGGTTTGGGCCCCTTTTGCAGCAATTACTGCCTCAATGCGGCGTGGCATAGAAGTTATCAGCCTGTGGCACTGCTGTGGTGTTATGGAAGACCAGGATGCTTCAATAATAATAATAATAATAATAATAATAATAATAATAATAATAATAATAATAATAATAATAATAATAATAATAATAATAATAATAATAATAAAAATAATAATAATAATTTTATTTGTATACCGCCCTTCTCCTGAAGGACTCAGGGCGGTGAACAGGGCAAACATACAAAAATACAAGAATACAAAAATTAAAAGAGATTAAACAGGGTGCCCAAAAGCTTACAGCAGTAAGTTAAAATACATTAAAACAATAATAAAAACTCAAACCCATCACCCATCAGGCCAGGCCGGCTTGTTCGAACAAGTAGGTCTTCAGATCGTGTCGGAAGGAGCGGAGGTCGGGCGCCATCCAGAGCTCAACCGGCAAACGGTTCCACAAATCCGGCGCGCCCACAGAGAAGGACCTCCCCCTGGGGGCCACCAGACGACATTCTCTGACCGGTGGCACCCTGAGGAGGCCCTCAGGGCAGAGGGATGTTGATGCCGGCAGCAGGTGATCCCTAAGGTACTCCGGACCCATGCCATGTAGGGCTTTAAAGACCATTACCAGCACCTTGAATCTCACCCGGAAGACAACTGGAAGCCAATGCAGCTCACGGAGCAGAGGTGTAACATGGGAGTATCGGGAGACTCCCAACAAAACTCTCGCTGCTGCATTCTGCACCAGTTGGAGCCTCCAAGTGGTCCTCAAGGGCAGCCCCATGTAGAGAGCATTTCAGTAGTCTAAACGAGAGGTCACGAGCGCATGAGTGACCGTACGCAAGGCATCCCGGTCTAGATAGGGCCACAATGGCGCACCAGGCGAACCTGGGTGAAGGCCCCCCTAGTCACAGTTACTATATGGTCTTCTAAAGAAAGCTGTGAATCTAGGAGGACTCCCAAGTTGCGAACCCTATCTACGGGGGGTAATAACTCACCCCCCATAGAAAGAGATGGAATATTCTGAATATCTCAAGATATTGTACACACAGCCACTCAGTCTTGTCAGGGTTGAGTCGAAGCCTGTTCCTCCCCATCCAGACCCGAACCGCCTCCAGGCAACGGGACATCACGTCGAGGGCATCACTGGGGTGGTTTGGGGTCGAAATAAAAACCACGAATGATCTCACCCAGCGGTTTCATGTAGATGTTGAACAGGAGAGGCGAGAGGACCGACCCCCGAGGAACTCCACAAGCGAGAGGCCTCGAGGTCGACCTCTGCCCCCCTGCCAACACCGACTGTGAACGTCCCAGGAGATAGGACGAGAACCACTGAAGAACTGTGCCTCCCACTCCCAGTCCCCTGAGATGCCGCAGCAGGATACCATGGTCGATGGTATCGAAAGCCGCTGAGAGGTCTAATAGGACTAGGACAGAGGAATATCCCCTGTCCCGAGCCCTCCAGAGATCATTCACCAGAGCGGCCTTCAGCTTTTCTGCATTGCTCGGTCTCATGTCTCTCATCTTTCTCTTGGCAATGCCCCATAGATTTTCTATGGGGTTCAGGTCAGGCGAGTTTGCTGGCCAATCAAGCACAGTAATCCCACGGTCATTGAACCAGGTTTTGGTGCTTTTGGCAGTGTGGGCAGGTGCCAAGTCCTGCTGGTAGACGGCTGCGTTGACCCTGGACATAATGAAGCACAGTTTCGCGCCCCGCGGGCTCGACGCTCGCCGGCACCGCGGGCTCGCCACTCACCGGCACCTGGCCGGACGCTCACCTCCTGCTCCGACTTCCTCGGCGGGGCCCGGGCAGCGTGTGCATGCCACCGGCTGCGGCAGCGACGGTGGCCTGCTGGAAGCTGCGCGCCTGCACACGTGCGCACCGAGCCGACTGGAGCCTCGGCGGTGCGCGTGTGCGCTCTGCGGCCCGACCTCGTCCTGCCGGCTACGGTGGCCTCGCAGGGCCTTGGGCCCAAGGCAGCTGTGAACTCGACTCTCGGTGCGCTGGCGGACTTGGCACACCAGACTGGGCCCCGGGAGCTGCTGAAACAGGGGAGCGACGCCCGTCTCCGAGGCAGTACGGCCAGGGGCTCACCGGTTCTGCGAAGGGGGGGGCTGAAGACTGCGCGCCTCCACACGTGCGCGCCGAGCCGGCTGGAGCCTCGCCCTGCCGGCTTCGGTGGCCTCGCAGGGTCATGGGCCCGGCCTCGTCCTGCCGGCTACGGTGGCCTCGCAGGGTCTTGGGCCCGGCCTCGTCCTGCCGGCTACGGTGGCCTCGCAGGGTCTTGGGCCCGGCCTCGTCCTGCCGGCTATGGTGGCCTCGCAGGGCCTGGGGCCCGTAACAGCTGTGGACCCGGTTCTTGCGGCGCTGGTGGACAAGGCACACCAGACTGGGGCCTGGGAGCTGTTGAAACGGGGAGGCGGAGCCCGTCTTCGAGGAAATACGGCCGGGGGCTCACCAGTCCTGCGAAGGGGGGGTGAGCAGCAGGGTGGAGCAGCGCTTGAAGCGTCGGGAAGGAAGGTGCCGGTTCTGGGGACGGGTGTGGGGGTGTCGTCTGGCGGCGACGGGGCGGGCGTGCGCGAGGGAACTCACCTGGGGGGTGGAGGGTGCCGGGTGTTGGGACGTGTCACAAAGGGAGGTGTTTGGGAGGAACGGGCGTTAAGTAAGGGATGGGCAGATGTGGGTGCGGTCGGGTGGCCCGTGGGCGTGTACGTGCAGCGTGTATTTAACAGTGTTGGGTGCGGGTAGCAGCCAACGCTGGCTTTATTCCTTTTGGGGTTTGTTTGCTTCTGCTGAATAAACTGTTCCTGAGAACTCAGCACTCGTCTCGGTTGCTTGATTTTCCTGCTCTCCGGACGAAGCTGGAGAGAAAGCCAGCGTTTCACCCTTTCATCTTGCCTTCCGAGCAACAAGTGGGTGAGTTGTCATGGTGGAGGGATTGGAGGGGGCCGCCCCAGCGGTTGTTCCTGAAAAGGAGGTCGGGCCTGAGATGGGGGCCGGGGCTGGTGCAGCCTCCTCCAGGATGGTGGACGTGGGAGACGTTGCGCTTCCGGCGGTTCGGCCTAGACAGCGGCTGTTGTTACTTGAGGACTGCGCAGTGGAGCCGAGGGAGGCAGGAAGCCAAGGCCACGGCAGAGGATGGTGGCTGGGCCCTGCCCTGGGCAATAGAGGGTTTGAGGAGGCCCACGAACCCCGGCCGAGGGGACCCTTGTCAGTTTGGAGGGAGCGGTGCCTCATGGAGGACGATGGGGAGGAGTGGAGTTATTCCACCACCCCAGGCAATCGGACTATGGACATTTTGCGGACCAGGTTTGGGGAGGCTGGTGGCCAGGATCCAGGCCAATGGTCCCCTGCTGGGGCTCCAGCAGGACAGGCTGGGCCGACCCATTCACCTCTGGATGCGCCACCATTCCAGAACCAATCTGGTCTTGGCGTGCCCCGTGAGGGTTCTGCTCCCGTAGGCCTCGGCCGAGGTGCTGCGGGGATGTGGTCAGGGACAGACGACAGACCTGGCCAACCGACAACACGGCTAGTTGGAGCCTCTCCCGTTCTGGGGCCGCAGGTGGGTTCATGGGGACCCGGAGTGGTATGGGGACCACCACCTTTGTCGGTTACCTACGACGGCCACCCCGACCGCCTGGCGATGTTCCTGGGCCAGGTGATAGGTCACATGGACCAGTACGCCCAGGCTTACGTGTCCCAGCGGGCTATGGTGGTGGCAGTCACAGGTTGCCTGCAAGGAGAGGCAGCGGCCTGGGCGGCCGATTTATACAGTGACCATGCTCGGGAGCTTGGGGATGTTGGCTTGTTCTTGGAGTCGTTACGGGCCCGTTTCGAGGACATCTCCCGGGTGCAGCGGGCTGAAGCCGACATCCTTTCCCTACGACAGCGAGGCAGACCTGCGGTAGAGTATGTGAGGGAGTTCCGTAAGGTGGCCAGGAAATTGCGCTCATGGCCGGAGCGTCTCCTCGTCCACCATTTTAGGGCTGGCCTGGACGGGGCTCTCCGCCGGGCTTGTGTGGTACGCGGCGTCCCGGCGCAGCTGCAGGAGTGGTACCGTGTGGCCGTGGAGCTGGATGTGGGCCTGCAGGACGTGCGGGGATGGTTCGAACCTCCCTCTGGAAGCCGACGGCCGACCGAGAAGACAAAAGCGGACGAGCGGCCTGTGGGGGCGTCTATGCGGCCTCCCTCCCAGCCAGCACGGGCTGTCTTGAGGTGTTTCAGGTGTGATCAACCGGAACACCGGGCAGCCGATTGCCCACTGCCTCCTGCCCGGGCAGCCCCCTCTGTCTCCTCAGCACGAGGGACCGGAACCCGGAGGTCTGCGGAGTGGACACTAGCTGCTCACCAACTAGGTGGGGAAGTCTCCAGGCCAACCGGAGCGGTTGTCCGGGTGGAGACGCCGGCGGAAACACAGCCCGCACAGTACGAGAGTCCGGAGGAACAGGACCTAGACGAGGACCCAATGGTGAGTGCTCCGGTTTGTCCCTTTGTATTCCCCGTGGTGCTAGTCAGTCCCCGTACGGGTCAGAAGAAAGCGTATAAGGCCCTCGTTGATTCGGGTAGCACCCGGTGCCTTATGAGCCAAGCAGTGGTGGCTGGACTAGGAGTCACGATAAGGCGGCTGGCCAACCCCCTACGCTTTCAACAGGTGGATGGGTCTCTTTTGGGGGGGGCTCCCATCACTCACGTCACCAAACCGATCCGGTTGGAGATGGGCGATCACTGGGAGACTTTGCGGTTTATAGTGGTAGCATCCATGGTCATTCTAGGGCTCACATGGTTGGACCGGTGGGGCCCTACGATCTGGTGGGAGGGGGGTTGCCGCCATCTCCGGTTGGGGTTGGGCCCACAGCCTCCGCGGGAGCACACATTCCTGGGACCACCACACACGGGGGAACGAGAGAGGGCCTGCGCGGGTGGGTTAGCGCAAGAGGCTCAGGTACCCCGAGACTACTTTGACCTGCTGGACGTGTTCGACGAGCGAGAGTGCGACACGCTGCCGCCTCATCGCTCTACGGATTGCACCATCGAGCTGGAACCTGGTGCCAAGCTGCCAAAACCCCGGATGTACGCTATGTCACCGAAAGAAATGCAGGAACTCCGGCGGTACATCAACAAAAACCTGGAGTGGGGGTTCATTCAGCCAGCACGTTCTAGGATGGCAGCGCCCGTGTTGTTCCGCGAGAAGGACGGTGGGCTTAGGCTGTGCGTGGACTATCGCGGTGTGAACGCAGTGTGCGTTGAGCACCTTTACCCGCTCCCGTTAATGAAAGACCTGCTGGCCCATCTGGCTAAAGGCCGGATCTTTACCAAACTGGACCTCAGAGAGGCCTACTATCGAATCAGAATCAAGGCCGGGGACGAGTGGAAGACGGCATTCAACTGTCCTCTGGGGAGTTTCCAGTTTCGGGTGATGCCGTTCGGGTTACAGGGAGCCCCTGCTGTCTTCATGCAACTGATTAACCAAGTTTTGCATGAATTCTTATACCGCGGGGTCCTGGTCTATCTGGATGACATTCTGGTTTACACAGAGACGTTGGAAGAGCACGTCGCCTTGGTCAGGCGGGTGTTGACTAAGTTGCGGGACGCACGGCTCTTTGTCAAGCTGTCCAAATGCGAGTTCCACAGAACACAGCCCGATTATTTAGGGTACAGGATCTCCGCAGGGGGGGTGGAAATGGACCCAAAAAAGGTAGAGGCCATCCAGCAATGGCAGGCTCCGCGGACGCGGTGTCAGTTGCAAAGTTTTCTAGGCTTTGCGAACTTCTACCGCCAATTCATACCATGTTTTGCGGCCATAGCCCTGCCGCTCACGGACCTCCTCCGTACACGACAGCTGACAGTACAACCACGTCCCGGACTACGGGTGGGGTGGACTGCAGAGTGCCAACGGGCCTTTGATACACTCAAGGCTCTTTTCGCTAAAGAACCGGTTTTACGGCACCCAAACCCTGCCCTGCCCTACGTGGTCCAAGCAGACGCGAGCGATGTTGCTCTCGGAGCCGTCCTTCTTCAGCGAAACAAGGACGGGGCGCTTCAGCCATGTGCCTATGCATCTAAAAAATTGTCTCCCGCAGAGCGCGCCTGGGCGATATGGGAGAAGGAGGCTTTCGCGGTACGCTGGGCACTGGAACTTTGGCGACATCACTTGGAGGGGGCTGTCCACCCGTTTGAGGTGTGGACAGATCATAAAAACCTGATGGCTCTGCAGACACCCCGACGGCTCTCGCCCAAGCATGTACGGTGGGCGCTGTACTTTCGGTGATTCCGCTTTACGTTAAAGTATGTTCCGGGAGGGAAAAACTTCCTGGCAGACGCACTGTCGCGTATGCCGCAGTTTGAAGGTAAGAGGGAGGACGTAGTACAGGCGCTTGTGCCTACTGAAGGTCCGGCTCGGGAGGGGGATGCTGCCCTAGCAGCACAGGACGAGCTCTGTGAGGACCTTCGGAAGGCCCTTCAGGGGGACAACTGGCTGCAGACTCACCCAGAGCTCGTGACCATGCGTGATGGCTTGGCCTGGCACGGGACCCGGATCTACGTACCTGCCACTTTGCGGGAACGAGTGCTATATCGGTGTCATGACACCAAGCAAGCCGGGCACTATGGATTTTTGAAAACTCTGCATTTGGCACGTCGGCAATTTTGGTGGCCTCACATGACGAAGACGGTGGAGGACTACGTACGGCGATGCCACGTTTGCGCTACTACTAAACCCATGGTGGGAAAACCTTTGGGCCTCCTACAGAGAGTGGCCAACCCTACCCGTCCGTGGCAAGACATTGCCATGGACTTCATTGTCGAGTTGCCCGAAAGTAAAGGCCATAATGTCATTTGGACAGTGGTGGACTTGTTTTCTAAGCAGGCCCATTTTATTCCATGTAAAGGATTGCCCTTGGCACGTCGATTGGCTTGGCTCTTTGTAACTCACATCTACCGTTTACATGGGGTGCCGCGCCGTATCATTTCGGACCGGGGTGTGCAGTTCACGGCGCGTTTCTGGAAGGAATTTGTTAGATTCATCGGATCAACACAGGGGCTCAGCACGGCGTACCACCCTAGCACCAACGGCGCAGCGGAACGGGCCAATGCCGCCGTTGAGCGTTATCTACGTTGCTACGTGTCGTACCAGCAAACCAACTGGGGGGACCTCCTAGCGTTTGCGGAAGTGGCGTATAACGCTGTTCATAGTAGTACGGGGTTTTCCCCCTTCAAAGTGGTGACGGGCAACGATTTCGTCCCCATCCCTGAGTGCAGCCCCGGGAACGGAGCCCCCTGTCAGCCTCAGGAGTGGATGAGGCAGATTGAGGAGGCCTGGGGTGCAGCGAAAAAGGCGCTGGAACGGGCTGCGGTAACGTATAAGGAGCAGGCCGATAAAAAACGAAAAGCGTTCGCAGTCCCAAAGGTGGGGGATTTGGTCTACCTGTCCACCACGTATCTACGTGCCCACGTCCCCTGTAAGAAGTTAGGGCCCAAATACATCGGGCCATTCCGGGTGGTACAGGTAATTAACCCTGTAACGGTACGGCTACAACTACCGAAGATACTAGGCAAACTCCACCCGGTGTTCCACAGTAGCCTGCTGAAGCCTGCCACCACAACCTCAACAGCAGTAGGGGAGGGAGGGCCTGGGCCCACCCACGGCGAGCATTACGAGGTTCAAGAGATCCTTGACTCCAGGGTCCGTAGGGGGGGGTGTCCAGTACCTAATCAGGTGGAAGGGATATCCCTTAGAGGAGGCGACATGGGTATGGGAAGCTGATGTACATGCCCCTCGGCTGGTGCGGGCATTCCACCGATTACACCCTGGCAAACCAAGGGGGGGACGGGTGGAAGCCGCGAACCGGGTGGACAGTTGCTTACCTCTTATGTCTTCCCCTGCAGGAGGGGCCCTGGTAGAAGGGGCGGCATGTCGCGCCCCGCGGGCTCAACGCTCTTCGGCACCGCGGGCTCGCCACTCACCAGCACCTGGCCCGACGCTCACCTCCTGCTCCGACGTCCTCGGCGGGGCCCGGGCCGCATCTGCATTCCACTGGCTGCGGCAGTGACGGCGGCCTGCTGGAAGCTGCGCGCCTGCACACGTGCGCGCCGAGCCGGCTGGAGCCTCGGTGGTGCGTGCGTGCGCTCTGCGGCCCGACCTTGTCCTGCCGGCTACGGTGGCTTTATTCCTTTTGGGGTTTGTTTGCTTCTGCTCAATAAACTGTTCCTGAGAACTCAGCACTCGTCTCGGTTGCTTGATTTTCCTGCTCTCCGCACGAGGCTGGAGACACAGTGGACCAACACCAGCAGATGACATGGCTCCCCAAATCAACACAGACTGTGGAAACTTCACACTGGACTTCAAGCATCTTGCAGTGTGTGCCTCTCCATTCTTCCTCCAGACTCTGGGTCCTTGGTTTCCAAATGAAATGCAAAAGTTGCTCTCATCAGAAAAGAGGACTTTGGACCACTGAGCAACAGACCAGGTCTGTTTTTCTTTAGCCCAGGTAAGACGCTTCTGACGTTGTTTGTTGTTCAGGAGCGGCTTGACAAGAGGAATACATTTGAAGCCCATGTCCAGGATCCATCTGTGTGCGGTGGCTCTTGATGCACTGACTCCAGCCACAGTCCACTCCTTGTGAAAGTCCCCGACACTTTTGAATGGCCTTTTCCTGACAATCCTCTCCAGGCTGCGGTCATCCCTGCTGCTTGTGCACCTTTTTCTTCCACACTTTTCCCTTCCACATAACTTTCTATTAATGTGCTTTGATACAGCACTTGGGGAACATCCAACTTCTTTTGCAATTACCTTTTGAGGCTTTCCCTCCTTATGGAGGGTGTCAATGATGGTTTTCTGCACAACTGTCAGGTCAGCAGTCTTCCCCATGATTGTGATTCCTACTGAACCAGACTGAGAGACCATTTAAAGGCTCAGGAACCCTTTGCAGGTGTTATGGCTTAATTAGCTGATTAGAGTGGGACACTTTGAGCCTAGAATATTGCACCTTTTCACAATATTCTAATTTTCTGAGATTGTGGATTTGGGGTTTTCATGAGCTGTACGCCATAATCATCACAATTATGACAAATCACGGCTTGAACTATCTTGCTTTTTCATGTACTGAGTCTATCTCATATATTAGTTTCCCCTTTTAAGTTGCACTTTTGCACGATATTCTAATTTTTCGAGTTTCACCTGTATATCATCCGAATCAGGAACACGCACAAAGACAACTAATTGTGCCTCACCAGGGATGTCAGTTCTTTCATCCAATTGAAATGCAATTTTTTCTGCTGCTGTGATTTTTTCCCACCACTTGTTGAATAACATCTTTGGCCATACCTTGTATTCGTCTTTGGACGGTGTTATCAGAACATGGAATACGACCAATAGCAGCAGTCATTTTTCCATCAAAGAGAATTGAGGAAATAGCAATGGCAGAGGGAATCACGACTTCTTCTACAATTGTGTGAGGCTTATTTCTTTTAGCTGCTATCAAGGACAATTGGTAAGATACTTCCTGACATTTTTTGGAGATGGTAGTGGCCTTCACGAAAGCAGCACGGCGTTTTATATATTCATCTCTCTTCTTCACAAAAAATGCTACTGGCTTTTCAGTGTGCTTTTTATGTTTTGTTGTAAAATGTCTCTGGAGTAAAGAAGGCTTCATGGAATGCTTGGATAATACTTCATTGCAGATAACGCAAACAGGAAGCTGCTGATCATTCTCTTCCAGGAAATGAAATCCAAACTTCAAATAATCTTCACTGTATTTTCAATTTGGTGCCAGTTTTGATTTCTTCGGTGGTGGTTCCATTACTGAATCACTTTCCTTTTGCACTGATTTCTCCATATTAATATGCACTACCTTGATGGTCAGGTGGCTGGTTCCTCTCTCACACTCTTTCTCTTTCTCTGCTACTGTAATAATTAAGATGAGCAGTGTTAAGTCCAATATAAAGTAATGACAGTTGCAAAAACTTCATGCCAAGATTCTGGTGTAAGAAATCTCAGCCTTTGTGTAAGAACTACAACTTACCACAAAAGACACCCCAAAAGCTGTTACTATTGTGAGTGGGCAGGATGGAAACCAAACTTTTCAATAGGTGTGCTACTGTTTATACTCTGAAGAGCAAATATGCTGCTTGTTAAGTGAAGCCCCAGGATAAGCAGGCTACATGTATGTGTGTATATATGTGTATGTGAGAAAGGGAGAGAGAGAATGTATATGAATATGCATATCTATTTGTGCATATACTCATATTTTATAGTGCTATTCAAAGTTCATATTATCCAGATTGCATACTTGAATTTCATCTTGCTGTATGATTTGATATTGTTTTTTAGCCAAAATATTTGTCTGAAAGTACTTTTTTAACTATCCTGAATTTCTCACTTTAGTTTTGGATATTCTGAGTATTTGAATGCCAATTTGTTTGTTCTGGTTAATGACTGCAATAAAGTTAAGATGATGATAATGATAATGCAACCCAGAAGGGTGCAGTAAGTTGAGAAATATTGAAAAGAATAACACTTTGATTCAACTGATCAAGGAGAGTATTTCTAGCTAAGGGTTGACATGAGGGGTCCTTGGTGCTCTCTGAACTTGGTTGTTTTCTTGCAGATTTTCATTACCCCAATTATGAAACATCAGCAGTGCTAGTAGGGAATGGGGTTTGCTGTTAATTTATATTCTTGTAGTGGGTTGCCCTGTTAGTATAGGGAGGAGTGATCTTAAAGGTTTTTTGTTTCTTTGCAACAAAGCTCAGAGAGTGCTATGCTTTGATTCAAACTAGCAGAAATTTGCTATGAAAAGTAAAGTAATTAAAATTTGGGGGGGGCAAGGATCTTGATGCGTAACATATTACAACTGACAGGAAGAAATAAGAAACTCTGGAGAAATCAAATAGATCGAGATTGAAAGAGATTATAACTGCTTGAAAATTGTAGCTAATCAAGGAAATTACAATTAAGCAGATTCAAACAAGAGAGACAATGCATGTAGTGAAGATGTCAGGGTAGATCTCACTAGAAAGGGAATTCTAATGGAAAACATCCTTAGAAAGTTCACTTTTCTCTCCATTTTCAGATGTGTATAATGGCAGAGGAGTTTGCTGCAAAGATGAAGTCTCCAGAAGTCTCCCTTCTGCCTTGCTCTGTCCACCTGGAGACCTCCCCTCCAAGAAGAACATCTGTAATGTCAAAGCCCTTCCCTTCCCTTCCCTTCCCTTCCTTCCATCCCATCTCCCCTTCCCTCCCTCCCCCCCCACTCTGGAAGCTTGAGGTTGCTAACTGAGGCCAGTAAATACTTACTAAAAGGAAAGAATTGGGACACACAGCACAGGGAATCTGAGCAGCGCTGAGCAACACACAGAAAGCAAACTGAAACAAAAACACAGAGACTATCAGGAATGCAAGATCAGCGTGTGCTCAGAAATGCTGAATCTCGAGTTCCTCGTCCCAAATGCTTGCCTTGCTGCAAGGAAAGATTTCAATCCGTGTTTCTGAGCAGCGCTGAGCAACACAGAAAGCAAACTGAAACAAAAACAGAGACTCGTCCCAAATGCTTCCCTTGCTGCAAGGAAAGATTTTAATCCGCGTTTCTGAGCAGCGCTGAGCAATGCACAGAAAGCAAACTAAAACAAAAACACAGAGACTCGTCCCAAATGCTTGCCTTGCTGCAAGGAAAGATTTCAATCCGCGTTTCTGAGCAGCGCTGAGCAACGCACAGAAAGCAAACTGAAACAAAAACAGAGACTCGTCCCAAATACTTTCCTTGCTGCAAGGAAAGATTTTAATCCGCGTTTCTGAGCAGCGCTGAGCAATGCACAGAAAGCAAACTGAAACAAAAACACAGAGTATCAGGAATGCAAGATCAGCATGTGCTCAGAAACGCTGAATCTTGAATTCCTCGTCCCAAATGCTTGCCTTGCTGCAAGGAAAGATTTGGGACGCACAGCAGAGGGCATCCACGTTTCTGATCAGCTGATGACTCTGTACCCCCAGCCCCAACCTCCGCCATCGGGGCCAGCTGTACAGAGCCACCAACAGTGTGGGGGGAGGGAGTCAGGTGGGCACATTTTTCCCTCCACATTCTGATGGCTTCGCCTAACTTGGCGCGGATCAGAAAATGTGCGCCTTGATTCCCACCTGTTTCTGCGGGATGAGTCCTGGGGACTCATTGCCGCTTTGCTTTCCCCTCCATAAAGAACATCGGGAAGAGGAGAGGGAGGAGGAAAAGAAAATGGACAACCTACCTGCTGAGGCTGTCTCTGTCCCCTTCATTCTTGCTTCTGGGGGAAGGTTGCTAACAATGAGTCCAAGGGGAGGGCGGGGCCTCACTCTGCGCCTGCGCTCTTCGCCTGCAGGCTGCTGGCAAGCAGCATGTTTTCTGGCAGCAAGTGAGCTGGTAAAGAGCGGGGGGGGGGCGGGGGGGCAGGAAGGCAACGCCGTGTACCACCAGCCATGTGCTCGTGTATCACCGGTGGTACGCATACCACCGGTTGAAAAGCCCTGCACTAAAACACAGTTACGTATGTGTGTGAGTGAGTGGGGCAGCACAGATATAGGGAGGGGGATGACAGGAACCAGAGGGGCCAACCAGAGACAATGGTTGAGAGATCCAAGGCCACCAGCCTGGGAACAGAATGTGAATGCCCACAAAAGAGGAGCCAACATGTGGAACTGTTACCAAAACACCTAATTTGAACCATATTGGACACCACTAAGATGACCAAGTGGGGGAGGGCATGGAAGAAAGGAAAATTACCAGGTTTATGTGGGAAATCCTCAGATCTTGCTTTGCTATGCTGTAATCCATGGGTGTCAAGCTCGCCACATCAGGTGACATGTTGTGACGTATCACAACTTTTTCGCATTGCTGGAGCTGGGGTGGGTGCAGCCTCCACATGATGCAACCAGCCCGTGGGCCGGCAGTTTGACACCCCTGCTGTAATCACTTGGCTTCATTAAAAGTATAGCTTTCTCTACAAATGGAGTTGAATGCCCAAGCTGGGAGAGACCTGACAATAATCTAAAAGGCAAAATAAAAATCCTCAGAGTGCTTCTAGAAATCATTAGCAAATAAATAAAGTAAATAATTTGTAAAATTTATTGGCTGCCCATCTTACCTCAAGGTAACTCTGGGCAGCTTACAATCGTAAAAGATAAAAGCTATATAAATTAAAAACAAATTAGTACAAAAAGTCAAACATTGACTGATCATAGCAATAGCACTTAGACGTATATACTGCTCTATAGTGTTTTACAGCCCTTTCTAAGCAGTTTAAGAGTCAGCATAATAAAAGAACAGCCTGCAAAATGTTTTTCAAAGTAGTCAAAAGTATATGGAAAAGAGAGAAGAATTATAACACCTCAGAGATAATGACAAGAACGGAAGGCCACAGGTCGGCAACCCGCAGCTCCGGGGCCACATGCGGCTCTTTCAGCCGGCTCCCAGTCCTCTGCCATGTGCAGTCCAAAAAAAAAAGTGGGACTATAAAGGTTCAACCAATCAATTCAAACTTCTCATGGAAAAAAAACCTTGTGAAGCTTGAATTGATTGGTTGAAGTTCTTTGGTTTGTGGGACTTCCCACAAGCTGTTTGTGGGACTGCCCACAAAACTCTTTTCTTCCTCGGACTGCACATGGCAGTGGAGGAAGAGACTGGAGGACTGCTGGAAAGGTGAGTGGGTCGGTCAGATGGGGCGTGCCGGGGAGGGGGAGTTTTGTGTGTGTGTGTGCACACGCGCCTCCAAAACTGTTCATTGCCAAGGTTTCTTCCCAGTGAGGAGGGTCCGCTAGAAAGAGGGGATTTAGCAGCTTAGTTGGTCAGCCCACAAGCTTTCTCTTACCAGTTTTACTGGATGAGGAAAGACGCAATCCCCTTTCCCAATCTGTATCCTCCCTAATACCCATTGGGCACCACTCTGTCCATTAGAAGGAAAGAAACCAAAGGCCACCCCTTTCACGTTCCTCCTTCCAAGCAGGAAACCTTTTGGGGGAGGAAAGGGTGAAGCAAACGCACCCCTCCCCCAACCATTCCTTACAGAAGAAACTAAGACTGATCAGCCACATTTATTAGGAAGCGGCCCCTCTATTCTGGAGAGCCAGCAGGGCCCCTGCTTCGCTTTTCCTACATCAGTAGGGCTGGCACTCCCTTAGCCTGGAAAAAGAAGAGTAAAAAACTCAAAAAGATGGTTCTTGCTAGCGGCAGGGAGCTGTGAAGGTTGGTGACTTGGGAGAAACAGCTGGGGGGAAGGTGGTGTCCAAAGAAAGGGATAAAAGGAAAGCTTTTATCTCGCTCTCTCATTCACTCACACATTCCTCGCAAAAACTTATCTTGCTCTCATTCACTCACATTTGCTCTAAAAAGCCTCTTTCACACTCTCATTCACTCACACTTTGCTCAAAAATGCTTCTCTCTTGCTCTCATTCACTCACCAACTCGAAAAACCAGCCGCGGCGCCTCAATTGACTTCCATGGGGACGCTTGGCAATGAAGGGGCTGATTAAAACTGCTCCCGCTAGTGCTGCTACTGCTAACTTTTTCACTTTCTGCTTGGTTCCAGTGAAACTGGAGAATCCCCAGATGCCACTGCTGGGGGTGGAGGAGGCTGCCCAGGTTTGGCCATAGTGGAAGCCAATGACAGTAGCGGTGGAGGCGGCAGCGAGAGAGACGCTGGAGTTCTGCCGCATCTCTTTTAGCCTCCACCTCCCTCGCAGAAACAAATCCCCGTGCCTGCCCCCATGGCAGCAGCGAGCCTCAAGGACTGGGCAATTGCTCCGCCAGCCTAGTGCACTCGCAGAGACGCTGGAGCGTCTTTGGCGGCAGGAGTAGCAATGCCTGCCTGCCGGGCGGAAGAAACAGAAAGGTTGGCGGCAGCAGTGGCGGCTGCTGTTGAGGCAGCTTAGTGCCTTTGCACAGATCCTGGAGGTGCTCCAGGCCCGGCGGAGCATCCGCGCTGCACGGCTTTGGTGGACAGGTAGCAACACCTGCCTGCTGGGCGGAAGAAACAGGAAGGTTGGCGGCGGTAGTGGCGGCTGCTGTTGAGGCAGCTTAGTGCCCTTGCACAGATACTGGAGGTGCTCCAGGCCCAGCGGAGGCTCTGCGCTGGTGGAGCGATGCACTGGCAGCTCCTGCCCCTCCAAGTACCAGGTGGTGCTGCCCAGACACACCGCTGCTCCTGCTGCCAAAGCACCTCCAGGATCTCTGCAAGGGCACTAAGCTGCCTCAACAGCAGCAGCAGCTGCCGCCGCCACCAACCTTCCTGTTTCTTCCGCCCGGCAGGCAGGCATTGCTACCCCTCTGCCAAAGCCACGCAGGGGCTGCAACTTCCCCGGGCGAGGTGGCAGCGGTGTGTTCAGAAGAGGGGAGCCCAAGGAAGTTGCAGCAGATGGAAAAAGGGCCAGACAGCCCTGCTGCAAAAGAGTGGGGTAGAAAGAGAGTTCGGCGAGACAGCAGCTTCCCCTCCCCTTGGAAAAGACTGCTCCAAGGGAGCGGAGGAGGAGGCCGATGGGGAGAAGGAGCTGCTGCAGCAAATCATCCGAGGCTGCTGCTCGGACTTGCCTATCTCAGCTTGCTGCGGGATTTGGGGTTTTTTGTGGGATTTTTGCATGCAGTTTACTTGGGGGGGAGGAGGAGGAAGACGAAGCGCGGACCAGCGAGGGGAATAGGGCAGAGAAAGAGAGAACGAAAGGCAGACAAGGAGGGCTCCTCCCTCCCTCTCAAAGGCAAGCTGCCCTACTCTCCATCCTGCGCCCCCTCTCCCAAAGAGTTTGGCTGGCAGTTTGTCAATTGCCGCTCTTCCTCCTCCTCCTCTTCCTCCTCCTCCCCCTCCCCATTCCAGCTTGAGCACAGAGTTTGTGCCAAAAGAAGAAGAAACGGGGCGCTTTCCCCCCCCCCGCTGTTTCTCTTCCTCTCTTCCTTCTCCCATCACTTTCAACCCTACTCTTTCACAGCAGGGCTGTTCAGCAGTTTTCCATCTGCTGCGCCTTCCTCAGGCTCCCCTCCTCCACTGTTTCGCCCAGTGAGGTCAGGAGAGAGTTGGGTGAGATGACAGTGGTGTGTTTGGAGGAAGGGAGCCCAAGGAAGTTGCAGCAGATGGAAAAGGGGCCAGATGGCCCTGCCGCGAAAGAGTGGGGTGGGGAGAGAGTTGGGCGAGACGGCAGCGATGTGTTCAGAGGAGGGGAGCCCAAGGAAGTTGCAGCAGATGGAAAAAGGGCTGGACGGCCCTGCTGCGAAAGAGTGGGGTGGAAAGAGAGTTGGGCGAGACGGCAGCGATGTGTTCAGAGGAGGGGAGCCCAAGGAAGTTGCAGCAGATGGAAAAAGGGCTAGATGGCCCTGCCACGAAAGAGTGGGGTGGAAAGAGAGTCAGGCGAGACGGCACCGGTGTGTTCAGAGGAGGGGAGCCCAAGGAAGTTGCAGCAGATGGAAAAAGGGCCAGACGGCTCTGCCGTGAAAGAGTGGAGTAGAAAGAGAGTTGGGCGTGACGGCAGTGGTGTGTTTGGAGGAGGGGAGCCCAAGGAAGTAGCAGCAGATGGAAAAAGGGCCGGACAGCCCTGCCGTGAAAGAGTGGGGTGGAAAGAGAGTCGGGCGAGACGGCAGCAGTGTGTTTGGAGGAGGGGAGCCCAAGGAAGTTGCAGCAGATGGAAAAAGGGCCGGACAGCCCTGCTGTGAAAGAGTGGGGTGGAAAGAGAGTCGGGCGAGACGGCAGCGGTGTGTTCAGAGAAGGGGAGCCTGCAGAAGGTGCAGCAGACAGAAAAACGGCCGAACGGCCCTGCTGCGAAAGAGTGGGGTGCGGAGAGTCGGGCGAGATGGCAGCGGTGTTTTCGGAGGAGGGGAGCCCGAGGAAGGCGCAGCAGATGGAAAATGAGCCCACTCACGTTTCCAGCAGTCCTCCAGTCTCTTCCTCTGCTGCCGCCATGTGGAGTCCAAAGAAGAAAAGAGGTTTGAACCAAAGAAGTTCAACCAATCAATTCAAACTTTGTGAGTTTTTTTTTCATGAGAAGTTTGAATTGATTGAACTTTTTTAGTCCCACTTTTTTTTGGGGGGACTGTACATGGCGGAGGAGGACTGGGAGCCACAGGAGATGACTGAAAGAGCCGCACGCGGCTCCGGAGCCGCAGGTTGCCGACCTGTGGTATAAGCTTTTGTTTACATTAATATGGTAAGATTTTCATTTACTCAACATTAGGTCAATGTTTGCCATAGCAATATCCTATCAACTCTATCAAATGCTTTCTCTTGGTCTACAAATGCAACAAAGAGATTCTTATTTTTTTTTTTATTAAAAAGTTTTAACATACATTTTATCTTTAACAATCCCCCCTCCCCCTCCCATACCCATCCCTCCCTACCCCTCCCCCCTTCCCCCCCCCCCCGACTTCCCAAAGGTAAGTACAGGGTATAAAAACAAATAAAAACAATCATAAGCATCCAAATGCTAACAACCACAAACTCTAAAATCTATCACTCTCTAGCTCAAATAGGATAACTACAAACACTATTACTATTAAATATATATAAAAAAGAAAAAATAAAAGAAAGGAAGACTTATTCAAATGCTACATGAAACTTTTTAGTCCCGTATTTGTTCTGGATATACTCAATCCATTTTCTCCACTCCATAATGTAACGTTCTTGCGAGTGATCTTTCAAATAAGCCGATATCTTTGCCATCTCTGCCAGGTCTGAGACCTTTAAAGTCCATTCTTCTATAGTCGGCAGTTCCTCCTTCTTCCAATACTGACCTATTAAGAGTCTTGCTGCCGTAATTAAGTTCAACATCAACTTAGTGTCCACAACAGTAGCTTCTGTAATTATACCCAACAGAAAGAATTGCGGACAAAACTTTATCTTTTGCTTGAAGATCTTCTGCATATTCCACCAAATTTTTATCCAAAAGGCCTTAACCTTTTTGCAAGTCCACCATATGTGAAAATATGTTGCATCTTCGTCACCACACCTCCAGCATTTGGGCTGATAATTTGGATACCTACTTGCAAGCTTTTTAGGATCTAAATGCCATCTATAAAACATTTTATAAAAGTTCTCTCTTAAATTTTGAGCTTGTGTAAATTTTACGTTCCTCACCCAGATCTTTTCCCACGTGTCCATTGTAATAACTTCTTGGATATTTTGGGCCCATTTTATCATGCAATCTTTAACAAGTTCTGTTTCTGAGTCAATTTCTATCAATGCAAGATATATCCGTTTAATATGTGCAGGACCCTGATTTCTAATTTGCTTTATCAGATTCTCATCAGTCATTGTAAAACCAATTTTCAGATCTTCTTTCCACCTGGCCCGTAGCTGAATATATTGAAACCAAGTTTGAATAATCTTCTCATCTCGCAAGAGATCGTACGGTTTCAGACACCAGACATTTCTTTCCAGACTTAAAATCTCCTTATACGTAGTCACATCATGTTTAAAACCAACATTTATATTTTCTATTGCGTGTTTTGGAATTGCCCACAATGGTATCTTACAATCTAACTTATGTCTATACTTCTTCCAGACTCTCAACAATGCCTGTCTTAAAATATGCACTTTGAACACATTATCTACCTTCTTATCATACAACAAATATGCATGCCAGCCAAATAACAAGTCGTGGCCCTCAAGATTTAATAATCTCTCTTGCGTCAAATTAATCCAATCACTTATTCCTGCTAACGCAGCAGCTTCATAATATAATTTAAGATTGGGCATTTTAAGGCCACCTCTTTCACGAGTATCCTGCATAATCTTAAGTTTAACTCGTGGCCTTTTCCCTGCCCAAACAAATTTATTGATACCTCGCTGCCATTCCTCCAGATTAGCATCTTTCTTAAGAACCGGTATCATTTGAAATAAAAATAAAAATTTAGGCAGGACATTCATTTTCACTGCTGCAATTCTTCCCAGCAAGGACAATTGCAGTTTTTCCCAACTCTCCAATTCTTTTTGAATTTTTCCCCATAACTTTTCATAGTTATTTTTATATAACTTTGTATTAAAGGTAAAGGTAAAGGTTCCCCCGCACATGCGTGCTAGTCGTTTCCGACTCTAGGGGCCGGTGCTCATCTCCGTTTCAAAGCCGAAGAGCCAGCGCTTGTCCGAGGACGTCTCCGTGGTCATGTGGCCAGCATGACTGGACGCCAAAGGCGCACGGAACGCTGTTACCTTCCCACCGTAGTGGTCCCTATTTTTCTACTTGCATTTTTTACGTGCTTTCGAACTGCTAGGTGGGCAGAAGCTGGGACGAGTAACAGGCGCTCACTCTGTTACGCGGCACTCGGGATTCGACCCGCCAAACTGCCGACCATCTGATCGACAAGCTCAGCGTCCTAACCCACTGAGTCACCGCGTCCCTTGTAACTTTGTATTAGAGGGTGACAAAAACACCCCCAAATATTTGACCCTTTTAACAATCTCAAATCCAGTTAATCCTTCTAAAAGGGCCTTTTGCGATACTGTCATATTTTTGGCCAGAATTTTAGTTTTTTGTACATTAACTTTAAATCCAGAAACCTTCCCATATTGTATTATTATCTCCATCAGGTCCACAACAGAGTTTTCCGGCTGGGTCACCGTAACAACCAGATCATCTGCGAACGCTCTCAATCTATAATCCTGATCTCTAATTTGTATACCCTTAATTCTTTCCGAGTTCCGTATTTTTACCAATAATATCTCCAATGTTAACACAAATAACAAAGGCGGTAACGGACACCCTTGCCTTGTGCCCTTCTCAATATTACAAGCTTCAGTCAAGCTATTGTTAACTATTATTCGGGCAGTTTGTTTTTGATATAATGCCCTAATTGGTTGCAAAAATTTATCCCCAAAATTCATTTTATCTAGAACTTTCATCAAAAATTGCCAATTCAATTGATCAAAAGCTTTTTCAGCATCTAAAAAAATTAGCGCCGCAGGGATCTGGTTATTCCTTTCCAAAAACTCTAACACATCAACTATATGCCTTACATTATTTTTCATTTGCCTACCACTAATAAACAAAGAGATTCTTATTGTATTCCATATTCTTTTCTATTAGTTGTTTAAGTGCAAAAATTGCATCTGTGCAGCTTCTATTTCTTCTAAAACCCATCTGCTCTTCTGCCAGTTGTAGTTCTGTAACTGGTCTTAATTTTGTTTCTATTATCTTCTATTATCTTTTCCCTACATGGCTGAAGACTGAGATGCCTTGACATTGTATGCATTCTTGTTTGCTCCCTTTGTTTTTCCACAGTGGTGGTATTATTGCTTGTTGCCAATCAGTAGGTGCAGTTAGTCCATGCTGCATTAAAGGTCCTATGTAGCTGTCTGATGCCGCTTTCCCCCAACGCTTGAATTATTTCTGTTGGTAGCCCATCTATTCCTGGTGCTTTGTATTTGGGTGAGTTTTTAACAACTTCCTCAATTAGTATTTCCGACTCTAGTGCTGCTGTTTTGTGGTCTTGTGTTGCTTCTTTGTGAAACTCTCCTAAGGGATTGAGCTCTTCAAAGTATTCTCACCACCTTTCTATTACATCTAATAGTTCTATTATTATGGAGGGGGGGGGTAGCTTGCAGACAGAGTTTGAAAAGGCATTCATACTGCAATTGTTAAAGAAACAGATAAGACCAGTCACAACAAAATGGGGACACCACAGATGAGGACAAAAGAGAGGCTGGATTCTGGTAAGAGAACAAAAAATGTAAGGTCTCACTTCTGAAACTGAACATTTGCAACATGTTAAAGAGGACTTAAGGACTTATTTCCCTACACAAGCAAACTTGAGCTCATGAGGCTCCTGTGGGTAGACACACCTCATGTTTCAGGAAAGGGATAGATAGATAAAACCCATTTACAACACATACAGAAAATGCACAAATAAAACGAGCAGAAGAACAAAATTTTCCTTCTAAATGAGCTTAAAACATTCCCTCCTAACAAGGGAAGGCAAAAGGGAACTCAATTCTCTTCACTCTATTTTGTTGGCCAGACAAACTAGAGTGAAAGTATTTTCCTTTGGTTGCTTATTTTAAGCAGAATTTCTAGCAGAATTTAGAATTCTTGTTTCTAGGGATTAGAGACACCCAACAGTTAACATTTACCTCAAGGACACACAAAGACCTTGACACACACAAAGACAAAGAGGAAAAGGAGAGGAAAACAGAACACTCAGTTTTCATACCCTGGTCATTCCCACCATAAATCTCAGTTAACTCAAATTAGGGAAGGCACAAATGTTAAACATATCACGTGGTTGCATAGAAAGAGAGAGAGAGAGAATCACTATTCCTATATTTTATTTTCCTTTTCCTTTTAAGTGCCTTTATTTAGCCAAATTGGGTTCCCAGCAAAGCCCATTCCTTACAAATTTCCCTTTGCAGCCTGTCTGTTTTTGGACAAAAAAAAGCATCCGGGGGGACTCTGGTTCCGTCACAGAGTATGGGACCTCCTAATCAGGGAACACACTGCCTGCCACTTTGGGGACCAAAAAGGGGTCTGGGAGGACCTGCCACCCCCAACACAGCAGGTACGGGCACCTCCTAATCTGTGGAGGACTCTGGAATCCCTAAGAGAGTATGGGTCACTCCTTCAGGACCAAAAAGGGGTCTTTGAGGACTCATCTGCTCCCCTAGAGAGTATGGGTCACTCAATTACTGGCTTTACCTACACAACCACAGTTTACAGACTTCAAATGTCTGGGAGGACCTCTGCTTGCTTCTCAGAGGTAAGGATTGCTCCTAGCCCAGGGCTTAACTTTTCTAATGCAGGGCTTTGCTTACAGGGCCTTACCAGCTGGTAGCCCAAATATGATTCTCTCACTCACTTTTCCATTCCATTTTCACACAGCCTCTCCCTTTTCCTTAACAAAAGGTCCTGCGCTCTGGTCAAACCCCCATGCTTTCCTGGGTCTGTTGGTTGAACAGATCTTTTGGCGGTTAGAAAAGGCCAGAGGAAGCAAGATCCAACTGTGATTGGGGAAAGGGTCTTCTCACTCACACACACAGACATACACACATTTCCCTCACTTCCCTGGACTTTAAAGTTAAAATTTAGAGGTACTCACCTTCTTTCCAAAGCAGCCTGTCAGGACCCACCCACCCCAATCCACATCCCAGGAAAGAACGAACTCTTGAAACAGAAATTGTCCAAAAGGAGTTTTTACTGAAACATGATTGGTAATGGGAATACTAGACAGGATCTGAACTGTGTTACAGTTTGGTGTTTTTTTAAAGAGTCCCCGGGTCGAACCTCCTCCCTCCAAGCCATCTGGTTTGTCCTGGATCAATTTAAATTCAGGTGTCAAATCCTTCCATGGGAAGGAGGGAACTCTCATGTCTTCACAATTGCTCCCTTCCTTTAGAGATTCTAATCTGAGATACAAACCAGATCTCTTCCCCCCCTCCTTTGTTTTTCTCAGTTCAAAGGTTCTTCCCCTGGTCTTTGAAGACAGCCTCCTGGCAGGCTGAATACACATCCTCTCTTCTCCTCCTTGGAGAAATGGCAGGATCCAGGGGGAGGGATAAGATTTTAAAAACATACAGATAGAGTTTTATGAATGGGATATAAATGGATTCTGACACAGCCCTTGAGCTCAAATGCAAAACTCCCTTTACTACTCTCACTCCACATGGGCATGGTCTGGGAAACCCATCCACAAACACAAGGGGTCTGCTGCCAGCAAGATGGGGCTTACCAGGCCCAGTCCATTAATGTTCAGGCTAGCTTGGAGTCCCATCTGGGTCTCCAAATTGTCGAAAGAAAAATCTTCATCAGGGTCCAGTCCAAGCTGGGAATAAACAAAATGGACACTGCTTTAGAAAGAAGGTTGTAGTTTATTGAAGAGCAGAACCACAAGACATGAGGCTCTGGAGTAGCTGACCACATGTAGCTGGGAGTGGTGGGTTTTTATACCTTCTTGGGCTTTTGTGTTTGGAGTTCCTGTTCCTGAGCATGAACTTTGACCTGAGGTTCAGTGTGCCTTTCTGGTATTGGTGAGTTAATCCTATTATGTCCCAAAGGTCATATCCTGCTTCCCTGGGGCTGTGGCTGATTACTATGTCCTGTGTTAGATTTTTTTGGGTGAGGGGTTGTTGATTCTAGGGATCTTTTTTGTCTTTCTAATCCCATCAGCTCCAAGCTTCCTGGCTCCAGCCTTTCTGAAAGGATTATTGCATCTGCATTTCTACAGACCTGGTTTCTGCTGAGTTTTCTGGCTGTGGGGAGGGAGAAGTTTCTGCCTTTTTAAAGATCTTCTCCATTATTCCTTTGGGGAAATATAATACTCTGCCTTTTTAATATTCCCCAAAATATTTCTTTCTTGGGGGGGGGCTGTCCTCCTACAATCTTATGGCCATGAACCAAGAATACAAGACAAATAATTCGAGAATCAGCAAAACCAAAAGTAATGGCTATCAGAAGAAAAAAAGCATACCTTATCAACATAGTAATAGAGGGAACAAAAATAAAACAAGCACCAAAGTTCAAATATCTAGGAACAGTCACCGAAGATGGTGAAAGGTTTTCCACTTAACCTCACAAATTTCCCTGCGCTACTCAGAAATTTCAAAGAGAAACTTTTGAGCCGAGGTTTCAGCAAAGAAAACAACTTTATTTTGGCCAAGACAGAGTTGGGTAACCTTCTCCTTCTTTGTGGCTGCTTAGAGGGATGAAGGCACACCCAGAAGAGACTTCTTCCACTTTTTATACCTTTTCAGAACAAAGAGATTCAAGTCGCTGTACCAGGAGCAAGGAAGCACAGAAAAACAAATTCCAGGATGACTCATACACATCAATACAGGCTAACTCACCTTCCCCCCTCCCTATTTCTTGTACCACTGAACCTTACCTTGCTCCTTTCATGTAAGCAATCTCCTGTATATTTAGCATGAGACATTTACTTTTTCAATATACATAAAATACTTGCTTCTATCTATAAGGCTGTTTTCATATAAAAAAATTATATAAAATAGCTACAAACTAACACTACTAATATCAATATAAAATGATTATATAAAATGGCTACAAAATTACACCACTAATATCAAGCTTAAGTATAATAAAATCATAAGCACAATAGGGTCCCTTCAATCCTTCCTTTTTTTTTATAAAACCGAATCGGCTTAGGGACTCTTGAAGAGGGGAGTGTAGTCAGAACGTAAAGGTCTTAAAATCATTGCTTTAGTTGGTTTATCGTTATAGATAGGAGTGGCAGCAAAGGTTAGTCCAGATATAGTGGATCTAACAATTCTGTGAACAAGCAGGATAAAGCATGGTAAACACAACAACCCTCCCAAGGCCAAGACCACAATGAACAACATCCTTTCCCAATTATCAAACATTCCCCAAAACCATCCTCCAACATCCAGTGCTCTTGTCAATGTCTGGACAGGGACATGAGCTAACTTTCTCATTCTGTCAGTGATTTCTTCAACATATTCCTTATATGTAATGTCGGACTGGGGTCTAATAATGCAACTTTGGGCCACAGTGACGGAATGGAGGGCCCACTGGGTTGGATGGTCCTTTTCTTTCCAAGTTAAATTAAAATGAGAAGTGATGTTCTCCAATTGAATCTCTCGAGCTTCCCATGTACATTGTTCCCCCATGTTAGTACCCACACATGTAACAGTTAGTCACATTTAAAAATAAAACAATTCTTTTGGGCCAGTTCAATAAAAAAATTCTTTGATACTGAGGGAATCTCAATTGTGGTTTCCAGTTCATAAAAATCAACTTGAACCCATATTTGTATCTGGTTCAATCGATAGCTAGTCCAAATGATGCTGAGAAATCCATTGGTCTGGTTATCTCGAAGCACACTGGGTTGCAGGTATCCTTTGATTGTGCCAGGTTGGGTAGGATGTGCAAACATATTTGGCATTAAATGAGTAGGCCTGTCTCCACACTTAGTCCATTTAGCTTGATTATAGTCAATAGCTTTACAAGTTGTTGGTAAAGCTTTACTGTACTGACAGGACCATAACAAGTGACCCTATTCTCCCTTTACAAGTGGAACACATACAGTAGTCTTGTTATAAACACAACTCCCTTTTCTTTAAGTATTGGGCCCATGGTCCTTCCTTCTACCAAAGAAGGTACGAGGGAAACAACGGTAGCAGAATAAAAATATTGCAATACATAGTCCAGGTTCTAGGAACACGATTTCCAGAGTAGTCCAATCCAGTGAGGTTTTTCTCCTACTTAGATGGAAACAGTTCAATAGGCGAGGCAGGTCGAAATTTCACTTTCAGGCCGTCCAGCTTCAGAGCTTGTCACTGGAGAGGAAATGATGGGACTTTCCATGGACTCACACCTTGATTCCTTCACTCTCACGGTAGTTGAGATCAGGAGGACTTGGCATGGTTGGGACCACTCAGGGCTGGTATTTCTTGGTGACAGTTCTTTTCACCTGAACCCACTCTCCAGGAACAACAATGGGCAGAGACAGGTGGTAGGGCAGCCTGGGCCTATACTGAGATAGAAGACAAAACCTGCATCAGATTATGCAAATACTGAGTAACTTTCTTCTCTTCTTCGTTGTCATTCTTGAACCTTCATGTAACAAAAGCCTCCCATACATCATTTCAAAGGGACAAAGACAGCTTTCCAGTTGAAGCCTATACTGAAATGGCCTCACCACTAAATGTTGTAGAGCTTTTTATTTACTCGTTTACATATCATATATTTATCACAGATTTGTTTAACTAAAGTATAAATACAACTTCCTTGTTTAAAAAAAAGTATCAACCATCCCTTGTGCCCCCCTTTAGTGGCTGCTTCTGTGTCCTAGCTATTTCTTCTTTCTTTCTCTTTCTTTCTCTTTCTTTCTTTCTTTGCAACATCCACTTCCCACTTTCTTCTAGTTTCCATTTTTCTCTCTTTCCATCACGTTTGAGCTGACCACATTAATGGCAGTCTCCCTGCTTAATGCATGCAATTCACAAGTCTGTGCATACCAACTTAAAAACAACTTTCCTGCTTCTTCCATTATCCATTCCTTCCCTTCCCTTCTACCACTTACTAACTTTTCTTCTTCCACAAGTACATCTTCTATCAACTTTACATGAGCCAACTCTTTCCTCTTACTATTAATACTCTTCTTTTCTCTTCTCCAAATGTCAATTTTAGACAAAAATGCCACTAACTTCCTCTTTTCCCCCACTTCTGGGTCAACCCACCCAAGCCATTCCTTTGTCCATATTTACAAACAAATTACTTAGTAAAGAGCCAACAAAGGAGCGCTCAACAAACTCTGCTTGCGTTTGTTAACATAAGCTCTTTTTTAACAGTTTTACATACAAATCATTAGTCAAAACAACATAGCTATTTATGATCCCAAAAATTTTCTCAAATCCTTCTTCATTTTAGGCAAGGATTGAATTACAATTCCTTCAATTCTGTTAGGTATTATTTTCTATCAGTGTGTCCCGCACACAGACATAACAACATAAAAGAAACAAAAAAAGCAACTCCACAAAAAATAAACAAGCTTAATGAGATATTCTGAGTTACTGAAATAGTTTTATATCAAACTCTAGTATTGCTTTTAATATATATTTAGTCAAATTCCAATTTAATCAAATTCTATTGAGATGGAAACAAATTTCCATTAAGTAGGTTAAAACATTTACAAATCTAAGTGTGAGGAATAAAAATTCAACTCCAAGGATGTTGAAAAACAAAACAAGTTTTATTATATATATATATACAGGTGAAACTCGAAAAATTAGAATATCGTGCAAAAGTTCATTTATTTCAGTAATGCACCTTAAAAGGGGAAACTAATATATAAGATAGATTCATTACATGCAAAGCAAGATAGTTCAAGACGTGATTTGTCATAATTGTGATGATTATGGCGTACAGCTGATGAAAACCCCAAATCCACAATCTCAGAAAATTAGAATATTACATGCAATCATTAAAACAAGGAGTATACATAGAACAATATCGGACCTCTGAAAAGTATAAGCATGCATATGTACTCAGCACTTGGTTTGGGACCCTTTTGCAGCAATTACTGCCTCAATGCGGCGTGGCATGGAAACTATCAGCCTGTGGCACTGCTGAGGTGTTATGGAAGACCAGGATGCTTCAATAGCGGCCTTCAGCTCTTCTGCATTGCTCGGTCTCATGTCTCTCATCTTTCTCTTGGCAATGCCCCATAGATTCTCTATGGGGTTCAGGTCAGGCGAGTTTGCTGGCCAATCAAGCACAGTAATCCCATGGTCATTGAACCAGGTTTTGGTGCTTTTGGCAGTGTGGGCAGGTGCCAAGTCCTGCTGGAAAGCGAAGTCAGCATCCCCATAAAGCTCACCTGCGGAAGGAAGTATGAAGTGCTCCAAAATCTCCTGGTAGACGGCTGCATTGACCCTGGACTTAATGAAGCACAGTGGACCAACACCAGCAGATGACATGGCTCCCCAAATCAACACAGACTGTGGAAACGTCACACTGGACTTCAAGCATCTTGCAGTGTGTGCCTCTCCATTCTTCCTCCAGACTCTGCAATTACCTTTTGAGGCTTTCCCTCCTTATGGAGGGTGTCAATGATGGTTTTCTGCACAACTGTCAGGTCAGCAGTCTTCCCCATGATTGTGATTCCTACTGAACCAGACTGAGAGACCATTTAAAGGCTGGCTTCCGGATGGCAAGGCGTCGCCGGAGGCAGCCATTTCTTGGCTGTCAGCCTCGCGGCTCCGTAGAGCCGCCGAAAACAGCACCGATCAGCTGTTCGGCGGCTCGGAAGCCCCCACCTCGGGAGAAGAGGAGGGGTTGAGCGTCCAGGTAGGGGTAGAGCTCTCCGGGGCCGCCAGAACTTAGAGTTTTGGCGGCGGAAGGGTTGAGCCCCCCCGAAGCCTGGGCATGCTCCGGACTGCGAGGCGTCTCTGCTCCGGGTTTTTGGGAGCAGAACAGGGCGTTCGCAACCATCCCTGCTAGCAAGGAAGAGCCTTTGAGAACGAGGACGCAGGCAGAGCGATGCAGGAGATTTTGGTGAAGATGATGTGTTGATCTTTAACTCAATGGAGTTTGCTGAATCTGCAAGTGAAAGTGCGTAGTTAACAATAGAGGGTGAAAATGGCGGCTATATCTTCTAAAGTTCCTGCCCTGAGGCAGCAGTCTTTGGTGAAAACTTCATTGTCATCTGCATCTGAATCTGTATCAGCTTTTACAGCAAAAGATTTGCAGAATCTGTTGCAAGAGACTATGGGAAAGCAAATGCAGCAATTTGTTGAGATAATGGAGAAAAAGTTGGAGGAGAAGTTTATAGAGAAATTAACAGAATTGAGAGCAGACATTACATCTGCAATACAAAGCATGGTTAAAAGCATTGAGATTTTGGATAACAGAGTGGAAGATCTTGCTCAAAATGATATTAGACTGGAAGCCAAAATGACAGAAACTGAAAATGTGATAGAGAAAATGGATTATGATTTGATTTCGACACAGTATTATCAGATGGAATTTGCTTTAAGAATTAGAGGTCTGAAAGAAAGTCCTAAGGAAAACTTGAAGAAAATGGTTTCTGAGGCTTTGGAAGGGGTGTTGGAGCGACCAGCAGATGAAATAATGCAAGATATAGATAAAATCTTCCGTGTTAATTCGTGGATCGCAAGACAAAGGAAACTACCCAGAGATGTGGTGGTTTACTTTACAAAGAGAATGATTAGAAATGAAGTTATTCAGGCCTCCTACAATATTGATTTTGTAATGGATGAGCAAAAAGTTCTGATTTTAAAAGAGATCCCTGCAAAAGTTTTAAGAAAAAGGAAGGAATTTGCTTTTTTTTATTTTTTATTGAAAAGTTTTACAGTACATTTTATCTTTAACAATCCCCCCTCCCCCCACCCCTACCTAACCCTCCCTATCCCTCCCCCCCATTCCCCCTCCCCCCCGACTTCCCAGAGCTAAGTACAAGGTATAAAAACAAAAAACAATCATAAACATCCATATGCTAAAAACAATAAACTATTAATTCTATTGCCCTCTAGCTCATATAAAATGACTACAAGCGATACTAATATTACATATGAAAAGAAAAAAAAAGAAAAAAGAAAAGAAAACTTATTCAAATGCTAAATGAAACTTTTTAGTCCCATATTTGTTCTGAATATAATCAATCCACTTTTTCCACTCCATAATATAACGTTCTTGCGAATGATCTTTCAAGTAAGCCGAAATCTTTGCCATTTCCGCCAGGTCAGAAACCTTTAGAGTCCATTCTTCTATAGTCGGCAATTCTTCCTTTTTCCAATATTGACCTATTAAGAGTCTTGCTGCTGTAATTAAATTCAACATCAACTTAATGTCCACAACAGTAGCATCTGTAATTATGCCCAGCAAAAACAATTGCGGACAAAACTTTATCCTTTGCTTAAAGATCTTTTGCATATTCCACCAAATTTTTATCCAAAAAGCCTTAACCTTTTTGCAGGTCCACCATATATGAAAATACGTTGCATCTTCACCACCACATCTCCAACATTTAGGTTGATAATTCGGATACATACTTGCAAGCTTTTTAGGATCTAAATGCCATCTATAAAACATTTTATAAAAGTTCTCTCTTAGGTTTTGGGCTTGCATAAATTTTATGTTCCTCACCCAGATCTTTTCCCAAGTGTCCATTGTAATAACTTCTTGAATATTCTGGGCCCATTTTATCATACAGTCTTTAACAAGTTCTGTTTCTGAGTCGATATCTATCAATGCAAGATAAATCCGTTTAATATGTGCTGGACCCTGTTTTCTAATTTGCTTTATCAAATTTTCATCAGTCATTGAGAAACCAATTTTCTGGTCTTCTTTCCACCTGGCACGTAATTGAGTATATTGGAACCAAGTTTGAACGATCTTCTCATCTCGCAAGAGATTGTACGGCTTCAAACACCAGACGTTCCTTTCCAAACTTAAGATCTCCTTATACGTAGTCACATCATGTTTGAAGCCTACATTTATGTTTTCTATTGCATGTTTCGGGATTGCCCACAACGGCATCTTGCAATCTAACTTATGTCTATACTTCTTCCAAACTCTCAACAATGCCTGTCTTAAAATATGCACTTTAAATACATTATCTACCTTCTTATCATACAACAAATATGCATGCCAGCCAAATAACAAGTCGTGGCCCTCAAGATTTAATAATCTCCCTTGTGTCAAATTAATCCAATCACTTATTCCTGACAACGCAGCAGCTTCATAATATAATTTAAGATTAGGCATTTTAAGACCACCTCTTTCACGAGTATCCTGCATAATCTTAAGTTTAACTCGTGGAATTTGCTTTTTTGACACAAGAATTGAGACGACGTGATATCAAGTTTAGATGGCAAATACCAGTGGGTATGGTGGTGACATATGAAGGTACGAGGTACTGTTTTACCACAGTGATTCAGGCACGTGATTTCTACAGTAATGTTTTAAAAGCAGTCCCCATACCATCTTTGGAATCTACAAAGAAAAAAGGTGAGAGAGAGTCTCAATGTTCCAGAGAGAACCCGCAAGTTGCGGGTTGTGAAAGGAACAGGAGTGGGTCAAATTTCATTACCACTGGAGAAGGCCAGAAATGGGAAGAGGCGTGCTGCTTCTGGATGAATGAATCAAGCCTGAAGACTTAGTTACGTAATTGTAAGAGACAACAATGTAATAAGGATTATGGGTATTGGAATTGCTAGAAGGACTAAATATTTGGGGATATATTTTTTACCCTTATAAAATAATTATGTAATACTTTGTGTTGTTTTAGTTTTAAGATGATTATGAAAAGTTAATTGGGAAGATTTGTAGTAGTGTTTATTGATATTCTGTAGGTTATGATTTGTTATTTGGATGGAAAATTTTAAGCTTGGAAGGTAATGTATGGTATTTTAAGTTGTATAATACATTAGGAGAAGGGAAGGTTGTATAAACCTGGTTTTAGTATGTTGAAGCTTAGTTGGATAGAAGAATAGTTTTATAAAATTGATATAAATTGTTTTCTTTGTGATTGAAGCTAACTTGTAATATTTTTATGGGTAATATTGGAATAGGTAATAGAATATAAAAATATAAGAATGATGTGATTATATAAAAAATTTTCTAAGTTTGGAAAGTAATCTATGGTATTTTAAGTTGTATAATATATTAGGATAATATGAATTTAAAGCTTAGTTGGAATGAGGAATAACTTTAGACAATTGATATAAATTGGTTTATATGGGATTGTTTTTATTGGGTATTAGATTGAAGTATTATTTTGTATTTGAATAATCACTGATATGATATGTTTGGAATTTATCTGTATGAGTTAAAGTTTGATAGTTTAAATAGTTCAGGATTGTTTGCGTAAGTTAGATTATGATTGTTTGTATTTTTTATACCCTGTGTTTTGGTATTAGGTTGGAAAGTATTATTTTGTATTTGTATAATTATTGATATGATATATATATATATATGTTTGGAGTTTACCTATATGAGTTAAAGTTCGATAGTTTAAATAGTTTAGGATTGTTTGCGTAAGTTAGATTATGATTGTTTGTATTTTTATACCCTGTATTCTGCTCTGGGAAGTGGGGGGGGAAGGGAAAGGGAGGGAGGGGTTGGGGAGGGTTGGGGAGGGGGAAGAGGGTGGGAGGGGAGGGGGTTGGGAGGGGTTTTTTTCTTTTTTTTGGTTTGTTAAAGATAAAATGTATTGTAAAACTTTTTAATAAAAAAAAAGGCTCAGGAACCCTTTGCAGGTGTTATGGCTTAATTAGCTGATTAGAGTGGGACACTTTGAGCCTAGAATATTGCACCTTTTCACAATATTCTAATTTTCTGAGATTGTGGATTTGGGGTTTTCATGAGCTGTACGCCATAATCATCACAATTATGACAAATCACGGCTTGAACTATCTTGCTTTGCATGTAATGAGTCTATCTCACATATTAGTTTCCCCTTTTAAGTTGCATTACTGAAATAAATGAACTTTTGCCCAGTATTCTAATTTTTCAAGTTTCACCTGTATATATACAAGGGTGTCTTGGCGACGTTTCGACAAGGTCCCAGCAATCCACCTAGAAGCAACTTACATAAAGAAGAACAAAAAGCACTCACCAACCTGAGGAAAGACAACAACATAATCATTCTCCCAGCAGACAAAGGAAACGCCACTGTGGTGATGAACACATCTGACTACCAAGCCTAACTAGCCAACCTACTCCAAGACCCCGCTTACAAACCTCTAAACACAGACCCCACCACCTACCTGGAAAAAACCACCAAATCCAAAATAAAAGCCTCTCCCATCAGTGAAGAGATCCAGCAAAGAATCATCCCCAGAGAGAAATCATCCAGATGCCCCAAGCTCTACGGCCTCCCCAAGATACACAAAGAAGGAACACCACTCAGACCCATAGTCAGCTCCATAGGCTCAACTCTACAGAATCTTGCCAAATTCCTTGCCAAACAACTTCAGCTCTACACAAAATCCATCACCTCACACGTACAAAACTCACTCCACTTCATAGAAACTATAAAGAAACAAAACCTGCAACCCAGCGACCTACTCGTGAGCTTCGATGTCATATCCCTCTTCACCCAAGTGCCAATCAAAGAAGCCTTGACAGCTATCCTAAATAAATACAACCCCCCTAAGTACATCCTAGATCTGACCAACCACTGCCTAACCAACACATACTTCAGCCACAATGGACAAAGATACAAACAGATAGAATGAGCACCTATGGGATCACCTCTCTCACCCATCATCGCAAACCTATACATGGAACACTTCGAAACCAACGCCTTAGACAAATCTGAACACAAACCCAAACTCTGGCTCAGATATGTAGATGACACTTTCGTAATATGGCCACACAGGAAAGAAAAACTGGACAACTTCCTCACACATCTCAACAGCCTACACCCCAAAATACAATTTACTATGGAAATAGAAGCTAATAACCAACTCCCCTTTCTGGATGTCCTAATCTACAAAAAACCCAATGGTTCCCTTGGACACACCATCTACCGGAAAAAAACACACACCAACCGCTACTTAAACGCACAATCCCATCACCACCCGGCACAGATCAACTCCGTAGCCAAGACCCTCATCTCCAGAACCAAAAGCCTAGCCGACAAAGACTGCCTGAAAACCTAATTACACACTCTCACTAACGTATTAATTTCCAACGGATTCCAAAGAAACACAATTACCAAAGTAATCCAAAGAGAGACACCCCCCAAGAACCGAGACACAGAACAGGACAATGGCATCGCCCTCCTCCCCTACATCAAAGGCACCACAGATAAAATCAGCAAAATTCTCCACAAACACAATATCAAGACAGCCTTTGGCACTGACCAAAAAATAGCCAACATCTTAAGAAACCCCAAAGACAAGATCCAGCTAGAAAACCAAGGAGTCTATGAAATACCATGCAAAAGCTGCCCAGCCACATACATTGGACAAACTAATAGGAGAATAAATGCACGCATCGCAGAACACAAGAATGCAGTCAGAAAAGAAGAAAAAACTTCCTCCCTTTTCCAGCACCTTAAAGCAACAGGACATGAAATTGACTTTGAAGGAATGAAATTAATCTCCAAAACTGAACACTACAACAAGAGAATAATTATGGAAGCCATCGAAATAGAGAAACACCCCCACAACATGAATAAACGTGACGATACCTCCCATCTACCAGACATCTGGAAACTAGCCCTAGTCAACAAACGAGTCCCAGCCACGAAAACCGACACCGGACCCACAACAACACAGGACACCACCACCAATCACCCTCACCAGACTCAAACCCAAACCCACCCCATAGACGAAATGCAACCACCATCCAGAAGCCAAACCTCGGCGGCATCTCCAGCTGCTGTACCCCCCCTGACCCCCACACAAAGCAAACTGACATACGCCATGAACACATATGGCCAGACCGCAAACTCGAAGCCAAACCAAAGCCCGGGATGTTACACCACAGCCTTCTGCTCGGGACATTACATCACAGAATTCAGGAGGTTACAATGCTAAAACCCGGGATAGCACAACACAGCAAACCACCCAGGATATTTCAACACAGAACTCAGGAAATCACTACAACAGAGCTCAGGATGTCATCACACAGCCCATTACCCAGGTCGTTACAACACAAAGGACTAACGAGCACACAGCCAGCACCTCAGCCACACAGGATGTTACAAATCAGCCAACTAATCCCCTAAAAATAACCCCATCAACCAATCATGATGTAACATCACAGCCAACCAATTCGCATACAGCAACAAAGCCAGCACCCCACACATCCCCACTAGTATTTATAGAGAGACGGCAGCTCCGATCACGCTTCACTCGCACAAGCACGAAACCGAAGACACCAGCATGAAGATGATGAGTGGGACCTCGTCGAAACGTCGCCAAGACACCCTCAATCCTACACGGGAAAAGACCCGATACGCCAAGACCTACATACCTATACCCGCGAAAATCTACAAATATATATATGTATATGTATATGTATATGTATATGTATATGTATATGTATATGTATATGTATATGTATATGTATATGTATATATGTATGTATATATGTATATATGTATATATGTATATATGTATATATGTATATATGTATATATGTATATATGTATATATGTATATATGTATATATGTATATATGTATATATGTATATATGTATATATGTATATAAGGGACGCGGTGGCTCAGTGGGTTAGGACGCTGAGCTTGTTTGGCGGGTCGAATCCCGAGTGCCGCGTAACAGAGTGAGCGCCTGTTACTTGTCCCAGCTTCTGCCAACCTAGCAGTTCGAAAGCACGTAAAAATGCAAGTAGAAAAATAGGGACCACTATGGTGGGAAGGTAACAGCGTCCCGTGCGCCTTTGGCATCTAGTCATGCCGGCCACATGACCACGGAGACGTCCTCGGACAAATGCTGGCTCTTCGGCTTTGAAACGGAGATGAGCACCGGCCCCTAGAGTCGGAAACGACTAGCACGCATGTGCGGGGGAACCTTTACCTTATATGTGTATATATATATATATATATATATATATATATATATATATATATATATATATATATATATATATATATATGTATGTATGTATGTATGTATATATATATATATATATATATATATATATATATATATATATATATATATATATATATATATGTATGTATGTATGTATGTATATATATATATATATATATATATATATATATATATATATATATATATATATATATATATATATATATATATATATATATATATATATATATATATATGTGTGTGTATATATGTATATGTATATGTATATATATATATATAAAATGTTTGTTAAGCATTCAGTTGCTTAGTCCCAGACACGGGACAAATCTTATTTCCTGTTTCAGCCTAGCCCAAGGCCATCTACAGGCAGTAGCCACAGCAGTGGCAGCTCATATTTGTGTAAATTTGTTAGCAAGCCAAAAAAAATTACACATTATATATGCACATTCGTTCTTCTGGGAGAAGTGTGTGATAGTGGCTGTTGTTTCTTCTTTTTTAAACTGCCAGAGGGAGTATGTTCTGTGGGTGGAGGCTTGGCTGTGTTCTGATGGGGTGGAGGTGTGCTCTGATTGGGTGGGGGCTTAGCTGTGTTCTGATTGGGTGGGAGTGTGTTTTGAATGGGGGCTGTGTTCTGATTGTGTGGGGATGTGCTGCCAGCCTTAGACCTGAACTGGTGAGTTGTGCTGCTTTTGTTCGGCTCCGTGTTTGTGGTGGTGCCATGTTTTTATAGTGGGTGTCAGTTTGCTTATTGTGTAGTTTGGAGGGGTTTAAAGTGGCTAATGTTGCAGCTGTAGTTAGGTTTCTGTTTTGTGGTTGTGTGTCGTTATCGTTGTGGGTTCGGATTTGCTTTTTGAATGGTTGTGTGGTGGTGATGTCATGTGATGTTATCATGAGTTTGGGTCTGGTATCATTCTTGGTGGTTGGGACTCGTCTGTCAATCAAGGCGGGTTTCCAAATGGCTGGTAGGCAAGAGGTATCATCTCGTTTGTTCATGCTGTGGGGGCGTTTTTCTATCTCGATGGCTTCTCTGATTATTCTGTTTTTAAAATGTTCAATTTTGGCGATAGTTCTGGTTTTTTTAAAATCAATTTCGTGTCCCGTGGCTTTAAAGTGTTGGAACAGGGATGAAGTTTGTTCTCCCTTTCTGAGTGAGTTCCTGTGCTCTTCAATGCGTGCACTTATTCTTCTGTTGGTCTGTCCGATGTATGTGGTGGGGCAGGTGGTGCATGGGATTTCATATACTCCTTGGTTTTCTAACCCAATTATGTCTTTGGGGTTTCTTAGGATGGTGGATATTTTTCTGTCTGTGCAGAATGCTGTTTTGATGTTGTGTTTTTGGAGGATCTTGCTGATTCTTTCTGTGGTCACTTTTAAGTATGGGAGGAGGGCTTTGCCATTTTCTTGTTCTCTGTCTTGGATTTTTGTGGGTGTCTCTCTTCGGATTAAGTTGGTAATCATGTTTCTTTGGAATCTGTTGGCTGTTAGTACATTAGTGAGAGTGTGTAGTTCGGTTTTTAGGTGTTGTTTGTCAGCTAGGTGTTTTGTTCTGGAGATGCGTATCTTGGCTACGGAGTTGATCTGTGCTGGGTGGTGGTGTGAGAGTGCGTTCAAATAGCGGTTTGTGTGTGTTTTTTTATGGTAGATAGTGTGTCCTAGGGAGCCGTTGGATTTCTTGTAGACTAAGACATCAAGGAAGGGAAGTTGATTGTTAGCTTCTGTTTCCATGGTGAATTGTATTTTGGCGTGTAGGCTGTTGAGGTGTGTGAGGAAGTCATCCAGTTTTTCTTTGCCATGTGGCCAGATTACGAAGGTGTCATCTACGTATCTGAGCCAGAGTTTGGGTTTGTGGTTGGATTTTTCTAGAGCGAGGGTTTCAAAGTGTTCCATGTAGAGGTTTGCGATGACAGGTGAAAGGGGTGATCCCATGGGTGCTCCTTCCATTTGTTTGTATCTTTGTCCATTGTAGATGAAGTATGTGTTTGATAGGCAGTGGTTGGTCAGATCTAGGATATGTTTTGGGGGGTTGTATTTATTTAGGATAGCTGTCAAGGCTTCTTTGATTGGCACTTGGGTGAAGAGGGATATGACATCGAAGCTCACAAGTAGGTCACAGGGCTGTAAGTTTAGTTTACTTATGATCTCTATGAATTGGAATGAGTTTTGTACGTGTGAGGTGATGGAATTTGCGTAAGGCTGTAGTTGTTTGGCAAGAAATTTGGCTAGATTTTGTAGAGGTGAGGTTCCCAATTCTACGTGGGAAAAAACCCGAATGACCAAAAAAAAAAAGAAAAGAAAAGCTATTGCACAAGCTGTGCTGCTATTGGCTTAAGCCTATTGCAGGCTTTGCTCTTTTATGACTCATGGACTTCAACTCCCAGAATTCCTGAGTGTTCTGTACCAGCCTGCTACCGGCCCTGCAGAAAAGGCAGGGACAACCGCTTTACAAACGGCAAGAGGCTGGAATAAAGCCTGCCAAATTTATTAACATAAAACAGACACCAACCATGAAACAGGAGCTATGAAACAGGAACTATCCAAGCGGTTGCCTTCAGAAAACCAGCCCTCCCACACATTCCCCTTAAATACAGCTCAGGGCGTGGCCTCTCTCTGCCTCCTTCTGAGGTGCCCCATTGCCTTCCTCTGTTTACTCCTGATTGACTGCCTCCTGCGTCGGGCATCCTTGAACAGGGCCAGCTGTGGGTCATCTTCATCCACGCTGTCAGGCTCACACAGCTGGGTCTCCACCAGGTGGGAGGGGCCTGGCTGAGGGCTCTGCGGAGCCTCAAAGCCATCATCAGCAAGCTCTTCAACACCCCCCTCCTCCTCCTCTGAGTCGTCCGACCCAACTGCCGAACCCACAGGCTGACCCTGAATCACAACACTGAGTCAGCTATACTATTGGCTTTTGGAAGCCAATAGGAATTGCTGCTGAGCTTGCCAAAAGACCCGGCAGGCAAATGTTGCACAGGCAAGTTGCAGCGAAGGCTCCCCAAGTGCTCCCTGCTCCCCAACTACACCATCTCAACTAGGTAAGTAAGATATTATTTGCAAATAGGATATCCAAGTATGACTCAAGGAAAGTTTCCCTGCATGGAGGGAGTAGTGGTTTGTTTCACTTTGTTTTACTTTTCAAATTGCTGTAGGGAAGAAATGATGATTAGAAAAAGGCAGGAAGTTATTTTTATTAGGAAGAATTCATTTATCCCATGCTAGATCTTTGGGAGCTTAGTACCACCAGCACAGAACATTTGCTTTTCTGAAACTTCATTCAAATTCAATTCCTGATAGGGGCATTTGAAAAAGAAATGTTATTTATTAAATTTATATGCTGACTATCTCACCAGGATGACTCTGAAGTCAAGGAGAGGGCTTGCAACTTCTGTTTGTAGTTATCCACATTTCTGCACACTGGGATAATCGGCCATTGTACAAATACAGAGCCTATCATGCTTTTATATTTATATGGAACAGATACATTACCTGAAATTTTTGGAATGTGTAAAAAATTTGAACCAGCCCAGAAACTCATTTCCCATTGTTTGTGTATATAGAAAGTAAACCCTGAAATAGATTTGGAAAGAGCAAGGACTTTGATTAAATGGAAATGTTGCTAAGCATAGAACTGTTGAGTTAATTTGCAGCTGTTTCTTCTGTTTTCTTTTTATGTGATTATGATTTTACATCACATTTTAAAATCAGCCAAATTGAATAGGAATAAGATTGTGAGTGAAAGAATACTAATTCTGAAATATAGTAAATATCTTTAACAAGTAACGTTAAATTTAGCTTTAGTGTAATTTGCTTGTTTACTGTAGCTAAAACTGGAAATTATATTTCTAAAGCATTAGTTTGGATCATTGGAAAGAAAAAAAGATTTAATATTTATGATTCAAAAATATAAATATGTGAGAAACATGTTTTTAAAGACCTTTGCAGCTTGTAATCATATATACCCTGCCACAAAGTAATAACTAAAATTATGAAATTTAGACTCTACCAAGCTTCCCTCCCATGGACAGAAGACAATCCATGGGAAATGTGAATCCGTAATCCATAGCTTTAGCAGCAATAATAAATCTAATTATGCTATGCATATTTAAGTTAGCCAAACCCTGGAGCAGTGGTAGCAATCTTCTATCACAAGCGCAAGCACTTTAAGATTATATATTGTTAATCATATAAGTGAAGAAATGAGGAAAACTGTGGTTAAAGAAATTGTTTGATCCAATAATAAAATTTCATTGATAATTGATGAATCAACCACAATAAGCAAAAAAACTACCCTCATAGTATTTGTTCGATGCTGTATCGAAGGTATGGGAATGAATTCACCAGTAAATTTGTTTTTGGACTTGGTAGAACTTGAAAAAGTAACAGCAGAAGGAATATTTGATTCCTTACTCCAATGTCTTTACTCTTATGGGATGACAGAAGATTATTTGAAAAAATATTTGATTTCTCTGGCATGTGATGGCGCTGTTGTGATTCAGAGTCAGCCTGTGGGTTCGGCAGTTGGGTCGGACGATTCAGAGGAGGAGGAGGGGGGTGTTGGAGAGGTTTCTGAGGGTGTTGGAGAGCTTGCTGATGAGAGCCCTCAGCCAGGCCCCTCCCACCTGGTTACGACGCAGACAGCGTGGATGAAGATGACCCACAGCTGGCCCTGTTCAAGGATGCCCGACGCAGGAGGCAGTCAATCAGGAGTAAACAGAGGAAGGCAATGGGGCACCTCAGAAGGAGGCAGAGAGAGGCCACGCCCTGAGCTGTATTTAAGGGGATATGTCTTTTTGAGAATATATTCACGGAATCCACAAATCATTTCTCTTTCATTTAGTTGCAGTCTGATAAGTTTCTAATTTCCACTTCTCCAAATGTCAGTTGAGTATTACCATCTTCAGGCCAATGTTTTTGATCAAGTACGCGAGACCAATACGCCAACTCATCATCTTTACTATCAAGTAATCTTTTTTTTTCCCCCTTCATGGATTACTGCCTTGTCGTGGCGAAGGGGCTTGCGTAATTCAATGAAGCTATGAGCTATGTCGTGCAGGGCCACCCAAGACGGACAGGTCATAGCCGAGAGTTCTGACAAAACGTGATCCACTGGAGAAGGAAATGGCAACCCACTCCAGTATCTTTGCCATGAAAACCCTATGGACAGTACCAAAAGGCAAAACGATATGACGCTGGAAGATGAGCCCCTCAGGTCGGAAGGCGTCCAATATGCTACTGGGGAAGAGCAGAGGGCTAGTACTAGTAGCGCCAGAAAGAATGAAGCGACTGGGCCAAAGCCGAAAGGACGCTCAGCTGTGGATGTGTCTGGTGGTGAAAGGAAAGTCCGATGCTGTAAAGATTTTTTCTCCATAGGAACCTGGAATGTAAGATCCATGAATCAAGGAAAGCTGGACGTGGTCAAACAAGAGATGACAAGACTGAACATCGACATCTTAGGTATCAGCGAACTAAAATGGACAGGAATGGGTGAATTTAATTCAGATGACCACCAGGTATACTACTGCGGGCAAGAATCCCTCAGAAGAAATGGAGTAGCCTTCATAGTCAATAAAAGAGTAGGAAAAGCAATACTGGGATACAATCCTCAAAATGACAGAATGATCTCAGTTCGAATCCAAGGCAAACCATTCAATATCACAGTAGTCCAAGTCTATGCCCCAACCACCAGTGCTGAAGAGGATGAAATTGACCGGTTCTATGAAGCCCTACAGCACCTTATAGAACTAACACCAAAAAATGATGTCCTTATCATCATGGGGGATTGGAATGCTAAAGTAGGAAGCCAAAAGATAACCGGAATAACAGGCAAGTTTGGCCTTGGAGTACAAAATGAAGCAGGGCACAGGCTGATAGAATTTTGTCAAGAGAATACGATGGTCATAGCAAACACTCTTTTCCAACAACCCAAGAGACGGCTCTACACCTGGACATCACCAGACGGTCATCACAGAAATCAGATTGACTATATGCTCTGCAGCCAAAGATGGAGAAGCTCTATACAGTCAGTAAAAACAAGACCAGGAGCTGACTGTGGCTCAGACCATGAGCTTCTCCTTGCAAAGTTTAAGCTTAAACTGAAGAAAGTAGGGAAAAGCACTAGGCCACTCAGGTATGAATTAAATCATATCCCTGTTGAATATACAGTAGAGGTGACAAATAGATTTAAGGAATTAGATCTGATAGACAGAGTGCCTGAAGAACTATGGACAGAGGTTCGCGACATTGTACAACAGGTAGCAACCAAAACCATCCCAAAGAAAAAGAAATGCAAGAAAGCAAAATGGCTGTCTGAGGAAGCTTTGCAAATAGCTGAGGAAAGGAGGGAAGCGAAAGGCAAGGGAGAAAAAGAAAGATACACCCAATTGAATGCAGAATTCCAGAGAATAGCTAGAAGAGATAAGAATGCCTTCTTAAACAAACAGTGCAAAGAAATAGAAGAAAACAATAGAATAGGGAGGACCAGAGATCTTTTCAAGAAAATTGGAGAGATGAAGGGAACGTTTAATGCAAAAATGGGCATGATAAAGGACCAAAATGGCAGGGACCTAACAGAGGCAGAAGAGATTAAGAAGAGGTGGCAAAATTACACAGAAGAACTATACAAGAATGAGCTTAATGTCCCTGATAATCACAATGAGGTGGTCACTGACCTCGAGCCAGACATCCTAGAATGTGAAGTGAAGTGGGCCTTAGAAAAGCTGAGCAACAACAAAGCTAGTGGAGGTGACAGTATTCCAGCTGAGCTATTCAAAATCTTAAAAGACAGTGCAGTAAAAGTGCTACACTCAATTTGCCAGCAAATTTGGAAAACTCAACAGTGGCCACAGGATTGGAAAAGATCAGTTTACATTCCAATTCCAAAGAAAGGCAGTGCCAAAGAATGTTCAAACTATCGCACCATTGCACTCATTTCTCATGCTAGTAAAGTCATGCTTAAAATCCTACAAGCTAGACTTCAGCAGTATGTGGATCGAGAACTACCAGAAGTACAGGCAGGATTTCGAAGAGGCAGAGGAACTAGAGATCAAATTGCCAACATACGCTGGATCATGGAGAAAGCTAGGGAGTTCCAGAAAAACATCTACTTCTGCTTCATTGACTATGCTAAAGCCTTTGATTGTGTGGATCATAACAAACTGTGGCAAGTTCTTAAAGAGATGGGAGTACCAGACCATCTTATTTGTCTCTTGAGAAACCTATATGCGGGTCAAGAAGCAACAGTGAGAACTGGACATGGAACCACTGATTGGTTCAAAATTGGGAAAGGAGTCCGGCAAGGCTGTATACTGTCGCCCTGCCTATTTAACTTATATGCAGAGCACATCATGAGAAAGGCAGGGCTAGATGAATCAAAAGTTGGAATTAAGATTGCCGGAAGAAATATCAACAACCTAAGATACGCAGATGATACCACTCTAATGGCAGAAAGTGAAGAAGAACTAAAGAGCCTCTTGTTGCGGGTGAAGAAGGAGAGTGCAAAACTTGGGTTGAAACTTAACATTAAGAAAACCAAGATCATGGCATCTGGCCCTCTCAATTCCTGGCAAATAGATGGGGAAGAAATGGAGGTAGTGACAGATTTTATTTTCCTGGGCTCCAAGATCACTGCAGATGGGGACTGTAGCCAAGAAATTAAAAGACGCTTGCTCCTGGGGAGGAAAGCCATGACAAATCTAGACAGCACACTAAAAAGCAGAGACATCACCCTGTCAACAAAAGTGCGTATAGTCAAGGCTATGGTCTTCCCAGTTGCAATGTATGGCAGTGAAAGTTGGACCATAAGAAAGGCTGAGCGCCAAAGAATTGAGGCCTTTGAACTATGGTGCTGGAGAAGACTCCTGCGAGTCCCTTGGACTGCAAGGCGATCAAACCGGTCAGTCCTAGAGGAGATCAATCCTGACTGCTCTTTAGAAGGCCAGATCCTGAAGCTAAAACTCAAATACTTTGGCCACCTAATGAGAAGGAAGGACTCACTGGAGAAAAGCCTAATGCTGGGAAAGATCGAGGGCAATAGAAGAAGGGGACGACAGAGAATGAGGTGGCTGGATGGAGTCACTGAAGCAGTAGGCGTGAGCTTAAATGGACTCCAGAAGATGGTAGAGGACAGAAAGGCCTGGAGGAATGTTGTCCATAGGGTCGTGATGGGTCGGACACGACTTCGCAGCTAACAACAACAAAATCTTTTTTCAATTGACTTTTTCAATTTTGTATAAAATATACTTGGGTCAATGGGAGGATCCTTTTTTGAATCTCTTTTGTGAAGTAAAACTTCACAAAAGCGAAGATCACTTACAGGAGAAACTCGAAAAATTAGAATATCGTCCAAAAGTTCATTTATTTCAGTAATGCACCTTAAAAGGGGAAACTAATATATAAGATAGACTCATTACATGCAAAGCAAGATAGTTCAAGCCGTGATTTGTCATAATCACAGCTGATGAAAACCCCAAATCCACAATCTCAGAAAATTAGAATATTACATTCAATCATTAAAACAAGGAGTGTACATAGAACAATATCAGACCTCTGAAAAGTATAAGCATGCATATGTACTCAGTACTTGGTTTGGGCCCCTTTTGCAGCAATTACTGCCTCAATGCGGCGTGGCATGGAAGCTATCAGCCTGTGGCACTGCTGAGGTGTTATGGAAGACCAGGATGCTTCAATAGCGGCCTTCAGTTCTTCTGCATTGCTCGGTCTCATTTCTCTCATCTTTCTCTTGGCAATGCCCCATAGATTCTCTATGGGGTTCAGGTCAGATGAGTTTGCTGGCCAATCAAGCACAGTAATCCCACGGTCATTGAACCAGGTTTTGGTGCTTTTGGCAGTGTGGGCAGGTGCCAAGTCGTGCTGGAAAATGAAGTCAGCATCCCCATAAAGCTCGTCTGCGGAAGGAAGCATGCGTTGACCCTGGACTTAATGAAGCACAGTGGACCAACACCAGCAGATGACATGGCTCCCGAGATCAACACAGACTGTGGAAACTTCACACTGGACTTCAAGCATCTTGCAGTGTGTGCCTCTCCATTCTTCCTCCAGACTCTGGGTCCTTGGTTTCCAAATGAGATGCAAAAGTTGCTCTCATCAGAAAAGAGGACTTTGGACCACTGAGCAACAGACCAGGTCTGTTTTTCTTTAGCCCAGGTAAGACGCTTTTGACATTGTTTGTTGTTCAGGAGCGGCTTGACAAGAGGAATACGACATTTGAAGCCCATGTCCAGGATCCATCTGTGTGTGGTGGCTCTTGATGCACTGACTCCAGCCTCAGTCCACTCCTTCTGAAAGTCCCCAACACTTTTGAATGGCCTTTTCCTGACAATCCTCTCCAGGCTGCAGTCATCCCTGCTGCTTGTGCACCTTTTTCTTCCACACTTTTCCCTTCCACATAACTTTCTATTAATGTGCTTTGATAGAGCACTTGGGGAACATCCAACTTCTTTTGCAATTACCTTTTGAGGCTTTCCCTCCTTATAGAGGGTGTCAATGATGGTTGTCTGCACAACTGTCAGGTCAGCAGTCTTCCCCATGATTGTGATTCCTACTGAACCAGACTGAGAGACCATTTAAAGGCTCAGGAACCCTTTGCAGGTGTTATGGCTTAATTAGCTGATTAGAGTGGGACACTTTGAGCCTAGAATATTGCACCCTTTCACAATATTCTAATTTTCTGAGATTGTGGATTTGGGGTTTTCATGAGCTGTACGCCATAATCATCACAATTATGACAAATCACGGCTTGAACTATCTTGCTTTGCATGTAATGAGTCTATCTCATATATTAGTTTCCCCTTTTAAGGTGCATTACTGAAATAAATGAACTTTTGCACGATATTCTAATTTTTCGAGTTTCACCTGTACAGCAGCAAGAGCAGATTTATAATAGGGCCCAAAGTTCTGCCTTCTTTCTTCAAAAACGTCTACCAGTATTTTTATTTTCTTATTTGCCTTATACAAGTTGATGTTGCGGTCCTGTAGATCCAAACTTAAATCTGACAATTCCTGGAGAGCGTCACATATCAATCCTAGGTCCAATAAAAATTCTGTAGATGTTATTTTTCTTTTCAAGCCATCATAATTGCATTTATCATTTTTATCTCTTGTAGCATTGCTTGTTCAAAATGATACACAAGGGATTCAAAATTATTCCATACAGCCAAAACTGTACGCAAACTAGATGACACCCATCGGGTACTTAAAATTCTTCCAATTTTGAGCAGCTCAGTCCCCAGTAATTCTGCACATGAATGCAACTCTCTGCTATTCTTTGGTGAAGCATGGTACTGTATATGACAGGGGTGTCAAACTCAATTACATTGAGGGCCACATCAGCATTGTGGTTGCCCTTGGGGGGCTGGGTGGGTGTGGCCAGGGTGGGCATGGCCTACTGAGGGCGTGGCTGGAGTGTGTGTGGCCTACTGGGTGGGCATGGCCAGCCCTACATCATTCGCCTCAAGGGTACCTATGGGGGCCTGGGCAGGAGTGGGACAGATCTGAGGGCCTCTGGCAGAAGGAGATCGGACCGGGGCAAGTGCCAAGGCATGGTCCATTGGAGGACCCTCACTGTTCCTCTGAGGCCATGCAGGGGGGAGGCTAGACAGTGGCGCGGAGGTCAAATGCCCAGCCCGGCCCTCAAGCACCCGTGGCACTAAGCCCAGCCCCACTTCCCCAAGGGGGCTCACAGCTGCACTTACCTCCTCCTCAAGGCTGTTGCTCCTGTGCTTGCTCTCCTTAGCCAGGTTGCTCATGATGGGTACAAGGGCAAAGTCAAGAGGGAGGCCCACTCCCTCCCCATGTAAGGAGACCTGGCTTTGTATCCAAAGCTTCCTTAGCAATAGGATGGGAGACACCCCAGGATAGGCCAGGAGGAGGGGGCAAGGGGATGGTGAAAGGGCAGCAGGGAAGAACTAAGGCAGGACTTCCCTCAGACCTTCCTTCCTTCCTTCCTTCCTTCCTTCCTTCCTTCCTTCCTTCCTTCCTTCCTTCCTTCCTTCGAGTGGTGGGAAAATATCTGAGATGAGGGAGGGAGAAAAAACAGGCAAGAAATGCAGCTGGGGAAGTGTCATCCTTTGTGAGGAAGAAATGCACCATCACCTGGAAGTGGCCAGCACATGGCCCTCGCCTACTTCACATATCCGGCTTGGTGGGCTCTGGGGGAAGGGATGCTACAAGCAGCATGAGAGTTGATGTTACCTGCACAATGCTGCCCAGTCCCCAACCTGCCCGGTTTTGGCAGGCAGTGGGGTGCTCTCCTCAAGGTGCTGAGAGGCTGAGCTGGGTGGCATGAATCTGAAGAGAAGTGCAACGCTTCCCAGCCCCTAGCCTGCCCAAAGTAGCACGCCACTTCCAGGCAATGGTGCATTTCTTCATTCCTCACAAAGGGGGCTACCTCCCCAGCGCGCACCCAGGGGGCGGGGCCAATGTGGCAGGGGCTGGTCCCTCGCTGTTTTCCGATGGCCTTGTGGAGCTAAGACTGAATGCATTTCAGCATAGATGGCCACCACGAAATTGTACATTGGCTCCCGGCCGGCCTGGGCCAGGACCAAGGCAGTGGGGGCCATTCCTTCACTGTTTCCAGGATGGGTTCACGGGCCACATGAAACCACTTCGCAGGCCGGATCCAGCCCCCGGGCCTTGTGTTTGACATGTCTGGTATATGACATACAGTTTATCAATAAATGATTGGAATCTATTTATTCCTGAAGTTTCCTTGGCAGCATCACCTACTGATAATTCTAGTCTGTGATTAGCACAATGCCAAACTATAATAGAAGGAAAATGTTCTGACAGCAATTTTTTCACTTCACTTTTACATCCCATCATCACAGCAGCGCCTGTTCTGTACCAGCCTGCTACCGGCCCTGCAGAAAAGGCAGGGACAACCCCTTTTACAAGAAGGCAAGAGGCTGGAAATAAGCCTGCCAAATTTATTAACATAAAACAGAGCAAAGAGAGCAAACACGAACCATGAAACAGGAGCTATTCAAACGGTTGCCTTCAGCAAACCAGACCTCCCACGCATTCCCCTTTTAAACAGTTCAGGGCGTGGCTTCTCTCTGCTATCCTTCCGAGGTGCCCCATTGCCTTCCTCTGTTTACTCCTGATTGACTGCCTCCTGCGTCGGGCGTCCTTGAACAGGGCCAGCTGTGGGTCATCTTCATCCTTTAGGAGCCTTGGTGGCGCAGTGGGCTAATGCCTCCTTAAGTAACACCAGCTGCCTGCAATTAGTGCAGGTTCGCATCCCACCAGGCTCAAGGTTGACTCAGCCTTCCATCCTTCCGAGGTAGGTAAAATGAGGACCCAGATTGTTGGGGGCAATAAGCTGACTTTGTAATAATGCCGCTGGGGGGGGGGCAAAAGCCCTAATAAGCAGGCATATACATAGAATGAAGGCTATTGCTAAGCACATTGGTTTGTGCTTAAATTGTAAGCCGCCCTGAGTCTTCGGAGAAGGGCGGGATATAAATGGGATTAAAATTTAAAAAAAAAAATCCACGCTGTCAGGCTCACACAGCTGGGTCTGCGTCGTAACCAGGTGGGAGGGGCCTGGCTGAGGGCTCTCATCAGCAAGCTCTCCAACACCCTCAGCAACCTCTCCAACACCCCCCTCCTCCTCCTCTGAATCGTCCGACCCAACTGCCGAACCCACAGGCTGACCCTGAATCACAACACTATCCCGCACCGCAGGGCCCTTCCCCCGGGTCTGCCGATCCGGATGCGGTCGGGATGGAAATTGTTCATGAAAAGCGGTCACCAAAGCAGGGGCATGAACGGCGGTCGCGTCTTCCCAGGTGAACTCCTCTGGTCCGTAGCCTTTCCATTCAATCAGGTACTGGAAACGACCTTTCAGCCAATGGGAGTCCCTGATGCTGGCGACCTCGTACTCGGGGGTGCTGTCTCCATCACGAGGTCCTGATGGGTGAGGTTCCGCTCAGCGGAGTGGACAGGCCGGTTGCTCGGGGACCAACAGAGACTGATGAAAGACTGGGTGCATGCGCAGGGAACGTGGCAGAGTTAAGCGATAGGCGACCGGATTGATGACAGCCTCGACTGGGAACGGTCCTAAATATCGGTGATCTAACTTTCTCACCGGCCGTGTTGACGGTAGGTTCCTGGTAGACAACCAGACCCGATCTCCCACCAATAGTGGAGGCGTATCCCGTCTTGACCGATCAGCAAACCTTTTGTAATCGGCCTTGGCCTTCTCTAACTGACGTCGCACCAATCGATGGATCGCCTGTAACTCTGCCATGAAGTCGTTCGCTGCCGGCTCCGGTGAGTCCACGGGAGAAAGGGGGAAAAACCGGGGGTGATATCCCACATTGGCCAAGAACGGTGTCATCTGTGTGGAGGTGTGCTGCGAATTGTTAAATGCAAACTCAGCTATGGCCAGATAGTCCACCCAATTGTTTTGCTGCAGATTGACGTAGCAGCGCAGATATTGTTCCAGGATACCGATGAGCTTCTCGGTTCCCCCGTCAGTTTGAGGATGATGCGCGGACGAGAGGCAAATCTTGATATCCAATGCATGCATCAACTCCTGCCAGAAGCGGGCTGTAAACTGGGCCCCCCTATCAGAGACGACTCTATCAGGGAGGCCGTGCAGCCGAAACACCTGCTGAATGAACATACGACTAGTGGCGCGGGCTGACGGTAAGCCACGACAGGGGATGAAGTGCGCCATCTTGGTCAGCATGTCCACCACCACATACACTGTCGTAAAACCAGAGGATGGGGATAAATCCGTCAGAAAGTCCATGGACACAGCCCCCTAGGGTCTTTTGGGTGTCGGCAAGGGCTGCAGTAATCCAGGCGGGGCCCCTGTCGCTGACTTGGCCTGCCTGCATGGGATGCAGGAGGTGACATAGGACTGGACGTCGTGTCGGACTCGGGGCCACCAGAAGGTACGGGAGACCAGGTTCAGGGTCTTCAACAGGCCAAAATGCCCCGCCGCCGGGTTATCGTGACACTGGCTGAGGATGAGTCCCCTGAGTGGCCCTCCCGGAACGTAGAGCCGGTCACGATAATACAAGAGTCCATCCGTGACTGTCCAAGGAGAATCTGGCCCCACCTCCTTTTTCCGCTGAGCCACCCACACCTCCTGCTGCTGTGCCTTCCGGATCCGAGCCCGTATATCAACCGGCTCCCGCACCGCAGCAAAAGACTCGACGGGGATCACTGTCCTGGGCAGAAGCTTGTCTTCCACTCAGGAATATTCGGGCTTCCTGGACAGAGCATCCGCTCTTTGATTGTGCCCGCTAGGTATGTACCGAACTCGGAAGTAGAACCTCGCAAAGAAAAGAGACCACCGGATCTGGCGTTGGTTCAAATTCCGAGCGGTCTGCAGGCTTTCCAAATTCTTATGGTCCGTCCGGACCTCGATTTGATGCCGCGCTCCCTCCAGATGATGCCTCCAGGCCTCGAACGCCACTTTGATGGCCAGCAGCTCCTTCTCCCAGATTGTATAATTGCGCTCCGAAGGGTTCAGTTTTTGTGAATGGTACACGCAAGGGAAGAGGGTACTGCTGGGCGTCGTTGCCTGGAGTAACACCGCCCCAATGGCAATGTCGGAGGTGTCCGCCTCCACGACAAACGGCCGTTGCGGGTCAGGATGCTTCAAGATGAGCTCCTTCATGAAGGCTTCCTTCAAAGTCTGGAAAGCCCGTTGTTCTGGAGCGTTCCACTGAAACCGAGTCTTCTTCTGCAGGAGCCGGGTGAGGGGGGCTGTCAAAGCAGCAAACCCAGGGATGAAAGCTCGGTAATAGTTGGCGAACCCAAGAGGTCGCTGAACATCCTTCACACGACGTGGGGGTTGCCAACTCTGCAAAGACTGAACCTTACTCAGCTCCATGGCGATGCCCTCAGGAGAAATGCGGTGACCCAGGAAACCTGACGAGGTTGTAAGCTCCACGCAGGCCCAGTTTCGTGAAGATCTTAGCCTCCCGGAGTCGGTCCAAGAGTTTGGGGATGAGGGGCAGCGGAACTGGCACTTCTCCAACTTGGCAAACAGCCGATGTTCTCGGAGTCGCTGCAGGACCTGATGGAGATGCTGATGGTGCACCTCACACGACGGGGAGTAGATCAGGATGTCGTCCAAGTAGATCACGACAAACTGATCCAACAAATCCTGGAAAATGTCGTTCATGAAATGCTGAAACACGGTGGGGGCGTTGGTCAGGCCAAACGGCATCACCATGTACTCAAAATGTCCATAACGAGTACCAAACGCCGTCTTCCACTCATCACCCGGCCAAACCCTGACGAGGTTGTAAGCTCCACGCAGGACCAGTTTCGTGAAGATCTTAGCCTCCCGGAGTCGGTCCAAGAGTTTGGGGATGAGGGGCAGCGGGTAACGATTGCGCACCGTGATGGCGTTGAGTTTCCTATAATTGCAGCAAAGCCGCAATTCGCACGACTTCTTTTTGACGAAGAGCACGGGTGCAGACACTGGCGAGGACGAGGGCTGGATGAAACCGCGAGCCAAATTCTTCTCCAGAAAGTCCCGCAATGCAGCCAGCTCGGGGTCTGACATGGAGTACAAATGCCCCACTGGGAGAGGTGCATCAGGGACTAAATCAATGGGGCAGTCATAGGGCCTGTGCGGGGGTAATTGATCCGCCTCTGTCTCGCTGAACACATCAGCAAAGTCGGACAGTTCGGGAGGCAAGGAAACCCCTGGGGAACCCTCCACCTGGCCGGCACAGATATGGCGGTAGTGGTCCACACACTGCAAGCTTGGGAAGGTGACCAGGTTCTGTGACCAATAGATCTGTGGGTCATGTGCCCGGAGCCACGCCAGTCCCAAGACCACGGGGAAATGCAGATCTGAGGTGATATAGAACTGGATGGCCTCCACATGGGAACTGATGGCTATACATAATGGTTGCGTGGCGGCCGCAATTGGCCCAGACAGGAGCACTCGACCATCGATAGTCTCCAATAACATGGGCGGTTCCACCGGGCACTGGTGAACAGCCCATTTGGCCACAAATGCTGAGTCCATAAAATTTGTGGTGGCCCCAGAGTCAATTAAGGCATGGACTGGAATCCCCTCTGGCTTGCCAGGAAGGATCAGACATGCCTCCAATATCAGATGCCGTGGAGGTCCACAGGCAGCATCAGAAAGACGTCGCTCAGTGTTGTTGTGGGATGCCCAATCTATCACACTGTCTAGATCGGGCTCGGGGCGTTTCCCGACAGAAAAGTAGGGGACTTTCTTGGGGCAGACTCAGTCACTGATGCCCGCTGTCGCTTCTTTGGGCAAAAAGCAGCCAAATGCCCAGGGTCCCCGCAGTAAAAACACAACCCCCCCCGATCGTTGTCTGTTCATTTCAGTCACTGATAGACGAGACCTGGTGGCACCCAGCTCCATTGGCTCCTCCCTTTGAACTGGGGGCTCACGCACAACAGGTGCTGCAGGGGTCTGTGGGGTGGCACGGCGACTCCTTCGCTGCTGCAACCGAGCATCGATCCGCAGGCAGAGATGGATCAGCCCATTCAGGTCTGAGGGAATATCCACACGGGCCAGCTCATCCAACATCTCCTCCGACAATCCATCCTGAAAGGCATCCACAAGCGCAGCCTCATTCCAGGCGGAATCCCGGCTAAGCAGCCGAAAATCGCTGATATAGCCCTGTTGACCCTGCCTCAGAGCTTTCAGGCGTCGAGTAGCAGTCTGCGTTTTTATAGGGTCCTCATACATCAGACGCATATGATCACAAAACCCCACAAAGTTGTCCAACAATGGACTAGGCTGAGCCAGCAGAGGCGTGCCCCAACGAGCTGCATCACCCGAAAGAAGGCTTAACACAAACCCCACCTTATCCCGGTCAGTGGGGAAATCAGCTGCTCTCACGCTGATAAAGAGCTGGCATTGTCCCAGGAAAGCAGGAAACAGTTCTGGATTGCCAGTAAATTTATCCGGCATCGCAACTTGGCATTTTCTCCTGGGTGGGGGTGATGGTGGGGGTGCAGCATGGACCTGAGCTTGCAATTGAGCCACCTGAGCTGCCAACAAAGTGAGTTGCTGGGTGAGCTGGGCATTCTCAGCATGTAGCTGCTCCATAATAATAATAAAGGGTGGGAGGCTGAAGGCAAACTGTTCTGTACCAGCCTGCTACCGGCCCTGCAGAAAAGGCAGGGACAACCCCTTTTACAAGAAGGCAAGAGGCTGGAACTAAGCCTGCCAAATTTATTAACATAAAACAGAGCAAAGAGAGCAAGCACGAACCATGAAACAGGAGCTATTCAAATGGTTGCCTTCAGCAAACCAGCCCTCCCACGCATTCCCCTTTTAAACAGTTCAGGGCGTGGCTTCTCTCTTCCTCCTTCCGAGGTGCCCCATTGCCTTCCTCTGTTTACTCCTGATTGACTGCCTCCTGCGTCGGGCGTCCTTGAACAGGGCCAGCTGTGGGTCATCTTCATCCACGCTGTCAGGCTCACACAGCTGGGTCTGCGTCGTAACCAGGTGGGAGGGGCCTGGCTGAGGGCTCTCATCAGCAAGCTCTCCAACACCCTCAGAAACCTCTCCAACACCCCCCTCCTCCTCCTCTGAATCGTCCGACCCAACTGCCGAACCCACAGGCTGACTCTGAATCACAACAGCGCCATCACATGCCAGAGAAATCAAATATTTTTTCAAATAATCTTCTGTCATCCCATAAGAGTAAAGACATTGGAGTAAGGAATCAAATATTCCTTCTGCTGTTACTTTTTCAAGTTCTACCAAGTCCAAAAACAAATTTACTGGTGAATTCATTCCCATACCTTCGATACAGCATCGAACAAATACTATGAGGGTAGTTTTTTTGCTTATTGTGGTTGATTCATCAATTATCAATGAAATTTTATTATTGGATCAAACAATTTCTTTAACCACAGTTTTCCTCATTTCTTCACTTATATGATTAACAATATATAATCTTAAAGTGCTTGCGCTTGTGATAGAAGATTGCTACCACTGCTCCAGGGTTTGGCTAACTTAAATATGCATAGCATAATTAGATTTATTATTGCTGCTAAAGCTATGGATTACGGATTCACATTTCCCATGGATTGTCTTCTGTCCATGGGAGGGAAGCTTGGTAGAGTCTAAATTTCATAATTTTAGTTATTACTTTGTGGCAGGGTATATATGATTACAAGCTGCAAAGGTCTTTAAAAACATGTTTCTCACATATTTATATTTTTGAATCATAAATATTAAATCTTTTTTTCTTTCCAATGATCCAAACTAATGCTTTAGAAATATAATTTCCAGTTTTAGCTACAGTAAACAAGCAAATTACACTAAAGCTAAATTTAACGTTACTTGTTAAAGATATTTACTATATTTCAGAATTAGTATTCTTTCACTCACAATCTTATTCCTATTCAATTTGGCTGATTTTAAAATGTGATGTAAAATCATAATCACATAAAAAGAAAACAGAAGAAACAGCTGCAAATTAACTCAACAGTTCTATGCTTAGCAACATTTCCATTTAATCAAAGTCCTTGCTCTTTCCAAATCTATTTCAGGGTTTACTTTCTATATACACAAACAATGGGAAATGAGTTTCTGGGCTGGTTCAAATTTTTTACACATTCCAAAAATTTCAGGTAATGTATCTGTTCCATATAAATATAAAAGCATGATAGGCTCTGTATTTGTACAATGGCCGATTATCCCAGTGTGCAGAAATGTGGATAACTACAAACAGAAGTTGCAAGCCCTCTCCTTGACTTCAGAGTCATCCTGGTGAGATAGTCAGCATATAAATTTAATAAATAACATTTCTTTTTCAAATGCCCCTATCAGGAATTGAATTTGAATGAAGTTTCAGAAAAGCAAATGTTCTGTGCTGGTGGTACTAAGCTCCCAAAGATCTAGCATGGGATAAATGAATTCTTCCTAATAAAAATAACTTCCTGCCTTTTTCTAATCATCATTTCTTCCCTACAGCAATTTGAAAAGTAAAACAAAGTGAAACAAACCACTACTCCCTCCATGCAGGGAAACTTTCCTTGAGTCATACTTGGATATCCTATTTGCAAATAATATCTTACTTACCTAGTTGAGATGGTGTAGTTGGGGAGCAGGGAGCACTTGGGGAGCCTTCGCTGCAACTTGCCTGTGCAACATTTGCCTGCCGGGTCTTTTGGCAAGCTCAGCAGCAATTCCTATTGGCTTCCAAAAGCCAATAGTATAGCTGACTCAGTGTTGTGATTCAGGGTCAGCCTGTGGGTTCGGCAGTTGGGTCGGACGACTCAGAGGAGGAGGAGGGGGGTGTTGAAGAGCTTGCTGATGATGGCTTTGAGGCTCCGCAGAGCCCTCAGCCAGGCCCCTCCCACCTGGTGGAGACCCAGCTGTGTGAGCCTGACAGCGTGGATGAAGATGACCCACAGCTGGCCCTGTTCAAGGACGCCCGACGCAGGAGGCAGTCAATCAGGAGTAAACAGAGGAAGGCAATGGGGCACCTCGGAAGGAGGAAGAGAGAAGCCACGCCCTGAACTGTTTAAAAGGGGAATGCGTGGGAGGGCTGGTTTGCTGAAGGCAACCATTTGAATAGCTCCTGTTTCATGGTTCGTGCTTGCTCTCTTTGCTCTGTTTTATGTTAATAAATTTGGCAGGCTTAGTTCCAGCCTCTTGCCTTCTTGTAAAAGGGGTTGTCCCTGCCTTTTCTGCAGGGCCGGTAGCAGGCTGGTACAGAACAGTTTGCCTTCAGCCTCCCACCCTTTATTATTATTATTATGGAGCAGCTACATGCTGAGAATGCCCAGCTCACCCAGCAACTCACTTTGTTGGCAGCTCAGGTGGCTCAATTGCAAGCTCAGGTCCATGCTGCACCCCCACCATCACCCCCACCCAGGAGAAAATGCCAAGTTGCGATGCCGGATAAATTTACTGGCAATCCAGAACTGTTTCCTGCGTACAGCTCATGAAAACCCCAAATCCACAATCTCAGAAAATTAGAATATTGTGAAAGGGTGCAATATTCTAGGCTCAAAGTGTCCCACTCTAATCAGCTAATTAAGCCATAACACCTGCAAAGGGTTCCTGAGCCTTTAAATGGTCTCTCAGTCTGGTTCAGTAGGAATCACAATCATGGGGAAGACTGCTGACCTGACAGTTGTGCAGACAACCATCATTGACACCCTCTATAAGGAGGGAAAGCCTCAAAAGGTAATTGCAAAAGAAGTTGGATGTTCCCCAAGTGCTCTATCAAAGCACATTAATAGAAAGTTATGTGGAAGGGAAAAGTGTGGAAGAAAAAGGTGCACAAGCAGCAGGGATGACTGCAGCCTGGAGAGGATTGTCAGGAAAAGGCCATTCAAAAGTGTTGGGGACTTTCAGAAGGAGTGGACTGAGGCTGGAGTCAGTGCATCAAGAGCCACCACACACAGATGGATCCTGGACATGGGCTTCAAATGTCGTATTCCTCTTGTCAAGCCGCTCCTGAACAACAAACAATGTCAAAAGCGTCTTACCTGGGCTAAAGAAAAACAGACCTGGTCTGTTGCTCAGTGGTCCAAAGTCCTCTTTTCTGATGAGAGCAACTTTTGCATCTCATTTGGAAACCAAGGACCCAGAGTCTGGAGGAAGAATGGAGAGGCACACACTGCAAGATGCTTGAAGTCCAGTGTGAAGTTTCCACAGTCTGTGTTGATCTCGGGAGCCATGTCATCTGCTGGTGTTGGTCCACTGTGCTTCATTAAGTCCAGGGTCAACGCATGCTTCCTTCCGCAGACGAGCTTTATGGGGATGCTGACTTCATTTTCCAGCACGACTTGGCACCTGCCCACACTGCCAAAAGCACCAAAACCTGGTTCAATGACCGTGGGATTACTGTGCTTGATTGGCCAGCAAACTCATCTGACCTGAACCCCATAGAGAATCTATGGGGCATTGCCAAGAGAAAGATGAGAGAAATGAGACCGAGCAATGCAGAAGAACTGAAGGCCGCTATTGAAGCATCCTGGTCTTCCATAACACCTCAGCAGTGCCACAGGCTGATAGCTTCCATGCCACGCCGCATTGAGGCAGTAATTGCTGCAAAAGGGGCCCAAACCAAGTACTGAGTACATATGCATGCTTATACTTTTCAGAGGTCTGATATTGTTCTATGTACACTCCTTGTTTTAATGATTGAATGTAATATTCTAATTTTCTGAGATTGTGGATTTGGGGTTTTCATCAGCTGTGATTATGACAAATCACGGCTTGAACTATCTTGCTTTGCATGTAATGAGTCTATCTTATATATTAGTTTCCCCTTTTAAGGTGCATTACTGAAATAAATGAACTTTTGGACGATATTCTAATTTTTCGAGTTTCTCCTGTAAGTGATCTTCGCTTTTGTGAAGTTTTACTTCACAAAAGAGATTCAAAAAAGGATCCTCCCATTGACCCAAGTATATTTTATACAAAATTGAAAAAGTCAATTGAAAAAAGATTTTGTTGTTGTTAGCTGCGAAGTCGTGTCCGACCCATCACGACCCTATGGACAACATTCCTCCAGGCCTTTCTGTCCTCTACCATCTTCTGGAGTCCATTTAAGCTCACGCCTACTGCTTCAGTGACTCCATCCAGCCACCTCATTCTCTGTCGTCCCCTTCTTCTATTGCCCTCGATCTTTCCCAGCATTAGGCTTTTCTCCAGTGAGTCCTTCCTTCTCATTAGGTGGCCAAAGTATTTGAGTTTTAGCTTCAGGATCTGGCCTTCTAAAGAGCAGTCAGGATTGATCTCCTCTAGGACTGACCGGTTTGATCGCCTTGCAGTCCAAGGGACTCGCAGGAGTCTTCTCCAGCACCATAGTTCAAAGGCCTCAATTCTTTGGCGCTCAGCCTTTCTTATGGTCCAACTTTCACTGCCATACATTGCAACTGGGAAGACCATAGCCTTGACTATACGCACTTTTGTTGACAGGGTGATGTCTCTGCTTTTTAGTGTGCTGTCTAGATTTGTCATGGCTTTCCTCCCCAGGAGCAAGCGTCTTTTAATTTCTTGGCTACAGTCCCCATCTGCAGTGATCTTGGAGCCCAGGAAAATAAAATCTGTCACTACCTCCATTTCTTCCCCATCTATTTGCCAGGAATTGAGAGGGCCAGATGCCATGATCTTGGTTTTCTTAATGTTAAGTTTCAACCCAAGTTTTGCACTCTCCTTCTTCACCCGCAACAAGAGGCTCTTTAGTTCTTCTTCACTTTCTGCCATTAGAGTGGTATCATCTGCGTATCTTAGGTTGTTGATATTTCTTCCGGCAATCTTAATTCCAACTTTTGATTCATCTAGCCCTGCCTTTCTCATGATGTGCTCTGCATATAAGTTAAATAGGCAGGGCGACAGTATACAGCCTTGCCGGACTCCTTTCCCAATTTTGAACCAATCAGTGGTTCCATGTCCAGTTCTCACTGTTGCTTCTTGACCCGCATATAGGTTTCTCAAGAGACAAATAAGATGGTCTGGTACTCCCATCTCTTTAAGAACTTGCCACAGTTTGTTATGATCCACACAATCAAAGGCTTTAGCATAGTCAATGAAGCAGAAGTAGATGTTTTTCTGGAACTCCCTAGCTTTCTCCATGATCCAGCGTATGTTGGCAATTTGATCTCTAGTTCCTCTGCCTCTTCGAAATCCTGCCTGTACTTCTGGTAGTTCTCGATCCACATACTGCTGAAGTCTAGCTTGTAGGATTTTAAGCATGACTTTACTAGCATGAGAAATGAGTGCAATGGTGCGATAGTTTGAACATTCTTTGGCACTGCCTTTCTTTGGAATTGGAATGTAAACTGATCTTTTCCAATCCTGTGGCCACTGTTGAGTTTTCCAAATTTGCTGGCAAATTGAGTGTAGCACTTTTACTGCACTGTCTTTTAAGATTTTGAATAGCTCAGCTGGAATACTGTCACCTCCACTAGCTTTGTTGTTGCTCAGCTTTTCTAAGGCCCACTTCACTTCACATTCTAGGATGTCTGGCTCGAGGTCAGTGACCACCTCATTGTGATTATCAGGGACATTAAGCTCATTCTTGTATAGTTCTTCTGTGTAATTTTGCCACCTCTTCTTAATCTCTTCTGCCTCTGTTAGGTCCCTGCCATTTTGGTCCTTTATCATGCCCATTTTTGCATTAAACGTTCCCTTCATCTCTCCAATTTTCTTGAAAAGATCTCTGGTCCTCCCTATTCTATTGTTTTCTTCTATTTCTTTGCACTGTTTGTTTAAGAAGGCATTCTTATCTCTTCTAGCTATTCTCTGGAATTCTGCATTCAATTGGGTGTATCTTTCTTTTTCTCCCTTGCCTTTCGCTTCCCTCCTTTCCTCAGCTATTTGCAAAGCTTCCTCAGACAGCCATTTTGCTTTCTTGCATTTCTTTTTCTTTGGGATGGTTTTGGTTGCTACCTGTTGTACAATGTCGCGAACCTCTGTCCATAGTTCTTCAGGCACTCTGTCTATCAGATCTAATTCCTTAAATCTATTTGTCACCTCTACTGTATATTCAACAGGGATATGATTTAATTCATACCTGAGTGGCCTAGTGCTTTTCCCTACTTTCTTCAGTTTAAGCTTAAACTTTGCAAGGAGAAGCTCATGGTCTGAGCCACAGTCAGCTCCTGGTCTTGTTTTTACTGACTGTATAGAGCTTCTCCATCTTTGGCTGCAGAGCATATAGTCAATCTGATTTCTGTGATGACCGTCTGGTGATGTCCATGTGTAGAGCCGTCTCTTGGGTTGTTGGAAAAGAGTGTTTGCTATGACCATCGTATTCTCTTGACAAAATTCTATCAGCCTGTGCCCTGCTTCATTTTGTACTCCAAGGCCAAACTTGCCTGTTATTCCGGTTATCTTTTGGCTTCCTACTTTAGCATTCCAATCCCCCATGATGATAAGGACATCATTTTTTGGTGTTAGTTCTATAAGGTGCTGTAGGGCTTCATAGAACCGGTCAATTTCATCCTCTTCAGCACTGGTGGTTGGGGCATAGACTTGGACTACTGTGATATTGAATGGTTTGCCTTGGATTCGAACTGAGATCATTCTGTCATTTTGAGGATTGTATCCCAGTATTGCTTTTCCTACTCTTTTATTGACTATGAAGGCTACTCCATTTCTTCTGAGGGATTCTTGCCCGCAGTAGTATACCTGGTGGTCATCTGAATTAAATTCACCCATTCCTGTCCATTTTAGTTCGCTGATACCTAAGATGTCGATGTTCAGTCTTGTCATCTCTTGTTTGACCACGTCCAGCTTTCCTTGATTCATGGATCTTACATTCCAGGTTCCTATGGAGAAAAAATCTTTACAGCATCGGACTTTCCTTTCACCACCAGACACATCCACAGCTGAGCGTCCTTTCGGCTTTGGCCCAGTCGCTTCATTCTTTCTGGCGCTACTAGTACTAGCCCTCTGCTCTTCCCCAGTAGCATATTGGACGCCTTCCGACCTGAGGGGCTCATCTTCCAGCGTCATATCGTTTTGCCTTTTGGTACTGTCCATAGGGTTTTCATGGCAAAGATACTGGAGTGGGTTGCCATTTCCTTCTCCAGTGGATCACGTTTTGTCAGAACTCTCGGCTATGACCTGTCCGTCTTGGGTGGCCCTGCACGACATAGCTCATAGCTTCATTGAATTACGCAAGCCCCTTCGCCACGACAAGGCAGTAATCCATGAAGGGGGAAAAAAAAAGATTACTTGATAGTAAAGATGATGAGTTGGCGTATTGGTCTCGCGTACTTGATCAAAAACATTGGCCTGAAGATGGTAATACTCAACTGACATTTGGAGAAGTGGAAATTAGAAACTTATCAGACTGCAACTAAATGAAAGAGAAATGATTTGTGGATTCCGTGAATATATTCTCAAAAAGACATATCCAGAAAAACTGTTGCATTTGATACGGACTCTCAATACCATTCCTATTTCTTCAAGTGAATGTGAACGTGGGTTTTCACACATGAATCTAATTGCCATCCCAACAAGAGCTTCGTTAAAGACTAAGACAATTTCAGCACTTTTGTTCATCAAACTTGTCGGACCACCTCTGAGACTTTTCGATCCTTCAAAGTACGTTGATCTGTGGTTACTCAGAGGACGCCATTCGGCCATAGATACTAAGAGCAAGGAAAGGAGTCAAGAAGATTTGCCAGACGAGAATTGGACAAAAGTTTGGAATTTTCTATGAATATTTGCCTTAAATACAATAAATTAAATGTATGTTAAGAGTTGAATATATAATTGTTTAATTATATAAATATGTAAATAAAATTATATAAATAAAAGATTAACAAGACGAGAGTTCCGGCACCCTTTTTTTTTTAGAAAAAAAGCCGTGTGTGTGTGTATGTGTGTATATATATATATATATATATATGTGTGTGTGTGTGTGTGTGTGTGTGTGTGTGTGTGTACACACACACACACACATATATATACAGTATATATATATATATATATATATATATATATATATATATATATATATATATATATATATATATATATATATATATTGTCGAGCCCCGTGGGCCCGACACCACAAGGGGCGTCCGGGGGAGAGCGTAAGGACCACCTGTCCACACGGCCCTGTATCCAGACTTACCCAGGAGCGGCAGACCCAACAGCTGCCCGAGCGCTGGTCTCCACGTGCTGCCTTGCAGGACCCGCAGCTGTTGCCCCGACAAACAGCTGCTCCGGGGCTTTCTGGTGCGCCTGCATTGGAGGGGACAGTGGAAGGCCCCGCAGGCACTCTGGAGGGCAGCCCAGGTAGCCTCCAGGATACATCCGTCTCTGTGAATGCCTGTATTCTAGCGAAGCATTGCAACCAGCAACCATCGTCAGAGACACCGGACGGGCCGGGGCCAAGACCGGACAGTGGACCGTGGTGGGGCTTGTGGGAGGGAGTCACCGGGCTGGGTGGGGCCGGAGGGGCTGTAATGGGGTATCGGGAGATGATAACACGCTGGGTGGTGAAGGGGAGCACGATGAGGGGGTTGGGGGGAAATACTTACCTGACGCACGGCGAGGAGGAGGCAAGGGAGCACGGGTGATGGGGCGCACGAGGAGACGGGAAGAGGGCGGGATTTATCCAGAGCCAGCAGGATGCTGGTTTGGTTGGGGAAGGGTGGGGCTAAGAAATGCACCATCATAAGAGGGCGTTGGGGCAGATAGCTCCCAACACTGACTTTGTATGCACTTGGAGTTTTGTGAATAAAGGAATCCTGGTTGTTGACCGTACCATGCTTCATCGATTGTTTCATCGGGGACGGTTTTGACAGTAAGTCAGCATTACCATCGTTTTGCTTCCTTGCTGCTGTGTTCTGCTTCGGCCTCTGAGCCGACCGACATGGCAGAGGGAACCCAGGGGGCTGTACCTGTGGCCGAAGGAGGAGAGCCGGCTGGGGCCACAGCACCCCTTGACGTGGGGGAGCTAGCGGAGGCTCCACCCATTGTACGGCCCAAGGTCCGGGACCCCTGCCCTGTGGTTGCTGGCAGTGGGCCCCAGGGGACGGGTGGGCAAGCAAGTGGTGGGGAATGGAGGTTGAGCCCTGTTCTGGGACAGACGGACACCGGCCAGGAACAGCCATCTAGGCAGAGGGGATCGTTGCTGGAGTGGAGAGAAAAACACATCACTGACGAGGAGGACGAGGAGTGGAGTTATTCAACAGCTCCGGGTAGCTACACCATGGATGTCCTGAGGGACAGGTTCGGAGAACCCCGGCCATGGACCCCCATTGAACCCGAACCTGATACCAGATGCTGGTCACAGGACAGAGCTGGCCCCGTGCGTCAGGGTCAAACTCGCTTCCGTCTGGCCAGTCCCCGGTTCCGGGGCCCGCAAAACCTTGGTACACTGCAGGGGACTGCACCTCCTATGCAAGCCCCAGTTGGTGCTCCGGGCCAGGGGGCCGTAGAGATGCCTGCAACGGGAGGTGGCAGCTCTGCACGGCGCATAGGACCACCAGCGGGAGTGTTGGGTTGGCAACAGCCGGGGGCCACAGCACAAGGACCGGGAGCCCAAACGGGTCCCTGGGGAGAGGGCGCAGCATGGGGCCCACCGCCACTGCCAATGACTTTTGACGGCCACCCCGACCATCTGGCTATTTTCTTAAGCCATGTAATACACCATCTGGACAAATTCGACCCAGTGTATGCCTCCCAATGGGCAATGGTGATGGCGGTCACGACAGCGCTTCAAAGGGAGGCTGCGGTGTGGGCTGCTACATTATACAGCGACCGTGCCAGGGAGTTGGGGGATGTCAGGTTGTTCCTCGAGGCGTTACGTGTACGCTTTGAGGACATCACCCGTGTACAACGTGCTGAGGCTGAGATCGTCGGACTCCGACAAAATGGCTGCCCAGCAACAGAGTACGTTCGTGAGTTCAGGGAGGTGACCGGAAAACCTAGTTTGTGGCCGGAGCGGATGTTGATCCGCCACTTCCGGACTGGGCTGTATGGGGCTCTCCAGAGAGCTTGTATCATCCGCGGGATGCCTCCTAGACTCCAGGAGTGGCTCTGAGTGTCAGTTGAGTTGGACGTCGGCTTGCAGGGCTGCAAATGGCATGCAGGAACCCCGGCTGACCCTCGACGAGCCCTGAACAAATCGCAGCGGGAGGGACAAAAGCTGGCGCCAATGGTGACACCCTCAGCACCACCACCCCGGCCCGTACTCCGTTGTTTCCTGTGTGATCAACCGGGGCACCGTGTTGCGGACTGCCCGGTGCCAGTGCCTTGGGTAGCGACAGTCACAATGCCAGCACGGGGTATCTCCCCTGGACGTTCTGTGGAGCGATCCCGTGCCACACGTCAAGCCCCAGGCGAGACACCCAGAAAGAATAACCAGACCGAGACAGAGAGGCCAACAGACACAGACCTAGATGTCTACAATGGTGCTGAGGAGCAGGAGGAGGACCCAATGGTAACCGCACCAATGTGCCCCTTCACGATCCCAATAACATTGGTGAGTCCCAACACAGGTGACAAACTGGAGTTTAAGGCTTTGATTGATTCGGGAAGCACTCGCTGTTTAATTAATCAAAAGGTGGTGTCCAAGGTTGGTATTAGGGTGGTGCGGTTGGAAACCCCTATATGTTTCAAACAGGTGGATGGGTCCCTCTTGGGGGGTGCACCCATTACGCACGTAGCAAAACCCGTACGCCTGGAAATGGGGGAACACTGGGAAATGTTGCGGTTTATCATGGTGCCTTCCATGACTGAGGAGGTGATTTTGGGTCTTACGTGGCTGGATAAATGGGGCCCAACCATTTGGTGGGAGGGGGGTTGTCGTCATCTTCGCCTTGGGGTGGGGCCCCAACCCCCAAACCATGAACACGTGGGAGGAAAGAGGCCGGATGAAGAGAAGGCTTGTGGGGTTGGGACTGGGTCAGAGGTTTGAGTACCACCAGAATATTCCGACCTACTGGAGGTCTTCAACGAACAAGAGTGTGATCTTTTACCACCCCATCGACCCACGGATTGTGCAATTGAGCTGGAGCCGGGAGTTAAACTGCCCAAGCTGCGAATGTACGCCATGGCACCATGAGAGATGCAGGAGTTGCGGCGATACATAGACAAGAACCTGGCGAGAGGGTTCATCCAGCCTGCACGTTCAAGGATGGCAGCGCCCGTTCTCTTCAGGGAGAAGAAAGACGGCGATCTCCGACTATGTGTGGATTACCGTGGGGTTAACACGGTGTGCGTCGAGCATTTGTACCCACTAACCCTAATGAAAGACATGTTAGCCCATCTAGCTAGCAGGAGGGTGTTCACCCGATTGGACCTGTGGGAAGCTTACTACCGGGTATGGATCAAGAAGGGTGATGAGTGGAAAACGGCATTTAATTGTCCACTTGGCAGCTTCCAGTTCCGTGTGATGCCGTTTGGTCTCCAAGGGGCTCCCGCGGTGTTCATGCAATTAATAAATCAGGTATTGCATGAACACCTGTATAGAGGGGTCCTCGTTTATCTCGATGACATTTTAATTTATTCCGAGACCATGGAAGAGCACATCGCCCTGGTGCGGCGGGTGTTAAGAAAACTGGAGGCCCGGTTGTATGTGAAGCTCACGAAGTGTGAGTTTGATACTTCTCGATTGGACTATCTGGGCTATAGGATATCAGCAGCTGGGATTGAAATGGACCCCAAGAAAGTGGAGGTGGTACAACAGTGGCAAGCACCGAGAACACGATGCTAATTGCAGAGTTTTTGGGGGTTCGCCAACTTTTACCGGCAGTTCATCCCATCGTTCACTGCGATTGCTTTGCCTCTGACGGACCTACTGCAGACCAAGCGGTTGTCAGTGAAGCCGCGTCCGGGGTTGAGAGTGGCATGGTGTTGTGACTCAGGGCCAGCCTGTGGGTCCGACAGCCGGGTCCGATGTATCGGAGGACTCAGATGTGGGGGAGGAGGGAAACGAACCGGCTGATGATGATTTGGAGGCTTTGCAGAGTCCTCAGCCGGGGACCTCTTCTCAGCTGTGTGAGCCCGAGAGTGCGGAGGATGATGACCCACAGCTGGCCCTGTTCAAGGACGCCCGACGCAGGAGGCAGACGAGCAGGGACAAACAAAGAAAGACTATGGGACTCCTCGGGAGGAGGCACAGGGAGACCACGCCCTGAGCTCTCTATAAAAGAAGTGTTTGGGGAGGGGCTGGTTGCTGAAAGCAACTTTTCCGCTTGAGAAGACAAGCTCTTGTGTTTTTGTTAACTGCGTAATTAAATCTTGGCAGAAGCCTTTTAGCCTTGGACGCTTTCCAGACTCTTCTTTTAATTAGGGGTTGCGAGAAGAGGGCTGGTTCAGAACACATGGTCTGCCGAATGTCAACAAGCATTTGAGACGTTGAAAAGGATGTTTGCCAGAGAACCTGTTTTGTTACACCCCGACCCTAATGCGCCATTTATCGTCCAAGCGGACGCCAGTGATGTGGCGGTAGGAGCCATTCTGCTGCAACGAAATGGTAGCGGAGCACTACAACCATGTGCATATGCATCAAAGAAGCTAACGGTCACCGAACGGACCTGGGCGATCTGGGAAAAAGAGGCCTTCGCTGTTCGGTGGGTGTTGGAAACGTGGCGTCACCACCGTTTGAGGTGTGGATGGACCACAAAAAACTAGAGGCCTTGCAGTCACCTAGGAAGTTGGCCCCTAAGCACGTCTGATGGGCTTTGTATTTCAGGCGTTTCAGGTTCACCTTAAAGTACGTACCAGGGGGTAAGAACTTTCTGGCAGACGCACTCTCGCGTCTCCCACAATATGGTAGCCGAAGGGAGGAAGTGGTGCAGGCTATCATAACCCCCTGTGGACCGGAAACGATACAAACCACAGGGTCTGACGAAGTGGACGACTTGTCACACCGCCTACGGAAAATGCTCAAGGAGGACGTTTGGTTACAACAACATCCGCACCTTCTGACCCTAAGAGACGGGCTGGCCTGGTACAGAGACAGAATGTATATACTGCGACCTCTGAGAGTGGCTGTCCTGTACAGATGCCATGACACAAAGCAAGCCGGCCACTTTGGGTTTTTGAAGACTCTGCACCTGGCATGACGGCAGTTTTGGTGGCCAGGTATGAAAAGGGATATTGAGGAGTATGTACAGAACTGCCATACGTGTGCCACTACTAAAACCCGGCCTGCAAAGCCGTTGGGACTCCTGCAATCAGTGGCAGATCCCTGCAGGCCGTGGCAAGATATAGCCATGGATTTCGTCATGGAGTTACTGGAAAGCCGAGGTTATACTGTTATATGGACGGTTGTGGACCTGTTCTCAAAACAGGGCCACTTTGTGCCTTGTAAAGGACTGCCGTCAGCCCGGCGATTGGCGTGGATGTTCCTAACACATATTTATCGCTTACATGGCATACCCAGGCGTATCATTTCGGACCGAGGAGTACAATTCACGGCTAAATTCTGGCGAGTTTGTCCAGTTCATTGGGTCGTCTCAGGGACTGAGTTCCGGGTATCATCCCTGTACCAGCGGAGCAGCCAATGCCACGGTGGAGCGGTATTTGCATAGCTATGTGTCCTACCAACAAATGGACTTGGTGGACCTACTGGCTTTTGCAGAGGTGACCCATAACAATGCGATGCATAGCAGTACCGGCTACCCCCCATACAAGGTGGTATTGGGATATAACTTTCTTCCTATCCCGGAGTACGGCCAGGGGATGGCTCCCCCCTGCTATCCCAGGGAATGGATGGTACAAATGGAGGGGGTATGGAGAGCAACCAGAGGGGCATTGAAAAGGGCAGCTAGCACAAACAAGGAGCAGGCAGACAAGAAACGACAACCTTTTCACACCCCTAGGGTCGGGGACTGGGTGTATCTATCCACGAAGTATCTGCGCTTGGAAATACCTAGTAGGAATCTAGGCCCTAAGTTTATAGGACCGTTCCAAGTCACCCAGGGCATTAACCTGGTGACAGTATGGCTTAGGCTGCCCAAGTTCCTTGGCAAAGTCCACCCGGTGTTCCACAATAGCCTGTTGAAACCGGCTCCCGCGTCTGCAGGGGTGGTGGAGAAGGGGTCTCCTGGTCCTGTCCACAACGGGCATTATGAGGTACAGGAAATCATTGACTCTAGGGTACGAAGGGGAAAGGTGCAATTGTTGTGATTCAGGGTCAGCCTGTGGGTTCGGCAGTTGGGTCGGACGGCGACTCAGAGGAGGAGGGGGGTGTTGAAGATCTTGCTGATGATAGCCCTCAGGCAGGCCCCTCCCACTTGGTCACCATGGAGACCCAGCTGTGTGAGCCTGACAGTGTGGATGAAGATGACCCACAGCTGGCCCTGTTCAAGGACGCCTGACGCAGGAGGCAGTCAAGTAGGAGCAAGCAGAGGAAGGCTGTGGGACTTCTCGGAAGGAGGCAAAGAGAGGCCACGCCCTGAACTCTTTATAAAGGGAATGTTTGGGGAGGGCTGGTTTGCTGAAAGCAACCGCTCCGATAGTGTTTCAAAGCTCCTGTATCTTGGTATGTGTTTTGTTTGTTTTTGTAATAAATTTGGCAGACGTATTCCAGCCTCTTGCCGTTTATAAAGGGGTTGCCTTTTCTGCAAGGCCGGTAGCAGGCTGGTACAGAACAGCAATACCTACTGTTGTGGAAGGGGTATCCGGCATCCGAGGCATCATGGGTAGTGGAGGGGGACGTCCAAGCACCTCGGTTGGTTCAGGCGTTTCACCGCAAGTATCCAGGGAAACCTGGGGGGTGCGTGTGGAGCCTGTTGCTCATGTAGGGGTGTGTGTAACATCTCCCTCTTGTCTTCCAGGTGGAGCCCTGGTAGGGGGAGCCGCCTGTCGAGCCCCGTGGGCCCGACACCATGAGGGGCATCCGGGGGAGAGCATAAGGACCACCTGTCCACACGGCCCTGTATCCGGACTTACCCAGGAGTGGCAGACCCAACAGCTGGCCGAGCGCCGGTCTCCACGTGCTGCCTTGCAGGACCCGCAGCCGTCGCCCTGACAAACAGCTGCTCCAGGGCTTTCTGGTGCGCCTGCATTGGAGGGGACAGTGGAAGGCCCCGCAGGCACTCTGGAGGGCAGCCCAGGTAGCCTCCAGGATACATCCGTCTCTGCAAATGCTTGTATTCCAGTGAAGCATTGCAACCAGCAACCATTGTCAGAGACACCGGACGGGCCGGACAGTGGACTGTGGTGGGGCTTGTGGGAGGGAGTCACTGGGCTGGGTGGGGCCAGAGGGGCTGTAATGGGGTATCGGGAGACGATAACATGCTGGGTGGTGAAGGGGAGCATGACGAGAGGGTTGGGGGGAAATACCTGACGCACGGCGAGGGGGAGGCAAGGGAGCACGGGTGCCGGGGTGCGCGGGGAGACGGGAAGAGGGCAGGATTTATCCGGATGCTGGTTTGGTTGGGGAAGGGTGGGGCTAAGAAATGCACCATCATAAGATGGCGTTGGGGCAGATATGTCCCAACGCTGACTTTGTATGCACTTGGAGTTTCGTGAATAAAGGAATCCTGGTTGTCGACCGTACCATGCTTCATCGATTGTTTCATCGGGGATGGTTTTGACATATATTTATGTCAAATATATATATATATATATTTCCTCTCTATTCTTTCATCTTATTATATCTCCTTTCCTAAACGTATCTTGGGTAAGTGCCTCTATATGCCTATTCCTTTTAACAGAAATGGAAAATTACAACATGTACATTTCTCACAATCCACCCTTTTTTTCTTTTATCCTACTTGGAATTTTTCACCCATTGATACATCATTTCTGCCCTTTCCATAGGTTACCTGGACATTGTTTAACATCATGTGTAATATTTTCTGCTGTCCTTTTAAAAGAACATATTTTAAAAGAACATATTTTAAAAGAACATTTTAAAAGAACATATTCTTTGCATACTGAAATAATGCACTAAAAACACTGCAAACAGCAACAACAAATTACTCCTATAACTATAATTAGTAATAAAATGTAATCCCTTTGTTAACCTGATCTCTAAGATCTAGAAATAGATTTAAAAAATTAAAGGGACTCCAAAAATCCTCCCAATGTTCTTTATCTACTTGACGTTTTACAGCAATTGATTCTTTCCTTCCATGTAAGGTTTTATTAGTCACTCTCCCTTTGTCAACTTTTTTAAAAAAATATATTTTCTCTTTCTTATCTTGGGTCCAGGGAGAGTACCAACTATTTGTCGTCCATCATATATTACTCCATCCTGGGCACGTTTCCATTTTTGAAACCCCAAAGGTTTTGATGATTTTTTGTCAACATGCTGATATGTTTATCAGCATTAGCATCAATCTGAAATGTGATAGCAGTAGTATTCAATGTAACTTGGTACAAAACCTCATCCCTTACCTTAATTGTCCCAATATATGTTTGATTAGCCTGTATACACCTTAAATCTATCCATTCTATATCCTCCAGTGGAATTTGAATATCACTATCTCCCAATATAACTGAATTTAGGTCAGGTTGTGTTTCCACTGTCTCAATTTCAATTTCTCCTATAATTGGGTATGTGGGATAAAGAGGCTCTTTTGGTGTCAGACCTTTACACATTTATAACCAATCTTCCACTATTACTATGTCACAAGGTTCTTCATAGGGACAGACTGGTCCACAATCACAACAGTGATAACAACATCAGCATTCAGTGATACAGTTGCAATCACAGAACCAACATATTATGTAAGGGTTTGTAGAATGCGGAGGTCCACAGCTTCTTCTGGAATCCTTTGGATGGTACAGCATAGGCCACCACTCAGATCGAAAAAGCCAGAAAGCAGCTACTCCTGCAATGAGAAAAATCACAAACAAAACCCAGGCTATTCATCCCCCAATGATCACATCAGTTTTTGGTAATTTTTATTCACAGCGGGTCTTCTCCGGGAATTATTTTCCATTCTTTTGGGTCCACCCTTTTTCTTCTTTCAAACTGCTGTTTCAGTTGTTAGGAGGACTTGGTACGGACCATCCCAGGCTGGAGTAATTTTTTCTTCACGCCAGCTTTTTATCAGGACCCAATCACCAGGCTGAAACTTGTGGACAGCAAACTCCAATGGAGGTGTCTGGGTTAGCAATCCTTGTTTCCTGAGAAAAGACAAAGTGGAAAACAGCCACAGTATCGAATCCTTTATAAACATGTCATTAATTTCATATTGTGGAATTACCCCCACTTGAGGTAATTTAAATTCAACTTGAACGCATTGAAATAGCCTCACCACTAGATGTTATAGAGCTTTTTATTTACTTGTTTACATATCATATATTTATCACAGATTTGTTTAACTAAAGTATAAATACAACCATCCTGTTTTAGAAAAGTATCAATCATCCCTTGCGACCCCCTCCCTTCAGTGGCTGCTTCTGTGTCCTAGCTATTGCTTTTTTTCCTTTCTTTTCTTTCTTTCTTTTCAACATCCATCTCCCATCATGCAACATCCACCTCTCCCTTTCTTCTACTTCCCATGTTTCTCTCTTTCCATATTTCTATAGTACATTGTTGTTCCTTCAACATTCTAAGGCTTGTGTTAAGGCATACAATTCACACATTTGAGCTGACCCCGTTAGTGGCAGTCACCCTGCTTCCAGCAATTTTAATGCATGCAATTCACAAGTCTGTGCAAACCAACTTAAAAACAACTTTCCTGTTTCTTCCTTCTATTATCCATTCCTTCCCTTCTCTTCTGCCACTCTGGCCTAACTTCTGTCTTTTCTTCATCTTCTTATCAACTTTACATGAGCCAACTCCTTCCCTTTACTAATAATCCTCTTCATTTCTTTCCTCCAAAGTATTCAAGACTCCATAAGCATACTAGGAGTCAGTGTATATCCTCCTTTTCCATTATTAACAACCTCAGTAAAGAGGAAGTGTACTAAAGTAATTGTGTAAACAAACGTATTCATGTCCTTAGGGCAGACGCTGATCAAGGTAGCCATAATCCTGATAACGTAACTGCACGTATTCCCCGGTGACTGTCTTAAAGAGGAATGTATTAAAGTCCTTGTTTAAGAAAACATAGTCTTGTCCTTAAGGCAGATGATGATTGGGATGCCATATCCTGTCTGTGAAACTACACGTACTTCATGTAATTTTCTTCTGTAAACTGTTGTCTGATAAGAATGTGCAGGATGTAACCATATAAGGAACAATGTGTAACAATGTATAACTAGGAATTAGAGGTGTATAAATATGTCTGTTCATGAGCCCTTCGGGGTTCAGACCTTTTGCTTTGTATAAGCCTTCTGAACCTGCGCAATAAACCTTTCCTTTCCTGAAGAGCTGGTGTGAGTCTCTTCTTTCTACAACAGTTTCATGGTGACCACGAAGGGACTTCATTGCAAGGCGATGTTTTGCTGAGGGCAGCCCGACCCCTCGGATCTGACGAGAGGCCACTTCTGAAACATTCTCCAGGCGCCACAGGGGAAAGCACCTCCGGGAGACAGCAGTGACACCTGTCAAGTTTCCGACGTATGGGCTTTTCAAGTGACTCTGAGGCATTGTTTACCTTAAAAGTCCTTTATTAGCCTAATACACCGGCAAATGCTTGCTCGAAGGAAGCTGGAAGTTGAAATCTCCACCCCTTGCACAATATAATTAAACACAATTCTCCACCTTTCTAATTTTGTCATTCTCCAATTAATTTAAAGAATCAGCTTCCCTTCTGTTAGAAGAACCACCAAAGTCTTATCTTCTTTAGAGACAAATGGCCTTCAAAATGCATTCCTACTCTTCCCTCCCATCAATTTTAAACTAAAACAATACACAAGTCTTAAAGCAATACACAAGTTTAACATATGAAATAGCTACTTCTTCATCTCATGTCAAGCAATAACATTTGATGTTAGAAGCATTGACATGGGGCCGACGGTGCTGACGGCTAGTCCAAGATCCCTTGAGGAAAGGAAAGGAGGTCTGAACGTGAATCCTGGCCAGGACGGGGAGAGGACGAAGTGTGAAGATGCCTCAGGCGAGTATGTGTTAAAGGGGAAAAGTACCTATCTCATTTGAAGATAGAAGAGGGGGACTGATCACCCTCCTAGAAGAGGGGGACTGATCACCCTCCTGGACTCGGGATGACGATCCTAAAGTAGTCCTTGTTAAGCTGTGTATGTGTTAAAGTTGTAAAGTACCTATCTCACCTGAAGATAGGAGAGGGGGACTGATCACTCTCCTGGACTCGGGACGGCGATCCTAAAGTAGTCCATGTTAGGCTGTGTGGGAGGTTAAGCCATTGCAGTTACTATTGGTGACCGTTGGAACGTCTGGCACCGTAGGTCAGTGGCAGTGTTTTTAGAATGGGGGGGAGAAGCAGTGTTCCCAGCACACTGCTGGAATGCATGTTGAAAGGTTTTGATGATTATTTTAATCATACGCAGTATAAAATCCCCTATCCCAAGGTGACGAAAGAGAGACTGAGGTTTCTATGTGAAAAGCAGTGGTCACATATGGGAGTTGGGTGGCCGCCAGAGGGTACATTCATAAACCAGCTCATCGACGACCTCAGGGCCATGATAGCAGCAAACGAGGAAAAGTACCCCAATCAATATCAGTATATAGATCAGTGGTGTAATGCAGTAGAAGAGAAGGCAGAGGACCTATTACAATGTCAGTGTTCTGTTCCCCCCTCCCGGAGTACAAACAAACAAACAAGCAGGCACGACTAGCAAGAGTTAATTCTACAGGCTTTAGTTAATTGCCTTCTGATAAGGCCTTAGCAGCAAAATAGGCTCGTTACCTCAAACGTCAGCTGGAATGAGATAATGTCCAAACAAACAGTCCAGAAGCAGATGTACAGAAGCATTGCCAAGAATTCAGACCAGGGTTTCAAACAAGAAGCAGAGTTCCAAAGATGTGACCAGAAGTTGTTTAAACTATTGTTCATCACAAATTTCTGAGAGCAGCCACACCCCCTTTTGTACCTTATGGGGTGTGGCTCAATGACTCAGCTACTCCCTGGCCCTCCTACTCAACCTACGTTGCTGCAAACGCTTGGCCCTGCATGTTTCTCGAGGGTCTAGCCATGAGTCATCTTCACTAGACTGTATTTGCTGCAGCTGCTCGAGCTCCCTCCCAGCCTGGCTACTCCCAGGCTGCTCCTCTCGGCCTTCAGATGGAGACAGAGGCCTTGCCAGAGAGGAGGGCCCCAGAGAGGGAGGCCTTGCCAGTCCCTCCCCATCATCCTCAGAGTCCTCTTCCTCAGTTAGGACAGGCGCGGGGGTCGGGGCCACAACACTATCCCTCACTGCAGGGCCCTTCCCCCGGGTCTGATGGTCGGGATGCGGTCAAGATGGGAATTGTTCGTGAAATGCCCGCATGAGGTCAGGGGCGTGAACTGCAGAAGCGTCGACCCAGGAGAAGTCCTCACAACAGTCAGGCTGAAATGGTTCGCCTCTGTGTTGCTAGACCTAAAGGAAAGAAGCTAAATGTTGTGTCAAAAAGATTTAAGGATGTAAAAATACCTGAAACCAAGGTGCCCGATAACAAGAAAAAGGTGCTATTTGAGGAAGAGGAAATGACTTTTAGACCCCCTCCTTATGTGCCGCGTCCGCTCCCACTGCCACAACCTTTAGCGGCAGCAGCTGCTGCAGCGCCAAGTGGAGCGCAGCCAGCAGTCAGAAAGAAACAAAGGAGAAAGGAGCCCATGGCTCCTAAAGATGAGGAGGATCCTTCTGTGGCTGGGAGTGGAGAAATAGGAGAGGGAGCTGATGATGAAGAGGAGGAAGGATTAGCTGCTGGGGTAGATGTATCGGTAGGAGTAATGACAAGGTCAGCTACAGCTAAAGCAGCGGCTGCTAAGCGTGGATTCTTAGCTCCCTTAAGGGAGACAGATCAGCAAGTTATAAATCAACAGGGTCAGGTGGAGTTCCACCCTATGTTTCAATATGTTCCGTTCACCACAACGGATCTCTTGAACTGGAGGCAGCATTATGGTCCTATGACCACTAAACCAACTGAGATAGCAGACCTGTTTCAGACTATCATGCAAACCCATAACCCCACATGGCAGGATGTACAGCAGTTGTTGAACACACTATTAACTCCGGAGGAAAAGGAGAAGTGGAGAGCCACGGTTAGGAAATGTGTTATAGACAGGTACCCTAACGTGCAGAATATACAGGTAGAGATACAGACAAGGGCACCGGAGCAGGATCCAGATTGGAATGTTAGGGATGCAGTGCAAAGGACATTGTTGCGGGAATATCAGAATTTAACAGTAGAGGTGCTTCGGAAGGCAGGAAAACCCCCTGTGAATATGTCTAAACCATCTTTGGTAACGCAGGGAGCAGATGAAAGCCTGGAGAGTTTTTTTTTTGCAATGGCTGATAGAGGCTTATGAGCTGTATACGCAGATAGATCCGAGACATGCAGACAATGTACGAATGTTGAATGAGAGATTTATAGCACAAAGTTATGGTGATATAAGGAAGAAGTTACAGAGGTTGGAAGGAGCTCTGGGAAAGAATACCAGTGAATTGTTGGAGGTAGCAAGAAAAGTGTATGTTAATAGGGATAAAGTAGAGAAGAAAGAGAGGGAAGCATGAATGCAGAGGAAAACGGAATTGCTGGCGGTAGCTTTAAAAGGGAAAACACCGCTGAGGCTAAATCAATGTGCGTATTGTAAGGAAGAAGGTCATTGGCAGAGGGAATGTCCGAAACTAGGGATGAGAGGACGAGGCTGGAGAGGAAGGACAGATTTTGGAAGAGGAAGGTCTATAGGAACGGCACAGACTGGATTTTCTTTAAGAGGAAGAGGGAACCGAGGAGGTAGAGGAAGAATGGAAAGTGAACGTGAGATAGAAGGGATTGGATTGGCAGGGACAAGTTGGACGGATTGACGGGGACCGGGCTTAGAGGAGCCCCCCCCAAGCCTTTGGTAACTATGAATATAGGGGGTCATAAGACGATGTTTTTGGTAGATACGGGAGCAGGAAGGTCAGTCGTAAATAGCCCAGTTTCAGCACCTGGACCCCATCAAATACAGGTTCAACGAGTGTCAGGACAGATATTGGGACGGCAGGTCCTAAAACCAGTCACATGTATTTTTAATGGATCGCAAATTCAACATGAGTTCTTATACATCCCTGAATGCCCAATACCCTTATTAGGCAGAGATTTGCTCAGCAAACTAGGTGCCACAATCTCTTTTGACGAAGGCCAGCAGAAACTTAGAATAAAACACCAGCCTGAAGCAATGTGGAGACTCACAGTAACTAGATCAGCTATTGAGCTAAATAATACGGAGAAATGGAGGGAATTTGAGGTTCCAGGTATATGGGCAGAGGATAACCCTCCTGGATTTGCAGCTCATCATCTTCCGATAATAGTGGAGGTGAAGCCCCTGGCTACGCCAGTTCATATTTGTCAGCGTCCGTGCTCTAATGAGGCCGTAGCTGCGATATATGAAAGTATTCAAAAATACCGTAAAGCAGGGATTTTGGTGCCCATTCAGTCTCCTTGGAACATTCCCATTTTGCCAATCAAAAAGCCAGATGGAAATTTTCGCCCCGTGCAAGATTTAAGGATTATAAATTCAATAACGGAAACCATACATCCTGTTTTGTCAAACCCGTATACGCTCCTTAGTTTGATTCCACCGACTGCTAGGTGGTTCTCAGTAATAGATTTAAAGGATGCCTTTTTCACAATCCCAATCCACAAGATTAGTCAGCCATTGTTTGCATTTGAGTGGGAGAGCCCGGGGACAGGTCAAAAGAGGCAATACACATGGACTCGACTTCCCCAAGGGTTTAAGAACTCACCCACCTTGTTTGGTACTGCTCTAGGAAAAGACTTGCAGCATTATGTACCCCGACAACCTGGAGATATAGTTTTACAGTATGTAGATGATGTCTTGGTTACAGGCAAAACAGAGGAATTGTGTTGGGATAATACGAGAACTCTTTTGCTTTTGTTATTAAAATGTGGTTATCGGGTGTCCAAAAAGAAAGCACAATTGGTACTGCAGAAAGTAAGATACTTAGGATATGATATTATGCATGGTCAGAGAGCCCTAGGACAAGAAAGGAAGCAGGCAATTCTAGCCATTGCTGAACCAGTAAACAGAAGGCAGCTGCGAGGTTTTTTGGGGTTAGCTAGTTTTTGCAGAATTTGGATACCTAATTTTGCACTGATGGCAGCTCTGCTTTATACAGCTACAAAGGGGGGTGACTTTGAACCTTTTCAGTGGGGAGGAGAACAAATAAGGGCTTTTAAGGACATTAAGCTTGCTCTTACAGCAGCACCAGCTTTGGTTTTACCTAATTTCAAGAAGGCTTTCAATCTATATGTAGATACAAAAAAGAATGTTGCATTGGGAGTGTTGACACAGCAGCTGGGGCAGTGGCTGTTAGATGTTTTTGTACCAGCCATGGCAGTTCCCCAAAAGGTCACCAGATGGGTGACTCCGGCCACTGCAGCCCCATTGGAGAGAGTAAATGGCCCTCCAGCCCCCTCACTCTCATTGGTAAGGGAGGGGCTGGGGACCCCCATAAAAACCTCTGCACAGGGGCTGCTCTTTAGCTCTTGTTCAAGCTCCCTCTGGGACTGATCCATGGGCTCAATCCAGGCATGGATGCCTCCATGCCAGGTAACTCTTTCTCTTCACTTTATCTTTAAATAAAGCTTCATCTGATTGCATCCCTGCGTGCTGCCTTTTTCTTGGAAGCACCTCAACGAACCATCGGTCTCGTGAGGCCTCTCACAAATTGGTAGCAGAGGAAGGTTTGAGGCAACGCTTCCAAGCCAGCAGCTAGAAGCAAGATGCCTGGAGGTTCCAGCAAGAACCCCTTTGAGACGGATGGCAGGAGATCCCCAATTGTGACCAGGAGTCTTCAATCAAGGACGGCAGCCCTGCATCCAGCCCCTGACGCAAGCTTCAGTCCAGGTGAGAATACAGATGACCTCTATTCCCCCAGAGGACCCAGCAGAGCGCCAGAGACCCCTTCGCATGCCTCCCTACAGCTGCAAGCCACAGAGGGAAGCATGGAAGGCTTACAGTGCACCCAAGACTGCTCAGACACCCGGGAAGCAGCCCGGGACCAGGCCAAGCGCAGTGTGGACCAGATGACTAACCAGGAATGCAGGGAGCTGTTCCAAATGCTCCTTGCAGCACAAAGGACGCCACAAGCCTCTCCACGAGGGATGCCAGTGCAGGGGGCCTCTGGACACTGGGTAAGTCCTTCCCCAGCACCCACGAGGCCCCCTATCATGGCACCGTCCACCCTGGGGGACCCCGGGGCCCCGGAGCTTTTGGTGGGAAATTTCCCGCCAAACTGTGATCTGCAGCTACCGGGGCCAACCGGAAGCAAAATGGCGGCACCCAGGACACCAACATGGTTTGATAGGCCTCAGTCAAGCCTCAAGGCCCAGCAACCGGTGGCAGCCAGCCGAAGTGGCACGCAAACCGCCCGGTCTTCCCCACCGGAAAGCCTCAAAGCCTATGATAGCCTTGAAGCCTGCCCAGCCGTGCCGGCATCGACATTGGGGGTAGCCAGCCTCCCTCGCTACCCCCAGGAGCCTGACTGTGGGGGGACATCCAGTCCAGGGCCCCCCAGCTGCGCCCGGTGTCTCTGGAGGGCCTCCAAAGGAGCTCCGGGGCCTCCGACCCTCTCCCCGAGGCCTAACTGCCAGGAGGCGTCCGGCCTGGAGCCTCCCAGCTATGTCTTGCAACACCAGAGGGCCCCTGGTGAACCCCCGGGCCCTCCGGCCGACTTTTCGCCACCGCCCAGATGCCCTACTTGCCAGATGGTCTTCGGGGGGCCTCCGGACGAGGCCTCCTCTTGCAGCGCCGTCTTCAGCCACCTCCAGGGTCTTCAGGACCAGCGATGGGCTCCTCCGGGCGATCCTGGGCATCTCTGTGCCATCCTGGCCCCATCCTGCAGTCTTCGCCCCCCGGTGAGTGTTCCAGTGCCGGGGGAGGCTTCAGGAGGAATCTTCGGGGCTTCTGCGGCCTTCAGCCCCTCTTCAGGCCCAAATCCCGGCCTGCAGGCCTGGGCCTGGGCCTGGCCCAGAGGCAGAGAGAGAGACACCCGCTCCCTCCGCCTCCTGGGCCCAAATGAATTCTGAGCATGCCCAGTCGAGGCCATCTAAAAATCAGAGAAAAATACCAACACCTGACAGCAGAGGGATCCCTCTTCCATTCACCTCAATGGAGAGCTCACAGATGTATAGAAATGGACAAAGAGCTGGGGAAAATTCCCTTTATTCCCATATACCACTCTACTGAGCTCACTGGATGCTAACTTGTACCCCAGCATTCCAGATGGGCTCACAGCTGGCGAAGTTTGGGGGTTATTATACAATTTATTCAACAGCGACAGCATCGGTTCGACCACCAGACTCACATCTCAGTTTTACAACACCAAGCTAAGTTTTGGGGCTAACATGGCTGAGCACCTGGGAAAATTGAAGGCGCTCAGGGCAGAACTGATGTTCAGAGACTACCTTGTACCTGAGGCGAACATGGTCGCTGTCATTCTGGCTTCCCTGGACAAAAATTGGAGCAATTTCATTGTTTCACTGGAGGGGACCAGGAAGGAAGCCATGACTCTGTCCTACGTCACAGGGAGGCTCATTGAGGAAGACAGGAGGCGTAGAGATGCAGGAGAATACGCCAGAGCCACCACTCAGCGCGCCAGCAGGAGGCACCACAACTCAGAGCAGGTTAATGCTCTACTTAAGTGTTTCATCTGTGGCTCTGAGGGGCATATGAAGAAGGACTGCCCCCATCACCAGCAAGGCCCCAAGCGTGGTTCCAATCAAGGAAGGGGCAAGGGGCAGGGAAGGGGACGTGGCGGGGGCAAAGGTAGTGCCAAGGGCAATTTTGTGTGTACTTGTGCTCTCACCCCCACCACAAAGGCTGATAGCCCCACTGGCTTATGGTTAGTGGACTCTGGAGCTTCATCTCACATTACCAATATGAAACAAGGTTTTAAAAGGTTAAAGAGAATTAACTCCTTTGTCAAGGTGGCCAATGGTGATAAGGCTTTGGTTGTTGGGGAGGGCACTGTCTCTGTACCGGGGCTGGGAAATGTTGAAGGGGTATTGCATGCTCCCTCTATTGCCAACAATCTGTTAAGCATTATCAAATTATGTGCCGATGACAGGGTGGAAGTTTTATTTCGCAAAGGGGGAGGTCATGTCACTCGGGACCAGAAGGTCATTGGGAGTGTTGCCATCATAAATGGTTTGCCATACTTCTCCCCTGAGGACCCAGCCACAGAGGACAGTCCACCGGGTGCCTAAGTCGGTCAAGATCCTTCTGTATCTTAAGCCTATCTTCTAGAGTGTTGGCTATTCCTGCCAGCTTGGTGTCGTCTGCAAATTTGACAAGTTCCCCATCTATCCCCTCGGCCAAATCGTTGATGAAGCAAGCAACGGGTGAGTGTGTTTGCTCCATTTGCACGAGTGGCAGGCGCGCACCCCCACCACTCACGCAAATGCAGCTGCGAGTTTATGTGCCCACCGCTTGCGTAGAACAATCCCCTCTCCCCGCCGCCCACCAGTTCACAAAGCTGAAAAGGTTGGTGAACTATGATCTAAATAATAATAATAATGATGATGATGATAATAATAACAATAATAATAATGATGATGATGATGATAATAATAATAATAATTTTATTTGTATACCGCCCTTCTCCCGAAGGACTCAGGGCGGTGAACAGGGCAAACATATAAAAGTACAGGAATACTAAAACTAAAAAAGAATTAAACAAGATGCCCAAGTTAAAACAGTAGATTAAAATACATTTAAAATAGCAATAAAACCTAAACCCATCCCCCATCAGGCCAGGGCGGCTTGTTCGAACAAATAAGTCTTCAGATCGCGTCGGAAGGAGTGAAGGTTGAGCGCCATCCGGAGCCCACAGTAATAACTCACCCCCCATGGCAAGAGATGGAATAACCGGAATATCCCGGGATGCCGGCACGAACAGCCACTCAGTCTTGTCAGGGTTGAGCCGAAGCCTGTTCCTCCCCATCCAGACCCAGACCGCCTCCAGGCAACGGGACATCACGTCGAGGGCATCACTGGGGTGGTTTGGGGTCGAAATAAAAAGCTGGGTATCATCAGCATACTGATGATACCCAACTCCAAAACCACGAATGATCTCACCCAGCGGCTTCATGTAGATGTTGAACAGGAGAGGCGAGAGGACCGATCCCTGAGGGACTCCACAAATGAGAGGCCTCAAGGTCGACCTCTGTCCCCCTGCCAACACCGACTGCGAACGTCCCAGAAGGTAGGAGGAGAACCACTGAAGAACTGTGCCTCCCACTCCCAACCCCTTGAGACGTTGCAGCAAGATACCATGGTCAATGGTATCAAAAGCCGCTGAGAGGTCTAAAAGGACTAGGACAGAGGAGCAACCCCTGTCCCGAGCCCGCCAGAGATCATTCACCAGTGCGACTAATGCCGTCTCCGTGCTGTACCCGGGCCTGAAGCCCGATTGGTACGGGTCTAGATAATCAGCTTCATCCAAGAACAAAGGGAGCTGTTGCGCCACCACGCTCTCAACAACCTTCGCAAGAAAGCGAAGGTTGGAGACCGGACGAAAGTTGTTTAATATTGCTGAGTCCAAGGCAGGCTTCTTGAGGAGGGGTCTCACCACCGCCTCCTTCAAGGCGGCGGGAAAGCTACCCTCACTCAAAGAGGCAGTGATCACTGCCTGGAGCCAGCCTCGTGTCCCATCCCGGGCCGCATTAGTCAGCCAGGAGGGACACGGGTCCAACAAACACGTGGTGGAGCTCAGCTTCCCCATGATCTTGTCCACTTCTTCAGGAGTCACAGGATCGGACTCCTCCCAGATAACATCGACAAGGCTGCCCGTATCCTCATCGTCAGACTCTGCCCAGTCGGAGTCCAGACCGGTCCAGATCCGAGCGATTTTGTCCGACAGAAATGGACTAAACTCCTCGGCTCGACCCTGCAAGGGTTCCTCCCTCGCCTCCTGATTAAGGAGAGAGCGAGTTACTCTAAACAGGGCGGCCGGGCGATTATCTGCGGACGCGATGAGGGTGGCAAAGTGGTTAGACCTTGCCACCCTCATCGCCGCGAGATAAGTTCTCGTAAACGACCTTAGTCATAACCGGTCGGATTCGGATCGGCTGGATCTCCAACAGCTCTCTAGGCCCCGTCTCCGACGCTTCATCTCCCGGAGCTCCATGGAGAACCATGGAGCCCATTGGGATCTGCGCCGGGTCAAGGGCCGCATGGGTTCAACTTGGTCGAGTGCCTCTGTGGCTGCCCTTTCCCAGGCTTCCACTAGGGCATCGACCGAGCTGTGGGCAAAGGAGGCAGGTGGGGGCCCAAGCGCCGCCTGGAACCGCTCAGGGTCCATCAGGCGCCTAGGACGGAATTGGCTCAGCAACCCCACGACGGGGAGTGGCAAAACGGAAGACCAACCGCTGGAGATGATGATCGGTCCATGACAGGGGTGTAATAATTGGGGAACCCCCCCAAGATCATCTAACCACCGTCCGGATAGAAAAACCAAATCAAGCGTGTGACCCCCCCCATGAGTTGGGCCCAGAATAACCTGCATCAGGTCCATGGCCGTCATGGAAGCCATGAACTCCCGAGCTAACTCAGATGATCCCCCCAGGGATGGTAGGTTGAAGTCACCCAAAACTATAAGTTTGGGGAACTCAACCACCAACCCTGAAAGGATATCGAGAAGCTCAGGCAGGGCTGCTGCTACGCGACTAGGCGAAAAGTACAACAGCAGCAAGCCCAACTGAGCTCTAGGGCCACATCTCAGGAGGAGGGACTCACACCCGACTATCTGGACTATGGTGGCCTCCCGCGGGCATAAGGTCTCCCTCGCAACTACTGCCACTCCACCGCCCCTACCCTGAGCCTGAGGCTGGTGCAGCACCCAGAAGCCTGATGGGCAAAGATCAACCAGGGGGACCCCGCCCTCTGGGCCCAACCAGGTCTCCGTAATGCAATCCAGGTCCGCATGCTCCTCCTCAATCAGCTCACGAATGAGAGGAGCCTTATTCATTACGGACCTGGCATTGAAATACACGAGCCTGAGCTCAGGTGGATGCTCATCCTCGCTCCCGGTACCACGGGCCGAAATCAGAGGGTCGGAGCACATCACCGCTTGGAGACAGCGGGGACGCACTCCCAGATATTGATATGGCCCTCTGTTCATACACCTGCGGCCATTCCCTACCGCCGTGGGAATAGGCAATCCCACACCCCAGCCCAACCCCCACCACGGCGCGATCAATCCCTGACCTGGTCTGAGAAACGGTTGGTGGAACCCCCCCCAATTTCCAACCGAACCTGTAAACCCACCCCCCTCCGTAACCCCACAAAATATTTCGCTAAAAAACACGCCAGGGGCCTCTTGTTAACTTTGTGAAGGAGGTTCCTGTCCCTGCCCAACCATCTCTCGGGGTCCCAATAATTGGGCTCGTCATCAAGAGGAACGATGGAAAGGAAGGCGGGTCGCACCCAGGAGAGGGGGGCACCCCTGAGCGCAAATAAGTCTGTGCTGGAGTATGATAAATAAACCATTTGTCCAGGTAAGTCCAGTCAGGCAGTCCATCAGTCTGAAGATGAAAACTGGAAGGTCAAGAGTGTCCAGTCCACCAGCTCCCTGCCACTGAGCTGGGTACCATTCAGGTGACACCCAAAATAGAACAGGCACCTCCCTCTCACGAAGGGCTCGAATCTATCATGGGGTGGACAAAATACCAACCCAGTAAGGCATACCTCCCTAGATCTCTCACCTCTAGGGAGGCAGCAGATGGTATTGGTTGGTATCGATGATAATACATACGAGCCGCCCTCTCACGGAGGCTCGTCCAAGACCTTCTTAGTCCAGTAGGGACCATAGGGAGAGAAGGAAAAGAGCAGCAGTTATCAGGCGTAACCTGAAGATAACCATAGTTAGGTTGGAGAGCACGGTTCATCTCAAGGCGGGAAGAGCAAAGCGGGGAGAGCAGAAAATGCCGGACGGCAGATAGATGGGCCCCAATGCAGGCAGCTGAAGTCCGGATGGCAAAAAGCATATCGTTTGGTCAGCCACACACAGCGCCAAGAGTCAAATGGTCCCACGCCAGCCGTAGGTCTCCCTGGTCGAAAACAGGCGAAGAACAGCCTCAAATAATCTTCAACAGACCACGCAGAGACCACGAACCGGCAAAACGCTCGCATTCTGCTCACTGCCGATCACTCCACCGCTCTACCACAGCGCCGAGTCAACCTCCATTACAGAGCATACGGGGGTTTTGGAGGGCACTCCAAGCCGCGGCTCCTCCCAACTCCACCTGGACCTCCGAGATGAAAACGCCGAAGCTCGGATGGAAAATGGAGGGCAGCAACTCCAACAACATGCCGACCCTTCTTCTTTCTCAGTTCGATCGTCCCTCTGAGCCTCGATACAGAGGAAGAAACATCTCCGCGGGCTTGTAGGATCCCCAGAAGACTGGTAAGGACGCCAGGACTGGAAACACTCCACGGAGCTCAGCCCAGCACGTCCACCATCTTGGGCATGCGCATTGTGTGCTGATATTACCACATTATATGAGCTATTTATAAGCAAAAGCTCTGGTCATGCCATTTCACATTTAATAAAAATGATCACAGAATTGAAGACTAAGAGTAACCTACCATTGAGCCATCTATTGAGCTCATTTTCAAGCCACTGAATAGTGTTACGCAGTGTTTTGTTTTTCTCTTTTTCTTTTTCATATTTTTTCTTCCACTGTTCTGCAGTTAATTCTACATTAACGCACACTGTATTCTTGATAGTCTTGGCTCTATAATGGCAGATTAAAAGTTAACTAAATATAGGGTTGTTTAAACTGTATAGAAGATTTCAATGCTAATCTTCAGCCCCAATCCCTTTTCTGAATAATTAAAACAACATGTACATATTTTTGTCACCTTTATGCAGCTTCACAGCATGGCGCATTATATCTAGTTCATCTTTTATATGATTGTAAGAAACAGAAGCTCAAAACAGTTGTATAGCAGAAAACAACACCAGTTGCAAATAGGAGTGTGGCAAAATAAGCCAGATGAAAAAAAAAACCAACAACCTTCAGTTGAGAAGGCTATGTATCTCACTTATGACTTTGTATCCCAATAACACAGCAATTACCAGATACATATCCCAGAAGGTCTAACTCAGGGGTCGGCAACCTGAAACATTGAAAGAGCCACTCGGAACTGGTTCCCTCACAAAAGAAAAAACTGGGAGCCGCAAAAAGCATGTGCACATGTGCGGAACAGGGGGCTTGATGAGTGGAGCCTAAGGCAGGGGTCGGCAACCTGAAACATTGAAAGAGCCACTTGGAACCGGTTCCCTCACAAAAGAAAAAACTGGGAGCCGCAAAAAGAGTGTGCGCATGCACGGAACAGGGGTCTTGATGAGTGGAGCCTAAGGCGAGACATGCACCGGCCCTGCCCCCCGCTCTCATTCACTCACCTTTGCTTGGAGAAGCTTCTCTCTCGCTCTCATTCACTCACATTTTGTTTGAAAAAGCTTCCCTCTCCCACACTTTGCTCGAAAATGCTCTCTCTCGCACTCATTCACTCACCGACTGGAAAGGCCAGCCGCGGAGCCTCCATTGACTTTCATGGGGATGCTTGGCAATGAAGGGGCCGATTGAAACCGCTCCTACTGCTGCTACTACTACTACTACTACCAGCACTTTTCCACTTGCTGCTTGGTTCCGATGAAACCGGAGAACCCCTGGATGCCACTGCTGGGAGTGGAGGAGGCTGCCTGGGTTCGGCTGTAGTGGAAGCCGACGACAGTAGCAGTGGAGGCGGCGGCGAGAGAGATGCTGGAGGTCCATTGCATCTCCGCCAGCCTTCGCCTCCCCCGCAGAACCACATTCCTGTGCCGGCCCCCATGCCAGCAATTACCCAAGGGCCGGGTAATTGTTCTGGCGGCTGCGGCTCCCGGACAACAGCATTAGGCTACCCCAACAGCAGGCAGGCGGTGCTGCCCGGACAAACCGCTGCTCCTGCTGCCACAACCACCAAACATGGCAAGCCCTCGCTTTCCTTAATCATCCCCTCCCCTTCCAACTTTTCCAATGAACAGCTCCCGCCACACCCTAAAAACAAGCTCCACGCCTAGGGTCTGGCGTTTCGAAGTTTCCGAACAACTCCACCCCCCCACCCCCACTTCGCCCTATGCCGGCTACGTCCCATGCTAGGAAGGCGAAGCCCGCCAGCTCCAGGGCTGGTCTTTCCAGGGAGATGTGTGCGGTCAAACCGTTGAGCCAGACATCCCTCCCTGCCCCTTTAGGCAGGCGTAAGCGGGGGGCGGGGCTGATTCAACCTGGGACTTGACAGGAGACTGGACTCATCACTCTGCCTTCTGGGCCGGGACGGCGAGGACGCTGAGGAGAGGCTTCAGCCTGCGAAGCTCAGCCAAGGAAAGGCGTGGATTCAAGAAGAGCCCTTCGTCCCAGACCACACGCCGCACTTGCCCAGTCCAGCCGGCATCAGCTTACCTGTCTCTCACACCTGGCCTCCCAGCTCTGCCAGTCCCACGCAAACTCCCCAGTCTAGTGGGAACTGCATGGCGCAGCCAACAACTTTCCCTCCCCCCCTTCTGTCCCTCCCGGCTTGCCTAGCCCAGCCTCTGCTGCAGGAGAAGCCAATGGCAGGCGCGGCCTCCCGGAGGTAGCCCGGCTCTGCGCACCACGCCCTCAGTGGCAGCAGGAAGGCGCTTCTCGCCTCCCTGTCCAGTTTACTTTGCGAGGAGGCGGAAGGTGGAACTGGTAGCGCCGTGCTTGTACACTATTATGTCCGACTGCCAAGGGATCACGGAATACGGGAACCTCCCAGCAGGGAGCCGCCACACTTGCCGTCTTTGGCGGCTGTGGCGGCAGGAGCAGAGGTGTGTTTAATACATCATCCTTCCATGGGTCTGCCTCTCTCCTGGCTGGATCTCTTAATAACGGCGAGGGGGTGAGGAGGCTGTAACGAGAGGGGCAAGCAGCCTTTCCCCCTGTCTGTCTGTCTGCCTGACAAGTTTACCTCAGGTAGAGAGGCGGGAAGCAGAAGCCTGAATACTCTTCAATGAGTGGCTGAAAGCACCTACCCCCCGCTCCGACATTGCTGGTGGCGGGAACAGCCAGTTTCTTATAGTGATGGCACTGATCCGGGCTGCTCTCCTCCCAATAGTAACAAAACCAGGGAGCCCCACCACTCTGCCCGACATTCATCGTGGCTGCTGCGGCAAAGCCGGGAAGGCGAGCGAGCCAGAAGGAATGTGCCATCTCCGGCAGAAACCCCCGCCAAGCAAGCAAGCAAGGTAGGGCATGAGGTGCGCCAGGCTGTGCCTTTGCCCGTGTCCCGCTCGCTCGCCTCTCCAGCTACGCTGCTGGGTTGCAGGGAGAGAAACGGGCTTAGAGGAGGAAGAGGAGGAAGCTCTCCCAAGCTCAGCAGGCTCCAGCAGCCTCTGGGCCGCTGAGGGTGGGTTGGGGAGGGAGGGAGGACGCGTCAGGTGGACCTGCGGCGCAATTCAACAGAGCGAAGTGGCGTGAAGTGAGGCAAAAGCAGATAAAGAAGCCGCAGCCTCATAAGTGAGGAAAGTTTGGCTGCTCCTGTTCCGGCTCAGCAGCCGCCAAAAGCCACCAAAAGCCGCAGGGGTCCGGGTGTCTGTCTGTCTGTCTGTCTCTCTCTCTCTCTCTGTGTATTTGATGGACCCACTAATAAGGTTCCCCTCGCTTTTCATTGATGGAAGTGGGTCGAAATCATAGCAGTAGTTTTGATTGATTGTCCTGGTCTGAAACCAGATTCATTGAAATCTGCCAGACTGCTACTGTATGTATACACAGAGAATGGAAGCCCTTTTGATTTCGGGGGAGCCACTTTTACCCTAAGTCTGGTCTCCTGTCAAGTCCCAGGTTGAATCAGTCCCCCCCACCCCCCGCACGCTCCATCTGACTGACCCACTCACCTTTCCAGCAGTCCTCCTGTCTCTTTCTCCACTGCCACCACATGCAATCTGAGGAAGAAAAGAGGTTTGTGGGCAGTCCCACAAACAGCTTGTGGAAAGTCCCACAAACCAAAGAACCTCAACCAATCAATTCAAACTTTGCAAAGTTTTTTTCTGTGAGAAGTTTGAATTGATTGGTTGAACTTTTTTAGTCCCACTTTTTTTTTTTAGAGTGCACATGGCAGAGGAGGACTGGGAGCTGCAGGAGACAGCTGAAAGAGACCCATGCGGCTCCGGAGCCGCGGGTTGCCGACCCATGGTCTAACTTTCTATCTGTAATGGTTTATAATTGACAAGGAGCTTACAGAATGAAATACTGACAAGCTTTAAGAAAGATATTTTAGAGAAATAGACATTAAGCAAACATACACTGCTCAAAACCCGCATCAGAGAGACTTTGTGGAAGTCTAAAGTCTGTGTCGATGTAATCATTCTGCTTTTACAATCTCACTCTTAATCTCACCTCTGACCAAATAATAGTGTAGATTTTGTTTCAGATTCATTGTAAGATGATGGGGAGCAGCAAATAACAATTGTGGTTCTACAATTGCCTCCTAAAGAATCTTGTAAAATTCTGGTCATTTTACTATCTCGATAAGGTACATAAGTCTGCAAGTAAGAAAAAGCTTTTTTACTTTACTGTACTATAGACAGGTGAAAATATTTTGTATTTTTCTAAACCAAGAACCATTTAAGTTTAATTCAGCATGGTATTTTCAATCAGGAGGTTCTATGCTGTAATTACACTTAATGTAATTGAGCACAATTATTAAAATATTCAACACATACTAAAACAGTAAAGGGAATTAACATGAGGGTAACACATTTTATGGCTGAAATTAAGCAATTTGCATCAGGCATTTACAAATCATTGACATACTTACACTATTTTCAGCTAAAGCAGAAATGACATTTCCAAGAGCTGACAGAGATTTGTTGATATTTTTAGCTTCATCCAATACTGCACCTTCTGCTCCAGTTTTACTAACCTAAGATAATGTGAAAGATTGTAAGTCTAATCAATCTGTATTTAACAAATTTTGGATTGTAGCTAGAAAGACACCTTTAATATAGCATTTGCATTTCCCACTGAAACACTTTTCCCCATGTATCCCCATCCCAAACCAGTTCCTGATGATTTTTCAAAATTATGGAGAATCTGCAAAAGCTATACATAAGTCACATGTCATTTTAAAACAAGTGTTTCACCTCCGGGTGAAATTCAAGGTGCTGGTTATTACCTATAAAGCCCTACATGGCCTGGGTCCGGGTTATTTGAGGGAACACCTGCTGCCGGCATCAAACGCCCTTCGCCCAGTGCGCTCCCACAGGGAGGGTCTGCTCAGGGTTCCGCCGGTGAGAGATTGCCGGCGGGTGACACCCAGGGATAGGGCCTTCTCAGTGGGAGCGCCTGCCCTCTGGAACCAGCTGCCGGTGGAGCTGAGAACTGCCCCCGACCTCCGATCATTCCGCCGGGGCCTGAAGACCTGGCTCTTTGAGCTCTCGGGCCCAGGCTGAGGAGAAATTTTTAATTGGGGTTTTTAAGAGTACAGGGTCAATTTAATATTTTTTAATCTGGTTTTTAACTTTTGTATGTTGGATTTTTTAATTCCCTGTAAACCGCCCTGAGTCCTTAGGGAAAGGGCGGTATATAAATGTAACTAAATAAATAAAATAAATAAATAAGTAGCCCATATTAAAATGCAGTTTTAAAATTATAAAAGGAGTCAACCAAGAACTCTAGAAATGTGTTATATACAGTATATTATAAAATAATGCAACATGAAACAGTTATTTACAGGTAGTTCTTGATTTATGACTGTTCTTTTAATGATGGTCCAGAATTATGATGCCTTCAGAAAGAGTGCTTTACAGCCCATAAAACATTTCTAGCCATCTCAAAAGACTGCACTCTCTCAGTCACATGATCAATATCTGGATGCTTGGCAAGCTGTTAACCCTGTTCACAACTGATTGCCAAGTGGCCTGCAATCATGTGATCACCATTTGCAATCTTCTCTGCCAGCTTCATCAGAAAGTCAAGGGGGAAGCCACCAGGGAAGGTTGCAAATTGCAAGCTGCTGTCAGCAAGAGGACTCCCTCTCATCACTGGGGGATGGCTGAAAGAGCTGCCTCCTGAAGGGAGCCGAACTCCTTTGATGGGTTGTAGAAATGTAGCCAGAATCCTGAAGATTTCACCCTTGTTCCTGCACCCCGCCAAAGGAATTCTCTTCCATGGCCAGAGAGGAGTCGAAATTCTTTGGGAGGCAGCTCTTTCAGCCAGTCAGCATGGTTAAGGAGAGTGCCATGCTTGAGGCAGGTAGAGGTGGCCCAGCACAGGCCACACGTGAGTGTCTCTTCATTCAGGAGCTGAACATTCTGCTTGGATTTTGACAGGATTTTCAACTCCTGAGTGGCACCATAGATGAATGCCTTAGATGCACTTTTCTCTGATATATGCAGGGGAGTGGGGGGGAGAGACCCGATGTTGAAAGAGATAAATGACACCTTATTTTCATTTTTCTTTCAAAACATTAAAGTGTTACCTTTTCACTACCTGCCAAGTCTACAAGATAAAGCTTTCCACTCAATTTCTGCTCTGTTTGAGTGTTTTCTTGCTTTACATTAATGAGAAAGATGCTGTGACTCCGAGAGCTATGTTCATTCATATCTGTAAAAGAACAGTTTTAAAGCTTTATAAATGTCCACTCTGGCAACAGTCTTTACTGTTGAATTATAAGTGTCTCATAAATCAAAGCAGAATAAATTAATGAATCAATCTAAAAACAATATATTCCTTTATCAAAGAACTGTACCAAATCTATGAAACTAAATCTTTCATTTTTAAAACCATATTTATTTGCCATTGCAATAAGGAAGGAATTAAAAAATAGAGACACTCTTAAGTCAAGCTTGACTCCTTGTGGCTATCTAGACAGCACCACAGAAGTGCCTTGCTTTTTCCCCCCATAAGGAAGGTGTCAGAATCCATTTATATCATATTCATAAATGGAATGTTTCAAACATTGTTCCATGGATTCTGCCATCTCCCGAAGAGAAGAGAATAGATGTGTATTGAACCAGCAATAGGCATTTCAAAGGAAAGGAGAAGCCTTTTGAACTGGGGAAACAAAAGGGGGGGGGCTAGCATCTGGGTTTTGTCACGGAAGACAGCAATAAAACATGAAGGGTCCTAAGTTCCTTTTTCCCATGAGATGGATGATATGAGAGAAAGGATGGGGGACTGACCAAATGGGGTTAAGGGGGGTTAAACCAGGAACTCTTTATAAGGGTTTACTTCGTGGAATAATATAAGTCCTGTCTCGTTCCTACAACCAAGCATGTCATAGTAAAGATTCTTTTTTGGAAATAGATTTGACTCCAAGAATTTTGTCTTCCTAAGACGTGGTTTGGGGTGGGTCCTGACATTAGACAGGACTTGCACTGAAAGTCAACCTGGGAAGAGGAACCTTACCGGGGGACTTTGCAAATTAATATGATGTCCGACGATGAAGCAAGAAGGGAGGGAAGCCCCACGGAGAAGGAGCCTTCCTCCCAACCGAATTCCCAGAAACATTGGGAAGCTGAAGCGTCATATTCCTCCTGGGAGGAAACGGCGGAGCAGCACGAACGAAAACCCCGGTGGTCGATGGGCGTTGGAAGGAAAAGTGAGTGGGAAAAGGCTTCGGGAGAAGTGACCCTGAGACGGAGCGACCACCAACCGGAATGGAAACAAGAGATGGAGAACTCCCTGCACGCCAGTGAGGAAGAGCGGATTCTGGAAAAAGCTATTGACTTGATGAAAACAACCCTGAGCTCACTAAGGGAGGAGAGAGCTGGAAACCGCAACCGACACAACACCTGGGGTCGCAACTGGAGGGGTAACGGAAGGGATCCAACACCTGAAACCCCAGGGCCGTCCAATGGAACAGGAGCCGCTGACTCAGCGGTACCCACCCACCCCCAGACCCACAGACGGGGATCGAGATGAGGAGCGATACACTCTGCGGCGCAGACAACACTCCAGCCAAAGATTCCCACCCCTGGAAGCAAAGTTCAAGGGGGAGCCATCACAACTGGGATTTTTCCTAACCCAAGTCCTCAGCTACATGGAAGAGTACGGACGGGACATTCCCAGTGACAAAACACGCATCCGAATTGTGCAATCTGCCCTGGACGGGACGGCTGCAGACTGGGTGGTGAACCTGCATGACTCCAACGCCCCAGAACTCAACGACTTCAACCGATTCATGTCATCCTTGAGGCGACGATTCGAGGACCCTTTGGCTGACCGGAAGGCCCGGGAGAGAATCAAAACAGTGAGGCAGGGCAGGAGAACAGTGGCCGAATATACCCAAGAATTCCGAGCCATCGCCAGCAAGCTGAACTGGCCAGAAGACATACTCCTTAGCCACTTCAAAGACGGTCTAAACTACGACCTGTATGACGCTTGCCTGCCTCGGGGAGACCCCTACCATCTCGACGACTGGTATGTCCTGGCAGAGGAAGTGGAAATAGACCTATTGAAGAGACAACGCAGAGGAAAACCATGGGGCCGCCCGCCACTCGAGCAAACACGTGAGGGGGAAAACCCACCGGCCACTGCTAAAAAATCAAAGGGATGTTTCAATTGCGGGAGAGAGGGCCACCATGCTGCAGAATGTCGTTCGAAAGCCCCTCCACGCAAAACAGAGGCACCATCTTCCAAAAAGCTGGGGAAGTCTCAAGGCAACCCAAAAGAATCTTCCATGAAGGGGACAGAGGCTGTAGAGTCCACAATTCCTGCCAAAACCTGGGATTGGACTCCGGCCTACACTGCAGGGGCGGTGGACACCTCGGAAGACAGCTCAGAGGGAGAACCTTTGGTAAGTGGACCTCTTCCACCCATACTTAAGACAGTGACTATATTAGCTTCCTCTGTACCAAAAGCCAATGAAATAAAAGCTCTGATAGACTCTGGCTGCATCCGCTGCCTTATCAGCCCAACACTGGTGGAGGAACTGAGCATCCCAGTGAGGAGGCTAAAAGAACCAATCTCCTTCAGTCAATTAGATGGGTCTATAGCAGGGGGGGGACCAGCTACCCTAGCCACTCTACCAATCCACATGTCCCTGGGGTCCCATGAGGAGGACATAACGTTTATAGTGGCCCCAGGCATGGAATGCCCAATGATTTTAGGACTGGAATGGCTGAAGAAATGGAACCCCGGGATAAACTGGAGGACTGCAGAACTCAACTTCCCAAAAGGGGAACAGGAAAACGTAAAACCCCCAAACACCCCCCCAACCCAGAGGGAGGAGACAGCAGCAGTGGGGAAAGAGAAGGGGCTACCAGAGATACCGGAGGAATACAGGGACCTGGCTGAGGTTTTCAGTGAGGAAAGAGCAGATGAGCTTCCCCCCCACCGCCCCACAGACTGCACCATAGAATTCAAACCTGGGGCAAAACTCCCAAAACCCAGGATGTATGCCATGAGCCCAAGGGAAATGGCAGAAATGGAAAGATTCATAAAGAAAAACTTAGAGGATTTATTGAGCCCGCCAAACCCAAAGTAGCCGCCCCGGTTCTGTTCAGGGAGAAGAAGGATGGGTCTTTTCGCTTGGTTGTGGACTATAGAAATCTGAACACAATTAGTGAATGTAATCTGTACCCCCTTCCCCTAATGAAGGATATGCTATCGAAAGGAAAGATTTTTACCAAACTAGACCTGAGGGAAGCATACTACCGTATTAGGATTAAGGAAGGAGACGAATGGAAGACTGCATTCAACTGCCCAATGGGGTGCTATCAATTCAAAGTATTGCCATTCGGACTGCAAGGGGCCCCCGCAGTCTTTATGCAATTAATTAATGACGTGCTGAGAGAGCACCTATATAAGGGGGTCCTGGTTTACCTCGATGACATCCTTATCTTCACAGAAACCAAAGAGGAACATATCAAACTAGTCAGAGCAGTCCTGAAGAAGTTGCGAGCTGCCCATTTATATGCTAAATTATCGAAGTGTGAATTCCATCAGGAAAAAATCGACTACCTGGGATATCACATATCCCCAGAGGGCATCGAAATGGACCCTGAGAATGTCAGGGCAGTACTAGAGTGGGCACCCCCCCCGCACACGGAAGCAATTGCAAAGTTTCCTGGGGTTTGCAAATTTCTACCGCCAATTCATCCCCGCATTTGGCCAAATAGCCATGCCCCTCACAAATTTGTTGAAAATGAAGGGGGGGTCACCCGTGAAACCCAGCCAGCCTCTAAAATGGTCAATGGAATGTCAAGCAGCATTTGAGAGGCTAAAGAGACTCTTTTCTGCGGAACCTGTACTTAAACACCCAGATCCCAACAAACCTTTTGTAATACAGGCAGATGCAAGCGACGTAGCAGTCGGAGCCGTATTACTACAGGAAAATGATGAGGGGGCGTTGCAACCTTGTGCATATACATCCAGGAAACTTACAGAAACTGAACAACGATGGCCAATATGGGAGAAGGAAGCATTCTCATTAAGGTGGTCATTATTAACTTGGCGTCAATTTTTGGAAGGAAATAAAATACCTTTCCAAGTCTGGACAGACCACAAAAATTTGGAAGCACTAAAAACGCCCAGGAAACTCACTCCTAAGCAAGCCCGCTGGTCCCAACACTTTCACCGATTCAACTTCACTCTCAAACACTTGCCGGGGGGGAAGAACTTCCTGGCTGATGCATTATCTCGCATGCCCCAATAGAATAGCACACGGGTAACTGACTTTAAACCACTCGTACCAGAACAACAACTGGCAGCACCAGTCACCACCAGGGCACAAGTAAAAATGAAGCCGGAAGTGGATAGCCAAACCGGAATAGAATTCCGAAAGTCCTTGGAAGGGGACGAATGGTTCCAGAAAAATAGGCATGTGTGCACTATTAAAGATGGGTTACCTTGGGTGGGTGAGAAGCTATACATACCTGCCACCCAGAGGACCAATTTCTTGCAACTGTGCCATGATACAAAATCAGCAGGACATTTCGGGTTTGTAAAAACATTACACTTAACTAAAAGACAATTTTGGTGGCCATCTATGAAAAAAGACATAGAAAGCTACGTGGGCAGTTGTCAAATTTGCGCAATGGCCAAGAGGTTACAAGGGAAATCGCCAGGACTGTTACAACCAGTGGCGAATCCCTCAGCCCCATGGAAAGAAATAGCCATGGATTTTATTGTAGAACTACCAGAAAGCAACGGAAACACCGTTGTCTGGACTGTCACTGATCTGTTCTCTAAGCAAGTCCATTTCATACCTTGCCCAAAAATTCCAACTGCAAAAGCATTAGCAAAACTTTTTGTACAGCATATTTACAGATTGCATGGGGCACCACAACGCATCATATCTGACAGGGGGGTGCAATTTACCTCAGCATTCTGGAAGGAATTTTTATCTCTGTTAGGAACCACCCAAGGACTGACATCTAGTCATCATCCTCAGGGTAACGGGCAATCGGAAAGGGCTAACTCTGTACTTGAGCAATATTTAAGATGTTATATAAGCTTCCAACAGTCGGACTGGTCGGATCTACTGCCTTTTGCAGAAGTGGCATATAACAACGCAGTTCACTCCAGCACAGGTTACACTCCTTTTCAAGTAGCCACAGGCCAGAGCTTCAACCCCATACCTGATCTAACTCCAAAAGAACCGGTAATTCCAGAACTAAAGGAATGGATTGCTCAATTACAATACACCTGGCCTATTGTCAGAAAAGCATTAACAGAGGCTAGATTAGCACACAAGACACAAGCAGACAAGAAAAGAGCCGATCCCACACCGTTCAAGGTGGGAGAGATGGTATATCTGTCTACAAAATACCTTAAGTCTCTCCAACCCTGTAAAAAACTAGGACCAAAATACATTGGACCTTTTCCAATTAAAAGAATCATAAACCCAGTAACAGTTGAATTAGGACTACCTAAAAATCTTAGACGAATACACCCAATCTTTCACTGCAGTCTAATAAAGAGAGAACAACAATCTCCCCTACGAACAAAAATTCCACCACCACCACCTCCCATCATGGTGGAAGGAGAACAACATTTTGAGGTGAAAGAAATTCTGGATTCCAGGAAACATCATGGAACAACTCAATATTTAGTGGCTTGGAAACACCTCCCCTCCTCAGAAAATGAATGGGTCAGCAAACACCATGTTAAAGCACCAAAGCTGCTTAAGAGATTTCATACAGAATATCCGAACAAACCGAGTTAACATTTACATATGGTTTTTTTCTTCTCTTTTCTTTTCTTCCCCTACAGATGGACACATCTTTTTTCTAAGGAGAGCGGACTGTCAGAATCCATTTATATCATATTCATAAATGGAATGTTTCAAACATTGTTCCATGGATTCTGCCATCTCCCGAAGAGAAGAGAATAGATGTGTATTGAACCGGCAATAGGCATTTCAAAGGAAAAGAGAAGCCTTTTGAACTGGGGAAACAAAAGGGGGGGCTAGCATCTGGGTTTTGTCACGGAAGACAGCAATAAAACATGAAGGGTCCTAAGTTCCTTTTTCCCATGAGATGGATGATATGAGAGAAAGGATGGGGGACTGACCAAATGGGGTTAAAGGGGGTTAAACCAGGAACTCTTTATAAGGGTTTACTTCGTGGAATAATATAAGTCCTGTCTCATTCCTACAACCAAGCATGTCATAGTAAAGATTCTTTTTTGGAAATAGATTTGACTCCAAGAATTTTGTCTTCCTAAGACGTGGTTTGGGGTGGGTCCTGACAGAAGGATTAAATTCAGGATAGGAGACAGTTGTATCATTCTTAAACTGTCTTCACCACCCTGGTGTCTGTCAATATATTGAATTATACATACCACAATTTATAATCTGTATATGTAAAAGACATATAGCCCGCAAGTCTCCCTACTAGTGGATAACTCTTCCTAGTAGGAAATGGAAAATCACTATTTAATTACTGAAATTGTTACAGAGATTGACATTTCCTTGAAGGAAAAGGGTTCTGATTAAAGAGAAGACTATTCTTTTGGACATTTTGCTTGAAACTGAAAGAAATGAAATTTTAATCTGGGGATTTAATGACTTTTTTCTTATTTCCTTTCTTTTTTTCTTATTCCTTGCATATTCTGCCCCATCAATTTTTTTCCTTTTCAATTTTTTTCATGTTTTTTTATATTTTATCTTTTGTAGAAATTTTTAAAAGGATGTACTTATCCACTGGAAAAAATAATTATTAATTAGAGTAACCTGACTTCTCAAAAAATTAAACTAAAACAAACCACTTACTTGTAACTGCTACATGCCTGTTTGATTTTCCTTCATCTATAGTATCCATTACTTCTTCTGGACTACATACAAAACGTTCAGTGCAGCCCTGTGAAAGTATATTTTAACATAATAAGTAATTAAACAATTTTTTATTTTATTTTTCACATTTCAGAACAACCCATCACCCTCTAATTCTAAAGGATGAAAGGTATATACTCAAATCTTATACTCACCTTCACATAAGGTACTCGGTTTTTGTCCTCATGAACAGAAAGATTGGTCTTTGAGACTAAAAGGGAAAAGAAATTACAACAGTCAATATTTTCTGATTAAATATCTAGAGTCTGTTGAGACTCTAGAAAGAGTGCAGAGAAGAGCAACAAAGATGATGAGGGGACTGGAGGCTAAAACATATAAGAAAGGGCTGCTGGAATTGAGGATGTCTAGTTTAATGAAGAGAAGGATGAGGGGGGACATGATAGCAGTGTTCCAATATCTCAAGGGCTGCCACAAAGAAGAGGGGGGGTCAACCTGTTCTCCAAAGCCCCTGAAGGCAGGACAAGAAGCAATGGATGGAAACTAACCAAAGAGAGAAGCAACCTGGAACTAAGGAGGAATTTCCGGACAGTGAGAACAATTAATCAGTGGAACAATCTGCCTTCAGAAGCTGTGAATGCTCCAACACCTCCAAGGTCCCTTCCAACTCTATATTATTATTATTATTATTATTATTATTATTATTATTATTATTATTATTATTATTATTATTATTATTATTATTATTATTATTATTATTATTATTATTCATTGCACAGTCAGCCAGATGTTCAGACTGGATTTGGCATTTTTGTCTACCTATCAAGTCCTTATCAAGGACCTGGGATAGGCAGATATGGATGTTTGATGGTATTACAGATATTGTCGCGGGATGGAAGCAGTTCCTAGTAAGGCTGCCTTTTGCAATTGACTAATGGCGAATTTGTCAATGCCAATGCTGTTCAAGTGGTGCTCCAGTTGTTTTGGGATTGCACCCAAGGTGCCTATTACTATTGGTACTACCCTTGCTTGCCTTTGCCACAGTCTTCCTATTTCTATTTGTAGGTCTTTGTATTTTGTTATCTTCTCCAGTTCTTTCTCATCTATTCTGCTATAAGTCCGGGGTGTTATGTTGCAGGTGCTTGTCTGTTTGAATTCTGAAGTCCCAGAGCAGTTTAACTTTATCATTTTCTATGACTTTCTCTATTTTATGATCCCACCAGTTCTTGCTTACAGGCAAATGATATTTCTTGCAGATCTTCCCATGCACCATTGTTGCTACTTTGTCATGCCGCTGCTTGTAGTCAGTCTGTGCGATCTTCTTGCAGCAGCTTACCAGGTGGTCCACTGTTTCTTCAGCTTCTTTGCATTTTCCTGGCTATAGCTGTTATTTGCTGCTTTATTATTTCCAGTGCTTCTTTGATCTTCCTTTTTTCCAAGTGGTATTTCTTGATTAGGTATTCTTTGGTCTTCTTGTTCTTCAGCTTCTTTTCTTTCATCTGTTCTAGCTTGCTTGCATGTGATCTTAACTTGCTGATCTTATTTTCTAGTCTAACCTTCCATTTTTGTGGTGCACTGTTTTTCTTCTTTGTTGATTTTGCATCCCAGGTATTCAGTTATAACTGCAGCTGTGCTGTACATTAGTTGGGTTGTTTCTTGCAGTGAATTGGTGCTTATACTTGATATTGCAGTATTTGCATCTTTTAATGCTTGTGGTAGCTGTTTCTTTGGAACAAGCTTTAATGCAGGCAGCCTTATTCTGTTGTTTTTGTGCTGTTCTAGATGCTCAGTTATTCTTTGTTTCAATTCTTTTATTTCTTTAGAGGTCTTTGTTCTTCCTGAGGAAGAGGTGCCTGGTTTCCAAATGAGAACAGTTGTATATGTCTGCTGGATTCCTTCACTGCCAACTCCCCCTGGCTTGCCTCTACATTGTGAATTACTTCTGGCAAGGCTTTGATTTCTTTACCCTGGGTAAACCTTTGCAGTTCATCCAATTCTGTTTCTGTGAATACTTTATTTCATATTATAAATCGGCGTTGATCTGCTAGTCTCTGTTCTGTTATTTCTGATTCTGGATGTTGTTCTTTCCAGAACTGGTGCATTCGTTTTAGATATCCTCTTCTTGTTGGACTTGATTTGTAATAACAGATCATTATTTCTTTGTTTTCAATCACTGTGTATCTACGACAGGTAAACACCTTTTCTTCCAGTAGTTCTACAGCTGCTGGCCCTGGTTGCTCAGCCAACAATCCTGAGTCCTGTAACCCACTTTTCACCAGATATCCAGGAACTCCAACATCTAGCACGGACCTTGTTAACCCGGGCGAGATCCGAGCCGGTATGGCATTCTGAAATTTACGTGTCACCATATTTTTTATGGGAGAGACTCTCTTTGTCTGACTCCTGTGATGAGACCTGTCCAGTATGGTTGAACCTCTGGCATAGCTCTCATCTTCCTCAGAGTACACAAGCCCCACAACCACGTCAAGGTAGTGCCTCACTGGGGATTATTATTATTATTATTATTATTATTATTATTATTATTATTATTATTATTATTATTATTATTATTATTATTATTATTATTATTATTATTATTATTATTATTATTATTATTATTATTATTCACACCCTGGACTAAGCAAATTCTATTTTTAACTGTGATAGAGTAGATAGTTCTGGTTCAAAAACAGAGTAAGACAATAAAAGACATTTCTTGCTACTATCAAGTACACATTTACTTATAACTGGGGGCATAAGCTATTCTCATAGTCGATAACTGTTGGCAGAACCACGATTCTCCACAAATACTTCTGGATATATTTTAATACCACCTTAATGCCATCATGTATTTTGTAGCAATTATTCCATAACATAATTATAAGACAAAGAAGTAGACTTCCATTTAATTGGTCACAAACTTGACACTTTTACTTTTCCATTAAATTTTATGTCCATATGGGTTTTCCCACTAGGTTTTAAATTCCTTAGCTTTCTTCCCTAGGAAAAACTCTATTCCCATGGATTTTACATTTTATACATTTTCCAAATCACTTTATTAACAATCATTTTACTGAGGTGAAGTGACAACAACTACCGGTATTCAAACTGTAGCTGTACAATTTATACAATGGCATTATATTATTTGCCACACAGGGCTGGCCTACCCTCTTCAAAATTCTGATCTGTTTTAGCTTTCATTACTAGCCTTTTGCATTTAATACAGTACAAGTAGTTCTCACTTAACAACTGCAACTGGGATTGGCAACTCCATAACTAAGCAACATGGTCGTAAAGTGAAACATCACATGACCACATGAGACTTGCATCAGTTCTACTGCAGTCATTAAGCTACTCACCCACGGTCATTACATGAGACATCACATGACCATGACTTGCAAATTACTGCTGGCTTCTCCACTAACTTTGGTTGTCAGAAGCCAGCTGAGAAACTTGCAAATGGCGATCGTGTGACTGCAGGATGCTGCAATCCTCTAAGTTTGAGGAGTGATCATAAAACTACTTTTCCAGCACTGTTATAATAATAATAATAATAGTAATAATAATAGTAGTAAAGTTGGAAGGAACCTTGGAGGTCATCTAGTCCAACCCCCTGCTCAGGCAGGAAACCCTATACCATTTCAGACAAATGGCTGTCCAGTCTCTTCTTAAAAACTTCCAGTGTTGGAGCATTCACAGCTTCTGGAGGCAGGTTGTTCCACTGGTTAATTGTTCTAACCGTCAGGAAATTCCTCCTTAGTTCTTGGTTACTTCTCTCCTTGATTAGTTTCCATCCGTTGCTTCTTGTCCTGCCTTCGGGCACTTTGGAGAAAAGCTTGTCTCCCTCTTCTCTGGGACAGCCCCTGAGATATTGGAACACTGCTATCATGTCCCCCCTAGTCCTTCTCTTCATTAAACTAGACATACCCAATTCCAGCAACCGTTCCTTATATGTTTTAGCCTCCAGTCCCCTGACCACCTTTGTTACTCTTCTCTGAACTCTTTCTAGAGTCTCAAAATCTATTTTACACCGTGGTGACCAAAACTGGATGCAGTATTCCAAGTGTGGCCTCACCAAGGCATTGTAAAGTGGTATTAACACTTCACGTGATCTTGATTCTATCCCTCTGTTAATGCAGCCTAGCACTGTGTTGGCTTTTTTGGCAGCTGCAGCACACTGCTGGCTCATATTTAAGTGATTTTCCACTAGGACTCTGAGATCCCTCTCACAGTTACTACAATTGAGCAAAGTACCCCCTATACTATACTTGTACATTTGGTTTTTCTCACCTAAACGTAGAACCTTACTTTTTTCACCATTGAATTTCATTTTGTTAGATAGCGCCCAATGTTCAAGTCGTGTCTAGATCCTCCTGTATCTTAAGCCTGCCTTCTGGAGTTTTGGCTATTCCTGCCAGCTTGGTGTCGTCTGCAAATCTGATGAGTTCCCAGTAGTAATAGTGTATACCTTTTTTTAAATGAAAATTATCAGTACTTTTGATCAGTGATGTCATCAAAGTAAACAAACCCACGTGGTGGTGATTACGTCAGCAGATCATGCAGAAGTAACCGCCCTATTTTCAGATAAGGCAAGCGGAAGTGACGTGTTGGCCTAAGCCCATCAAAATAAGCAAGAGTAACCCTAGCAGCCCTATTTTCAGATAAGGCATGTTGAACCTAACCCCCATCAATAAGTCAAGGCAGTCAAGCCTCTGGGTACATGATTAGCTTAACCCTAGACTAATTCTATGGACATTCAAAGCAAACAGAATAAGCTAAATAAAGTAAATAATTAACAGAGGCCTGTGTTTTTGGGAAACAAGCCCTACTTTGGGGAGCTGTGAAATTAAAAAAATGCTTTTTATTTCTAAACATTCTAGTCTAATGATGCTTTTAATTTTTGTGGAGTTTTAAAAATCAGCGCCTCAAAAGCTGGGAAAAAGGAGCCCCTAAAAGGCATTTTAATTCCTGTTAATATTCCTTGTCTCTTTGCTGTAGGGGGGGGGAGAATAAATTTTATTAAGACCGTGCTTTGTACGGTTACATGTACATGTGGATTTGAGGGCTCAATTGACAAAATATGTCTCTTTAGATTTTTACAAAGGTAAAAACCAGCTGCAGGTTTTTAATTCCCCCCTCCCCGCATTCGAGAAAATGATTTTAAAACCTCCTAGAAATAAATACCTTTTAGAAAAAAAGGGGTTAAATGCAAGCCCTGGCTGTCCTAGGCATTTTGCCAGTAATCATGAATTTCATCTACTTCCTGTTTTACAAGGCCAAGATATAATTCCCCTTATCTGCCACTTCTTTCATTTAACCATCAACACACTATTAATATGTGGACATCAATGTCTTACTTCCTTATTTGTTAAATGGTACAATAATGTTTTAATGTTCTCGTGTTTTTCCTGTTTTTCCAGTTTTTATTGTTTTTAAATGTTTTTTATAAAATTTTAAGTTAATGTTTTTTTAAAACAAGTTTTATTAGTTTTCCAATTTAACATCAAAATATTTAGAAAGCATCATGGTGACTGGGTAATCAAAGGTTCAATAACAGAGTTTTTAGTACCTATCTCAGGTTACATTATCAGAACATCGTTCTCTATTTCCCTTAACATTTGATATAACATGCTTAAACTAGAAAATTTCTAACAATAACATGCTCATTTAAAACAATTATCAATCTATTTTTAGTTATACATATCCATATCCTGTTTTTAATTTTTCCTAATTTTTAATTTTAATTATAGTATTCAAGTTTAGCCTCTAACATCCATAATAGCATCCATAACCCAAATTTCCCTTATTTCACTACACAAAATTTATAACATCTAAAATAAACCTAATACCTATATAGGTAAATTCTAGTTTTATTTCATAAACATTTTCTATTTCTCATCCTGATACATCACAGCTTACTAATACAATAACCTAGATTTGTCAATCTATTTTTACTTATGCATATCCATGTTCTGTTTTGAATTCTATCTAATTCTTAATTGTTAGTTAAAGTATTCAAATTTAACCTTTAACATCCTTAATAGCATCCATAACCCAAATTTCCATTGTTTCACTACACAAATTATAATATCTAAAATAAGCCTAGTAAATAGATAAACATATTCTAGTTTTATCTCATAGAGATTTTCTATTTCATAACCTAATAGATCACACCTTACTAAAAGAATAGCCTTTAGTAGCTCTCTAACAGTTCATTTTTTTAAAAACCTAACTCTAGCTTTCTTTTTCTGCCAACCAGGTTTCCAGACCAAAAACTTTGGGTAGTCAGATAGGTCTCCCTTCGTTCCAGCACATATTGCTTGAATCAAGGGAGACTGTCTAGCCATCAATGATTCAGAAAAGCTAAACCATTTACAATCATTGAGTTGTTGTACTGATGGTTCAGATCTCTGTATTTGCTCTAATATCTTTATCTTCTCTTCAGTCTGGTCTCTTCCTTCCTCTGGTATCTTCTGATTTAAGTAGAAGGTTGTATCCAATTTTGTAGTTATTGCTTGGTTGTCCAGGTTTTCAATAAGCTGTCTTTGTTGATCTTTAGCATCCTCTATTTTGGTGTTATTTTTTTCCACTTCATGTACTTTTGGAGTTGTAAGTTCTTTAGCTGGAGTCAAAATTTGGATGTTAAGTTTTTCAATATCTTTTTGTTGTTCCTTAGAGTCCTCTGTCTTAGTGGTGGTTCCTTCCAGTTTTGTTGTTTTCTGGGTTATAAGTTCTTTAGTTGGGGTCTGGGTTTCAATTTGTGGTTTCAAGCTAGCACCTTTATCTTTCAGTCTAGAATTAATTATCTCAGTAGCTTCAAGAATTTTTTCAAGTATAAGCTTATAGTTAATCAAAGTTTGTAGCTGGTTTCCGTCCATTTCTGGAATAGTTATAGTCTTTTAGTGGAGGCTAATTTTTAAACAAGAGTCAGTAAATATTCACCTCCACAGTTCTTAGAAGCCAAATTCATCTCCCAGCTGTTTCAAGTTTTTATCTTTAGCTAATGCCAAGGAAGATCTGAGTTATAAATAGATTTACTTGCCAGGGATATTCGCTTGCTGTACCAGGCTTAACCACAAGATGTCCCCAGTGTTATTTAAAATCCCTTTCAGAAAGAATAGGCTTTTATCAAATTTAAGTTCTTCTTCATCTTTTTTCCTTTTTTGTCAAATGCATAAAATAGCCAGATCCCGTGAAGATAGGAGCTTTTTAGGTTGCCAAATGTAAGAGGGATGTAAGTCCAATTAGTTAATTATATTTTTTTCCAGGTGCTTTTTTCCCCAATGTATTCAAACGCCACCATTTAAGAGGGTGGGAGAAGAAAAAATTCCCTTCCCTCTCTCCTCGCAGGGGGAAGCAATTTCAGAGGGCTTTTAACAGGCAAAGAAAAGAAAGTTGGGACAGGGAGAAGGTAATTCTCACCCAGTTCCTCCACTATGCTTTCAAGTGCTAAGTTGTTAGTTTGGCCTCGGCTGGAAATGGGCCATGGAAGTGGCTGATCCTTTCTTCGTCGGTCCAAAGAGCTGCTCCAAGTCGAAGGGGAGGGCCACTGCCCTCCCATAATCAATCAGAGAATCCTCTTCCCCACTCGTCGCCCATCCAAGGTGTCTTTCAACCCCCTTTCAGGGGTCCCTCAGTGAAAGAAAGCCAGACGGCGGGAGGAGCGATCCCCCGCACGTCTGCCAGTGCCAAGATCCAGAACCGGAAGCCAAATTTTAAGTTAATGTTTTGAATTGTAAGCCACCCAGAGTCATTTACTGAGATGGGCAGCTACAGAAATCAAATAAATGTCCCACTCTTAAACCTCTACAATTTTCTTACCTACTTAAATTTGTCCCCATGAGTTCATTTTACTTGACTCTCTTTAGTTCTTCAAGAATTAACTTTCAACTACACTTGGGTTCATGTACTTCATATTTCATTAGAGTTTCCAAACAATTCTCAATCACAGTAACAGACAATTACATTTAAGATCAAGTTTGATTATGCTTTGTTTACAAGAAAAATGTCCCTATTCCTCCTCAAAAGAAAGAATAAACTCACCATCCAAAAGGTCTCTTATTTTATCCAGATAAATTTCAAAATATGATACCTAAAAGAATATGGCATATGAAAACAAATTTCTGCTATACAAAGTCAATAAAACTGAAATAATGTATGTACGATTCATTTACAAACCTGATTACAATATTCTGAACCATTTTGTGTGTTACAAAGAAGCTCAAAAAATGTTAAAAATTCAATTTTAAAAAAGTGGACCTGTGACACTAAGAACTGATGTTTAGAAAATCAGAAATGATGCTGCATCTTAGCAAAGATGTCAGTAAAGTTAGACATCACTAGCTTATTCAAAATTTGTGAACTCAAGTACATGTACAAAACATACTTTTGTAAGACAGTACTGATCTATTCTCAGACCCCAAGAATACTTTGATTGGTTCTTAACAATGCACTCACTTTAACTCAGAGTTAAGTTTCATAAGAAAAAAAAACATTTGAGCTATATCTAACCTCAAACTAAAGGACTTAACAGTTGCACAATGAGAAATTGCATTGCTCTCATAATGTTTAAATGCCCTGTACACTCTATATACCTCCAAATTACTTCAGAGGAGTCCTCAATCCCTCAAAACCAACTCTGGATTCTTTTTGCTTTTGCATTCCACCAATGTGCCAACAGTGTCTCTACCACTGAAAAATGCCTATTAAAATCTACAGACAACAGTGGCAAAAAACCCCAACAAAAACCTGAAATTCCAGAGAATGCCTAGTTTTTCAGCATTTCCATCCCCAGTAGTCTTTCATTAGGGACCCAGATGACCACATCACTGTCAAAGGAATTCTAATTGTGATTTTTTTTTCCACCCAAGAATCCTGGCAAACTGCTTTGAGTTTATGAGACACAGAAACAAAATTTAAAAGTATTGAGCACAAGTAAGAGCCCTTATTAAGAATTATCTTGTAGCAATAACAGCATTAGACTGTAACTATTTTTCCACTCTTGTACCTTCTGCAGATAGCCAGCCAAAATGTATTCTGAGTCAATCTGAACAGGACTCTGGCTGTTAAGTTCCTATAAAATTGACTGAGGCATAGACTGAATTTGGCCATTTGGGAGGAGTTTGAGGCTACTGGTCTCAAGGTAGTAGACAGAGTCATTGCACCTGTAATGGCTACCCATGTTTGGTTAAGGAGGTGGTGGTCCATGCCCTTCTCAAGAAACTATTGCTGGACCCAACAGTACTGGACAATTTTCATTTTGATAAAGGAGAGTATTTTTATCTCTGGATTGAAAGGAGGTGACCTTGCTGCTCTCTAAACTTGGTTGTTTTCTTGCAGATGTTTCATTATCCAAACTAGGTAACATTATCAGTGCAAATAAGGGAGTGGGAGTTGCTCTCAATTTATATTCTAGTGCTGTGGTGGTGAACCTATGGCATGCGTGCCACAGGTGGCACGCAGAGCCCTCTCTGTGGGCACGCGCGCCCTCGCCCCAGTCCTATGCCTTCCGCTGGGTTTTATAAAACCTTTTTGCCTTAGGCCTCCGCTGCCATGTGCAAAAAAAAGGCTCAATCAATCAATCAATCAATTTCAACTTCTCAGGGGAAAAAGAAGATCTCACAAAGTGGGAATTGATTGAACTTTTTAGCCCCACCCAGTCTGCCGTTACCACTGCAGCCACGCCCACCCAATTGGCCATACCCACCCAATTGGCCATACCGACGCAGTGTGCCAAGCCCACCAAGCACCCAACGATACATAAGTGGGTTTTGGGTTGCAGTTTGGGCACTCAGTCTCTAAAAGGTTCGCCATCACTGTTCTAGTGGCTGTCCCTGTCAGTGTTGGTGGGGTTGGTCTTAAGAGATTTTTTTGTTGGGCTGTTTACTGTTAGCTTGTTTGGCAGTTCCTTGATTGGGGTGTTGTTTGCTTCTTGATTGTTGGTCTGATGTTAATCTTGGTGTTAATCTATGCTCATCTGGTTGTTGATTGCTGGTGGGGAGGTGTTTTGGTCTTTTTGTTCCCTTTTTGGTGTGTTGACTGTCTCTTCTGCATAGTCTATAGATGCTATTTATGTCTGTAGGTGTATTGATGGCTGATTTGTCAGAGTTTTATTTTTTTATTTTAATTCCATTTATATCCCGCCCTGCTCCGAAGACTCAGGGCGGCTTACAAGCTTAGCCTTCATTCTATGTATATGCCTGCTTATTAGGGCTTTCACACACACACCCCAAGCGGCATTATTACAAAGTCAGCTTAATTGCCCCCAACAATCTGGGTCCTCATTTTACCTACCTCAGAAGGATGGAAGGCTGAGTCAACCTTGAGCCTGGTGGGATGCGAACCTGCACTAATTGCAGGCAGCTGGTGTTACTTAAGGAGGCATTAGCCCACTGCTCCACCAAGGCTGACACCAAGGCTGACACCAAGTGTCAGGCTTCCAGGGATTCTCTAGCATTTTTCGTCTAGGATGGTCCGGGTTTCCCAGTTTAAACTTGGTTAAGTCTGTCCATATGTTGTGAAATTTCATCATATCTTCTGACTACTAGTTGGTGTTCATGGATGTACTCTGCTAGTCTTCTCCCTGTTTGTCCCACATAGTGGCTGTTGCAGTCTTTACACTGTATGTTGTAGATGAGTCCAGTTTTTTCTTCTGGGGCTGCTGGGCCTTTTGTTTTACTTAGGATGTTTTGGAGAGCTTTAGTTGGTTTGCGTGCTACACTGATGCTATGTGGTTGTAATAGTCTGTTGGTGGTTTCTTAGATGTTTTTGATGTATGGCAGTGTTATCCTTCCTACAGCTTGTGTTGGTTGTGCAATATTGGGTTGAGTGGTCAGGCACTTCTTGATGAAGTTGCATGGATATCCATTTTGTTGGAAGATGTTGTATAGATGATCTGTTTCTTTTTTCTGATGTTCAGGGTTTCTTTCAATTCTTAAATTAATAATTTGATACAAAATACAATGATACAGCCACTGCTTGGTTAACAACTACCTTGGTTAGTGACCATTCAGAAATACAATGGTAATAGAGTGATAAAAACCATCAGGTTTACTTAGGAAGTTTTAGAGGGCTTTAGTTGCTGATGTCATGTGGTTGTAATAGTCTGTTGGTGGTGTTGATCAGGAGGAACAACATTCTTCTATTGAAATGGCTGAATTAAATAAATGAAATAATAAGCACCTGTCCCTAGCTCAGAGGAGGGATGATAGGAAACCATGGGCTTACTAAATATACTTATACCAATAAGATAAAAACCACAGCAGGCTTTAGATAGATAGATAGAGAGAGAGAGAGAGAGAGAGAGAGAGAGAGACAGATATATAGAGATATATAGAGAGATATGTATAGATAGATAGATATGTTGATATATATATATTGATGTTGATATATTTCCTTCTTGTGTAACTAAAGTATAAAAGCATGTTGAAGAAATAATTTGGGTCCACACCATCGCTGCCAACCTGGAAGGAGAGCCTTGGGATGGCTGGTATCCCTCCATGATGCAGGGGCTCTGGAACTGGCCGACCTGGATCCATTTATGCAGACCCTGCAGGAACGGTTCAAGGACCCCATGACCACTCGACGGGCAGAGACCCACATCTGCAACCTGAAGCAAGGCAAGAGGTGACGAAGTACATTCAAGAGTTTCACAGCCTGGCTAGCCATCTGAGAGACTGGTCTGAATGCATGCTGGTCTACCAGCTTTGAGAGGGGCTAAGCAAGGAGCTGTACCACAACTACCTGCCTTGCGGGGTGCCGTGTAACCTGCAAGTGTGGTACCAGGTGGCCACGGAGGTAGAGATCGATTTGATGGAATACCATGAGCACACTGCGCAGGAGAGCTGACACACACCCCTGCAGGTGCCCGAGAAGCAACCAACCCAGAGAGGGGGGAAAGGAGGTGCACCCCCCTGCCAGGGGCGGCAGGCCCTGCCAGATCACAGGAGCCTGTTTTTGCTGTGGGAAAGAAGGGCACCAGGCAGCAGAGTGCCTTGCACAAAGATTGGCACCTCCAAGCCAGCCTGTGATGACCCAGGGCACAGCACAGAGGCAATGCAGTCAGCTGGCAATTCAAACAGTTATTTTATTGCTCCCAATTTTCCCCAAATGCTCCCATGTTTGCTGGCAAGCCTCCAACAAAAGATCACACACACATCCCTTCAGCCGACTCTAGCTGAAAGTAGGTTCAAATACAGGCTGATTACCATAAGAAAGTACTCAAGGCCATAGAGATAACAAAGAAGAAAACATAAAACTTAACTGAGCAGTTTTCAAAAGAGAGAATCCGAAATACAGTCCGAGGTCTTTGAACATTCAAGCAACATGATCAGTCAGTCCAATAGTCAGGGTTTCCAGGTTTCCAAACAAGAGATCAGCAACAATACACAACACTCCTAGGATTCAGCGTTTGTTCCCAACAAATGCCCCTCCCCACAGCATCTCCTTAAATCTCAATCTCCAGGTGTGCCTTGTGGAGTGGGGTGGGACACTCTCCTCCCAAGTAACTGAGCCTGCCTGCGTTGTTACCTCCTTCTCTCCACTCTCCATGTTCTAGGACCAGGTGGGCGTGGGCCTTGCTCATCACCTGAAGTCTGTCTCCCCTGTTCATCCTGTCCCAATCTTGAAGGGCCCTGGCCTGCCTCGGCCTGATCTTCCCCACATTCCTCTGAAGCCACAGACACCTCTCCCTCAGCCTCCATAGGGTCCTGTTCCAGCTCATGTTCCTCCTCAGATTCAGGCTCAGACGGAGGCATGACACAGCCCAAGAAGAAGAGGGCCATGGCAAAACCAAAGAAAAAGATACAGGTTGTGGAGTTCTCCCCTCAGTCCAGCGAGGAAAAGGGAACTCCGACCCCTGCCAAAACAGAACCCGTTTTCTGAGAGTGACAGCGAAGGAGATGATGATCTGGTGGTAAGTGGCACCATCACCCCTATGACAGCCAGGATAGAGATCCTAGTGCCCTCCTGAGGAGCAAGGGGGATTCTCATGGCCCTATTGGACTCAGGGTGCACCAGATGCCTGGTCAGCCCCCAGGTGGTAGAGAGGTTGGGAACACTAAGAAAACTGAAGCAACCCATGTTTTTTTCCTAGCTAGATGGCTTGATCACAGGCGGGTGCCAGCAACTTGCCTCACTGAGCCTGTAAGAATCAAAGTTGGGACCCACTTAGAAACTGTCCCGTTTATTGTGGTCCCAGGAATGACCGAACCGATGGTCTTAGAGTTAGCATGGTGGAAAAAGTGGAGCCTGTCCATAGACTGGGACAAAACCCAATGGTGAGTGCAGAGGAAAGCACTGAACCAGCAGGGGCTAGAGGAGGCACTAATAACCAGCCACATGCCAGAAGCCAGGAAAGTGAAAGCGGAAACCACAAATACACTAAAAGGAGGTGATGACTCAGAACCATTGATTCCAGAGGAATACCGCGACCTAGAGGACATTTTTAAGAAACGGGAATCAGACATGCTCCCCCCTCACTGCCCCATAGAATGTGCGATCAAGATCATGGTGGGGGCCAAAATGGCCAAACCAAAGATGTACTCAATGACACGCAAAGAGATGGGAGAACTCCGGGTGTTTATAGACAAGAACCTAGCTAGGGGCTTTATTCAACCAGCAAAGTCAAAGATAGCCCCAGTACTGTTTAAAGAGAAGAAAGATGGGTCCCTTAGATTGTGCATAGATTATAGAGGTCTGAACTGCTTCAGCATAGAGAATGTGTACCCCCTCCTGCTAATGATACACATGCTGGGGTACCTAGCAAAGAGGAGGATATTCACCAAGTTGGACCTCAGGGAGGCATACTACAGAGTGAGGATAAAAGAGGAGGACAAATAGAAGACAGCATTTAACTGCTCTCATGGTTCTGATAAATGAGACAGTTCAAACAAAATGCAAGCATTTATCTAAAAGGTCTTAATAATGTAATGAAACATCGGCACTCATGGAGGGATGCCAGAATCTGAAATCTCCTCCCCCCCAAACCCATCGTAACACACAATCCCCGCTCTTATCTACACGTCATAAATCACATTATCCAATTAGTTTTACATATGAAGTTTCACTTCCCATTCTGTACGCGGGCTTTCTTATCTTCTCAAAACATCTGGTTAACTTCCCCCCCCCACCCAAGCGAAGCAATTAAAGTAACAGGCTGTCTCTTATATTGGCAGTGCAAAAACATGTCAGTTTGCAGCATTGACATCCGGTCCCCCTTAAAAAAGAACAGTTCCTGTAATGTAAACAAACACAAGTTAGGAGCTGGCTTTTGGTTTGTTGGGGTGTTTCTCATTAAACCTTTTGATAAGTCTGTCAGCTTTCACATCAGTAGATTTCACCCAAATGGCTTCAGACAATGGGTATCCTTTCCATTGTACTAGGTACTGCAATTTTCCCTTAAAGATTCTAGAGTCAAGAATACGTTTAACTTCATAATGGGTCTGACCCGTTACTACGAGGGGTCCAGGTGCTTTCTTAGGGGGAGGTCTTAAAGTGGAGGCTAGAAAATGTTTCAGTAAGCTACAATGGAACACCGGGTGAATTTTCCCCAAAAGTCTGGGGAGTTTCAATTTTACTGTGACCAGGTTGATGATTTTCACAATGGGGAAAGGCCCCAAGAATTTTGGTCCCAATTTCTTGCTGGGTAATTTGAGACGTAAATATTTGACAGATAAACCTTTTCCCCAACTTGGAATGTCCTTTGGGGAGCCCTCTTTTTATCAGCCTGTTTTTTATAAGTCTCAGAAGTCTTTTTTAATGCCGTTTTTGTGTTTCTCCAAACATCTTCCCAACCTCTCACCCATTGATCAAGTGTCTGGGAAGCGGAGGGCACTTGAGGATAGTCAGGCATCAGGTTGAACTCTTTTCCTGTGGCTACTCTGAAAGGCGTGTAGCCAGTGCTGCTGTGAACAGAATTATTGTAGGCCACCTCGGCAAAAGGGAGGAGGTCAGTCCAGTTTGTCTGTTGGTAGGAAACATAGCATCTGAGGTATTGCTCCACCATTTTCTTAGCGGATTCTGCAGCCCCATTGGTAGCTGGATGAAAAGCAGATGATAAGCTTTGAGATGATCCAATTAATTTAAGGAAATTCCTCCAAACTTTCGCTGTGAACTGCACTCCTCTATCTGAAATTATTCGCTTAGTGGCGCCATGCAGTTGGTAGATATGTTTCAGGAACAATTTAGTCAGTCGTTATGCAGATGGGAGTCCTTTACAGGGGATAAAGTGAGCCTGCTTTGAAAACAGATCTATCACAGTCCAGATGACAGTATTTCCTCTACTGTTGGGTAGGTCTACAATAAAGTCCATAGCTATTTCTTCCCATGGTTGAGAAGGGTCGGCTACCGACTGAAGTAGCCCAGGGGTTTTCCCTGGTATTCTTTTTTTTATTATTGAAAAGTTTTAAAATACATTTTTAAAAACATAAACTCCCTCCCTCCCCCTCACTTCCCCTCCCTCCCCCTCGCCCCAACTTTCCAGAGCTGAATACAAGGTATAAACTTTAACCAACCTAAGCTAAAATATGCTAACCAACTAAAAAAGACACTTTAAATTCTATCGCACTTTAACTCCTCTTAACATAACTAAATAACTAAATAATAATAACTAACTAATAATGCATCATATAATACTAATTCTTATTCATATACTAAATGAAACTTTCTAGTCGCATATTTATTCTGAATATAATCGATCCATCTTCTCCATTCCAAAATATATCTCTTTTGCGAGTGTTCTTTCAAATATGCTGAAATCTTTGCCATTTCCACCAGGTTTGAAACTTTTAAAGTCCACTCTTCTATAGTAGGCAGTTCCTCCTTCTTCCAATATTGCGCTACCAAGAGTCTTACTGCCGTAATTAAATTTAACATCAATTTAGTATCTATAACAGTACAATCTGTAGTAATACCCAACAGAAATAACTGTGGAGAAAACCTTATCTTTTTCTTAAATATCTTCTGCATATTCCACCAAATTTTAATCCAAAAAGCTTTAACTTTTTTACAAGTCCACCATATATGATAATAGGTTGCATCATCACAACCACACCTCCAACATTTAGGCTCATAATTCGGATACATACATGCTATTTTTTGGGGTCTAAATGCCATCTATAAAACATCTTATAAAAATTCTCTCTTAAATTTTTTGCCTGTGTAAATTTCACATTTCTGACCCATATCTTTTACCAGATATCCATCGTTATGGGCTCCTGAAAATTCTGGGCCCATTTTATCATGCAATCTTTAGCAAGTTCCGTTTCTGAATCTATTTCTATCAGTGCATTATATATCCTCCTTATATGCGCTGGATCTCTTATTTGTTTAACCAAATTTTCATCGGTTGTCGAAATACCAACTTTCTGATCCTCCTTCCATATAGCTTGTAACTGACCATACTGAAACCACTATGTAGTCCGCACTATTCTTTCTTCTTTTAAAATATTGAATGGCTTTAATTGCCATACATTCCTTTCCATTCTAAGAATATCTTTATATGTAGTCACATCATGTTTGAATCCCACACTTATATTTTCTATTGCATGTTTAGGTATTGCCCAAATTGGTATTTTATAATTTAGCTTATGTCGATATTTTTTCCAAACTCGCAACAGGGCATACCTTAATATATGTGTCTTAAAAATATTATCCACCTTCTTATCATACAATAAAAATCCGTGCCAACCAAATAATAAATCAGATCCCTCAATATTCAGTAATCTCCTTTGTGTTAGGTTAAACCTATCACTAATTGATGATAAAGCCGCAGCCTCATAATATAATTTAAAATTGGGCATTTTAAGACCACCTCTTTCACGTTCATCTTGCATTATCTTAAATTTTACTCTTGATCTTTTCCCTGCCCAAACAAATTTATTAATACCTTTCTGCCATTCTTCCAAATTTGAATCTTTTTTGAGTATAGGTATCAGTTGAAACAAAAATAAAAATTTTGGTAAAACATTCATTTTCACTGCTGCGATTCTTCCCAATAAAGACAATTGTAATTTTTTCAAGCTATCTAACTCCTTTTGTATTTTTAACCATAACAATTCATAATTATTTTTATATAATTTTGCATTTAAAACTGAAAGATATACCCGCAAATATTTAATCTTTTTAACTATTTCAAACCCTGTTAATTTTTCTAGGACTTCCGGGTGACTCTCCAGCATCGCGGACGTTCGGAATCGACCACCGGTCCTTTGTTGCTGTTTAAACTGCGGAGCAGCCGACAATCAGCTGCTCCGCAGCATGAAAACCCCACTCCTTGGGTGAAGAGGGGAGGGGGAGTTCCCAGGTAGGGGTAGAGCTCCCCTAGAGCCCCAGAATGATTGTTCTGGGGTTTGAAGGGTGAGAGCTCCTCCAAAGCCTGGGAATCTCCGGAGCGGAGGACTCTTCTGCTATCAGCAGAACAAGACGGTGAATCCACTCCTGCTGGATCTGATTGACATCTAGAAACATTGTTGCAGCAGAGCGGATACAGGAGTCGTTTAAACAGCAAGTACAAGGCTTTAACTCTCGAAAAAAAACTTTTTTTTCCCGTCTCAATAACTACTTGGAAAAGAAAGGGAAAATGGCGCCTGAGTGAACAGGGAAAAGAGAGGAGAAGATTTTTTTATATATATAAGAAGCGAAGGGTTTTTTTTTCTTTCCTCTCTCACTTCTTTTATAGTGAAAGTGTTTGCTGGGATATTGAGGAGGAATTGGACTTTAAATTTGACCTGTTTAAATTTACAAGATTTGGTTCAAGCTGTTAAAGGAGAAGAAAAGTGAAAGTGTGTACGGAGAGTTAATTGGTTATAAAATGGCTTCTAAGCCTCCTAGAATCCCTGTTACTAAAAGTGCAGGGACATCGCCTGTTCAACAATCTGGATTGCAATCTTTGACATCATCCCCCGCAGCTGCTCCACCTGTAACTTTAAAGGACTTACAAGATGCTTTAAAAGTGGCTTTAGCAACTTAGTCTGAAAAAATAACTGCACAGGTGGATGTGCTTATTGAGGATAAGAACAAAGAAATACGGGAGGACATTCTGTTAGCACTTCAGGGCCTTGCAGGTTGTATTGAGACTCTGAATGAACGGGTGGAAGAAGTGAAACAAAATAATCTGATGTTGGAGGCCAAAATGGGTGAAGTTGAATATAAAATGGATAAAACGGAAGAAGAGGTTGTGATGATACAATACAGAGATATGGAGTTTGCTCTGAGGATCAGAGGTTTGAAAGAGAATCCTCAGGAGAATTTGCAAGAGATGCTGGTGGATGCCCTGGCACCTAATTTGGGGTTTCAACCCAAAGATTTCTTGGGCGAGATAGATAAAGTTTTTAGTGTTAACTCTTGGATTGCCAGGCAAAGGAAATTGCCAAGAGATGTGGTGGTGTATTTTACGAAGAGAAAGATAAGAAATGAGATTATTCAAATTTTTTATAATAAGAGATTTAAAATTGCTGGTCAGGAGGTTTTGATTCTGAAAGAGATTCCCCCAAAAGTTTTGAGAAAAAGAAAAGATTTTGCTTTTTTGGCAGAAGAATTGAAAAAAACAACAGCTTCAGTTCAGATGGGAGATACCAATGGGGATTGTGGTGAATTATGCTGGAATAAGATACCATCTTAATACAGTTTTGAAGGCACAAGATTTTTATACTAATGTATTGAAAGCAGGTTCATCGCCATCTTCAGAAGATAAAGAAGGAAAGGATGAAGGAGAGCGAAAGTCACAAGAGAAACAGCAATTTTCTGAAACTGTGCAACCCTTGGCTATAGTAGAAGAACCTATGACTCAAAGAATAACATGGGCTGCATTTAGACGTAAGGCATAACAACAACAACGGCAACAGGATCAATGTTTGATGATTACAACTCAAGAATCAAGTGAAGCAGTGGGAGGAGCGAGGTCGAAGAGACAGATCTCTGAAGATCTTCAGGAGGCGCTCCGGAGGCTTCAAGTCGCAAAAGATGGTGACAAAATTCCTGACTTGGAATGTTAATGGTTTGAATTCACCACAAAAGAGGAAGAAAATATTTCAGTATTTGAAACATTTTAAAAATGACGTTGTATGTTTGCAAGAGATGCATATTCGGGTTTCTGATCAGAAATATTTGATAAATCTGAGACTGGGTACACAATTTATTGCATCCGCTCCAGAGAAGAAAAATGGTGTAGTAATATATGTGAAGAAGGGTCTGATAGCCAAATTAATAGAAGCAGATATACAAGGAAGATATATTATTATTGAACTTTTGATTGAAGGGAAGAAAATACTTATAATTGGAATATATGCTCCTAATCAACAACAAGAAGAATTTTATAAATTGCTACATAACAAAATAATTCAATGGGATTATAAATCTTGTATTTTAATGGGAGACTGGAATGGTGTGATGGACATGCAGAAGGATAAGAAAGGATCTTTTAAAAATACTCCTAATCATGCTAGATTGCCTAAATCTTTCTTTGAGCTGAAAGATGATTTGGAATTGAGAGATATTTGGAGAGAAAGAAACGTGGATGAAAAGGATTTTACTTTTTTCTTAGATTGATTTTATACTAACTACTAATGATTTTTTTTCTAGGATTAAGGTGCTCAAGATATGTTCAAGAACTTTATCAGACCATAGTCCAGTTTGGATGGAGTTGGATAAGGGTAATGGTGACAGAAGATCATGGAGATTAAATGAAAATTTATTTAGATATGTAGAAAATGTGGAAGAATGTAAAAAGCAGATGAAAGAATTTTTTACTATGAATATGCACAAAGGTACTTCCATTGAAATGGTATGGGATGCAAGTAAAGCTTATATGAGAGGAGTTTTAATATATTTCAATAATAAATATAGACGTAGAATGGAATTTAAGCATAAAGAAATATAGGAGGAAATAAAGAGGAAAGAGAAGGCTTTTACTATGGATCCATCTGACAAGAGGCTAAAAGATTCAATTAACTTGTTAAGAGGTCAGTTTGATATGCTGATGGCGGACCAGGGGGGCAACTAATTTAAGATATGCTAAACATAACATTTTTAATAATGCAAATAAACCTGGTAGGTGGTTAGCTTATTTATTAAGGAAAAAACAAAGATCTCATCATATAGATAAGGTAGATTATAAGGGTAAAGAAGTGTTTCAGCAAACTCTCATTAAAAAGGCCTTTGTCGAATTTTATTCTAAGCTGTATGCAAGGGATAAAAGTCAAGGTTTAGACATAGATAGTTATTTGCAAGGAGTGAACATCCCGGCGCTCACACAAGAGCAATGGGAAGAGATGAATCAATTGATAACCACTGAAGAAATTATTCTAGTAATTAAACAGTTAAAAGTAGGTAAGGCACCTGGGACAGATGGATTGACTGCTACTTATTATAAAAATTTACAACTAGAGATGGTGGAACATTTGAAAGAATTGTTTAGAACAATTCAATCCGGAGGGGAGGTTCCTCCATCATGGAAAACAGCATTTATAACGTTGATTCCAAAGGAAGATCAAGATCCTATACAAACTAAAAATTATAGACCTATATCGTTGTTGAATACTGATTACAAGATATTTGCAAAAATTTTAGCAAATAGATTGATGAAGGTTATGCAACAAATGATTCATATTGATCAAACAGGATTCATAAGCGGTAGGCAAATGAAAAATAATGTGAGACATATTGTAAATGTATTAGAATATTTAGAAAGAAATAACCAAGTCCCTGCAGCGCTGATTTTTCTGGATGCTGAAAAAGCTTTCGATCAATTGGATTGGCAATTCTTATTTAAAGTGTTAGAGATGATGCAGTTTGGGGATATGTTTTTACAACCTATCAGGGCTATATATCAAAAACAAACATCACAAATAATAATTAATGGTAGCTTATCAGAAGATCATATAGGAGCCGTGACCAGGGGGGCTTTTGCCCAGGTTCACCTGGTGCGCCAGTTGCGGCCCTATCTGGACCAGGATGCTCTACGTACAGTGACTCATGCGCTCGTGACCTCCCGGTTAGACTACTGCAATGCTCTCTACATGGGGCTGCCCTTGAGGACCACTCGGAGGCTTCAGCTGGTGCAGAATGCAGCTGCGCGAGTAGTAATGGGAGTGTCCTGATACTCTCATGTAACACCTCTTCTCCGTGAGCTGCATTGGCTTCCAGTTGCCCTCCGGGTGAGATTCAAGATGCTGGTGATGACCTATAAAGCCCTAAATGGCATGGGTCCGGATTACCTTAGGGAGCACCTGCTGCCAGCATCAGCTTCTCATTGTCCTGTGCGCACCCACAGGGAGGGCCTCCTTAGGGTTCCGCCGGTTATAGATTGCCGGCGGGTGATTCCCAGTTCTCTGTGAGTGCGCCTGCCCTTTGGAACGAACTGCCGATGGAGCTTCGGACTGCCCCCAACCTTCGCTCGTTTCGCCGGGACTTAAAAACCTGGTTGTTTGAATTGTCTGGCCTGGACTGAGGGATTTTAAATTTTAAATTATATTAATTAAATCAAATTAAATTAAATTAAATTAATTTTAAAATTTTAATTTTTACTGTTATTAATTGTGGGCTTGTTCTAATTTAATTTCATTTTATTCTCTTTTGTACTGTTTTAACTGCCCTGTGAACCGCCCTGAGTCCTTCAGGAATAGGGCGGTATATAAATTCAACTAATAAATAAATAAATAAATACTGATTACAAGATATTTGCAAAAATTTTAACAAATAGATTGATGAAGGTTATGCAACAAATGATTCATATTGATCAAACAGGATTCATAAGCGGTAGGCAAATGAAAAATAACGTGAGACATACTGTAAATGTATTAGAATATTTAGAAAGAAATAACCAAGTCCCTGCAGCGCTGATTTTTCTGGATGCTGAAAAAGCTTCTGATCAATTGGATTGGCAATTCTTATTTAAAGTGTTAGAGAAGATGCAGTTTGGGGATAGGTTTTAACAACCTATCAGGGCTACATATCAAAAACAAACAGCACAAATAATAATTAATGATAGCTTATCAGAAGCTTGTAAAATTGAAAAGGGTACAAGACAGGGATGTCCACTGTCGCCCTTGTTGTTTGTTTTAACATTGGAAATATTATTGATTAAAATACGTGATTCAAAGAAAATAAAGGGAATTAAAATAAAAGATCAAGACTATAGATTGAGAGCGTTTGCAGATGACTTGGTTATTACGTTAAGTCAACCAATTCAATCAGTTATAGATTTAATGGAAATAATTTTACAATATGGACAAGTTTCTGGATTCAAGGTAAACAGACAAAAAACTAAGATATTGTCTAAAAATATGACCATAGAAAAAAAGGTAGCCTTAGAAAAATTAACGGGATTTGAAATAGTTAAAAAGGTTAAATATTTGGGGGTACATCTTTCAGCTTCAAATACTAAATTATATAAGAATAATTATGAATTCTTATGGTCAAAAATACAAAAAGAACTAGATAGTTGGAGAAAATTACAACTGTCTTTATTGGGAAGAATTGCAGCTGTGAAAATGAATGTTTTACCTAAATTTTTATTTTTATTTCAAATGATACCTGTACTTAAAAAAGACTCAAATTTGGAGGAATGGCAGAAAGGTATTAATAAATTTATTTGGGCAGGGAAGAGACCGAGAGTTAAACTTAAGATAATGCAAGATGTACGTGAAAGAGGTGGTCTCAAAGTGCCCAATCTTAAATTATATTATGAGGCGGCAGCATTATCGTCAATTAGTGATTGGTTTAATTTAACACAAAGGAGATTATTGAATATTGAAGGGTGTGATTTGTTATATGGTTGGCATGCTTATTTATTGTATGACAAAAAAGTGGACAAAGTTTTTAAAACACATATATTAAGGTCTGCCATGTTGAGAGTTTGGAAAAAATATCGATACAAGTTGAAGTATAAAATTCCTATTTGGGCAATACCTAAACATGCAATAGAAAATATAAATGTGGGATTTAAACATGATGTGATAACATATAAAGAAATTCTTAGATTGGAAAAGAATGAATGGCAATTGAAGTCTTTTAATATTTTAAAAGAAGGAAAAATAGTACAAACTTGGTTTCAGTATGGGCAGTTACAGGCCAGATGGAAAGAAGATCAGAAAAGATCAGATGGGAATTTGGTAAAGCAAATTAGAGATCAAAGTCGAGCGCATATAAGAAGGATATATAATGCATTGATAGAAATTGACTGAGAAGCGGAACTGGTTAAGGATTGTATGATAATATGGGCCCAGAATTTTCAAGAACCAATAATTTATTTATTTTTTTAATTTTAATTCCATTTATATCCTGCCCTTCTCCGAAGACTCAGGGCGGCTTACAAGCTTAGCAGTAGCCTTCATTCTATGTATATGCCTGCTTATTAGGGCTTTCACACACCCCCAAGCGGCATTATTACAAAGTCAGCTTATTGCCCCCAACAATCTGGGTCCTCATTTTACCTACCTCGGAAGGATGGAAGGCTGAGTCAACCTTGAGCCTGGTGGGATGCGAACCTGCACTAATTGCAGGCAGCTGGTGTTACTTAAGGAGGCATTAGCCCACTGCTCCACCAAGGACACTTGGGAGAAAATATGGGTTAGGAATGTTAAATTTACACAGGCACAAAACCTAAGGGAGAATTTTTATAAAATGCTTTATAGATGGCATTTAGATCCCCAAAAAATAGCATGTATGTATCCAAATTGTCAGCCAAAATGTTGGAGATGTGGTTGTGATGATGCAACTTATTATCATGTATGGTGGACTTGTAAAAAAGTTAAAGCTTTTTGGATCAAAATCTGGTGGAACATGCAGAAGATCTTTAAGAAAAAGATAAGATTTTCACCACAATTGTTTTTGTTGGGTATTATCACTGACTGTACTGCTATAAAAACTAAATTGATGCTGAACTTAATAACAGCTGCAAGACTCTTGGTAGCACAATACTGGAAGAAGGAGGATCTGCCTACTATAGAAGAATGGACTTTGAAAGTTTCGAATTTGGCAGAAATGGCCAAAATCTTGGCATATGTGAAAGATCACTCACAACAAAGATATATAGTGGAATGGAGAAGATGGATTGATTATATTCAGAATAAATATGGGACTACGAAGTATCATTTAGCATATGAATAGTTATTAGTTATTATAATTAGAGGATATATTATTTATCTTTTCTATGGTTAAGGAGAGTTAAAGTGTGATAGGATTTAAAGAGTAATTATAGTAATTAGAATATTTTAGAGTAAGATTGTATGATGTAATAGCCTGTATTAAGCTCTGGGAAGTCGGAGGGGGGGTGTTGGGAAGGGAGGGAAGGGGGAGATGGGGTATATGTTCTAAAAATGTATTTTAAAACTTTTCAATTAAAAAAAAATCCTGTTAATTTTTCTAAGACTACCTTTTGTTCCGTGGTCATATTTTTAGACAATATTTCAGTTTTTTGCGTATTTATCTTAAATCCAGAAAGTTTTCCATATAACAATATTATCTCCATCAGGTCTACAACCGACTGAGTCGGTTGACTTAATGTAATAATCAGGTCATCCGCAAACACTCTCAATCTATAATCTTGATCTCTTATATTAATTCCCTTAATTTTATTTGAATCACGTATCTTAATCAATAATATTTCCAGTGTTAAAACAAACAACAAAGGTGACAATAGGCACCCCTGTCGTGTACCCTTTTCAATATTACATGCTTCTGTCAAACTACCATTAACTATTATTTGAGCTGTTTGCTTCTGATATATTGCTTTAATAGGTTGTAAAAACTCATCCCCAAACTCCATCTTCTCTAATACTTTGAATAAAAATTGCCAATTTAATTGATCAAAAGCCTTTTCAGCATCCAAAAAGATCAGCGCTGCAGAGACCTGGTTATTTCTCTCGAAAAATTCCAATAAATCTACAATATGTCTCACATTATTTTTCATTTGTCTACCACTTATAAATCTATGAATCATTTGCTGCATAACCTTCATTAATCTATTTACTAAAAGTTTTGCAAATATCTTATAATCAGTATTTAAAAGCGATATTGGTCTATAATTTTTGGTTTGGGTAAGATCTTGATCTTCCTTTGGAATCAACGATATAAAAGCTGTTTTCCATGATGGAGGCACTTCTCCTCCAGATTGAATTGTTCTAAATAACTCTTTTAGAGGTTCCACCATTTCTAACTGTAAATTTTTATAATAAATGGCAGTCAAACCATCTGTTCCTGGTGCTTTACCCACTTTTAATTGTTTAATTGCCAAAATAATTTCTTCAGCATTTATCAATTGATTCATCCCTTCCCTTTGCTCTTGTGTAAGTACAGGGATATTCACTTCTTGTAAATATCTATTTATATCTAAACTTTGAATTCTATCCCCGGCATATAACTTAGAATAAAATTCAACAAAAGCCTTTTTAATATAATTTTGCTGAAACATCTCTTTACCCTTATATTCTATCTTATCTATGTTGTGTGACCTTTGTTTTTTCCTTAACAAATAAGCTAGCCACCTACCCGGCTTATTAGCATTACAAAAAGTATTGTGTTTAACATACCGCAGGTTAGATGCCACTTGATCTGCCATCAACATATTAAACTGACCTCTTAACAAAGTAATTGCTTCTTTCACCCTCTTATCAGATGGATTCAAAGTTAGAGCCTTCTCTTTCCTCTTGATTTCCTCCTCTAACTCTTTATGCTTGTATTCCAATCTACGTCTATATTTATTATTCAAATATATTAACACTCCTCTCATATATGCTTTACTTGCATCCCAAACCATTTCAATAGGAGTACCCTTATGCATATTTATATTAAAAAATTCTGTCATCTGTTTTTTACATTTATCCACATTCTCTTGATATCTAAACAAATTTTCATTTAATTTTCAAGATCTTCTACCTTTCCTCTCCTTATCCAATTCCAACCAACCTGGACTATAATCTGATAAAGTTCTTGGACATATCTTGATCTTCTTAACCCTAGAAAAAAATCATTAGTAGTTAATACGAAATCAATCCTAGAAAAGGATTGATGTCGATCAGAAAAAAAGGTAAAATCTTTTTCTTCCAGATTTCATTCTCTCCAAACGTCTCTCAATTCCAAATCATCTTTCATCTCAAAAAAAGATTTAGGCAATCTGGCATGATTTGGAGTACTTTTAAAAAGACCTTTTTTGTCTTTCTGTGCGTCCAGGACTCCATTCCAATCTCCCATCAAAATACATGATTTATAATCCCATTGAATTATTTTATTATGTAAAAATTTATAAAATTCTCCTTGTTGTTGATTAGGTGCATATAGTCCAACTAAAAGTATTTTCTTGCCTTCTATTAAAAGTTCAATTATAACATATCTTCCTTGTTTATCAGCTTTAATTAAATTGGCTGTTAAATTCTTCTTTACGTAAATAACTACTCCATTTTTCTTATCTAAAGCAGATGTGCTAAACTGTACACCCAGTCTGGAATTTATCAAATATTTTTGGTCTGATACACGAATGTGCGTTTCCTGTAAGCACACAACTTCATTTTTAAATTGTTTCAAATACTGAAATACTTTCCTTCACTTTTGCGGGGAGTTTAAGCCATTAACATTCCAGGTTAGAAACTTTGTCGCCATGTTTTGCGACCTGAAGCTTTCGGAGCACATCTTGCAAAACCACAAGCACCTGCCTCTTCGGTCTCGCTCCTCCCACTGCTTCACTGTAAGTAGATTCTTGAGATATAATTGTGGATTTCTGTTCTTCTTGTTCTTGTCTTATTCGTCTGGTTGCAGCCCGCGTCATTCTTTTTTCCTTAACCTCTTCTAACGATGCCTGGGGCTGCACAGTTTCCAAAGTTTGCTGAAGTTCTTTAACCATCCGCGAGATGACTTCTTCATTTCCCTGTATACTCTCCATTTGTGTCTGTCGCCCTCCATCTTCCTTCCTTCCTTTAAATTCTGGGGATGGCGGAGAACCTGCTTTCAGTATATTAGAATAAAAGTCTCGTGCCTTCAAAACTGTATTGAGACGGTATCTCGTGCCTAAATAATTCACCACCAAACCTAATGGTATCTCCCACCTGAATTGAAGCTGACGTTTCTTTAATTCATCTGCCAAAAAAAATAAATGCTTTCCTTCTCCTTAAAATTCTCGGTGGAATTTCTTTCAAAATTAAAACTTCTTGATCAGCAACTTTAAATCTATTGTGATAAAAAGCTTGGATAATCACATTTCTGATCGATCTCTTTGTAAAATAAACAACCACATCTCTAGGTAGTTTCCTTTGCCTGGCAATCCAAGAGTTAACACAAAATATTTTATCTATATCCCTTATAATTTCTTCCGCTTGACAGCCCAAAATCAGTACCAGGGCTTCTGCCAGTAACACTTTAAAATTTTCCTTTGGATCCTCTTTCAATCCTCTTATCCTCAAAGCAAACTCCATATCTCTATATTGTATCATAACCACCTCGTCCTCAGTCTTATCTATTTTATTCTCAGGTTCTGACATTTTAGCATCCAATCTCAAATTATTTTGATACACCTCTTCCACATGTTCATCCAAACGCTCAATGCAAACTGCCAGCCCCTGAAAGGCCACTAAAATGTCCTCTCGTATTTCTTTATTCTTCTCATTAATAAGTTCAGATATTTGCTGAGATTGATTTTTTAAAGCATCTTGTAAATCTTTTAATGTTAATGCAGGTGCAGGTACCGCAGGGGGTGGTGTTGTGATTCAGGGTCAGCCTGTGGGTTCGGCAGTTGGGTCGGATGACTCGGATGACTCAGATGAGGGGGAGGAGGGGGGTGTTGAAGAAGAACTTGCTGATGATGGCTTGGAGGCTCCGCAGAGCCCTCAGCCAGGCCCCTCTTACTTGGTGGAGACCCAGCTGCGTGAGCTCGACAGTGTGGTTGAAGATGACCCACAGCTGGCCCTGTTCAAGGACGCCCGACGCAGGAGGCAGTCAAGTAGGAGCAAGCAGAGAAAGGCTGTGGGACTTCTCGGAAGGAGGCAAAGAGAGGCCACGCCCTGAACTCTTATAAAGGGAGTGTTTGGGGGAGGGCTGGTTTGCTGAAAGCAACCACTCCGATAGAGGATCAAGTTCCGGTATCTTGTTTCATGTTTTGTTTGTTTGTGTAATAAATTTGGCAGACGTATTCCAGCCTCTGCCGTTTGTACAGGGGTTGCCTTTCTGCAAGGCCGGTAGCAGGCTGGTACAGAACAGGTGGCATCAGTGCCTGTAATGAAGAATGTTGAACTGGTGATGCACCAGTACTTCTAGGAGCAGAAGCTTTAGCTGATTTAGAGGCCATTTTGACACCCAATTAATCTTCGTTGTGCACTTTCACTTTTCCACACAGCTTGCAACTTTGTTTCTCCCCTATTAAATATACAAATCCTTAGGTTCACTTTTAAACCAATTTCAAATATTTTGCGCAGAGTGACTTTAAAAAAACAGATTTCTTCCTTCTCAGTCTTTATATTTTTTAATATATTCCTTGTCCTTTTATTTTTCACTAACAATTCCCTCCTGCGCCATCTTTCTTCCTTTCTTTTAGTATAAACCGGAGTTAAAGATCATATACTTGCTGTTTCAAAATTCTCCTGCACAGCTCTGTCTGCATCCAAGTAATCCAAAATACAATGTTGATTGCAGGGATGGTTGCAGCGTCCTGCTCTGTTCCAAAGCCTTGGAACAGAGGAGTCCCCGAGTCCAGAGCTAATTCAGGCTGCGGGGGGGCTCTCACCCTTCAACCCCCAGAATAACAATTCTAGGGGTCTAGGGGAGCTCTACCCCTACCTGAATGCTCCCCCTCCCCTCTTTTCCCGAGGGGGGGTTTCTGAACTGCAAAACAGCTGATTGTCGCTGTTTTCGCAGTTCAACGGAGAACGGGGCTGACAGTCGAAACAGCCGCCATCGACGGAGCCTTGCCACCCGGAAGTCCCTCCCTGGTATTCTTTTCATGGTGGCACATACGGTACAACTCTTGACATAGTTTTCCACATCTCGTTTTAGCCCTGGCCACCAAAATTGCTGGCAGATGAGGTGTAGAGTTTTTAAATATCTGAAGTGTCCACCCTGTTTTACATCATGGCTGTGTCTGAGAGCATTGAGACAGAGGGTTCCAGATAGATACAATTTCTCCCCCATGTACGCCAAACCATCCCTGCATGTTAGGGAGGTTTGATTATCTTTGAACCACTGATCGATAAGGAGCTCTCGTTTTATCTTCTTCACTCCCAGGTCATCAGGATTAGGGGTTCTGCAAGGTGTGAGTTGTGCTGCAGGTTATGAACTGGGGATAATTGCCTCGTAGACCTCTTCACGTTCACTTTTGTACTGTGGCAGTTGGGATAGTGCATCAGCTAGGAAGTTTTTTCTTCCCGGTATGTACTTTAAAGTAAAGTTAAAATGGTTAAAGTACTGTGCCCATAGCACTTGCTTTGGGGACAATTTGTAAGGAGTTTTTAGTGCCTCTAAATTTTTGAGATCTGTCCATACTTCAAAAGGCACCTTGCTCCCTTCTAAATAGTGTCGCCAGTTTAATAGCCACCACCTTATTGCAAAGGCCTCCTTCTCCCAGACTGTCCATCTCCTTTCGCCTTCCGTGAATTTCTTAGAGGTGTAGGCACAAGTTTGTAGGAATCCACATTTATTCTTTTGTAGTAACACAGCTCCGACTGCCACGTCACTGGCAAATGCTTGAATTACAAAGGGCACCCCGGGGCAGAGGTGCTTCAGGACCGGTTCAGCCGCAAATAGTCATTTAAATTCTCAAAAACTTTCTGACAACTCATAGTCCATGCTAGTGGTTGGCCAGGTCATGGTTTTCGCCTTCCCTTACCCGTTTTGAGTAGTTCGGTAAGGGGTAGAGCAATCTCAGCAAAAGAGGGAATGAATTGATGGTAAAAATTGGCAAACCCTAGGAAGCTCTGGAGCTGTTTGCGAGTTTTTGGGAGCTGCCATTCAATTATTGTGTTCACTTTGGCTGGGTCCATTTCGATGCCCTCGTTGGAAATTCTATAGCCAAGATAATCTAATCGGGTTTGGTGAAATTCACTTTCGACAATTTGACATAAAGTTTGGCATTCAATAGTTTCTTTAACACTTCTCTGACCAGTCTTATGTGATCAGTCATATTCGTACTGTATATCAGAATGTCATCAAGATACACCAGAACCCCTTTGTATAGGTGTTCATGTAGGACCTCATTAATCAACTGCATAAATACGGCTGGGGCCCCCTGCAGTCCAAATGGCATGACTTTGAATTGGTAGCTTCCCAAGGGGCAGTTGAAGGCCATTTTCCACTCATCCCCCTCTTTTCTTGTCACCTGGTAATATGCTTCCCTCAGGTCTAACTTGGTGAAGATACTCCACTTCGCCAGGTTGGTTAGTAAGTCTTTCAGGAGGGGGAGAGGGTATTTATTTTCCACACTCACAGCATTTAGGCCCACACAGAGACATAGAGACACATCTTTTTTTTCTTTGAACAACACAGGGGCTCCCACAATAGACTTGGCCCATTCAATGAATCCCTTCGCTAGGTTTCTATCCACATATCGCTGCATCTCCTCCATTTCAAGGGGGGACATAGCATACATTCTTGGTCGTGGAAGTTTGGCCCCCGGCAACAGTTCAATGGAACTATCATTGGGCCGGTGAGGAGGCAAGGTATTGCATTCTTTCTCAATAAATGCCTCTGCTAGGTCCCAGTATTCACTGGGGATGAGCGGCTCACCTGGTGTCCTTGAGGTAGCCATGTGCGCTTGTTCATTGGGTGGGCTAAAATCCCCTGTAACATCTGCTGAATCAATGGGGGGATCGGGCCCTATGGGTAGTCTCACAGTTCTCAATCCTTTCTCTCACCAGATAAACGGTTTCCATTTGTCCAACCAGGCTAATCCTAGAATCACAGTCTCAGTCATTTTTGGAGCCACCAGGAAGTGAATAAATTCCCAGTGCTCACCTATTTCTAGTCGCAGGGGCTCAGTTAATTGCGTGACTAAAGTCCCTCCCATCAGGGAGCCATCAGCTTGCTTGAACCTCACAGGTTTGCTCATATGCCCAGATTCATGGCAAATGGCAAACTAATGATGCATCGGGAGCATCCAGAATCAATTAGCACCTTTAAATCAACCTGTGTACCCAACTTAGGGATTATAAGCTTGGCAGGTAGCGAGAAAGGTGGGACGTGTCGGCTCACCATTGGGTCGTTCTCTCCGTCATCGCTGTCGAAAGAGGGTAGAACAGGGTTGGGTTCAGCCTGAGTTCCAGTGTTCTCCTGCGTGGGGGATGTGACCTGGGCAACAGGTCCCTGAGTCATCCAGTTGGATTTCTCTCCCATTAGCCACTGTGCAGGTTTCTTTCTCACTACTGGTCCTGGTCTGTTCTGCTGTCGGGAGAAGGGAACTGGGCATTTCGCTGCTTGATGACCCTGCTGTCCGCATCGGAAACACTTAAATGCCGGGCTTTCAGGTGGCCTGGGTCTTTCAGCCAACACAGTAGCTGGAGATTTTCCTGGGGGTGAATGTTCTGTACCAGCCTGCTACCAGCCCTGCAGAAAAGGCAGGGACAACCCCTTTTACAAGAAGGCAAGAGGCTGGAATTACGCCTGCCAAATTTATTGCTACAAAAACAAATAGAACAAGAGCTTTTCAAGCGGTTGCCTTCAGCAAACCAGCCCTCCCACGCATTCCCCCTTAAATACAGTTCAGGGCGTGGCTTCTCTCTGCCTCCTTCCGAGGAGCCCCATTGCCTTCCTCTGTTTACTCCTGATTGACTGCCTCCTGCGTCGGGCGTCCTTGAACAGGGCCAGCTGTGGGTCATCTTCATCCACGCTGTCAGGCTCACACAGCTGGGTCTGCGTCATGACCAGATGAGAGGGGCCTGGCTGGGGGCTCTCATCAAGCTGTCCAATCCCCTCAGCAAGCTCTTCAACACCCCCCTCCTCCTCCTCTGAGTCGTCCAACCCAACTGCCGTACCCACAGGCTGACCCTGAATCACAACACTATCCCGCACTGCAGGGCCCTTCCCCCGGGTCCGCCGATTCGGATGCGGTCAGGATGGAAATTGTTCATGAAAATCGGTCACCAACGCAGGGGCATGAACGGCGGTCGCGTCTTCCCAGGTGAAGTCCTCTGGTCCGTAACCTTTCCATTCAATCAGGTACTGGAAACGACTTTTCAGCCAACGGGAGTCCCTGATGCTGGCGACCTCGTACTCGGGGGTGCTGTCTCCATCACGAGGTCCTGATGGGGGAGGTTCCGCTCGGCGGAGTGGACAGGCCGGTTGCTCAGGGACCAACAGAGACCGATGAAAGACTGGGTGCATGCGCAAGGAACGTGGCAGAGTTAAGCGATAGGCGACCGGATTGATGACAGCCTCGACTGGGAACGGTCCTAAATATCGGTGATCTAACTTTCTCACCGGCCGTGTTGACGGTAGGTTCCTGGTGGACAACCAGACTCGATCTCCCACCGATAGTGGAGGCGTATCCCGTCTTGACCGATCAGCAAACCTTTTGTAATCGGCCTTGGCCTTCTCTAACTGACGTCGCACCAATCGATGGATCGCCTGTAACTCTGCCATGAAGTCGTTCGCTGCTGGCTCCGGTGAGTCCACCCAATTGTTTTGCTGCAGATTGAAGTAGCAGCGCAGATATTGTTCCAGGATACCAATGACCTTCTCGGTTCCCCCGTCAGTTTGAGGATGATGCACGGACGAGAGGCAAATCTTGAAATCCAATGCATGCATCAACTCCTGCCAGAAGCGGGCTGTAAACTGGGCCCCCCTATCAGAGACGATTCTATCAGGGAGGCCGTGCAGCCGAAACACCTGCTGAATGAACATACGACTAGTGGCGCGGGCTGACGGTAAGCCGCGACAGGGGATGAAGTGCGCCATCTTGGTCAGCATGTCCACCACCACATACACTGTCGTAAAACCAGAGGATGGGGGTAAATCCATCAGAAAGTCCATGGACACAGCCCCCCAGGGTCTTTTGGGTGTCGGCAAGGGCTGCAGTAATCCAGGCGGGGCCCCTGTCGCTGACTTGGCCTGCCTTCATGGGATGCAGGAAGTGACATAGGACTGGACGTCGTGTCAGACCCGGGGCCACCAGAAGGTACGGGAGACCAGGTTCATTGTCTTGAACAGGCCAAAATGCCCCGCCGCCGGGTTATCGTGACACTGGCTGAGGATCAGTCCCCTGAGTGGCCCTCCCGGAACGTAGAGCCGGTCACGATAATACAAGAGTCCATCCGTGACCATCCAAGGAGAATCTGGCCCCACCTCCTCCTTTCGCTGAGCCACCCACACCTCCTGCTGCTGTGCCTCCCAGATCCGAGCCCGTATATCAACCGGCTCCTGCACCGCAGCAAAAGACTCGACGGGGATCACTGTCCTGGGCAGAAGCTTGTCTTCCACTCAGGAATATTCGGGCTTCCTGGACAGAGCATCCGCTCTTTGATTGTGCCCGCTAGGTATGTACCGAACTCAGAAGTCGAACCTCGCAAAGAAAAGAGACCACCGGATCTGGCATTGGTTCAAATTCCGAGCGGTCTGCAGGCTTTCCAAATTCTTATGGTCCGTCCAGACCTCGATTTGATGCCGCGCTCCCTCCAGATGATTCCTCCAGGCCTCGAACGCGACTTTGATGGCCAGCAGCTCCTTCTCCCAGATTGTATAATTGCGCTCCGAAGGGTTCAGTTTTCGTGAATGGTACGCGCAAGGGAAGAGGGTACCGCTGGGCGTCGTTGCCTGGAGTAACACCGTCCCAATGGCAATGTCGGAGGCGTCCGCCTCCACGAGAAACGGCCGTTGCGGGTCAGGATGCTTCAAGATGGGCTCCTTCATGAAGGCTTCCTTCAAAGTCTGGAAAGCCCGTTGTTCTGGAGCGTTCCACTGGAACCGAGTCTTCTTCTGCAGGAGCCGGGTGAGGGGGGCTGTCAAGGCAGCAAACCCAGGGATGAAAGTTCGGTAATAGTTGGCGAACCCAAGAGGTCGCTGAACATCCTTCACGCGACGCGGGGGTTGCCAACTCTGCAAAGACTCAACCTTACTCGGCTCCATGGCGATGCCCTCAGGAGAAATGCGGTGACCCAGGAAATCGATGGTCACCCGGTAGAACTGGCACTTCTCCAACTTGGCAAACAGCCGATGTTCTCGGAGTCGCTGCAGGACCTGATGGAGATGCTGATGGTGCACCTCACGCGACGGGGAGTAGATCAGGATGTTGTCCAAGTAGATCACGACAAACTGATCCAACAAATCCCGGAAAATGTCGTTCATGAAATGTTGAAACAGCGGGGGCGTTGGTCAGGCCAAACGGCATCACCGTGTACTCAAAATGTCCATAGCGAGTCCCAAACGCCATCTTCCACTCATCACCCGGCTGAACCCTGACGAGGTTGTAAGCTCCACGCAGGTCCAGTTTTGTGAAGATCTTAGCCTCCCGGAGTCGGTCCAAGAGTTCGGGGATGAGGGGCAGCGGGTAACGATTGCACACCATGATGGCGTTGAGTTTCCTATAATCGCAGCAAAGCTGCAATTCGCCCGACTTCTTTTTGACGAAGAACACGGGTGCAGACACTGGCGAGGACGAGGGCCGGATGAAACCGTGAGCCAAATTCTTCTCCAGAAAGTCCCGCAATGCAGCCAACTCGGGGTCCGACATGGAGTACAAACGCCCCGCTGGGAGAGGCGCATCAGGGACTAAATCAATGGGGCAGTCATAGGGCCTGTGCGGGGGTAATTGATCCGCCTCTGTCTCGCTGAACACATCAGCAAAGTCGGACAGTTCGGGAGGCAAGGAAACCCCTGGGGAACCCTCCACCTGGCCGGCACAGATATGGCGGGAGTGGTCCACACACTGCAAGCTTGGGAAGGTGACCAGGTTCTGTGACCAATAGATCTGTGGGTCATGCGCCCGGAGCCATGCCAGTCCCAAGACCACGGGGAAATGCAGATCTGAGGTGATATAGAACTGGATGGCCTCCACATGGGAACTGATGGCCATACATAATGGTTGCGTGGCGGCCGTAATTGGCCCAGACAGGAGCACTCGACCATCGATAGTCTCCACTAACATGGGTGGATCCACCGGGCACTGGGGAACAGCCCATTTGGCCACAAATTCTGAGTCCATAAAATTTGTGGTGGCCCCAGAGTCAATTAAGGCATGGACTGGAATCCCCTCTGGCTTGCCAGGAAGGATCAGACGTGCCTCCAATATCAGATGCCGTGGAGGTCCACAGGCAGCATCGGAAAGACGTCGCTCAGTGTTGTTGTGGGATGCCCGATCTATCACACCGTCTAGATCGGGCTCGGGGCGTTTCCCGACAGAAAAGTAGGGGACTTTCTCGGGGCAGACTCGGTCACTGATGCCCGCTGTCGCTTCTTTGGGCAAAAAGCAGCCAAATGCCCAGGGTCCCCACAGTAAAAACACAACCCCCCCGATCGTCGTCTGTTCATTTCAGTCACCGATAGACGAGACCTGGTGGCACCCAGCTCCATTGGCTCCTCCCTTTGAACTGGGGGCTCACGCACAACAGGGGCTGCAGGGGTCTGTGGGGTGGCACGGCGACTCCGCTGCTGCAACCGAGCATCGATCCGCAGGCAGAGATGGATCAGCCCATTCAGGTCTGAGGGAATATCCACACGGGCCAGCTCATCCAACATCTCCTCCAACAATCCATCCTGGAAGGCATCCACGAGCGCAGCCTCATTCCAGGCGGAATCCTGGCTAAGCAGCCGAAAATCGCTGATATAGCCCTGTAGGGGGCGTTGACCCTGCCTCAGAGCTTTCAGGCGTCGAGTAGCAGTCTGCGTCTTAATAGGGTCCTCATACATCAGACGCATATGATCACAAAACCCCACAAAGTTGTCCAACAATGGGCTAGGTTGAGCCAGCAGAGGCGTGCCCCTACGAGCTGCATCACCCGAAAGAAGGCTTAACACAAACCCCACCTTATCCCGGTCAGTGGGGAAATCAGCTGCTCTCACGCTGATAAAGAGCTGGCATTGTCCCAGGAAAGCAGGAAACAGTTCTGGATTGCCAGTAAATTTATCTGGCATTGCAACTTGGCATTTTCTCCTGGGTGGGGGTGATGGTGGGGGTGCAGCATGAACCTGAGCTTACAGTTGAGCCACCTGAGCTGCCAGCAAAGTGAGTTGCTGGGTGAGCTGGGCATTCTCAGCACGTAGCTGCTCCATAATATTAGTAAGGGGTGGGAGGCTGAAGGCAAACTGTTCTGTACCAGCCTGCTACCGGCCCTGCAGAAAAGGCAGGGACAACCCCTTTACAAACGGCAAGAGGCTGGAATTACGCCTGCCACATTTATAGCTACAAAAACAAACAAGACACGAACCAAGAAACAGGAGCTTTAAGAAACACGAACTATCCAAGCGGTTGCCTTCAGCAAACCAGCCCTCCCAACACATTCCCCATATATAGAGTTCAGGGTGTGGCTTCTCTCTGCCTCCTTTTGAGAAGCCCCATTGCCTTCCTCTGTTTACTCCTAATTGACTGCCTCCTGCGTCGGGCGTCCTTGAACAGGGCCAGCTGTGGGTCATCTTCATCCACGCTGTCAGGCTCACACAGCTGGGTCTCTGTGGTGACCAAGTGGGAGGGGCCTGGCTAAGGTCTCTCATCAGCAAGATCTTCAACCCCCTCAGCAAGTTCTTCAACACCCCCCTCCTCCTCCTCTGACCCAAATGCCGAACCCACAGGCTGACCCTGAATCACAACAGTCGCTTCTTTGGGCAAAAAGCAGCCAAATGTCCAGGGTCCCCGCAGTAAAAACACAACCCCTCCGATCGTCGTCTGTTCATTTCAGTCACCGATAGACGAGACCTGGCGGCACCCAGCTCCATTGGCTCCTCCCTTTGAACTGGGGGCTCACGCACAACAGGGGCTGCAGGGGTCTGTGGGGTGGCACGGCGACTCCTTCGCTGCTGCAACCGAGCATCGATCCGCAGGCAGAGATGGATCAGCCCTTTCAGGTCTGAGGGAATATCCACACAGGCCAGCTCATCCAACATCTCCTCCGACAATCCATCCTGGAAGGCATCCACGAGCGCAGCCTCATTCCAGGCGGAATCCTGGCTAAGCAGCCGAAAATCGCTGATATAGCCCTGTAGGGGGCGTTGACCCTGCCTCAGAGCTTTCAGGCGACGAGTAGCAGTCGGCGTCTTTATAGGGTCCTCATACATCAGACGCATATGATCACAAAACCCCACAAAGTTGTCCAACAATGGACTAGGTTGAGCCAGCAGTGGCATGCCCCAACGAGCTGCATCACCCGAAAGAAGGCTTAACACAAACCCCACCTTATCCCGGTCAGTGGGGAAATCAGCTGCTCTCACGCTGATAAAGAGCTGGCATTGTCCCAGGAAAGCAGGAAACAGTTCTGGATTGCCAGTAAATTTATCTGGCATTGCAACTTGGCATTTTCTCCTGGGTGGGGGTGATGGTGGGGGTGCAGCATGAACCTGAGCTTACAGTTGAGCCACCTGAGCTGCCAGCAAAGTGAGTTGCTGGGTGAGCTGGGCATTCTCAGCACGTAGCTGCTCCATAATATTAGTAAGGGGTGGGAGGCTGAAGGCAAACTGTTCTGTACCAGCCTGCTACCGGCCCTGCAGAAAAGGCAGGGACAACCCCTTTACAAACGGCAAGAGGCTGGAATTACGCCTGCCACATTTATAGCTACAAAAACAAACAAGACACGAACCAAGAAACAGGAGCTTTAAGAAACACGAACTATCCAAGCGGTTGCCTTCAGCAAACCAGCCCTCCCAACACATTCCCCATATATAGAGTTCAGGGTGTGGCTTCTCTCTGCCTCCTTTTGAGAAGCCCCATTGCCTTCCTCTGTTTACTCCTAATTGACTGCCTCCTGCGTCGGGCGTCCTTGAACAGGGCCAGCTGTGGGTCATCTTCATCCACGCTGTCAGGCTCACACAGCTGGGTCTCTGTGGTGACCAAGTGGGAGGGGCCTGGCTAAGGTCTCTCATCAGCAAGATCTTCAACCCCCTCAGCAAGTTCTTCAACACCCCCCTCCTCCTCCTCTGACCCAAATGCCGAACCCACAGGCTGACCCTGAATCACAACAGTCGCTTCTTTGGGCAAAAAGCAGCCAAATGTCCAGGGTCCCCGCAGTAAAAACACAACCCCTCCGATCGTCGTCTGTTCATTTCAGTCACCGATAGACGAGACCTGGCGGCACCCAGCTCCATTGGCTCCTCCCTTTGAACTGGGGGCTCACGCACAACAGGGGCTGCAGGGGTCTGTGGGGTGGCACGGCGACTCCTTCGCTGCTGCAACCGAGCATCGATCCGCAGGCAGAGATGGATCAGCCCTTTCAGGTCTGAGGGAATATCCACACAGGCCAGCTCATCCAACATCTCCTCCGACAATCCATCCTGGAAGGCATCCACGAGCGCAGCCTCATTCCAGGCGGAATCCTGGCTAAGCAGCCGAAAATCGCTGATATAGCCCTGTAGGGGGCGTTGACCCTGCCTCAGAGCTTTCAGGCGACGAGTAGCAGTCGGCGTCTTTATAGGGTCCTCATACATCAGACGCATATGATCACAAAACCCCACAAAGTTGTCCAACAATGGACTAGGTTGAGCCAGCAGTGGCATGCCCCAACGAGCTGCATCACCCGAAAGAAGGCTTAACACAAACCCCACCTTATCCCGGTCAGTGGGGAAATCAGCTGCTCTCACGCTGATAAAGAGCTGGCATTGTCCCAGGAAAGCAGGAAACAGTTCTGGATTGCCAGTAAATTTATCCGGCATTGCAACTTGGCATTTTCTCCTGGGTGGGGGTGATGGTGGGGGTGCAGCATGGACCTGAGCTTGCAGTTGAGCCACCTGAGCTGCCAGCAAAGTGAGTTGCTGGGTGAGCTGGGCATTCTCAGCACGTAGCTGCTCCATAATATTAGTAAGGGGTGGGAGGCTGAAGGCAAACTGTTCTGTACCAGCCTGCTACCGGCCCTGCAGAAAAGGCAGGGACAACCCCTTTTACAAGAAGGCAAGAGGCTGGAATTACGCCTGCCAAATTTATTGCTACAAAAACAAATAGAACAAGACACGAACCAAGAAACAGGAGCTTTTCAAGCGGTTGCCTTCAGCAAACCAGCCCTCCCACGCATTCCCCCTTAAATACAGTTCAGGGCGTGGCTTCTCTCTGCCTCCTTCCAAGGAGCCCCATTGCCTTCCTCTGTTTACTCCTGATTGACTGCCTCCTGCATCGGGCGTCCTTGAACAGGGCCAGCTGTGGGTCATCTTCATCCACGCTGTCAGGCTCACACAGCTGGGTCTGCGTCGTGACCAGATGAGAGGGGCCTGGCTGGGGGTTCTCATCAAGCTGTCCAATCCCCTCAGCAAGCTCTTCAACACCCCCCTCCTCCTCCTCCTCTGAGTCGTCCGACCCAACTGCCGAACCCACAGGCTGACCCTGAATCACAACAGTGAATGCCATTTGGGTTGTTCTCACCTCGGCTCAGCTTCAGGGAGGAGAGGCTTCTTATAGCGGGCGAGCTGAACATCTAATTTCACCACTGCCTGGTACCATTCATGCAGCTGGTCAGGTAGAGCTCGGCAGATACATGCCTTAGAAAGGTGGTCTAACCCTTCTCTAAAAAGATGAATTATGGATTGCTCAGGCCATATTCCCCTTCATGGATTACTGCCTTGTTGTGGCGAAGGGGCTTGCATAATTCAATGAAGCTATGAGCTATGCCGTGCAGGGCCACCCAAGACATACAGGTCATAGCAGAGAGTTCTGACAAAATGTGATCCACTGGAGAAGGAAATGGCAACCCACTCCAGTATCTTTGCCATGAAAACCCTATGGACAGTACAAAAAGGCAAAACGATATGACACTGGAAGATGAGTCCCTCAGGTTGGAAGGCGTCCAATATGCTACTGGGGAACAGCAGAGGACTAGTACTAATAGCGCCAGAAAGAATGAAGTGACTGGGCCAAAGCCAAAAGGATGCTCAGCTGTGGATGTACCTGGTGGTGAAAGGAAAGTCCAATGCTGTAAAGATTTTTTCTCCATAGGAACCTGGAATGTAAGATCCATGAATCAAGGCAAGCTGGACATGGTCAAATAAGAGATGACAAGACTGAACATCGACATCTTAGGAATCAGCGAACTAAAATAGACAGGAATGGGTGAATTTAATTCAGATGACCATCAGGTATACTACTGTGGGCAAGAATCCCTCAGAAGAAATTGAGTAGTCTTCATAGTCAATAAAAGAGTAGGAAAAGCAATACTGGGGTAAAGGTAAAGGTAAAGGTTCCCCCGCACATGTGTGCTAGTCGTTTCCAACTCTAGGGGCCGGTGCTCATCTCCGTTTCAAAGCCGAAGAGCCAGCGCTTGTCCGAGGACGTCTCCGTGGTCATGTGGCCGGCATGACTAGACGCCAAAGGCGCACGGAACGCTGTTACCTTCCCACCGTAGTGGTCCCTATTTTTCTACTTGCATTTTTTACGTGCTTTCGAACTGCTAGGTTGGCAGAAGCTGGGACAAGTAACAGGCACTCACTCTGTTACGCGGCACTTGGGATTCGACCTGCCAAACTGGGATACAAACCCCAAAATGACAGAATGATCTCAGTTCGACTCCAAGGCAAACCATTCAATATCACAGTAGTCCAAGTCTATGCCCCAACCACCGGTGCTGAAGAGGATGAAATTGACCGATTCTATGGATCCCTACAGCACCTTATAGAACTAACACCAAAAAATGATGTCCTTATTATAATGGGGGATTGGAATGCTAAAGTAGGAAGCCAAAAGATAACCACAATAACAGGCAAGTTTGGCCTTGGAGTTCAAAATGAAGCAGGGCACAGGCTGATAAAATTTTGTCAAGAGAATACGATGGTCATAGCAAACACTCTTTTCCAACAACCCAAGAGACGGCTCTACACATGGACATCACCAGGGAAACGAAAGGCAAGGGAGAAAAAGAAAGATACACCCAATTGAATGCAGAATTCCAGATAGTAGCTAGAAGAGATAAGAATGCCTTCTTAAATGAAGAGTGCAAAGAAATAGAAGAAAAGAATAGGGAGGACTAGAGATCTCTTCAAGAAAATTGGAGAGATGAAGGGAACGTTTCATGCAAAAATGGGCATGATAAAGGACCAAAATGGCAGGGACCTAACAGAGGTAGAAAACATTAAGAAGAGGTGAAAAAATTACACAGAAGAACTATACAAGAACAAGCTTAAGGTCCCTGATAACCACAATGAGGTGGTCACTGACCTCGAGCCAGACATCCTAGAATGTGAAGTGAAATGGGCCTTAGGAAAGCTGAGCAACAACAAAGCTAGTGGAGGTGACAGCATTCCAGCTGAGCTATTCAAAATCTTAAAAGACGATGCAGTAAAAGTGCTACACTCAATTTGCCAGCAAATTTGGAAAACTCAACAGTGGCCACAGGATTGGAAAAGATCAGTTTACATTCCAATTCCAAAGAAAGGCAGTGCCAAAGAATGTTCTAACTATCGCACCATTGCACTCATTTCACATGTTAGTAAAGTTATGCTTAAAATCCTACAAGCTAGACTCCAGCAGTATGTGGATCGAGAACTACCAGAAATACAGGCAGGATTTCGAAGAGGCAGAGGAACTAGAGATCAAATTGCCAACATACGCTGGATCATGGAGAAAGCTAGGGAGTTCCAGAAAAACATCTAGTTCTGCTTCATTGACTATGCTAAAGCTTTGATTGTGTGGATCATAACAAACTGTGGCAAGTTCTTAAAGAGATGGGAGTACCAGACCATCTTATTTTTCTCTTGAGAAACCTATATGCGGGTCAAGAAGCAACAGTGAGAACTGGACACGGAACCACTGATTGGTTCAAAATTGGGAAAGGAGTCCAGCAAGGCTGTATACTGTATACTGTCACCCTGCCTGTTTAACCTATATGCAGAGCACATCATGAGAAAGGCAGGGCTAGATGAATCAAAAGTTGGAATTAAGATTGCTGGAAGAAATATCAACAACCTAAGATATGCAGATGATACCACTCGAATGGCAGAAAGTGAAGAGGAACTAAAGAGCCTCTTGTTGCGAGTGAAGGAGAGTGCAAAAGTTGGGTTGAAACTTAAAATTAAGAAAACCAAGATCATGGTATCCGGCCCTCTCAATTCCTGGCAAATAGATGGGGGAAAAATGGAGGTAGTGACAGATTTTATTTTCCTGGGCTCCAAGATCACTGCAGACAGGGACTGCAGCCAAGAAATTAAAAGACGCTTGCTCCTGGGGAGGAAAGCCATGGCAAATCTAGACAGCACACTAAAAAGCAGAGACATCACCCTGTCAACAAAAGTGCGTATAGTCAAGGCTATGGTCTTCCCAGTTGCAATGTATGGCAGTGAAAGTTGGACCATGAGAAAGGCTAAGCGCCAAAGAATTGAAGCCTTTGAACTATAGTGCTGGAGAAGACTCCTGCGAGTCCCTTGGAGATCAACCCTGACTGCTCTTTAGAAGGCCAGATCCTGAAGCTAAAACCCAAATACTTTGGCCACCTAATGAGAAGGAAGGACTCACTGGAGAAGAGCCTAATGCTGGGAAAGATTGAGGGCAATAGAAGAAGGGGACGACAGAGAATGAGGTGGCTGGATGGAGTCACTGAAGCAGTGGGCGTGAACCTAAATGGACTCCAGAAGATGGTAGAGGACAGGAAGGCCTGGAGGAATATTGTCCATGGGGTCACGATGGGTCGGACATGACTTCGCAACTAAGAACAACAACAACAGGCCATCTTTCTATCCGACCAGCCATCTTTCGAAACTCCTGCATGTACTCTAGGGCAGGCCGGCCAGCTTGCTTTATCTTATGGATTTGTTCTTCCACTTTGAGGGCGATGGATGGGCCCTCAAATCTTTCCCTCAGCCCTAGGAGGAAAAGGTGGGGGTCCTCCAACTCAGGGGCCTGCTCGTTATATAAATTGTTCAACCATTTGGATGCTTCTCCCTCTAGGCTAGAGGCAATCATATCTACCATAGCACTTGGGTCTGGGTAGAGATGACCCTAGTGATTCAAATGAGAGCGTACTTGGTTGAGGAAGAAAATCAGTTTCTCTGGGTCCCCATCAAAGGATGCTCTGAATGGTGGGCTCATCATTGGTTGCTGGGGCCCCCATTGCTCCTGGCTCCACTCTGGTTGCTGATTTAATGGCTGCAGGGCCCCCACTGCGGCTGGCCCCACTGGTCCTGCTGTATGTTCAGGGGTTGCACATCTGGGTCCTGCTGCTGCCTCCCTTGCTGTTGTCCTCCCACCAGCTCCTGATCTCCAGGCTTCTGCACCACCCCCAGCTGTTGCAAGGCTTCTATTAGCTGGGGCAAGCTCAGAGGTTGTTGGCCTTTCACTTGTGGGGGTTTCCCAACCTCCCATTGCTGCAGAGGCCCCAGGCTGGGGTCCTCTGTCTCTATGGGTCTGGAGGGCTTGGCAGGGGACTCCTGGGGCTGGCAGGCAGTCTGATCTGCAGAAGGAAGGCAGTCTGATCTGCAATGGGAGGTTGGGAATCCCCCACAAGTGAAAGGCCAAAAACCTCTGAGCTTGCCCCAGCTAATAGAAGCCTTGCAACAGCTGGGGGTGGTGCAGAAGCCTGGAGATCAGGAGATGGTGGGAGGACAACAGCAAGGGTGGAAACAGCAGGACCCAGATGTGCAACCCCTGAACGTAGAGCAGGGCCAGAGGGGCCAGCAGCAGGGGGGGCCCTGGCAGCCATTAAATCAGCAACCAGAGTGGGGCCAGCAGCCACTGGAGACACAACAGCAGTGGGGGCACTGGCAGCTGGTGAATCAACAACTAGGAGGGGCCAGCAGCAGTGGGGGCCCCAGCAACAGTTGATCCAACAACCAAGGGGAGGACAGCACCAATGGGGGCCACAGCAGCCGTTGAACCAACAACTAGGGTGGGGCCAGCAGCAATGGGGGCCCCAGCAAGCAATGATGAGCCCACCCTTCAGAACAACCTTCGATGGGGACCCAGAGAAACTGATTTTTTTCCTCAACCAAGTACGCTCTCACTTGAATCGCTGGGGTCACTCTTACCCGGACCTGGGTGCGATGGTCGATCTGATTGCATCCAACCTAGAGGGAGAAGCATCTGAATGGTTGAACAATTTATATAACGAGCAGGCCCCTGAATTGGAGGACCCCCACCTTTTCCTCCTGGGGCTGAGGGAAAGATTTGAGGACCCATCCATTGCCCTCAAAGCGGAAGAACAAATCCATAAGATAAAGCAAGCTGGCCGGCCTGCCCTAGAGTATGTGCGAGAGTTTCAAAAGATGGCAGGTCGGATAGAGAGATGGCCTGAGCAATCAATGATTCATCTTTTTAGAGAAGGGTTAGACGACCCTCTCTCTCAGGCATGTATCTACCGAGCTGTACCCGACCAGCTGCATGAATGGTACTAGGGAGCGGTGAAATTAGATGTCCAGCTCGCCCGCTATAAAAAGCCTCCCCCACCTGAAATTGCACCAAAACCAGGATCCAGATGGCTACCACCACCCTGAAAACCCCCAACGTCTGCTACTGCCGAAAGACCTAGACCACCTACTGGTCCGCTAATCAAGTGCTTTCGATGTGGACAGCAGGGACATCGAGCAGCAACCTGCCCAGTTCCTTACCCGCAACAGCAGAGTAGACCAGATCCAACAATGAGGAAGAAACCCGCACAGCAGCCATTGAGAGAAAATTCGAACTGGGCCACCCAGGAGCCCATTACCCAGGTTACGTTCCCCACCCAGGAGGACGCTGGCCCACCGACCGGACCCACCCCTTTACCCAGTTTTGACAGCGACATTGAAGGGGAGAATGACCCGATGGTGAGTCGACCCATCCTACCTTTTTTATTGCCTGCTAAACTCATAATCCCTATGTCAGGGGCACAAGTAGACCTGAAAGTGCTACGTGATACCGGCTGCTCCCGATGCATCATTAGCCTGTCATGCGCCTTGAGACTGGGCATACGGGCCAAGCCGCTCTCCAAACCTGTGAGGTTCAAGCAAGCTGATGGCTCCCTAATGGGAGGGGCTTTAGTCATGCAATTAACGGAGCCCTTACGCCTAGAAATAGGCGAGCACTGGGAGTTTATTTGCTTCCTAGTAGCTCCAAAGATGTCTGAGACTGTGATCCTAGGACTAGCCTGGCTAGACAAATGGAAGCTGTTTATCTGGTGGGAAAAAGGAATGAGAACTGTGAGATTACCCATAGGGCCCGATCCTCCCATTGATTCAACAGATGTTACAGGGGATTTTAGCCCACCCAATGAGCAAGCGCACATGGCTGCCTTATGGCCACCTGGCAAGCCGCTCATCCCCAGTGAATACCAGGACCTAACGGAGGTGTTTAGTGAGAAAGAATGCGATACCTTGCCTCCTCACCGTCCCAATGATTGTTCCATTGAACTGTTACCAGGGGCCAAACTCCCCCGACCAAGAATGTACGCTATGTCCCCCCTTGAAATGGAGGAGATGCAGCGATATGTGGATACAAACCTAGCGAGGGGATTCATCGAACGGGCCAAGTCTACTGTGGGAGGCCCTGTGTTGTTCAAAGAGAAAAAAGATGGGTCTCTACATCTCTGCGTGGACTATAAAGGCCTAAACGCTGTGAGTGTGGAAAATAAATACCCTCTCCCTCTCCTAAAAGACTTGCTTACCCACCTGGTGAAGGGGAGCGTCTTCACCAAGTTAGACCTGAGAGAAGCATATTACCAGGTAAGAATAAAGGAGGGGGATGAGTGGAAGACAGCCTTCAACTGCCCCTTGGGGAGCTACCAATTGAAAGTCATGCCATTTGGACTGCAGGGGGCCCCAGCCGTATTTATGCAGTTAATCAATGAGGTCCTACATCAGGGGTGTCAAACTCAATTTCATTGAGGGCCACATCAGCATTGCAGTTGCCCTCAAGGGGCCGGGTGGGTATGGCCAGGGTGGGTGTGGCCTACTGGGTGGGCGTGGCTAGAGTGCATATGACCTATGCATCAAGGGTGCCTATGGGGGCCTGGGCAGGAGTGGGACAGATCTGAGGGTCTCTGGCAGAAGGAGGGTCTCTGGGCCAGGGCCAAGGCAGTGGGGGCCGTTCCCTCACTGTTTCCAGGATGGCTTCGCGGGCCACATGAAACCACTTCGCGGGCTGCATCCGGCCCCGGGGCCTTGTGTTTGACATGTCTGTCCTACATGAACACCTATACAAAGGGGTCCTAGTATACCTTGATGACATCTTGATATACAGCATGAATATGACCGACCACATAAAACTGGTCAGAGAAGTGTTAAAGAAACTATTGAATGCCAAACTTTATGTCAAATTGTCGAAATGGCTATAGAATCTCCAATGAGCGTATCGAAATGGACCCAGCCAAAGTAAAAACTATATTTGAATGGCAGCCCCCCAAAACCTGCAAACAGCTCCAGAGCATCCTAGTGTTTGCCAACTTCTACCATCAATTTATTCCCTCTTTTGCCGAGATTGCTCTACCTCTTACAGAACTACTCAAAACGGGTAAGGGAGGGGGAAAACCGTGACCTGGCCAACCACTAGCATGGACTATGAGTTGTCAGAAAGCTTTTGAGAATTTAAAAAGACTATTTGTGGCTGAACCAGTCCTAAAGCACCCTTGCCCAGGGGAGCCCTTCGTAATTCAGGCAGACGCCAGCGACGTGGCAGTCGGAGCGGTGTTATTGCAAAAGAATAAAAGTGGGGTCCTACAACCTTGTGCTTACACCTCTAAGAAATTTACTGATAGCGAGAGGAGATGGGCAGTCTGGGAGGAGGAGGCCTTCGCTATTAGGTGGGGGCTATTAAACTGGCGGCATTACTTAGAAGGGAGCAAGGTGCCTTTTGAAGTATGGAGAGATCACAAAAATTTAGAGGGACTAAAAACTCCCCGAAAATTGTCCACAAAACAAGTACAATGGGCACAGTACTTCAACTGTTTCAACTTTACTTTAAAGTACATACCAGGAAGAAAAAACTTCCTAGCTGATGCGCTCTCCCGATTGCCACAATACAAAAGTGAACGTGAAGAAGTTCACGAGGCAATTATCCCCAGTCCACAAACTGCGGCCCAACTCACACCTCACAGGACCCCTAATCCTGATGACCCCGGGGTAAAGAAAATAAAATGAGAACTTGTCACTGATCAATGGTTTAAAGACAATCAGACATCCCTAACATGCAGGGATGGTTTGGCTTACAAGGGGGGAAAGTTGTACTTGCCTGAAGCTCTTCGTCTTAATGCCCTCAAACACAGCCATGATGTCAAACAGGCTGGACATTTCGGATATCTAAAAACTCTACATCTCACTCGTTGGCAATTTTGGTGGCCGGGACTAAAACGAGACGTAGAAAACTATGTCAAGAGCTGTACTGTATGTGCCACCATGAAAAGAATCCCAGGAAAGACCCCTGGGTTACTGCAACCGGTGGCCGATCCTTCTCAACCATGGGAAGAAATAGCTATGGACTTTATAGTAGACCTACCCGACAGTAGAGGAAATACTGTCATTTGGACTGTGATAGACCTATTTTCAAAACAGGCTCACTTTATCGCCTGCAAAAGACTTCCATCGGCTCAACGCCTGACTAAGTTGTTCCTAAAACATATCTATCGACTACATGGCGCCCCTAAGCGAATAATTTCGGACAGAGGGGTGCAGTTCACAGCGAAATTTTGGAGAAACTTTCTTAAATTAATTGGATCATCTCAAGGCCTATGAACTGCTTTTCACCCGACTACTAATGGAGCCGCAGAGTCCGCCAACAAAATGGTGGAACAATACCTTAGATGCTACGTCTCTTACCAACAAAAAAACTGGACCGACCTCCTCCCTTTTGCAGAAGTGGCTTACAATAATTCAGTACATAGCAGCACCGGCTACACTCCTTTCCGTGTAGCCACAGGGAAAGAATTCAACCCCACACTGGAATACCCTCAGTTACCCTCCGATTCCCAGACTCTTGATCATTGGGTGAGGGGTTGGGAAGAAGTTTGGAAAAATACAAAGGTGGCCTTGAAAAAGACTTTTGAGACCTACAAAAAGAGAGCTACACAAAGAACATTCCAAGTTGGGGAAAAGGTCTATTTGTCGACCAAATACCTACGCCTCAAACTACCCAATAAGAAATTGGGACCAAAATTCTTGGGGCCTTTCCCCATTGTGAAAATCATCAACCCGGTCACAGTAAAATTGAAACTACTCAGACTTTTGGGGAAAATTCACCCGGTGTTCCATTGTAGCTTGCTGAAACATTTTCGAACCTCCACTTTAAGACTGCCCCCTAAGAAAGCACCTGGACCCCTCGTGGTAGCAGGTCAAACCCATTATGAAGTGAAACGTATTCTTGACTCTAGAATCTTTTAAGGGAAAATTGCAATACCTAGTACACTGGAAGGGATACCCATTGTCTGAAGCCACTTGGGTGAAATCTACTGATGTGAAAGCTGTCAGACTTATCAAAAGGTTTTATGAGAAACACCCCAACAAACCAAAAGCCAATTCCTAACTTGTGTTTTGTTTACATTACAGGATCTGTCCTTTTTCTAAGGGGGGGCGGATGTCAATGCTGCTAACATCGAATGTTATTGCTTGACAAGAGATGAAGAAGTAGCTATTTCATATGTTAAACTGGTGTATTGCTTTAGTTTAAAGTGGGAGGAGGGAAGAGTAGGAATGCACTTTCAAGGCCTTTTGTTTCTCTAAAGAAGATAAGGCTTCAGCGGCTCTTCTAACGGAAGAGAAACTGATTCTTTAAATTAATTAGAGCATATGATTAATGACAAAATTAGAAAGGTGGAGAATTGTGTTTTAATATATTGTGCAAGGGGTGGAGATTTCAGATTCCAGCTTCCTTTGAGCAAGCATTTGCCGGTGTATTAGGCTAATAAAGGACTTTTAAGGTAAACAATGCCTCAGAGTCACTTGAAAAGCCCATACGTCAGAAACCTGACACCATGATAAAGATTCTCCCCTGAATCTTTGCCAATTTCTCTCGAAGTCAGAGACAACGGCAGGTTGTTTGAAAGAATGTAGATTCTGGCATGATGTCATGGTTCCGATAAATGAGACAGTTCAAACAAAATGCATGCATTGTTTATCTAAAAAGTCTTAATAATGAAACGAAACATCGGCACTCATGAAGGGATGCCAGAATCTGAAATCTCCTCCCCCCAAACCCATCATAAAACACACACAATCCCTGCCCTTATCTACACGCCATAAATCACATTATCCAATTAGTTTTACATATGAAGTTTCACTTCCCATTCTGTACGCAGGCTTTCTTATCTTTTCAAAACATCCGGTTAACTCCCCCCCCCAGTGAAGCAATTAAAGCAACAGGCTGTCTCTTATATTGTCAGTGCAAAGACATGTCAATGTTTGCAGCATTGACAGCTGCCCCTTGGGCTGCTACCAGTTCAGGGTGATGCCATTTCGCCTGAAGGGGGCACCGGCTGTGTTTATGAAGTTCTGCATAAGCACCTGTACAAGAGGGTCTTGGTGTACCTGGATGATATATTAATCTACACTAAGACCACAGAGGAACAGGTGAGACTAATCAGAGTGGTGCTCAAAAAACTGCAAAAGGCCCAGGTCTATGTGAAATTATCCAAATGCTATTTCCACAAGATTAGCCTGGACTACTTGGGGTACCGAATCTTGAAAGAAGGGGTGGAGATGGACCCCAGCAAGGTGAAGGCAATACTAGAGTGGGAGGCTCCCCAAACCTGGAAGCAGCTGCAGAGATTTCTCGGTTTTGCAAATTTTTACCGCCAATTCATTCCTACATTCACCCAGATAGTCCTGCCAATCACCAACCTGCTTAAAATGGGGAGGGGGATGAAACCCAAGCTGGGGCAGCTCCTGGGTTGGAAAATTAAATCGCCTCTTCGCTGTGTAACGGCTTCTGAAACACCTCAACCCAGACAAACTGTAATACAAGCAGATGCCAGCAATGTGGCTGTGGGGGTGGTCCTACTCCAGAAGAATGCCAAAGGGGAGCTGCAGCCCTGTGCAGCAAACTCTCTGAAACCAAGAGGCTTTGGGCCATCTGGGAGAAGGAAGCCTACATGGTCCGATGGGCTCTCCTAACCTGGAGGCAATTCTTGGAAGGTAGCAAAATCCCCTTGGAAGTATGGACAGTTCACAAGAACCTAGAAGCGCTGAAGACCCCATGAAAGCTGTCCCCTAAACAGGTCCAGTGGGGTCAGTACTTCAACCACTTTAACTTCACCCTCCGATACCTATTGGGTGGGGGGATAACTTTTTAGAGGACACTCTCTCATGCATGCCACAGTACAACAATGCTCGGGTGGAGGTTGTCAACTCCATTATTCCATTCAACCAGTTTGCGGCACTAGTAACCATGAGGCAACAGAGAGCACCCCTCCAGAAATCCACCCCCAGACCTGAAGCGACCACTGAGGGAGGCCCTTGAGGGCGATGACTGGTTCTAGCAGCACAAAGACGAGCTGGTGATGAAGGAAGGTTGACATGGAAGGGGAGCAAAATCTACATCCCAGCCAGCCAAAGGACTTCAATCCTACAGCGAAGTCACGACACAAAGGCGCCTGGGCATTTTGGGTTTGTAAAAACTCTCCACCTGGTAAAAAGGCAGTTTTGGTTGCCAAAGATGAAAAAGGACATAGAGGCGTATGGGGCCAGCTGCCCCGTGTGTGCCTCAATGAAACAACTGCCTGGGGAGCCCCCCCGGTTGCTACAACCAGTAGCCAACCCCACTACCCTGTGGGAAGAGATCTCTATGGACTTTATTGTAGAGTTGCTAGAAAGTGCTGGAAACACTGTGATTTGCACTGTCATTGATTTGTTCTCCAAGCAGGCCCACTTCGTGGCATGTTCCAGGATCCCTTCAGCCCAGTTTTTGGCTAAATTTTTTGTGCAACACATATACCAGTTACATGGGGTCCCGAAACATATTATCTCTGACCAAGGAGTACAGTTCACTTCAAAGTTCTGGTGGGAGTTCCTGAAGCTGATAGGTTCCTCCCAGGGACTTAGCTCCACCCACCATCCTCACACAAATGGAGCCTGTGAACTTACGAACTCAATCTTCAAACAATATGTGAGATGTTATGTAAACTACCAGCAGACCAATTGGGCTGAGCTCCTGCCATTTGCAGGAGTGGCATATAATAATTCCATGCATAGCTGCACTGGGTTTATCTCATTCAAGGTGACTACTGGGGTGGAAGAGAAGCCATCATCAGCCTTGCTGGATGGATACTTTTAGAGCCACGTGTGTTGCACTGCATAGGGCACTAGAGAAAGCCAGGGAAACACATACAAAGCAAGCTGATAAAAAGAGGGCACTACAAAGGGAGTTCAGGGTGGGAGACAGGGTATACCTGTCCACCAGGTTTCTGAACCTCAGGTAGTCGTGTAAAAAGCCCCAAGTACATAGGACCTGTCAAGTTTCCGACGTATGGGCTTTTCAAGTGACTCTGAGGCATTGTTTACCTTAAAAGTCCTTTATTAGCCTAATACACCGGCAAATGCTTGCTTGAAGGAAGCTGGAATCTGAAATCTCCGTCCCTAGCACAATATAATTAAACACAATTCTTCACCTTTCTAATTTTGTCATTAATCATATTCTCCAATTAATTTAAAGAATCAGTTTCCCTTCCGTTAGAAAAACTGCCAAAGTCTTATCTTCTTTAGAGAGACAAATGGCCTTCAAAGTGCATTCCTACTCTTCCCTCCCACCAATTTTAAACTAAAACAATACACAAGTCTTAAAGCAACACACAAGTTTAACATATAAAATAGCTACTCCTTCATCTCTTGTCAAGCAATAACATTCGATGTTAGCAGCGTTGACAGGACCTTTCCCCATTACTCAGATTGTAAATCTGGTGATGGTAGAGCTGAAGTTGCCAAAAAGCCTTAAGATGCATTCATCCAGTATTTCACTGCAGTCTGTTAAAGCCTTTCAGTAGCTCAGTACTTAGATCGCCCACTGAACCCCCTCCTCCTCTCAGCTTAGTAAGCGGAGAGGAGCACTTCAAGATTCAGGACATCCTGGACTCAAGAAGGCACAAGGAGAAACTACAGTATTTGGTTTATGGAAGGGGTATCCCCTAGCAGAGGCAGAAAGGGTAGAAGCAAAAGATGTAGACTTGTTCGTAAGTTCCATGCTAGATATCCGAACCAACCCAAATAGAACGGGACACCTTGCTAGGTGGTACTCAAATGTTGCCATATCCTAAAAGTGGTACAATCGGTGAAAAGGTTGAAAAGCCCTGCTCTATGGGGTGCTCTAACTGATTCTTTTTTTATTATGGTGAAGGTGTTATACCTGATCCATATTTGGGGTTGTGTGGCTAGGAGTGCTATCAATTCTAGGCATTGCATTATGACCTCCGCTATGAGTCCTGAAAAAGGTAATCCCATAGGTGTACCTTTGAATTGTTGATACGTTTGTCCACCAAATTGAAAATATGTGGTTGTTAGGCAGAGGTTAATCAGACTGGATGAAGAAGCATGCCAGACTTGTGCATTTTGTGGGGTCCATAGAAGCATGGGAGGATAGGTCCAGTGCTTCTCATCTGCCACTGTTCCTCTTTGGTAATTTGGCCTTTCTTGGAGAGGTTGCTGAGAGTTCTCTTGATCTGGTTGTCTAGTTTCTATAAAAGCTGTAAAAAGGATAACACTGCCATACATCAAAAACATCTAAGAAACCACCAACAGACTATTACAACCACATAGCATCAGTGTAGCACGCAAACCAACTAAAGCTCTCCAAAACATCCTAAGTAAAACAAAAGGCCCAGCAGCCCCAGAAGAAAAAACTGGAGTCATCTACAACATACAGTGTAAAGACTGCAACAGCCACTATGTAGGACAAACAGGGAGAAGACTAGCAGAGTGCATCCATGAACACCAACTAGTAGTCAGAAGATATGATGAAATTTCACAACATATGGACAAACTTAACCAAGTTTAAACTGGGAAACCCAGACCATCCTAGACCAAAAATGCTAGAGAATCCCTGGAAGCATGACACTCTGACAAATCAGCCATCAATACACCTACAGACATAAATAGCATCTACAGACTATGCAGAAGAGACAGTCAACATGCCAAAAAGGGAACAAAAAGACCAGCAATCAACAACCAGATGAGCATAGATTAACACCAAGATTAACATCAGACCAACAATCAAGAAGCAAACAACACCCCAATCAAGGAACTGCCAAACAAGCTAACAGTAAACAGCCCAACAAAAGACCAACCCCACCAACACTGACAGGGACAGCCACTAGAATATAAATTGAGAGCAACCCCCACTCCCTTATTTGCACTGATAAAGTTACCTAGTTTGGATAATGAAACAGCTGCAAGAAAACAACCAAGTTTAGAGAGCAGCAAGGTCCCCTCAATTATCATTCTGTCTCCCATCTACACGTTTTAGGGAAGGTTGTTGTGAACATGGTTAGGCTTCAACTTTGGGGGCACTGGAGAAAGTGGCCCCTTTTCAATTGGGTTCAAGGTCGGGATATAGTACTGACATGGCACTGGTCAGACTTATGAATCACCTCTAACAAGATTGGGATTGTGGCAGCGCATCCATCCTGGTCATTCTTGGGCTCTCAACAGTTTTTGATACTACCAATCATGGTAGGCTTCTGGATCAGTTTAGGGGCTCGGAAGTATTGTGATGGCTCCTTCTACTTGTAGGTTTGGTTCCAGTTGTTGTTTATAGGCGAGAGATATCTAGTCATAATCTGTCAGCTTTTTGTAACACATTGAAGATTTGGTTATTGCCTGAGGCCTTTGGCCAGGACATTCTGTGAGCCCATTTATTGTAATTGTCCAGATATGTGAGTGGCCTCAGAAGTAATGTTTCTTTAGTTTTTCTTTTCATTGCTTTTGTCTGTTGCTTTTACAATATGCTAGCCATCCAGTTTCATACTGCAAGTATTTATATCCATATAAAGTGAATTACCTTAATGTGAAATTCCAAATTTTCATCCATGGAATAAATATAATTAAAAATATCTTGCACTATCCTTGGAATAATCCCCATGCCATCTGGATCATGCAACTTCCCCTTGAAATAAAAATAAATTTAATTATTTCCAAGATTGTATATTTAGTCTGAAAATAATAAGATTTTTCAAAAAATCATACTTATAATCAGTTCATAATTCACAATTGAGACAGTTACTAATGCCCTGGTCACCTTGCATGTGCCTGGCTGATCCAATCTGACAGGGTTGGTGCCTCTGTGTTCCTTCCATTTAACAATGACATCTTTCAGGACCCATGCCTTCTTAGTAGCAGCATCTGCTCTACGGAATGATGTTCAAATAACCCCAACTCTATTCATGGTTCTTTGAAACCCACTTTAGATTGTAGAGGTTGTTTTTTCTTTGTTTCCATCTGGTTTTACAATTTTTGCCATCTTATTTTCATTTTTTTTTGTTTTTTTGTCATTTCATTGTCTTTAAATATTTTTAACAATATGTAAACCACCCAGAGTCACCAAGAGTCAGCAAACATATAAATTTAATAAATTATTATTATAAGCAAAATGTACAGGCATAATCCAGCTAAATCTAATCAACTAACCCACTTATTTCAACTCTGAGAAATAACTATCTGTTTTATTTTTTCCATTGAAATTGATGGGATATAACAAAATTCCCTGAATTAAGACTATACTGTATACAGATAATGCTTGCTTACCAACAGTAATTGGGACAGGAATTTCTGTTGCTAAATGATGGGGTCATAAAATGCGATGTCATGTGATTGCATTGCTTAGTAGTGGCAATCCCAGCAGTCCTTGTTGCCATTGTTAAGTGAGGGTCGAGGGTCATTAAGCAAGGACCTGTTTGTGACTTCCTATCAGCTTAACAATAAACTAATTACTTAATTAAAATGGAATCTATAACCATCTGATAAACAGAAACATTATTCCCTAGAAACAATTACATTAACATTTACAGTTTTCTACAAATTTTCTACTGCACTAATTTTACTAAGGAATATCTTGCTGAGCTATAATTTTTTTCATTTATTTCTATAATTATAGCTAGCTTTCCTTCATTTGGATCTTACTACTTACTTGCTAAATACATCGTATGAGATTTGTACAGAGAAGCATGCACTGAGTACAGGTAGTCCTCGACTTATAACAGTTCATTTAATGACTGTTCAAAGTTACTGTTGTGATTCAGGGTCAGCCTGTGGGTTCGGCAGTTGGGTCAGATGAATCAGAGGAGGAGGGGGGTGTTGAAGACCTTGCTGAGGGGGTTGAAGATCTTGCTGATCATAGCCCTCAGGCAGGCCCCTCCCACTTGGTCACCATGGAGACCCAGCTGTGTGAGCCTGACAGTGTGGATGAAGATGACCCACAGCTGGCCCTGTTCAAGGACGCCCGACGCAGGAGGCAGTCAAGTAGGAGTAAACAGAGGAAGGCTGTGGGGCTTCTCGGAAGGAGGCAGAGAGAGGCCACGCCCTGAACTCTTTATAAAGGGAATGTTTGGGGAGGGCTGGTTAGCTGAAAGCAACCGCTCAGATAGTGTTTCAAAGCTCTGGTATCTTGGTTCGTGTCTTGTTTGTTTTTGTAATAAATTTGGCAGACGTATTCCAGCCTCTTGCCGTCTGTAAAGGGGTTGCCTTTTCTGCAAGGCCGGTAGCAGGCTGGTACAGAACAGTTACAATGGCACTGGAAAAAGCGACTTATGACCATTTTTCACACTTACAACCACTGAAGCATCACCATGGTCATGTGATTAAAATTCAGATGCTTGGCAACTGTCTCATATATATGACGGTTGCAGTGTCCTGGAGTCTTAACAACTGCAGTGATTCACTTAACATCTGTGGCAAGAAAGGTTGTAGAATGGGACAAAATTCACGTAACAACCATCTCACTTAGCAACAGAAATTTGGGGCTCAATTGCGGTCATAAGTCAAGGACTACCTGTAACCATGTTTAACACTATCTTACCTCCATAGTGTGAGTTTTCCCGGATGATGTTTGCCCATAAGCAGAGCCTTGGTGGAGCAGTGGGCTAATGCCTCCTTAAGTAACACCAGCTGCCTGCAATTAGTGCAGGTTCGCATCCCACCAGGCTCAAGGTTGACTCAGCCTTCCATCCTTCCGAGGTAGGTAAAATGAGGACCCAGATTGTTGGGGGCAATTAAGCTGACTTTGTAATAATGCCGCTTGGGGGTGTGTGAAAGCCCTAATAAGCAGGCATATACATAGAATGAAGGCTACTGCTAAGCTTGTAAGCCGCCCTGAGTCTTCAGAGAAGGGCGGGATATAAATGGAATTAAAAATAAATAAATAAATAAATAAGCAAATATTGTACCATTGTATCCCTCAAGTACATCTACAGTAGGAAAAATATAAATTAATGATAGATTCCACAGTAGCTTCATGCAAAGCACTGTACTTTGAAATCAATGCTCTTCTTTGGAAGAGTCATTAGGTTTTGCTCCAAAGAGTTCAGTAAACTTGATATACTGAAACTGCTTAATAAAGCAAGACAACTGTGGAAAAAAGAAAGAGCAGATATTCGACCTAGGCAAATATTTAACTTCTTGGCAGACTATGAGTTTCAATGCATATTATCTCACTACCAGAGTTTCTACCATTTAATCTAAGCATTAATAAAACGTATATAATTAGCCCCACCCTTAAGCATTCACTAGGTGCCAGGGACCTTCTTCCTAAATATGGCATGGCCATATGTTGTTTCAGAAAAAGAAACTAAACAAAAACAAAATCTTTGCAATGTTGTCCTTGCATACTTGCTACTGTTGCTGCTTTCTCATAAGTGTACTCATATCATTTTAATTTGTACTTCTTAATTCTCTAGCAATACACTCTTTAATGCAAGAAGGAAACAACTACCATGCATTCTTGGTTCTCTTTCACCCTCACCTGAATCTCATTTCCATTTTGTTTGCTTATATTCCTCTCCTTATGTCTTTATAATTATTCTATCAGCAGCAGCAGCAGCAGCAAGCAAGTATAATGCTTCCCACTCTCAAAGTTCTACTCTGAATAATTCAGAGTAATTTCTGCTCTAGTCAACTTCCTGGACCTATTCTTAATGCCAGAGCAGCCCCAGGATCCTTCAAGGAATACTAATTTCTATTCACTTTCTGTTCATGATCATTGGATGATAAGAGTTACTAGATAATATATAATAAGTTCAATTACTTAAGGAAACTTAACGTTGATATAATTTGTCTTCAAGAAACACATATTGAGAAACAAGACAAGAAGTATTTAATAAATAAAAAATCAGGGGAGGAATTTATATCTGCTGGTGTAAAAAAGATTAATGGAGTTGCTTTATATATAAAACCCCAATTTAAACCTAAGTTACTTTTATCAGATGAATATGGTAGATTTGCAGCAGTGGAAATTGAGCTTAATGGAATAAAATCAATAGTAGTTGGACTTTATGGACCAAATGATGATAAAAGTAATTTTTTTTAATATCTTATGGATCAATTACAGGTAATCCCCAGGTTGCGAGCGTTCCCTTAGCGAACATTCGAAGTTATGCAATAAGCATCCTGTAGTGCTTACGAGCAAATCCAGAAATTAAGAATATTGCGGCACCACGGCAGTCGTTCACCTTTAGGAGCAACCGCAGAGGCTCTGCAACATTCATCCTGGTTATTCCCTCCCTCCCCACCCCCGCCCCGGGACTCCCTAGACGCTAGGCCTTCAATACTCACCCTGCAAAGATCGAGATCCTTCGCTTTCTTGGCTGCTCCAGGCCTTCAGTGCATTCGCAGAGAATGGAGGCCTAAAGTATTGCAAGAGCACGCAAGATCAGTGGGGTGAGATCTCATGCTACTGATCTCGCATGATCACATGGTACTTTAGGCCTCCGTTCTCTGCAACAGAGAACGAAACTGAAGCCAGGAGATGCTTCCACATGTCTCCAGAGGCTGGATCCGGGTGCCAGAAGCCTTTTCCAGGCCGCTGCCGCCAGGATCTGAGGCTGAGGGACATTTCTGCGGCCCTCCGGATGCCCAATCCAGGCACCACAGGCCTTTTCCGGAGGGCCGCAGAAGCATCTCCTGTCCTCAGATCCAGGCGGCAGCAGCCTAGAAAAGGCCTCCAGAGCCCCAATCCAGCCTCCAGAGGTCCGCGGAAACATCCCCCAACCTCACATCTGGGAGGCAGCGGCCTGGAAAAGGCCTCTGATGCCTGGATCCAGCCTCCAGAGGCACGCGGAAGCGTCCCCTAGCCTCAGATCTGGGCGGCAGCAGGAACCGTGTCAGAGAGGAGACAGATCTTTTCAAGGTGAGTCCGGCGCGGCATGAAGGGAGGGGGAAGCATGAAGTATCTTAGTTGGTCAGGGAGGCCTTGGGGGCCTGTTCCATCACTAGGCCCTCCATGGCCTTCCCCACCCTGAGATACCTCATGTCCACTTAACGAGCTGCATGCATTTTAACAAGCAGGGAGTGATCTCATTCAAGGTACAAGATTCACTCCTATGAGTTTTCGAGTTACAAATGGAATGGGCAGGCTCCATTACATTTGTAACTTGAGGACTAGCTGTACTACCTTTTTCATATGAAAATTGGCTTTTTCTGGGAGATTGGAATGGGCTGATTTCCCCAGTTTTGGATAGAACATCTATAAAAGGGATTAAAGATTTTTTTTTAAATGATGGATAATTTATCATTAATAGACTTGTGGAGGCAAAGAAATGACTTTGCTAGAGAATATACTTTTTTTCAGAACGACACAAATCTTTTTCAAGGATTGATATGATATGGATTTCTAAAAATCTTACAAATAAAATCCTAAAAGTTGACATTTTACCTAAATCTTTTTCTGATCATAATCCAGTTCTTCTGGTACTTAGAAAAAAGAGTTTGAGCTATAGATGGAGATTAAATGAATCTATTTTACAAAAGGAGATGATTGTAAAGGACTGTAAAAAGAAGCTGAATGAATATTTTGATAATAATTTGGGTAAAGGGACAAATTTAATGACTGTGTGGGATGCCAGCAAAGCAGTCATGAGGGGTTATTTTATACAATATAATCACCTAGAGAAGAAAAAAATCCCAGGAAAAGATGCAAAAGATATTGGATGAAATTAAACAAAGAAATTGAATTGCAAAGGATACCCACAGACTCCAAAATCTTACATCAAATTAAATTTTTACGTCAACAATTGTCTATGTTAACAATTTAAGAAATAGAAACAAAATTGAATTATGTAAAGCAAAGACATTTTGAAATAAACCAGGAAGATGGTTGGCATATAAACTAAGAAAGGAAAGGGAAAAGAGAATGATTAAAAAAATTGAAGCTAATAATGTAATAACAGATAATGACTCTATCAAAATGTCTTTTCATAATTTTTATTTTATTTTATTTTTTATTGAAAAGTTTTAAAATACATTTTTAGAACATATACCCCATCTCCCCCACCCCCTCCCCTTCCCTCCCTTCCCAACACCCCCCCCCGACTTCCCAGAGCTGAATACAGGGTATTACATCATACAATCTTACTCTAAAATATTCTAATTACTAATTACTAATTACTATAATTACTCTTTAAATCCTATCACACTTTAACTCTCCTTAGCCATACAAAAGATAAATAATATATCCTCTAATTATAATAACTAATAACTATTCATATGCTAAATGATACTTTGTAGTCCCCCAGTTCTGAATATAATCAATCCATCTTCTCCATTCCACTATATATCTTTGTTGCGAGTGATCTTTCACATATGCCGAGATTTTGGCCATTTCTGCCAGGTTTGAAACTTTCAAAGTCCATTCTTCTATAGTAGGCAGATCCTCCTTCTTCCAGTATTGTGCTACCAAAAGTCTTGCAGCTGTTATTAAGTTCAGCATCAATTTAGTTTCAATAGCAGTACAGTCAGTGATAATACCCAACAAAAACAATTGTGGTGAAAATCTTATCTTTTTCTTAAAGATCTTCTGCATGTTCCACCAAATTTTGATCCAAAAAGCTTTAACTTTTTTACAAGTCCACCATACATGATAATACGTTGCATCATCACAACCACATCTCCAACATTTTGGCTGACAATTTGGATACATACATGCTAATTTTTTGGATCTAAATGCCATCTATAAAACATTTTGTAAAAATTCTCCCTTAAGTTTTGTGCCTGTGTAAATTTAACATTCCTAACCCATATTTTCTCCCAAGTGTCCATTATTATTCGTTCTTGAAAATTCTGGGCCCATTTTATCATACAATCCTTAACCAGTTCCGCTTCTGAGTCAATTTCTATCAATGCATTATATATCCTTCTTATATGTGCTCGACTTTGATCTCTAATTTGGTTTACCAAATTCCCATCTGATATTGAAATGCCAATTTTCTGATCTTCTTTCCATCTGGCCTGTAACTGCCCATACTGAAACCAAGTTTGTACTATTTTTCCTTCTTTTAAAATATTAAAAGACTTCAATTGCCATTCATTCTTTTCCAATCTAAGAATTTCTTTATATGTTATCACATCATGTTTAAATCCCACATTTATATTTTCTATTGCATGTTTAGGTATTGCCCAAATAGGAATTTTATACTTCAACTTGTATCGATATTTTTTCCAAACTCTCAACATGGCAGACCTTAATATATGTGTTTTAAAAACTTTGTCCACTTTTTTGTCATACAATAAATAAGCATGCCAACCATATAACAAATCACATCCTTCAATATTCAATAATCTCCTTTGTGTTAAATTAAACCAATCACTAATTGACGATAATGCTGCCGCCTCATAATATAATTTAAGATTGGGCACTTTGAGACCACCTCTTTCACGTACATCTTGCATTATCTTAAGTTTAACTCTCGGTCTCTTCCCTGCCCAAATAAATTTATTAATACCTTTCTGCCATTCCTCCAAATTTGAGTCTTTTTTAAGTACAGGTATCATTTGAAATAAAAATAAAAATTTAGGTAAAACATTCATTTTCACAGCTGCAATTCAAAGACTGTTGTAATTTTCTCCAACTATCTAATTCTTTTTGTATTTTTGACCATAAGAATTCATAATTATTCTTATATAATTTAGTATTTGAAGCTGAAAGATGTACCCCCAAATATTTAACCTTTTTAACTATTTCAAATCCCGTTAATTTTTCTAAGGCTACCTTTTTTTCTATGGTCATATTTTTAGACAATATCTTAGTTTTTTGTCTGTTTACCTTGAATCCAGAAACTTGTCCATATTGTAAAATTATTTCCATTAAATCTATAACTGATTGAATTGGTTGACTTAACGTAATAACCAAGTCATCTGCAAACGCTCTCAATCTATAGTCTTGATCTTTTATTTTAATTCCCTTTATTTTCTTTGAATCACGTATTTTAATCAATAATATTTCCAATGTTAAAACAAACAACAAGGGCGACAGTGGACATCCCTGTCTTGTACCCTTTTCAATTTTACAAGCTTCTGATAAGCTATCATTAATTATTATTTGTGCTGTTTGTTTTTGATATGTAGCCCTGATAGGTTGTTAAAACCTATCCCCAAACTGCATCTTCTCTAACACTTTAAATAAGAATTGCCAATCCAATTGATCAGAAGCTTTTTCAGCATCCAGAAAAATCAGCGCTGCAGGGACTTGGTTATTTCTTTCTAAATATTCTAATACATTTACAGTATGTCTCACGTTATTTTTCATTTGCCTACCGCTTATGAATCCTGTTTGATCAATATGAATCATTTGTTGCATAACCTTCAATCTATTTGCTAAAATTTTTGCAAATATCTTGTAATCAGTATTTATTTATTTATTTATTAGTTGAATTTATATACCGCCCTATTCCTGAAGGACTCAGGGCGGTTCACAGGGCAGTTAAAACAGTACAAAAGAGAATAAAATGAAATTAAATTAGAACAAGCCCACAATTAATAACAGTAAAAATTAAAATTTTAAAATTAATTTAATTTAATTTGATTTGATTTAATTAATATAATTTAAAATTTAAAATCCCTCAGTCCAGGCCAGACAATTCAAACAACCAGGTTTTTAAGTCCCGGCGAAACGAGCGAAGGTTGGGGGCAGTCCGAAGCTCCATCGGCAGTTCGTTCCAAAGGGCAGGCGCACTCACAGAGAACTGGGAATCACCCGCCGGCAATCTCTAACCGGCGGAACCCTAAGGAGGCCCTCCCTGTGGGCGCGCACAGGACAATGAGAAGCTGATGCTGGCAGCAGGTGCTCCCTAAGGTAATCCGGACCCATGCCATTTAGGGCTTTATAGGTCATCACCAGCATCTTGAATCTCACCCGGAGGGCAACTGGAAGCCAATGCAGTTCATGGAGAAGAGGTGTTACATGAGAGTATCAGGACACTCCCATTACTACTCGCGCAGCTGCATTCTGCACCAGCTGAAGCCTCCGAGTGGTCCTCAAGGGCAGCCCCATGTAGAGAGCATTGCAGTAGTCTAACCGGGAGGTCACGAGCGCATGAGTCACTGTACGTAGGGCATCCTGGTCCAGATAGGGCCGCAACTGGCGCACCAGGTGAACCTGGGCAAAAGCCCCCCTGGTCACGGCTCCTATATGATCTTCCAAACTGAGCCGTGAATCCAGGAGGACGCCCAAGTTACGAGCCCTATCGACGGGGGGTAACACCTCACCCCCCATCATTAAAGATGGAGAAGAATGGTTCACTCGAGATGCCGATACGCACAGCCACTCAGTCTTGGCAGGATTGAGTCGGAGCCTGTTTCTCCCCATCCAAACCCGAACCGCCTCCAGGCAACGGGACATCACATAGAGGGCATCACTGAGTTGGTTCGGGGTGGAAAGAAAAAGTTGGGTATCATCAGCATACTGATGATACCCCACCCCGAAACCACGAATGATCTCACCCAGTGGCTTCATATAGATGTTGAACAGGAGGGGAGAGAGAACTGACCCCTGAGGAACTCCACAAACGAGAGGCCTCGGGGTGGACCTCTGCCCTCCCATCAACACTGACTGTGAATGGCCCAGGAGGTAGGAGGAGAACCACCGTAGAACAGTGCCCCCCCACTCCCAACCCCCTGAGATGTCGCAGCAGGATATCATTGTCGATGGTATCAAAAGCCGCTGAGAGATCTAATAGGACTAGGACAGAGGAACAACCCCTGTCCCGAGCCCGCCAGAGATCATTCAGCAGCGCGACCAATGCCGTCTCCGTGCTGTACCCGGGCCTGAAACCCGATTGGTACGGGTCAAGATAATCAGTTTCCTCCAGGAACAGAGGAAGCTGATGCGCTACCACACTCTCAACAACCTTCGCCAAAAAGCGATAGTTATTCAAAATAGCTGGGTCCAGGGCAGGCTTCTTGAGAAGGGGTCTCACCACCGCCTCCTTCAAGGCGGCAGGGAAGACACCCTCACTCAAAAAAGCAGATATCACTGCCTGGAACCAGCCTCGTGTCTCCTCCCGAGCTAAATAAACCAGCCAGGAGGGGCATGGGTCCAATAAACAGGTGGTAGAGCTCAGCCTCCCCATAATCCTGTCCACCTCCTCGGGAGTCACAGGATCAAACTCAGTCCAGATAATACTACTCTCAAGACCGCTCGATTCCTCCCCATCAGACTCTGCCCAGTAAGAGTCCAAACCGGTCCGAATCTGAGCAATTTTGTCCGCCAGATGCTGGCTGAACTCCTCGGCCCGCCTGTTCTGTACCAGCCTGCTACCGGCCCTGCAGAAAAGGCAGGGACAACCCCTTTTACAAGAAGGCAAGAGGCTGGAATTACGCCTGCCAAATTTATTGCTACAAAAACAAATAGAACAAGACACGAACAAAGAAACAGGAGCTTTTCAAGCGGTTGCCTTCAGCAAACCAGCCCTCCCACGCATTCCCCCTTAAATACAGTTCAAGGCGTGGCTTCTCTCTCCCTCCTTCCGTGGAGCCCCATTGCCTTCCTCTGTTTACTCCTGATTGACTGCCTCCTGCGTCGGGCGTCCTTGAACAGGGCCAGCTGTGGGTCATCTTCATCCACACTGTCAGGCTCACACAGCTGGGTCTGCGTCGTGACCAGATGAGAGGGGCCTGGCTGGGGGCTCTCATCAAGCTGTCCAATCCCCTCAGCAAGCTCTTCAACACCCCCCTCCTCCTCCTCCTCTGAGTCGTCCGACCCAACTGCCGAACCCACAGGCTGACCCTGAATCACAACACTATCCCGCACCGCAGGGCCCTTCCCCCGGGTCTGCCGATCTGGATGCGGTCAGGATGGAAATTGTTCATGAAAAGCGGTCACCAATGCAGGGGCATGAACAGCGGTCGCGTCTTCCCAGGTGAGGTCCTCTGGTCCGTAACCTTTCCATTCAATCAGGTACTGGAAACGACCTTTCAGCCAACGGGAGTCCCTCATGCTGGCGACCTCATACTCGGGGGTGCTGCCTCCATCACGAGGTCCTGATGGGGGAGGTTCCGCTCGGCGGAGTGGACAGGCCGGTTGCTCGGGGACCAACAGAGACCGATGAAAGACTGGGTGCATGCGCAGGGAAGGTGGCAGAGTTAAGCGATAGGCGACCAGATTGATGACAGCCTCGACTGGGAATGGTCCTAAATATCGGTGATCTAACTTTCTCACCGGCCGTGTTGATGGTAGGTTCCTGGTGGACAACCAGACCTGATCTCCCACCGATAGTGGAGGCGTATCCCGTCTTGACCGATCAGCAAACCTTTTGTAATCGGCCTTGGCCTTCTCTAACTGACGTCGCACCAATCGATGGATCGCCTCTAACTCTGCCATGAAGTCGTTCGCTGCCGGCTCCGGTGAGTCCACGGGAGAAAGGGAGAAAAACTGGGGGTGATATCCCACATTGGCCAAGAACGGTATCATCTGTGTGGAGGTGTGCTGCGAATTGTTAAATGCAAACTCAGCTATGGCCAGATAGTCCACCCAATTGTTTTGCTGCAGATTGAAGTAGCAGCGCAGATATTGTTCCAGGATACCGATGACCTTCTCAGTTCCCCCGTCAGTTTGAGGATGATGCGCGGACGAGAGGCAAATCTTGATATCCAACGCATGCATCAACTCCTGCCAGAAGCGGGCTGTAAACTGGGGGCCCCTATCAGAGACGACTCTATCAGGGAGGCCGTGCAGCCGAAACACCTGCTGAATGAACATACGACTAGTGGCGCGGGCTGACGGTAAGCCGCAACAGGGGATGAAGTGCGCCATCTTGGTCAGCATGTCCACCACCACATACACAGTCGTAAAACCAGAGGATGGTGGTAAATCCATCAAGAAGTCCATGGACACAGCCCCCAAGGGTCTTTTGGGTGTCGGCAAGGGCTGCAGTAATCAAGGCGGGGCCCCTGTCGCTGACTTGGCCTGCATGGGATGCAGGAGGTGACATAGGACTGGACGTTGTGTCAGACCCGGGGCCACCAGAAGGTACGGGAGACCAGGTTCATTGTCTTGAACAGGCCAAAATGCCTCGCCGCCGGGTTATCGTGACACTGGCTGAGGATGAGTCCCCTGAGTGGCCCTCCCGGAACGTAGAGCCGGTCACGATAATACAAGAGTCCATCCGTGACCGTCCAAGGAGAATCTGGCCCCACCTCCTCCTTCCGCTGAGCCACCCACACCTCCTGCTGCTGTGCCTCCCGGATCCGAGCCCGTATATCAACCGGCTCCTGCACCGCAGCAAAAGACTCGACGGGGATCACTGTCCTGGGCAGAAGCTTGTCTTCCACTCAGGAATATTCGGGCTTCCTGGACAGAGCATCCGCTCTTTGATTGTGCCCGCTAGGTATGTACCGAACTCGGAAGTCGAACCTCGCAAAGAAAAGAGACCACCGAATCTGGCGGTGGTTCAAATTCCGAGCGGTCTGCAGGCTTTCCAAATTCTTATGGTCCATCCGGACCTCGATTTGATGCCGCGCTCCCTCCAGATGATGCCTCCAGGCCTCGAACGCCACTTTGATGGCCAGCAGCTCCTTCTCCCAGATTGTATAATTGCGCTCCGAAGGGTTCAGTTTTCGTGAATGGTACGCGCAAGGGAAGAGGGTACCGCTGGGCGTCGTTGCCTGGAGTAACACCGCCCCAATGGCAATGTCGGAGGCGTCCGCCTCCACGACAAACGGCCATTGTGGGTCAGGATGCTTCAAGATGGGCTCCTTCATGAAGGCTTCCTTCAAAGTCTGGAAAGCCCGTTGTTCTGGAGCGTTCCACTGGAACCGAGTCTTCTTCTGCAGGAGCCGGGTGAGGGGGGCTGTCAAGGCAGCAAACCCAGGGATGAAAGCTCGGTAATAGTTGGCGAACCCAAGAAGTCGCTGAACATCCTTCACGTGACGCGGGGGTTGCCAACTCTGCAAAGACTCAACCTTACTCGGCTCCATGGCGATTCCCTCAGGAGAAATGCGGTGACCAGGAAATCGATGGTCACCCGGTAGAACTGGCACTTCTCCAACTTGGCAAACAGCCGATGTTCTCGGAGTCGCTGCAGGACCTGATGGAGATGCTGATGGTGCACCTCACGCGACGGGGAGTAGATCAGGATGTCGTCCAAGTAGATCACGACAAACTGATCCAACAAATCCTGGAAAATGTCGTTCATGAAATGCTGAAACACGGCGGGGGCATTGGTCAGGCCAAACGGCATCACCGTGTACTCAAAATGTCCATAACGAGTACCAAATGCCGTCTTCCACTCATCACCCAGCCGAACCCTGATGAGGTTGTAAGCTCCACGCAGGTCCAGTTTCATGAAGATGTTAGCCTCCCAGAGTCGGTCCAAGAGTTCGGGGATGTGGGGCAGTGGGTAACGATTGCGCACCGTGATGGCGTTGAGTTTCCTATAATCGCAGCAAAGCTGCAATTCGCCCGACTTCTTTTTGACGAAGAGCACGGGTGCAGACACTGGTGAGGACGAGGGCCGGATGAAACCGCGAGCCAAATTCTTCTCCAGAAAGTCCCGCAATGCAGCCAACTCGGGGTCCGACATGGAGTACAAACGCCCCACTGGGAGAGGCGCATCAGGGACTAAATCAATGGGGCAGTCATAGGGCCTGTGCGGGGGTAATTGATCCGCCTCTGTCTCGCTGAACACATCAGCAAAGTCGGACAGTTCGGGAGGCAAGGAAACCCCTGGGGAACCCTCCACCTGGCCGGCACAGATATGGCGGGAGTGGTCCACACACTGCAAACGTGGGAAGGTGACCAAGTTCTGTGACCAATAGATCTGTGGGTCATGCGCCCGGAGCCACGCCAGTCCCAAGACCATGGGGAAATGCAGATCTGAGGTGATATAGAACTGGATGGCCTCCACATGGGAACTGATGGCCATACATAATGGTTGCGTGACGGCCTTAATTGGGCCAGACAGAAGCACTCGACCATCAATAGTCTCCACTAACATGGGCGGTTCCACTGGGCACTGGGGAACAGCCCATTTGGCCACAAATGCTGAGTCCATAAAATTTGTAGTGGCCCCAGAGTCAATTAAGGCATGGACTGGAATCCCCTCTGGCTTGCCAGGAAGGATCAGACGTGCCTTCAATATCAGATGCCGTGGAGGTCCACAGGCAGCATCGGAAAGACGTCGCTCAGTGTTGTTGTGGGATGCCCGATCTATCACACCGTCTAGATCGGGCTCGGGGCGTTTCCCGACAGAAAAGTAGGGGACTTTCTTGGGGTAGACTCGGTCGCTTCTTTGGGCAAAAAGCAGCCAAATGCCCAGGGTCCCTGCAGTAAAAACACAACCCCCCGATCGTCATCTGTTCATTTCAGTCACCGATAGACGAGACCTGGTGGCACCCAGCTCCATTGGCTCCTCCCTTTGAACTGGGGTCTCACGCACAACAGGGGCTGCAGGGGTCTGTGGGGTGGCACGGTGACTCCTTCGCTGCTGCAACCGAGCATCGATCCGCAGGCAGAGATGGATCAGCCCATTCAGGTCTGAGGGAATATCCACACGGGCCAGCTCATCCAACATCTCCTCCGACAATCCATCCTGGAAGGCATCCACAAGCGCAGCCTCATTCCAGGCGGAATCCTGGCTAAGCAGCCGAAAATCGCTGATATAGCCCTGTAGGGGGCGTTGACCCTGTCTCAGAGCTTTCAGGCGTCGAGTAGCAGTCTGCGTCTTAATAGGGTCCTCATACATCAGACGCATATGATCACAAAACCCCACAAAGTTGTCCAACAATGGGCTAGGTTGAGCAAGCAGAGGCATGCCCCTACGAGCTGCATCACCCGAAAGAAGGCTTAACACAAACCCCACCTTATCCCGGTCAGTGGGGAAATCAGCTGCTCTCACGCTGATAAAGAGCTGGCATTGTCCCAGGAAAGCAGGAAACAGTTCTGGATTGCCAGTAAATTTATCCGGCATCGCAACGTGGCATTTTCTCCTGGGTGGGGGTGATGGTGGGGGTGCAGCATGGACCTGAGCTTGCAATTGAGCCACCTGAGCTGCCAACAAAGTGAGTTGCTGGGCGAGCTGTGCATTCTCAGCACGTAGCTGCTCCATAATAATAGTAAGGGGTGGGAGGCTGAAGGCAAACTGTTCTGTACCAGCCTGCTACCGGCCCTGCAGATAAGGCAGGGACAACCCCTTTTACACGAAGGCAAGAGGCTGGAACTAAGCCTGCCAAATTTATTAACATAAAAACATAAACAGAGCAAAGAGAGCAAAGAGAGCAAACACGAACCATGAAACAGGAACTATTCAAACGGTTGCCTTCAGCAAACCAGCCCTCCCACGCATTCCCCTTTTATACAGTTCAGGGTGTGGCTTCTCTCTGCCTCCTTCCAAGGTGCCCCATTGCCTTCCTTTGTTTACTCCTGATTGACTGCCTCCTGCGTCGGGCGTCCTTGAACAGGGCCAGCTGTGGGTCATCTTCATCCACGCTGTCAGGCTCACACAGCTGGGTCTGCGTCGTGACCAGGTGGGAGGGGCCTGGCTGAGGGCTCTCATCAGCAAGCTCTCCAACCCCCTCAGCAACCTCTCCAACACCCCCCTCCTCCTCCTCCTCTGAATCGTCCGACCCAACTGCCGAACCCACAGGCTGACCCTGAATCACAACACAAGCTGACAAAAAGAGAGCTACACAAAGAACATTCCAAGTTGGGGAAAAGGTCTATTTGTCGACCAAATACGTACACCTTAAACTACCCAATAAGAAAGAAATTGGGACCAAAATTCTTGGGGCCTTTCCCCATTGTGAAAATCATCAACCCGGTCACAGTAAAATTGAAACTACCCAGACTTTTGGGAAAAATTCACCCGGTGTTCCATTGTAGCTTGCTGAAACCTTTTCGAACCTCCACTTTAAGACCTCCCCCTAAGAAAGCAACTGGACCCCTCGTGGTAGCAGGTCAGACCCATTGTGAAGTAAAATATATTCTTGACTCTAGAATCTTATAGGGAAAATTGCAATACCTAGTACAGTGGAAGGGATACCCATTGTCTGAAGCCATTTGGGTGAAATCTACTGATGTGAAAGCTGACAGACTTATCAAAAGGTTTTATGAGAAACACCCCAACAAACCAAAAGCCAGTTCCTAACTTGTGTTTTGTTTACATTACAGGATCTGTCCTTTTTGTAAGGGGGGCCAGATGTCAATGCTGCTAACATCGAATGTTATTGCTTGAAAAGAGATTTAGTTTAAGGTTGGGAGGTGGGATGAGTAGGATTGCACCTTTCAAGGCCATCTCTAACTAGAGAAGATAAAACCTTGGTGGGTTTTCTAACGGAAGGAAAACTGATTCTTTAAATTAATTGGAGAATATGATTAATGACAAAATTAGAAAGGTGGAGAATTGTGTTTTAATATATTGTGCAAGGGGCGGAGATTTCACATTCCAGCTTCCTTCGAGCAAGCATTTGCCGGTGTATTAGGCTAATAAAGGACTTTTAAGGTAAACAATGCCTCAGAGTCACTTGAAAAGCCCATCCGTCGGAAACTTGACAGCTACTTTGTCATGCCGCTGCTTGTAGTCAGTCTGTGCGATCTTGTTGCAGCAGCTTACCAGGTGGTCCACTGTTTCTTCAGTTTCTTTGCATAGGCGGCACTTACTGTCTGTTGCTGTTTTCTCAATTTTGACTTTGTATGCATTTGTCTTTAAGGCTTGGTCTTGTGCAGCCAGAATCAGTCTCTCGGTCTCTTTCTTCAACTTTCTTGCTCTTAGCCATTGCCAGGTCTTGTTATTATCTGCTTTCCCCGCTATTTTTTTAATGTACTGGCCATGTAGTGCTTTGTCTTCCCATGCCTCTATTCTGTTCTTCATTTGGTCTTTCTTGTAGGCCAGTTTGGTCTCTCCAGTAGTCAGTAAGCCTTCCTGATATACTAATTTCAGTGCATCTTCATCACTGTCCTTCAGATATTCTTCCAAAGCCATTTTTTTTCCCTCAACCATCTGATGTACTTGCAGCATTCCACGTCCATCTATTTGCCTTGGTAGATAAGAGTCTGTCAATGTCACTGCGTGGATGAAGGGCATGATTCATTGTCATTATTTTTCTGGTCTTCCTATCCATTGCTTTTAGTTCTGCTTGAGTCCAGTCCACTATTCCAGCTGTGTATCTAATGACTGGAATTGCCCAGGTGTTGATTGCCTTCACGGTATTTCCTCCATTGAGTTTGGACTTTAAGATCTTCTTCACTCTCTTGATATATTCACCTCTAATCTTTTTCTTGACTTCAGTGTGCTTGATGTTGTCAGCTTGAAGGATACCCAAGTATTTGTAGTAATCTTCCTCATCCAGACTCTTAATGTTATTTCCATGGGACATCTTGATTCCTTCAGTTTTCACTATTTTTCCTTGTTTGAGAGTAAGTGTGGCACATTTGTCCAAGCCAAACTCCATTGCAATATCTTGGCTACATATACGGACAGTGTTCAGCAGCGACTCTATTTCAGATGATGTTTTTCCATACAGCTTCAGATCATCCATGTAAAGGAGGTGGGATAGTCTGGCAGATGTTTTTGATGTTTGATAGCCATGTCCTGAGTTATTCAGTATTGTTGACAGAGGAAACAGTGCAATAACAAATAGTAGTGGTGATAATGAATCTCCTTGAAATATTCCTCTCAATATTAACCTCTCCCAGTCTTTCACCATTGAGCTGCAACTGTGCCTTCCACTGTGCCATCGATCTTTGAACAAATTTTCTGATGTTTCTACTGACTCCTAGGCATGGAGCTTGTTTTTAGGGTGTGGTGGGGAACTGTTCATTGGAAAAGTTGGAAGGGGAGGGGATGATTAAGGAAAGCGAGGGCTTGCTGTTTTTGGTGGCTGTGGCGGCAGGAGCAGCGGTTTGTCCAGGCAGCACCGCCTGCCTGCTGTTGGGGTAGCCTAATGCTGCTGTCCGGAAGCTGCAGCCACCGCAACAATTGCCCGGCCCTTGGGGCCCGCTGCTGGCATGGGGGCCGGCACAGGAATTTGGTTCTACAGGGGAGGCAGAGGCTGGCAGAGATATGGTGGACCTCCAGCATCTCTCTCGCCGCCGCCTCCACTGCTACTGTCGTCACCTTCCGCTACCGCTGAACCCAGGCAGCCTCCTCCACCCCCAGCAGTGGCATCCAGGGGTTCTCCGGTTTTATCGGAACCAAGCAGCAAGTGGAAAAGTGCTAGTAGTAGTGGTAGTAATAGCAGCACTACCGGGAGCGGTTTCAATCGGCCCCTTCATTGCCAAGCGTCCCCATGGAAGTCAATGGAGGCTCCGTGGCTGGCCTTTCCAGTCGGTGAGTGAATGAGTGCGAGAGCGAGCATTTTCGAGCAAACTGTGGGAGAGGGAAGCTTTTTCAAACAAAATGTGAGTGAATGAGAGTGAGAGAAGCTTCTCCAAGCAAAGGTGAGTGAATGAGAGCGGGGGGCAAGGCCGGTGCATGTCTCGCCTTAGGCTCCACTCATCAAGCCCCCTGTTCCGCACATGTGCACATGCTTTTTGCGGCTCCCAGTTTTTTCTTTTGTGAGGGAACCAGTTCCGAGTCACTCTTTCAATGTTTCTATCGCACTTTAACTCTTAATAAAATGACTACAAGCTAGTTATACATTATATCCGCTACTTATTCAAATGCTAAATGAAACTTTTTAGTCCCATATTTATTCTGGATATAATCAATCCATCTTCTCCACTCCACAATGTATCTCTTTTGCGATTGGTCTTTCAAATACGCTGAGATCTTTGCCATTTCCGCCAAGTTGGAAACTTTTAAAGTCCATTCTTCTATAGTCGGCAGTTCTTCCTTCTTCCAATATTGCGCTACTAAAAGTCTCGCTGCCGTAATTAAATTCAACATCAACTTAGTGTCCACAACGGTAGTATCTGTGATAATACCCAATTAAAAAAGTTGCGGACAAAACTTTATCCTTTTCTTGAATATTTTTTGCAAATTCCACCAAATTTTAATCCAAAAAGCTTTAACCCTTTTACAAGTCCACCATATATGAAAATACGTTGCATCCTCACAACCACACCTCCAACATTTGGGCTGGCAGTTCGGATACATACTTGCTAATTTTTTAGGATCTAAGTGCCACCTATAAAACATTTTGTAAAAGTTCTCTCTTAAATTTTGGGCCTGTGTAAATTTTACATTTCTCACCCAGATCTTTTCCCAAGTATCCATTGTAATAACTTCTTGAAAATTCTGAGCCCACTTTATCATACAATCTTTAACAAGTTCCGTCTCTGAATCAATTTCTATCAATGCAAGATATATCCTTTTTATATGTGCTTGACCTTGATCTCTAATTTGCTTTACCAAATTTTCATCAATCATTGAAAAACCAGTTTTCTGGTCCTCTTTCCACCTAGCCTGTAATTGCCCATACTGAAACCAGGTTTGTACAATCTTTTCTTCTTTTAAAATGTTGTATGACTTTAATTGCCATACATTCCTCTCAAAACTTAAAATTTCCTTATATGTAGTCACATCATGTTTAAATCCAACATTTATATTTTCTATTGCGTGTTTAGGTATTGCCCAAATGGGTATCTTATAATTTAACTTATGTCTATACTTTTTCCAGACTCGCAACAGAGCATACCTTAAAATATGTATCTTAAACACATTATCCACCTTTTTATCATACAATAAAGCAGAACTATTTACTTGGACTTTAGTAAGGCATTTGATAAAGTAGATCACAACCTACTACTTGATAAGGTACAAAAATGTGGGTTAGACAGCATCACCACCAGATGGATTCGTAGCTGGCTGACCAGCCGTACTCAGCATGTGGTCCTCAATGGAACCGCATCTACATGGAGGGAAGTGTGTAGTGGGGTGCCCCAGGGCTCTGTTCTGGGCCCAGTGCTCTTCAACATCTTCATCAACGATTTGGCCGAGGGGATAGATGGGGAACTTGTCAAATTTGCAGACGACACCAAGCTGGCAGGAATATCCAACACTCTAGAAGATAGGCTTAAGATACAGAAGGATCTTGACAGACTTGAACACTGGGCACTAACTAACAAAATGAAATTCAATGGTGAAAAAAGTAAGGTTCTACATTTAGGCAAGAAAAACCAAATGCACAGGTATATTGTAGGTGGTACCTTGCTCTAAAGTAGTAACTGTGAGACGGATCTCGGAGTCCTAGTGGACAATCACTTAAATATGAGCCAGCAGTGTGCTGCAGCTGCCAAAAAAAAGCCAACATAGTGCTATGCTGCACTAACAGAGGGATAGAATCAAGATCATGTGAAGTGTTAATACCACTTTACAATGCCTTGGTGAGGCCACACTTGGAATACTGCATCCAGTTTTGGTCACCACGGTGTAAAAAAGATTTTGAGACTCTAGAAAGAGTACAGAGAAGAGTAACAAAAATGATCAGGGGACTGGAGGCTAAAACATATAAGGAACGGTTGCTGGAATTAAGTACAGTATGTCTAGTTTAATGAAGAGAAGGGCGAGGGGTGACATGATAGCAGTGTTCCAATATCTCAGGGGCTGCCACAAAGAAGAGGGAGTCAAGCTATTCTCCAAAGCGCCTGAAGGCAGGACAAGAAGCAACGGATGGAAACTAACCAAGGACAGAAAGAACCTAGAACTAAAGAGGAATTTCTTGACAGTTAGAACAATTAACCAGTGGAACAACCTGCCTCCAGAAGCAGTGAGCACTCCAACACTGGAAGTTTTTAAGAAGAGACTGGACAGCCGTTTGTCTGAAATGGTATAGGGTGTCCTGCCTGAGCAGGGGGTTGGACTAGATGACCTCCAAGGTCTCTTCCAACATCATCATCATCATTATTATTATTATTTAGATCAGAGTTCACCAACCTTTTCAGCTTTGTGGACTGGTGGGCGGGGGGGGGAGAGGGGATTGTTCTACGCAAGCGGTGGGCACATAAACTCGCAGCTGCATTTGCGTGAGTGGTGGGGGCACGCGCCTGCCACTCGCGCAAATGGAGCAAACACACTCACCCGTTGCTTGCGTGAGTGGGGATGCACTTCCACAGCCTGGTTCCAAAAGACTCAAGGCCTGGTAGTGGGCTGTGGCCCGAAGGTTGGGGACCGCTGATATAGACATTCTGTATTCAATCCAGAAAGGTAATATTTTGTGGGTATCAAGATGGCTATTGTAAATATGAATAATGAACTTTCAGTAAAATGTTCGTGATATAAACGTTTGTCTAAAGCTGAGTCAGTTTCTAACATTTTCTTCCTGAAAATAATTACTTCCTTGGGAATTTCTGTTTAAAAGGAGAGACTGTACCTCTTGGGGAACAGTTTGACAAGGAAAAGGTTAATTTGGAAGCTTTTGCTGTGGATAAAGATATTGCAATTATTAATGATACCGCAACCACTACTATTGCAGTAATTGGCAATTTTAGTGATGCTAAAAGGAGAAAGTATGAAGAAGAAATGGCCAAAGTGTATAAACAGTTAGATGACAAGGTATGTATAACAAGCTATATATTGTACATTTGTTGATTTAGAGAAAATATACAGTAAATATACTTGATTTATGTTTTGCATGAAAGTGAGATTTGAAGGCTGATTACTGAATATAATTGAAGTGGTATATAATGTAAAGAAATAGAACACCTAATGAATGCTTTACATTGAGCAGGGAGTGAGTCAAGGAGCTATTATATATATTTAGAGGTAAATGTATATGGAATGCTTGTAGTTATTTATTTAAAACATTTATATAGCCATTTATATAAAACAACATATAAAATTATATTAAAATGATAAAACTAAATATATTAAAACATTAAAAACAAGAAAGATCTGGTACTGGGTCAACCTTCTAATGTGCAACTATCTAGTTTTATCCTAGCACTTGAGGTTAGCCAGGTCTTTTGTGCTTTATGGAAAGCTAAGCGGGTGGAGGCCTGCTGAACTTCAGGGGGTAAAGTTTTCCACAGGGTAGGGAGGGCCATGGAAAAGGCACGCTTCCTAGCTCCCATCATCTGGCAATATTTATGGACTATGGCTACCCTAATGTTAAAGATATATTGGTTGGAGGCTGTATGTATGCAAATTATTCTGGTTTTGGCTGAGAACCTAAATGGTTTGGGGTGAATGATAGATTGTATGATGTAATGATAAGCATGGATCTGAAAACTAATGTATCAAAGACCAAATTGTGTTTGACAGGGAAAATGGAATGAATGATTGCAAAGTATTGATCACTCAAATTAATTTGATTCAATTTATTCAGTGCATGCTGCTTTGAAAATTGAGAGATAAACTTTCAATTTGTCAGGCTCAAGAAATCAGGAACCAGGGTTATTCAAATGAGTGCAGGTTTATTCCATGCTGTCTCTAAACAAAACTCTGAACTACTATCGGTCAAGGCAAATTCAAGGTAGATAAGAGTCAACGGAATTCAAAGAGGGCTGGACTTAGAACTCTTGTGGGCACAAAGGGACTCCAAACTGATGACGTGCTTGATCCCTCCCTTGGACTCAGCCTGGTCATTTCCTACACAATTGATCTGTACTTTGGCAGTCCCATCTTATTGCCATTAATACTAAATGGCAGATATAGATCAATATTTCTATATATCATACCATCAAAGGAGATCCTGTATATTTTGTATGTTTTTGAACTGAGCATCCACATTCTGAAAGTTTGACAGGATCTAAAGAACTACTTTGGGCATCTTCAAAGTTTGGGTCAGATCTAGTATGTGATACAACTGTTCCATTCTATATAGGTAGTCCTTGACTTACAACAGTTCATTTAGTGACCGTTCAAAGTTACAACAGCACTGAAAAAAGTGACTTATGACCATTTTTCACACAACCGTTGCAGCATCCCCATGGTCACATGATCAAAATATGGATGCTTGGCAACTGGTTCATATTTATGATGGTCGCAGTGTTCTGGGGTCTTGTAAACAGCTTTTGCTACCTTCTGACAAGCAAAGTCAATGAGGAAGCCAGATTCACTTAACCACCATGTTACTAACTTAACAACTGCTATGATTCACTTAACAACTGTAGCTAGAAAGGTCGTAAAATGGGGCAAAACTCACTTAACAAATGTCTCACTTAACAACATAATTTTTGGGCTCAATTGTGGCCGTACGTCAAGGACTACCTGTATCATAAACTGCATTGAATAACTTTAATGATCCTATCCTTAAGTCTAAGGAGGAGTTAGAATCAGAAGGACGTGCCTGCCATTGGTTTACATATTTACAATTGAAAGAAAGATTTAAAGCAGACAAAAAGAGTTATTGGGTTTGATTTTGTGAAATAGAAATTGGAAATCCTACTGTGGTAGTCATGAACATATTATTGCGAAAGTTTACAAATTGTTATTGTTTTTGAATTTGGAGAATGAACATGTAAAGCACTGCATGATTCAGTGGGCAAGGAATTTTGGATATAACGTTATACTTGAACAATGGAAGAATATGTGGATGAAAGGTTTAAAATGTACATTAAATTATAACTTAAAAGAACATTTTTATAAGATGATGTGTTCTGTTCCAGGGACAACCCCTTTTTCCTTTTAACAATCAATAGGCTGGAAAAAACCCAACCCAAATTTATTTACGGTTCCAAATAATAAAGTCTTTCAAACAAAAAAGCAGAAGAATATTTTCTTCAACCAAAAATACATGATTCAAAACATCCAACAAGAGTCAAACAAGAGTCAAACAGATTAGCAAGAACAGACCAGGATTCTCTTTGAATGTCTACGAACGGTTGCCTTCAGCAACCAGCACCGCCCACACCTTCCCCTTTTATTATCTGTCCCAAGGCGTGGCTTCTCAATACCTTCTCCTCCTTTCACTGAGTTGCCTCATAGATTTTCTCTGCTCTGCTCTGCTGGGTTGCCTTCTGCTTCTAGCGTCTCTGAGCAGATTCAGCTGTGACTCCTCTGAGTCTGACACCTCGTACTCACACAGCTGAGCCTCATGAGGAACACGAGTGGAGGGGCCAGGCTGAGAGTCCTGCAGTGCATCAGAGCCTCCCTCTGACACCTAAGGCTCTCCAAACCCCTCCTCCTCCTCCTCAGATTCCTCAGACTCCGCTGCTGGGAGCACAGGCTGACACTGAATCACAACATAATGTATCATTGGTATTTAACACCAGATAAGTTGTCAACGATGTATAAAGGTATTTAAAATGAATGTTGGAAATGTAAAAGTAAAGAAGGGACCTTTTATCACTTATGGTGGACATGCAACAAAGCAAAGGAATATTGGAGTCAGATTCATATCTAATACATATCTAATACAGAAGATTCTCAAAGTGAATATAAAGATAAAACCAGAAACTTTTCTTTTGGGTTTAATGGAAAAAAGACTTGGGGAAAAATTGGAACTTTGATGCTATATATGTTGACGGCAGCAAGATTACTTTATGCACAAAAATGGAAGGACACTTTGATTCCCACAATGGATGAATGGCTGCAGAAGTTGATGCAGTTAGCAGAGATGGCTAAACTGACTGCTTTGATAAAAGACAAAAATACAAGTACTTTTGTTTCTACTTGGAAGCCGCTTCTCGACTTTGTGCTTCAGGTGGAAAAAAATGAAACTTTGATTTTGGGCTTTACCGATTAGATAGGTTTGTTGTTATAGAAATGGCTAGTTTATACTATTATGTAAAAGTAAAAAGTTGAGGTTTGATGTTATGTTATTCTACTGCACCAAAGGGAGTTGGAAGTCAACGCCTTTTCTTTGTTTTTCCCATTTTTACCACACTTTTCCCTTCCCTTTTCCCTCCCCTATCTTTCCTACTATTTTCTTTTATATTTTTGTATCTTATACCATTAGTAAGAAGGGACGCGGTGGCTCAGTGGGTTAAGACGCTGAGCTTGTCGATCAGAAGGTCAGCAGTTTGGAGGGTCGAATCCCGAGTGCCGCGTAACAGAGTGAGCGCCTGTTACTCGTCCCAGCTTCTGCCAACCTAGCAGTTCAAAAGCACGTAAAAATGCAAGTAGAAAAATAGGGACCACTACGGTGGGAAGGTAACAGCGTTCCGTGCGCCTTTGGCATCCAGTCATGCCGGCCACATGACCACGGAGACGTCCTCGGACAAGCACTGGCTCTTCGGCTTTTTAAACGGAGATGAGCACCAGCCCCTAGAGTGTGCGGGGGAACCTTTACCTTTACCTTTACCATTAGTAAATAAACAAACTAAATTTATTCGGATAAAAAAACATTGTGTACCTGTGCTTAAAAAAAAGTTCCCCATTTATTAAGTAACTCCAGGTTCCATAATTTGATTCTGTATGGGTGGTTGACTCCTTAGAACTACATTCAAGAGATTCTCAGTACATGCATTAAAATCAGACATTAGACTGCAGTATCAGATTGAAAAACAAGCTAATTTTTGCACCTAGACTACACTGTTTTGTTTTGCTACTACTAAATTAGTGTTTTCAAAGGCATTACAAGTAATAAGGCTACAAGTACATCTGTGACTCACATATTTTATGGTTATTTAAGTAAAGTCTCCTCTTACCTTTGACAATCTTTTTAGCACAATCATTATATATATGTTCCTGTGGTGTGTGTGACTGGAATACACGGTCAAATGCATAAGGCTTAGACTGGAAAAAAGAGTCATAAAAATTAAGTTACACATTTAGAACAGACCTTATGGTACTCCAATTAATTCTGGGTCATGGATTATACTGTACAGGTAATCCCTGAGTTATGAACGTTCACTCAGCAAACCTTTGAAGTTATGCCATAAGCGCCCCCTAGTGTTTATAGACAAGTCCCGAAATTATGAATGTTGCAGCACCATGACAGTCATTCACCCTTACGAACGACCGCAGAAGCACTGCAACATTTGCCCTCCCATGCCAGGTCTCCATAGGCACTAGGCCTGTGGATACTTACCTTGCGAAGATCTAGAGAGCCTTCAGTTTCTTGGCGTGTTTCGGTGCTTCAGGCCTTCGGTGCATTTGCAGAGAATGGAGGCCTAAAGTACCACAAGATCAGGTGAGATCAGTGGTCCGAGATCTCACGCTATTGATCTCACGGTACTTTAGGCCTCTGTTCTCTGCAGAGGCCTGGATGAGACCTGCGGCAAAAGGCTTTGCAAATGGAGGGAAGGCTTGAAACATCGAAGCCTTACCTCCATTTGCAAAGCCTTTTGCCGTTTTTGCAAAAATCCTTTGCAACTGAGAATGGGAGCCTGAAGTCCCGCAATATCAAGTCACCCAGAAGCTTCCAGTCTGTGCGCGAAAAGTGTTTGCGCACCAATGAGAAGCTTGAAGCAACGTGATTTTGCTGCCCCAAACCTCCCTTCGACGTGCAAATGCTTTTCCGGACCAAGCCTCGAAGGCTTTGGAGCAGACTCATCGAGGCTGTCCGCCATTCCAGAAGTGGCAGGCAGCCCTGTGAGTCATAGAAGCCCAGCAGGGTGCGCTTGTCTTGTTCTCCCTCTGCTCTCATGGCTCGCCAGGAGCAGGCAAAGAAACAGGCTGGAGAGGAGACAGATCTTCACAAGGTAAGTGACCCAGCGTGGCAGGATGGGGGGGAGCAATTGTGGGGACCCAAGGGGAGGGAGAATGAGGTATCTCAGTGGGTTGGGGGACACCTTGGGTGGTCTGAAGCAGATGGCCTGTTCCATCACTATGGCCTTCCCCACCCTGAGATACCTCATGTGCACTTAACAACCCGCACATTTGTTTAGTGAATGTGTGGGCGAAAGGAGGGAGTGATCGTGTTCAAGGTACGCCATTCCTACAAATCCTTGAGTTACAAATGGAATGGGCAGGCTCCATTACATTCATAACTCAAGGACTACACATACCTCTAATGTTTGTTAACAAAGAGTTTTTTTCACTAAATGTCATACTGTTCCTTGAAAAGACTTTCATTTTCTTTCAAGCTGCACATTTAATGATAATAAAACTGATAACAAATGCCAGCAAAAAGAGGTAACATTCAAGGTGGTTATTTTTACCCAATGCTTGAGAGTACGTCAGTTTTAATAAATATACAGTGCATTCAGAAACTCTTCAGACCCACTTCACTTTTGCCAAATTTGTTATGCTGCAGCCTGATTCTCCAGTTCTTGGAATTCCTTTTTTTTGCTCATTAATCTACACTCATTACCCCATAATGACAAAGTGAAAACAGAATTTTAGAAATGTCTGTAAATTTATTAAAAAGAAAAAAACTGAAATATCACATTGGCATAAGTATTCAGACCCTTTGCAACAACACTTGAAATTTAGCTCTGGTGCCTCCCGTTTCTCTTGATCGTTGCTGACATGTTTCTACACCTTGGAGTCCACCTGTGGTAAATTACATTGATTGGACATGATTTGGAAAGGCACACATCTCTCTATAGAAGGCCTCACATCTGACAATGCATACTGTAGCAGAGCAAAAGCCATGAGGTCAAAGGAACTGCCTGCAGAGTTCAGAGAAAGGATTATTGCAAGGCACAGATCTGGGGAAGGCTACAATAAAATTTCTGCTGCAGTGAAGGTTCCTAAGAGCATAGTGGCCTCCATAATTCTCACATGGAAGAAGTTTGGCACAACCAGCTGGTCGCCCAGTCAAACTGAGCAATCGGGGGAGAAGGGCCTTAGTAAAAGAGGTGACCATGAACCCGATGGTCACTCTGACTGAGCTCCAGAGATCATGTGTGGAGATGGGACAGAGTTCCAGAAGGACAATCATCACTGCAGCCCTTCACCGATCTGGGCTTTATGGCAGAGGGACTAGACAGAAGCCTCTCCTCGGTGAAAAACACATGAAAGCCCACTTGCAAAAAAGCACCTGAAGGACTCTCAGACTGTGAGGAACAAGATTCTCTGGTCTGATGAAACCAAGATTGAACTGTTTGGCCTCAATCCTAAACGTTATGTCTGGAGGAAACCAGGCATCGCTCATCACCTGCCCAATACCATCCCAACAGTGAAGCATGGTGGTGGCAGCATCATGCTCTGGGGGTGTTTTTGAGCAGCAGGGACTGGGAGACCGGTCAGGGTTGAGGGAAAGCTAAATGGAGCAAAGTACAGGGATAGCCTCAATGAAAACCTGTTCCACAGTGCTCAGGACCTCAGACTTGGCTGAAGGTTCACTTTCCAACATGACAACGATCCTAAGCACACAGCCAAGACAACACAGGAGTGGCTCAGGGACAACTCTGTGAATGTCCTAGAGTGGCCCAGCCAGAGCCCTGACTGGAACCCTATTGAACATCTCTGGAGGGACCTGAAAATGTCTGTCCACCGACGGTCGCCATCCAACCTGACTGAGCTTGAGAGGATTTGCAAGGAAGAATGGCAGAAAATCCCCCAATCCAGGTGTAAAGTTTGTCAAGTCATACCCCCAAAGACTCGAGGCTGTAATTGCTGCCAAAGGTGCTTCAACAAAGTACTGAGTAGGCTTCCGGTTTGCGTGCACGGTGCTTCCAGACGTGCAAGGACAGTCTGTCTCCTGCAGTCCGTTTCTTTCTTTTTTGGAGGACCCTGAAAAGGGTCAAAAATCGCCCTGAAGGGGCGATTACCGAGAGGAGGACTTCCCTGTAATCGAGGAAGGGCGGCAGCTTTCCGCTGGAATCCGGGATCATCTTCTTTGGCCTGAAGAAGAGACCGGCCATAAAGATGGCCGATCACTGGACTTCCGGTGGCTCCGCGGCGACGGAGACAGCCTTCCCGGGCTGCCCGCGGCTCAGCTGAGTGTTTTTTCGCCCGAAACAGCGCCGATCAGCTGTTCGGGCGAATTTGAAGCCCCCTCCTCGGGAGAAGAGGAGGGGGTGAGGCCCCAGGTAGGGGTAGAGTTCTCCGGGGCCGCCTGAGCTTGGAGCTTGGGCGGCTGAAGGATTGAACTCCCCCGAAGCCTGGGTTGCTCCCAGCTAGCCAGCGTCTCTGCTCCGGATTTCTTGGAGCAGAGCCAGCCGTCTGCAACCACCCCTGCCTGAAGAAAGGACTATGGATTAAAAGGAGCAGGCAGAGCGGTACAAGAGGGAAAGGTGAAGAGGATTATTTTATTTTACTCTCGAGCTTGGTGGACTTTTTAAACTTTAAGTGAAAGTGCGTCACAATTGAAAAGTTAAAGATGGCGACTAAACCTCCCCCTAAAACTCTTCGGAGTGGTGGATCTTCTCCGGTGCAACAATCATCGTTACAGGCGTTGCATCCTCCTGATGTATTGACACCGAAGGACTTACGAGATGCGCTGGATAAACATGCCCAGGTACTTTTGGAATCAATTAACCAATCAATGGGTGATAAATTTGCACAGATGGAGGAGAAATTGGAGAAACTGGAGGAGAGATTAGAAGAGAGGATGGAACAGAAGTGCAGCGTGATGAAGGTAGACATTTTGTCTTCAGTGCATAAAGTGTGGAGGAATGTGTGGAGGATTTAGATGAAAAAGTGGATGATTTGACCCAAAAGAATGCAATATTAGAAGTAAAAGTACGGGAGAATGAAAATTTAAGAGACAAAATGGAAAGGGAGTTAAGCCTTGCCCAATATTATCAGATGCAGTTTGCTGTTAGAATCAGAGGTTTAAAGGAGAATATTAAGGAAGATTTAAAGCAGCTGGTTTCTGAGGCTCTCGAAGTGGTATTGAACCAGCCAGCATCTGAAATAAGAGCAGCTATGGATAAAGTGTTCCGTGTGAATTCATGGATTGCCAGACAGAGAAAGCTGCCTAGAGACGTGGTGGTTTACTTTGCAAAAAGAGAAATCAGAGATGAAGTTATACAAGCTGCCTATGATGCTAAAGTTGTGATTGCTGATCAAGAAGTTTTGGTTTTAAAAGAAATCCCTCCAAAGATTTTAAGGAGAAGGAAGGACTTTACATTTCTTGTGCAAGAGCTTAAGCAACGAGATATAAGGTTCAGATGGGAGATTCCAGACGGGCTGATGGTGATGCATGAAGGTAAAAGGTATCGGCTGATTACTGTGAAGCAAGCGCGTGATTTCTACAATAATGTTTTAAAAGCAACCCCATCAGCACTTCTGGAAGCTGCAAAGGGATCTGGAGAAGGAGAACATCAAGAGGATGAAACAGAGGAAAATGGTGCTGGAGGAGATCAAGCTATAACTTCTTTGGACGATCCTAGAGAGCAAAGGGTAACGCGTGCTGCTTTAAAACGAGCAAAGAAAATAAAAGAACAAGACCAGCAAAAGTCTTCAGAATCTTCACAACGTACTCATAGCCAAGCAGTGGGAGGAGCACGGCCTAAAGAAGATAGTCCTATCAAAGCTGTGCTTCAAGAGCTTTGGGAGGATATGCATGGCAACTAAATTCTTAACCTGGAATGTTAATGGACTAAATTCACCACAGAAGAGGAAGAAAGTTTTTCAATATTTAAAACAATTTAAGATAGATGTTATATGTTTGCAAGAAACGCATATTAGAGTTTTGGATCAAAAGTATTTATCGAACTCGAGGTTGGGTACGCAATTTGTTGCTTCTGCAGAGAATAAGAAAAATGGAGTGGTTGTTTATGTTAAAAGTGCCTTAACAGCAGACTTAATTGAAGCAGACAAGCATGGAAGATATGTTATGATTGAGCTGCTGGTAGAAGGTAAAAAGACGCTTTTAGTTGGATTATATGCACCTAATCAACAACAAGCTGACTTTTTTAGTTTACTACACACAAAGCTTACCCAGTTGGATTATAAATCTTTTATTTTTATGGGGGACTGGAATGGTGTTTTGGATGTACAGCTGGACAAGGCTGGAGTTTTCAAGCGCATTCCAAGTCATGCTAGATTGCCTAAATCTTTTTTTGAAATGAAGGATGACCTGGAATTGCGAGATATTTGGCGTGAGAGACATTTGCAGGAGAAGGATTATACTTTTTATTCTGATAGACATCAATCTTTTTCGAGGATTGATTTTATTTTGCTGACTAATGATTTCTTTTTGAGGACCAAAAAGGTGAAGATTTGTGCAAGAACTATCTCTGATCACAGTCCAGTTTGGTTAGAGATTGATAAGGAGAAAAGAGACAGGCGCTCGTGGCGCGTAAATGAGAATCTGTTTAGAAATCAGAGAAATGTGGAAGAATGCAAACAGCGGATGAAGGATTTTTTTGAGACTAACATGAATAAGGGTACCTCTATGGATATGGTTTGGGATGCTAGTAAGGCCTATATGAGAGGGGTGTTGATATATATGAATAATAAACATAGACGTGCAGTGGAAACTAGAAGGAAAGAACTGGAGAATGAAATAAAGGAAAAAGAAAAGGCTTTGATTTTGAACTCAGAGGATGTGAAGACCAAGGAGGCTATTAGACTGTTAAGAGGACAATTTGATAAATTAATGGCTGATCAAGTGGCGACCAATCTGCGGTTTGCTAGGCATAATACTTTCTGCAATGCTAATAAACCAGGCAGATGGTTAGCTTATAGACTGAGGAAAAAACAAAGGGCTTCTAATATAGATAAGATTGAGTATAAAGGAAGGGTTGTGTTCCAACAGAATCTTATTAAGGATGCTTTTGTGGATTTCTATTCGAAATTATATGCTAAAGAGGAAATTAATGAAAAAGATATTGATATATATTTGGAGAATGCTAGCATCCCGGTTCTTACGCAAGTACAAAAAGAGGGGATTAATCAACTGATTACAGAAGAAGAAATTTTTACAGCAATTAAGGAATTGAAGGTGGATAAAGCACCAGGTACGGATGGCTTGACTGCGGCCTATTACAAAAATTTACAATTAGAGATGATAAAACCGTTAAAGGAACTGTTCCAGACAATCCAGAGGGGGGGAAAGGTGCCACCGTCTTGGAGAACAGCTTTTATTTCTTTGATTCCGAAGGAAGACCAAGATGCTACTCAAGTTAAAAACTATAGACCGATATCGCTTTTAAATACAGATTACAAGATATTTGCTAAGGTTTTGGCTAATAGACTGATGAGGGTTCTGCAACAGGTGATTCATGGGGATCAAACGGGGTTTATTAGTGGTAGGCAAATGAAAAATAATGTGAGGCATATAGTTGATGTGTTAGAGTTTTTGGAAAGGAACAACCAGATCGCTGCGGCGCTAATTTTTCTAGATGCTGAAAAAGCTTTTGATCAATTGAATTGGAAATTTTTGTTGAAAGTTTTAGATAAAATGGATTTTGGGGAAAATTTTTTACAACCGATTAGGGCATTATATCAAAAACAAACTGCCCGAATTATAGTTAATAATAGCTTGACAGAAGCATGTAATATTGAGAAGGGCACAAGGCAAGGGTGTCCGTTATCGCCCTTGTTATTTGTGTTAACATTAGAGATATTATTGGTTAAAATTCGGAATTCGGGAAAAATTAAGGGGATACAAATTGGAGATCAGGACTACAGATTGAGAGCATTCGCAGACGATCTGGTTGTTACAGTGACCCAGCCAGAGAACTCTGTTGTGGACCTGATGGAGATAATAACACAATATGGGAAGGTTTCTGGATTTAAAGTTAATACACAGAAAACCAAAATTTTGGCCAGAAATATGACAGTTTCGCAAAAGGCTCTCTTAGAAAGATTAACTGGATTTGAGATTGTTAAAAGGGTTAAATATTTGGGGGTGATTTTGTCGCCCTCTAATACAAAGCTATATAAGAATAATTATGAAAAACTATGGGGGAAAATTCAAAAAGAATTGGAGAGTTGGGAAAAATTGCAATTGTCTTTGTTGGGACGGATTGCAGCAGTAAAAATGAATGTCCTGCCTAAATTTTTATTTTTATTTCAAATGATACCGATTCTTAAGAAAGATTCTAATTTGGAGGAATGGCAGCGAGGTATCAATAAATTTGTGTGGGCAGGGAAAAAGCCACGAGTTAAACTTAAGATTATGCAGGATACTCGTGAGAGAGGTGGCCTTAAATTGCCTAATTTTAAATTATATTATGAAGCTGCTGCATTAGCAGGAATAAGTGATTGGATTAATTTGACGCAAGGGAGGTTATTAAATCTTGAGGGCCATGATTTGTTGTTTGGCTGGCATGCATATTTGTTGTATGATAAGAAGGTAGACAACGTGTTTAGGGTGCATATTTTAAGACAGGCATTGCTGAGAGTTTGGAAGAAGTATAGACATAAGTTAAGTTGTAAGATACCATTGTGGGCAATTCCAAAACACGCAATAGAAAATATACATGCTGGCTTCAAACATGATGTGACCACGTACAAGGAGATTCTTAGCTTGGAAAGGAATGTTTGGTGTTTGAAATCATATAGCCTCTTGCGAGAAGAGAAGGTGGTTCAAAATTGGTTTCAATATACTCAGTTACGGGCCAGGTGGAAAGAAGACCAGAAAAATGGATTTACAATGACTGATGAAAATTTGATAAAGCAAATTAGAAATCAGGGACCAGCACATATCAAACGGATATATCTTGCATTGATAGAGATTGACTCAGAAACAGAGCTTGTTAAGGATTGTATGATAAAATGGGCCCAAAACATCCAGGAAGTTATCACAATGGACACCTGGGAAAAGATTTGGGTGAGGAACGTAAAATTTACTCAAGCTCAAAATCTAAGGGAGAACTTTTACAAAATGTTTTATAGATGGCATTTAGATCCTAAAAAGCTTGCAAGTATGTATCCGAATTATCAGCCTAAATGTTGGAGGTGCGGAGATGAAGATGCAACATATTTTCACATATGGTGGACATGTAAGAAGGTTAAGGCTTTTTGGATAAAAGTCTGGTGGAATATGCAGAAGATTTTTAAACAGAGGATAAAGTTTTGTCCGCAACTTTTTTTGTTGGGAATAATTGCAGATGCTACAGTTGTGGACATCAAGTTGATGTTGAACTTAATTACGGCAGCAAGACTTCTGATAGGCCAATATTGGAAGAAAGAGCAACTGCCGACTATAGAAGAGTGGACTTTAAAGGTTTCCGACCTGGCAGAGATGGCGAAGATTTCGGCCTATTTGAAAGATCACTCGCAAGAACGCTATATTATGGAATGGAGAAAATGGATTGAGTTTATCCAGAACAAGTATAGGGTTAAGAAATTTTATGTAGCATTTGAATAAGTCTTCTTTCGGTTTTTTTTTCTTTTCTTTTTTCTTATTTTAGTTTCTTTTTATATATACTCAATATTATTAAGGCTTGTTTTATCCTATATAAGCTAGAGAGTGTTGGATTTTAGAGTTTATAGTTGTTAGTATATGATTGTTTATGATTGCTTTTTATATATATACCTTGTATTTAGCTTTGGGAAGTCGGGGGGGGGGAGGGGGGAGGGGGGGAGGTAGGGGGGGAGGAGGGAGGGGGAAGGGGGGATTTTTAAAGGAAAATTGTACCTTAAAACTTTTCAATAAAAAAAAAAAAAAAGATGGCCGATCACTAAGCCGCTCCCTGCCGAAAGCCAAAAGCACTAAGAAGCAATCTGGAGGACCTGGGTGAGCTTTTACCTTTCCTATTCCCTTAATCATCTTCCTGTGGGACTTTCCTGAAAATCTCCTTCCCCATTTTTTGAGAAAACGGCGAATATCTACTTTGGGAACAAATCTTAAAGCCTCAAAGTCACAAAAGAAATCCAATTAATGCAGCAAAGAATTTAAGCAATTTCAGCTGTATTTACTAAAAAGCTTCTATTAGTTGCTGGGGTCTCACTATCCTATTCTCTCTTTAAATTGTGAATTAAAGAAAAGATTTGAACTAATCCTACAAAAAGTTCCATATTAATTTGGAAAAAGAAAAAGAAAAACCTCTTATATTGCATGTTATATGTTATTGATGACATCTTGTGGCGAAACCTGGTACAGCAAGTAAATTTCCTTTTTCTGTTGTGAGAGCTGACTGAATAATAGAGCTGTTCTTGAAGATAAGTGTGGGAACACCTGGAACTGAATACAACTCTTCAGGAGGTGGAAAATCTTTGACTATTATTAAAAGAGCCTCCATGGAAGATTTAACTGTAAACAACAAAATGGATGAATACATCCCGCCACTTGATTATAAACTAATACTGGATACGATCTTGGCAATGACAGAGCAAATTAAAGCCAAGATGCAAGAAAAATCTGACAATTTAAAGCCACCAAATCAAACTCTGACTGTAAATGAGGAAAAGATAACCCAAAACCAAATAGAAGAAGTGGAAACTAACACTAAAATAGGAGATTTTAAAGAACAACAAAAGCAACCTACAGAAAACCTTAAAGTCCAAACTTTAATAGCAACTACAAAACTTACAAGTCAAAAAGTAACAGCACCTGAAGAAAGCAACACCAAGAGTGAAGATACTAAAGGCCTTCAAATACACTATACTGAGAATTCAATTAATCAAATGTCAAACGTAATACCAGCTACTACTTTCTACCTACCCCAGACAGAATTGGAAGAACAAAAAGATTTGACTGATTTAATGACAATTATATTATATCAACCACCAAAAATTGAACTACCAAAGCAAAAATACAATGGTTACAAAGGGGACATTTTCCTTGCAAAACTGACATTTGGATACGCTCCCTGGATTCAAATAAGGGGTATAGGAAGTAAGGAAGATACATTTGAGAATTTAAAGATACCAAGAGCGAAGTATGATTGACACAAAAGGAAGGCAAGAGTTAGATTTAAAAGACTGAACTTGTTTCTTTTTTGGGATTCTAGAATTTTAGATATAAAAGATAGCATTTTAATCATTGTTGAACAGCTAAGGCAAAAAATATACTTCTAATAACTGGTGATTTGCTAACATGAAAATTAGACTTTAATGGTAAAACATAAAAATGTTTTGTAATGAACAATATAAGTTTTGTAGACAAAAGAATTATTCTTTATTGAAATAGGGAATTGTGGGTTACCCAAAATTAAGCTTTTTTCTATATACTATAGGCTATTCTTCAATATCCTATTGCAATTAGATAAAATTTAAAAACAGGATATTGATATGTATTAGTGAAAATATATTTTGAATTTTGTTGATTGACTAGGTTACAACTAGAAATATACTAACTTGCTTATTTTGACTACGTAATCACTAAGGGAATTAGAGGGGGCATCTCTGTTGATGTAACCTGACCTATTTATAAATGGCTATTTCTTACTTTAATTACCCAACCACCATATTGTTTCACAAATACATGAACATGTAAATATTAAAAATCAATAAAACTTGTTTAAAAAAACCAACAAAGTACTGAGTGAAGGGTCTGAATACTTATGCCAATGTGATATTTCAGTTTTTTCTTTTTAATAATTTACAGACAATTCTAAAATTCTGTTTTCACTTTCTCATTATGGAGTACTGAGTGTAGATTAATGAGGAAAAAAATGAATTCCAACAACTAGAGAATCAGGCTGCAGTATAGCAAAATTGACAAAAGTGAAGTGGGTCTGAATACTTTCTGATACCCAAGATACCCAGTTCAGGCAATACTTGAAAAGCAGTGATTTAACCCTTAAAAATGTTCAGGCAAGTCTTTGAAGATGTTAGAAGAGATGCAGGGATGCAATATAATCTGAAACTAAATTAGTTTTAGCTTTGAATAGTTAGATCACTCAATCTCATTTTGACTTTTTTGCCTGTGTTTATCAAGGCCTTTCAAATAAATGCAATGCAGCTCTTGCTTATTAATTATTCTGTTATTCAAAGGAACAAATAAAAAAACTGAAATGACAAAAATATATTTTATAGTTCCTAGAAATATTTGCTGGCTGAAATACTAGAAAATGCTTCCCTTACTAGATTGAAATATAAAGGTACTGGATGCTGAAGTAGTGAACAGACTAAAAACAAAAATATATTAACTGATAAAGCAAGCTTTTAAGAATTGTAATATGCTATGCTAATTTTCCCCTTCATGGATTACTGCCTTGTCGTGGCGAAGGGGCTTGCGTAATTCAATGAAGCTATGAGCTATGCCGTGCAGGGCCACCCAAGACGGTCATAGCAGAGAGTTCTGACAAAACGTGATCCACTGGAGAAGGAAATGGCAACCCACTCCAGTATCTTTGCCATGAAAACCCCATGGACAGTACCAAAAGGCCAAAAGGTATGACACTGGAAGATGAGCCCCTCAGGTCGGAAGGCGTCCAATATGCTACTGGGGAAGAGCAGAGGGCTAGTACTAGTAGCGCCAGAAAGAATGAAGGGACTGGGCCAAAGCCAAAAGGACGCTCAGCTGTGGATGTATCTGATGGTGAAAGGAAAGTCTGATGCTGTAAAGATTTTTTTCTCCATAGGAACCTAGAATGTAAGATCCATGAATCAAGGCAAGCTGGACGTGGTCAAATAAGAGATGACAAGACTGAACATCGACATCTTAGGAATCAGCGAACTAAAATGGACAGAAATGGGTGAATTTAATTCAGATGCCCATCAGGTATACTACTGCGGGCAACAAACCCACAGAAGAAATGGAGTAGCCTTCATAGTCAATAAAAGAGTAGGAAAAGCAATACTGGGATACAATCCCCAAAATGACAGAATGATCTCAGTTCGAATCCAAGACAAACCATTCAATATCACAGTAGTCCAGGTCTATGCCCCAACCACCAGTGCTGAAGAGGATGAAATTGACCAGTTCTATAAAGCCCTACAGCACCTTATAGAACTAACATCAAAAAGTGATGTCCTTATCATCATGGGGGATTGGAATGCTAAAGTAGGAAGCCAAAAGATAACCGGAATAACAGGCAAGTTTGGACTTGGAGTACAAAATGAAGCAGGGCACAGGCTGATAGAATTTTGTCAAGAGAATACGATGGTCATAGCAAACACTCTGTTCCAACAACCCAAGAGACAGCTCTACACATGGACATCACCAGACAGTCAACACAGAAATCAGACTGACTATGTGCTTTGCAGCCAAAGATGGAGAAGCTCTATACAGTCAGTAAAAACAAGACCAGGAGCTGACTGTGGCTCAGACCACGAGCTTCTCGTTGCAAAATTTAGGCTTAAACTGAAGAAAGTAGGGAAAAGCACTAGGCCACTCAGGTATGAACTAAATCATATCCCTGATGAATACACAGTAGAGGTGACAAATAGATTTAAGGAATTAGATCTGATAGACAGAATGCCTGAAGAACTATGGACGGAGGTTCGCAACATTGTACAACAGGTAGCAACTAAAACCATCCCAAAGAAAAAGAAATGCAAGAAAGCAAAATGGCTGTCTGAGGAAGCTTTGCAAATAGCTGAGGAAAGGAGGGAAGTGAAAGGCAAGGGAGAAAAAGAGGGAGCACCTGCTGCCAGTGTCAATTTCCCATGGTCCTGTGTGCTCCCACAGGGAGGGCCTCCTCAGGGTACCGCCGGTCAAGGATTGCCGGCGGGTGATCCCCAGGGGGAGGGCGTTCTCTGTGGGCGCGCCTGCCCTATGGAATCAACTGCCAAGGGAACTTCGGACTGCCCCCGACCTTCGTTCGTTTCGCCGGGACCTAAAAACCTGGCTCTTTGAGCTATCTGGCCTGGACTGAGGGGTTTTAATGATTTTAAATTGTGATTTTGACTTTTTGGGGCTATACTTAATTTAATTTTATTTTAATTTTATATTGTATTGTTTTTAAATTCTGCCCTGTAAACCGCCCTGAGTCCTTTGGGAATAGGGCGGTATATAAACCGAATTAATAAATAATAAATAATAAATAAAAACAAAGATACGCCCAACTGAATGCAGAATTCCAGAGAATAGCTAGAAGAGATAAGAATGCCTTCTTAAATGAACAGTGCAAAGAAATAGAAGAAAACAATAGAATAGGGAGGACTAGAGATCTCTTCAAGAAAATTGGAGAGATGAAGGGAATGTTTCATGAAACAATGGGCATGATAAAGGACCAAAATGGCAGGGACCTAACAGAGGCAGAAGAGATTAAGAAGAGGTGGCAGAATTACACAGAAGAACTATACAAGAATGAACTTAACGTCCCTGATAACCACAATGAGCTGGTCACTGACCTCGAGCCAGACATCCTTGAATGTGAAGTGAAGTGGGCCTTAAGAAAGCTGAGCAACAACAAAGCTAGTGGAGGTGACAGTATTCCAGCTGAGCTATTCAAAATCTTAAAAGACGATGCAGTAAAAGTGCTACACTCAATTTGCCAGCAAATTTGGAAAACTCAACAGTGGCCACAGGATTGGAAAAGATCAGTTTACATTCCAATTCCAAAGAAAGGCAGTGCCAAAGAATGTTCAAACTATCGCACCATTGCACTCTTTTCACATCCTAGTAAAGTTATGCTTAAAATCCTACAAGCTAGACTCCAGCAGTATGAGGATCGAGAACTACCAGAAGTACAGGCAGGATTTCGAAGAGGCAGAGGAACTAGAGATCAAATTGCCAACATACGCTGGATCATGGAGAAAGCTAGAGAGTTCCAGAAAAACATCTACTTCTGCTTCATTGACTATGCTAAAGACTTTGATTGTGTGGATCATAACAAACTGTGGCAAGTTCTTAAAGAGATGGGAGTACCAGACCATCTTATTTGTCTCTTGAGAAACCTATATGCGGGTCAAGAAGCAACAGTGAGAACTGGACACGGAACCACTGATTGGTTCAAAATTGGGAAAGGAGTCCAGCAAGGCTGTTGTTGTGATTCAGGGTCAGCCTGTGGGTTCGGCAGTTGGGTCGGACGACTCAGAGGAGGAGGGGGGTGTTGAAGACCTTGCTGAGGGGGTTGAAGATCTTGCTGATGATAGCCCTCAGGCAGGCCCCTCCCACTTGGTCACCATGGAGACCCAGCTGTGTGAGCCTGACAGTGTGGATGAAGATGACCCACAGCTGGCCCTGTTCAAGGACGCCCGACGCAGGAGGCAGTCAAGTAGGAGTAAACAGAGGAAGGCTGTGGGGCTTCTCGGAAGGAGGCAGAGAGAGGCCACGCCCTGAACTCTTTATAAAGGGAATGTGTGGGGAGGGCTGGTTTGCTGAAAGCAACCGCTCAGATAGTGTTTCAAAGCTCCTGTATCTTGGTTCGTGTCTTGTTTGTTTTTTGTAGTAATAAATTTGGCAGACGTCATTCCAGCCTCTTGCCGTTTATAAAGGGGTTGCCTTTTCTGCAGGGCCGGTAGCAGGCTGGTACAGAACAGGCTGTGAAAGTTGGACCATGAGAAAGGCTGAGCACCAAAGAATTGAGGCCTTTGAACTATGGTGCTGGAGAAGACTCCTGCGAGTCCCTTGGACTGCAAAGCAATCAAACTGGTCAGTCCCAGAGGAGATCAACACTGACTGCTCTTTAGAAGGCCAGATCCTGAAGTTGAAACTCAAATACTGTGGCCACCTAATGAGAAGGAAGGACTCACTGGAGAAGAGCCTAATGCTGGGAAAGATTGAGGGCAAGAGGAGAAGGGGACGACAGAGAATGAGGTGGCTGGATGGAGTCACTGAAGCAGTAGGCGTGAGCTTAAATGGACTCCAGAAGATGGTAGAGGACAGGAAGGCCTGGAGGAACATTGTCCATGGGGTCGCGATGGGTCAGACATGGCTTCGCAACTAACAACAACAAATGCTAATTTTAAATTATTAAATAAGAATGATCGCTCTGTTTTCAATGTTTCAAGACTCCAACCTACCCAAGAAAGCTGTACATAAACAGAACCAAATAAAGAACAAATAACTCCCAGAGGATTTGACCCTACTGATAAACCCTTGGAGGAGGACAAATGGAGGTATGTCACACATAGAAGGAAACACAATACTCAACGAAAGAAGCAGCATACAACTAACAAAGCCCTACTGCCCAATCTAACCCAGCCAGAAGCAGCCCCATTAAAACTGAGCAATTGATTTCTCCCCCTAGATGGAAGTACACAGACCCACAACCTCCTCCACAAAGAAAACATGCAGACGCCTAGCAAAGAAACAACTTCAAATATCCCTAAAAAAGTTACATCAACAAACACACCTGAGACAAACAGAAAAGTACGCCAGATTGCACCCCCAAAAAAGGAAGGTGAGTGTTGGTAATAGGAGATTCTATTCTCAAAGGAACAGAACCAGCCATCTGCAGACCGGACATACAAACCAGGGAGGTATGTTGTCTCCCTGGAGCAAAAATCAAAGATGTGGCCAAGAACCTAACCAAAATAATTAGGCCCACAGATTACTACCCTTTCCTCCTCCACCACATTGGGACGAATGACACAACAAAGAACCTGAGTACAATAGTGAGAGACTAGGCAATAAAGTTAAGAAGCTAGGAGCACAAGTAGTATTCTCATCAGTACTCCCAACAAAAGGCCAACACCCATTGAGGGAAAAAAGAATTCTAAAAATAAACCACTGGCTAAAGGGTTGGTGTCGCCAAGAAAAATTTGGTTTCTGGCTCCCAGGTGTCTTTTATAGGTAGCACTCCTAATCTCAGTTTGCTACCTGTATAAAAGACACCTGTCCACAGAAGCAATCAATTAGATTCCAAACTCTCCACCATGGCCAACACCAAAGAGCTGTCCAAGGATGTCAGGGACAAGATTGTAGACCTACACAAGGCTGGAATCATCTACAAGACTATTGCCAAACAGCTTGGTGAGAAGGTGACAATAGTTGGTGCAATTATTAGAAAATAGAAGAAACAAAAAATAACTGTTAATCTCCCTCAGTTTGGGGCTCCATGCAAGATCTCACCTTGTGGATTTTCAAGGATCATGAGAACAGTGAGGAATCAGCCCAGAACTACACGGGAGGATCTTGTCAATGATCTCAAGGCAGCTGGGACCATAGTCACCAAGAAAACAATTGGTAACACACTATGCTGCAAAGGACTGGAATCCTGCAGCGCCCGCAAGGTCCCCCTGCTCAAGAAAGCAAATGTACGGGCCTGTCTGAAGTTTGCCAATGAACATCTGAATGAATCAGAGGAGAACTGGGTGAAAGTGTTGTGCTCAGATGAGATCAAAATCGAGCTCTTTGGCATCAACTGAACTCGCCATGTTTGGAGGAGGAATGCTGCCTGTGACCCCAAGAACATCATCCCCACCATCAAACATGGAGGTGGAAACATTATGCTTTGGAGGTGTTTTTCTGCTAGGGGGACAGGACAACTTCACTGCATCAAAGGGACGATGGACAGGGCCATGTACCATCAAATCTTGAGTGAGAACCTCCTTCCCTCAGCCAGGGCATTGAAAATGGGTCGTGGGTGGGTATTCCAGCATGACAATGACCCAAAACACATGGCCAAGGAAACAAATAAGTGGCTCAAGAACAAGCACATTTAGGTCCTGGAGTGGCCAAGCCAGTCTCCAGGCCTTAATCCCATAGAAAATCTGTGGAGGGGGCTGAAGGTTCGAGCTGTCAAACGTCAGCCTCAAAACCTTAATGACTTGGAGAGGATCTGCAAAGAGGAGTGGCACAAAATCCCTTCTGAGATGTGTGCAAACCTGGTGGCCAACTACAAGAAATGTCTGACCTCAGTGATTGCCAGCAAGGGTTTTGCCACCAAGTATTAAGTCATATTGTGCGAAGGGGTCAAATACTTCTTTCAGTCAATAGAAATAGAAATAATAGAAATAGAATAGAATAGGGACCTTGGAGGTCTTCTAATCCATCCCCCTGCTTGAGCAGGAGAACCTATACCATTTCATACAAGTGACCATCTAGTCTCTTCTTAAAATTCTCCAGTGATGGAGCACCCACGATTTCTGAAGTAAAGCTGTTCCACTGGTTAATTGTCCTCACTGTTAGGAAGTTTCTCCTTAATTCCAGGTTGCTTCTCTCTTTGGTCAGTTTCCAACCATTGTTTCTTGTCCTACCTTCTGGTGCTTTGAAGAATAGTTTGACACCCTCTTCTTTGTGGCAGCCACTCAAATACTGGAATACTGCTATCATGTCACCCGTTTCTTCTTTTCTTTAGACTAGCCAGACCCAAGTCCCGCAGCCATTCTTCGTATGTTTTAGTCTCCAAGACTTTGATCATCTTAGTTGCTCTTCTCTGAATTTTTTCCAAACTCTCAATATCTTTTTTTGTAATATGGTGACCAACATTGGCTGCAGTATTGCAGGTGTGGTCTTACTAGGGTTTTATAAAGTGGTACTAATACTTCGTGTGACCTTGATTCTATGCCTCTGTTTATACAACCCAGGATTGTATTAGCTTTTTTGGCTACTGCTACACACTGCTGGCTCATAGTGAAGTGATCGAACACTAGGACTCCAAGGTCCCTATCACAGTTGCTGTTTTTAAGCCAGGTCTCACCTAATCTGTATTTAAACCTTTGATTTTTCCTGTCTAAATGTAAAACTTTGCTTTTCTCCACATTAAAACTCATTTTGTTGGATAGGGCCCATTGTTCAAGTTTGGATCCTGAGCTTGTCTTCTGGGGTGTTGGCTACTCCTGCCAGTTTAGTGTCATCTGCAAATTTGATAGTTCCTCTTCTATTCTCTCATCTAAGTCATTGATGAAGATATTGAAGAGTACTGGGCCTAAGACAGAGCCTTGTGGTACCCCACTACTTACTTCTCTCCATGAGAATGTAGTACCATTGAGGAGTACTCGCTGAGTACGGTTTGTCAGCCAGCTACAGATCCATCTATTCCACCTTTTTCTAGCTTACTAAGCAGCCGGTTGTGGTCTACTTTGTCAAATGCCTTACTGAAGTCTAAGTATACTACGTCCAGAGCATTTCACTGGTCTACTAATTTAGTCACTTTATCAAAGAATGAAATAAGATTGGTTTGGCATGATATGTTTTTGACAAACCCGTGCTGGCTACTGGTTATAACTTTGTTTGCTTTTACTTGTTCACAGATCTCTTTTTTGATTATCTTTCCAGGATCTTCCCAGGTATTGATGTTATGGTTATGTCATGGTTCCAATAAATGAGACAATTTAAACAAATTGCAGGCATATTATTTATCTAAACAGTCTTAGTAATGAAACGAAACATCGGCACTCATGAAGGGGTGCCAGAATCTGACCTCTCCTCCTCTTGATACATAATATCCTGCACAATCTCCCTCCCCTCACGTCATAAATCACGTTCACCAATTAGTTTTACATATTAAGTTACACTTCCCCTTCTGCACGCGGCTAATCTTATCTTCTCAAGATAGCCGTTTGAAATTTCCCTCTCTTCAAGATTCAAAGCGAAGCAGTTTAAACAAAAGGCTGTCTCATATATTGTCAGTGCAAAAACATGTTAATGTTTGCAGCATTGACAACTGAGTGGTTTGTAGTTTCCTGGGTCTGTTTTTTTTCCTTTCTTGAAGATGGGAACCACATCAGCCCTTTTCCAATCATCAGGTACTTCCCCGGTGCTCCAGGATTTTTGAAAGTTATGGTACAATGTTTCTGAGATAACATCTGCCAGCTCCTTCAGAACTCTGGGATGTAATCTGTCTGGTCCTGTTGATTTTTATTCGTCAAGGTCGGATAGGTGTTCTCTTACTATTTTCTTGCTTATTTTAATTTTTGTTTCTAGTTTTTCTTTTGCAGTAGTTTTTTTTGGTATATTGGGCTATAATTTCTTTTGTGTGAAGACTGATGCAAAGAATGATTTAAGCAGCTCTGCTTTCTCCCTACTGCCTGTTACATCCTTGCCATCTTCTCTCTTTAGTGTACCGACAGCTTCCTTGACTTTTTCTCTTGTTGAAAGAAACTTTTTTTATTGTCCTTGATTTCTATTCCAAGTCTTTGTTCATTCTGAGCCTTTGCTTTCCTGACTTCATCTTTACATGTTCTGGCTGTCTGCTGATAATCGCCCTTAGTTATGTGCCCCTCTTTCCATTTTTTGTATTTGTACTTTTTGTCTTTCAGTTTGTCAGAGAGATCTTTGTGCAACCATGCTGGTTTCTTCTTGAATTTGTTGTTTTTCTTTTTCAGTGGTATTGTGCTGGTTTGGGCTTTTATTATCATATTTTTCAGGGTTTCTCACGCTTCTTGCGTTGTTTTCCCCTTTAGGATTTTCGTCCATGGAATCTTTCCTAGGTTCTCTCTGAGCTTGTTAAAAATAGTTCTTTTGAAGTTTAAGACTCTGGTTGGATTATTTTCTATTGCTTGTGTTTGCATTATATTGAATTTCAGCATGATGTGGTCACTTTCACCCAAGGTTCTGGCAACATCAACTCCCTCTATCACTTCTTCTCTATTAGAAAGGATTAGGTGCAGTATAGCTTTACATCAAGTTCCCTCCTCTACCTTTTGGATGACAAAGTTGTCAGCTAGGTTGGTTAGGAACCTGTTTGATCTCCCGCTCGCTGCAGAGTTTGTCTCCTAGTTGATATCTGGATAGTTGAAGTCTCCCATTACTACTGTGGTGTGTTTCCTGCATACATTTGTTAACTGGTTGGCAAAGAGTTCATCTATTTCTTCTGATTGGCTGGGTGGCCTGTAATATACACCTATGGCAGTGGCACTTTTTTTCCCTTTTATATTGACCCATATACATTCTGGAGGGATTTTATCTTTGATCACATGCATTTGTGTAGATATCTGTTCTCTTACATATCGTGCAACTCCCCTTTCTCTATGTGTAGATCTATTTCTTTTGAACAATTAGTATCCATCAATCAGTACATTCCAGTCATGGGTTTCATCCCACCAGGTTTCTGTAATGCCAACAATGTCACACCTGCCCTCGTGTACTATTGCTTCTAGTTCACCCTGTTTGTTCCCCAAGCTTTGAGCATTTCTATATAAGCATTTAAGACCTTTATGCCTGTCCGTGGGTATGTTTCCTGCATCTCCTGATTGTTGGAGTTTTTCTTTTTTCTCATCACTCCTCATTGTTTGATTTGTTTTCTTGGGATTTATGATTGGTTTTGGGTTCTAGAGATTCTAAAGATTGGTCACCCTTCCCCCTCAATTTTAGTTTAAAGCCCTCCTGATGAGTTGGGCCAGTCTTTTTCCAAGTACATTTTTCCCTATTTTCATGAGGTGCAGCCCATCCCTTTAGACAGTGGTTTATTTCTAGAATTCTTTTTTCCCTCAATGGGTGTTGGCCTTTCATTGGGAGTACTGATGAGAACACTACTTCTGCTCCTAGCTCCTTAACTTTATTGCCTAGTTCAGAGGTCCCCAACCTAATGAGGAGGCATGGGGTTGCGTGCGTACATGCGATGCAAACAGAAGTGAAGCAAGTGTGCGTGTGACACTGGGGGCAGTGCTAGTGTCGAGCCTTGCGGGCCCGACACTAAAAAGGGGGTCTAGCTCCAAACACAAGCCCCGCATTGTTTACCCACCCCCACGCCACACACGACTCGTTCCACGGCTCTGCATCCCGACAAGCAGGGGGGGGAGGCCGCCGGCAAACAACAGCCCCGGCGGCTGGCTGCTTCTCGGCTTCTGACTGCGCCTGCGCCAGAGAGCCTTGTGGAAGGCCCTGCAGGCACCCAGAAGGACAACTCGGCTCCCTCGACTGTGGAAACGCCCATTCCGGGGCGGCGTGCTGTCGCCCACATGCTGGGGAGAACGACCGGCTGGGAGCCAAGGCCTGACGGAGGGAGGCCCTGTGACGTGTGGACAAGCCTGCTGGGGCCGGAAAGGGGTGAGGAGGGGACAGTTGGTTGGGGAGGGGTAGTCACATACAGGGAGCACGTTAGCGTATTCACCTGGGTCGGGGTTAAGGGAGGTTGGGGGGAATCACCCAGGATACTGACCTTGCAATGGACGGTCCGCGGGGGAGCGCGGGCACAGGGGCACGCAGGGGAGCGGAAAAGGGGTAGGGTGTTTATAGACACTGGCCGGATGCTGGCTTGTATAGGGAGGGGCGGGGTCGAGACATGTATTGGCCATAAAATGTGCGTTGGAGGCATGTGGCCTCCAATGCTGACTTTTCCCTTACTTTGGAGTTTGAGAATAAACGATCCATCTTTGTTAACCATACTACGGCTCATCGACTGTGCTTTCGTCGAGGACGGCTTGACAGCTAGCAGCCATGTGAAACTGGGGGTGGCATGAGCACCTGCGTGATGCTTGGGCGGGGCTAGCGCCCGCGCAACTCAAGGCACCACTAGCACGATTGGGGGGGAATGTGTGCACGTACTGGCCAGCCATTCATGCAGACCAGTGGCCAAGTGGCCACGGCCCGGTAGTGGGCCACAGCCCACAGGTTGGAGACCCCTGGCCTACTTGCTTATAATCTCTCAATATTGTACTCAGGTTCTTTGTTGTGTTGTTCGTCCCAATGTGGAGGAGGAGGAAAGGGTAGTAATCTGTGGGCCTAATTATTTTGGTTAGGTTCTCAGCCACATCTTTGATTTTTGCTCGAGGCAGACAACATGCCTCCCTGGTTTGTATGTCCGGGCTGCAGATGGCTGATTCTGTTCCTTTGAGGATAGAATCTCCTATTACCAACACTCACCTTTCTTTTTTGGGGGGTGCAGTCTGGGGGTACTGGGGTACTCCTGCTTTCCCTTCCCCCACAGCTACCTCCTTTGGAGCCTTCCTGATCCCGACGGGCCTGCCAGCATAGGTCCACCCACTTAATCCTGCAAAGCACGGCTCACCCGGCACTCTCGCCTGCCGCCATCCTGGCAGGCCCGTCAGGAACAGGAAGGCTCTGAAGGAGGTAGCTATGGGGGGGAGCAGGAGGCTTTCCAGCAGGTGCCGCCATGCCTACAAACGTGGCACTGCCCCTCCACTTTCCAAGCCTGAAATTCCAGAGTAAAGTTGCGCAACCTTTGACAAGGTGCCGCCCCCTTCCTTGGCAGGGCGAGGCTGGAGCGCTCGGCCTTTAGTCAGGGCTGCCAGCATGGCAGCTGGCGGTGTCAAGCAATAACATTCGATGACAGGCAGGAGTGCCAGGTGAGCGCCGCTTTGCGGAATGAAGCAAACAGAGGTACTTGCAAGTCCCACCCCAACTATGGTGAAGAGCAGCAACTGCGTCTGTGCCCAGGGACCAAGGAGAAGGAACTGGAGGGGTGCAGTGGCTGGGCTGCCTTCTGGCACACTGGATTCAGGGGTTTTCCTTTGATTGGGGGTGTATGGCCTGACTCTTGCCGAAATTCAAATCCCTCTCTAAGCAGGGATTGGGAGCCTGAAGGCCTCTACCTTTGTGGCCATGCAGTTCTAAAATCTGTGGGCTGCTGCTGGGGAGGAGAATCAAAAGAAGGCAAAACAAGCAAACAGTTCCTAGAGACCAATTTCACTGCCCAGCTGCTCTCTCAGCATTAAATCTCTCATAAGATAATACCAAGGTCAGATCTGGGCTGTGAGCAAGTCTCTTTGTCAGAAATAATAAATTGCTGTACCAAGCTTTGCCACAAGGTGTCCCCAATAGCACTTAGAGTCTTTTGCATTTGCTTTTTCAGCCACCCCATTCGTAGACGAATGAAAAGCCGATGACAGTCCCTGCATTGAACCAATTATTTTTAGAAAATTTCTCCAGAATTTAACCGTAAATTGCACCCCAGTCAGAGATCACACACTTTGGTGCGCCGTGTAGTCTATAAATGTGTTTAAGGAACATCTTAGCCAGTTTATGGGAGGCCGGAACAGGAGATGAAATGAACCTGCTTTGAAAAAAGATCAATCACAGTCCATATTACCGTATTTCCTCTAATCTCAGGTAATTCGATGATAAACTCCATAGCGATCTCTTCCCATGCTTGGGAAGGGTCTGCAACTGGCTGCAATAGCCCAGGGGGCTTCCCTGGAATTCTTTTCATGTTAGTACAGACTGCGCAGCTTTTTTAAAAAAATTTTTTATTAGTTTTATAGGGTTGGGGAGGGGGGTAAGGGGGTAATTCCCTAAGGTGGGAATTAGGGTTAGGGTACAGGGAAAGTTGGGGGTAAGGGTTTGGGTTTCCCCCAATAACATTCAATATTTGGTAAACAGCATATTGTCTGGGTAAATATATATAAATAGAAATGGTAAAAGTAATAATTGATAACAATAATAAGTATAGTAAATTATCATAAACAATACTAAATTTTCAATGTATAGTATTTTTCTTACTCAAATTCAAAATTACATATCACATTCCTTTCTCTCTAACTCGCTTATCGAGCCATTGATAAAGTTTATTCCAAGTTCTATAGTAAACTGAATGCTCTTTTTCTTTAATCTCTAAAGTTAATCTATCCATTTCTGCACAATCCAATATTTTCTTAATTAATACTTCTTCACTCGGTAACTTTTCATTTTTCCAGTATTGGGCATACATAATTCTCGCTGCTGTTAATACATGTAACATTCGGTATCCACTCTCCTTGTCATAGTTGGGACCTATCATTCCTAACAGAAACAATTCTGGTTTAAATTCTATTTGTTTTTTAATCATCTTCTCCAACCATAAGTGTATCTTAAGCCAAAACCTTTTAGCTTTAGGACATGACCAACAGATATGATAATAAGTACCTGGTCTTTGATTACATTTCCAACACACATTTGAAGTATTTTTAAACATTTTCATGTTTAACATTTTATACAAATTTTCTTTATATGGTACAGCTTTGGTTAATCTAATATTTCTGTCCCATAACTTTTCCCATTCTTCAAGCTCTATAGTATATCCAACGTTTTTTGCCCAAATTATCATTTTCTTTAACTTGTTCTTTCTCCATCTTTAAATTAAGCAGAAATCTGTAGAGTTTTTAAATCAGCTTTTCATCTGTTTTTAGCAATATAGAATCAAGTTCTGTCTGTTCCTTGTGGACTCCCATTGTTTTCACGTCTTTTTCATATCTGAATTGGATTTGTAGGTATGGCCACCATGCTAGGTCAATAACTTGTTGCTGTAGGTCTTGTCTAGATTTCAATCTTCCTTCATTGTCCAGTAAATCTTTATATGTTACAAGTTTATCATAGTTAATTAAGTTTGGGTAAGCAAAGGCTTCCATTGTTGAAAGCCATTCAGGTATCTTAATATATTTTTTTCTTTTTTTTCCCCATTCTAAGAGGAGTGCATTTCTTATAGCATGGTTCTGGAAATATCTATGCACTTTATTCTTCCCATACCACAGAAAGGCATGCCAGCCAATCTGCAGGTCATGCCCCTCTAGGTATAGTAGTCTTTTGTCTCTAAGTGTTATCCATTCTTTAATCCACGTTAAAATAGCTGCTTGGTAATATAACTTCCAATCTGGGAGTCCAAATCCTCCCCTTTCTCTAACTTCCTGTAGCATTTTCACTTTGATTCGTGCTTTTTTCCCTTGCCAAATAAATTTCAATATTATGGTATTCAGTTCATCAAAAAAAGCTTTTTCTAATTTTACCGGAATGGTTTGAAATAAAAAAAGTATTTTTGGTAAGCTATTCATTTTAATTGTGGCTATTCTCCCCAGCATTGACAGTTGAAGATTTTTCCACTTTTCTAACTAGTTTTATTTGTTTTAATAATTTTGTATAGTTGTCCTATTTTACTGTTATGCATTTTGCTGTTAGGTAAATTCCCAGGTACTTAACTTTTTTAACTATTTGAAGGTTTGTTTTTCTTGCAAGTTGCATTTTCTGTTTTTCTGTTAAGTTCTTTGTCAAAACTTTAGTCTTTTCTCTGTTTATTATCAGGCCTGCGACCTCGCAATATTGTTCTATTGTGGCCAACAATTTCATGCTTGTTTCCAGAGGTTCTTCCAATATAAAGACCAAGTCATCAGCGAATGCCTGCAATTTATATTTTTGACCCTTTATCTCCAGTCCTTTAATCTCAAAATCTTGTCTATTTCTGTTCAATACTTCCAAGGTTAATATAAATAGTAATGGGGATAAAGGACATCCCTGTCTTGTACCCTTTTTAATATTTAAATTTTCTGTATAGTCTCCGTTTACAATTATTCTAGCAGTCTGTTTATCATAAATTGCATGGATTGCATTCATAAAGTTTTCCCCAAAGTCCATTTCAACAAGTTGCTGAAACATAAATTGCCAATTTAAGTTATCAAATGTTTTTTGTGCATCAAGGAATATCAAAGCCATCTGTTTGTCTGCTTTTTGCCTGCGCAGCTTTTTACATAGTTCTCCACATCTTTCTTTAAGCCTGGCCACCAAAATTGCCTCTGAGTTAAATGCAGCATTTTCAAGTAACCAAAATGGCCAGCCTGCTTTACATCATGACTGCGCTGGAGCGCTTGGAGTCTGAGTGATTCAGGCAGATATAATTTTCACCCCTTGTAAGCCAACCCTTCCCTGTGGGTAAGGATGCTTTGATTGTTCTTAACCCATTGATCGTTAATCAGCTCTTGTCTTAATTTCTTTGTTCGAGGGTCGTCAGGGTTAGAAGTCTTAGTAGATTGGGGGTTCTGCGGGTTTATTTGAGAGATAACCTGTGGTGCGGACATAATGAAATCTATGATTTGTTTGCACTGGCTTTTATACTGGGGCAATCTGGATAGGGCATCTGATATGCAGGTTCTGAGGTTTTGCTTGGTAAAAAATACAGGAAACCAGAAGTTGCCTTCAGGAGACGGGTGGATGAAACCGGGGCTCCAGCGTCTTAGCCCAATTTTGTTCGGTCCGGCAACCCCAAGGGGTTGGAAAGTTGCCCTAGAGGGGCAACAAAGAAGAAGGGAAGCTTCGGGAGTCTGGACGAGACAGCGGTCAGTTCAGACAGACTGAAGAAACCTTTCTAAAGGGCAGAAGGCTGCCTGGTAAGCACAGGCAGCCCAAGTCACCATCAGCTGGAAAAAAAAGTGAGGAGCCGCAGCACTCCGCCAAACAGCTGATTGTCAACAGCATGCTGAAACTGGGTGAGCCTTTTTTTATTCCTTTTCCTTATGGACTCAGAAATACTGATCCCCTGATTGGGAAAAATCTACGAAGACAAGACCCCATAAGGACTAGGGGAGAAGAGAATTAAAAGAGGCAACCAATTACAAGAGGGGGAAGGAATTTAAGGAATATAAAAGAATACCTAAAAATTAAACTTAGATCAACTTGAAGAAAGACTGCTTAACCTCAAGGATGTGGAAAAAAAATTAGATTTAATTTCTAGGGTAAATAACTTACAAAGAACTTTAAAAAAAACTTTGTAAAATTTTTTTAAAGCCAGATATAGACAATACTGTCAATGCTGCAAACATTGGATGGTTTTGCTTTGACAATATAAGAGGCAGCCTTTTCAATTGTTTTGCTCTTAGAATTAGATGAAGCTGGGGAGAGGAGGGAGAATGTTTCCCCCCCATTGTTTTTAATAAGATAAGAAATGGCACGTTACAGAATGGAAGGGAAGCTTTGCCCTTCAAACTGATTGGAGAACGTGATTTATGACTGCTAATTGGAGGAGGGAATTGTGCCAGATATTAGGTGCTGAAGGGAGGGGAATTCAGATCTTGGCATCCCACCATTCTGTGCCGACGCTTTGTTCTCATTATTATAGACTTGTTTGAATAAACAATGCCTGAAGATTCTTTGAAATGTTTCATTAGTTGGAACCATAACCTCATGCCAAGATCTAGTTTCTTTTCAAACTATCTGGAGTCCTGAGCTCCAGCCGCTGTCTCTAGGCTTGAGAGAAGCTGGCAAAGATTCAGGGAAAAATTTTCATCATGGGAAAAGAGAAACTGCTTGAAGACGGTGACCTGGCAGCTACTGACACCCCAGAGGGGGAAGCAACAGACAGCATGCTGTGGGAAGATGAGTTTTTGCAGGACTCCCAGATGGAGGCGGAACCCAAGCAATTAGGAGAGCTTATCTGGTCATCAGGCTGGAACCACCCCAGCGGAGACTCCAGACACCTCGAGACTGTCTTGCCGCCCTCAAAGACTTCAAAAGCAGAATGGTGGAAAGCTACCAGATCGTCTGCCACAGAGAATTTGAGTGAGTGCAAAATCCTGTCTGCAGACCAGACCTCCAGCCCCAGGAATCCCCTGCCAGGCCCTCCAGCCCCACAGAGAAAGAGAACCCCAGCCTGGGGCCCATGCAGCAACGGGAGGTTTGGGAACCCCCGCAAGTAGAAGGCCAAAAACCTCTGAGCTTGCCACAGCTAATAGAGGCCTTGCAACAGCTTGGGGTGGTGCAGAAGCCTGGAGATTAGCAGCTGGTGGGAGGACGACCGCAGCAAGGAGATTGGTCACCACCCCCGAACGTACAGCAACAGCAACTACTGAGGGGCCCGCAAATGAGGGAGATCCAGCAGCACTGGCTACACACCTCTCGGAGTAGCCACAGGAAAAGAGTTCAGCCCAATACCTGAATACCCTCAGGTGCCCTCCACTTCCCAGACACTTGATCAATGGGTGAGGGGATGGGAAAAAGTTTGGAGAAACATGAAAACGGTGTTAAAAGACTTCCCAGACCTATAAAAAACAGGCTGATAAAAAGACGGCTCCCCAAAGAACATGTTGTGATTCAGGGTCAGCCTGTGGGTTCGGCAGTTGGGTCGGACGACTCAGAGGAGGAGGGGGGTGTTGAAGACCTTGCTGAGGGGGTTGAAGATCTTGCTGATGAGAGCCCTCAGGCAGGCCCCTCCCACTTGGTCACCACGGAGACCCAGCTGTGTGAGCCTGACAGCGTGGATGAAGATGACCCACAGCTGGCCCTGTTCAAGGACGCCCGACGCAGGAGGCAGTCAATTAGGAGTAAACAGAGGAAGGCAATGGGGCTTCTCGGAAGGAGGCAGAGAGAAGCCACGCCCTGAACTCTATATAAGGGGAATGTGTGGGGAGGGCTGGTTTGCTGAAGGCAACCGCTTGGATAGTTCATGTTTCTTAAAGCTCCTGTTTCTTGGTTTGTCTTGTTCCGTTTGTTTTTGTAGTAATAAATTTGACAGGCATAATTCCAGCCTCTTGCCTTCTTGTAAAAGGGGTTGTCCCTGCCTTTTCTGCAGGGCCGGTAGCAGGCTGGTACAGAACAGAACATTCCAAGTTGGGGGAAAGGTTTATCTGTTGACTACATATTTACGCCTCAAATTACCCAGCAAGAAATTAGGACCGAAATTCTTGGGGCCTTTCCCCATCGTAAGGATCATCAACCCCATCACAGTAAATTAAAACTCCCTAGGCTTTTAGGGAGAGTTCATTCTGTCTTCCACTGCAGCCTGCTGAAACCTTTTTGGGACTCCACCTTAAGACCTCCCCCTAAGAAGGCACCCGGGCCCCTCGTAGCAGCAGGTCAGACACACTATGAAGTGAAATATATTCTTGACTCTAGAATTTTTAAAGGGAAATTGCAGTACCTAGTACAATGGAAGGGGTACTTGCTGTCTGAAGCTACTTGGGTGAAATCTAGCGATGTCAAGGCTGACTGACTCATGAAAAAGTTTCATGAAAAAAACCCCAACAAACCAAGAGATAATCCCTGACATACGCTTTTGTTTACATTACAGGATCTATCCTTTTTTTAAGGGGGGCCAGATGTCAACGCTGCAAACATTGGATGTTTTTGCTTTGACAATATAAGAGGCAGCCTTTTCCTTTAAATTGTTTTGCTCTTAGAATTAGATGAAGCTGGGGGGGAGGAGAATGTTTCCCCCAGTTGTTTTTAATAAGATAAAAAATGGCACGTTACAGAACTGAAGGGAAGCTTTGCCCTTCAAACTGATTGGAGAATGTGATTTATGACTGGTAACTGGAGGAGGGAATTGTGCCAGATATTAGGTGCTGAAGGGAGGGGAATTCAGATCTTGGCATCCCACCATGACGTGCCAACACTTTGTTCTCATTATTATAGACTTTTTAGAATAAACAATGCCTGAAGGTTCTTTGAAGTGTTTCATTAGTTGGAACCATGACATCTACAATGTATGAGGACATCTAGTGGTGAAAGGAGATACTACAGTAATACCAAATAATAAAAGAACTTGAAAAGTGTTTGACCTTGAAACAACACCTGGTGTAAACAAAGTGCCCTTATATGACTTTGCATGAGAAAAGACTTTCTACAATTATATCTGTTGACTCTGGATATAACCAAAACAGGAATTATTTGGAGACAGCGGGTGCTTTACATCTGTGATTCGACTGGAGGATTTGGATTTAGCCTAAAGTAGTTGGCTCAATTTTATGGTTGGATTTTAGCCTAAGACAGTTGGCTTTTTTTCTCTCTCTTTTTTTCTCTTGTTTTTTCTCCTTGAGAATTTGGATCTAGCCTAAAGTAGTTGGCTCGTTAAATGGTTTGGATTTTAGCCTAAGATAGTTGGCTTGAAAAATGAGTACATCAAATCTCACTAGATTTATGAAAAAACTTCCTCTGCACCTTCTGTTGGAACATCTAGCCCAACAAGCCAGGGATCTATTGAAACAATCTTGCAGTGCGAGAAAATAAGCACTGCTCAAACTGAGATGCAAACCACATCTATACAGAGAAAACATGAAGAGACAAAAAGTAATTTTGATAAATTAAACAAACAAATGTTGGATATACACAATTTGAAGCTCATCAGCAAATGATTGTTAAAAATGAACAAAGAATTCTGAAAATGGAAAATAAATCAGATGATATTGACAAAAAAAATGGAAGTACTAATGCAAGAAAATGGAAAATTAGAACAAGGAAATCAAAACCTAGAAGGAGCGGTGGCAGTTTTACAAATGGAGAAAGCAGAACACTATTTAACATTTCAAAATATTCCTGAAGACAGAGAAGAAGACATAGCAGTTGTGATTATTGATTTACTGGCAGAGACTTTGAAAGCAGACCGAGCAGAGATAGAAATGTAAATAGATGAAATATTTCGAATGAATTCAAGCTATGCAAAGAAATATAAACTACCTAGAGAAGTTCATCTAAGATTCATAAAGAAAACAACAAGAGATGAAATACTGAGAAAAGTTAGAGATGAGCCATTACAATACAAGAATAAATAAATTGTGGTCTTAAAGCAGATCCCCAAGTTAGTAAGAGACACCCGAAGACAGTATCACTTCCCAACTACAAAGCTAATTGCAAAAGGTATAAACTTCAGATGGTTAATGCCAGAAGGGATCTTAATCAACTGGCATAATACAAGATACTGACTGTTTGGAAGGCACAAGATTTTGATGAAAGAAATCAAGCATTTTTAAATGAAGGAGTAAAATATCAACAAGAGGAGAGAAAAGATCAAAAACAAACAGAAGAAGCAACTGAGGAAGCAACTAAACCACGGGTCGGCAACCTGTGGCTCCAGAGCCACATGTGGCTCCCAGTCCTCCTCTGCCATATGCAGTCCAGAAAAAAAAAGTGGGACTAAAAAAGTTAAACCAATCAATTCAAATGTCAACGCTGCTAACATCGGATGTTCTTGCTTTGACAAAAGATGAAGAAGCAGCTATTTCATATTTAAAACATGTGTGTTACTTTTAGAGCTAGAATCAGTTGATGCTGTGGGGAGGAGGAAGAATGTCTCTCAAGGCTGTTTTGAAATAAGAGAAGATAAGAATTTGGCGAGTTGTCTAACAGAAGGGAAAACTGACCCTTCAAACTAATTGGAGAATGTGATTAATGACAGCAATGAAAGGAGAATTGTGTTTAATATTATTGTGCTAAGGGGAGGGGAATTCAGATTTCAGCTTCCAGCAAGCATTGCCGATGTTATAGGGCAATAATAAAAGACTTTTAAGGTAAACAATGCCTCAGAGTCCTTTGAAGAGCTCATCCGTCAGAAACTTGACATCAAACTTCTCACAGAAAAAAAAACTTGTGAAGTTTGAATTGATTGGTTGAAGTTCTTTGGTCTGTGGGACTGCCCAGAAACCTCTTTTCTTCTTTGGACTGCACGTGGCAGCAGCAGAGGAAGAGACAGGAGGACTGCTGGAAAGGTGAGTGGGTCGGTCAGATGGGGCGTGCGGGGGTGTTGTTGTTTCTGAATAGCATATGGAGGCTCGGGTGCTGCCAGACCTCCTCCTTCTTTCCCCCCTTCTCTCTCTCTCTCTCTCTCTCTCTCTCTCTCTCTCTCTCTCTCTGTGTTTGTATTTGTGTGTGTGTGTGAGAGAGAGAGACCAAGTCCATTGGTTTACCAGCGACCCACCACCTCCTCCTCCTCGTCTCTTGCCCTTGCTGCCTCTCCTGTGGAGACGCGTTTGTGTCTCTCTGTGTCTCTCTCTGCCACTCCAAGCCATCCTGCAGCGGTTTCAATTGGCCCCGATCAGCCCCTTCATTGCCAAGCATTCCCATGGAAGTCAATGGAGGTCCACAGCACCTCGAAAGGCCAGCCACGGCACCTCCAAGTCTGTTGGTTTTACTGGCGAGCCACTGCCTCCTGCAGCTCCGCACCACCTTCTTCCACTCTGAACCGTGGCCTGCAAGGATTCCTCTCCCCACAGCTGCCACGCCGGTTCGCAGAGCTGCAGGAGGCGGTGGCTACCTACCGGGAGTTGAGTGGATATTGTTTTCAGGGGCAATAAATTCTCACCAACTGGTGGTTGCTTCTCTGCCAACTGTGTAGTCTTATCCTAGTAACAGGGCATAGAAGGCTGTAATTCTGTCAATGAAATTGGTGATAGCAGTGAAGCATAGGTAGCAAAATGTGGGTCACTGGCAAGCAAGGATCTCATCTTTTCAGGAGGGGTATCCATTGGCTCTATACAATTCAGCCCCAATAGTTTTCCCTCATCTAAGATGCAGTTTAAAGCTGAGTGCCTAGTGCTATCTATCTGCTTATACAGGTGAAACTCGAAAAATTAGAATATCGTGCAAAAGTTCATTTATTTCAGTAATGCACCTTAAAAGGGGAAACTAATATATGAGATAGACTCATTACATGCAAAGCAAGATAGTTCAAGCCGTGATTTGTCATAATTGTGATGATTATGGCGTACAGCTCATGAAAACCCCAAATCCACAATCTCAGAAAATTAGAATATTGTGAAAAGGTGCAATATTCTAGGCTCAAAGTGTCCCACTCTAATCAGCTAATTAAGCCATAACACCTGCAAAGGGTTCCTGAGCCTTTAAATGGTCTCTCAGTCTGGTTCAGTAGGAATCACAATCATGGGGAAGACTGCTGACCTGACAGTTGTGCAGAAAACCATCATTGACACCCTCCATAAGGAGGGAAAGCCTCAAAAGGTAATTGCAAAAGAAGTTGGATGTTCCCCAAGTGCTGTATCAAAGCACATTAATAGAAAGTTATGTGGAAGGGAAAGGTGTGGAAGAAAAAGGTGCACAAGCAGCAGGGATGACCGCAGCCTGGAGAGGATTGTCAGGAAAAGGCCATTCAAAAGTGTTGTGGACTTTCACAAGGAGTGGACTGAGGCTGGAGTCAGTGCATCAAGAGCCACCACACACAGACGGATCCTGGACATGGGCTTCAAATGTCGTATTCCTCTTGTCAAGCCGCTCCTGAACAACAAATAATGTCAGAAGCGTCTTACCTGGGCTAAAGAAAAACAGACCTGGTCTGTTGCTCAGTGGTCCAAAGTCCTCTTTTCTGATGAGAGCAACTTTTGCATCTCATTTGGAAACCAAGGACCCAGAGTCTGGAGAAAGAATGGAGAGGCACACACTGCAAGATGCTTGAAGTCCAGTGTGAAGTTTCCACAGTCAATGTTGATTTGGGGAGCCATGTCATCTGCTGGTGTTGGTCCACTGTGCTTCATTAAGTCCAGGGTCAACGCAGCCGTCTACCAGGAGATTTTGGAGCACTTCATGCTTCCTTCCGCAGACGAGCTTTATGGGGATGCTGACTTCATTTTCCAGCAGGACGTGGCACCTGCCCACACTGCCAAAAGCACCAAAACCTGGTTCAGTGACCGTGGGATTACTGTGCTTGATTGGCCAGCAAACACGCCTGACCTGAACCCCACAGAGAATGTATGGGGCATTCCCAAGAGAAAGATGAGAGACATAAGACCGAACAATGCAGAAGAGCTGAAGGCCACTATTGAAGCATCCTGGTCTTCCATAACACCTCAGCAGTGCCACAGGCTGACAGCTTCCATGCCACACCGCATTGAGGCAGTAATTGCTGCAAAAGGGGCCCAAACCAAGTACTGAGTACATATGCATGCTTATACTTTTCAGAGGGCCGATATTGTTCTATGTACACTCCTTGTTTTATTGATTGCATGTAATATTCTAATTTTCTGAGATTGTGGATTTGGGGTTTTCATAAGCTGTACACCATAATCATCACAATTATGACAAATCACAGCTTGAACTATCTTGCTTTGCATGTAATGAGTCTATCTGATAAATTAGTTTCCCCTTTTAAGTTGCATTACTGAAATAAATGAACTTTTGCACGATATTCTAATTTTTCGAGTTTCACCTGTAGATTAGCGACTGTGGTTGAAAGTCTTGATGTATTGCCATCTCATTTGTTGCTGCCGATCCCAGTTCAGCATCACTCAAAAATCTCATTGATGTCCAGTCAGTCCAGTTCGCTATAAATAATTTAGAGATAGGTATTTGTTTCACTTCTGGAGCAACATAGAAGATTTCACTAATATTTTCTAGATGGTCTTGTTGTAAATTTGAGTGGGAAGGCATCACATCATTATCTGTTAAAGCCTGTTGAGTAACTTCTGTGGTAGATCCTGCTTCCCCAGTGATGCCTATTAGCTTTCTTTGCAGGTCTTGGACTCTAATCATTATGACCTCCTGTTCAATCTTAGGGAGAACTTTAAAAACATTAATAAGGCAGTGAGTAAATTCTAATTTTCTAACAGGGTTATTTTCACCAGTTCTTAGATGTGGTACTTTCTAAGCAAATCAAGTTAGAACTTTCTTGCTCAGCTTTTTTGTTTCTTCTAACAGGGGTACCTCTTAACTTGCCACTTGAAAAAAGGGGTGAAGGGAGCTGGTCCTCCTGAAAATCTAGTTCCCTTCTAATAATAAAAGGATCCTGAGGTAGAGGCACACTTAGAGGTGTATTATCATGGAAAGTTTTTTGGATATTTATGTCTTGACCGTGTAACTTTTTCTTTTGAATGTCAGCAGCCTGGAGTTTCATTGATTCCTCAGGGTCACTTTCAGTAACATAATCATCACTATTAGCAGAAAAATCTGAAAGCATTGATAGTTTTCTTTTCCCTTTTCACTTCATTGGTAAAGGAATAGCACTATAAGACTTTTTATAGGAGTCAACCGAGAGAGGAGGAGGTGTCATACTTGATGTTTTAGTACCATTTAACAACCTTCTTAAGTTTGTAAGTTCAATGTTTATCATCTCCTCCTTTAAAGGGTATATGGCCCTTTGGGTCTTTTTTTGCAAAGCAGGACTATTTGTCGAGCCCCGCAGGCCCGACATTCAACGGAGGCCGGCGTGCCGGGGCCGGGGGCCCTCTCCGAACCTGTAGCTTCTCCCGACCACCCCACCCGAGGTCCTGACAGCCTGGCAGCTCCCTGTGCACCGCCCCACGCCTCCTGGGCCCAGGAGAGCCACCAGCCGCCGCAACCGACTCCGCCAACCACGCTGCTGTCGATGGAGCACCCCGCCGTCGCCGCGCATGCGCAGGACGAGCTGGTGGACGGGACGACCAACGAGGAGGCTGGAGCAGCTGGAACGGTGGCCCGAGGCTGCTGGCAAACAGTGCCCCCCCCGCGGGAGCCCCTTCCTCGCCTCCGGATGGCTGTTTTGCGCGAAGGGAGGGGCCCTGCCTCCGAGTGGAAGGCGGCACGGGATATTTCAACCACGCACATGCCTGGTGGCCGGGAGGGGCTTTTCAGCTAAGCTGGGGAGGGGCTGAGTGGGCAGCTTATAGATGAGGTGGGGTCGTGGGGGCCACGGGGCCGGGTGAGGGGGTAAATAGCCTCAGGGGGGAACTTACCTAGGAGCCGAGGAGGATGGCATGCCAGGTTGCGTCAAGCACCAAAGCCAAAGGAAGGCATGGGCGGAAAGGGATGGGGCGTTTGTAGGGGCGGTGGGCGGAGGTCAATTACTTGGGCGTGGTGGGGTTGGGCGTGGTGGTTCCGTGGATGTGGTGTTTGGCACGTTGGTGGGCTGTTACAAAAGCAGCATTGAGGCGGGTAGCCGCCAATGCTGACTTTTTTCCTGCTTCGGGTTTTTGTGAAGACGAATAAAAAACGCATTCAATCCTTTGTGGGTCGTCTCTCGTTCCTGGTAAGCTGTTGTTCTGCTCGCTTCAGGACGAGTTGTGACAGTAAGTCAGCGTTCTTCCATCTTTTGCAGCCGTTTGGCTTTTCTGCTGTGTGCCTCTTCCTGTGTGTGGGGACATGGCAGAGGGGACGCAAGGAGCTGCTCCGGAGGCTGTGGTGGAGGAGGTTGCTGGTGCTGGGGCAGCGACTAAGCCACTTGAGGAAGCGGTGGTGGAGAAGGCCCAGCCAGCAGTGAGGCCCAAGGTGTGGGAGATGCCACCAGCAGCCTCTGTGGTGGAGTCCCAGGGCGCCAGCAGCCAAACCCAAGGAGGGGAGTGGTGGCTGAGCTCCGCCCTAGGGCTCACAGGCCTTGACCACGGGCAAACGGGCCGGCCCAGCGGGACTTTGACGCGGTGGAGAGAGCGACACCTGACTGAAGACGACAGCGAGGAATGGAGCTACTCCACTGCCCCTGGTAGCCAAACCTTGGACGTGTTACGGGATAGGTTTGGGGAGGTCAGGCCCCGCGACCCCGGTTCCTGGGCAGCCACGGGGCCCAAAACAGACGTGGGCCGGTGGTCTCTTGCGGGTGCTCCTCCCCAGCCGGCAAGAACATCTCGTTTCCGGCTGGCCAGCCCGAGGTTTAAAGCACCAACCGGCTCGGGCACATCCTTCCCCGGGGGAGTCGCTGCTCAGCCGTCGACAACAGCGCCGAGCGGGCCGGATGCTTGGCCAACACCAGAAAGGGTCACCAGACGACAAGCACCAAGGCCGGTTGGGGGCGTTCTAGGGCCAAGCCCCCAAGCCGGTCATTGGGGCCCAGGTGTGGTGTGGGGACCACCGCCCCTAACCGTAACGTATGACGGCCACCCCGATCACCTGGCCATGTTCCTGGGTCAGGTGATTAACCACTTGGATGGGTACGCCCAGGCATATGCATCCCAGTGGGCGATGGTGGTGGCGGTTACTGCGTGCCTTCAGGGAGAGGCCACAACCTGGGCTGTGGACCTCTACAGCGACCACGCCCGCGAACTCGGAGACGTCGGGCTTTTCCTGGACACCCTGCGGGTCCGGTTTGAGGACATTTCACGGGTGCAACGCGCTGAAGCTGAGGTCCTCAACATCCGGCAGCGGGGTCGGCCGGCAGTGGACTACGTGAACGACTTTCGTATGGTTGCGGGAAGGCTACACTCGAGGCCGGAGCGGCTTCTGGTGCACCATTTCCGGGCCGGGCTCGACGGGGCTCTCCGTAGAGCCTGTGTAGTGCGGGGTGTCCCTGCTCGTCTACAAGACTGGTTCAGAGTGGCCGTGGAGTTGGACATCGGGTTGCAGGACGTATGGGGCAGGCTCGAGGTGGGTCCTGGGGGCCGGAGGGTCACTGAGGGGGCAAGAGCGGAGGAGCGGAAGCCCAGTACGGCGGCACCGAGACCTTTTCCCTTGCAGGCACCACGTGCGGCATTCCGGTGTTTTCGTTGTGATCAGCCGGGCCACCGGGCGGCGGAATGTCCATTACCACCGTCCCGAGCAGCGACCGGCCCTCCGGTGGCGCGAACCCCGACCCCCAGGAAGACTACAGAACGCTCCAGGGCAGCGCACCAAGTGTCCACTGAGACGCCCCGGGTGTCGACCCCTTTGCGTCCAGAGGTGCCAGCAGACGAACGGACGGACTCCTACGACAGTTTTGAGGATCAAGAACATGAGGAGGACCCAATGGTGAGTGCTCCGGTGTGCCCCTTTGTGCTGCCTGTGACGTTGGTAAACCCACAGACAGGCGAAAGGAGGGCATACAAAGCTTTGATCGATTCAGGGAGCACACGTTGCCTTATCAGCCAGGTGGTAGCAACGGAGGTCGGGATCCCCCTTAAACGGTTAGCCATCCCCCTCAGGTTTCAACAGGTGGATGGGTCTCTTTTGGGTGGGGCACCGATTACACAGGTGACGGTACCGGTCAGGCTGGAGCTGAGGTCACATTGGGAGACTGAGGTTTGTGGTGGTGCCGGCCATGACAGAGGCGGTCATCCTGGGGCTCACGTGGTTGGACAAGTGGGGCCCCACGATTTGGTGGGAGTGGGGATGCCGTCACCTCCGCCTGGGGACAGGACCCCAGCCCCCCCAAGCATTCCTACATAGGGCCAGAACGAGCAGGGGAGCCAGAGAGGGCCGCAGGAGTCGGGCTCGAGGCAGAAGCCCAGGTGCCACAGGAGTACACCGACCTAGCAGACATGTTCGGTGAGAAGGAGTGTGATGTGTTACCACCCCATTGGGCCACGGACTGTGCCATCGAGTTGGAGCCAGGGGTAAAGCTGCCAAAACCCCGCATGTACGCCATGGCACCCCGGGAGATGTAGGAGCTCCGGCGGTACATCGATAAAAACCTGAAGAGGGGGTTCATCCAACCCGCTCGGTCAAGGATGGCGGCCGCTGTCTTGTTCAGGGAAAAGAAGGACGGAATCCTTAGATTATGCGTTGATTACCGGGGGGTCAATGCACCTATACCCCCTCCCTCTGATGAAGGACCTTCTGGCCCACCTAACCAAAGGCCGGGTGTTCACTAGGTTAGATCTCAGGGAGGCGTATTACCGGATACGGATAAAGGCCGGGGATGAGTGGAAGACAGCCTTCAATTGCCCTCTGGGGAGCTTCCAATTCAGGGTGATGCCGTTCGGCCTGCAGGGGGCCCCCGCAGTTTTTATGCAATTGATTAATCAGGTCCTGGTCTACTTGGACGACATCCTCATATATACAACAACAATGGAAGCACACGTCGCCCTGGTACGGCAGGTGTTGTCTAAATTAAGGGATGCCCGATTATATGTAAAACTCTCCAAGTGCGAGTTTCACAGGTCCCGGTTGGACTATTTGGGTTACCAGGTGTCCTCGGACGGGGTGGAGATGGACCCCAAAAAGGTCGAGGCCATCCAACAATGGCAGACCCCGCGGACCCGGAAACAGCTGCAGAGCTTCCTGGGCTTCGCAAATTTCTATCGGCAGTTTATCCCGTGTTTTGCCTCCATCGCTTTGCCACTCACGGATCTGCTGTGCACAAAACAGACAGCGACACAACCGCGGCCGGGACAAAAGCTAGTGTGGTCCACTACGTGCCGGGGCCGGGGGCCCTCCCCCAACCTGTAGCTTCTCCCGACCACCCCACCCGAGGTCCTGACAGCCTGGCAGCTCCCTGTGCACCGCCCCACGCCTCCTGGGCCCAGGAGAGCCACCAGCCGCCGCAACCGACTCCGCCGACCACGCTGCTGTCGATGGAGCACCTCGGTGTTGCCGCGCATGCGCAGGACGAGCCGGTGGACGGGATGACCAACGAGGAGGCTGGAGCAGCTGGAACGGCGGCCCAAGGCTGCTGGCAAACGGTGGCCGCCGCGGGAGCCCCTTCCTCGCCTCCGGACTGCTGTTTTGCGTGAAGGGAGGGGCCCTGCCTCCGAACGGAGGGTGGCACGGGATATTTCAACCACGCACATGCCTGGTGGCCGGGAGGGGCTTTTCAGCTAAGCTGGGGAGGGGCTGAGTGGGCAGCTTATAGATGGGGTGGGGTCGTGGGGGCCACGGGGCTGGGTGAGGGGGTAAATAGCCTCAGGGGGGAACTTACCTAGGAGCCGAGGGGGATGGCATGCCAGGTTGCGTCAAGCACCAAAGCCAAAGGAAGGCATGGGCAGAAAGGGACGGGGCGTTTGTAGGGGCGGTGGGCGGAGGTCAATTACTTGGGCGTGGTGGGGTTGGGCGTGGTGGTTCCGTGGATGTGGTGTTTGGCACGTTGGTGGGCTGTTACAAAAGCAGCGTTGGGGCGGGTAGCTGCCAACGCTGACTTTTTTCCTGCTTCGGGTTGCTGTGAAGACGAATAAAAAACTCATTCAATCCTTTGTGGGTCGTCTCTCGTTCCTGGTAAGCTGTTGTTCTGCTCGCTTCAGGACGAGCTGTGACACTATTGCTTTTGACGTCTGTAAGGGCATTTATCACCTTCCCAGTGATGAGATCTCGGACTAATACATCTTTAAAGACCCTGACTGTTCTTATTAAATGATTCTGCCAGAGTTTCCTTTTCATTTTTATAATCCTTGTAGGAAAATTTAGCTGCTTAAATGTCAACAGGATTTTTTTTAAAACCCCTTGAACCAGGCAAATAATAAAAATCTTCCAGATCAATCATTTTGCTTTGACAGTTTAACAGCTGTGATAGCGAGAGCATGATTGCTTTATGATTGCTCCACCTGTGAGCATTTTGGTGAATTTCTAAGAGGAGTTGCTTCTCTTGTAGCACAAGGCTGTAATTTGCTGTATCTAGTGCTCTCGAATTTCCTGATGACGACAAAACGGGAGGGGAGGAACAAGCCTCCAACAACCCAGCATCTAGAGAGGTTTTAACCTCTCATCTGCTCTGCATATCTCACAAACCCAGTGATTGTTGAAAATTGTCCACCTTTAGACTAAGATCATTTAACCTTTGCAGTATAAGAAATAGGGTTTCAGCAGACAGAAGGCGTAGCTCTTGAAGACGATTATATGAAGTGTTGAAAATTTGTTCTGAATATTTATCTTCATTGTTGTTGTTGTTAGCTGCGAAGTCGTGTCCGACCCATCGCGACCCTATGGACAACATTCCTCCAGGCCTTCCTGTCCTCTACCATCTTCTGGAGTCCATTTAAGCTCACGCCTACTGCTTCAGTGACTCCATCCAGCCACCTCATTCTCTGTCGTCCCCTTCTTCTATTGCCCTCGATCTTTCCCAGCATTAGGCTCTTCTCCAGTGAGTCCTTCCTTCTCATTAGGTGGCCAAAGTATTTGAGTTTTAGCTTCAGGATCTGGCCTTCTAAAGAGCAGTCAGGATTGATCTCCTCTAGGACTGACCGGTTTGATCGCCTTGCAGTCCAAGGGACTCGCAGGAGTCTTCTCCAGCACCAAAGTTCAAAGGATTCAATTCTTTGGCGCTCAGCCTTTCTTATGGTCCAACTTTCACTACCATACATTGCAACTGGGAAGACCATAGCCTTGACTATACGCACTTTTGTTGACAGGGTGATGTCTCTGCTTTTTAGTGTGCTGTCTAGATATTTCTCCCGGCAATCTTAATTCCAACTTTTGATTCATCTAGCCCTGCCTTTCTCATGATTTGCTCTGCATATAAGTTAAATAGGCAGGGCGACAGTATACAGCCTTGCCGGACTCCTTTCCCAATTTTGAACCAATCAGTGGTTCCGTGTCCAGTTCTCACTGTTGCTTCTTGACCTGCATATAGGTTTCTCAAGAGACAAATAAGATGGTCTGGTACTCCCATCTCTTTAAGAACTTGCCACAGTTTGTTGTGATCCACACAATCAAAGTTTTTAGCATAGTCAATGAAGCAGAAGTAGATGTTTTTCTGGAACTCCCTAGCTTTCTCCATGATCCAGCGTATGTTGGCAATTTGATCTCTAGTTCCTCTGCCTCTTTGAAATCCTGCCTGTACTTCTGGTAGTTCTCGATCCACATACTGCTGGAGTCTAGCTTGTAGGATTTTAAGCATAACTTTACTAGGATGTGAAATGAGTGCAATGGTGCGATAGTTTGAACATTCTTTGGCACTGCCTTTCTTTGGAATTGGGATGTAAACTGATCTTTTCCAATCCTGTGGCCACTGTTGAGTTTTCCAAATTTGCTGGCAAATTGAGTGTAGCACTTTTACTACATCGTCTTTTAAGATTTTGAATAGCTCAGCTGGAATACTGTCACCTCCACTAGCTTTGTTGTTGCTCAGCTTTCTTAAGGCCCACTTCACTTCACATTCAAGGATGTCTGGCTCGAGGTCAGTGACCAGCTCCTTGTGGTTATCAGGGACGTTAAGCTCGTTCTTGTATAGTTCTTCTGTGTAATTTTGCCACCTCTTCTTAATCTCTTCTGCCTCTGTTAGGTCCCTGCCATTTTGGTCCTTTATCATTCCCATTTTTGCATGAAACGTTCCCTTCATCTCTCCAATTTTCTTGAAGAGTTCTCTGGTCTTCCCTATTCTATTGTTTTCTTCTATTTCTTTGCACTGTTCATTTAAGAAGGCATTCTTATCTCTTCTAGCTATTCTCTGGAATTCTGCATTCAGTTGGGCGTATCTTTCTTTTTATTTATTATTTATTAATTCGGTTTATATATCGCCCTATTCCCGAAGGACTCAGGGCGGTTTACAGGGCAGAATTTAAAAACAATACAATATAAAATTAAAATAAAATTAAATTAAGTATAGCCCCAAAAAGTCAAAATCACAATTTAAAATCATTAAAACCCCTCAGTCCAGGCCAGATAGCACAAAGAGCCAGGTCCCAGCGAAACGAACGAAGGTCGGGGGCAGTCCGAAGTTCCCTTGGCAGTTGATTCCATAGGGCAGGCGCGCCCGCAGAGAACGCCCTCCCCCTGGGGATCACCCGCCGGCAATCCTTGACCGGCGGTACCCTGAGGAGGCCCTCCCTGTGGGAGCGCACAGGACGATGGGAAATTGACACTGGCAGCAGGTGCTCCCTCTTTTTCTCCCTTGCCTTTCGCTTCCCTCCTTTCCTCAGCTATTTGCAAAGCTTCCTCAGACAGCCATTTTGCTTTCTTGCATTTCTTTTTCTTTGGGATGGTTTTAGTTGCTACCTGTTGTACAATGTTGCGAACCTCTGTCCATAGTTCTTCAGGCACTCTGACTATCAGATCTAATTCCTTAAATCTATTTGTCACCTCTACTGTATATTGAACAGGGATATGATTTAATTCATACCTGAGTGGCCTAGTACTTTTCCCTACTTTCTTCAGTTTAAGCCTAAACTTTGCAACAAGAAGCTCATGGTCTGAGCCACAGTCAGCTCCTGGTCTTGTTTTTACTGATTGTATAGAGCTTCTCCATCTTTGGCTGCAGAGCACATAGTCAATCTGATTTCTGTGTTGACCGTCTGGTGATGTCCATGTGTAGAGCCGTCTCTCAGGTTGCAGGGTGCCTGGGGGGGGAAATCCGTGGGTCTCTGGTGGAGGGGGGTGAGACTGGCATGGGTGCCTTCCTTCCCTCCCTCTCTCCCACTGTCCCTCCCTTTCTTTCCTTTCTTTCTTTCTTCCTTCCTTCCCTCCCTCTTTCTCCCTTCCTTCCTTCCTCCCTCCCTTTCCTTCCTTCCTTCCCTCTTTGTCCCTTCCCTCCTTCCCTCCCATTGTCCCTACCTTTCTTCTTTCCTTCCTTCCTTCCTTCCCTCCATCTTTGTCCCTTCCTTTTGCAAGCAGTAAATCTTGCACAGGAATTGCAGCCAGGGATTTCTCTCCCCCCACACACAGACACACTCTTTCCCCAGCTTGCCCCCGTATCTGGGGTTTCCTTCCTTGCAGTCTGGCAGCCCTCGGGTCTGCGCTGCCGAAAAGCTGCAAGCGCCGTTGTCGCCTGGGCTCCTGCCCAGCTCACTTGCTTCCGGGCAAGGTGGCGGCAACGGTTATGTCGAGCCCCGTTGGGGGGGGTTCCAGTTCTCGCTTTTTCCCTTTGCAAAACGGGCTTCAATTGAGCTGTGCTCTGACTTTGGGCACCGTTCTTTGGGAATCCTCCCCCCCAAAAAAGCAGGGATTTTACTCGCTTTTCACGCTGCTGTACTTTGCACGACTCACCCCTTTGCTGGGGTGAGTCGTGCAAAGTGCAGTGGCACGAAAAGCGAGTAAAAGCAAAAGTCCTGGGAACTGGCGCCCCCCCGGGAGTGGCCACCCTCCTCCCAGTGGGCAAAGGCGGCGAGGGGAGACTGCCTCGCCACACTCCTCCTGCCTCGGCAAGACCCCCGCTTGCTCTCCCACCCTGTGCACAGACCCGCCGCCTCGCCTTCCTCTGCGGGCGCCAATCCCACCCCGGGAAAGGCTGTTCCCGGAAAGGCTGTTCCCGGAAAGGCTGTTCCCCTTTTGCTTTTACTCACTTTTCGCGCCACCGCACTTTGCACGACTTACCCCAGCAAAGGAGTCATGCAAAGCCCAGCGGCGCAAAAAGCAAGTAAAAGCCCTGCTTTTTTGGGGGGGAGGATTCCCAAGGAACGGCGCGCGAAGTCAGAGCGCAGCTCAATTTAAGCCCGTTTTGCAAAGTGGAAAAGCGAGAACTGGAACCCCCCCACAGAGCTCGACACAACCGTTGCCACTGCCTTCCCCAGGAGCAAGTGAGCTGGGCAGGTGCCCAGGCGACACTGGCGCTTGCAGCTTTTCTGCAGCGCAGAACCGAGGGCTGCTTCGTTCCCACTTGGCTTCTTGCAGGACCCGGACTGCCTGCAGGAAATGCTGTGCTTCTTTTTCCACAGCGGTGGAGAGCAGGCGTCTTTGCCTCTCTGCTTTGTTCTGCTGTACAAATCCCTGTCTTTCAAGAGAGGCACGGGATGAGTCCTTGGAGAGGTTGCGTGCCATCTGGCCGCTTTGCTTTCACCTCCATAAAGCCGGGCACCTCAGGAAGAAGAGAGGGGGAAAACTCTGGAGCCCCGGGAGGCAACCTGAGGGCCGTGAGGGGTATTGGAAACTTGCGGGGGGGGGGGGAAGAGGAAAAGAAGATGGAAGAGAGTGAGGCCTCAACGGAGAGAGAGAAGGGGGAAAAGAAGGAGGGGCGGTTGTGAGGTTGGCACTCAGGGCCGTGATGTGAGCCATCTCAAACACCTTTCTGCCAAGGGAGTGGATGGCTCTGTCCCATTCAGGCTCGTGCTTGCTTGTGAAATAAGAAGAGGGGGGAAGGGCGACACGGATCCCGCATGAGAAGAAGTCAATCCGGTTGCTCCACAATGAGTCCCTGGGGAGGGGGGTGCCTCACTCTGCATCTGCGCTCTTCGCACGTGCTCAGTAGGGTGCCTGCAGGCCACTGCCAAGCAGCATGTTTTCTGCAACCGAGCTGGGAAGGAGTGGAGCGGGGGTGAGGTGGGGGGACGAAGGTGACGCCACGTACCACCAGCCAGGTGCTCGCGTACCACCGGTTGAAAAGCCCTGAACTATGTGAACTACTGGAGGAAAAAGTAAGGGACTTAGAGACAACTCTAGCCAAACCCAATCTACGAAAGAAAGCTCTACATAAACCGAACTAAATAACAAACAAGTAACACCCTGAGGATTTCACCCTACTGATAAACCCTTGGAGGAAGACAAATGGAGGTATGTCACAAATAGAAGGAAACACAATACTCAAAGAAAGAAGCAGCATACAACTAACAAACCCCTTCTGCCCAATCCAACCCAACCAGAAGCAGCCCCATTAAAACTGAGCAATCGATTTCTCCCCTTAGATGGAAACACGCAGGCCCACAACCTCCCCCTCAAAGAAAACATGCAGACGCCTAGCAAAGAAACAACTTCAAATATCCCTAAAAAGGTCACATCACTGAACACACCTGAGACAAACAAAAACACCCCAGAGTGCAGCCCCCCAAAAAGGAAGGCGAGTGTTGGTAATCAAAGATGTGGCCAAGAACCTAACCAAAATAATTAGGCCCACAGATTACTACCCTTTCCTCCTCCTCCACATTGGGATGAATGACACAATAAAGAACCTGAGTACAATAGTGAGAGATTATAAACAACAAGGCAATAAAGTTAAGAAGCTAGGAGCACAAGTAGTATTCTCATCAGTACTCCCAACAAAAGGGCAACACCCATTGAGGGAAAAAAGAATTCTAGAAATTAACCACTGGCTAAAGGGTTGGTGTCGTCAAGAAAAATTTGGTTTCCTGGATCATGGACTGCATTTCCTACGTGAAGGACTCTTGGCAAGGGATGGGCTGCACCTCACAAAAACAGGGGAAAATATACTCGGAAAAAGACTGGCCCAACTCATCAGGAGGGCTTTAAACTAAAATTGAGGGGGAAGGGTGACCAATCTTTAGAATCTCTAGAACCCAAAACCAATCATAAATCCCAAGAAAACAAATCAAACAATGAGGAGTGATGAGAAAAAAGAAAAACTCCAACAATCAGGAGATGCAGGAAACATATCCACAGACAGGCATAAAGGTCTTAAATGCTTATATACAAATGCTCAAAGCTTGGGGAACAAACAGTGAACTAGAAGCAATAGTACACAAGGGTGGATATGACATAGTTGGCATTACAGAAACCTGGTGGGACGAAACCCATGACTGGAATGGACTGATAGATGGATACTAATTGTTCAAAAGAAACAGAACTACAAAAAGAGGAGGGGGAGTTGCACTATATGTAAGAGAATACTACATATCTACAGAAATGCACATGATCAAAGATAAAATCTCTCCAGAATGTATATGGGTCAATATAAAACAGAAAACAAGTGACATTGCCATATTACAGGCCACCCAACCAATCAGAAGAAATAGGTGAACTCTTTGCCAACCAGTTAACAAATGGATGTAGGAAGCATACCACAGTAGTAATGGGAGACTTCAAGTATCCAGATATCAACTGGGAGACAAACTCTGCAGCAAGCAGGAGATCAAACAGATTCCTAACCAACATAGCCGACAACTTTGTCATCCAAAAGGTAGAGGAGGGAACTAGACATAAAGCTATACTGAACTTAATTCTTACTAATAGAGAAGAAATGATAGAGGGAGTTGAAGGTGCCAGAACCTTGGGTTACAGTGACCATGTAATACTGGAATTTAATATAATGCAAACACTAGCAACAGAAAACAATCCAACCAGTGTCTTAAACTTCAAAAGAGCCGATTTTAACAAGCTCAGAGAGAACCTTGGAAAGATTCCATGGATGAAAATCCTAAAGGGGAAAACAACTCAAGAAGCGTGAGAAACTCTGAAAAATGCAATCATAAAAGGCCAGACCAGCACACAATACCACTGAAAAATAAAAACAAAAAATTCAAGAAGAAACCAGCATGGTTGCACAATGATCTCTCTGACAAACTCAAAGACAAAAAGGACAAGTACAAAAAAATGGAAAGAGGGACACATAACTAAGGCAGAATATCAGCAGATAGCTTGAATCTGCAAAGGTGAAATCAGGAAAGCAAAAGCTCAGAAAGAACAAAGACTTGCAACAAAAGTCAAAGATGATAAAAAAAGTTTCTTTCAACATATAAAAAACAAGAAAAAGGTCAAGGAAACAATCAGTCCATTAATGGGAGAAAAGATTGCAAGGAAGTAACAGGCAGCAGAGAGAACGCAGAGCTGCATAACTCATTCTTTGCATCAGTCTTCACAAAAAAAGAAACTATAGCCGAACTTACCAAAAACCTAACCATAAAAGGCAGACTAGAAATAAAATTACAATAAGCAAGGAAATGGTTAGAGAACACCTAACCTGACAGATTACATCCCAGAGTTCTGAAGGAGCTGGTAGATGTTATCTCAGAACCATTACACCATATCTTTCAAAAATCCTGGAGCACCGGGGAAATACCTGAGGATTGGAAAATGGCTGATGTGGTTCCCATCTTCAAGTAAGATAAAAAAACAGACCCAGAAAACTACAGACCAATCAGTTTAACATCAATACCTGGGAAGATCCTAGAAAAGATACTCAAAAAACAGATCTGCGAACAACTAAAAGCAAACAAAGTTATATCTAGTAGCCAGCACGGGTTTGTCAAAAACAGATCATGCCAAACCAATCTTATTTCATTCTTTGATAAAGTGACTAAACTAGTAGACCAATGAAATGCTCTGGATGTAGTATACTTAGACTTCAGTAAGGCATTTGACAAAGTAGACCACAACTGGCTGCTTAGTAAGCTAGAAAAAGGTGGAATAGACAACATCACCAGATGGATCTGTAGCTGGCTGGCAAACCGTACTGAACGAGTAGTCCTCAATGGCACTACATCCACATGGAGAGAAGTATACCACAAAGTTCCGTACTCTTCAATATCTTCATCAATGACTTTGATGAAGGAATTGAAGGGGAACTCATCAAATTTGCAGATGACACTAAACTGGCAGGAGTAGCCAACACCCCAGAAGACAAACTCAGGATCCAAACTTGAACAATGGGCCCTATCCTACAAAATGAGTTTTAATGTGGAGAAAGCCAAAGTTATACATTTAGGCAGCAAAAATCAAAGGTTTAAATACAGATTAGTTGAGACCTGGCTTAAAAACAGTGACTGTGAGAGGGACCTTGGAGTCCTAGTGTTCGATCACTTCACTATGAGCCATCAGTGTGCAGCAGCAGCCAAAAAAGCTAATACAATCCTGGGTTGTATAAACAGAGGCGTAGAATCAAGATCAGGCAAGGTATTAGTACAACTTTATAAAACTCTAGTGTGAGACCACAGCTGGAATAATGAAGCCAATTTTGGTCACCATATTACAAAAAAGATATTGAGAGTTTGGAAAAAATTCAGAGAAGAGCAATTAAGATGATCAAAGACCTAGAGACTAAAACATACGAAGAACGGCTGCGGGACTTGGGTCTGGCTAGTCTAAAGAAAAGAAGAAATAGGGGAGACATGATAGTGTTCTAGTATTTGAGGGGCTGCCACAAAGAAGAGGGGGTCACGTTATTCTCCGAAGTACCAGAGGGTAGGACAAGAAACAATGTGTCAACGCTGCTAACATCGAATGTTATTGCTTGACAAGAGATGAAGAAGTAGCCATTTCATATGTTAAACTTGTGTATTGCTTTAAAAGTTTAAGGTTGGGAGGGGGGATGAGTAGGATTGCACCTTTCAAGGCCATCTCTAACTAAAGAAGGTAAGACCTGAAGGGAAACTGATTCTTTAAATTAATTTGAGAATATGATTAATGACAAAATTGTGTTTAATTATATTGTGCAAGGGGTGGAGATTTCAGATTCCAGCTGCCTTCGACCAAGCATTTGCCGGTGTATTAGGTTAATAAAGGACTTTTAAGGTAAACAATGCCTGAGAGTCACTTGAAAAGCCCATACATCAGAAACTTGACACAGTGGTTGGAAACTGATCAAAGAGAGAAGCAACCTGAAATTAAGGAGAAACTTCCTGACAGTGAGGACAATTAACCAGTGGAACAGCTTGCTTCCAGAAATCGTGGGCGCTCCATCACTGGAGATTCTTAAAAGAGGCTAGACCAAGGGTGTCAAACTGCCGGCCTGCAGGCTGGACGCATCATCTGGAAGCCACGCCTACCCCATTGCCGGCTTAGATTAAGATGGCAGCCGCGGTTGGGAGCTGAGTTTGTGAGCTCCGCAATGGGCTTTTTTTGAGCAGCTGAACAGCTGAGGAACTTGCTGTTCCTGGATGGAGTGTGGGTAGTGTGGTTGCCGGGCACCGTTTCGTGGTGTGAAGGCTCTCTTCGAACTGGTTGTGGCGCTGGCGAAGCTGGGCTGGTGATTGAGGATGTGTTTACTACCTCGCCGCGATTTCCAGCTGGCGGCGTTTCGGCTCGTGCGTTGCTGCGGCGAGGAAACTTCTCCTGCTTCGTTCCTCCTCCCCCCGACTGAGATGGTGATTTTCGGGGTCTGTATCATCTATGGGCTGCTGTTTCGCGCCTGAAGACCTCCTGTTACTTCGCTGCGATTTCCATCTGGCGGCGTTTCAGCTTGCTTGCTGCCACAGCGAGGAAACCCCCCCTCTCCCTTCCTCCTCCCCCCCTGACTGAGATGGTGATTTTGAGGTCTGTGTCAACTATGGGGTGCTGTTTTGCACCTGAAGACCTCCCCCCCTCTTGGAGTTTTAAGACTGGGGAATGATAAGGCGATTCAAACTAATTGCCGCCTATTAACAGCTGATTAGTGCTGGTTGTGGAGATGTAGGGAGCTCTTTGAGCAGTGATCATGGTTTGCCTGCTGTTTTACTACGCATCTCAGCTGGTGTCTCAGCTGGCGGAGTTTCAGCTAGCACAGTATATGCCGCAACAAAGAGATTTCTCCTTCCTTCCCCCGACTGAGATGGTTATGGTTCCAGGCCCTGGATCATCTGTTGGACTGCTGTTTTGTGCCGTGGAGACCTTTCCCTCTTTCGGAGTTGCAAGATACTGTGGGATACGGCGGCTAGGAACCAACTCTGATGCTTCGGAGCAGCCGACCGGCACCCCCTCTCTCTTTTGCTTATGGAGCATCAGCTGCAACTTTAAGAGTTATTGTTGGCCAAGAATTGGCCCTGACAGATCTGGGACTTGTCTGCAGTGAGAGGGCAGAACAATTAACTATCAATCCACCCTCTGATGTGAGAGATCAGCTGAGGTGGATTTATCCCGGTTGTCTTTAGCCAAGTTTTGCCCAGATGTATCGCCATTTGTTGTGAGAGAACTGTTATGGCTTTATATCTGTTGCCAGCTTGGGTGAGAGTAGAGCTGGCTTGGCTGGCTTGGCTTGGCTTGGCTTGGACTGGCTTGGACGGGCTTGGCTTAATGGTTTTTTATGTTTTGCCGCCCTGACTTGACAAGGTCAACAATATTCTTTAACATCTCTATTCTAACTTTATTCTAACTATCTAGCTGCCTACAAATAGCCCAATGTGGACCGCTGGATTTATTTAATTATTATTAAGCGCCTTAGTTACCCTAGTACCGTTCTGTTTGCCCTCAGAGGTGCCCCCCCATCCTGGGTGCGACCTGCCTCATTTTCCACTCTGCCTCTTGATGAAGGGCCCGATTGTTGGGACCCTGAGAGATGGCTGGGCAGGAACAGGGGCCTCAGGTTTAAATTTAATAAGAGGCCCCTGGTTACTTTTTTAGCAAAATTTTTTGTGGGGTTAGGGAGGGGGGAGGGTCATGGTTGGTTGGAAATGGGGGGTAATCCACCAACCATTGTTCAGGCCAGGCCTGGGACAGATCGCGTAGGGGGGGAGCCGAGGTTAGTTGCCTCTGGAGCTCTGGAGCGGGTCGTGGGATTACCTATTCCCACGATGTTAGGTAATGGCAGCAGGTGTAGGAACAGAGGGCCGTATCGATATCCGGGAGGGCATCCCCGCTATCTACAAGCGGTGAGGCGCTCCGACCCTCTGTCTTCACCCCAAGGCCCCGGGAGCGAGGATGTGCAGCCACCTGAGCTCCGGCTGGTGTACCTGAACGCCAGGTCCGTCGTTAATAAGGCTCCTCTCGTCCGGGATCTGGTTGAGGGTGAGCATGCGGACCTGGCTTGCATCACGGAGACCTGGTTGGGCCCAGAGGGTGGTATCCCCCTGGTTGATCTTTGCCCACCAGGCTTCCGGGTGCTACACCGGCTCAGTGTAGGGTGGGGGAGTGGCTGTGGTTATGAGGGAGACCTTATGTCCGCAGGAGGCCACCGTTCTTCAGATAGTCGGATGTGAATCTCTCTTACTGAGGTGTGGTCCTAGGGCGCAGTTGGGCTTGCTGCTGGTGTACCTTTCGCCTAGTCACGCAGCGGCAGCCCTGCCTGAGCTTCTCGATATCCTCTCGGGGCTGGTGATTGAGTTCCCCAAACTCATGGTTTTGGGTGACTTCAATCTACCATCCCTGGGTGGATCATTTTTATTTATTTTTTATTTTAATTCCATTTATATCCCGCCCTTCTCCGAAGACTCAGGGCGGCTTACAAGCTTAGCAGTAGCCTTCATTCTATGTATATGCCTGCTTATTAGGGCTTTCACACACACCCCAAGCGGCATTATTACAAAGTCAGCTTAATTGCCCCCAACAATCTGGGTCCTCATTTTACCTACCTCGGAAGGATGGAAGGCTGAGTCAACCTTGAGCCTGGTGGGATGCGAACCTGCACTAATTGCAGGCAGCTGGTGTTACTTAAGGAGGCATTAGCCCACTGCTCCACCAAGGCTCTTATCATCTGAGTTAGCTCGGGAGTTCATGGCTTCCATGACGGCCATGGACCTGACGCAAGTAATTCATGGACCGACTCATGTGGGAGGTCACACCCTGGATTTGGTTTTTCTATCTGGACGGTGGTTAGATGATCTTGGTGGGGGCTCCCCAATTGTTATGCCCCTGTCATGGACCGATCATCATCTCCTGCGGCTGGTCTTCCGTTTTGCCACTCCCCACCGTGGGGGTGCTGAGCCAACTAGATGGTTCCGCCCCAGGCGCTTAATGGACCCTGAGAGGTTAGAGGCAGCGCTGGGGTCCCCACCTGCCTCCTCTGCTCACAGCTCGGCAGATGCCTTAGTGGAAGCCTGGGAAAGGACGGCCACGGAGGCACTTGACCGAGTTGTACCCTTGCGGCCCCTGACCCGGCGCAGATCCCAGTGGGCTCCATGGTTCTCCGCGGAGCTCCGGGAGATGAAGCGTCGGAGACGGGGCCTAGAGAGCGGTTGGAGGTCCAGCCGATCTGAATCCGACCAATTGCGACTAAGAACCCATATTAGGTCTTATCTCGCAGCGATGAGGGTGGCGAGGTCTAATTACTTCGCTGCCCTCATCGCGTCCGCAGATAATCGCCCGGCCACCCTGTTTAGGGTGACCCGCTCCCTCCTTAATCAGGAGGTGAGTGAGGAACCCTTGCAGGGGCGTGCCGAGGAGTTTAGTCAACATCTGTCGGACAAAATCGCTCGGATTCGGACCGGTTTGGACTCCGACTGGGCAGAGTCGGACGATCAGGACACGGGTGGTCTTGTCAATGTTATCTGGGAGGAGTTCGATCCTGTAACTCCGGAGGAAGTGGACAGGATTATGGGGAGGCTGAGCTCCACCATATGTTTATTGGACCCGTGCCCTTCCTGGCTGGTTTATGCAGCCTGGGAGGGGACACGAGGCTGGTTCCAGGCGGTTATATCTGCCTCTTTGAGTGAGGGTAGTTTCCCCGCCGCCTTGAAAGAGGCGGTGGTGAGACCTCTCCTCAAGAAGCCTGCCTTGGACCCAGCTGTGTTGAATAACTTTCGTCCGGTCTCCAACCTTTGCTTTCTTGCGAAGGTTGTTGAGAGTGTGGTGGCGCATCAGCTCCCTCTAGTTCTGGATGAAACGGATTATCTAGACCCGTACCAATCGGGCTTCAGGCCCGGGTACGGCACGGAGATGGCATTGGTCGCGCTGGTGAATGATCTCTGGAGGGCTCGGGACAGGGGATATTCCTCTGTCCTAGTCCTATTAGACCTCTCAGCGGCTTTCGATACCATCGACCATGGTATCCTGCTGCGGCGCCTCAGGGGACTGGGAGTGGGAGGCACGGTCCTTCAGTGGTTCTCCTCCTATCTCCTGGGACGCTCGCAGTCGGTGTTGGCAGGGGGGCAGAGGTCGACCGCGAGGCCTCTCGTTTGTGGAGTCCCTCAGGGGTCGGTCCTCTCGCCTCTCCTGTTCAACATCTACATGAAACCGCTGGGTGAGATCATTCGTGGTTTTGGGGTTGGGTATCATCAGTATGCTGATGATACCCAGCTTTTCATCTCTACCCCAAACCACCCCAGTGACGCCCTCGATGTGATGTCCCGTTGCCTGGAGGCGGTTCGGGTCTGGATGGGGAGGAACAGGCTTCGACTCAACCCTGACAAGGCTGTGCATACCAGCATCTCGGGATATTCAGGATATTCTACCCCTTGTTATGGGGGGGGTGAGTTATTACCCCCCGTAGATAGGGCTCGCAACTTGGGAGTCCTCCTAGATTCACAGCTTTCCCTAGAAGACCATATAGTAGCTGTGACTAGGGGGGCCTTCGCCCAGGTTCACCTGGTGCGCCAGTTGCGGCCCTATCTAGACCGGGATGCCTTACGTACGGTCACTCACGCGCTCGTGACCTCTCGTCTTGACTACTGCAACGCTCTCTACATGGGGCTACCCTTGAAGACCACTCGGAGGCTCCAACTGGTACAGAATGCAGCCGCGAGAGTTGTGTTGGGAGTTTCCCGACACTCCCATGTCACACCTCTGCTCCGCGAGCTGCATTGGCTTCCAGTTGTCTTCCGGGTGAGATTCAAGGTGTTAGTAATGACCTACAAAGCCCTACATGGCATGGGTCCGGAATACCTTGGGGAGCACCTGCGGCCGGCGTCAACTTCCCTCCGCCCAGTACGCTCCCACAGAGAGGGCCTCCTCAGGGTGCCACCGGTCAAAGAATGCCGACTGGTGGCCCCCAGGGGCAGGGCGTTCTCTGTGGGCGCGCCAGATTTATGGAACCATCTTCTGGTCGAGCTCCGGATGGCGCCTGATCTCCGCTCCTTCCGGCGCGATCTTAAAACCTACCTCTTTGAACAAGCTGGCCTGGCCTGATGGGATGGGGTCGGGTTTTATAAATTGATCTTAACCTTTTAATCTGTATTAATTTATTACGGGAATTGCTGTTTAATTACTTTTTAATTTTTGTACCTTGTTTTTTATTATGTATTGCCCTGTTCACCGCCCTGAGTCCTTCGGGAGAAGGGCGGTATACAAATTAAATTAATAAAAAATAATAATAATAATAATGGCAAAACCGTCGTGATACGTCGCGCAACGTTGCAAGTTTGACATATCTGGGCTAGACAGTCACTTGTCTGAGATGGTATAGGTTCTCCTGCTTGAGCAGGGGGCTGGACTAGAAGACCTCCAAGGTCCCTTCCAGCTCTATTCTATTCTATTTTGTATCATTTCAGACAAGTGGCTGTCCAGTCTCTTCTTAAAAACCTCAAGTGATGAAGCACCCACAACATCTGAAGTCAAGCTGTTCCACTGGTTAATTGTCCTCACTGTTAGGAAGTTTCTCCTTAATTCCAGGTTGCTTCTCTACTTGATTAGTTTCCATCTGTTGTTTCTTGTCCTGCCCTCTGGTGCTTTGGAAAATAAATTGACCCCCTCTTCTTTGTGGCAGCCCCTCAAATACTGGAATATGGCTATCATGTCTCCCCTATTTCTTTTCTTTAGACTGGCCATTCCCAAATCCTGCAACCGTTCTTCATATGTTTTAGTCTCCAGGCCTTTAATCATCTTAGTTGCTCTTCTTTGCACTTTTTCCAAAGTCTCAACATCTTTTTTGTACTGTGGTGACCAAAACTGGATGCAGTATTCCAGGCGTGGCCTTACTAAGGTTTTATAAAGCGGTACTAATACTTCGTGTGATTTTGATTCTATGCCTCTGGGCCGGATTTGGCTCTCAACAAGAACTTCCTGGGATATGAAATCTATCATTATAAAAGTGTCAGCTATCAACTTACTGGGCAAACAATGAGTTAAATAACCACCAGTTAGTGAACACTGTCTCTCCAGTGGCTTTTGTTTTGATGTTTTTGAATACCTCAATTGCAATAAGGCATACACCAACAGAACTGACTGCTTTTCTATAACTTCAGTCAGTACCTGTCATAACCCACATATTGGGAGGTGGGCTCTCTCCTCTATTAGGTCTTTTCTCCTTCTTTCATATGGGTTCTGCCATACTTCTGGGGGAGGGGGAATCTATGGGAACTACAGTGTATTTTTTCACTTTGCTTCAGCTGCTACAATGTATCCTCTCTCTTCCTCTATCTGCTTGCTCTTTGAACTTTTTTCACTTGATGACAACCTGGGGGTGAGAAAGGAATGTGCCTCTGGCCATCTGGGTTATCTCTCGCTGCAGAAGACTAGGTGCAAAGACCTAACAACTATTTCACAGCCTTGGGAACGGTGCCTTATCTGCCCTGTTCCCACAGTAGATTCATCACCTGGGGATTGGCCCATTTGAACTGACCAGATGAAATATTGGGGCGGGGTTTGCTTCTTGCTCTTTTAACCTGTTGATTTGTGTGGGAACCCCTCAGATCCTGCCTTCTATGCCTGCTGCCAACTTCTCCTAATACAAGTTCCTTTTGGCATGAAACCCTTCCAGGAGTTCTGCTTTCTTGGGAAGAGGTTTTGAAGCGGGTCCTTACAGTACCCTTTTCCAATACGTGGATGAGATCATGGCCAAACAGCTCACAGTTGCTCAAATACTTATGTGTGAGTGTGAGGAAGGAGAGCTCACAGCTTGGGCCCATTCTTTTAAACACTTCCCAGCCCCTATGCCTTATGCCTATGGGATCCCATGATCCGTCCAGCCCTTCCCTCCCGCTCCCACAACCCTACTCGGCCAGTCCCACCTCCAGGTTTCTTACACCCCCATTCATCCCGGTCGCTGGCTCTACTTTTGGTCCCAGCAACAGCTTTCTACTCCGAAACCATCCTGATACATTCACCTCCCGCCGTCCCTAACAATACAACCCACTCCTCCAGTCGTTGCCCAAGCCTTTGGGACAACCCGAAAACTTCGATATCGACCCCTCTTTCATTTCTCCCTCTTCTCACCCGGCCTCTTCCAGCCACCCGCCCCTCCACTCCGCTCACCGCGATGACGACGGTATCTTCGCCTTGGAACTTGGCAATATACTTGTCGCCTCGAATCACTTCCGAATCATTGAGAGGTCTGAAGCGACAAATCACTTTGATGTTGCCCTGCGCCGGGTCCGCCATCTTAGGCCAAAGCCGCTGCCACAGGCTGCCGCTACTGATTCTCCCTCTGGAATGTCGTCTGTCAACCTCCCCTGCCGATCAGCTCCCGAATCTTCTGCCGAATAATCGTTTCCTTGGTCAAGCGGGGGACCTCAGCCCTCCGGCACACTAGGAATGAAGAAGGGCTTTTCCACCACTACCCTACCGCGGCCTCCTGCACGCACTCCCTTTACAATATGGCGACACCTGAAACCGGCGAATCCTAGATCTCCCCTTCTCTGGGTGGGGGCAGAGTTGACAGCTGGCTTGGAGGAGTGACGTCATCCTCTGACAGGGATGTCAATGGCTTTTTCGTCTTCTCTGCGCAGATGCAGTCGTGATTTTGATTCTATGCCTCTGTTTATACAACCCAGGATTGTATTAGTTTTTTTGGCTGCTGCTGCACATGGCTGGCTCATAGTCAAGGCATCTCCACTAGGACTCCAAGGTCCCTCTCACAGTTGCTGTTTTTTGAGCCAGGTCTCACCCAATCTGTGTTCCAATATTTGAGGGGCTGTCACAGAGAGGAAGAGGTCAACCTATTTTCCAAAGCTCCTGAAGGCCAGACAAGAAACAATGGATGGAAATTGATCAAGGAGAGATTCAACCTGGAAATGTTAGACACAAATTGAAATCCACTCTGAGTTGCAAATAGAAAAGAAGTTTATTAGACTTCACAACAAAGTCTAAAAAGTAACGGTTTGCAAAGCGTGGTGGATTCAGGAAGGCAAACAATGCAATGTAGCCAAGCACTGAACCACACCCCCAATTTCCAAAATCACATATCACATACATCCTATCGCGATGCCCCATTCCCTCCCCCATGGCCCCATTGGCTTAGGCTTTGGAGGTTACAATCTTTCAGAAGCACCTAAACAGAATACATTATCTCTGCCCCTGTTTGCTTACATTATACTAATAAGATCCCTCCCCTACTATCCTGTTTACTGAGATCATATATGTACATGCTTTACAAATTCTAGAGCAGACATGTCAAACACAAGGCCCGGGGGCCGGATGCGGCCCGCGAAGTGGTTTCATGTGGCCCGCGAAGCCATCCTGGAAAGAGTGAGGGAAAGGCCCCCACTGCCTTGGGCCTGGCCCAGAGACCCTCCTTCCGCCAGAGACCCTCAGATCTGTCCCACTCCTGCCCAGGCCCCCATAGGCACCCTTGATGCAAACAATGTAGAGGTGGCCACGCCCACCCAGTAGGCCATACGTACTCTAGCCACGCCCACCCTGGCCATAGCCACCCGGCCCCCTGAGGGCAACCGCAATGCTGATGCGGCCCTCAATGAAATTGAGTTTGACACCCCTGTTCTAGAGGAGAGATGTCTCCCATCTTCTACACCTGCCAGGGATACCAGGCACCAGAAGGTACTTAAAAACAATTCCTAGATGGTGACTCACACTGGGCCCCATGGTAACTCCTGTTCTCCCCCTCCCTCCACTTGAGGCTTGTATTTTTCCCCATATACTCAAAGCATCTACTCAGGCAATTGATTATAAAATGATTATTATAAAATATAAAATATGATTACATGATAATACTAAAAGCATATATATTTTTATTTTTAAATTTCCTCACTACTTCCAGTTATTTTCCACAAATCCACCCTTTTTCTTTTTACCCATTCTTTAAAAATAAAACATTAAAATCTTTCCAAATTTCTTTGTATTTCTAATTTCTTTTCATATTCTACAAAATTAGTTTCTTCGTTGATTTGTGTAAGGTTATACATTTTTCTCCCTAGGGATTCCTTCTGATTAATTTGTATTATTCCTTCCACAGTACTCTGAACAATATTCTTAATGAGAGGGATGAGACAAGGTGAAAACATTAATCCCATAATGATTATTACAAGCATAAATAAAGCTTGCTTCCAATTTCTAAAAATTCCCCCTAAAAAGCCATTATCATCTAATATTCCAGTTCACATTTGTACAGGTAAAGAGGAAATGTATTAAAAGTCATTGTGTCAGCAAAAGTAGTCTTGTCCTTAAGGCAGATGTTGATCAAGGTAGCCATAATCCTGTTAGCGTAACTACACGTACTCCCCGGTAATTGTCTTCTGCAGTTTTCTTCTGTAAACTGTCTTCGGATAAGAATGTGTAGAATATTAACCACATAAGTAACAATGTATAACAATGTATAACTAGGAATTAGAGGTGTATAAATATGTCTGTTCATGAGCACTTCAGGGTTCAGACCTTTTGCTTTGTTTAAGCCTTCTGAACCTGCGCAATAAACCTTTCCTTTCCTGAAGAGCTGGTGTGAGTCTCTTCTTTCTACAACAGTTTCATGGTGACCATGAAGGGACTTGATAGCAAGGCGATGTTTCGCTGAGGGCAGCCCGACCCCTCGGACCCGACGAGAGGCCACTCCTGAACATTCTCCAGGCGCCACGGGGAAAAGCACCTCCGGGAGACAGCAGTGACACCTTTGCGGGGCCGACGGTGCTGACGGCTAGTCCAAGATCCCTTGAGGGAAGGAAAGGAGGTCTGAACGCGAATCCTGGCCAGGATGGGGAGAGGACAAAGTGTGAAGACGCCTCAGGCGAGTATGTGTTAAAGGGGAAAAGTACCTATCTCATTTGAAGATAGAAGAGGGGGACTGATCACCCACCTGGACTTGGGACGGCAATCCTAAAGTAGTCCGTGTTAGGCTGTGTGGGGAGGTTAAGCCATTGCTTAACCGTTGGAACGTCTGGCACCGTAGGTCAGTGGCAGTGTTCTTAGAATGGGGGGGAGAAGCAGTGTTTCCAGCACACCGTTGGAATGCATGTTGAAAGGCGTTGATAAGTATTTCAATCATACACAGTATAAAGTCCCCTATCCTAAGCTGGGGATTGTGGGTTCGAGTCCCATCTGGGGTGGCCGCAAGAGGGTACATTCTAAAACCAGCTTATCAATGACCTTCGGGCCATGATAGCAGCAAATGAGGAAAAGTACCCCAATCAATATCAGTATATAGATCAGTGGTGGAATGCAGTAGAAAAAAAGGCAGATGACTTCTTGAAATGTCAGGCTGAAATAGTTTGCCTTTGTATTGCTAGATCTAAGGGAAAGAAGCTGGGGGTTGTGTCAGAGAAATTTAAGGACGTGAAAAAAATCCGAAACCAATGTGTCTGATATTAAGAAAGAGGTGCTGGTTGAGGAAGAGGAAGTGATTTTTAGACCCCCTCCTTAAGTGCCGCGTCCACCCTCGCTGCCTCAACTGTTAGTGGCAGCAGCTGCAGTGCCAAGTGTAGCGCAGTCAGCAGTAAAAAGAAGCAGAGAAAAAGGAGCCTATGGCTCCTAAGGATGAAGGGGGTTTCTCTGTGAGTGAGAGTGGTGAGATAGGTGGAGGTAGTATGGCAAGCACTCCGTTGGAGCGCTAGCTCAAAGGAGTTGATACATACTTCAATCATGCCCAATACAGGGTCCCTTATCCGAAAGCCACTAAGAAAAGTTCGAAGGACGGCAATACAGCTGAATAATGAAGACATGGCTAGGGGCCAGGTCTTAATGAACCCTCTGGTTCGAGTCCAGGGGCGGTAGGAGGCAGAAGAGAGGAGGAAGATGAGGAGACCGGGGTGGCATCCCCGGTAGCCAAACATACAAGGGGAGCAGAATAGAAGAGGGGGGAACTAATGGCGCCCTTAAGGCAAGTTGATCAGAGAGTCATTGACGCCACAGGACAAGTGAACGTGCAACCTGTTTGCTAGTATGTCCCCTTCACCGCAACTGATTTGTTCAATTGGAAACAATGTTACGGATCTGTCAGGGAAGTCCAAAGAGTTAACCGAACTAACACAAGTGGAGAGCCACGGTTAGGAAGTATGTTATAGACAGGTATCCTAATGTGCAGAATATACAGGCAGAGTTACAGATAAGGGTACCGGAGCAGGATCCAGATTGAAATGTTAGAGATGCAGTGCAAAGGATGTTGTTGTGGGAATATCAGAATTTAAAAGTAGAGGTGCTTCGGAAGGCAAGAAAACCCCCTGTGAATATATCTAAGCCGTCTTTGGTAACACAGGGAGCAGATGAAAGCCTGGAGAGTTTTTTGCAACGACTGATAGAGGCTTATGAGCTGTATACGCAGATAGATCCGAGACATGCAGACAATGTACGAATGTTGAATGAGAGATTTATAGCACAAAGTTATGGTGATATTAGGAAGAAGTTACAAAGGTTGGAAGGAGCTCTGGGAAAGAATACCAGTGAATTGTTAGAAGTGGCAAGGAAAGTGTATGTGAACAGGGATGAGCTGGAGAAGAGAGAGAGAGGGAAGCACGAATGCAGAGGAAAACAGAATTGTTGGTGGTAGCTTTACAAAGGAAGACACTGCTTGAGCCAGACCAGTGTGTGTATTGTAGGGAAGAAGGTCATTGGCAGATGGAATGTCTGAAATGAGGGACGAGAGGACGAGGCTAGAGAGGAAAGACAGGTTTTGAAAGAGGAAGGTCTATAGGCACGGTACAGACTGGATTTCTCTTGAGAGGTAGAGGATTCTGAGGGAGCTGAGGAGGTAGAGGAAGAATGGAGAGTGAACGTGAGATAGAAGGGATTGGATTGGCAGGGACAAATTGGATGGATTGACGGGGACTGGGCTTAGAGGAAGCCCCCCTCCCGAGCCTTTGGTAAGTATGAATATAGGGGGCCATAGAATGATGTTTATGGGAGATACAGGAGCGGGAAGGTCAGTCATAAATAGCCGGGCGCAGTGGCGCGAGCCTGTAATCCAGCTATTCCGGAGGCTGAGGCTGGTGGATCGCTTGAACTCAGGAGTTCTGAGCTGCAGTGGGCTATGCCGATAGGATGTCCAAAAAGAAGGCACAGTTGATACAGCAGAAAGGAAGATACTTGGGATATGATATTAAGCATGGTCAGAGAGCCCTAGGACAAGAAAGAAAGCAGGCGATTCTAGCCATTGCTGAACTAGTAAACAGAAGGCACCTGCGAGGCTTTTTTGGGGTTGACTAGTTTTTGCAGGATCTGGATACCTAATTTTGCACTGTTGGCAGCTCCGCTTTATACAGCTACAAAGGGGGGAGACTTTGAACATTTTCAGTGGGGAGGAGAACAAAGAAGGGCTTTCAAGGACATTAAGCTTGCTCTTACAGCAGCACCAGCTTTAGTCGTAACCAATTTCGCGAAGGCTTTCAATCTATACGTAGATACAATGTTGCATTGGGAGAGTTGACGCAGCAGGCGGGTAGATACAATGTTGCATTGGGAGAGTTGACACAGCAGGCGGGGGCTAAGGTGGAACGAATAAACTGCACTTTAAAGGAACCGCACTTTAAAGGAGAAAATTACTAAAATATGTGCTGAGAGCCATTTGAAGTGGCCTGATGCTTTGCCCTTAGCAATGTATTCTGTGAGGTGTGCGCCGTGAAGACAATACACAGAATTGATGTTTAGCCGTCCTCCCACTCTGTTAAAACGAAACCTGTCAGGATGGCCAGAACTGTGGCATAAGGGGGGAGTGTGGAATTTGGAGATGGTAAGGTAAAGGTTCCCCCGCACATGCGTGCTAGTCGTTTCCAACTCTAGGGGCCAGTGCTCATCTCCATTTCAAAGCCGAAGAGCCAGCGCTTGTCCGAGGAAGTCTCCGTGGTCATGTGGCCGGCATGACTAGACGCCAAAGGCGCACGGAACGCTGTTACCTTCCCACCATAGTGGTCCCTATTTTTATACTTGCATTTTTACGTGCTTTCGAACTGCTAGGTTGGCAGAAGTTGGAGATGGTACAAGAGCTCAAATAAGCAGGTTGAAAAGCTTCGCAATTATGTGATTGCGCAAACCCCTCCTAGATTAGAAACAAAGTTAATGTTTCCCTTTAAACCTGGAGACAGAGTCTGAGTGAAACATTGGAAGCGGGAACAGCGAGAAGGGAGATGGAAAGGACCGTATGTTGTTATTATGTCCTCTCCTCTTGCTGTCAAGATTGCAGAATCCACATCGTGGATCCACTGGACAAGGATCAAAGCAGCAGCTGAATCTGAATGGGTGGTGTCTAAAGATCCAGTGGTTCCCACAAAGTTAACGTTTAAATGAAAGTGATTAGTGTAGCTGGACTTGTGCAGGAAGCTTTAGTATATTTGCTGAAAGGCTACTCTGCTAGAACCTTACCGGCAATAGGTTCTTCTACACACAATAGTGAAGACCCCTGCTAAGTCACTCCGGAAGCTGACTTTCTACGCATGGGAGAAGAATGGAGAAAAGTTTACTGCTGCTATGGGTGTATTGTGTTGCTACCACATGTAACAATGTTTGTATTTACAGTTATGGACTTTGGAGTAAGCCAGAGGAAACACCTCAGATCGTTCAATCATACCTTGTAGGCATTGGAGATTGTGATGGAAATGCACCGCTTAGTTTTAATCCTGAATATTGGAATTACAGTTTACCACATCCCTGTCAGTACCCACAGGTGCTTGATAGAATTGCTAAGGATGCTTGTCAAGCCAGGCAACCAGACAATCCTGAAGCCTGTAAGTATGTGGGCTATGTGTACAGAAAGGGAATGTGTGCAAAAGCCCCGTACAATGGAACGCCCCCTCCTCTAACTTTGGATTGTGGTGTCCCAGTATTTTGGGGATGGAAACGCATAAGAACAATTCCTCAGTTGAAGCCTGGATGGAGAGGAACCTGTGTTTTGCATATATCAGAAGATGGTGTAACAATCAAGAGATCATCTTGATGAAGGGCCCAATTGTTGGGACCCTGAAAGATGGTTGGGCAGGGACAGGAGCCTCCGGTATAAACTTAATAAGAGGCCCCTGGTTAATTTTTTAGCTAAATTTTTTGTGGGGTTAGGGAGGGGGGGAGGGATTACAGGTTTGGCTGGAAACTGGGGGGTGTCCACCAACTGTTGTTCAGGCCAGGTCCGGGATTGATCACGTCGGGTGGGAGCTAGGGCTGGTTGCCTCCGGGGCCCCGGAGCAGGGTGTGGGATTACCTATTCCCACGACGTTAGGGAATGGCAGCAGGTGTATGAACAGAGGGCCGTATCAACATCTGGGAGTGCGTCCCCGCTATCTTCAAGTGGTGATGTGCTCCGACCCTCTGGTTTCGGCCCGTGGTTCCGGGAGCGAGGATGAGCAGCCACCTGAGCTCAGGCTTGTGTATTTTAATGCCAGGTCCGTAGTTAATAAGGCTCCTCTCATCCAGGATTTGGTTGAGGGAGAGCATGCGGACCTGGCTTGCATTACGGAGACCTGGTTGGGCTCAGAGGGTGGTGTCCCTCTGGTCGATCTCTGCCCACCAGGTTTCCGGATGCTGCACCAGCCTCGGGCTCAGGGTAGGGGCGGGGGAGTGGCGGTACTTGTGAGGGAGACCCTTTGTCCGCGGGAGGCCACCGTTGTCCAAATAGCCGGGTATGAGTCCCTCCTCTTGAGATGTGGCCCTAGAGCTCAGTTGGGCTTGCTGCTGGTGTACCTTTCGCCTAGTCGCGCAGCAGCAGCCCTGCCTGAGCTTCTCGACATCCTCTCGGGGCTGGTGATTGAGTTCCCTAAATTTATGATTTTGGGTGACTTTAATCTACCATTCCTGGGAGGATCATCTGAGTTAGCTCGGGAGTTCATGGCTTCCATGACGGCCATGGACCTGATGCAAGTAATTCAGGGCCCGACTCACGTGGGGGGCCACACGCTCGATTTGGTTTTTCTATCTGGACGGTGGTTAGATGATCTGGGTGGGGGTTCTCCAATTGTTATTCCCCTGTCATGGACCGATCATCACCTCCTGCGGTTGGTCTTCCGTTTTGCCACTCCCCGTCGTGGGGTTGTTGAACCAACGAGATGGTTCCGTCCTAGGCGCTTAATGGACCTTGAGAGGTTCCAGGCAGCGCTGGGGTCCCCACCTGCCTCCTTTGCTCACAGCTCGGCCGATGCCCTTGTGGAAGCCTGGGAACAGGCGGCCATGGAGGCACTCGACCGAGTTTTACCCATGCAGCCCCTGACGTGGTGCAGATCCCAGTGGGCTCCATGGTTTTCCGCGGAGCTCCGGGAAATGAAGTGTCGGAGATGGGGCCTAGAGAGCTGTTGGAGATCCAGCCGGTCTGAATCCGACCGATCGCGACTAAGGTCCTTTACAAGGTCTTATCTCGCAGCGATGAGGATGGCAAGGTCTAAACACTTTGCTACCCTCATCGCGTCCGCAGATAACTGCCCGGCCGCTCTGTTTAGGGTGACCCGCTCCCTCCTTAATCAGGAGGTGAGAGAGGAGCCCTTGCAGGGCCGTGCCGAGGAGTTTAGCCAACATCTGTCGGGCAAAATCGCTCGGATCCGGTCCGGTTTGGACTCCGACTGGGCAGAGTCTGACGATGAGGACATGGGCGGTCTTGTTGATATTATCGGGGAGGAGTTCGATCCTGTGACCCTGAACGATGTGGACAGGATCATGGGGAAGCTGAGCTCCACCACGTGTTTATTGGACCCTTCCCCCTCCTGGCTGGTTTATGCGGCTCGGGATGGGACACGAGGCTGGATCCAGGCAGTGATAACTGCTTCCTTGAGTGAGGGTAGTTTTCCTGCCGCCTTGAAGGTGAGACCTCTCCTCAAGAAGCCTGCCTTGGATCCAGCTGTATTAAACAACTTTCGTCCGGTCTCCAACCTTCGTCTGGTCTCCAACCTTCGCTTTCTTGCGAAGGTTGTTGAGAGCATGGTGGCGCATCAGCTCCCGTTGTTCCTGGAGGAAGCTGATTATCTGGACCCGTACCAATCGGGTTTCAGGCCCGGGCACAGCACGGAGACGGCATTGGTCTCTCTGGTGAATGATCTCTGGCGGGCTCGGGACAGGGGCTGCTCCTCTGTCCTAGTCCTATTAGACCTCTCAGTGGCTTTTGATACCATCGACCATGGTATCTTGCTGCGGCGTCTCAGGGGGTTGGGAGTGGGAGGCACTGTTCTTCAGTGGTTCTCCTCCTACCTTCTGGGACATTCGCAGTTGGTGTTGGCAGGGGGGCAGAGGTCGACCTCGAGGCCTCTCGTTTGTGGAGTTCCTCAGGGGTCGGTCCTCTCGCCTCTCCTGTTCAACATCTATATGAGGTCGCTGGGTGAGATCATTCGTGGTTTTGGGGTTGGGTATCATCAGTATGCTGATGATACCCAGCTTTTCATCTCTACCCCAAACCACCCCAGTGATGCCCTCGATGTGATGTCCCGTTGCCTGGAGGCAGTTCGGGTCTGGATGGGGAGGAACAGGCTTCGGCTCAACCCTGACAAGACTGAGTGGCTGTGGGTGCCGGCATCTCGGGAAATTCAGATTATTCCATCTCTAACCATGGGGGGTGAGATATTACCCCCCGTAGATAGGGCTCGCAACTTGGGTGTCCTCCTAGACTCATAGCTCTCTTTGGAAGATCATATAGGAGCTGTGACTAGGGGGGCCTTCGCCCAGGTTCGCCTGGTGCGCCAGTTGCAGCCCTATCTGGACCGAGATGCCTTGCGCACAGTCACTCATGCACTCGTGACCTCCCATTTGGACTACTGCAATGCTCTCTACATGGGGCTGCCCTTGAGGACTACTTGGAGGCTTCAGCTGGTGCAGAATGCAGCCGCGCGAGTGGTCATGGGAGTTTCCCGATACTCCCATGCATTACTGAAACCTGGTTGGGCCCAGAGGGAGGGGTCCTTTTGATTGAGTTATGCCCACCAGGTTTCTGTGTGCTTCACCAGCCTCGGGCTCAGGCTAGGGGCGGGGGGGGGTGGCAGTTGTTATTAAAGAGGCCCTTTGTCCGCGGGAGACCACTGCCCCTCAGATTGGCGGATGTGAGTCCCTTCTCCTGAGGTGGGGTCCTGGGGGTCCGTTGGGTCTGTTGCTCACGTACCTTTCTCCCAGCTGCGTGACAACAGCCCTGCCCGGGCTACTCGACGCTCTCTCAGGGTTGGCGGTTGAGTTTCCCAGGCATATGGTTCTGGGAGATTTTAATCTGCCTTCCCTGGGTGGTGCGTCGGGGTTGGCCCGAGAGTTCATGGCTTCCATGATAGCTATGGACCTGACCCAGATTATTCAGGGTCCGACTCACGAGGGGGGAAACACGCCCGACCTTATTTTCATCTCTGGGCAGTGGCTTAATGGTCTGGGTGGGGTTACTCCAACATCTCAACCCCTTTCATGGACAGACCATTATCTCCTACAGCTGGGCCTCCGTCATGCCACTCCCCGCTGCTGGGATGCGGAACCGACCAGGTGGTTCCGCCCCAGGCGCCTGATGGACCCAGATAGGTTCCAGACGGCGCTTGGACTGATTCCTTCCTCCCTTTCCCACAGCCCGGTCAAGACCTTAGTTGATGCCTGGCAACGGGCGGCTTCCGAGGCACTCGACCGTGTTGTGCCTTTGCGGCCTCTGACCCGGCGCAGATCCCGGCTTGCTCCTTGGTTCTCCGCGGACCTGCGGGAGATGAAGCGCCGGAGAAGGGGCCTAGAGAGCATTTGGAGGTCCAGTCGGTCTGAGTCTGACCGAACACAGTTAAGATCCTTTTCCAGATCTTATCTTGTGGCAATGGAGGTGGCGAAGCGTGCTTACTTCGCCACCCTCATTGCATCCGCAGATAACCGCCCGGCCGCCCTGTTTAGGGTGACCTGTTCCCTCTTAAATCAGGAGACGGGAGAGGACCCCTTGCAGGGACGGGCCGAGGAGTTTAGTGAGTATCTGGTGGATAAAATCGCTCAGATTCGGGCTGGCTTGGACTCCGACTGGGCAGTGTCTGACGAAGGGGAAACGATGGGTTTGGCCGATAATATTTGGGAATAGTTTGATCCTGTGACTCCGGATGAAGTGGACAGGATCATGGGGAAATTAAGTGCCGCCACGTGTTTGTTGGACCCGTGTCCCTCCTGGCTGGTTTATGCGGCCCGGGAGGTCACACGAGGCTGGCTCCTGGCAGTTATAAATGCTTCTTTGAGTGAGGGGTGCTTCCCTGCCGCCTTGAAGGAGGCAGTGGTGAGGCCCCTCCTCAAGAAACCTGCCTTGGATCCAGCTATTCTAAACAACTTTCGTCCTGTCTCCAACCTTCGCTTTCTTGCGAAGGTTGTTGAGAGCGTGGTGGCACGGCAGCTCCCTTTGGTCCTGGAGGAAACTGAGTATCTGGATCCATACCAATCGGGTTTCAGGCCCGGGTATAGCACGGAGACGGCATTGGTCACACTGGTGGATGATCTCTGGCGGGCCCGAGACAGGGGTTATTCCTCTGTCCTGGTCCTTTTAGATCTCTCAGCGGCTTTTGATACCATCGACCATGGTATCTTGCTGCGACGTCTGGCGGGGTTGGGAGTGGGAGGCACCGTTTTACGGTGGTTCTCCTCCTACCTCTTGGGCCGTTCGCAGACGGTGTTGACAGGAGGGCAGAGGTCAGCCCCTTAGTTGTGGGGTGCCTCAGGGGTCGGTACTCTCGCCTCTCCTGTTCAACATCTATATGAAGCCGCTGGGTGAGATCATCCGTGGTTTCGGGGTGAGGTATCATCAATATGCCGATGATACCCATCTCTTTATCTCCACCCCGAACCAAGCCAGTGATGCCCTCAACGTGATGTCCCGTTGCCTGGAAGCAGTACGGATTTGGATGGGGAAGAACAGGCTCCAGCTCAACCCAGCCAAGACTGAGTGGCTTTACGTACCGGCATCTCGTCTTGTCCAAGAGGTTCCATCTTTGGTTATGGGGGGAGAGGTGTTGCCTCCCGTTGATAGGGCGCGCAATTTAGGCGTCCTCCTGGATTCACGACTCAGTTTTGAAGATCATATTGGAGTTGTGGCCAGGAGGGCATTCACCCAGGTTCGCCTGGTGCACCAGTTGCGCCCCTATCTGGACCGAGATGCCCTACGTACGGTCACTCATGCACTCGTTACCTCTCGGATAGATTACTGCAATGCTCTCTACATGGGGCTGCCCTTGAAGACCACCCGGAGGCTCCAGCTGGTGCAGAATGCGGCCGCGCGGGTAGTGATGGGAGCATCCCGATACTCCCATATTACACCCCTCCTGCGTGAGCTGCATTGGCTAACGGTTGTCTTCCGGGCGAGATTTAAGGTGCTGGTACTTACCTTTAAAGCCCTACATGGCTTAGGCCCGGGATATCTGCAGGACCGTCTGCTGCCGGGGACGACTTCCCATCGCCCAGTGCGCTCACACAGAGAGGGCCTCCTCAGGGTGCCATCGGCCAGACAATGTCGGCTGGCGACCCCCAGAGGGAGGGCCTTCTCTGTGGGAGCGCCAGCCCTGTGGAACCAACTCCCCCTTGAGCTTCGGATGGCCTCCGGTCCTTTCGCCGCGACCTCAAGACGTTCTTTTTCCATCAGGCTGACCTGGATTGATGATGGGTTTTTAAAAGTCTTAATTTTAACTGTATAATTAATATTTGGGGCTGTTATTTAATGTTTTAAAACTTTTGTACTGTTGGTTTTTATTGTTGTTAGCCGCCCTGAGTCCTCTGGGAGATAGGGCGGCATATAAGTCCCATAATAAATAAACACCTCTACTCCGCGAGCTGCATTGGCTTCCGGTTGCCCTCCGGGTAAGATTCAAGGTGCTGGTAATGACCTATAAAGCCCTAAATGGCATGGGTCCGGATTACCTACGGGAGCACCTGCTGTCGGCATCGACTTCCCTTCGTCCAGTGTGCTCCCACAGAGAGGGCCTCCTTAGGGTGCCGTCGGTCAAAGAGTGTCGACTGGCGGCCCCCAGGGGGAGGGTGTTCTCTGTGGGCGCACCAGACCTTTGGAACCGTTTACCGGTGGAGCTCCGGACAGCTCCCGACCTTCGCTCCTTCCGACGTAACCAAAAAACATACTTATTTGAACAAGCCGGCCTGGTCTGATGGGTTTGGGTTTTTTTAATATTAACTGTATTAATTTTATTGGAATTGGGCTGTATTATTTAATTCTTTTTTAACTTTTGTACATTGTATTTTTACTGTATTTGCCCTGTACACCGCCCTGAGTCCTTCGGGAGAAGGGCGGTATAGAAATTAAATTATTATTATTATTATTATTATTATTATTATTATTATTATTATTATTATTATTATTATTATTATTATTATTATCAAAGAAGCAAAGCCATGGTAAGACAAGAATCATAAGGGCCATAAGCCACCAAGGATGTGAACCTTGTGTGAATGGACAAACCCTGACAGCCAGTGGATCAGTGCCAAAAAGCTGTACCCAATTCAATTTGCCAGTATGTACTATCAATCAAGTAATATATAAAAAGTGCAATGGGTCAGATGGAATAAAATGTTATAGGGATGATCACATAAGGTATCAGGCAAAAATACCAGCTCCTCAGGTCACACCAACAAGGACAACAGAAGTTAGGGGTAACCAAAGGAATGGGACCAAAACTGATGCATGTGATGCCTGTATAACCAAGGCAAGGCATGGGACTCATATAATTAATACTTTGGTATATCATACCCAAAAGCCTATCGGTTGTAAACCAGAAGGGATCATATGTCTACATAACAAGACTATGTATTCCCTGTGTTCACAAGAGGGAAAAAAGATATGTTACAACCCTGAGACCCCAATTAGGCTTAATTTCTCAATCTATGCAGGTATGTTTTATGAGGCTAAAGTGGGGCCAAGCAACTACCTTAATTTGACCCTGGTATTACAAACTGGGAGCCATAGAACTGAGATTACTATTGATTTCTGCCAAGCCATGGATCGGAGCCCCTTGGGGAAAAGAGCCATAACATATGGGAATGACAGTTGGAGAAAAACATATTGGTACAATCATAAGTATTTGTGTGATAGAAAGGGTTCATGGATCACAGATGGACATACATATCTCCCCTGTGCAGGATATGGTGGAAAAACAGCCTGCTCATGGTGGGAATGTGCTTGTGAATATATCGGGGGAGGATATAAGGGGTGCAAGTACTTGACCAATGTCCATCAAATGACTCAGAGTAATCAAGTGGTACTAGAAATCAGCCGAGAGATGCCTAGTCGATATGTGTATGCCATAGGAATTGATGGGACAGGAGAGGATCCAAAGAATTATATTACAATCGTAAAACAGGTATTCTATGATGGAGAACAAAAATCTCTAGGATGGTCAGTATATGACACTTTAGCCCAAATGGAGAAATCAAAAGAACAATTCGAGGTTTCTATGAAAGCAACCAATTTATTTCTGTCGTTAGCAGAGGAAATAGCAAAAGCCCTGACTGTAAAGAATTGTTTTGTATGTGGAGGAACGATTATGGGGGAACAGTGGCCATGGGAGGCGATGGAAGCTAACCCGGAAATATATAACAACATGACAAGGGCAGGTAACATCACCCAAAGAATGCATGTATATGGCACAGTGTGGACTCTCACAACAAATCTGGTTGGTCGAAATTGCTTCACATGCAGAGGGGATCAACCAGTGGGAGATCTTATCTGTTTGGGGGATTGGCATGAATAGTATAAGGTATGGACATCTTTGGGAAATGCCCCTGAGCCTTTGAAATTTGATATGACTATCATGCCTTATCTGAACTCCAACAAGGAAGAGGAATGGGTAGCCCCCAGTGACATGTACTGGATTTGTGGCACCTTTGCTTATGAGGTGTTACCTAAGAATTGGTCAGGATCATGTGTATTGGGTTGGATAAAGCCCTCATTCTTTCTTTTGCCAATACGGTCATGACAGGTGCTTGGTGTGCCAGTCTATGATCAAATGGGAAATCGAAGAAAAAGAGAGGTTGACACAGCCGTCTCTAATTTCCCTTGTAGAGAATCTGATTATTATGAGAAAATGGGGGATTTGTGGAATTCAGAGAGGATAGTTTGTGTGTATGGCCAAGCAACCTGGGCAGAGGATGGCACCTATGGTTACAGAACACCAATCTATATGATAAACCGCATAATTAGGCTGCAGGCTGTTGTGGATCTGGCAGGGCAACACCTAGATAAAGCCTTAAACTTGTTAGCTGTAACTACTGATAAACTCCGGACATGTAGGCATGTTTTCTGAGTCCATCTTGAAGTACAGATTCTGCACGTTCCTGTCTTGGATGGCAAACCTCAGACAAGGACTGCATAGGAAGTGTACAGAGTGCGCTTGAGATAACATGCGAAAAACAAGATCTTAAATTAGAAAGATAAGCTTGTGGAATGCAGGAAACTGGAACATATATTAATCCTTGTGTTAATTGAAAGGGATAAGCAATAGATAAGGAAAAACAACCAATAATGTTTAAATGCTAAAGCTATTGTTTAAGACATACATGTATGAGTGAATGTTAACCAATAAAGAACACAGCTGCTCAAGATTCGTGTGAGTCTCTTTTCATACGACACGTGGTGCCCGAACAGAGACCTGATACTTTGTCCGGCAAGGACTTGGTGCACCGTCAACCCTTTATTCGGGTTTCTGTAAGTATGGGGTCTTCGCTTTCTGATTTGCAAAGGAAGCATGTTGAGGAACTCGGGTTTTTATTAAAAAAGGACAGTCATGAGGTATCTCAGCAAAGCCTTTCCCGGCTGGTTCAGGAGGTTTCTGCTCAATGTTTATGGTACCCAGAAAAGGGATCTTTAAAATTAACAGATTGGGGAAAAATTGGAACTACTTTACATGCGGAGCCTAGGGCTGCTGTTGAAATTCTACATCTCTGGCATTTATGTCGGCATGCTATAGAAAAATTTGGCAACAATGTAGTATCATTAGTGTTGCCACCTCCCCCTCCGGCTTATACCTCTCCGGTTATTTGTCCACCGGCAGCCCCTGAGGCTTATATTAGTCCCACTGCTCCCACAGATACTGGTCAACCTTGTCCTGCAAGGTCTTCTTTTCAAAAAATGGTGGAATCCTGTAAAAAGGATCCATCTTTATCTGGTGCAGAACTCGCTGAGCTTTTGGCTGTTTGCCCTGTTCAATATAGAGAGGGGGAAGGTCAACTATTGGGGCAGCAGATAGCAGAATGGGAAGGGTTACCTTATCAGATTCTGAGGGAACTTAAAAAGGCTATCACTGAGTATGGTTTAACTAGTAATTTCACAAAAGGTCTTCTAGAAGGAATTAAGAATGGATATATTATGGTACCAGAAGATTGGAAGCAGTTATGTCGCATGATGTTAACATCAATGCAATATGTAGTCTGGGAGAGCGAGTACATTCGTCATGCTCAGGCTGCTGCCTTGGCTGGGGGGGGGTATACCACTGAGCAGTTAGCAGGGGTTGCACCCTTTGCTACCATACCAAATCAGCTTGCTTTACCCCAAGCCACCTTGGCAATGGTATCAGAATGTGCCTTTCGTGCCTTTCTGAAGGTTCCCCAGACTGGAGAAAGCAAAGTAAGTTTCTCCAGCATACGGCAGGCTGCTAATGAACCATACGCAGATTTTGTAGAAAGATTGTCAAAGGCCATTAAACAGCAGTTTGATAATGCTGAAGCTGCTGGGGAATTGTTATGACAGCTGGCTACAGAAAATGCCAACACTGATTGTAAAAGGGCTCTTCAACCATTGAAAGCTTTTGGCTATTATACTTTAGCTGATATGCTGCGCGTGTGCCAGGATATTGGTTCTCAGACTTACAAAATGCATCTCCTGGCAGCGGCTATTCAGAAGGGCCAGAAACCCACTGGTTCTTGCTTTAAATGTGGAAAACCTGGCCATTTTCAAAGGGAGTGTCGTTCAGTGGCCCCTAACAGTGCTCAAAATAGGCCATCAAAGAAATGCCCAGTCTGTAAAAAAGGATTTCATTGGGCTAATCAATGTCGCTTTCGCTCGGGAAACTTGTTAATGGGTGGGGCACCCACCCAGACACCAAAGAGTGCCTTCCCGATAGCAGCTCAGCCTCCTCAGACTTTCTCTCCACCTCCCCGGCCACAGCAGGTAGTGCTGGGATCGATCTAATTACCCAGGAGGATAGTGATTTTAAGTTCCTGCTGCAAGTGAACCTTATTACATCTCAGTATCATGGACCTTTGCCTGTTGATACTGTGGGCTTATTGTTGCCTCGTTCGTCTGCGCACAAAAGGGGTTGCTTTGTGGTTCCAAGTGTCATAGATTCTGACTATACTGGAATTATTATGATGCAGGTTTGGGTCAACATGCCCCAGCTTCTTCCTAAAAATTCTTTTTTTTTATTGAAAAGTTTTACAATACATTTTTTTAACAAAACAAAACCCCTCCCAACCCCCTCCCCTCTCCCCAACCCCTCCCTCCCTTCCCCCTCCCCCCTCCCCGACTTCCCAGAGCTAAATACAGGGTATAAAAATACAAACAATCATAATCTACCTTATACAAACAACAATAAACTATTAAATCTATCGCACTTTAACTCTTATAAAATAACTACAAGCAATATAAATATCACATCAATACTTATTCAAATGCTTATTCAAATCTCTGTTGCGAATAGTCTTTCAAGTACGCTGAGATCTTTGCCATTTCCGCCAGGTTGGAAACTTTTAAAGTCCATTCTTCTATAGTCGGCAGCTCTTCCTTCTTCCAATATTGCCCTACTAAAAGTCTTGCTGCCGTAATTAAATTCAACATCAACTTAATGTCCAGAACAGTAGTATCAGTAATAATGCCCAATAAAAACAATTGCGGACAAAACTTTATCCTTTTCTTAAATATCTTTTGCATGTTCCACCAGATTTTAATCCAAAAAGCTTTAACCTTTTTACAGGTCCACCATATATGAAAATACGTTGCATCTTCACCACCACACCTCCAACATTTAGGCTGGCAGTTCGGATACATACTTGCTAATTTTTTAGGATCTAAGTGCCACCTATAAAACATTTTATAAAAGTTCTCTCTTAAGTTTTGAGCTTGCGTAAATTTTACATTTCTTACCCAAATCTTTTCCCAAGTATCCATTGTAATATCTTCTTGAAAATTCTGAGCCCACTTTATCATACAGTCTTTAACAAGTTCTGTCTCTGAATCAATTTCCATCAATGCAAGATATATCCTTTTAATATGTGCTTGACCTTGATCTCTAATTTGCTTTACCAAATTTTCATCAGTCATTGAAAAACCAATTTTCTGGTCTTCTTTCCACCTGGCCTGTAATTGCCCATACTGAAACCAAGTTTGTACAATCTTTTCTTCTCTTAAGATATTATACGGCTTCAAATGCCATACATTCCTTTCCAAACTTAAAATTTCCTTATATGTAGTCACATCATGTTTAAACCCAACACTTATATTTTCTATTGCGTGTTTCGGTATTGCCCATATAGGTATCTTATAATTTAACTTATGTCTATACTTTTTCCAAACTCGCAACAGAGCATGTCTTAAAATATGTACCTTGAACACATTATCATACAATAAATATGCATGCCAACCAAATAACAAATCATGGCCTTCAAGATTTAATAATCTCACTTGTGTTAAATTAATCCAATCACTTATTGCTGACAAGGCAGCAGCTTCATAATATAGTTTAAGATTAGGCATTTTAAGACCACCTCTCTCACGCGTATCCTGCATAATCTTAAATTTAACTCGTGGCCTTTTCCCTGCCCAGACAAATTTATTAATACCCTTTTGCCATTCCTCCAAATTTAAATCCTTTTTAAGAATAGGTATCATTTGAAATAAAAATAAAAATTTCGGCAAAACATTCATTTTCACTGCTGCAATTCTTCCCAATAAAGATAATTGTAGTTTTTTCCAGCTATCCAATTCTTTTTGAACTTTTCCCCATAACTTTTCATAATTATTTTTATATAGCTTTACATTTGAGGGTGACAAATATATCCCCAAATATTTAACCCTTTTAACAATTTCAAATCCCATTAGCTCTTCTAAAACAGCCTTTTGTGATACTGTCATATTCTTAGACAACATTTTAGTTTTTTGTATGTTAACCTTGAATCCAGAAACTTTCCCATATTGCATTATTATCTCCATCAGTTCTACAACTGAATCTTCAGGCTGAGTTACCGTAACAACCAGATCATCTGCAAACGCCCTCAGTCTGTAATCCTGATCTCTTATTTGAATTCCCCTAATTTTTTCCGAATCCCGTATTTTAATCAATAATATCTCCAATGTTAAAACAAATAGTAAAGGTGACAACGGGCACCCCTGCCTTGTGCCCTTTTCAATGTTACATAGTTCCGTCAAACTATTATTAACTATTATACGCGCTGTTTGCTTTTGATATAGTGCCCTAATTGGTTGTAAAAATTTATTCCTAAAAATTCTTCAATTGCTCAGCTATTACTTCTTTCTTATGTCCAAAGCCAGGAACGGGAGCTCGGGGAAATTCTGGTTTTGGCTCCACTTCCACTTTGGTGGCACTGGTGAAACAAGTTACTTCTTCCTGCCCCCTACTTACTTTATACTTAAATAAGCAACCATTTCAGGGTCTTTTAGATACTGGAGCAGATGTTACTGTTATTTCTTCATTACAGTAGCCTGTTCAGTGGCCCAAGCAACCCGTTTCTTCTTTGTGGGGTGTTGGCAGTTCAACGGATGTGTGGCAAAGCATTCATGCTATTTCAGTTTCCACTGGTGCTGGTAAGGCATTCTCTTTGCATCTGTATATTCTTGACATTCACACCAATATATGGGGTCATGATATCCTTATCTTTTTAGATGCTCATTTAGTTTTGGATGATGGCTCTACCTCTTAAATGGACCTGTACTACGCCTGTTTGGGTAGAGCAGTGGCCACTTTCTCAGGAAAAGCTATCTGCCCTTCATACTTTGGTGGAGGAACAATATCGAGCTGGTCATATTGAATTTTCTACTAGCCCTTGGAACACTCCTGTTTTTGTAATAAAAAAGAAAAGTGGAAAATGGAGATTCTTGCACAATCTCAGAAAAATCAATTCATGTATTCAACCTATGGGTCCTTTGCAATGTGGATTACCTAATCCAAACTTAATTCCTACAAATTATAAAATTTTGGTGGTAGATTTAAAGGATTGTTTCTTTACCATCCCTTTGCAAGCTCAGGATAAAGAAAAATTTGCTTTTACAGTCCCTGTTTTGAATAACAGCATGCCTACCCGGCAATATCAGTGGTGTGTATTGCCTCAGGGTATGCTGAATTCCCCTACTTTATGTCAGTATTTTGTGGATCAGGCTCTTCAGCCATTTCGGGATATGTATCCCACATATATTGTGTATCATTATATGGATGATATTGTTCTGTACCAGCCTGCTACCGGCCCTGCAGAAAAGGCAACCCCTTTACAAACGGCAAGAGGCTGGAATTACGTCTGCCAAATTTATTACTACAAAAACAAACAAGACACGAACCAAGATACAGGAGCTTTGAAACACTATCCGAGCGGTTGCTTTCAGCAAACCAGCCCTCCCCACACATTCCCCTTATAAAGAGTTCAGGGCGTGGCTTCTCTCTGCCTCCTTCCGAGAAGCCCCATTGCCTTCCTCTGTTTACTCCTACTTGACTGCCTCCTGCGTCGGGCGTCCTTGAACAGGGCCAGCTGTGGGTCATCTTCATCCACACTGTCAGGCTCACACAGCTGGGTCTCCATGGTGACCAAGTGGGAGGGGCCTGCCTGAGGGCTATCATCAGCAAGATCTTCAACCCCCTCAGCAAGGTCTTCAACACCCCCCTCCTCCTCTGAGTCGTCCGACCCAACTGCCGAACCCACAGGCTGACCCTGAATCACAACAGATATCCTGGTTGCTGGTGAATCTATAGATCCTCGCAAGACTGCGGCTGCATTGGAGGCTGTTGTTGCAAAAAGGGGGCTGTATATAGCAAAGCAAAAGATTCAACTTGTTGAGCCTTATCTATACCTTGGACATCGTTTGTTACATGATTCTTCCATTCCTGTCTTGCCTGACCTGAAGGTTTTATCATCTTATACATTGGTACAGTGGCAGAAATTGCTTGGTATTATAAATTGGGCTTGCCCTTTTTTTCTATCACCACAGGGGAAATGCTTCCTCTCTTTCAATTACTTAAAGGTCCTAAGCAGCCAGGAGATCTGGTTTATCTCTCTGACAAACAACGAGATTGTTTGGCTACATTGTTTGCCAAGCTTAAAGGGAGGTTTGTAGATCGTCTTCCCTGTGCTACCTCTTGTCTTCAGCTTGCGCTTATTCCAACATCCCCCTTACCTACAGGATGTTTGTATACCCCATGTTCTGATAAAAGGATTAATATTCATGAGTGGGTGCATTTGTCTGCCACCCCTCCACGCAATATTTATCCGTATCAATCTGCTTTAGAAGATCTAATTATTAAGGGACGCCGGCGAGCTTTAGCATTAACAGGCAGTGATTTGGTTTCTATTTCTTTCACAAGAACTAAATTAGAGCATGATCATTTACTCACTATGTCTGATTCTTATCAGATAGCCCTTGCCAATTATGTGGGTAGTGTTGAATATTCTTTGCCCAAAGATCCCCGTATCACTATTACGGCAACGCTTAGCCCTCCATTTGCTTCTATATTTTCTTGGACACCTGTGGCTAACACGCTTACTGTCTTTACTGATGGCTCTCCGACTCGAGGAGTGGTTATGTGGTTTTCCTTAAATCACTGGCATACCAAATTTACTTCTCGCCAAGTGTCTGCACAACGTTCAGAACTTACAGCAGTGATTCTCGCATAACCTTGTGGTAGATACTCAGTATGTTTATCTTGCCATGCAAACTTTACCCTATGTTTATTGTGCTCCTCATTTGGACATTAACTTGTTATCTTTGTTTCTTACACTTAAACATCTCTTAGAACAGCGCTCTTGTCCTCTTTATGTTGAACACATTCGAAGCCATTCTCCTTTTGATAATGCTCTCACCCAAGGGAATGCCGTAGCTGATAACGCGTTACGGAATATTGCTTCTCTTTTTTCCAATCCAATTGATAGTCATTCCTTCTTTCATCAGTCAGCAAAATCTCTTGTAAAGCAATTTCATATTCCTTTTTCGCATGCCCAGGACATTGTTCATGCTTGTCCTGCTTGTCAGCAATCTGCTGTTCCTTTTCCTATGGGCGTTAATCCTCGTGGCACATCAGCCAATCAGCTCTGGCAAATGGATGTTACCCAGTTTCCTCCCTTTAAACCTTATATTTATTTACATGCTTCTATTGACACTTACTCTCGCTTTTTGTGGGTTACTGCTTCTCGTCACGAGCATTCAGCGGATGTTATTTCTCATTGTTTGTCTGCTTTTTCTGTGATGGGTCATCCAGCTCAGTTAAAAACTGACAATGGGCCTGCATATGTCAGCAAGGATTTCTCACAGTTTTGCCTTCGCTGGCATGTTTCTTTAACTCATGGTATACCATACAATTCACAGGGCCAGGCTATCATTGAGTGTGCACATCGTACCTTTAAGGGCTTACTTGAAAAACAAATGAAAGGGGAAAGTGGGCCTTACTATATTCGAAGGATTAATGATTTCTTAGCAGTCATGCTATTTACTTGGAATTATCTAACTGTCTCAGATTCTTTTTCAAAGCCCCCTGTTCATTATCATTTTCAAGTAGAAAAGTTATTGGAGAGACCTTTGGTGCACTATCATCAAAGCCCTGATCCGCAGTGGAAAGGCCCTGCTCGACTGATTACCTGGGGACGTGGCTACGGTGCAGTAGAAGATCCTGACACTAAATGTGCTGTGTGGGTGCCTGCTCGCTGTATTCGTCCGTATCATGGCATGGCATCAGGGTCTGTCCAATCCAATTCCGAACTTCAATCTTCAGCTGAAAACGGAGACTCGGCTTCCAAAAGTTAAAACTGAACGGGCTGGCGCACTCACATGGGGACAAGTGAACGCTACTACTTATCAAGCCCAACAGCAATTAGATAAGGCAGCCTTGCCTCAGACACCACAGTATTTGGTAGCTGCTGTATTTGCCATCATAACAGCTAATTCTGTCACTGTTTTATTGTTCCTTTGTTTGCTGTTTCCTTCTGCTATAGCTACCACTGACCTTGAGGATAGCAATACCACATATGTTGCCCCGAGTCCCAATTTATGGGTGTGTCACACTCAATACATGTTCACTGTACATGGTCCAGGGGTTGTGCTATATTATGAGCTGCCTATGGCCCTTGGCCAAGTGGCATTTATACCGAATCTTATAGTGTCCACTGCATTTGTGGTCTCCCAACTACAGAATATTCAGAATTCTTGGATCTTTTCAAAACCTTCTACTCAGCTGAACAATGTTCAGTGGCGTTATTTTAAACTTACCCATTTCACAAAGGGGTTTGTTTTTGTTGCCATGCCGGTCATACTTGGCTTAACAACTGGAAGGATATAAGTAAAGCTCGTAAAATTCTCAATAAACCTGGAAATTATACCTATTGTTCTGACTACTATTGGTTATGGGGAACCTTTAACACCTCTCTTTATGGCCATAATATTGCCCCTGAATCATATCCGCAAGATTTTCCCTTGTTCAATGCCACTGATAGCTCTAATCCAGGCTCCATTTGTGCTGGATGGCAGCTGAAGGATCCTAATATGTGGTTCTTTTTGATAAGTATGCCACAAATGTGCACCCTCAAAATTATCAGTGTGCTGCTATAGGTTATTCTTCTCTACCTGTTCAAGTTGCCCCTGCAGTTTCTTCCTCCCGGCTTCGTCGAGATCTCATGGGTCCCATGTGTGAGGATAATGTTATCATTGACAAACAGCTTTCTGGAGGTTCCACCTTTGGCTGTGCTATTACTGGTGCCTGTCGGGCCTGGCATGCCCGACATTCGGAGGGACCGCGGAGCGACCCGCCAGGCCCCGAAAACCACCGCCGGCGCCCGCGGAGCGCCCCGCCAGGCCCCGAAATCAACCGCCGGCGCCCGCGTCAGCAACCGCCCCCCCAACGGCCGGAGAAGCCGAGAAGCCCCCTACCGGCCTCCAGAGACTCCCGGCGGCCTCTTCTTAACTCTTCCTCCCTCGGTGGCGCCCAGAACGGAGAGCGGCAACGTCGAGACACCAACTGCAGCCTCCCAGCCCGGGAGCCGCTCGTCAACACGTCCCACAGCGCCGCGCCGCTCTCGCCGGCTCCCGGAAGCGACCAGCGAGTCGGGAGGGAGCGCGGCTGGCGTGCAAGGCCATGGAGCGGCCAGCTGACTGTCGGGGGCTGGAAGGGAGGGCGAGAATGCCGACACGGCCTGACAGCCTCCGAGGCCGACCAGAGGGCCAGGGAGTGGCTGTTCAGTGGGGTGGCCGGTGGACACCCAGCACTCAAGCGGCAGGACAAGGACGGGTGCCAGGATGACTCCGGGGGTGGTGGAGACTGCCGACGAGTTAGGGAGGGGCTCGGGACACAGCTCACGGCGGACTGGAGAGATGAGGGGGGGAATGAAAATATGCGGAGCTCTGGGGGAAAGGAGGGTGGTTTGGGCTGGGGGGTGGCTTACCGGCTGCAATGGTGGAGGGGCGGGTGCCAAAGGGTGGACACCGTGGGGGGTGGTGGTTAAGTAGGGTGTGGGCGTGGTGGAATAATTAAGGGTGTGGTGGAAGGTGTTGGCTTTGCCGGCTATTTAGCAGCGTTGATTATGCTGTAGAATCAACGCTGACTTCGTCTGTCTTCGAGCAACTGTTTATGAGGCTAATAAACGTGGCTTAGGAGAACCAGCTCCCGTTCCGGTTTCATTCTTTTTGGTGACTCGTCGGACGGGCCCTGAAAGTAAGTCAGCGTTGCTTTACTCTTTGTAGAGAGCGCTCCCTGGGTGTTTGCTATGGCAGAAGGTACGGAGGATCCTGCACCGCTGGCTGAGGAGCAGGAGGAAGCTGGAGCTGCGGCTGGGCTCTTGGAGTCGGTAGAGGTGGGGGAGGAGGCATTGCCCTCGGTGCGGCGGAAGGAAAAGCCTCCCCCACTCGACGGCCCTGGTCCGGGGCTTCAGGAGGCTGGAATGCGGGGTCGCAGCAGTGATCGGTGGACACATTCCGATGGGGATCATAGAGGGCTCGGCCAAGGCCAGACGACCCGGCCCAAAGGTGAGCTGGGGGAACATGAATATGTGTTTGTTTTTCGAATTTGAGCTCTATCTGCAATGGGCACTTTTCATGCTATAAGCAGTTTTTCCTAACAAATCCAAGATATAACGTGGGCTATCTCCGCAAGGAGACATCAGATCTGCAGAAATCATGGTTTTTTGGTCTTCGCTTAGTCCCGGGAACATGAATATGTGTTTGTTTTTCGAATTTGAGCTCTATCTGCAATGGGCACTTTTCATGCTATAAGCAGTTTTTCCTAACAAATGCAAGATATAACGTGGGCTATCTCCGCAAGGAGACATCAGATCTGCAAAATTCATGGTTTTTTGGTCTTCGGTGAGCTGGGGGAACATGAATATGTGTTTGTTATTCGAATTTGAGCTCTATCTGCAATGGGCACTTTTCATGCTTTAAGCAGATTTTCCTAACAAATGCAAGATATAAGATGGGCTATCTCCGCAAGGAGACATCAGATCTGCAAAACCCATGGTTTTTTGTCTTCGGTGAGCAAGGGGAACATGAATATGTGTTTGTTTTTCGAATTTGAGCTCTATCTGCAATGGGCACTTTTCATGCTATAAGCAGTTTTTCCTAACAAATGCAAGATATAACATAGGCTATCTCCGCAAGGAGACATCAGATCTGCAGAAATCATGGTTTTTTGGTCTTCGGTGAGCTGGGGGAACATGAATATGTGTTTGTTATTCGAATTTGAGCTCTATCTGCAATGGGCACTTTTCATGCTATAAGCAGTTTTTCCTAACAAATCCAAGATATAACATGGGCTATCTCCGCAAGGAGACATCAGATCTGCAAAAGTCATGGTTTTTTGGTCTTCGCTTAGTCCCAGGAACAAGAATATGTGTTTGTTTTTCGAATTTGAGCTCTATCTGCAATGGGCACTTTTCATGCTATAAGCAGTTTTTCGTAACAAATGCAAGATATAACATGGGCTATCTCCGCAAGGAGACATCAGATCTGCAAAACCATGGTTTTTTGGTCTTCGGTGAGCCGGGGGAACATGAATATGTGTTTGTTTTTCGAATTTGAGCTCTATCTGCAATGGGCACTTTTCATGCTATAAGCAGATTTTCCTAACAAATGCAAGATATAACATGGGCTATCTCCGCAAGGAGACATCAGATCTGCAAAATTCATGGTTTTTTCGTCTTTGGAGAGCTGGGGGAACATGAATATGTGTTTGTTATTCGAATTTGAGCTCTATCTGCAATGGGCACTTTTCATGCTATAAGCAGTTTTTCCTAACAAATGCAAGATATAACATGGGCTATCTCCGCAAGGAGACATCAGATCTGCAAAACCATGGTTTTTTGGTCTTCGGTGAGCCGGGGGAACATGAATATGTGTTGGTTTTCGAATTTGAGCTCTATCTGCAATGGGCAGTTTTCATGCTATAAGCAGATTTTCCTAACAAATGCAAGATATAACATGGGCTATCTCCGCAAGGAGACATCAGATCTGCAAAACTCATGGTTTTTTCGTCTTTGGAGAGCTGGGGGAACATGAATATGTGTTGGTTTTTCGAATTTGAGCTCTATCTGCAATGGGCACTTTTCATGCTATAAGCAGTTTTTCCTAACAAATGCAAGATATAACGTGGGCTATCTCCGCAAGGAGACATCAGATCTGCAAAATTCATGGTTTTTTGGTCTTCGATGAGCTGGGGGAACATGAATATGTGTTTGTTTTTCGAATTTGAGCTCTATCTGCAGTGGGCACTTTTCATGCTATAAGCAGTTTTTCCTAACAAATCCAAGATATAACATAGGCTATCTCCGCAAGGAGACATCAGATCTGCAGAAATCATGGTTTTTTGGTCTTCGATGAGCTGGGGGAACATGAATATGTGTTTGTTATTCGAATTTGAGCTCTATCTGCAATGGGCACTTTTCATGCTATAAGCTGATTTTCCTAACAAATCCAAGATATAACATGGGCTATCTCCGCGGGGAGACATCAGATCTGCAAAAGTCATGGTTTTTTGGTCTTCGGGGAGGCGGGGGAACAGGAATATGTGTTTGTTTTTCGAATTTGAGCTCTATCTGCAATGGGCACTTTTCAGGCTATAAGCAGATTTTCGTAACAAATGCAAGATATAACATGGGCTATCTCCGCAAGGAGACATCAGATCTGCAAAATTCATGGTTTTTTCGTCTTTGGAGAGCTGGGGGAACATGAATATGTGTTTGTTTTTCGAATTTGAGCTCTATCTGCAGTGGGCACTTTTCATGCTATAAGCAGTTTTTCCTAACAAATGCAAGATATAACATGGGCTATCTCCGCAAGGAGACATCAGATCTGCAGAAATCATGGTTTTTTGGTCTTCGGTGAGCTGGGGGAACATGAATATGTGTTTGTTATTCGAATTTGAGCTCTATCTGCAATGGGCACTTTTCATGCTATAAGCTGATTTTCCTAACAAATCCAAGATATAACATGGGCTATCTCCGCGGGGAGACATCAGATCTGCAAAAGTCATGTTTTTTTGGTCTTCGGGGAGGCGGGGGAACAGGAATATGTGTTTGTTTTTCGAATTTGAGCTCTATCTGCAATGGGCACTTTTCAGGCTATAAGCAGATTTTCGTAACAAATGCAAGATATAACATGGGCTATCTCCGCAAGGAGACATCAGATCTGCAAAATTCATGGTTTTTTCGTCTTTGGAGAGCTGGGGGAACATGAATATGTGTTTGTTATTCGAATTTGAGCTCTATCTGCAATGGGCACTTTTCATGCTATATAAGCAGTTTTTCCTAACAAATGCAAGATATAACATGGGCTATCTCCGCAAGGAGACATCAGATCTGCAAAACCATGGTTTTTTGGTCTTCGGTGAGCCGGGGGAACATGAATATGTGTTTGTTTTTCGAATTTGAGCTCTATCTGCAATGGGCAGTTTTCATGCTATAAGCAGATTTTCCTAACAAATGCAAGATATAACATGGGCTATCTCCGCAAGGAGACATCAGATCTGCAAAACTCATGGTTTTTTCGTCTTTGGAGAGCTGGGGGAACATGAATATGTGTTTGTTTTTCGAATTTGAGCTCTATCTGCAATGGGCACTTTTCATGCTATAAGCAGTTTTTCCTAACAAATGCAAGATATAACATGGGCTATCTCCGCAAGGAGACATCAGATCTGCAAAACCCATGGCATTTTGGTCTTCGGTGAGCCAGGGGAACATGAATATGTGTTTGTTTTTCGAATTTGAGCTGTATTTGCAATGGGCACTTTTCATGCTATAAGCAGTTTTTCCTAACAAATGCAAGATATAACATGGGCTATCTCCGCAAGGAGACATCAGATCTGCAAAACCCATGGCTTTTTGGTCTTCGGTGAGCCAGGGGAACATGAATATGTGTTTGTTTTTCGAATTTGAGCTTTATTTGCAATGGGCACTTTTCATGCTATAAGCAGTTTTTCCTAACAAATCCAAGATATAACATTGGCTATCTCCGCAAGGAGACATCAGATCTTGAAAAGTCATGGTTTTTTGGTCTTCGGTGAGCTGGGGGAACATGAATATGTGTTTGTTTTTCGAATTTGAGCTCTATCTGCAATGGGCACTTTTCATGCTATAAGCTGATTTTCCTAACAAATGCAAGATATAACGTGGGCTATCTCCGCAAGGAGACATCAGATCTGCAAAATTCATGGTTTTTTGGTCTTCGATGAGCTGGGGGAACATGAATATGTGTTTGTTTTTCGAATTTGAGCTCTATCTGCAGTGGGCACTTTTCATGCTATAAGCAGTTTTTCCTAACAAATGCAAGATATAACATGGGCTATCTCCGCAAGGAGACATCAGATCTGCAGAAATCATGGTTTTTTGGTCTTCGGTGAGCTGGGGGAACATGAATATGTGTTTGTTATTCGAATTTGAGCTCTATCTGCAATGGGCACTTTTCATGCTATAAGCTGATTTTCCTAACAAATCCAAGATATAACATGGGCTATCTCCGCGGGGAGACATCAGATCTGCAAAAGTCATGGTTTTTTGGTCTTCGGGGAGGCGGGGGAACAGGAATATGTGTTTGTTTTTCGAATTTGAGCTCTATCTGCAATGGGCACTTTTCAGGCTATAAGCAGATTTTCGTAACAAATGCAAGATATAACATGGGCTATCTCCGCAAGGAGACATCAGATCTGCAGAAATCATGGTTTTTTGGTCTTCGGTGAGCTGGGGGAACATGAATATGTGTTTGTTTTTCGAATTTGAGCTCTATCTGCAATGGGCAGTTTTCATGCTATAAGCAGATTTTCCTAACAAATGCAAGATATAACATGGGCTATCTCCGCGGGGAGACATCAGATCTGCAAAAGTCATGGTTTTTTGGTCTTCGGGGAGGCGGGGGAACAGGAATATGTGTTTGTTTTTCGAATTTGAGCTCTATCTGCAATGGGCACTTTTCAGGCTATAAGCAGTTTTTCCTAACAAATGCAAGATATAACATGGGCTATCTCCGCAAGGAGACATCAGATCTGCAGAAATCATGGTTTTTTGGTCTTCGGTGAGCTGGGGGAACATGAATATGTGTTTGTTATTCGAATTTGAGCTCTATCTGCAATGGGCACTTTTCATGCTATAAGCTGACTTTCCTAACAAATCCAAGATATTACATGGGCTATCTCCGCGAGGAGACATCAGATCTGCAAAAGTCATGGTTTTTTGGTCTTCGGGGAGGCGGGGGAACAGGAATATGTGTTTGTTTTTCGAATTTGAGCTGTATTTGCAATGGGCACTTTTCATGCTATAAGCAGTTTTTCCTAACAAATGCAAGATATAACATGGGCTATCTCCGCAAGGAGACATCAGATCTGCAAAAGTCATGGTTTTTTGGTCTTCGGTGAGCTGGGCGAACATGAATATGTGTTTGTTATTCGAATTTGAGCTCTATCTGCAATGGGCACTTTTCATGCTATAAGCAGATTTTCCTAACAAATGCAAGATATAAGATGGGCTATCTCCGCAAGGAGACATCAGATCTGCAAAACCCATGGTTTTTTGTCTTCGGTGAGCCAGGGGAACATGAATATGTGTTTGTTTTTCGAATTTGAGCTCTATCTGCAATGAGCACTTTTCATGCTATAAGCAGTTTTTCCTAACAAATGCAAGATATAACATAGGCTATCTCCGCAAGGAGACATCAGATCTGCAAAAATCATGGTTTTTTGGTCTTCGGTGAGCTGGGGGAACATGAATATGTGTTTGTTTTTCGAATTTGAGCTCTATCTGCAATGGGCACTTTTCATGCTATAAGCAGTTTTTCCTAACAAATGCAAGATATAACATAGGCTATCTCCGCAAGGAGACATCAGATCTGCAGAAATCATGGTTTTTTGGTCTTCGGTGAGCTGGGGGAACATGAATATGTGTTTGTTATTCGAATTTGAGCTCTATCTGCAATGGGCACTTTTCATGCTATAAGCAGTTTTTCCTAACAAATGCAAGATATAACATGGGCTATCTCCGCAAGGAGACATCAGATCTGCAAAAGTCATGGTTTTTTGGTCTTCGCTTAGTCCCAGGAACAAGAATATGTGTTTGTTTTTCGAATTTGAGCTCTATCTGCAATGGGCACTTTTCATGCTATAAGCAGTTTTTCCTAACAAATGCAAGATATAACATGGGCTATCTCCGCAAGGAGACATCAGATCTGCAAAACTCATGGTTTTTTCGTCTTTGGAGAGCTGGGGGAACATGAATATGTGTTTGTTATTCGAATTTGAGCTCTATCTGCAATGGGCACTTTTCATGCTATAAGCAGTTTTTCCTAACAAATGCAAGATATAACATGGGCTATCTCCGCAAGGAGACATCAGATCTGCAGAAATCATGTTTTTTTGGTCTTCGGTGAGCTGGCGGAACATGAATATGTGTTTGTTATTCGAATTTGAGCTCTATCTGCAATGGGCACTTTTCATGCTATAAGCAGATTTTCCTAACAAATGCAAGATATAACATGGGCTATCTCCGCAAGGAGACATCAGATCTGCAAAACCCATGGTTTTTTGGTCTTCGATGAGCCAGGGGAAAATGAATATGTGTTTTTTTTCGAATTTGAGCTCTATCTGCAATGGGCACTTTTCATGCTATAAGCAGTTTTTCCTAACAAATCCAAGATATAACATGGGCTATCTCCGCGACGAGACATCAGATCTGCAAAAGTCATGGTTTTTTGGTCTTCGGGGAGGCGGGGGAACAGGAATATGTGTTTGTTTTTCGAATTTGAGCTCTATCTGCAATGGGCACTTTTCAGGCTATAAGCAGATTTTCGTAACAAATGCAAGATATAACATGGGCTATCTCCGCAAGGAGACATCAGATCTGCAAAACCCATGGTTTTTTGGTCTTCGATGAGCCAGGGGAAAATGAATATGTGTTTTTTTTCGAATTTGAGCTCTATCTGCAATGGGCACTTTTCATGCTATAAGCAGTTTTTCCTAACAAATCCAAGATATAACATGGGCTATCTCCGCAAGGAGACATCAGATCTGCAGAAATCATGGTTTTTTGGTGTTCGCTTAGTCCCGGGAACATGAATATGTGTTTGTTTTTCGAATTTGAGCTCTATCTGCAATGGGCACTTTTCATGCTATAAGCAGTTTTTCCTAACAAATGCAAGATATAACATGGGCTATCTCCGCAAGGAGACATCAGATCTGCAAATCCATGGTTTTTTGGTCTTCGGTGAGCCGGGGGAACATGAATATGTGTTTGTTTTTCGAATTTGAGCTCTATCTGCAATGGGCAGTTTTCATGCTATAAGCAGATTTTCCTAACAAATGCAAGATATAACATGGGCTATCTCCGCAAGGAGACATCAGATCTTGAAAAGTCATGGTTTTTTGGTCTTCGGTGAGCTGGGGGAACATGAATATGTGTTTGTTTTTCGAATTTGAGCTCTATCTGCAATGGGCACTTTTCATGCTATAAGCAGTTTTTCCTAACAAATGCAAGATATAACATGGGCTATCTCCGCAAGGAGACATCAGATCTGCAGAAATCATGGTTTTTTGGTCTTCGGTGAGCTGGGGGAACATGAATATGTGTTTGTTATTCGAATTTGAGCTCTATCTGCAATGGGCACTTTTCATGCTATAAGCTGATTTTCGTAACAAATGCAAGATATAACATGGGCTATCTCCGCGAGGAGACATCAGATCTGCAAAAGTCATGGTTTTTTGGTCTTCGGGGAGGCGGGGGAACAGGAATATGTGTTTGTTTTTCGAATTTGAGCTCTATCAGCAATGGGCACTTTTCAGGCTATAAGCAGTTTTTCCTAACAAATGCAAGATATAACATGGGCTATCTCCGCAAGGAGACATCAGATCTGCAAAACCATGGTTTTTTGGTCTTCGGTGAGCCGGGGGAACATGAATATGTGTTTGTTTTTCGAATTTGAGCTCTATCAGCAATGGGCAGTTTTCATGCTATAAGCAGATTTTCCTAACAAATGCAAGATATAACATGGGCTATCTCCGCAAGGAGACATCAGATCTGCAAAACTCATGGTTTTTTCGTCTTTGGAGAGCTGGGGGAACATGAATATGTGTTTGTTATTCGAATTTGAGCTCTATCTGCAATGGGCACTTTTCATGCTATAAGCAGTTTTTCCTAACAAATGCAAGATATAACATGGGCTATCTCCGCAAGGAGACATCAGATCTGCAAAACCATGGTTTTTTGGTCTTCGGTGAGCCGGGGGAACATGAATATGTGTTTGTTTTTCGAATTTGAGCTCTATCTGCAATGGGCAGTTTTCATGCTATAAGCAGATTTTCCTAACAAATGCAAGATATAACATGGGCTATCTCCGCAAGGAGACATCAGATCTTGAAAAGTCATGGTTTTTTGGTCTTCGGTGAGCTGGGGGAACATGAATATGTGTTTGTTTTTCGAATTTGAGCTCTATCTGCAATGGGCACTTTTCATGCTATAAGCAGTTTTTCCTAACAAATGCAAGATATAACATGGGCTATCTCCGCAAGGAGACATCAGATCTGCAGAAATCATGGTTTTTTGGTCTTCGGTGAGCTGGGGGAACATGAATATGTGTTTGTTATTCGAATTTGAGCTCTATCTGCAATGGGCACTTTTCATGCTATAAGCTGATTTTCCTAACAAATGCAAGATATAACATGGGCTATCTCCGCAAGGAGACATCAGATCTGCAAAACCCATGGTTTTTTGGTCTTCGATGAGCCAGGGGAAAATGAATATGTGTTTTTTTTCGAATTTGAGCTCTATCTGCAATGGGCACTTTTCATGCTATAAGCAGTTTTTCCTAACAAATCCAAGATATAACATGGGCTATCTCCGCAAGGAGACATCAGATCTGCAGAAATCATGGTTTTTTGGTCTTCGCTTAGTCCCGGGAACATGAATATGTGTTTGTTTTTCGAATTTGAGCTCTATCTGCAATGGGCACTTTTCAGGCTATAAGCAGATTTTCGTAACAAATGCAAGATATAACATGGGCTATCTCCGCAAGGAGACATCAGATCTGCAAAACCCATGGTTTTTTGGTCTTCGATGAGCCAGGGGAAAATGAATATGTGTTTTTTTTCGAATTTGAGCTCTATCTGCAATGGGCACTTTTCATGCTATAAGCAGTTTTTCCTAACAAATCCAAGATATAACATGGGCTATCTCCGCAAGGAGACATCAGATCTGCAGAAATCATGGTTTTTTGGTCTTCGCTTAGTCCCGGGAACATGAATATGTGTTTGTTTTTCGAATTTGAGCTCTATCTGCAATGGGCACTTTTCATGCTATAAGCAGTTTTTTCTAACAAATGCAAGATATAACGTGGGCTATCTCCGCAAGGAGACATCAGCTCTGCAAAAGTCATGGTTTTTTGGTCTTCGGTGAGCTGGGGGAACATGAATATGTGTTTGTTATTCGAATTTGAGCTCTATCTGCAATGGGCACTTTTCATGCTATAAGCAGATTTTCCTAACAAATGCAAGATATAAGATGGGCTATCTCCGCAAGGAGACATCAGATCTGCAAAACCCATGGTTTTTTGTCTTCGGTGAGCCAGGGGAACATGAATATGTGTTTGTTTTTCGAATTTGAGCTCTATCTGCAATGGGCACTTTTCATGCTATAAGCAGTTTTTCCTAACAAATGCAAGATATAACATAGGCTATCTCCGCAAGGAGACATCAGATCTGCAAAAATCATGGTTTTTTGGTCTTCGGTGAGCTGGGGGAACATGAATATGTGTTTGTTATTCGAATTTGAGCTCTATCTGCAATGGGCACTTTTAAAGCTATTAGCAGATTTTCGTAACAAATGCAAGATATAACATGGGCTATCTCCGCGAGGAGACATCAGATCTGCAAAAGTCATGGTTTTTTGGTCTTCGGGGAGGCGGGGGAACAGGAATATGTGTTTGTTTTTCGAATTTGAGCTCTATCAGCAATGGGCACTTTTCAGGCTATAAGCAGTTTTTCCTAACAAATGCAAGATATAACATGGGCTATCTCCGCAAGGAGAAATCAGATCTGCAAAACCATGGTTTTTTGGTCTTCGGTGAGCCGGGGGAACATGAATATGTGTTTGTTTTTCGAATTTGAGCTCTATCAGCAATGGGCAGTTTTCATGCTATAAGCAGATTTTCCTAACAAATGCAAGATATAACATGGGCTATCTCCGCAAGGAGACATCAGATCTGCAAAACTCATGGTTTTTTCGTCTTTGGAGAGCTGGGGGAACATGAATATGTGTTTGTTATTCGAATTTGAGCTCTATCTGCAATGGGCACTTTTCATGCTATAAGCAGTTTTTCCTAACAAATGCAAGATATAACATGGGCTATCTCCGCAAGGAGACATCAGATCTGCAAAACCATGGTTTTTTGGTCTTCGGTGAGCCGGGGGAACATGAATATGTGTTTGTTTTTCGAATTTGAGCTCTATCTGCAATGGGCAGTTTTCATGCTATAAGCAGATTTTCCTAACAAATGCAAGATATAACATGGGCTATCTCCGCAAGGAGACATCAGATCTTGAAAAGTCATGGTTTTTTGGTCTTCGGTGAGCTGGGGGAACATGAATATGTGTTTGTTTTTCGAATTTGAGCTCTATCTGCAATGGGCACTTTTCATGCTATAAGCAGTTTTTCCTAACAAATGCAAGATATAACATGGGCTATCTCCGCAAGGAGACATCAGATCTGCAGAAATCATGGTTTTTTGGTCTTCGGTGAGCTGGGGGAACATGAATATGTGTTTGTTATTCGAATTTGAGCTCTATCTGCAATGGGCACTTTTCATGCTATAAGCTGATTTTCGTAACAAATGCAAGATATAACATGGGCTATCTCCGCGAGGAGACATCAGATCTGCAAAAGTCATGGTTTTTTGGTCTTCGGGGAGGCGGGGGAACAGGAATATGTGTTTGTTTTTCGAATTTGAGCTCTATCAGCAATGGGCACTTTTCAGGCTATAAGCAGTTTTTCCTAACAAATGCAAGATATAACATGGGCTATCTCCGCAAGGAGACATCAGATCTGCAAAACCATGGTTTTTTGGTCTTCGGTGAGCCGGGGGAACATGAATATGTGTTTGTTTTTCGAATTTGAGCTCTATCAGCAATGGGCAGTTTTCATGCTATAAGCAGATTTTCCTAACAAATGCAAGATATAACATGGGCTATCTCCGCAAGGAGACATCAGATCTGCAAAACTCATGGTTTTTTCGTCTTTGGAGAGCTGGGGGAACATGAATATGTGTTTGTTATTCGAATTTGAGCTCTATCTGCAATGGGCACTTTTCATGCTATAAGCAGTTTTTCCTAACAAATGCAAGATATAACATGGGCTATCTCCGCAAGGAGACATCAGATCTGCAAAACCATGGTTTTTTGGTCTTCGGTGAGCCGGGGGAACATGAATATGTGTTTGTTTTTCGAATTTGAGCTCTATCTGCAATGGGCAGTTTTCATGCTATAAGCAGATTTTCCTAACAAATGCAATATATAACATGGGCTATCTCCGCAAGGAGACATCAGATCTTGAAAAGTCATGGTTTTTTGGTCTTCGGTGAGCTGGGGGAAAATGAATATGTGTTTGTTTTTCGAATTTGAGCTCTATCTGCAATGGGCACTTTTCATGCTATAAGCAGTTTTTCCTAACAAATGCAAGATATAACATGGGCTATCTCCGCAAGGAGACATCAGATCTGCAGAAATCATGGTTTTTTGGTCTTCGGTGAGCTGGGGGAACATGAATATGTGTTTGTTATTCGAATTTGAGCTCTATCTGCAATGGGCACTTTTCATGCTATAAGCTGATTTTCCTAACAAATCCAAGATATTACATGGGCTATCTCCGCGAGGAGACATCAGATCTGCAAAAGTCATGGTTTTTTGGTCTTCGGGGAGGCGGGGGAACAGGAATATGTGTTTGTTTTTCGAATTTGAGCTCTATCTGCAATGGGCACTTTTCAGGCTATAAGCAGATTTTCGTAACAAATGCAAGATATAACATGGGCTATCTCCGCAAGGAGACATCAGATCTGCAAAACCCATGGTTTTTTGGTCTTCGATGAGCCAGGGGAAAATGAATATGTGTTTTTTTTCGAATTTGAGCTCTATCTGCAATGGGCACTTTTCATGCTATAAGCAGTTTTTCCTAACAAATCCAAGATATAACATGGGCTATCTCCGCAAGGAGACATCAGATCTGCAGAAATCATGGTTTTTTGGTCTTCGCTTAGTCCCGGGAACATGAATATGTGTTTGTTTTTCGAATTTGAGCTCTATCTGCAATGGGCACTTTTCATGCTATAAGCAGTTTTTTCTAACAAATGCAAGATATAACGTGGGCTATCTCCGCAAGGAGACATCAGATCTGCAAAAGTCATGGTTTTTTGGTCTTCGGTGAGCTGGGCGAACATGAATATGTGTTTGTTATTCGAATTTGAGCTCTATCTGCAATGGGCACTTTTCATGCTATTGCTAAGCTTGTAAGCCGCCCTGAGTCTTCGGAGAAGGGCGGGATATAAATGGAATTAAAATAAAAAAATAAAAAAAAAAATATCTGCAATGGGCACTTTTCATGCTATAAGCAGTTTTTCCTAACAAATGCAAGATATAACATAGGCTATCTCCGCAAGGAGACATCAGATCTGCAAAAATCATGGTTTTTTGGTCTTCGGGGAGGCGGGGGAACAGGAATATGTGTTTGTTTTTCGAATTTGAGCTCTATCTGCAATGGGCACTTTTCAGGCTATAAGCAGATTTTCGTAACAAATGCAAGATATAACATGGGCTATCTCCGCAAGGAGACATCAGATCTGCAAAACCCATGGTTTTTTGGTCTTCGATGAGCCAGGGGAAAATGAATATGTGTTTTTTTTCGAATTTGAGCTCTATCTGCAATGGGCACTTTTCATGCTATAAGCAGTTTTTCCTAACAAATCCAAGATATAACATGGGCTATCTCCGCAAGGAGACATCAGATCTGCAGAAATCATGGTTTTTTGGTCTTCGCTTAGTCCCGGGAACATGAATATGTGTTTGTTTTTCGAATTTGAGCTCTATCTGCAATGGGCACTTTTCATGCTATAAGCAGTTTTTTCTAACAAATGCAAGATATAACGTGGGCTATCTCCGCAAGGAGACATCAGATCTGCAAAAGTCATGGTTTTTTGGTCTTCGGTGAGCTGGGGGAAAATGAATATGTGTTTGTTTTTCGAATTTGAGCTCTATCTGCAATGGGCACTTTTCATGCTATAAGCAGATTTTCCTAACAAATGCAAGATATAAGATGGGCTATCTCCGCAAGGAGACATCAGATCTGCAAAACCCATGGTTTTTTGTCTTCGGTGAGCCAGGGGAACATGAATATGTGTTTGTTTTTCGAATTTGAGCTCTATCTGCAATGGGCACTTTTCATGCTATAAGCAGTTTTTCCTAACAAATGCAAGATATAACATAGGCTATCTCCGCAAGGAGACATCAGATCTGCAAAAATCATGGTTTTTTGGTCTTCGGGGAGGCGGGGGAAAAGGAATATGTGTTTGTTTTTCGAATTTGAGCTCTATCTGCAATGGGCACTTTTCAGGCTATAAGCAGATTTTCGTAACAAATGCAAGATATAACATGGGCTATCTCCGCAAGGAGACATCAGATCTGCAAAACCCATGGTTTTTTGGTCTTCGATGAGCCAGGGGAAAATGAATATGTGTTTTTTTTCGAATTTGAGCTCTATCTGCAATGGGCACTTTTCATGCTATAAGCAGTTTTTCCTAACAAATCCAAGATATAACATGGGCTATCTCCGCAAGGAGACATCAGATCTGCAGAAATCATGGTTTTTTGGTCTTCGCTTAGTCCCGGGAACATGAATATGTGTTTGTTTTTCGAATTTGAGCTCTATCTGCAATGGGCACTTTTCATGCTATAAGCAGTTTTTTCTAACAAATGCAAGATATAACGTGGGCTATCTCCGCAAGGAGACATCAGATCTGCAAAAGTCATGGTTTTTTGGTCTTCGGTGAGCTGGGCGAACATGAATATGTGTTTGTTATTCGAATTTGAGCTCTATCTGCAATGGGCACTTTTCATGCTATAAGCAGATTTTCCTAACAAATGCAAGATATAAGATGGGCTATCTCCGCAAGGAGACATCAGATCTGCAAAACCCATGGTTTTTTGTCTTCGGTGAGCCAGGGGAACATGAATATGTGTTTGTTTTTCGAATTTGAGCTCTATCTGCAATGGGCACTTTTCATGCTATAAGCAGTTTTTCCTAAAAAATGCAAGATATAACATAGGCTATCTCCGCAAGGAGACATCAGATCTGCAAAAATCATGGTTTTTTGGTCTTCGGGGAGGCGGGGGAACAGGAATATGTGTTTGTTTTTCGAATTTGAGCTCTATCTGCAATGGGCACTTTTCAGGCTATAAGCAGATTTTCGTAACAAATGCAAGATATAACATGGGCTATCTCCGCAAGGAGACATCAGATCTGCAAAACCCATGGTTTTTTGGTCTTCGATGAGCCAGGGGAAAATGAATATGTGTTTTTTTTCGAATTTGAGCTCTATCTGCAATGGGCACTTTTCATGCTATAAGCAGTTTTTCCTAACAAATCCAAGATATAACATGGGCTATCTCCGCAAGGAGACATCAGATCTGCAGAAATCATGGTTTTTTGGTCTTCGCTTAGTCCCGGGAACATGAATATGTGTTTGTTTTTCGAATTTGAGCTCTATCTGCAATGGGCACTTTTCATGCTATAAGCAGTTTTTTCTAACAAATGCAAGATATAACGTGGGCTATCTCCGCAAGGAGACATCAGATCTGCAAAAGTCATGGTTTTTTGGTCTTCGGTGAGCTGGGCGAACATGAATATGTGTTTGTTATTCGAATTTGAGCTCTATCTGCAATGGGCACTTTTCATGCTATAAGCAGATTTTCCTAACAAATGCAAGATATAAGATGGGCTATCTCCGCAAGGAGACATCAGATCTGCAAAACCCATGGTTTTTTGTCTTCGGTGAGCCAGGGGAACAGGAATATGTGTTTGTTTTTCGAATTTGAGCTCTATCTGCAATGGGCACTTTTCAGGCTATAAGCAGATTTTCGTAACAAATGCAAGATATAACATGGGCTATCTCCGCAAGGAGACATCAGATCTGCAAAACCCATGGTTTTTTGGTCTTCGATGAGCCAGGGGAAAATGAATATGTGTTTTTTTTCGAATTTGAGCTCTATCTGCAATGGGCACTTTTCATGCTATAAGCAGTTTTTCCTAACAAATCCAAGATATAACATGGGCTATCTCCGCAAGGAGACATCAGATCTGCAGAAATCATGGTTTTTTGGTCTTCGCTTAGTCCCGGGAACATGAATATGTGTTTGTTTTTCGAATTTGAGCTCTATCTGCAATGGGCACTTTTCATGCTATAAGCAGTTTTTTCTAACAAATGCAAGATATAACGTGGGCTATCTCCGCAAGGAGACATCAGATCTGCAAAAGTCATGATTTTTTGGTCTTCGGTGAGCTGGGCGAACATGAATATGTGTTTGTTATTCGAATTTGAGCTCTATCTGCAATGGGCACTTTTCATGCTATAGGCAGTTTTTCCTAACAAATGCAAGACATAACATAGGCTATCTCCGCAAGGAGACATCAGATCTGCAAAAATCATGGTTTTTTGGTCTTCGGGGAGGCGGGGGAACAGGAATATGTGTTTGTTTTTCGAATTTGAGCTCTATCTGCAATGGGCACTTTTCAGGCTATAAGCAGATTTTCGTAACAAATGCAAGATATAACATGGGCTATCTCCGCAAGGAGACATCAGATCTGCAAAACCCATGGTTTTTTGGTCTTCGATGAGCCAGGGGAAAATGAATATGTGTTTTTTTTCGAATTTGAGCTCTATCTGCAATGGGCACTTTTCATGCTATAAGCAGTTTTTCCTAACAAATCCAAGATATAACATGGGCTATCTCCGCAAGGAGACATCAGATCTGCAGAAATCATGGTTTTTTGGTCTTCGCTTAGTCCCGGGAACATGAATATGTGTTTGTTTTTCGAATTTGAGCTCTATCTGCAATGGGCACTTTTCATGCTATAAGCAGTTTTTTCTAACAAATGCAAGATATAACGTGGGCTATCTCCGCAAGGAGACATCAGATCTGCAAAAGTCATGGTTTTTTGGTCTTCGGTGAGCTGGGCGAACATGAATATGTGTTTGTTATTCGAATTTGAGCTCTATCTGCAATGGGCACTTTTCATGCTATAAGCAGTTTTTCCTAACAAATGCAAGATATAACATGGGCTATCTCCGCGAGGAGACATCAGATCTGCAAAAGTCATGGTTTTTTGGTCTTCGGGGAGGCGGGGGAACAGGAATATGTGTTTGTTTTTCGAATTTGAGCTCTATCTGCAATGGGCACTTTTCAGGCTATAAGCAGATTTTCGTAACAAATGCAAGATATAACATGGGCTATCTCCGCAAGGAGACATCAGATCTGCAAAACCATGGTTTTTTGGTCTTCGGTGAGCCGGGGGAACATGAATATGTGTTTGTTTTTCGAATTTGAGCTCTATCAGCAATGGGCAGTTTTCATGCTATAAGCAGATTTTCCTAACAAATGCAAGATATAACATGGGCTATCTCCGCAAGGAGACATCAGATCTGCAAAACTCATGGTTTTTTCGTCTTTGGAGAGCTGGGGGAACATGAATATGTGTTTGTTATTCGAATTTGAGCTCTATCTGCAATGGGCACTTTTCATGCTATAAGCAGTTTTTCCTAACAAATGCAAGATATAACATGGGCTATCTCCGCAAGGAGACATCAGATCTGCAAAACCATGGTTTTTTGGTCTTCGGTGAGCCGGGGGAACATGAATATGTGTTTGTTTTTCGAATTTGAGCTCTATCTGCAATGGGCAGTTTTCATGCTATAAGCAGATTTTCCTAACAAATGCAAGATATAACATGGGCTATCTCCGCAAGGAGACATCAGATCTTGAAAAGTCATGGTTTTTTGGTCTTCGGTGAGCTGGGGGAAAATGAATATGTGTTTGTTTTTCGAATTTGAGCTCTATCTGCAATGGGCACTTTTCATGCTATAAGCAGTTTTTCCTAACAAATGCAAGATATAACATGGGCTATCTCCGCAAGGAGACATCAGATCTGCAGAAATCATGGTTTTTTGGTCTTCGGTGAGCTGGGGGAACATGAATATGTGTTTGTTATTCGAATTTGAGCTCTATCTGCAATGGGCACTTTTCATGCTATAAGCTGATTTTCCTAACAAATCCAAGATATTACATGGGCTATCTCCGCGAGGAGACATCAGATCTGCAAAAGTCATGGTTTTTTGGTCTTCGGGGAGGCGGGGGAACAGGAATATGTGTTTGTTTTTCGAATTTGAGCTCTATCTGCAATGGGCACTTTTCAGGCTATAAGCAGATTTTCGTAACAAATGCAAGATATAACATGGGCTATCTCCGCAAGGAGACATCAGATCTGCAAAACCCATGGTTTTTTGGTCTTCGATGAGCCAGGGGAAAATGAATATGTGTTTTTTTTCGAATTTGAGCTCTATCTGCAATGGGCACTTTTCATGCTATAAGCAGTTTTTCCTAACAAATCCAAGATATAACATGGGCTATCTCCGCAAGGAGACATCAGATCTGCAGAAATCATGGTTTTTTGGTCTTCGCTTAGTCCCGGGAACATGAATATGTGTTTGTTTTTCGAATTTGAGCTCTATCTGCAATGGGCACTTTTCATGCTATAAGCAGTTTTTTCTAACAAATGCAAGATATAACGTGGGCTATCTCCGCAAGGAGACATCAGATCTGCAAAAGTCATGGTTTTTTGGTCTTCGGTGAGCTGGGCGAACATGAATATGTGTTTGTTATTCGAATTTGAGCTCTATCTGCAATGGGCACTTTTCATGCTATAAGCAGATTTTCCTAACAAATGCAAGATATAAGATGGGCTATCTCCGCAAGGAGACATCAGATCTGCAAAACCCATGGTTTTTTGTCTTCGGTGAGCCAGGGGAACATGAATATGTGTTTGTTTTTCGAATTTGAGCTCTATCTGCAATGGGCACTTTTCATGCTATAAGCAGTTTTTCCTAACAAATGCAAGATATAACATAGGCTATCTCCGCAAGGAGACATCAGATCTGCAAAAATCATGGTTTTTTGGTCTTCGGGGAGGCGGGGGAACAGGAATATGTGTTTGTTTTTCGAATTTGAGCTCTATCTGCAATGGGCACTTTTCAGGCTATAAGCAGATTTTCGTAACAAATGCAAGATATAACATGGGCTATCTCCGCAAGGAGACATCAGATCTTGAAAAGTCATGGTTTTTTGGTCTTCGGTGAGCTGGGGGAACATGAATATGTGTTTGTTTTTCGAATTTGAGCTCTATCTGCAATGGGCACTTTTCATGCTATAAGCAGTTTTTCCTAACAAATGCAAGATATAACATGGGCTATCTCCGCAAGGAGACATCAGATCTGCAGAAATCATGGTTTTTTGGTCTTCGGTGAGCTGGGGGAACATGAATATGTGTTTGTTATTCGAATTTGAGCTCTATCTGCAATGGGCACTTTTCATGCTATAAGCTGATTTTCGTAACAAATGCAAGATATAACATGGGCTATCTCCGCGAGGAGACATCAGATCTGCAAAAGTCATGGTTTTTTGGTCTTCGGGGAGGCGGGGGAACAGGAATATGTGTTTGTTTTTCGAATTTGAGCTCTATCAGCAATGGGCACTTTTCAGGCTATAAGCAGTTTTTCCTAACAAATGCAAGATATAACATGGGCTATCTCCGCAAGGAGACATCAGATCTGCAAAACCATGGTTTTTTGGTCTTCGGTGAGCCGGGGGAACATGAATATGTGTTTGTTTTTCGAATTTGAGCTCTATCAGCAATGGGCAGTTTTCATGCTATAAGCAGATTTTCCTAACAAATGCAAGATATAACATGGGCTATCTCCGCAAGGAGACATCAGATCTGCAAAACTCATGGTTTTTTCGTCTTTGGAGAGCTGGGGGAACATGAATATGTGTTTGTTATTCGAATTTGAGCTCTATCTGCAATGGGCACTTTTCATGCTATAAGCAGTTTTTCCTAACAAATGCAAGATATAACATGGGCTATCTCCGCAAGGAGACATCAGATCTGCAAAACCATGGTTTTTTGGTCTTCGGTGAGCCGGGGGAACATGAATATGTGTTTGTTTTTCGAATTTGAGCTCTATCTGCAATGGGCAGTTTTCATGCTATAAGCAGATTTTCCTAACAAATGCAAGATATAACATGGGCTATCTCCGCAAGGAGACATCAGATCTTGAAAAGTCATGGTTTTTTGGTCTTCGGTGAGCTGGGGGAACATGAATATGTGTTTGTTTTTCGAATTTGAGCTCTATCTGCAATGGGCACTTTTCATGCTATAAGCAGTTTTTCCTAACAAATGCAAGATATAACATGGGCTATCTCCGCAAGGAGACATCAGATCTGCAGAAATCATGGTTTTTTGGTCTTCGGTGAGCTGGGCGAACATGAATATGTGTTTGTTATTCGAATTTGAGCTCTATCTGCAATGGGCACTTTTCATGCTATAAGCTGATTTTCCTAACAAATCCAAGATATTACATGGGCTATCTCCGCGAGGAGACATCAGATCTGCAAAAGTCATGGTTTTTTGGTCTTCGGGGAGGCGGGGGAACAGGAATATGTGTTTGTTTTTCGAATTTGAGCTCTATCTGCAATGGGCACTTTTCAGGCTATAAGCAGATTTTCGTAACAAATGCAAGATATAACATGGGCTATCTCCGCAAGGAGACATCAGATCTGCAAAACCATGGTTTTTTGGTCTTCGGTGAGCCGGGGGAACATGAATATGTGTTTGTTTTTCGAATTTGAGCTCTATCAGCAATGGGCAGTTTTCATGCTATAAGCAGATTTTCCTAACAAATGCAAGATATAACATGGGCTATCTCCGCAAGGAGACATCAGATCTGCAAAACTCATGGTTTTTTCGTCTTTGGAGAGCTGGGGGAACATGAATATGTGTTTGTTATTCGAATTTGAGCTCTATCTGCAATGGGCACTTTTCATGCTATAAGCAGTTTTTCCTAACAAATGCAAGATATAACATGGGCTATCTCCGCAAGGAGACATCAGATCTGCAAAACCATGGTTTTTTGGTCTTCGGTGAGCCGGGGGAACATGAATATGTGTTTGTTTTTCGAATTTGAGCTCTATCTGCAATGGGCAGTTTTCATGCTATAAGCAGATTTTCCTAACAAATGCAAGATATAACATGGGCTATCTCCGCAAGGAGACATCAGATCTTGAAAAGTCATGGTTTTTTGGTCTTCGGTGAGCTGGGGGAAAATGAATATGTGTTTGTTTTTCGAATTTGAGCTCTATCTGCAATGGGCACTTTTCATGCTATAAGCAGTTTTTCCTAACAAATGCAAGATATAACATGGGCTATCTCCGCAAGGAGACATCAGATCTGCAGAAATCATGGTTTTTTGGTCTTCGGTGAGCTGGGGGAACATGAATATGTGTTTGTTATTCGAATTTGAGCTCTATCTGCAATGGGCACTTTTCATGCTATAAGCTGATTTTCCTAACAAATCCAAGATATTACATGGGCTATCTCCGCGAGGAGACATCAGATCTGCAAAAGTCATGGTTTTTTGGTCTTCGGGGAGGCGGGGGAACAGGAATATGTGTTTGTTTTTCGAATTTGAGCTCTATCTGCAATGGGCACTTTTCAGGCTATAAGCAGATTTTCGTAACAAATGCAAGATATAACATGGGCTATCTCCGCAAGGAGACATCAGATCTGCAAAACCCATGGTTTTTTGGTCTTCGATGAGCCAGGGGAAAATGAATATGTGTTTTTTTTCGAATTTGAGCTCTATCTGCAATGGGCACTTTTCATGCTATAAGCAGTTTTTCCTAACAAATCCAAGATATAACATGGGCTATCTCCGCAAGGAGACATCAGATCTGCAGAAATCATGGTTTTTTGGTCTTCGCTTAGTCCCGGGAACATGAATATGTGTTTGTTTTTCGAATTTGAGCTCTATCTGCAATGGGCACTTTTCATGCTATAAGCAGTTTTTTCTAACAAATGCAAGATATAACGTGGGCTATCTCCGCAAGGAGACATCAGATCTGCAAAAGTCATGGTTTTTTGGTCTTCGGTGAGCTGGGCGAACATGAATATGTGTTTGTTATTCGAATTTGAGCTCTATCTGCAATGGGCACTTTTCATGCTATAAGCAGATTTTCCTAACAAATGCAAGATATAAGATGGGCTATCTCCGCAAGGAGACATCAGATCTGCAAAACCCATGGTTTTTTGTCTTCGGTGAGCCAGGGGAACATGAATATGTGTTTGTTTTTCGAATTTGAGCTCTATCTGCAATGGGCACTTTTCATGCTATAAGCAGTTTTTCCTAAAAAATGCAAGATATAACATAGGCTATCTCCGCAAGGAGACATCAGATCTGCAAAAATCATGGTTTTTTGGTCTTCGGGGAGGCGGGGGAACAGGAATATGTGTTTGTTTTTCGAATTTGAGCTCTATCTGCAATGGGCACTTTTCAGGCTATAAGCAGATTTTCGTAACAAATGCAAGATATAACATGGGCTATCTCCGCAAGGAGACATCAGATCTGCAAAACCCATGGTTTTTTGGTCTTCGATGAGCCAGGGGAAAATGAATATGTGTTTTTTTTCGAATTTGAGCTCTATCTGCAATGGGCACTTTTCATGCTATAAGCAGTTTTTCCTAACAAATCCAAGATATAACATGGGCTATCTCCGCAAGGAGACATCAGATCTGCAGAAATCATGGTTTTTTGGTCTTCGCTTAGTCCCGGGAACATGAATATGTGTTTGTTTTTCGAATTTGAGCTCTATCTGCAATGGGCACTTTTCATGCTATAAGCAGTTTTTTCTAACAAATGCAAGATATAACGTGGGCTATCTCCGCAAGGAGACATCAGATCTGCAAAAGTCATGGTTTTTTGGTCTTCGGTGAGCTGGGCGAACATGAATATGTGTTTGTTATTCGAATTTGAGCTCTATCTGCAATGGGCACTTTTCATGCTATAAGCAGATTTTCCTAACAAATGCAAGATATAAGATGGGCTATCTCCGCAAGGAGACATCAGATCTGCAAAACCCATGGTTTTTTGTCTTCGGTGAGCCAGGGGAACATGAATATGTGTTTGTTTTTCGAATTTGAGCTCTATCTGCAATGGGCACTTTTCATGCTATAAGCAGTTTTTCCTAAAAAATGCAAGATATAACATAGGCTATCTCCGCAAGGAGACATCAGATCTGCAAAAATCATGGTTTTTTGGTCTTCGGGGAGGCGGGGGAACAGGAATATGTGTTTGTTTTTCGAATTTGAGCTCTATCTGCAATGGGCACTTTTCAGGCTATAAGCAGATTTTCGTAACAAATGCAAGATATAACATGGGCTATCTCCGCAAGGAGACATCAGATCTGCAAAACCCATGGTTTTTTGGTCTTCGATGAGCCAGGGGAAAATGAATATGTGTTTTTTTTCGAATTTGAGCTCTATCTGCAATGGGCAGTTTTCATGCTATAAGCAGATTTTCCTAACAAATGCAAGATATAACATGGGCTATCTCCGCAAGGAGACATCAGATCTTGAAAAGTCATGGTTTTTTGGTCTTCGGTGAGCTGGGGGAAAATGAATATGTGTTTGTTTTTCGAATTTGAGCTCTATCTGCAATGGGCACTTTTCATGCTATAAGCAGTTTTTCCTAACAAATGCAAGATATAACATGGGCTATCTCCGCAAGGAGACATCAGATCTGCAGAAATCATGGTTTTTTGGTCTTCGGTGAGCTGGGGGAACATGAATATGTGTTTGTTATTCGAATTTGAGCTCTATCTGCAATGGGCACTTTTCATGCTATAAGCTGATTTTCCTAACAAATCCAAGATATTACATGGGCTATCTCCGCGAGGAGACATCAGATCTGCAAAAGTCATGGTTTTTTGGTCTTCGGGGAGGCGGGGGAACAGGAATATGTGTTTGTTTTTCGAATTTGAGCTCTATCTGCAATGGGCACTTTTCAGGCTATAAGCAGATTTTCGTAACAAATGCAAGATATAACATGGGCTATCTCCGCAAGGAGACATCAGATCTGCAAAACCCATGGTTTTTTGGTCTTCGATGAGCCAGGGGAAAATGAATATGTGTTTTTTTTCGAATTTGAGCTCTATCTGCAATGGGCACTTTTCATGCTATAAGCAGTTTTTCCTAACAAATCCAAGATATAACATGGGCTATCTCCGCAAGGAGACATCAGATCTGCAGAAATCATGGTTTTTTGGTCTTCGCTTAGTCCCGGGAACATGAATATGTGTTTGTTTTTCGAATTTGAGCTCTATCTGCAATGGGCACTTTTCATGCTATAAGCAGTTTTTTCTAACAAATGCAAGATATAACGTGGGCTATCTCCGCAAGGAGACATCAGATCTGCAAAAGTCATGGTTTTTTGGTCTTCGGTGAGCTGGGCGAACATGAATATGTGTTTGTTATTCGAATTTGAGCTCTATCTGCAATGGGCACTTTTCATGCTATAAGCAGATTTTCCTAACAAATGCAAGATATAAGATGGGCTATCTCCGCAAGGAGACATCAGATCTGCAAAACCCATGGTTTTTTGTCTTCGGTGAGCCAGGGGAACATGAATATGTGTTTGTTTTTCGAATTTGAGCTCTATCTGCAATGGGCACTTTTCATGCTATAAGCAGTTTTTCCTAAAAAATGCAAGATATAACATAGGCTATCTCCGCAAGGAGACATCAGATCTGCAAAAATCATGGTTTTTTGGTCTTCGGGGAGGCGGGGGAACAGGAATATGTGTTTGTTTTTCGAATTTGAGCTCTATCTGCAATGGGCACTTTTCAGGCTATAAGCAGATTTTCGTAACAAATGCAAGATATAACATGGGCTATCTCCGCAAGGAGACATCAGATCTGCAAAACCCATGGTTTTTTGGTCTTCGATGAGCCAGGGGAAAATGAATATGTGTTTTTTTTCGAATTTGAGCTCTATCTGCAATGGGCACTTTTCATGCTATAAGCAGTTTTTCCTAACAAATCCAAGATATAACATGGGCTATCTCCGCAAGGAGACATCAGATCTGCAGAAATCATGGTTTTTTGGTCTTCGCTTAGTCCCGGGAACATGAATATGTGTTTGTTTTTCGAATTTGAGCTCTATCTGCAATGGGCACTTTTCATGCTATAAGCAGTTTTTTCTAACAAATGCAAGATATAACGTGGGCTATCTCCGCAAGGAGACATCAGATCTGCAAAAGTCATGGTTTTTTGGTCTTCGGTGAGCTGGGCGAACATGAATATGTGTTTGTTATTCGAATTTGAGCTCTATCTGCAATGGGCACTTTTCATGCTATAAGCAGATTTTCCTAACAAATGCAAGATATAAGATGGGCTATCTCCGCAAGGAGACATCAGATCTGCAAAACCCATGGTTTTTTGTCTTCGGTGAGCCAGGGGAACATGAATATGTGTTTGTTTTTCGAATTTGAGCTCTATCTGCAATGGGCACTTTTCATGCTATAAGCAGTTTTTCCTAAAAAATGCAAGATATAACATAGGCTATCTCCGCAAGGAGACATCAGATCTGCAAAAATCATGGTTTTTTGGTCTTCGGGGAGGCGGGGGAACAGGAATATGTGTTTGTTTTTCGAATTTGAGCTCTATCTGCAATGGGCACTTTTCAGGCTATAAGCAGATTTTCGTAACAAATGCAAGATATAACATGGGCTATCTCCGCAAGGAGACATCAGATCTGCAAAACCCATGGTTTTTTGGTCTTCGATGAGCCAGGGGAAAATGAATATGTGTTTTTTTTCGAATTTGAGCTCTATCTGCAATGGGCACTTTTCATGCTATAAGCAGATTTTCCTAACAAATGCAAGATATAACATGGGCTATCTCCGCAAGGAGACATCAGATCTTGAAAAGTCATGGTTTTTTGGTCTTCGGTGAGCTGGGGGAACATGAATATGTGTTTGTTTTTCGAATTTGAGCTCTATCTGCAATGGGCACTTTTCATGCTATAAGCAGTTTTTCCTAACAAATGCAAGATATAACGTGGGCTATCTCCGCAAGGAGACATCAGATCTGCAAAAGTCATGGTTTTTTGGTCTTCGGTGAGCTGGGCGAACATGAATATGTGTTTGTTATTCGAATTTGAGCTCTATCTGCAATGGGCACTTTTCATGCTATAAGCAGATTTTCCTAACAAATGCAAGATATAAGATGGGCTATCTCCGCAAGGAGACATCAGATCTGCAAAACCCATGGTTTTTTGTCTTCGGTGAGCCAGGGGAACAGGAATATGTGTTTGTTTTTCGAATTTGAGCTCTATCTGCAATGGGCACTTTTCAGGCTATAAGCAGATTTTCGTAACAAATGCAAGATATAACATGGGCTATCTCCGCAAGGAGACATCAGATCTGCAAAACCCATGGTTTTTTGGTCTTCGATGAGCCAGGGGAAAATGAATATGTGTTTTTTTTCGAATTTGAGCTCTATCTGCAATGGGCACTTTTCATGCTATAAGCAGTTTTTCCTAACAAATCCAAGATATAACATGGGCTATCTCCGCAAGGAGACATCAGATCTGCAGAAATCATGGTTTTTTGGTCTTCGCTTAGTCCCGGGAACATGAATATGTGTTTGTTTTTCGAATTTGAGCTCTATCTGCAATGGGCACTTTTCATGCTATAAGCAGTTTTTTCTAACAAATGCAAGATATAACGTGGGCTATCTCCGCAAGGAGACATCAGATCTGCAAAAGTCATGATTTTTTGGTCTTCGGTGAGCTGGGCGAACATGAATATGTGTTTGTTATTCGAATTTGAGCTCTATCTGCAATGGGCACTTTTCATGCTATAGGCAGTTTTTCCTAACAAATGCAAGACATAACATAGGCTATCTCCGCAAGGAGACATCAGATCTGCAAAAATCATGGTTTTTTGGTCTTCGGGGAGGCGGGGGAACAGGAATATGTGTTTGTTTTTCGAATTTGAGCTCTATCTGCAATGGGCACTTTTCAGGCTATAAGCAGATTTTCGTAACAAATGCAAGATATAACATGGGCTATCTCCGCAAGGAGACATCAGATCTGCAAAACCCATGGTTTTTTGGTCTTCGATGAGCCAGGGGAAAATGAATATGTGTTTTTTTTCGAATTTGAGCTCTATCTGCAATGGGCACTTTTCATGCTATAAGCAGTTTTTCCTAACAAATCCAAGATATAACATGGGCTATCTCCGCAAGGAGACATCAGATCTGCAGAAATCATGGTTTTTTGGTCTTCGCTTAGTCCCGGGAACATGAATATGTGTTTGTTTTTCGAATTTGAGCTCTATCTGCAATGGGCACTTTTCATGCTATAAGCAGTTTTTTCTAACAAATGCAAGATATAACGTGGGCTATCTCCGCAAGGAGACATCAGATCTGCAAAAGTCATGGTTTTTTGGTCTTCGGTGAGCTGGGCGAACATGAATATGTGTTTGTTATTCGAATTTGAGCTCTATCTGCAATGGGCACTTTTCATGCTATAAGCAGTTTTTCCTAACAAATGCAAGATATAACATGGGCTATCTCCGCGAGGAGACATCAGATCTGCAAAAGTCATGGTTTTTTGGTCTTCGGGGAGGCGGGGGAACAGGAATATGTGTTTGTTTTTCGAATTTGAGCTCTATCTGCAATGGGCACTTTTCAGGCTATAAGCAGATTTTCGTAACAAATGCAAGATATAACATGGGCTATCTCCGCAAGGAGACATCAGATCTGCAAAACCATGGTTTTTTGGTCTTCGGTGAGCCGGGGGAACATGAATATGTGTTTGTTTTTCGAATTTGAGCTCTATCAGCAATGGGCAGTTTTCATGCTATAAGCAGATTTTCCTAACAAATGCAAGATATAACATGGGCTATCTCCGCAAGGAGACATCAGATCTGCAAAACTCATGGTTTTTTCGTCTTTGGAGAGCTGGGGGAACATGAATATGTGTTTGTTATTCGAATTTGAGCTCTATCTGCAATGGGCACTTTTCATGCTATAAGCAGTTTTTCCTAACAAATGCAAGATATAACATGGGCTATCTCCGCAAGGAGACATCAGATCTGCAAAACCATGGTTTTTTGGTCTTCGGTGAGCCGGGGGAACATGAATATGTGTTTGTTTTTCGAATTTGAGCTCTATCTGCAATGGGCAGTTTTCATGCTATAAGCAGATTTTCCTAACAAATGCAAGATATAACATGGGCTATCTCCGCAAGGAGACATCAGATCTTGAAAAGTCATGGTTTTTTGGTCTTCGGTGAGCTGGGGGAAAATGAATATGTGTTTGTTTTTCGAATTTGAGCTCTATCTGCAATGGGCACTTTTCATGCTATAAGCAGTTTTTCCTAACAAATGCAAGATATAACATGGGCTATCTCCGCAAGGAGACATCAGATCTGCAGAAATCATGGTTTTTTGGTCTTCGGTGAGCTGGGGGAACATGAATATGTGTTTGTTATTCGAATTTGAGCTCTATCTGCAATGGGCACTTTTCATGCTATAAGCTGATTTTCCTAACAAATCCAAGATATTACATGGGCTATCTCCGCGAGGAGACATCAGATCTGCAAAAGTCATGGTTTTTTGGTCTTCGGGGAGGCGGGGGAACAGGAATATGTGTTTGTTTTTCGAATTTGAGCTCTATCTGCAATGGGCACTTTTCAGGCTATAAGCAGATTTTCGTAACAAATGCAAGATATAACATGGGCTATCTCCGCAAGGAGACATCAGATCTGCAAAACCCATGGTTTTTTGGTCTTCGATGAGCCAGGGGAAAATGAATATGTGTTTTTTTTCGAATTTGAGCTCTATCTGCAATGGGCACTTTTCATGCTATAAGCAGTTTTTCCTAACAAATCCAAGATATAACATGGGCTATCTCCGCAAGGAGACATCAGATCTGCAGAAATCATGGTTTTTTGGTCTTCGCTTAGTCCCGGGAACATGAATATGTGTTTATTTTTCGAATTTGAGCTCTATCTGCAATGGGCACTTTTCATGCTATAAGCAGTTTTTTCTAACAAATGCAAGATATAACGTGGGCTATCTCCGCAAGGAGACATCAGATCTGCAAAAGTCATGGTTTTTTGGTCTTCGGTGAGCTGGGCGAACATGAATATGTGTTTGTTATTCGAATTTGAGCTCTATCTGCAATGGGCACTTTTCATGCTATAAGCAGATTTTCCTAACAAATGCAAGATATAAGATGGGCTATCTCCGCAAGGAGACATCAGATCTGCAAAACCCATGGTTTTTTGTCTTCGGTGAGCCAGGGGAACATGAATATGTGTTTGTTTTTCGAATTTGAGCTCTATCTGCAATGGGCACTTTTCATGCTATAAGCAGTTTTTCCTAAAAAATGCAAGATATAACATAGGCTATCTCCGCAAGGAGACATCAGATCTGCAAAAATCATGGTTTTTTGGTCTTCGGGGAGGCGGGGGAACAGGAATATGTGTTTGTTTTTCGAATTTGAGCTCTATCTGCAATGGGCACTTTTCAGGCTATAAGCAGATTTTCGTAACAAATGCAAGATATAACATGGGCTATCTCCGCAAGGAGACATCAGATCTGCAAAACCCATGGTTTTTTGGTCTTCGATGAGCCAGGGGAAAATGAATATGTGTTTTTTTTCGAATTTGAGCTCTATCTGCAATGGGCACTTTTCATGCTATAAGCAGTTTTTCCTAACAAATCCAAGATATAACATGGGCTATCTCCGCAAGGAGACATCAGATCTGCAGAAATCATGGTTTTTTGGTCTTCGCTTAGTCCCGGGAACATGAATATGTGTTTGTTTTTCGAATTTGAGCTCTATCTGCAATGGGCACTTTTCATGCTATAAGCAGTTTTTTCTAACAAATGCAAGATATAACGTGGGCTATCTCCGCAAGGAGACATCAGATCTGCAAAAGTCATGGTTTTTTGGTCTTCGGTGAGCTGGGCGAACATGAATATGTGTTTGTTATTCGAATTTGAGCTCTATCTGCAATGGGCACTTTTCATGCTATAAGCAGATTTTCCTAACAAATGCAAGATATAAGATGGGCTATCTCCGCAAGGAGACATCAGATCTGCAAAACCCATGGTTTTTTGTCTTCGGTGAGCCAGGGGAACAGGAATATGTGTTTGTTTTTCGAATTTGAGCTCTATCTGCAATGGGCACTTTTCAGGCTATAAGCAGATTTTCGTAACAAATGCAAGATATAACATGGGCTATCTCCGCAAGGAGACATCAGATCTGCAAAACCCATGGTTTTTTGGTCTTCGATGAGCCAGGGGAAAATGAATATGTGTTTTTTTTCGAATTTGAGCTCTATCTGCAATGGGCACTTTTCATGCTATAAGCAGTTTTTCCTAACAAATCCAAGATATAACATGGGCTATCTCCGCAAGGAGACATCAGATCTGCAGAAATCATGGTTTTTTGGTCTTCGCTTAGTCCCGGGAACATGAATATGTGTTTGTTTTTCGAATTTGAGCTCTATCTGCAATGGGCACTTTTCATGCTATAAGCAGTTTTTTCTAACAAATGCAAGATATAACGTGGGCTATCTCCGCAAGGAGACATCAGATCTGCAAAAGTCATGATTTTTTGGTCTTCGGTGAGCTGGGCGAACATGAATATGTGTTTGTTATTCGAATTTGAGCTCTATCTGCAATGGGCACTTTTCATGCTATAGGCAGTTTTTCCTAACAAATGCAAGATATAACATAGGCTATCTCCGCAAGGAGACATCAGATCTGCAAAAATCATGGTTTTTTGGTCTTCGGGGAGGCGGGGGAACAGGAATATGTGTTTGTTTTTCGAATTTGAGCTCTATCTGCAATGGGCACTTTTCAGGCTATAAGCAGATTTTCGTAACAAATGCAAGATATAACATGGGCTATCTCCGCAAGGAGACATCAGATCTGCAAAACCCATGGTTTTTTGGTCTTCGATGAGCCAGGGGAAAATGAATATGTGTTTTTTTTCGAATTTGAGCTCTATCTGCAATGGGCACTTTTCATGCTATAAGCAGTTTTTCCTAACAAATCCAAGATATAACATGGGCTATCTCCGCAAGGAGACATCAGATCTGCAGAAATCATGGTTTTTTGGTCTTCGCTTAGTCCCGGGAACATGAATATGTGTTTGTTTTTCGAATTTGAGCTCTATCTGCAATGGGCACTTTTCATGCTATAAGCAGTTTTTTCTAACAAATGCAAGATATAACGTGGGCTATCTCCGCAAGGAGACATCAGATCTGCAAAAGTCATGGTTTTTTGGTCTTCGGTGAGCTGGGCGAACATGAATATGTGTTTGTTATTCGAATTTGAGCTCTATCTGCAATGGGCACTTTTCATGCTATAAGCAGATTTTCCTAACAAATGCAAGATATAAGATGGGCTATCTCCGCAAGGAGACATCAGATCTGCAAAACCCATGGTTTTTTGTCTTCGGTGAGCCAGGGGAACATGAATATGTGTTTGTTTTTCGAATTTGAGCTCTATCTGCAATGGGCACTTTTCATGCTATAAGCAGTTTTTCCTAACAAATGCAAGATATAACATAGGCTATCTCCGCAAGGAGACATCAGATCTGCAAAAATCATGGTTTTTTGGTCTTCGGGGAGGCGGGGGAACAGGAATATGTGTTTGTTTTTCGAATTTGAGCTCTATCTGCAATGGGCACTTTTCAGGCTATAAGCAGATTTTCGTAACAAATGCAAGATATAACATGGGCTATCTCCGCAAGGAGACATCAGATCTGCAAAACCCATGGTTTTTTGGTCTTCGATGAGCCAGGGGAAAATGAATATGTGTTTTTTTTCGAATTTGAGCTCTATCTGCAATGGGCACTTTTCATGCTATAAGCAGTTTTTCCTAACAAATCCAAGATATAACATGGGCTATCTCCGCAAGGAGACATCAGATCTGCAGAAATCATGGTTTTTTGGTCTTCGCTTAGTCCCGGGAACATGAATATGTGTTTGTTTTTCGAATTTGAGCTCTATCTGCAATGGGCACTTTTCATGCTATAAGCAGTTTTTTCTAACAAATGCAAGATATAACGTGGGCTATCTCCGCAAGGAGACATCAGATCTGCAAAAGTCATGGTTTTTTGGTCTTCGGTGAGCTGGGCGAACATGAATATGTGTTTGTTATTCGAATTTGAGCTCTATCTGCAATGGGCACTTTTCATGCTATAAGCAGATTTTCCTAACAAATGCAAGATATAAGATGGGCTATCTCCGCAAGGAGACATCAGATCTGCAAAACCCATGGTTTTTTGTCTTCGGTGAGCCAGGGGAACATGAATATGTGTTTGTTTTTCGAATTTGAGCTCTATCTGCAATGGGCACTTTTCATGCTATAAGCAGTTTTTCCTAACAAATGCAAGATATAACATAGGCTATCTCCGCAAGGAGACATCAGATCTGCAAAAATCATGGTTTTTTGGTCTTCGGGGAGGCGGGGGAACAGGAATATGTGTTTGTTTTTCGAATTTGAGCTCTATCTGCAATGGGCACTTTTCAGGCTATAAGCAGATTTTCGTAACAAATGCAAGATATAACATGGGCTATCTCCGCAAGGAGACATCAGATCTGCAAAACCCATGGTTTTTTGGTCTTCGATGAGCCAGGGGAAAATGAATATGTGTTTTTTTTCGAATTTGAGCTCTATCTGCAATGGGCACTTTTCATGCTATAAGCAGTTTTTCCTAACAAATGCAAGATATAACATAGGCTATCTCCGCAAGGAGACATCAGATCTGCAGAAATCATGGTTTTTGGGTCTTCGGTGAGCTGGGGGAACATGAATATGTGTTTGTTATTCGAATTTGAGCTCTATCTGCAATGGGCACTTTTCATGCTATAAGCAGTTTTTCCTAACAAATGCAAGATATAACATGGGCTATCTCCGCAAGGAGACATCAGATCTGCAAAAGTCATGGTTTTTTGGTCTTCGCTTAGTCCCGGAACAAGAATATGTGTTTGTTTTTCGAATTTGAGCTCTATCTGCAATGGGCACTTTTCATGCTATAAGCAGTTTTTCCTAACAAATGCAAGATATAACATGGGCTATCTCCGCAAGGAGACATCAGATCTGCAAAACCATGGTTTTTTGGTCTTCGGTGAGCCGGGGGAACATGAATATGTGTTTGTTTTTCGAATTTGAGCTCTATCAGCAATGGGCAGTTTTCATCCTATAAGCATATTTTCCTAACAAATGCAAGATATAACATGGGCTATCTCCGCAAGGAGACATCAGATCTGCAAAACTCATGGTTTTTTCGTCTTTGGAGAGCTGGGGGAACATGAATATGTGTTTGTTATTCGAATTTGAGCTCTATCTGCAATGGGCACTTTTCATGCTATAAGCAGTTTTTCCTAACAAATGCAAGATATAACATGGGCTATCTCCGCAAGGAGACATCAGATCTGCAAAACCATGGTTTTTTGGTCTTCGGTGAGCCGGGGGAACATGAATATGTGTTTGTTTTTCGAATTTGAGCTCTATCTGCAATGGGCAGTTTTCATGCTATAAGCAGATTTTCCTAACAAATGCAAGATATAACATGGGCTATCTCCGCAAGGAGACATCAGATCTGCAAAACCCATGGCTTTTTGGTCTTCGGTGAGCTGGGGGAACATGAATATGTGTTTGTTTTTCGAATTTGAGCTCTATCTGCAATGGGCACTTTTCATGCTATAAGCAGTTTTTCCTAACAAATGCAAGATATAACATGGGCTATCTCCGCAAGGAGACATCAGATCTGCAGAAATCATGTTTTTTTGGTCTTCGGTGAGCTGGGGGAACATGAATATGTGTTTGTTATTCGAATTTGAGCTCTATCTGCAATGGGCACTTTTCATGCTATAAGCAGATTTTCCTAACAAATGCAAGATATAACATGGGCTATCTCCGCAAGGAGACATCAGATCTGCAAAACCCATGGTTTTTTGGTCTTCGATGAGCCAGGGGAAAATGAATATGTGTTTTTTTTTCGAATTTGAGCTCTATCTGCAATGGGCACTTTTCATGCTATAAGCAGTTTTTCCTAACAAATCCAAGATATAACATGGGCTATCTCCGCAAGGAGACATCAGATCTGCAGAAATCATGGTTTTTTGGTCTTCGCTTAGTCCCGGGAACATGAATATGTGTTTGTTTTTCGAATTTGAGCTCTATCTGCAATGGGCACTTTTCATGCTATAAGCAGATTTTCCTAACAAATGCAAGATATAAGATGGGCTATCTCCGCAAGGAGACATCAGATCTGCAAAACCCATGGTTTTTTGTCTTCGGTGAGCCAGGGGAACATGAATATGTGTTTGTTTTTCGAATTTGAGCTCTATCTGCAATGGGCACTTTTCATGCTATAAGCAGTTTTTCCTAACAAATGCAAGATATAACATGGGCTATCTCCGCAAGGAGACATCAGATCTGCAAAAGTCATGGTTTTTTGGTCTTCGCTTAGTCCCGGAACAAGAATATGTGTTTGTTTTTCGAATTTGAGCTCTATCTGCAATGGGCACTTTTCATGCTATAAGCAGTTTTTCCTAACAAATGCAAGATATAACATGGGCTATCTCCGCAAGGAGACATCAGATCTGCAAAACCATGGTTTTTTGGTCTTCGGTGAGCCGGGGGAACATGAATATGTGTTTGTTTTTCGAATTTGAGCTCTATCAGCAATGGGCAGTTTTCATGCTATAAGCAGATTTTCCTAACAAATGCAAGATATAACATGGGCTATCTCCGCAAGGAGACATCAGATCTGCAAAACTCATGGTTTTTTCGTCTTTGGAGAGCTGGGGGAACATGAATATGTGTTTGTTATTCGAATTTGAGCTCTATCTGCAATGGGCACTTTTCATGCTATAAGCAGTTTTTCCTAACAAATGCAAGATATAACATGGGCTATCTCCGCAAGGAGACATCAGATCTGCAAAACCATGGTTTTTTGGTCTTCGGTGAGCCGGGGGAACATGAATATGTGTTTGTTTTTCGAATTTGAGCTCTATCTGCAATGGGCAGTTTTCATGCTATAAGCAGATTTTCCTAACAAATGCAAGATATAACATGGGCTATCTCCGCAAGGAGACATCAGATCTGCAAAACCCATGGTTTTTTGGTCTTCGATGAGCCAGGGGAAAATGAATATGTGTTTTTTTTCGAATTTGAGCTCTATCTGCAATGGGCACTTTTCATGCTATAAGCAGTTTTTCCTAACAAATCCAAGATATAACATGGGCTATCTCCGCAAGGAGACATCAGATCTGCAGAAATCATGGTTTTTTGGTCTTCGCTTAGTCCCGGGAACATGAATATGTGTTTGTTTTTCGAATTTGAGCTCTATCTGCAATGGGCACTTTTCATGCTATAAGCAGTTTTTTCTAACAAATGCAAGATATAACGTGGGCTATCTCCGCAAGGAGACATCAGATCTGCAAAAGTCATGGTTTTTTGGTCTTCGGTGAGCTGGGCGAACATGAATATGTGTTTGTTATTCGAATTTGAGCTCTATCTGCAATGGGCACTTTTCATGCTATAAGCAGATTTTCCTAACAAATGCAAGATATAAGATGGGCTATCTCCGCAAGGAGACATCAGATCTGCAAAACCCATGGTTTTTTGTCTTCGGTGAGCCAGGGGAACATGAATATGTGTTTGTTTTTCGAATTTGAGCTCTATCTGCAATGGGCACTTTTCATGCTATAAGCAGTTTTTCCTAACAAATGCAAGATATAACATAGGCTATCTCCGCAAGGAGACATCAGATCTGCAAAAATCATGGTTTTTTGGTCTTCGGGGAGGCGGGGGAACAGGAATATGTGTTTGTTTTTCGAATTTGAGCTCTATCTGCAATGGGCACTTTTCAGGCTATAAGCAGATTTTCGTAACAAATGCAAGATATAACATGGGCTATCTCCGCAAGGAGACATCAGATCTGCAAAACCCATGGTTTTTTGGTCTTCGATGAGCCAGGGGAAAATGAATATGTGTTTTTTTTCGAATTTGAGCTCTATCTGCAATGGGCACTTTTCATGCTATAAGCAGTTTTTCCTAACAAATGCAAGATATAACATAGGCTATCTCCGCAAGGAGACATCAGATCTGCAGAAATCATGGTTTTTGGGTCTTCGGTGAGCTGGGGGAACATGAATATGTGTTTGTTATTCGAATTTGAGCTCTATCTGCAATGGGCACTTTTCATGCTATAAGCAGTTTTTCCTAACAAATGCAAGATATAACATGGGCTATCTCCGCAAGGAGACATCAGATCTGCAAAAGTCATGGTTTTTTGGTCTTCGCTTAGTCCCGGAACAAGAATATGTGTTTGTTTTTCGAATTTGAGCTCTATCTGCAATGGGCACTTTTCATGCTATAAGCAGTTTTTCCTAACAAATGCAAGATATAACATGGGCTATCTCCGCAAGGAGACATCAGATCTGCAAAACCATGGTTTTTTGGTCTTCGGTGAGCCGGGGGAACATGAATATGTGTTTGTTTTTCGAATTTGAGCTCTATCAGCAATGGGCAGTTTTCATCCTATAAGCATATTTTCCTAACAAATGCAAGATATAACATGGGCTATCTCCGCAAGGAGACATCAGATCTGCAAAACTCATGGTTTTTTCGTCTTTGGAGAGCTGGGGGAACATGAATATGTGTTTGTTATTCGAATTTGAGCTCTATCTGCAATGGGCACTTTTCATGCTATAAGCAGTTTTTCCTAACAAATGCAAGATATAACATGGGCTATCTCCGCAAGGAGACATCAGATCTGCAAAACCATGGTTTTTTGGTCTTCGGTGAGCCGGGGGAACATGAATATGTGTTTGTTTTTCGAATTTGAGCTCTATCTGCAATGGGCAGTTTTCATGCTATAAGCAGATTTTCCTAACAAATGCAAGATATAACATGGGCTATCTCCGCAAGGAGACATCAGATCTGCAAAACCCATGGCTTTTTGGTCTTCGGTGAGCTGGGGGAACATGAATATGTGTTTGTTTTTCGAATTTGAGCTCTATCTGCAATGGGCACTTTTCATGCTATAAGCAGTTTTTCCTAACAAATGCAAGATATAACATGGGCTATCTCCGCAAGGAGACATCAGATCTGCAGAAATCATGTTTTTTTGGTCTTCGGTGAGCTGGGGGAACATGAATATGTGTTTGTTATTCGAATTTGAGCTCTATCTGCAATGGGCACTTTTCATGCTATAAGCAGATTTTCCTAACAAATGCAAGATATAACATGGGCTATCTCCGCAAGGAGACATCAGATCTGCAAAACCCATGGTTTTTTGGTCTTCGATGAGCCAGGGGAAAATGAATATGTGTTTTTTTTTCGAATTTGAGCTCTATCTGCAATGGGCACTTTTCATGCTATAAGCAGTTTTTCCTAACAAATCCAAGATATAACATGGGCTATCTCCGCAAGGAGACATCAGATCTGCAGAAATCATGGTTTTTTGGTCTTCGCTTAGTCCCGGGAACATGAATATGTGTTTGTTTTTCGAATTTGAGCTCTATCTGCAATGGGCACTTTTCATGCTATAAGCAGATTTTCCTAACAAATGCAAGATATAAGATGGGCTATCTCCGCAAGGAGACATCAGATCTGCAAAACCCATGGTTTTTTGTCTTCGGTGAGCCAGGGGAACATGAATATGTGTTTGTTTTTCGAATTTGAGCTCTATCTGCAATGGGCACTTTTCATGCTATAAGCAGTTTTTCCTAACAAATGCAAGATATAACATGGGCTATCTCCGCAAGGAGACATCAGATCTGCAAAAGTCATGGTTTTTTGGTCTTCGCTTAGTCCCGGAACAAGAATATGTGTTTGTTTTTCGAATTTGAGCTCTATCTGCAATGGGCACTTTTCATGCTATAAGCAGTTTTTCCTAACAAATGCAAGATATAACATGGGCTATCTCCGCAAGGAGACATCAGATCTGCAAAACCATGGTTTTTTGGTCTTCGGTGAGCCGGGGGAACATGAATATGTGTTTGTTTTTCGAATTTGAGCTCTATCAGCAATGGGCAGTTTTCATGCTATAAGCAGATTTTCCTAACAAATGCAAGATATAACATGGGCTATCTCCGCAAGGAGACATCAGATCTGCAAAACTCATGGTTTTTTCGTCTTTGGAGAGCTGGGGGAACATGAATATGTGTTTGTTATTCGAATTTGAGCTCTATCTGCAATGGGCACTTTTCATGCTATAAGCAGTTTTTCCTAACAAATGCAAGATATAACATGGGCTATCTCCGCAAGGAGACATCAGATCTGCAAAACCATGGTTTTTTGGTCTTCGGTGAGCCGGGGGAACATGAATATGTGTTTGTTTTTCGAATTTGAGCTCTATCTGCAATGGGCAGTTTTCATGCTATAAGCAGATTTTCCTAACAAATGCAAGATATAACATGGGCTATCTCCGCAAGGAGACATCAGATCTGCAAAACCCATGGCTTTTTGGTCTTCGGTGAGCTGGGGGAACATGAATATGTGTTTGTTATTCGAATTTGAGCTCTATCTGCAATGGGCACTTTTCATGCTATAAGCAGTTTTTCCTAACAAATCCAAGATATAACATGGGCTATCTCCGCAAGGAGACATCAGATCTGCAGAAATCATGGTTTTTTGGTCTTCGCTTAGTCCCGGGAACATGAATATGTGTTTGTTTTTCGAATTTGAGCTCTATCTGCAATGGGCACTTTTCATGCTATAAGCAGATTTTCCTAACAAATGCAAGATATAAGATGGGCTATCTCCGCAAGGAGACATCAGATCTGCAAAACCCATGGTTTTTTGTCTTCGGTGAGCCAGGGGAACATGAATATGTGTTTGTTTTTCGAATTTGAGCTCTATCTGCAATGGGCACTTTTCATGCTATAAGCAGTTTTTCCTAACAAATGCAAGATATAACATGGGCTATCTCCGCAAGGAGACATCAGATCTGCAAAAGTCATGGTTTTTTGGTCTTCGCTTAGTCCCGGAACAAGAATATGTGTTTGTTTTTCGAATTTGAGCTCTATCTGCAATGGGCACTTTTCAGGCTATAAGCAGATTTTCGTAACAAATGCAAGATATAACATGGGCTATCTCCGCAAGGAGACATCAGATCTGCAAAACCCATGGTTTTTTGGTCTTCGATGAGCCAGGGGAAAATGAATATGTGTTTTTTTTCGAATTTGAGCTCTATCTGCAATGGGCACTTTTCATGCTATAAGCAGTTTTTCCTAACAAATCCAAGATATAACATGGGCTATCTCCGCAAGGAGACATCAGATCTGCAGAAATCATGGTTTTTTGGTCTTCGCTTAGTCCCGGGAACATGAATATGTGTTTGTTTTTCGAATTTGAGCTCTATCTGCAATGGGCACTTTTCATGCTATAAGCAGTTTTTTCTAACAAATGCAAGATATAACGTGGGCTATCTCCGCAAGGAGACATCAGATCTGCAAAAGTCATGGTTTTTTGGTCTTCGGTGAGCTGGGCGAACATGAATATGTGTTTGTTATTCGAATTTGAGCTCTATCTGCAATGGGCACTTTTCATGCTATAAGCAGTTTTTCCTAACAAATGCAAGATATAACATGGGCTATCTCCGCGAGGAGACATCAGATCTGCAAAAGTCATGGTTCTTTGGTCTTCGGGGAGGCGGGGGAACAGGAATATGTGTTTGTTTTTCGAATTTGAGCTCTATCTGCAATGGGCACTTTTCAGGCTATAAGCAGATTTTCGTAACAAATGCAAGATATAACATTGGCTATCTCCGCAAGGAGACATCAGATCTGCAAAACCATGGTTTTTTGGTCTTCGGTGAGCCGGGGGAACATGAATATGTGTTTGTTTTTCGAATTTGAGCTCTATCAGCAATGGGCAGTTTTCATGCTATAAGCAGATTTTCCTAACAAATGCAAGATATAACATGGGCTATCTCCGCAAGGAGACATCAGATCTGCAAAACTCATGGTTTTTTCGTCTTTGGAGAGCTGGGGGAACATGAATATGTGTTTGTTATTCGAATTTGAGCTCTATCTGCAATGGGCACTTTTCATGCTATAAGCAGTTTTTCCTAACAAATGCAAGATATAACATGGGCTATCTCCGCAAGGAGACATCAGATCTGCAAAACCATGGTTTTTTGGTCTTCGGTGAGCCGGGGGAACATGAATATGTGTTTGTTTTTCGAATTTGAGCTCTATCTGCAATGGGCAGTTTTCATGCTATAAGCAGATTTTCCTAACAAATGCAAGATATAACATGGGCTATCTCCGCAAGGAGACATCAGATCTTGAAAAGTCATGGTTTTTTGGTCTTCGGTGAGCTGGGGGAAAATGAATATGTGTTTGTTTTTCGAATTTGAGCTCTATCTGCAATGGGCACTTTTCATGCTATAAGCAGTTTTTCCTAACAAATGCAAGATATAACATGGGCTATCTCCGCAAGGAGACATCAGATCTGCAGAAATCATGGTTTTTTGGTCTTCGGTGAGCTGGGGGAACATGAATATGTGTTTGTTATTCGAATTTGAGCTCTATCTGCAATGGGCACTTTTCATGCTATAAGCTGATTTTCCTAACAAATCCAAGATATTACATGGGCTATCTCCGCGAGGAGACATCAGATCTGCAAAAGTCATGGTTTTTTGGTCTTCGGGGAGGCGGGGGAACAGGAATATGTGTTTGTTTTTCGAATTTGAGCTCTATCTGCAATGGGCACTTTTCAGGCTATAAGCAGATTTTCGTAACAAATGCAAGATATAACATGGGCTATCTCCGCAAGGAGACATCAGATCTGCAAAACCCATGGTTTTTTGGTCTTCGATGAGCCAGGGGAAAATGAATATGTGTTTTTTTTCGAATTTGAGCTCTATCTGCAATGGGCACTTTTCATGCTATAAGCAGTTTTTCCTAACAAATCCAAGATATAACATGGGCTATCTCCGCAAGGAGACATCAGATCTGCAGAAATCATGGTTTTTTGGTCTTCGCTTAGTCCCGGGAACATGAATATGTGTTTATTTTTCGAATTTGAGCTCTATCTGCAATGGGCACTTTTCATGCTATAAGCAGTTTTTTCTAACAAATGCAAGATATAACGTGGGCTATCTCCGCAAGGAGACATCAGATCTGCAAAAGTCATGGTTTTTTGGTCTTCGGTGAGCTGGGCGAACATGAATATGTGTTTGTTATTCGAATTTGAGCTCTATCTGCAATGGGCACTTTTCATGCTATAAGCAGATTTTCCTAACAAATGCAAGATATAAGATGGGCTATCTCCGCAAGGAGACATCAGATCTGCAAAACCCATGGTTTTTTGTCTTCGGTGAGCCAGGGGAACATGAATATGTGTTTGTTTTTCGAATTTGAGCTCTATCTGCAATGGGCACTTTTCATGCTATAAGCAGTTTTTCCTAAAAAATGCAAGATATAACATAGGCTATCTCCGCAAGGAGACATCAGATCTGCAAAAATCATGGTTTTTTGGTCTTCGGGGAGGCGGGGGAACAGGAATATGTGTTTGTTTTTCGAATTTGAGCTCTATCTGCAATGGGCACTTTTCAGGCTATAAGCAGATTTTCGTAACAAATGCAAGATATAACATGGGCTATCTCCGCAAGGAGACATCAGATCTGCAAAACCCATGGTTTTTTGGTCTTCGATGAGCCAGGGGAAAATGAATATGTGTTTGTTTTTCGAATTTGAGCTCTATCTGCAATGGGCACTTTTCATGCTATAAGCAGTTTTTCCTAACAAATCCAAGATATAACATGGGCTATCTCCGCAAGGAGACATCAGATCTGCAGAAATCATGGTTTTTTGGTCTTCGCTTAGTCCCGGGAACATGAATATGTGTTTGTTTTTCGAATTTGAGCTCTATCTGCAATGGGCACTTTTCATGCTATAAGCAGTTTTTTCTAACAAATGCAAGATATAACGTGGGCTATCTCCGCAAGGAGACATCAGATCTGCAAAAGTCATGGTTTTTTGGTCTTCGGTGAGCTGGGCGAACATGAATATGTGTTTGTTATTCGAATTTGAGCTCTATCTGCAATGGGCACTTTTCATGCTATAAGCAGATTTTCCTAACAAATGCAAGATATAAGATGGGCTATCTCCGCAAGGAGACATCAGATCTGCAAAACCCATGGTTTTTTGTCTTCGGTGAGCCAGGGGAACAGGAATATGTGTTTGTTTTTCGAATTTGAGCTCTATCTGCAATGGGCACTTTTCAGGCTATAAGCAGATTTTCGTAACAAATGCAAGATATAACGTGGGCTATCTCCGCAAGGAGACATCAGATCTGCAAAACCCATGGTTTTTTGGTCTTCGATGAGCCAGGGGAAAATGAATATGTGTTTTTTTTCGAATTTGAGCTCTATCTGCAATGGGCACTTTTCATGCTATAAGCAGTTTTTCCTAACAAATCCAAGATATAACATGGGCTATCTCCGCAAGGAGACATCAGATCTGCAGAAATCATGGTTTTTTGGTCTTCGCTTAGTCCCGGGAACATGAATATGTGTTTGTTTTTCGAATTTGAGCTCTATCTGCAATGGGCACTTTTCATGCTATAAGCAGTTTTTTCTAACAAATGCAAGATATAACGTGGGCTATCTCCGCAAGGAGACATCAGATCTGCAAAAGTCATGATTTTTTGGTCTTCGGTGAGCTGGGCGAACATGAATATGTGTTTGTTATTCGAATTTGAGCTCTATCTGCAATGGGCACTTTTCATGCTATAGGCAGTTTTTCCTAACAAATGCAAGATATAACATAGGCTATCTCCGCAAGGAGACATCAGATCTGCAAAAATCATGGTTTTTTGGTCTTCGGGGAGGCGGGGGAACAGGAATATGTGTTTGTTTTTCGAATTTGAGCTCTATCTGCAATGGGCACTTTTCAGGCTATAAGCAGATTTTCGTAACAAATGCAAGATATAACATGGGCTATCTCCGCAAGGAGACATCAGATCTGCAAAACCCATGGTTTTTTGGTCTTCGATGAGCCAGGGGAAAATGAATATGTGTTTTTTTTCGAATTTGAGCTCTATCTGCAATGGGCACTTTTCATGCTATAAGCAGTTTTTCCTAACAAATCCAAGATATAACATGGGCTATCTCCGCAAGGAGACATCAGATCTGCAGAAATCATGGTTTTTTGGTCTTCGCTTAGTCCCGGGAACATGAATATGTGTTTGTTTTTCGAATTTGAGCTCTATCTGCAATGGGCACTTTTCATGCTATAAGCAGTTTTTTCTAACAAATGCAAGATATAACGTGGGCTATCTCCGCAAGGAGACATCAGATCTGCAAAAGTCATGGTTTTTTGGTCTTCGGTGAGCTGGGCGAACATGAATATGTGTTTGTTATTCGAATTTGAGCTCTATCTGCAATGGGCACTTTTCATGCTATAAGCAGATTTTCCTAACAAATGCAAGATATAAGATGGGCTATCTCCGCAAGGAGACATCAGATCTGCAAAACCCATGGTTTTTTGTCTTCGGTGAGCCAGGGGAACATGAATATGTGTTTGTTTTTCGAATTTGAGCTCTATCTGCAATGGGCACTTTTCATGCTATAAGCAGTTTTTCCTAACAAATGCAAGATATAACATAGGCTATCTCCGCAAGGAGACATCAGATCTGCAAAAATCATGGTTTTTTGGTCTTCGGGGAGGCGGGGGAACAGGAATATGTGTTTGTTTTTCGAATTTGAGCTCTATCTGCAATGGGCACTTTTCAGGCTATAAGCAGATTTTCGTAACAAATGCAAGATATAACATGGGCTATCTCCGCAAGGAGACATCAGATCTGCAAAACCCATGGTTTTTTGGTCTTCGATGAGCCAGGGGAAAATGAATATGTGTTTTTTTTCGAATTTGAGCTCTATCTGCAATGGGCACTTTTCATGCTATAAGCAGTTTTTCCTAACAAATCCAAGATATAACATGGGCTATCTCCGCAAGGAGACATCAGATCTGCAGAAATCATGGTTTTTTGGTCTTCGCTTAGTCCCGGGAACATGAATATGTGTTTGTTTTTCGAATTTGAGCTCTATCTGCAATGGGCACTTTTCATGCTATAAGCAGTTTTTTCTAACAAATGCAAGATATAACGTGGGCTATCTCCGCAAGGAGACATCAGATCTGCAAAAGTCATGGTTTTTTGGTCTTCGGTGAGCTGGGCGAACATGAATATGTGTTTGTTATTCGAATTTGAGCTCTATCTGCAATGGGCACTTTTCATGCTATAAGCAGATTTTCCTAACAAATGCAAGATATAAGATGGGCTATCTCCGCAAGGAGACATCAGATCTGCAAAACCCATGGTTTTTTGTCTTCGGTGAGCCAGGGGAACATGAATATGTGTTTGTTTTTCGAATTTGAGCTCTATCTGCAATGGGCACTTTTCATGCTATAAGCAGTTTTTCCTAACAAATGCAAGATATAACATAGGCTATCTCCGCAAGGAGACATCAGATCTGCAAAAATCATGGTTTTTTGGTCTTCGGGGAGGCGGGGGAACAGGAATATGTGTTTGTTTTTCGAATTTGAGCTCTATCTGCAATGGGCACTTTTCAGGCTATAAGCAGATTTTCGTAACAAATGCAAGATATAACATGGGCTATCTCCGCAAGGAGACATCAGATCTGCAAAACCCATGGTTTTTTGGTCTTCGATGAGCCAGGGGAAAATGAATATGTGTTTTTTTTCGAATTTGAGCTCTATCTGCAATGGGCACTTTTCATGCTATAAGCAGTTTTTCCTAACAAATGCAAGATATAACATAGGCTATCTCCGCAAGGAGACATCAGATCTGCAGAAATCATGGTTTTTGGGTCTTCGGTGAGCTGGGGGAACATGAATATGTGTTTGTTATTCGAATTTGAGCTCTATCTGCAATGGGCACTTTTCATGCTATAAGCAGTTTTTCCTAACAAATGCAAGATATAACATGGGCTATCTCCGCAAGGAGACATCAGATCTGCAAAAGTCATGGTTTTTTGGTCTTCGCTTAGTCCCGGAACAAGAATATGTGTTTGTTTTTCGAATTTGAGCTCTATCTGCAATGGGCACTTTTCATGCTATAAGCAGTTTTTCCTAACAAATGCAAGATATAACATGGGCTATCTCCGCAAGGAGACATCAGATCTGCAAAACCATGGTTTTTTGGTCTTCGGTGAGCCGGGGGAACATGAATATGTGTTTGTTTTTCGAATTTGAGCTCTATCAGCAATGGGCAGTTTTCATCCTATAAGCATATTTTCCTAACAAATGCAAGATATAACATGGGCTATCTCCGCAAGGAGACATCAGATCTGCAAAACTCATGGTTTTTTCGTCTTTGGAGAGCTGGGGGAACATGAATATGTGTTTGTTATTCGAATTTGAGCTCTATCTGCAATGGGCACTTTTCATGCTATAAGCAGTTTTTCCTAACAAATGCAAGATATAACATGGGCTATCTCCGCAAGGAGACATCAGATCTGCAAAACCATGGTTTTTTGGTCTTCGGTGAGCCGGGGGAACATGAATATGTGTTTGTTTTTCGAATTTGAGCTCTATCTGCAATGGGCAGTTTTCATGCTATAAGCAGATTTTCCTAACAAATGCAAGATATAACATGGGCTATCTCCGCAAGGAGACATCAGATCTGCAAAACCCATGGCTTTTTGGTCTTCGGTGAGCTGGGGGAACATGAATATGTGTTTGTTTTTCGAATTTGAGCTCTATCTGCAATGGGCACTTTTCATGCTATAAGCAGTTTTTCCTAACAAATGCAAGATATAACATGGGCTATCTCCGCAAGGAGACATCAGATCTGCAGAAATCATGTTTTTTTGGTCTTCGGTGAGCTGGGGGAACATGAATATGTGTTTGTTATTCGAATTTGAGCTCTATCTGCAATGGGCACTTTTCATGCTATAAGCAGATTTTCCTAACAAATGCAAGATATAACATGGGCTATCTCCGCAAGGAGACATCAGATCTGCAAAACCCATGGTTTTTTGGTCTTCGATGAGCCAGGGGAAAATGAATATGTGTTTTTTTTTCGAATTTGAGCTCTATCTGCAATGGGCACTTTTCATGCTATAAGCAGTTTTTCCTAACAAATCCAAGATATAACATGGGCTATCTCCGCAAGGAGACATCAGATCTGCAGAAATCATGGTTTTTTGGTCTTCGCTTAGTCCCAGGAACATGAATATGTGTTTGTTTTTCGAATTTGAGCTCTATCTGCAATGGGCACTTTTCATGCTATAAGCAGATTTTCCTAACAAATGCAAGATATAAGATGGGCTATCTCCGCAAGGAGACATCAGATCTGCAAAACCCATGGTTTTTTGTCTTCGGTGAGCCAGGGGAACATGAATATGTGTTTGTTTTTCGAATTTGAGCTCTATCTGCAATGGGCACTTTTCATGCTATAAGCAGTTTTTCCTAACAAATGCAAGATATAACATGGGCTATCTCCGCAAGGAGACATCAGATCTGCAAAAGTCATGGTTTTTTGGTCTTCGCTTAGTCCCGGAACAAGAATATGTGTTTGTTTTTCGAATTTGAGCTCTATCTGCAATGGGCACTTTTCATGCTATAAGCAGTTTTTCCTAACAAATGCAAGATATAACATGGGCTATCTCCGCAAGGAGACATCAGATCTGCAAAACCATGGTTTTTTGGTCTTCGGTGAGCCGGGGGAACATGAATATGTGTTTGTTTTTCGAATTTGAGCTCTATCAGCAATGGGCAGTTTTCATGCTATAAGCAGATTTTCCTAACAAATGCAAGATATAACATGGGCTATCTCCGCAAGGAGACATCAGATCTGCAAAACTCATGGTTTTTTCGTCTTTGGAGAGCTGGGGGAACATGAATATGTGTTTGTTATTCGAATTTGAGCTCTATCTGCAATGGGCACTTTTCATGCTATAAGCAGTTTTTCCTAACAAATGCAAGATATAACATGGGCTATCTCCGCAAGGAGACATCAGATCTGCAAAACCATGGTTTTTTGGTCTTCGGTGAGCCGGGGGAACATGAATATGTGTTTGTTTTTCGAATTTGAGCTCTATCTGCAATGGGCAGTTTTCATGCTATAAGCAGATTTTCCTAACAAATGCAAGATATAACATGGGCTATCTCCGCAAGGAGACATCAGATCTGCAAAACCCATGGCTTTTTGGTCTTCGGTGAGCTGGGGGAACATGAATATGTGTTTGTTATTCGAATTTGAGCTCTATCTGCAATGGGCACTTTTCATGCTATAAGCAGTTTTTCCTAACAAATCCAAGATATAACATGGGCTATCTCCGCAAGGAGACATCAGATCTGCAGAAATCATGGTTTTTTGGTCTTCGCTTAGTCCCGGGAACATGAATATGTGTTTGTTTTTCGAATTTGAGCTCTATCTGCAATGGGCACTTTTCATGCTATAAGCAGATTTTCCTAACAAATGCAAGATATAAGATGGGCTATCTCCGCAAGGAGACATCAGATCTGCAAAACCCATGGTTTTTTGTCTTCGGTGAGCCAGGGGAACATGAATATGTGTTTGTTTTTCGAATTTGAGCTCTATCTGCAATGGGCACTTTTCATGCTATAAGCAGTTTTTCCTAACAAATGCAAGATATAACATGGGCTATCTCCGCAAGGAGACATCAGATCTGCAAAAGTCATGGTTTTTTGGTCTTCGCTTAGTCCCGGAACAAGAATATGTGTTTGTTTTTCGAATTTGAGCTCTATCTGCAATGGGCACTTTTCATGCTATAAGCAGTTTTTCCTAACAAATGCAAGATATAACATGGGCTATCTCCGCAAGGAGACATCAGATCTGCAAAACCATGGTTTTTTGGTCTTCGGTGAGCCGGGGGAACATGAATATGTGTTTGTTTTTCGAATTTGAGCTCTATCAGCAATGGGCAGTTTTCATGCTATAAGCAGATTTTCCTAACAAATGCAAGATATAACATGGGCTATCTCCGCAAGGAGACATCAGATCTGCAAAACTCATGGTTTTTTCGTCTTTGGAGAGCTGGGGGAACATGAATATGTGTTTGTTATTCGAATTTGAGCTCTATCTGCAATGGGCACTTTTCATGCTATAAGCAGTTTTTCCTAACAAATGCAAGATATAACATGGGCTATCTCCGCAAGGAGACATCAGATCTGCAGAAATCATGTTTTTTTGGTCTTCGGTGAGCTGGGGGAACATGAATATGTGTTTGTTATTCGAATTTGAGCTCTATCTGCAATGGGCACTTTTCATGCTATAAGCAGATTTTCCTAACAATGCAAGATATAACATGGGCTATCTCCGCAAGGAGACATCAGATCTGCAAAACCCATGGTTTTTTGGTCTTCGATGAGCCGGGGGAAAATGAATATGTGTTTTTTTTCGAATTTGAGCTCTATCTGCAATGGGCACTTTTCATGCTATAAGCAGTTTTTCCTAACAAATCCAAGATATAACATGGGCTATCTCCGCAAGGAGACATCAGATCTGCAGAAATCATGGTTTTTTGGTCTTCGCTTAGTCCCGGGAACATGAATATGTGTTTGTTTTTCGAATTTGAGCTCTATCTGCAATGGGCACTTTTCATGCTATAAGCAGTTTTTTCTAACAAATGCAAGATATAACGTGGGCTATCTCCGCAAGGAGACATCAGCTCTGCAAAAGTCATGGTTTTTCGGTCTTCGGTGAGCTGGGGGAACATGAATATGTGTTTGTTATTCGAATTTGAGCTCTATCTGCAATGGGCACTTTTCATGCTATAAGCAGATTTTCCTAACAAATGCAAGATATAAGATGGGCTATCTCCGCAAGGAGACATCAGATCTGCAAAACCCATGGTTTTTTGTCTTCGGTGAGCCAGGGGAACATGAATATGTGTTTGTTTTTCGAATTTGAGCTCTATCTGCAATGGGCACTTTTCATGCTATAAGCAGTTTTTCCTAACAAATGCAAGATATAACATGGGCTATCTCCGCAAGGAGACATCAGATCTGCAAAAGTCATGGTTTTTTGGTCTTCGCTTAGTCCCGGAACAAGAATATGTGTTTGTTTTTCGAATTTGAGCTCTATCTGCAATGGGCACTTTTCATGCTATAAGCAGTTTTTCCTAACAAATGCAAGATATAACATGGGCTATCTCCGCAAGGAGACATCAGATCTGCAAAACCATGGTTTTTTGGTCTTCGGTGAGCCGGGGGAACATGAATATGTGTTTGTTTTTCGAATTTGAGCTCTATCAGCAATGGGCAGTTTTCATGCTATAAGCAGATTTTCCTAACAAATGCAAGATATAACATGGGCTATCTCCGCAAGGAGACATCAGATCTGCAAAACTCATGGTTTTTTCGTCTTTGGAGAGCTGGGGGAACATGAATATGTGTTTGTTATTCGAATTTGAGCTCTATCTGCAATGGGCACTTTTCATGCTATAAGCAGTTTTTCCTAACAAATGCAAGATATAACATGGGCTATCTCCGCAAGGAGACATCAGATCTGCAAAACCATGGTTTTTTGGTCTTCGGTGAGCCGGGGGAACATGAATATGTGTTTGTTTTTCGAATTTGAGCTCTATCTGCAATGGGCAGTTTTCATGCTATAAGCAGATTTTCCTAACAAATGCAAGATATAACATGGGCTATCTCCGCAAGGAGACATCAGATCTGCAAAACCCATGGCTTTTTGGTCTTCGGTGAGCTGGGGGAACATGAATATGTGTTTGTTATTCGAATTTGAGCTCTATCTGCAATGGGCACTTTTCATGCTATAAGCAGTTTTTCCTAACAAATCCAAGATATAACATGGGCTATCTCCGCAAGGAGACATCAGATCTGCAGAAATCATGGTTTTTTGGTCTTCGCTTAGTCCCGGGAACATGAATATGTGTTTGTTTTTCGAATTTGAGCTCTATCTGCAATGGGCACTTTTCATGCTATAAGCAGATTTTCCTAACAAATGCAAGATATAAGATGGGCTATCTCCGCAAGGAGACATCAGATCTGCAAAACCCATGGTTTTTTGTCTTCGGTGAGCCAGGGGAACATGAATATGTGTTTGTTTTTCGAATTTGAGCTCTATCTGCAATGGGCACTTTTCATGCTATAAGCAGTTTTTCCTAACAAATGCAAGATATAACATGGGCTATCTCCGCAAGGAGACATCAGATCTGCAAAAGTCATGGTTTTTTGGTCTTCGCTTAGTCCCGGAACAAGAATATGTGTTTGTTTTTCGAATTTGAGCTCTATCTGCAATGGGCACTTTTCATGCTATAAGCAGTTTTTCCTAACAAATGCAAGATATAACATGGGCTATCTCCGCAAGGAGACATCAGATCTGCAAAACCATGGTTTTTTGGTCTTCGGTGAGCCGGGGGAACATGAATATGTGTTTGTTTTTCGAATTTGAGCTCTATCAGCAATGGGCAGTTTTCATGCTATAAGCAGATTTTCCTAACAAATGCAAGATATAACATGGGCTATCTCCGCAAGGAGACATCAGATCTGCAAAACTCATGGTTTTTTCGTCTTTGGAGAGCTGGGGGAACATGAATATGTGTTTGTTATTCGAATTTGAGCTCTATCTGCAATGGGCACTTTTCATGCTATAAGCAGTTTTTCCTAACAAATGCAAGATATAACATGGGCTATCTCCGCAAGGAGACATCAGATCTGCAAAACCATGGTTTTTTGGTCTTCGGTGAGCCGGGGGAACATGAATATGTGTTTGTTTTTCGAATTTGAGCTCTATCTGCAATGGGCAGTTTTCATGCTATAAGCAGATTTTCCTAACAAATGCAAGATATAACATGGGCTATCTCCGCAAGGAGACATCAGATCTTGAAAAGTCATGGTTTTTTGGTCTTCGGTGAGCTGGGGGAAAATGAATATGTGTTTGTTTTTCGAATTTGAGCTCTATCTGCAATGGGCACTTTTCATGCTATAAGCAGTTTTTCCTAACAAATGCAAGATATAACATGGGCTATCTCCGCAAGGAGACATCAGATCTGCAGAAATCATGGTTTTTTGGTCTTCGGTGAGCTGGGGGAACATGAATATGTGTTTGTTATTCGAATTTGAGCTCTATATGCAATGGGCACTTTTCATGCTATAAGCTGATTTTCCTAACAAATCCAAGATATTACATGGGCTATCTCCGCGAGGAGACATCAGATCTGCAAAAGTCATGGTTTTTTGGTCTTCGGGGAGGCGGGGGAACAGGAATATGTGTTTGTTTTTCGAATTTGAGCTCTATCTGCAATGGGCACTTTTCAGGCTATAAGCAGATTTTCGTAACAAATGCAAGATATAACATGGGCTATCTCCGCAAGGAGACATCAGATCTGCAAAACCCATGGTTTTTTGGTCTTCGATGAGCCAGGGGAAAATGAATATGTGTTTTTTTTCGAATTTGAGCTCTATCTGCAATGGGCACTTTTCATGCTATAAGCAGTTTTTCCTAACAAATCCAAGATATAACATGGGCTATCTCCGCAAGGAGACATCAGATCTGCAGAAATCATGGTTTTTTGGTCTTCGCTTAGTCCCGGGAACATGAATATGTGTTTATTTTTCGAATTTGAGCTCTATCTGCAATGGGCACTTTTCATGCTATAAGCAGTTTTTTCTAACAAATGCAAGATATAACGTGGGCTATCTCCGCAAGGAGACATCAGATCTGCAAAAGTCATGGTTTTTTGGTCTTCGGTGAGCTGGGCGAACATGAATATGTGTTTGTTATTCGAATTTGAGCTCTATCTGCAATGGGCACTTTTCATGCTATAAGCAGATTTTCCTAACAAATGCAAGATATAAGATGGGCTATCTCCGCAAGGAGACATCAGATCTGCAAAACCCATGGTTTTTTGTCTTCGGTGAGCCAGGGGAACATGAATATGTGTTTGTTTTTCGAATTTGAGCTCTATCTGCAATGGGCACTTTTCATGCTATAAGCAGTTTTTCCTAAAAAATGCAAGATATAACATAGGCTATCTCCGCAAGGAGACATCAGATCTGCAAAAATCATGGTTTTTTGGTCTTCGGGGAGGCGGGGGAACAGGAATATGTGTTTGTTTTTCGAATTTGAGCTCTATCTGCAATGGGCACTTTTCAGGCTATAAGCAGATTTTCGTAACAAATGCAAGATATAACATGGGCTATCTCCGCAAGGAGACATCAGATCTGCAAAACCCATGGTTTTTTGGTCTTCGATGAGCCAGGGGAAAATGAATATGTGTTTGTTTTTCGAATTTGAGCTCTATCTGCAATGGGCACTTTTCATGCTATAAGCAGTTTTTCCTAACAAATCCAAGATATAACATGGGCTATCTCCGCAAGGAGACATCAGATCTGCAGAAATCATGGTTTTTTGGTCTTCGCTTAGTCCCGGGAACATGAATATGTGTTTGTTTTTCGAATTTGAGCTCTATCTGCAATGGGCACTTTTCATGCTATAAGCAGTTTTTTCTAACAAATGCAAGATATAACGTGGGCTATCTCCGCAAGGAGACATCAGATCTGCAAAAGTCATGGTTTTTTGGTCTTCGGTGAGCTGGGCGAACATGAATATGTGTTTGTTATTCGAATTTGAGCTCTATCTGCAATGGGCACTTTTCATGCTATAAGCAGATTTTCCTAACAAATGCAAGATATAAGATGGGCTATCTCCGCAAGGAGACATCAGATCTGCAAAACCCATGGTTTTTTGTCTTCGGTGAGCCAGGGGAACAGGAATATGTGTTTGTTTTTCGAATTTGAGCTCTATCTGCAATGGGCACTTTTCAGGCTATAAGCAGATTTTCGTAACAAATGCAAGATATAACGTGGGCTATCTCCGCAAGGAGACATCAGATCTGCAAAACCCATGGTTTTTTGGTCTTCGATGAGCCAGGGGAAAATGAATATGTGTTTTTTTTCGAATTTGAGCTCTATCTGCAATGGGCACTTTTCATGCTATAAGCAGTTTTTCCTAACAAATCCAAGATATAACATGGGCTATCTCCGCAAGGAGACATCAGATCTGCAGAAATCATGGTTTTTTGGTCTTCGCTTAGTCCCGGGAACATGAATATGTGTTTGTTTTTCGAATTTGAGCTCTATCTGCAATGGGCACTTTTCATGCTATAAGCAGTTTTTTCTAACAAATGCAAGATATAACGTGGGCTATCTCCGCAAGGAGACATCAGATCTGCAAAAGTCATGATTTTTTGGTCTTCGGTGAGCTGGGCGAACATGAATATGTGTTTGTTATTCGAATTTGAGCTCTATCTGCAATGGGCACTTTTCATGCTATAGGCAGTTTTTCCTAACAAATGCAAGATATAACATAGGCTATCTCCGCAAGGAGACATCAGATCTGCAAAAATCATGGTTTTTTGGTCTTCGGGGAGGCGGGGGAACAGGAATATGTGTTTGTTTTTCGAATTTGAGCTCTATCTGCAATGGGCACTTTTCAGGCTATAAGCAGATTTTCGTAACAAATGCAAGATATAACATGGGCTATCTCCGCAAGGAGACATCAGATCTGCAAAACCCATGGTTTTTTGGTCTTCGATGAGCCAGGGGAAAATGAATATGTGTTTTTTTTCGAATTTGAGCTCTATCTGCAATGGGCACTTTTCATGCTATAAGCAGTTTTTCCTAACAAATCCAAGATATAACATGGGCTATCTCCGCAAGGAGACATCAGATCTGCAGAAATCATGGTTTTTTGGTCTTCGCTTAGTCCCGGGAACATGAATATGTGTTTGTTTTTCGAATTTGAGCTCTATCTGCAATGGGCACTTTTCATGCTATAAGCAGTTTTTTCTAACAAATGCAAGATATAACGTGGGCTATCTCCGCAAGGAGACATCAGATCTGCAAAAGTCATGGTTTTTTGGTCTTCGGTGAGCTGGGCGAACATGAATATGTGTTTGTTATTCGAATTTGAGCTCTATCTGCAATGGGCACTTTTCATGCTATAAGCAGATTTTCCTAACAAATGCAAGATATAAGATGGGCTATCTCCGCAAGGAGACATCAGATCTGCAAAACCCATGGTTTTTTGTCTTCGGTGAGCCAGGGGAACATGAATATGTGTTTGTTTTTCGAATTTGAGCTCTATCTGCAATGGGCACTTTTCATGCTATAAGCAGTTTTTCCTAACAAATGCAAGATATAACATAGGCTATCTCCGCAAGGAGACATCAGATCTGCAAAAATCATGGTTTTTTGGTCTTCGGGGAGGCGGGGGAACAGGAATATGTGTTTGTTTTTCGAATTTGAGCTCTATCTGCAATGGGCACTTTTCAGGCTATAAGCAGATTTTCGTAACAAATGCAAGATATAACATGGGCTATCTCCGCAAGGAGACATCAGATCTGCAAAACCCATGGTTTTTTGGTCTTCGATGAGCCAGGGGAAAATGAATATGTGTTTTTTTTCGAATTTGAGCTCTATCTGCAATGGGCACTTTTCATGCTATAAGCAGTTTTTCCTAACAAATCCAAGATATAACATGGGCTATCTCCGCAAGGAGACATCAGATCTGCAGAAATCATGGTTTTTTGGTCTTCGCTTAGTCCCGGGAACATGAATATGTGTTTGTTTTTCGAATTTGAGCTCTATCTGCAATGGGCACTTTTCATGCTATAAGCAGTTTTTTCTAACAAATGCAAGATATAACGTGGGCTATCTCCGCAAGGAGACATCAGATCTGCAAAAGTCATGGTTTTTTGGTCTTCGGTGAGCTGGGCGAACATGAATATGTGTTTGTTATTCGAATTTGAGCTCTATCTGCAATGGGCACTTTTCATGCTATAAGCAGATTTTCCTAACAAATGCAAGATATAAGATGGGCTATCTCCGCAAGGAGACATCAGATCTGCAAAACCCATGGTTTTTTGTCTTCGGTGAGCCAGGGGAACATGAATATGTGTTTGTTTTTCGAATTTGAGCTCTATCTGCAATGGGCACTTTTCATGCTATAAGCAGTTTTTCCTAACAAATGCAAGATATAACATAGGCTATCTCCGCAAGGAGACATCAGATCTGCAAAAATCATGGTTTTTTGGTCTTCGGGGAGGCGGGGGAACAGGAATATGTGTTTGTTTTTCGAATTTGAGCTCTATCTGCAATGGGCACTTTTCAGGCTATAAGCAGATTTTCGTAACAAATGCAAGATATAACATGGGCTATCTCCGCAAGGAGACATCAGATCTGCAAAACCCATGGTTTTTTGGTCTTCGATGAGCCAGGGGAAAATGAATATGTGTTTTTTTTCGAATTTGAGCTCTATCTGCAATGGGCACTTTTCATGCTATAAGCAGTTTTTCCTAACAAATGCAAGATATAACATAGGCTATCTCCGCAAGGAGACATCAGATCTGCAGAAATCATGGTTTTTGGGTCTTCGGTGAGCTGGGGGAACATGAATATGTGTTTGTTATTCGAATTTGAGCTCTATCTGCAATGGGCACTTTTCATGCTATAAGCAGTTTTTCCTAACAAATGCAAGATATAACATGGGCTATCTCCGCAAGGAGACATCAGATCTGCAAAAGTCATGGTTTTTTGGTCTTCGCTTAGTCCCGGAACAAGAATATGTGTTTGTTTTTCGAATTTGAGCTCTATCTGCAATGGGCACTTTTCATGCTATAAGCAGTTTTTCCTAACAAATGCAAGATATAACATGGGCTATCTCCGCAAGGAGACATCAGATCTGCAAAACCATGGTTTTTTGGTCTTCGGTGAGCCGGGGGAACATGAATATGTGTTTGTTTTTCGAATTTGAGCTCTATCAGCAATGGGCAGTTTTCATCCTATAAGCATATTTTCCTAACAAATGCAAGATATAACATGGGCTATCTCCGCAAGGAGACATCAGATCTGCAAAACTCATGGTTTTTTCGTCTTTGGAGAGCTGGGGGAACATGAATATGTGTTTGTTATTCGAATTTGAGCTCTATCTGCAATGGGCACTTTTCATGCTATAAGCAGTTTTTCCTAACAAATGCAAGCTATAACATGGGCTATCTCCGCAAGGAGACATCAGATCTGCAAAACCATGGTTTTTTGGTCTTCGGTGAGCCGGGGGAACATGAATATGTGTTTGTTTTTCGAATTTGAGCTCTATCTGCAATGGGCAGTTTTCATGCTATAAGCAGATTTTCCTAACAAATGCAAGATATAACATGGGCTATCTCCGCAAGGAGACATCAGATCTGCAAAACCCATGGCTTTTTGGTCTTCGGTGAGCTGGGGGAACATGAATATGTGTTTGTTTTTCGAATTTGAGCTCTATCTGCAATGGGCACTTTTCATGCTATAAGCAGTTTTTCCTAACAAATGCAAGATATAACATGGGCTATCTCCGCAAGGAGACATCAGATCTGCAGAAATCATGTTTTTTTGGTCTTCGGTGAGCTGGGGGAACATGAATATGTGTTTGTTATTCGAATTTGAGCTCTATCTGCAATGGGCACTTTTCATGCTATAAGCAGATTTTCCTAACAAATGCAAGATATAACATGGGCTATCTCCGCAAGGAGACATCAGATCTGCAAAACCCATGGTTTTTTGGTCTTCGATGAGCCAGGGGAAAATGAATATGTGTTTTTTTTTCGAATTTGAGCTCTATCTGCAATGGGCACTTTTCATGCTATAAGCAGTTTTTCCTAACAAATCCAAGATATAACATGGGCTATCTCCGCAAGGAGACATCAGATCTGCAGAAATCATGGTTTTTTGGTCTTCGCTTAGTCCCGGGAACATGAATATGTGTTTGTTTTTCGAATTTGAGCTCTATCTGCAATGGGCACTTTTCATGCTATAAGCAGATTTTCCTAACAAATGCAAGATATAAGATGGGCTATCTCCGCAAGGAGACATCAGATCTGCAAAACCCATGGTTTTTTGTCTTCGGTGAGCCAGGGGAACATGAATATGTGTTTGTTTTTCGAATTTGAGCTCTATCTGCAATGGGCACTTTTCATGCTATAAGCAGTTTTTCCTAACAAATGCAAGATATAACATGGGCTATCTCCGCAAGGAGACATCAGATCTGCAAAAGTCATGGTTTTTTGGTCTTCGCTTAGTCCCGGAACAAGAATATGTGTTTGTTTTTCGAATTTGAGCTCTATCTGCAATGGGCACTTTTCATGCTATAAGCAGTTTTTCCTAACAAATGCAAGATATAACATGGGCTATCTCCGCAAGGAGACATCAGATCTGCAAAACCATGGTTTTTTGGTCTTCGGTGAGCCGGGGGAACATGAATATGTGTTTGTTTTTCGAATTTGAGCTCTATCAGCAATGGGCAGTTTTCATGCTATAAGCAGATTTTCCTAACAAATGCAAGATATAACATGGGCTATCTCCGCAAGGAGACATCAGATCTGCAAAACTCATGGTTTTTTCGTCTTTGGAGAGCTGGGGGAACATGAATATGTGTTTGTTATTCGAATTTGAGCTCTATCTGCAATGGGCACTTTTCATGCTATAAGCAGTTTTTCCTAACAAATGCAAGATATAACATGGGCTATCTCCGCAAGGAGACATCAGATCTGCAAAACCATGGTTTTTTGGTCTTCGGTGAGCCGGGGGAACATGAATATGTGTTTGTTTTTCGAATTTGAGCTCTATCTGCAATGGGCAGTTTTCATGCTATAAGCAGATTTTCCTAACAAATGCAAGATATAACATGGGCTATCTCCGCAAGGAGACATCAGATCTGCAAAACCCATGGCTTTTTGGTCTTCGGTGAGCTGGGGGAACATGAATATGTGTTTGTTATTCGAATTTGAGCTCTATCTGCAATGGGCACTTTTCATGCTATAAGCAGTTTTTCCTAACAAATCCAAGATATAACATGGGCTATCTCCGCAAGGAGACATCAGATCTGCAGAAATCATGGTTTTTTGGTCTTCGCTTAGTCCCGGGAACATGAATATGTGTTTGTTTTTCGAATTTGAGCTCTATCTGCAATGGGCACTTTTCATGCTATAAGCAGATTTTCCTAACAAATGCAAGATATAAGATGGGCTATCTCCGCAAGGAGACATCAGATCTGCAAAACCCATGGTTTTTTGTCTTCGGTGAGCCAGGGGAACATGAATATGTGTTTGTTTTTCGAATTTGAGCTCTATCTGCAATGGGCACTTTTCATGCTATAAGCAGTTTTTCCTAACAAATGCAAGATATAACATGGGCTATCTCCGCAAGGAGACATCAGATCTGCAAAAGTCATGGTTTTTTGGTCTTCGCTTAGTCCCGGAACAAGAATATGTGTTTGTTTTTCGAATTTGAGCTCTATCTGCAATGGGCACTTTTCATGCTATAAGCAGTTTTTCCTAACAAATGCAAGATATAACATGGGCTATCTCCGCAAGGAGACATCAGATCTGCAAAACCATGGTTTTTTGGTCTTCGGTGAGCCGGGGGAACATGAATATGTGTTTGTTTTTCGAATTTGAGCTCTATCAGCAATGGGCAGTTTTCATGCTATAAGCAGATTTTCCTAACAAATGCAAGATATAACATGGGCTATCTCCGCAAGGAGACATCAGATCTGCAAAACTCATGGTTTTTTCGTCTTTGGAGAGCTGGGGGAACATGAATATGTGTTTGTTATTCGAATTTGAGCTCTATCTGCAATGGGCACTTTTCATGCTATAAGCAGTTTTTCCTAACAAATGCAAGATATAACATGGGCTATCTCCGCAAGGAGACATCAGATCTGCAAAACCATGGTTTTTTGGTCTTCGGTGAGCCGGGGGAACATGAATATGTGTTTGTTTTTCGAATTTGAGCTCTATCTGCAATGGGCAGTTTTCATGCTATAAGCAGATTTTCCTAACAAATGCAAGATATAACATGGGCTATCTCCGCAAGGAGACATCAGATCTGCAAAACCCATGGCTTTTTGGTCTTCGGTGAGCTGGGGGAACATGAATATGTGTTTGTTTTTCGAATTTGAGCTCTATCTGCAATGGGCACTTTTCATGCTATAAGCAGTTTTTCCTAACAAATGCAAGATATAACATGGGCTATCTCCGCAAGGAGACATCAGATCTGCAGAAATCATGTTTTTTTGGTCTTCGGTGAGCTGGGGGAACATGAATATGTGTTTGTTATTCGAATTTGAGCTCTATCTGCAATGGGCACTTTTCATGCTATAAGCAGATTTTCCTAACAATGCAAGATATAACATGGGCTATCTCCGCAAGGAGACATCAGATCTGCAAAACCCATGGTTTTTTGGTCTTCGATGAGCCGGGGGAAAATGAATATGTGTTTTTTTTCGAATTTGAGCTCTATCTGCAATGGGCACTTTTCATGCTATAAGCAGTTTTTCCTAACAAATCCAAGATATAACATGGGCTATCTCCGCAAGGAGACATCAGATCTGCAGAAATCATGGTTTTTTGGTCTTCGCTTAGTCCCGGGAACATGAATATGTGTTTGTTTTTCGAATTTGAGCTCTATCTGCAATGGGCACTTTTCATGCTATAAGCAGTTTTTTCTAACAAATGCAAGATATAACGTGGGCTATCTCCGCAAGGAGACATCAGCTCTGCAAAAGTCATGGTTTTTCGGTCTTCGGTGAGCTGGGGGAACATGAATATGTGTTTGTTATTCGAATTTGAGCTCTATCTGCAATGGGCACTTTTCATGCTATAAGCAGATTTTCCTAACAAATGCAAGATATAAGATGGGCTATCTCCGCAAGGAGACATCAGATCTGCAAAACCCATGGTTTTTTGTCTTCGGTGAGCCAGGGGAACATGAATATGTGTTTGTTTTTCGAATTTGAGCTCTATCTGCAATGGGCACTTTTCATGCTATAAGCAGTTTTTCCTAACAAATGCAAGATATAACATGGGCTATCTCCGCAAGGAGACATCAGATCTGCAAAAGTCATGGTTTTTTGGTCTTCGCTTAGTCCCGGAACAAGAATATGTGTTTGTTTTTCGAATTTGAGCTCTATCTGCAATGGGCACTTTTCATGCTATAAGCAGTTTTTCCTAACAAATGCAAGATATAACATGGGCTATCTCCGCAAGGAGACATCAGATCTGCAAAACCATGGTTTTTTGGTCTTCGGTGAGCCGGGGGAACATGAATATGTGTTTGTTTTTCGAATTTGAGCTCTATCAGCAATGGGCAGTTTTCATGCTATAAGCAGATTTTCCTAACAAATGCAAGATATAACATGGGCTATCTCCGCAAGGAGACATCAGATCTGCAAAACTCATGGTTTTTTCGTCTTTGGAGAGCTGGGGGAACATGAATATGTGTTTGTTATTCGAATTTGAGCTCTATCTGCAATGGGCACTTTTCATGCTATAAGCAGTTTTTCCTAACAAATGCAAGATATAACATGGGCTATCTCCGCAAGGAGACATCAGATCTGCAAAACCATGGTTTTTTGGTCTTCGGTGAGCCGGGGGAACATGAATATGTGTTTGTTTTTCGAATTTGAGCTCTATCTGCAATGGGCAGTTTTCATGCTATAAGCAGATTTTCCTAACAAATGCAAGATATAACATGGGCTATCTCCGCAAGGAGACATCAGATCTGCAAAACCCATGGCTTTTTGGTCTTCGGTGAGCTGGGGGAACATGAATATGTGTTTGTTATTCGAATTTGAGCTCTATCTGCAATGGGCACTTTTCATGCTATAAGCAGTTTTTCCTAACAAATCCAAGATATAACATGGGCTATCTCCGCAAGGAGACATCAGATCTGCAGAAATCATGGTTTTTTGGTCTTCGCTTAGTCCCGGGAACATGAATATGTGTTTGTTTTTCGAATTTGAGCTCTATCTGCAATGGGCACTTTTCATGCTATAAGCAGATTTTCCTAACAAATGCAAGATATAAGATGGGCTATCTCCGCAAGGAGACATCAGATCTGCAAAACCCATGGTTTTTTGTCTTCGGTGAGCCAGGGGAACATGAATATGTGTTTGTTTTTCGAATTTGAGCTCTATCTGCAATGGGCACTTTTCATGCTATAAGCAGTTTTTCCTAACAAATGCAAGATATAACATGGGCTATCTCCGCAAGGAGACATCAGATCTGCAAAAGTCATGGTTTTTTGGTCTTCGCTTAGTCCCGGAACAAGAATATGTGTTTGTTTTTCGAATTTGAGCTCTATCTGCAATGGGCACTTTTCATGCTATAAGCAGTTTTTCCTAACAAATGCAAGATATAACATGGGCTATCTCCGCAAGGAGACATCAGATCTGCAAAACCATGGTTTTTTGGTCTTCGGTGAGCCGGGGGAACATGAATATGTGTTTGTTTTTCGAATTTGAGCTCTATCAGCAATGGGCAGTTTTCATGCTATAAGCAGATTTTCCTAACAAATGCAAGATATAACATGGGCTATCTCCGCAAGGAGACATCAGATCTGCAAAACTCATGGTTTTTTCGTCTTTGGAGAGCTGGGGGAACATGAATATGTGTTTGTTATTCGAATTTGAGCTCTATCTGCAATGGGCACTTTTCATGCTATAAGCAGTTTTTCCTAACAAATGCAAGATATAACATGGGCTATCTCCGCAAGGAGACATCAGATCTGCAAAACCATGGTTTTTTGGTCTTCGGTGAGCCGGGGGAACATGAATATGTGTTTGTTTTTCGAATTTGAGCTCTATCTGCAATGGGCAGTTTTCATGCTATAAGCAGATTTTCCTAACAAATGCAAGATATAACATGGGCTATCTCCGCAAGGAGACATCAGATCTGCAAAACCCATGGCTTTTTGGTCTTCGGTGAGCTGGGGGAACATGAATATGTGTTTGTTTTTCGAATTTGAGCTCTATCTGCAATGGGCACTTTTCATGCTATAAGCAGTTTTTCCTAACAAATGCAAGATATAACATGGGCTATCTCCGCAAGGAGACATCAGATCTGCAGAAATCATGTTTTTTTGGTCTTCGGTGAGCTGGGGGAACATGAATATGTGTTTGTTATTCGAATTTGAGCTCTATCTGCAATGGGCACTTTTCATGCTATAAGCAGATTTTCCTAACAATGCAAGATATAACATGGGCTATCTCCGCAAGGAGACATCAGATCTGCAAAACCCATGGTTTTTTGGTCTTCGATGAGCCGGGGGAAAATGAATATGTGTTTTTTTTCGAATTTGAGCTCTATCTGCAATGGGCACTTTTCATGCTATAAGCAGTTTTTCCTAACAAATCCAAGATATAACATGGGCTATCTCCGCAAGGAGACATCAGATCTGCAGAAATCATGGTTTTTTGGTCTTCGCTTAGTCCCGGGAACATGAATATGTGTTTGTTTTTCGAATTTGAGCTCTATCTGCAATGGGCACTTTTCATGCTATAAGCAGTTTTTTCTAACAAATGCAAGATATAACGTGGGCTATCTCCGCAAGGAGACATCAGCTCTGCAAAAGTCATGGTTTTTCGGTCTTCGGTGAGCTGGGGGAACATGAATATGTGTTTGTTATTCGAATTTGAGCTCTATCTGCAATGGGCACTTTTCATGCTATAAGCAGATTTTCCTAACAAATGCAAGATATAAGATGGGCTATCTCCGCAAGGAGACATCAGATCTGCAAAACCCATGGTTTTTTGTCTTCGGTGAGCCAGGGGAACATGAATATGTGTTTGTTTTTCGAATTTGAGCTCTATCTGCAATGGGCACTTTTCATGCTATAAGCAGTTTTTCCTAACAAATGCAAGATATAACATGGGCTATCTCCGCAAGGAGACATCAGATCTGCAAAAGTCATGGTTTTTTGGTCTTCGCTTAGTCCCGGAACAAGAATATGTGTTTGTTTTTCGAATTTGAGCTCTATCTGCAATGGGCACTTTTCATGCTATAAGCAGTTTTTCCTAACAAATGCAAGATATAACATGGGCTATCTCCGCAAGGAGACATCAGATCTGCAAAACCATGGTTTTTTGGTCTTCGGTGAGCCGGGGGAACATGAATATGTGTTTGTTTTTCGAATTTGAGCTCTATCAGCAATGGGCAGTTTTCATGCTATAAGCAGATTTTCCTAACAAATGCAAGATATAACATGGGCTATCTCCGCAAGGAGACATCAGATCTGCAAAACTCATGGTTTTTTCGTCTTTGGAGAGCTGGGGGAACATGAATATGTGTTTGTTATTCGAATTTGAGCTCTATCTGCAATGGGCACTTTTCATGCTATAAGCAGTTTTTCCTAACAAATGCAAGATATAACATGGGCTATCTCCGCAAGGAGACATCAGATCTGCAAAACCATGGTTTTTTGGTCTTCGGTGAGCCGGGGGAACATGAATATGTGTTTGTTTTTCGAATTTGAGCTCTATCTGCAATGGGCAGTTTTCATGCTATAAGCAGATTTTCCTAACAAATGCAAGATATAACATGGGCTATCTCCGCAAGGAGACATCAGATCTGCAAAACCCATGGCTTTTTGGTCTTCGGTGAGCTGGGGGAACATGAATATGTGTTTGTTATTCGAATTTGAGCTCTATCTGCAATGGGCACTTTTCATGCTATAAGCAGTTTTTCCTAACAAATCCAAGATATAACATGGGCTATCTCCGCAAGGAGACATCAGATCTGCAGAAATCATGGTTTTTTGGTCTTCGCTTAGTCCCGGGAACATGAATATGTGTTTGTTTTTCGAATTTGAGCTCTATCTGCAATGGGCACTTTTCATGCTATAAGCAGATTTTCCTAACAAATGCAAGATATAAGATGGGCTATCTCCGCAAGGAGACATCAGATCTGCAAAACCCATGGTTTTTTGTCTTCGGTGAGCCAGGGGAACATGAATATGTGTTTGTTTTTCGAATTTGAGCTCTATCTGCAATGGGCACTTTTCATGCTATAAGCAGTTTTTCCTAACAAATGCAAGATATAACATGGGCTATCTCCGCAAGGAGACATCAGATCTGCAAAAGTCATGGTTTTTTGGTCTTCGCTTAGTCCCGGAACAAGAATATGTGTTTGTTTTTCGAATTTGAGCTCTATCTGCAATGGGCACTTTTCATGCTATAAGCAGTTTTTCCTAACAAATGCAAGATATAACATGGGCTATCTCCGCAAGGAGACATCAGATCTGCAAAACCATGGTTTTTTGGTCTTCGGTGAGCCGGGGGAACATGAATATGTGTTTGTTTTTCGAATTTGAGCTCTATCAGCAATGGGCAGTTTTCATGCTATAAGCAGATTTTCCTAACAAATGCAAGATATAACATGGGCTATCTCCGCAAGGAGACATCAGATCTGCAAAACTCATGGTTTTTTCGTCTTTGGAGAGCTGGGGGAACATGAATATGTGTTTGTTATTCGAATTTGAGCTCTATCTGCAATGGGCACTTTTCATGCTATAAGCAGTTTTTCCTAACAAATGCAAGATATAACATGGGCTATCTCCGCAAGGAGACATCAGATCTGCAAAACCATGGTTTTTTGGTCTTCGGTGAGCCGGGGGAACATGAATATGTGTTCGTTTTTCGAATTTGAGCTCTATCTGCAATGGGCAGTTTTCATGCTATAAGCAGATTTTCCTAACAAATGCAAGATATAACATGGGCTATCTCCGCAAGGAGACATCAGATCTGCAAAACCCATGGCTTTTTGGTCTTCGGTGAGCTGGGGGAACATGAATATGTGTTTGTTTTTCGAATTTGAGCTCTATCTGCAATGGGCACTTTTCATGCTATAAGCAGTTTTTCCTAACAAATGCAAGATATAACATGGGCTATCTCCGCAAGGAGACATCAGATCTGCAACACCCATGGCTTTTTGGTCTTCGGTGAGCTGGGGGAACATGAATATGTGTTTGTTTTTCGAATTTGAGCTCTATCTGCAATGGGCACTTTTCATGCTATAAGCAGTTTTTCCTAACAAATGCAAGATATAACATGGGCTATCTCCGCAAGGAGACATCAGATCTGCAGAAATCATGGTTTTTTGGTCTTCGGTGAGCTGGGGGAACATGAATATGTGTTTGTTATTCGAATTTGAGCTCTATCTGCAATGGGCAGTTTTCATGCTATAAGCAGATTTTCCTAACAAATGCAAGATATAACATGGGCTATCTCCGCAAGGAGACATCAGATCTGCAAAACCCATGGCTTTTTGGTCTTCGGTGAGCCGGGGGAACATGAATATGTGTTTGTTTTTCGAATTTGAGCTCTATCTGCAATGGGCACTTTTCATGCTATAAGCAGTTTTTCCTAACAAATGCAAGATATAACATGGGCTATCTCCGCAAGGAGACATCAGATCTGCAAAACACATGGTTTTTCATGGATTTTCGGTCTTCGGTGAAACGGGGGAACACGGATATGTGTTTGTTTTTCGAATTTGAGCTCTATCTGCAATGGGCACTTTTCATGCTATAAGCAGTTTTTCCTAACAAATGCAAGATATAACATGGGCCATCTCCGCAAGGAGACATCAGATCTCCAAAATTCATGGTTTTTTGGTCTTCGGTGAGCTGGGGGAACATGAATATGTGTTTGGTTTTCGAATTTGAGCTCTATCTGCAATGGGCACTCATGGTTTTTTGGTCTTCGCTTAGTCCCGGGAACATGAATATGTGTTTGTTTTTCGAATTTGAGCTCTATCTGCAATGGGCACTTTTCATGCTATAAACAGATTTTCGTAACAAATGCAAGATATAACATGGGCTATCTCTGCAAGGAGACATCAGATCTGCAAAACCCATGGTTTTTTGGTCTTCGATGAGCCGGGGGAACATGAATATGTGTTCGTTTTTCGAATTTGAGCTCTATCTGCAATGGGCAGTTTTCATGCTATAAGCAGATTTTCCTAACAAATGCAAGATATAACATGGGCTATCTCCGCAAGGAGACATCAGATCTGCAAAACCCATGGCTTTTTGGTCTTCGGTGAGCTGGGGGAACATGAATATGTGTTTGTTATTCGAATTTGAGCTCTATCTGCAATGGGCAGTTTTCATGCTATAAGCAGATTTTCCTAACAAATGCAAGATATAACATGGGCTATCTCCGCAAGGAGACATCAGATCTGCAAAACCCATGGCTTTTTGGTCTTCGGTGAGCCGGGGGAACATGAATATGTGTTTGTTTTTCGAATTTGAGCTCTATCTGCAATGGGCACTTTTCATGCTATAAGCAGTTTTTCCTAACAAATGCAAGATATAACATGGGCTATCTCCGCAAGGAGACATCAGATCTGCAAAACACATGGTTTTTCATGGATTTTCGGTCTTCGGTGAAACGGGGGAACACGGATATGTGTTTGTTTTTCGAATTTGAGCTCTATCTGCAATGGGCACTTTTCATGCTATAAGCAGTTTTTCCTAACAAATGCAAGATATAACATGGGCCATCTCCGCAAGGAGACATCAGATCTCCAAAATTCATGGTTTTTTGGTCTTCGGTGAGCTGGGGGAACATGAATATGTGTTTGGTTTTCGAATTTGAGCTCTATCTGCAATGGGCACTCATGGTTTTTTGGTCTTCGCTTAGTCCCGGGAACATGAATATGTGTTTGTTTTTCGAATTTGAGCTCTATCTGCAATGGGCACTTTTCATGCTATAAACAGATTTTCGTAACAAATGCAAGATATAACATGGGCTATCTCTGCAAGGAGACATCAGATCTGCAAAACCCATGGTTTTTTTGTCTTCGATGAGCCAGGGGAAAATGAATATGTGTTTGTTTTTCGAATTTGAGCTGTATTTGCAATGGGCACTTTTCATGCTATAAGCAGATTTTCGTAACAAATGCAAGATATAAAATGGGCTATCTCCGCAAGGAGACATCAGATCTGCAAAATCCATGTTTTTTTGTTCTTCGGAGAGCCAGGGGAACATGAATAGGTGTTTGTTTTTCGAATTTGAGCTCTATCTGCAATGGGCACTTTTCATGCTATAAGCAGATTTTCGTAACAAATGCAAGATATAAAATGGGCTATCTCCGCAAGGAGACATCAGATCTGCAAAACCCATGTTTTTTTGTTCTTCGGAGAGCCAGGGGAACATGAATATGTGTTTGTTTTTCGAATTTGAGCTCTATCTGCAATGGGCACTTTTCATGCTATAAGCAGATTTTCGTAACAAATGCAAGATATAACATGGGCTATCTCCACAAGGAGACATCAGATCTGCAAAACACATGGTTTTTTGGTCTTCGCTTAGTCCCGGGAACATGAATATGTGTTTGTTTTTCGAATTTGAGCTCTATCTGCAATGGGCACTTTTCATGCTATAAGCAGATTTTCGTAACAAATGCAAGATATAAAATGGGCTATCTCCGCAAGGAGACATCAGATCTGCAGAAATCATGGTTTTTTGGTCTTCGGTGAGCTGGGGGAACATGAATATGTGTTTGTTATTCGAATTTGAGCTCTATCTGCAATGGGCAGTTTTCATGCTATAAGCAGATTTTCCTAACAAATGCAAGATATAACATGGGCTATCTCCGCAAGGAGACATCAGATCTGCAAAACCCATGGCTTTTTGGTCTTCGGTGAGCCGGGGGAACATGAATATGTGTTTGTTTTTCGAATTTGAGCTCTATCTGCAATGGGCACTTTTCATGCTATAAGCAGTTTTTCCTAACAAATGCAAGATATAACATGGGCTATCTCCGCAAGGAGACATCAGATCTGCAAAACACATGGTTTTTCATGGATTTTCGGTCTTCGGTGAAACGGGGGAACACGGATATGTGTTTGTTTTTCGAATTTGAGCTCTATCTGCAATGGGCACTTTTCATGCTATAAGCAGTTTTTCCTAACAAATGCAAGATATAACATGGGCCATCTCCGCAAGGAGACATCAGATCTCCAAAATTCATGGTTTTTTGGTCTTCGGTGAGCTGGGGGAACATGAATATGTGTTTGGTTTTCGAATTTGAGCTCTATCTGCAATGGGCACTCATGGTTTTTTGGTCTTCGCTTAGTCCCGGGAACATGAATATGTGTTTGTTTTTCGAATTTGAGCTCTATCTGCAATGGGCACTTTTCATGCTATAAACAGATTTTCGTAACAAATGCAAGATATAACATGGGCTATCTCTGCAAGGAGACATCAGATCTGCAAAACCCATGGTTTTTTGGTCTTCGATGAGCCGGGGGAACATGAATATGTGTTCGTTTTTCGAATTTGAGCTCTATCTGCAATGGGCAGTTTTCATGCTATAAGCAGATTTTCCTAACAAATGCAAGATATAACATGGGCTATCTCCGCAAGGAGACATCAGATCTGCAAAACCCATGGCTTTTTGGTCTTCGGTGAGCTGGGGGAACATGAATATGTGTTTGTTATTCGAATTTGAGCTCTATCTGCAATGGGCAGTTTTCATGCTATAAGCAGATTTTCCTAACAAATGCAAGATATAACATGGGCTATCTCCGCAAGGAGACATCAGATCTGCAAAACCCATGGCTTTTTGGTCTTCGGTGAGCCGGGGGAACATGAATATGTGTTTGTTTTTCGAATTTGAGCTCTATCTGCAATGGGCACTTTTCATGCTATAAGCAGTTTTTCCTAACAAATGCAAGATATAACATGGGCTATCTCCGCAAGGAGACATCAGATCTGCAAAACACATGGTTTTTCATGGATTTTCGGTCTTCGGTGAAACGGGGGAACACGGATATGTGTTTGTTTTTCGAATTTGAGCTCTATCTGCAATGGGCACTTTTCATGCTATAAGCAGTTTTTCCTAACAAATGCAAGATATAACATGGGCCATCTCCGCAAGGAGACATCAGATCTCCAAAATTCATGGTTTTTTGGTCTTCGGTGAGCTGGGGGAACATGAATATGTGTTTGGTTTTCGAATTTGAGCTCTATCTGCAATGGGCACTCATGGTTTTTTGGTCTTCGCTTAGTCCCGGGAACATGAATATGTGTTTGTTTTTCGAATTTGAGCTCTATCTGCAATGGGCACTTTTCATGCTATAAACAGATTTTCGTAACAAATGCAAGATATAACATGGGCTATCTCTGCAAGGAGACATCAGATCTGCAAAACCCATGGTTTTTTTGTCTTCGATGAGCCAGGGGAAAATGAATATGTGTTTGTTTTTCGAATTTGAGCTGTATTTGCAATGGGCACTTTTCATGCTATAAGCAGATTTTCGTAACAAATGCAAGATATAAAATGGGCTATCTCCGCAAGGAGACATCAGATCTGCAAAATCCATGTTTTTTTGTTCTTCGGAGAGCTAGGGGAACATGAATAGGTGTTTGTTTTTCGAATTTGAGCTCTATCTGCAATGGGCACTTTTCATGCTATAAGCAGATTTTCGTAACAAATGCAAGATATAAAATGGGCTATCTCCGCAAGGAGACATCAGATCTGCAAAACCCATGTTTTTTTGTTCTTCGGAGAGCCAGGGGAACATGAATATGTGTTTGTTTTTCGAATTTGAGCTCTATCTGCAATGGGCACTTTTCATGCTATAAGCAGATTTTCGTAACAAATGCAAGATATAACATGGGCTATCTCCACAAGGAGACATCAGATCTGCAAAACACATGGTTTTTTGGTCTTCGCTTAGTCCCGGGAACATGAATATGTGTTTGTTTTTCGAATTTGAGCTCTATCTGCAATGGGCACTTTTCATGCTATAAGCAGATTTTCGTAACAAATGCAAGATATAAAATGGGCTATCTCCGCAAGGAGACATCAGATCTGCAAAACCCATGGTTTTTTGGTCTTCGGTGAGCCGGGGGAACATGAATATGTGTTTGTTTTTCGAATTTGAGCTGTATTTGTAATGGGCACTTTTCATGCTATAAGCAGCTTTTCCTAACAAATGCAAGATATAACATGGGCTATCTCCGCAAGGAGCCATCAGATCTGCAAAACTCATGGTTTTTTGGTCTTCGCTTAGTCCCGGGAACATGAATATCTGTGTTTTTTTTTCGAATTTGAGCTCTATCTGCAATGGGCAGATCTGCAAAAATCTATAACATAGGAGACATCAGATCTGCAAACATCATGGTTTTTTGGTCTTCGGTGAGCTGGGGGAACACGAATATGTGTTTGTTTTTAGAATTTGAGCTCTATGTGCAATGGGTACTTTTCATGCTATAAGCAGTTTTTCCTTACAAATGCAAGATATAACATTGGCTATCTCCGCAAGGAGACATCAGATCTGGAAAAATCATGGTTTTTTGGTCTTCGGTGAGCTGGGGGAACATGAATATGTGTTTGTTTTTTGAATTTGAGCTCTATCTGCAATGGGCACTTTTCATGCTATAAGCAGTTTTTCCTAACAAGATATAACATGGGCTATCTCTGCAAGGAGACATCAGATCTGCTAAAATCATGGTTTTTTGGTCTTTGCTTACTAACGGGAACATGAATATGTGTTTGTTTTTCGAATTTGAACTCTATCTGCAATGGGCACTTTTCATGCTATAAGCAGATTTTCGTAACAAATGCAAGATATAACATGGGCTATCTCCACAAGGAGACATCAGATCTGCAAAACACATGGTTTTTTGGTCTTCGCTTAGTCCCGGGAACATGAATATGTGTTTGTTTTTCGAATTTGAGCTCTATCTGCAATGGGCACTTTTCATGCTATAAGCAGTTTTTTCTAACAAATGCAAGATATAACGTGGGCTATCTCCGCAAGGAGACATCAGCTCTGCAAAAGTCATGGTTTTTTGGTCTTCGGTGAGCTGGGGGAACATGAATATGTGTTTGTTATTCGAATTTGAGCTCTATCTGCAATGGGCACTTTTCATGCTATAAGCAGATTTTCCTAACAAATGCAAGATATAAGATGGGCTATCTCCGCAAGGAGACATCAGATCTGCAAAACCCATGGTTTTTTGTCTTCGGTGAGCCAGGGGAACATGAATATGTGTTTGTTTTTCGAATTTGAGCTCTATCTGCAATGGGCACTTTTCATGCTATAAGCAGTTTTTCCTAACAAATGCAAGATATAACATAGGCTATCTCCGCAAGGAGACATCAGATCTGCAAAAATCATGGTTTTTTGGTCTTCGGTGAGCTGGGGGAACATGAATATGTGTTTGTTATTCGAATTTGAGCTCTATCTGCAATGGGCACTTTTAAAGCTATTAGCAGATTTTCGTAACAAATGCAAGATATAACATGGGCTATCTCCGCGAGGAGACATCAGATCTGCAAAAGTCATGGTTTTTTGGTCTTCGGGGAGGCGGGGGAACAGGAATATGTGTTTGTTTTTCGAATTTGAGCTCTATCAGCAATGGGCACTTTTCAGGCTATAAGCAGTTTTTCCTAACAAATGCAAGATATAACATGGGCTATCTCCGCAAGGAGAAATCAGATCTGCAAAACCATGGTTTTTTGGTCTTCGGTGAGCCGGGGGAACATGAATATGTGTTTGTTTTTCGAATTTGAGCTCTATCAGCAATGGGCAGTTTTCATGCTATAAGCAGATTTTCCTAACAAATGCAAGATATAACATGGGCTATCTCCGCAAGGAGACATCAGATCTGCAAAACTCATGGTTTTTTCGTCTTTGGAGAGCTGGGGGAACATGAATATGTGTTTGTTATTCGAATTTGAGCTCTATCTGCAATGGGCACTTTTCATGCTATAAGCAGTTTTTCCTAACAAATGCAAGATATAACATGGGCTATCTCCGCAAGGAGACATCAGATCTGCAAAACCATGGTTTTTTGGTCTTCGGTGAGCCGGGGGAACATGAATATGTGTTTGTTTTTCGAATTTGAGCTCTATCTGCAATGGGCAGTTTTCATGCTATAAGCAGATTTTCCTAACAAATGCAAGATATAACATGGGCTATCTCCGCAAGGAGACATCAGATCTTGAAAAGTCATGGTTTTTTGGTCTTCGGTGAGCTGGGGGAACATGAATATGTGTTTGTTTTTCGAATTTGAGCTCTATCTGCAATGGGCACTTTTCATGCTATAAGCAGTTTTTCCTAACAAATGCAAGATATAACATGGGCTATCTCCGCAAGGAGACATCAGATCTGCAGAAATCATGGTTTTTTGGTCTTCGGTGAGCTGGGGGAACATGAATATGTGTTTGTTATTCGAATTTGAGCTCTATCTGCAATGGGCACTTTTCATGCTATAAGCTGATTTTCGTAACAAATGCAAGATATAACATGGGCTATCTCCGCGAGGAGACATCAGATCTGCAAAAGTCATGGTTTTTTGGTCTTCGGGGAGGCGGGGGAACAGGAATATGTGTTTGTTTTTCGAATTTGAGCTCTATCAGCAATGGGCACTTTTCAGGCTATAAGCAGTTTTTCCTAACAAATGCAAGATATAACATGGGCTATCTCCGCAAGGAGACATCAGATCTGCAAAACCATGGTTTTTTGGTCTTCGGTGAGCCGGGGGAACATGAATATGTGTTTGTTTTTCGAATTTGAGCTCTATCAGCAATGGGCAGTTTTCATGCTATAAGCAGATTTTCCTAACAAATGCAAGATATAACATGGGCTATCTCCGCAAGGAGACATCAGATCTGCAAAACTCATGGTTTTTTCGTCTTTGGAGAGCTGGGGGAACATGAATATGTGTTTGTTATTCGAATTTGAGCTCTATCTGCAATGGGCACTTTTCATGCTATAAGCAGTTTTTCCTAACAAATGCAAGATATAACATGGGCTATCTCCGCAAGGAGACATCAGATCTGCAAAACCATGGTTTTTTGGTCTTCGGTGAGCCGGGGGAACATGAATATGTGTTTGTTTTTCGAATTTGAGCTCTATCTGCAATGGGCAGTTTTCATGCTATAAGCAGATTTTCCTAACAAATGCAAGATATAACATGGGCTATCTCCGCAAGGAGACATCAGATCTTGAAAAGTCATGGTTTTTTGGTCTTCGGTGAGCTGGGGGAACATGAATATGTGTTTGTTTTTCGAATTTGAGCTCTATCTGCAATGGGCACTTTTCATGCTATAAGCAGTTTTTCCTAACAAATGCAAGATATAACATGGGCTATCTCCGCAAGGAGACATCAGATCTGCAGAAATCATGGTTTTTTGGTCTTCGGTGAGCTGGGGGAACATGAATATGTGTTTGTTATTCGAATTTGAGCTCTATCTGCAATGGGCACTTTTCATGCTATAAGCTGATTTTCCTAACAAATCCAAGATATTACATGGGCTATCTCCGCGAGGAGACATCAGATCTGCAAAAGTCATGGTTTTTTGGTCTTCGGGGAGGCGGGGGAACAGGAATATGTGTTTGTTTTTCGAATTTGAGCTCTATCTGCAATGGGCACTTTTCAGGCTATAAGCAGATTTTCGTAACAAATGCAAGATATAACATGGGCTATCTCCGCAAGGAGACATCAGATCTGCAAAACCATGGTTTTTTGGTCTTCGGTGAGCCGGGGGAACATGAATATGTGTTTGTTTTTCGAATTTGAGCTCTATCAGCAATGGGCAGTTTTCATGCTATAAGCAGATTTTCCTAACAAATGCAAGATATAACATGGGCTATCTCCGCAAGGAGACATCAGATCTGCAAAACTCATGGTTTTTTCGTCTTTGGAGAGCTGGGGGAACATGAATATGTGTTTGTTATTCGAATTTGAGCTCTATCTGCAATGGGCACTTTTCATGCTATAAGCAGTTTTTCCTAACAAATGCAAGATATAACATGGGCTATCTCCGCAAGGAGACATCAGATCTGCAAAACCATGGTTTTTTGGTCTTCGGTGAGCCGGGGGAACATGAATATGTGTTTGTTTTTCGAATTTGAGCTCTATCTGCAATGGGCAGTTTTCATGCTATAAGCAGATTTTCCTAACAAATGCAATATATAACATGGGCTATCTCCGCAAGGAGACATCAGATCTTGAAAAGTCATGGTTTTTTGGTCTTCGGTGAGCTGGGGGAAAATGAATATGTGTTTGTTTTTCGAATTTGAGCTCTATCTGCAATGGGCACTTTTCATGCTATAAGCAGTTTTTCCTAACAAATGCAAGATATAACATGGGCTATCTCCGCAAGGAGACATCAGATCTGCAGAAATCATGGTTTTTTGGTCTTCGGTGAGCTGGGGGAACATGAATATGTGTTTGTTATTCGAATTTGAGCTCTATCTGCAATGGGCACTTTTCATGCTATAAGCTGATTTTCCTAACAAATCCAAGATATTACATGGGCTATCTCCGCGAGGAGACATCAGATCTGCAAAAGTCATGGTTTTTTGGTCTTCGGGGAGGCGGGGGAACAGGAATATGTGTTTGTTTTTCGAATTTGAGCTCTATCTGCAATGGGCACTTTTCAGGCTATAAGCAGATTTTCGTAACAAATGCAAGATATAACATGGGCTATCTCCGCAAGGAGACATCAGATCTGCAAAACCCATGGTTTTTTGGTCTTCGATGAGCCAGGGGAAAATGAATATGTGTTTTTTTTCGAATTTGAGCTCTATCTGCAATGGGCACTTTTCATGCTATAAGCAGTTTTTCCTAACAAATCCAAGATATAACATGGGCTATCTCCGCAAGGAGACATCAGATCTGCAGAAATCATGGTTTTTTGGTCTTCGCTTAGTCCCGGGAACATGAATATGTGTTTGTTTTTCGAATTTGAGCTCTATCTGCAATGGGCACTTTTCATGCTATAAGCAGTTTTTTCTAACAAATGCAAGATATAACGTGGGCTATCTCCGCAAGGAGACATCAGATCTGCAAAAGTCATGGTTTTTTGGTCTTCGGTGAGCTGGGCGAACATGAATATGTGTTTGTTATTCGAATTTGAGCTCTATCTGCAATGGGCACTTTTCATGCTATAAGCAGATTTTCCTAACAAATGCAAGATATAAGATGGGCTATCTCCGCAAGGAGACATCAGATCTGCAAAACCCATGGTTTTTTGTCTTCGGTGAGCCAGGGGAACATGAATATGTGTTTGTTTTTCGAATTTGAGCTCTATCTGCAATGGGCACTTTTCATGCTATAAGCAGTTTTTCCTAACAAATGCAAGATATAACATAGGCTATCTCCGCAAGGAGACATCAGATCTGCAAAAATCATGGTTTTTTGGTCTTCGGGGAGGCGGGGGAACAGGAATATGTGTTTGTTTTTCGAATTTGAGCTCTATCTGCAATGGGCACTTTTCAGGCTATAAGCAGATTTTCGTAACAAATGCAAGATATAACATGGGCTATCTCCGCAAGGAGACATCAGATCTGCAAAACCCATGGTTTTTTGGTCTTCGATGAGCCAGGGGAAAATGAATATGTGTTTTTTTTCGAATTTGAGCTCTATCTGCAATGGGCACTTTTCATGCTATAAGCAGTTTTTCCTAACAAATCCAAGATATAACATGGGCTATCTCCGCAAGGAGACATCAGATCTGCAGAAATCATGGTTTTTTGGTCTTCGCTTAGTCCCGGGAACATGAATATGTGTTTGTTTTTCGAATTTGAGCTCTATCTGCAATGGGCACTTTTCATGCTATAAGCAGTTTTTTCTAACAAATGCAAGATATAACGTGGGCTATCTCCGCAAGGAGACATCAGATCTGCAAAAGTCATGGTTTTTTGGTCTTCGGTGAGCTGGGGGAACATGAATATGTGTTTGTTTTTCGAATTTGAGCTCTATCTGCAATGGGCACTTTTCATGCTATAAGCAGATTTTCCTAACAAATGCAAGATATAAGATGGGCTATCTCCGCAAGGAGACATCAGATCTGCAAAACCCATGGTTTTTTGTCTTCGGTGAGCCAGGGGAACATGAATATGTGTTTGTTTTTCGAATTTGAGCTCTATCTGCAATGGGCACTTTTCATGCTATAAGCAGTTTTTCCTAACAAATGCAAGATATAACATAGGCTATCTCCGCAAGGAGACATCAGATCTGCAAAAATCATGGTTTTTTGGTCTTCGGGGAGGCGGGGGAACAGGAATATGTGTTTGTTTTTCGAATTTGAGCTCTATCTGCAATGGGCACTTTTCAGGCTATAAGCAGATTTTCGTAACAAATGCAAGATATAACATGGGCTATCTCCGCAAGGAGACATCAGATCTGCAAAACCCATGGTTTTTTGGTCTTCGATGAGCCAGGGGAAAATGAATATGTGTTTTTTTTCGAATTTGAGCTCTATCTGCAATGGGCACTTTTCATGCTATAAGCAGTTTTTCCTAACAAATCCAAGATATAACATGGGCTATCTCCGCAAGGAGACATCAGATCTGCAGAAATCATGGTTTTTTGGTCTTCGCTTAGTCCCGGGAACATGAATATGTGTTTGTTTTTCGAATTTGAGCTCTATCTGCAATGGGCACTTTTCATGCTATAAGCAGTTTTTTCTAACAAATGCAAGATATAACGTGGGCTATCTCCGCAAGGAGACATCAGATCTGCAAAAGTCATGGTTTTTTGGTCTTCGGTGAGCTGGGCGAACATGAATATGTGTTTGTTATTCGAATTTGAGCTCTATCTGCAATGGGCACTTTTCATGCTATAAGCAGATTTTCCTAACAAATGCAAGATATAAGATGGGCTATCTCCGCAAGGAGACATCAGATCTGCAAAACCCATGGTTTTTTGTCTTCGGTGAGCCAGGGGAACATGAATATGTGTTTGTTTTTCGAATTTGAGCTCTATCTGCAATGGGCACTTTTCATGCTATAAGCAGTTTTTCCTAAAAAATGCAAGATATAACATAGGCTATCTCCGCAAGGAGACATCAGATCTGCAAAAATCATGGTTTTTTGGTCTTCGGGGAGGCGGGGGAACAGGAATATGTGTTTGTTTTTCGAATTTGAGCTCTATCTGCAATGGGCACTTTTCAGGCTATAAGCAGATTTTCGTAACAAATGCAAGATATAACATGGGCTATCTCCGCAAGGAGACATCAGATCTGCAAAACCCATGGTTTTTTGGTCTTCGATGAGCCAGGGGAAAATGAATATGTGTTTTTTTTCGAATTTGAGCTCTATCTGCAATGGGCACTTTTCATGCTATAAGCAGTTTTTCCTAACAAATCCAAGATATAACATGGGCTATCTCCGCAAGGAGACATCAGATCTGCAGAAATCATGGTTTTTTGGTCTTCGCTTAGTCCCGGGAACATGAATATGTGTTTGTTTTTCGAATTTGAGCTCTATCTGCAATGGGCACTTTTCATGCTATAAGCAGTTTTTTCTAACAAATGCAAGATATAACGTGGGCTATCTCCGCAAGGAGACATCAGATCTGCAAAAGTCATGGTTTTTTGGTCTTCGGTGAGCTGGGCGAACATGAATATGTGTTTGTTATTCGAATTTGAGCTCTATCTGCAATGGGCACTTTTCATGCTATAAGCAGATTTTCCTAACAAATGCAAGATATAAGATGGGCTATCTCCGCAAGGAGACATCAGATCTGCAAAACCCATGGTTTTTTGTCTTCGGTGAGCCAGGGGAACAGGAATATGTGTTTGTTTTTCGAATTTGAGCTCTATCTGCAATGGGCACTTTTCAGGCTATAAGCAGATTTTCGTAACAAATGCAAGATATAACATGGGCTATCTCCGCAAGGAGACATCAGATCTGCAAAACCCATGGTTTTTTGGTCTTCGATGAGCCAGGGGAAAATGAATATGTGTTTTTTTTCGAATTTGAGCTCTATCTGCAATGGGCACTTTTCATGCTATAAGCAGTTTTTCCTAACAAATCCAAGATATAACATGGGCTATCTCCGCAAGGAGACATCAGATCTGCAGAAATCATGGTTTTTTGGTCTTCGCTTAGTCCCGGGAACATGAATATGTGTTTGTTTTTCGAATTTGAGCTCTATCTGCAATGGGCACTTTTCATGCTATAAGCAGTTTTTTCTAACAAATGCAAGATATAACGTGGGCTATCTCCGCAAGGAGACATCAGATCTGCAAAAGTCATGATTTTTTGGTCTTCGGTGAGCTGGGCGAACATGAATATGTGTTTGTTATTCGAATTTGAGCTCTATCTGCAATGGGCACTTTTCATGCTATAGGCAGTTTTTCCTAACAAATGCAAGACATAACATAGGCTATCTCCGCAAGGAGACATCAGATCTGCAAAAATCATGGTTTTTTGGTCTTCGGGGAGGCGGGGGAACAGGAATATGTGTTTGTTTTTCGAATTTGAGCTCTATCTGCAATGGGCACTTTTCAGGCTATAAGCAGATTTTCGTAACAAATGCAAGATATAACATGGGCTATCTCCGCAAGGAGACATCAGATCTGCAAAACCCATGGTTTTTTGGTCTTCGATGAGCCAGGGGAAAATGAATATGTGTTTTTTTTCGAATTTGAGCTCTATCTGCAATGGGCACTTTTCATGCTATAAGCAGTTTTTCCTAACAAATCCAAGATATAACATGGGCTATCTCCGCAAGGAGACATCAGATCTGCAGAAATCATGGTTTTTTGGTCTTCGCTTAGTCCCGGGAACATGAATATGTGTTTGTTTTTCGAATTTGAGCTCTATCTGCAATGGGCACTTTTCATGCTATAAGCAGTTTTTTCTAACAAATGCAAGATATAACGTGGGCTATCTCCGCAAGGAGACATCAGATCTGCAAAAGTCATGGTTTTTTGGTCTTCGGTGAGCTGGGCGAACATGAATATGTGTTTGTTATTCGAATTTGAGCTCTATCTGCAATGGGCACTTTTCATGCTATAAGCAGTTTTTCCTAACAAATGCAAGATATAACATGGGCTATCTCCGCGAGGAGACATCAGATCTGCAAAAGTCATGGTTTTTTGGTCTTCGGGGAGGCGGGGGAACAGGAATATGTGTTTGTTTTTCGAATTTGAGCTCTATCTGCAATGGGCACTTTTCAGGCTATAAGCAGATTTTCGTAACAAATGCAAGATATAACATGGGCTATCTCCGCAAGGAGACATCAGATCTGCAAAACCATGGTTTTTTGGTCTTCGGTGAGCCGGGGGAACATGAATATGTGTTTGTTTTTCGAATTTGAGCTCTATCAGCAATGGGCAGTTTTCATGCTATAAGCAGATTTTCCTAACAAATGCAAGATATAACATGGGCTATCTCCGCAAGGAGACATCAGATCTGCAAAACTCATGGTTTTTTCGTCTTTGGAGAGCTGGGGGAACATGAATATGTGTTTGTTATTCGAATTTGAGCTCTATCTGCAATGGGCACTTTTCATGCTATAAGCAGTTTTTCCTAACAAATGCAAGATATAACATGGGCTATCTCCGCAAGGAGACATCAGATCTGCAAAACCATGGTTTTTTGGTCTTCGGTGAGCCGGGGGAACATGAATATGTGTTTGTTTTTCGAATTTGAGCTCTATCTGCAATGGGCAGTTTTCATGCTATAAGCAGATTTTCCTAACAAATGCAAGATATAACATGGGCTATCTCCGCAAGGAGACATCAGATCTTGAAAAGTCATGGTTTTTTGGTCTTCGGTGAGCTGGGGGAAAATGAATATGTGTTTGTTTTTCGAATTTGAGCTCTATCTGCAATGGGCACTTTTCATGCTATAAGCAGTTTTTCCTAACAAATGCAAGATATAACATGGGCTATCTCCGCAAGGAGACATCAGATCTGCAGAAATCATGGTTTTTTGGTCTTCGGTGAGCTGGGGGAACATGAATATGTGTTTGTTATTCGAATTTGAGCTCTATCTGCAATGGGCACTTTTCATGCTATAAGCTGATTTTCCTAACAAATCCAAGATATTACATGGGCTATCTCCGCGAGGAGACATCAGATCTGCAAAAGTCATGGTTTTTTGGTCTTCGGGGAGGCGGGGGAACAGGAATATGTGTTTGTTTTTCGAATTTGAGCTCTATCTGCAATGGGCACTTTTCAGGCTATAAGCAGATTTTCGTAACAAATGCAAGATATAACATGGGCTATCTCCGCAAGGAGACATCAGATCTGCAAAACCCATGGTTTTTTGGTCTTCGATGAGCCAGGGGAAAATGAATATGTGTTTTTTTTCGAATTTGAGCTCTATCTGCAATGGGCACTTTTCATGCTATAAGCAGTTTTTCCTAACAAATCCAAGATATAACATGGGCTATCTCCGCAAGGAGACATCAGATCTGCAGAAATCATGGTTTTTTGGTCTTCGCTTAGTCCCGGGAACATGAATATGTGTTTGTTTTTCGAATTTGAGCTCTATCTGCAATGGGCACTTTTCATGCTATAAGCAGTTTTTTCTAACAAATGCAAGATATAACGTGGGCTATCTCCGCAAGGAGACATCAGATCTGCAAAAGTCATGGTTTTTTGGTCTTCGGTGAGCTGGGCGAACATGAATATGTGTTTGTTATTCGAATTTGAGCTCTATCTGCAATGGGCACTTTTCATGCTATAAGCAGATTTTCCTAACAAATGCAAGATATAAGATGGGCTATCTCCGCAAGGAGACATCAGATCTGCAAAACCCATGGTTTTTTGTCTTCGGTGAGCCAGGGGAACATGAATATGTGTTTGTTTTTCGAATTTGAGCTCTATCTGCAATGGGCACTTTTCATGCTATAAGCAGTTTTTCCTAACAAATGCAAGATATAACATAGGCTATCTCCGCAAGGAGACATCAGATCTGCAAAAATCATGGTTTTTTGGTCTTCGGGGAGGCGGGGGAACAGGAATATGTGTTTGTTTTTCGAATTTGAGCTCTATCTGCAATGGGCACTTTTCAGGCTATAAGCAGATTTTCGTAACAAATGCAAGATATAACATGGGCTATCTCCGCAAGGAGACATCAGATCTTGAAAAGTCATGGTTTTTTGGTCTTCGGTGAGCTGGGGGAACATGAATATGTGTTTGTTTTTCGAATTTGAGCTCTATCTGCAATGGGCACTTTTCATGCTATAAGCAGTTTTTCCTAACAAATGCAAGATATAACATGGGCTATCTCCGCAAGGAGACATCAGATCTGCAGAAATCATGGTTTTTTGGTCTTCGGTGAGCTGGGGGAACATGAATATGTGTTTGTTATTCGAATTTGAGCTCTATCTGCAATGGGCACTTTTCATGCTATAAGCTGATTTTCGTAACAAATGCAAGATATAACATGGGCTATCTCCGCGAGGAGACATCAGATCTGCAAAAGTCATGGTTTTTTGGTCTTCGGGGAGGCGGGGGAACAGGAATATGTGTTTGTTTTTCGAATTTGAGCTCTATCAGCAATGGGCACTTTTCAGGCTATAAGCAGTTTTTCCTAACAAATGCAAGATATAACATGGGCTATCTCCGCAAGGAGACATCAGATCTGCAAAACCATGGTTTTTTGGTCTTCGGTGAGCCGGGGGAACATGAATATGTGTTTGTTTTTCGAATTTGAGCTCTATCAGCAATGGGCAGTTTTCATGCTATAAGCAGATTTTCCTAACAAATGCAAGATATAACATGGGCTATCTCCGCAAGGAGACATCAGATCTGCAAAACTCATGGTTTTTTCGTCTTTGGAGAGCTGGGGGAACATGAATATGTGTTTGTTATTCGAATTTGAGCTCTATCTGCAATGGGCACTTTTCATGCTATAAGCAGTTTTTCCTAACAAATGCAAGATATAACATGGGCTATCTCCGCAAGGAGACATCAGATCTGCAAAACCATGGTTTTTTGGTCTTCGGTGAGCCGGGGGAACATGAATATGTGTTTGTTTTTCGAATTTGAGCTCTATCTGCAATGGGCAGTTTTCATGCTATAAGCAGATTTTCCTAACAAATGCAAGATATAACATGGGCTATCTCCGCAAGGAGACATCAGATCTTGAAAAGTCATGGTTTTTTGGTCTTCGGTGAGCTGGGGGAACATGAATATGTGTTTGTTTTTCGAATTTGAGCTCTATCTGCAATGGGCACTTTTCATGCTATAAGCAGTTTTTCCTAACAAATGCAAGATATAACATGGGCTATCTCCGCAAGGAGACATCAGATCTGCAGAAATCATGGTTTTTTGGTCTTCGGTGAGCTGGGCGAACATGAATATGTGTTTGTTATTCGAATTTGAGCTCTATCTGCAATGGGCACTTTTCATGCTATAAGCTGATTTTCCTAACAAATCCAAGATATTACATGGGCTATCTCCGCGAGGAGACATCAGATCTGCAAAAGTCATGGTTTTTTGGTCTTCGGGGAGGCGGGGGAACAGGAATATGTGTTTGTTTTTCGAATTTGAGCTCTATCTGCAATGGGCACTTTTCAGGCTATAAGCAGATTTTCGTAACAAATGCAAGATATAACATGGGCTATCTCCGCAAGGAGACATCAGATCTGCAAAACCATGGTTTTTTGGTCTTCGGTGAGCCGGGGGAACATGAATATGTGTTTGTTTTTCGAATTTGAGCTCTATCAGCAATGGGCAGTTTTCATGCTATAAGCAGATTTTCCTAACAAATGCAAGATATAACATGGGCTATCTCCGCAAGGAGACATCAGATCTGCAAAACTCATGGTTTTTTCGTCTTTGGAGAGCTGGGGGAACATGAATATGTGTTTGTTATTCGAATTTGAGCTCTATCTGCAATGGGCACTTTTCATGCTATAAGCAGTTTTTCCTAACAAATGCAAGATATAACATGGGCTATCTCCGCAAGGAGACATCAGATCTGCAAAACCATGGTTTTTTGGTCTTCGGTGAGCCGGGGGAACATGAATATGTGTTTGTTTTTCGAATTTGAGCTCTATCTGCAATGGGCAGTTTTCATGCTATAAGCAGATTTTCCTAACAAATGCAAGATATAACATGGGCTATCTCCGCAAGGAGACATCAGATCTTGAAAAGTCATGGTTTTTTGGTCTTCGGTGAGCTGGGGGAAAATGAATATGTGTTTGTTTTTCGAATTTGAGCTCTATCTGCAATGGGCACTTTTCATGCTATAAGCAGTTTTTCCTAACAAATGCAAGATATAACATGGGCTATCTCCGCAAGGAGACATCAGATCTGCAGAAATCATGGTTTTTTGGTCTTCGGTGAGCTGGGGGAACATGAATATGTGTTTGTTATTCGAATTTGAGCTCTATCTGCAATGGGCACTTTTCATGCTATAAGCTGATTTTCCTAACAAATCCAAGATATTACATGGGCTATCTCCGCGAGGAGACATCAGATCTGCAAAAGTCATGGTTTTTTGGTCTTCGGGGAGGCGGGGGAACAGGAATATGTGTTTGTTTTTCGAATTTGAGCTCTATCTGCAATGGGCACTTTTCAGGCTATAAGCAGATTTTCGTAACAAATGCAAGATATAACATGGGCTATCTCCGCAAGGAGACATCAGATCTGCAAAACCCATGGTTTTTTGGTCTTCGATGAGCCAGGGGAAAATGAATATGTGTTTTTTTTCGAATTTGAGCTCTATCTGCAATGGGCACTTTTCATGCTATAAGCAGTTTTTCCTAACAAATCCAAGATATAACATGGGCTATCTCCGCAAGGAGACATCAGATCTGCAGAAATCATGGTTTTTTGGTCTTCGCTTAGTCCCGGGAACATGAATATGTGTTTGTTTTTCGAATTTGAGCTCTATCTGCAATGGGCACTTTTCATGCTATAAGCAGTTTTTTCTAACAAATGCAAGATATAACGTGGGCTATCTCCGCAAGGAGACATCAGATCTGCAAAAGTCATGGTTTTTTGGTCTTCGGTGAGCTGGGCGAACATGAATATGTGTTTGTTATTCGAATTTGAGCTCTATCTGCAATGGGCACTTTTCATGCTATAAGCAGATTTTCCTAACAAATGCAAGATATAAGATGGGCTATCTCCGCAAGGAGACATCAGATCTGCAAAACCCATGGTTTTTTGTCTTCGGTGAGCCAGGGGAACATGAATATGTGTTTGTTTTTCGAATTTGAGCTCTATCTGCAATGGGCACTTTTCATGCTATAAGCAGTTTTTCCTAAAAAATGCAAGATATAACATAGGCTATCTCCGCAAGGAGACATCAGATCTGCAAAAATCATGGTTTTTTGGTCTTCGGGGAGGCGGGGGAACAGGAATATGTGTTTGTTTTTCGAATTTGAGCTCTATCTGCAATGGGCACTTTTCAGGCTATAAGCAGATTTTCGTAACAAATGCAAGATATAACATGGGCTATCTCCGCAAGGAGACATCAGATCTGCAAAACCCATGGTTTTTTGGTCTTCGATGAGCCAGGGGAAAATGAATATGTGTTTTTTTTCGAATTTGAGCTCTATCTGCAATGGGCACTTTTCATGCTATAAGCAGTTTTTCCTAACAAATCCAAGATATAACATGGGCTATCTCCGCAAGGAGACATCAGATCTGCAGAAATCATGGTTTTTTGGTCTTCGCTTAGTCCCGGGAACATGAATATGTGTTTGTTTTTCGAATTTGAGCTCTATCTGCAATGGGCACTTTTCATGCTATAAGCAGTTTTTTCTAACAAATGCAAGATATAACGTGGGCTATCTCCGCAAGGAGACATCAGATCTGCAAAAGTCATGGTTTTTTGGTCTTCGGTGAGCTGGGCGAACATGAATATGTGTTTGTTATTCGAATTTGAGCTCTATCTGCAATGGGCACTTTTCATGCTATAAGCAGATTTTCCTAACAAATGCAAGATATAAGATGGGCTATCTCCGCAAGGAGACATCAGATCTGCAAAACCCATGGTTTTTTGTCTTCGGTGAGCCAGGGGAACATGAATATGTGTTTGTTTTTCGAATTTGAGCTCTATCTGCAATGGGCACTTTTCATGCTATAAGCAGTTTTTCCTAAAAAATGCAAGATATAACATAGGCTATCTCCGCAAGGAGACATCAGATCTGCAAAAATCATGGTTTTTTGGTCTTCGGGGAGGCGGGGGAACAGGAATATGTGTTTGTTTTTCGAATTTGAGCTCTATCTGCAATGGGCACTTTTCAGGCTATAAGCAGATTTTCGTAACAAATGCAAGATATAACATGGGCTATCTCCGCAAGGAGACATCAGATCTGCAAAACCCATGGTTTTTTGGTCTTCGATGAGCCAGGGGAAAATGAATATGTGTTTTTTTTCGAATTTGAGCTCTATCTGCAATGGGCACTTTTCATGCTATAAGCAGATTTTCCTAACAAATGCAAGATATAACATGGGCTATCTCCGCAAGGAGACATCAGATCTTGAAAAGTCATGGTTTTTTGGTCTTCGGTGAGCTGGGGGAACATGAATATGTGTTTGTTTTTCGAATTTGAGCTCTATCTGCAATGGGCACTTTTCATGCTATAAGCAGTTTTTCCTAACAAATGCAAGATATAACGTGGGCTATCTCCGCAAGGAGACATCAGATCTGCAAAAGTCATGGTTTTTTGGTCTTCGGTGAGCTGGGCGAACATGAATATGTGTTTGTTATTCGAATTTGAGCTCTATCTGCAATGGGCACTTTTCATGCTATAAGCAGATTTTCCTAACAAATGCAAGATATAAGATGGGCTATCTCCGCAAGGAGACATCAGATCTGCAAAACCCATGGTTTTTTGTCTTCGGTGAGCCAGGGGAACAGGAATATGTGTTTGTTTTTCGAATTTGAGCTCTATCTGCAATGGGCACTTTTCAGGCTATAAGCAGATTTTCGTAACAAATGCAAGATATAACATGGGCTATCTCCGCAAGGAGACATCAGATCTGCAAAACCCATGGTTTTTTGGTCTTCGATGAGCCAGGGGAAAATGAATATGTGTTTTTTTTCGAATTTGAGCTCTATCTGCAATGGGCACTTTTCATGCTATAAGCAGTTTTTCCTAACAAATCCAAGATATAACATGGGCTATCTCCGCAAGGAGACATCAGATCTGCAGAAATCATGGTTTTTTGGTCTTCGCTTAGTCCCGGGAACATGAATATGTGTTTGTTTTTCGAATTTGAGCTCTATCTGCAATGGGCACTTTTCATGCTATAAGCAGTTTTTTCTAACAAATGCAAGATATAACGTGGGCTATCTCCGCAAGGAGACATCAGATCTGCAAAAGTCATGATTTTTTGGTCTTCGGTGAGCTGGGCGAACATGAATATGTGTTTGTTATTCGAATTTGAGCTCTATCTGCAATGGGCACTTTTCATGCTATAGGCAGTTTTTCCTAACAAATGCAAGACATAACATAGGCTATCTCCGCAAGGAGACATCAGATCTGCAAAAATCATGGTTTTTTGGTCTTCGGGGAGGCGGGGGAACAGGAATATGTGTTTGTTTTTCGAATTTGAGCTCTATCTGCAATGGGCACTTTTCAGGCTATAAGCAGATTTTCGTAACAAATGCAAGATATAACATGGGCTATCTCCGCAAGGAGACATCAGATCTGCAAAACCCATGGTTTTTTGGTCTTCGATGAGCCAGGGGAAAATGAATATGTGTTTTTTTTCGAATTTGAGCTCTATCTGCAATGGGCACTTTTCATGCTATAAGCAGTTTTTCCTAACAAATCCAAGATATAACATGGGCTATCTCCGCAAGGAGACATCAGATCTGCAGAAATCATGGTTTTTTGGTCTTCGCTTAGTCCCGGGAACATGAATATGTGTTTGTTTTTCGAATTTGAGCTCTATCTGCAATGGGCACTTTTCATGCTATAAGCAGTTTTTTCTAACAAATGCAAGATATAACGTGGGCTATCTCCGCAAGGAGACATCAGATCTGCAAAAGTCATGGTTTTTTGGTCTTCGGTGAGCTGGGCGAACATGAATATGTGTTTGTTATTCGAATTTGAGCTCTATCTGCAATGGGCACTTTTCATGCTATAAGCAGTTTTTCCTAACAAATGCAAGATATAACATGGGCTATCTCCGCGAGGAGACATCAGATCTGCAAAAGTCATGGTTTTTTGGTCTTCGGGGAGGCGGGGGAACAGGAATATGTGTTTGTTTTTCGAATTTGAGCTCTATCTGCAATGGGCACTTTTCAGGCTATAAGCAGATTTTCGTAACAAATGCAAGATATAACATGGGCTATCTCCGCAAGGAGACATCAGATCTGCAAAACCATGGTTTTTTGGTCTTCGGTGAGCCGGGGGAACATGAATATGTGTTTGTTTTTCGAATTTGAGCTCTATCAGCAATGGGCAGTTTTCATGCTATAAGCAGATTTTCCTAACAAATGCAAGATATAACATGGGCTATCTCCGCAAGGAGACATCAGATCTGCAAAACTCATGGTTTTTTCGTCTTTGGAGAGCTGGGGGAACATGAATATGTGTTTGTTATTCGAATTTGAGCTCTATCTGCAATGGGCACTTTTCATGCTATAAGCAGTTTTTCCTAACAAATGCAAGATATAACATGGGCTATCTCCGCAAGGAGACATCAGATCTGCAAAACCATGGTTTTTTGGTCTTCGGTGAGCCGGGGGAACATGAATATGTGTTTGTTTTTCGAATTTGAGCTCTATCTGCAATGGGCAGTTTTCATGCTATAAGCAGATTTTCCTAACAAATGCAAGATATAACATGGGCTATCTCCGCAAGGAGACATCAGATCTTGAAAAGTCATGGTTTTTTGGTCTTCGGTGAGCTGGGGGAAAATGAATATGTGTTTGTTTTTCGAATTTGAGCTCTATCTGCAATGGGCACTTTTCATGCTATAAGCAGTTTTTCCTAACAAATGCAAGATATAACATGGGCTATCTCCGCAAGGAGACATCAGATCTGCAGAAATCATGGTTTTTTGGTCTTCGGTGAGCTGGGGGAACATGAATATGTGTTTGTTATTCGAATTTGAGCTCTATCTGCAATGGGCACTTTTCATGCTATAAGCTGATTTTCCTAACAAATCCAAGATATTACATGGGCTATCTCCGCGAGGAGACATCAGATCTGCAAAAGTCATGGTTTTTTGGTCTTCGGGGAGGCGGGGGAACAGGAATATGTGTTTGTTTTTCGAATTTGAGCTCTATCTGCAATGGGCACTTTTCAGGCTATAAGCAGATTTTCGTAACAAATGCAAGATATAACATGGGCTATCTCCGCAAGGAGACATCAGATCTGCAAAACCCATGGTTTTTTGGTCTTCGATGAGCCAGGGGAAAATGAATATGTGTTTTTTTTCGAATTTGAGCTCTATCTGCAATGGGCACTTTTCATGCTATAAGCAGTTTTTCCTAACAAATCCAAGATATAACATGGGCTATCTCCGCAAGGAGACATCAGATCTGCAGAAATCATGGTTTTTTGGTCTTCGCTTAGTCCCGGGAACATGAATATGTGTTTATTTTTCGAATTTGAGCTCTATCTGCAATGGGCACTTTTCATGCTATAAGCAGTTTTTTCTAACAAATGCAAGATATAACGTGGGCTATCTCCGCAAGGAGACATCAGATCTGCAAAAGTCATGGTTTTTTGGTCTTCGGTGAGCTGGGCGAACATGAATATGTGTTTGTTATTCGAATTTGAGCTCTATCTGCAATGGGCACTTTTCATGCTATAAGCAGATTTTCCTAACAAATGCAAGATATAAGATGGGCTATCTCCGCAAGGAGACATCAGATCTGCAAAACCCATGGTTTTTTGTCTTCGGTGAGCCAGGGGAACATGAATATGTGTTTGTTTTTCGAATTTGAGCTCTATCTGCAATGGGCACTTTTCATGCTATAAGCAGTTTTTCCTAAAAAATGCAAGATATAACATAGGCTATCTCCGCAAGGAGACATCAGATCTGCAAAAATCATGGTTTTTTGGTCTTCGGGGAGGCGGGGGAACAGGAATATGTGTTTGTTTTTCGAATTTGAGCTCTATCTGCAATGGGCACTTTTCAGGCTATAAGCAGATTTTCGTAACAAATGCAAGATATAACATGGGCTATCTCCGCAAGGAGACATCAGATCTGCAAAACCCATGGTTTTTTGGTCTTCGATGAGCCAGGGGAAAATGAATATGTGTTTTTTTTCGAATTTGAGCTCTATCTGCAATGGGCACTTTTCATGCTATAAGCAGTTTTTCCTAACAAATCCAAGATATAACATGGGCTATCTCCGCAAGGAGACATCAGATCTGCAGAAATCATGGTTTTTTGGTCTTCGCTTAGTCCCGGGAACATGAATATGTGTTCGTTTTTCGAATTTGAGCTCTATCTGCAATGGGCACTTTTCATGCTATAAGCAGTTTTTTCTAACAAATGCAAGATATAACGTGGGCTATCTCCGCAAGGAGACATCAGATCTGCAAAAGTCATGGTTTTTTGGTCTTCGGTGAGCTGGGCGAACATGAATATGTGTTTGTTATTCGAATTTGAGCTCTATCTGCAATGGGCACTTTTCATGCTATAAGCAGATTTTCCTAACAAATGCAAGATATAAGATGGGCTATCTCCGCAAGGAGACATCAGATCTGCAAAACCCATGGTTTTTTGTCTTCGGTGAGCCAGGGGAACAGGAATATGTGTTTGTTTTTCGAATTTGAGCTCTATCTGCAATGGGCACTTTTCAGGCTATAAGCAGATTTTCGTAACAAATGCAAGATATAACATGGGCTATCTCCGCAAGGAGACATCAGATCTGCAAAACCCATGGTTTTTTGGTCTTCGATGAGCCAGGGGAAAATGAATATGTGTTTTTTTTCGAATTTGAGCTCTATCTGCAATGGGCACTTTTCATGCTATAAGCAGTTTTTCCTAACAAATCCAAGATATAACATGGGCTATCTCCGCAAGGAGACATCAGATCTGCAGAAATCATGGTTTTTTGGTCTTCGCTTAGTCCCGGGAACATGAATATGTGTTTGTTTTTCGAATTTGAGCTCTATCTGCAATGGGCACTTTTCATGCTATAAGCAGTTTTTTCTAACAAATGCAAGATATAACGTGGGCTATCTCCGCAAGGAGACATCAGATCTGCAAAAGTCATGATTTTTTGGTCTTCGGTGAGCTGGGCGAACATGAATATGTGTTTGTTATTCGAATTTGAGCTCTATCTGCAATGGGCACTTTTCATGCTATAGGCAGTTTTTCCTAACAAATGCAAGATATAACATAGGCTATCTCCGCAAGGAGACATCAGATCTGCAAAAATCATGGTTTTTTGGTCTTCGGGGAGGCGGGGGAACAGGAATATGTGTTTGTTTTTCGAATTTGAGCTCTATCTGCAATGGGCACTTTTCAGGCTATAAGCAGATTTTCGTAACAAATGCAAGATATAACATGGGCTATCTCCGCAAGGAGACATCAGATCTGCAAAACCCATGGTTTTTTGGTCTTCGATGAGCCAGGGGAAAATGAATATGTGTTTTTTTTCGAATTTGAGCTCTATCTGCAATGGGCACTTTTCATGCTATAAGCAGTTTTTCCTAACAAATCCAAGATATAACATGGGCTATCTCCGCAAGGAGACATCAGATCTGCAGAAATCATGGTTTTTTGGTCTTCGCTTAGTCCCGGGAACATGAATATGTGTTTGTTTTTCGAATTTGAGCTCTATCTGCAATGGGCACTTTTCATGCTATAAGCAGTTTTTTCTAACAAATGCAAGATATAACGTGGGCTATCTCCGCAAGGAGACATCAGATCTGCAAAAGTCATGGTTTTTTGGTCTTCGGTGAGCTGGGCGAACATGAATATGTGTTTGTTATTCGAATTTGAGCTCTATCTGCAATGGGCACTTTTCATGCTATAAGCAGATTTTCCTAACAAATGCAAGATATAAGATGGGCTATCTCCGCAAGGAGACATCAGATCTGCAAAACCCATGGTTTTTTGTCTTCGGTGAGCCAGGGGAACATGAATATGTGTTTGTTTTTCGAATTTGAGCTCTATCTGCAATGGGCACTTTTCATGCTATAAGCAGTTTTTCCTAACAAATGCAAGATATAACATAGGCTATCTCCGCAAGGAGACATCAGATCTGCAAAAATCATGGTTTTTTGGTCTTCGGGGAGGCGGGGGAACAGGAATATGTGTTTGTTTTTCGAATTTGAGCTCTATCTGCAATGGGCACTTTTCAGGCTATAAGCAGATTTTCGTAACAAATGCAAGATATAACATGGGCTATCTCCGCAAGGAGACATCAGATCTGCAAAACCCATGGTTTTTTGGTCTTCGATGAGCCAGGGGAAAATGAATATGTGTTTTTTTTCGAATTTGAGCTCTATCTGCAATGGGCACTTTTCATGCTATAAGCAGTTTTTCCTAACAAATCCAAGATATAACATGGGCTATCTCCGCAAGGAGACATCAGATCTGCAGAAATCATGGTTTTTTGGTCTTCGCTTAGTCCCGGGAACATGAATATGTGTTTGTTTTTCGAATTTGAGCTCTATCTGCAATGGGCACTTTTCATGCTATAAGCAGTTTTTTCTAACAAATGCAAGATATAACGTGGGCTATCTCCGCAAGGAGACATCAGATCTGCAAAAGTCATGGTTTTTTGGTCTTCGGTGAGCTGGGCGAACATGAATATGTGTTTGTTATTCGAATTTGAGCTCTATCTGCAATGGGCACTTTTCATGCTATAAGCAGATTTTCCTAACAAATGCAAGATATAAGATGGGCTATCTCCGCAAGGAGACATCAGATCTGCAAAACCCATGGTTTTTTGTCTTCGGTGAGCCAGGGGAACATGAATATGTGTTTGTTTTTCGAATTTGAGCTCTATCTGCAATGGGCACTTTTCATGCTATAAGCAGTTTTTCCTAACAAATGCAAGATATAACATAGGCTATCTCCGCAAGGAGACATCAGATCTGCAAAAATCATGGTTTTTTGGTCTTCGGGGAGGCGGGGGAACAGGAATATGTGTTTGTTTTTCGAATTTGAGCTCTATCTGCAATGGGCACTTTTCAGGCTATAAGCAGATTTTCGTAACAAATGCAAGATATAACATGGGCTATCTCCGCAAGGAGACATCAGATCTGCAAAACCCATGGTTTTTTGGTCTTCGATGAGCCAGGGGAAAATGAATATGTGTTTTTTTTCGAATTTGAGCTCTATCTGCAATGGGCACTTTTCATGCTATAAGCAGTTTTTCCTAACAAATGCAAGATATAACATAGGCTATCTCCGCAAGGAGACATCAGATCTGCAGAAATCATGGTTTTTGGGTCTTCGGTGAGCTGGGGGAACATGAATATGTGTTTGTTATTCGAATTTGAGCTCTATCTGCAATGGGCACTTTTCATGCTATAAGCAGTTTTTCCTAACAAATGCAAGATATAACATGGGCTATCTCCGCAAGGAGACATCAGATCTGCAAAAGTCATGGTTTTTTGGTCTTCGCTTAGTCCCGGAACAAGAATATGTGTTTGTTTTTCGAATTTGAGCTCTATCTGCAATGGGCACTTTTCATGCTATAAGCAGTTTTTCCTAACAAATGCAAGATATAACATGGGCTATCTCCGCAAGGAGACATCAGATCTGCAAAACCATGGTTTTTTGGTCTTCGGTGAGCCGGGGGAACATGAATATGTGTTTGTTTTTCGAATTTGAGCTCTATCAGCAATGGGCAGTTTTCATCCTATAAGCATATTTTCCTAACAAATGCAAGATATAACATGGGCTATCTCCGCAAGGAGACATCAGATCTGCAAAACTCATGGTTTTTTCGTCTTTGGAGAGCTGGGGGAACATGAATATGTGTTTGTTATTCGAATTTGAGCTCTATCTGCAATGGGCACTTTTCATGCTATAAGCAGTTTTTCCTAACAAATGCAAGATATAACATGGGCTATCTCCGCAAGGAGACATCAGATCTGCAAAACCATGGTTTTTTGGTCTTCAGTGAGCCGGGGGAACATGAATATGTGTTTGTTTTTCGAATTTGAGCTCTATCTGCAATGGGCAGTTTTCATGCTATAAGCAGATTTTCCTAACAAATGCAAGATATAACATGGGCTATCTCCGCAAGGAGACATCAGATCTGCAAAACCCATGGCTTTTTGGTCTTCGGTGAGCTGGGGGAACATGAATATGTGTTTGTTTTTCGAATTTGAGCTCTATCTGCAATGGGCACTTTTCATGCTATAAGCAGTTTTTCCTAACAAATGCAAGATATAACATGGGCTATCTCCGCAAGGAGACATCAGATCTGCAGAAATCATGTTTTTTTGGTCTTCGGTGAGCTGGGGGAACATGAATATGTGTTTGTTATTCGAATTTGAGCTCTATCTGCAATGGGCACTTTTCATGCTATAAGCAGATTTTCCTAACAAATGCAAGATATAACATGGGCTATCTCCGCAAGGAGACATCAGATCTGCAAAACCCATGGTTTTTTGGTCTTCGATGAGCCAGGGGAAAATGAATATGTGTTTTTTTTTCGAATTTGAGCTCTATCTGCAATGGGCACTTTTCATGCTATAAGCAGTTTTTCCTAACAAATCCAAGATATAACATGGGCTATCTCCGCAAGGAGACATCAGATCTGCAGAAATCATGGTTTTTTGGTCTTCGCTTAGTCCCGGGAACATGAATATGTGTTTGTTTTTCGAATTTGAGCTCTATCTGCAATGGGCACTTTTCATGCTATAAGCAGATTTTCCTAACAAATGCAAGATATAAGATGGGCTATCTCCGCAAGGAGACATCAGATCTGCAAAACCCATGGTTTTTTGTCTTCGGTGAGCCAGGGGAACATGAATATGTGTTTGTTTTTCGAATTTGAGCTCTATCTGCAATGGGCACTTTTCATGCTATAAGCAGTTTTTCCTAACAAATGCAAGATATAACATGGGCTATCTCCGCAAGGAGACATCAGATCTGCAAAAGTCATGGTTTTTTGGTCTTCGCTTAGTCCCGGAACAAGAATATGTGTTTGTTTTTCGAATTTGAGCTCTATCTGCAATGGGCACTTTTCATGCTATAAGCAGTTTTTCCTAACAAATGCAAGATATAACATGGGCTATCTCCGCAAGGAGACATCAGATCTGCAAAACCATGGTTTTTTGGTCTTCGGTGAGCCGGGGGAACATGAATATGTGTTTGTTTTTCGAATTTGAGCTCTATCAGCAATGGGCAGTTTTCATGCTATAAGCAGATTTTCCTAACAAATGCAAGATATAACATGGGCTATCTCCGCAAGGAGACATCAGATCTGCAAAACTCATGGTTTTTTCGTCTTTGGAGAGCTGGGGGAACATGAATATGTGTTTGTTATTCGAATTTGAGCTCTATCTGCAATGGGCACTTTTCATGCTATAAGCAGTTTTTCCTAACAAATGCAAGATATAACATGGGCTATCTCCGCAAGGAGACATCAGATCTGCAAAACCATGGTTTTTTGGTCTTCGGTGAGCCGGGGGAACATGAATATGTGTTTGTTTTTCGAATTTGAGCTCTATCTGCAATGGGCAGTTTTCATGCTATAAGCAGATTTTCCTAACAAATGCAAGATATAACATGGGCTATCTCCGCAAGGAGACATCAGATCTGCAAAACCCATGGTTTTTTGGTCTTCGATGAGCCAGGGGAAAATGAATATGTGTTTTTTTTCGAATTTGAGCTCTATCTGCAATGGGCACTTTTCATGCTATAAGCAGTTTTTCCTAACAAATCCAAGATATAACATGGGCTATCTCCGCAAGGAGACATCAGATCTGCAGAAATCATGGTTTTTTGGTCTTCGCTTAGTCCCGGGAACATGAATATGTGTTTGTTTTTCGAATTTGAGCTCTATCTGCAATGGGCACTTTTCATGCTATAAGCAGTTTTTTCTAACAAATGCAAGATATAACGTGGGCTATCTCCGCAAGGAGACATCAGATCTGCAAAAGTCATGGTTTTTTGGTCTTCGGTGAGCTGGGCGAACATGAATATGTGTTTGTTATTCGAATTTGAGCTCTATCTGCAATGGGCACTTTTCATGCTATAAGCAGATTTTCCTAACAAATGCAAGATATAAGATGGGCTATCTCCGCAAGGAGACATCAGATCTGCAAAACCCATGGTTTTTTGTCTTCGGTGAGCCAGGGGAACATGAATATGTGTTTGTTTTTCGAATTTGAGCTCTATCTGCAATGGGCACTTTTCATGCTATAAGCAGTTTTTCCTAACAAATGCAAGATATAACATAGGCTATCTCCGCAAGGAGACATCAGATCTGCAAAAATCATGGTTTTTTGGTCTTCGGGGAGGCGGGGGAACAGGAATATGTGTTTGTTTTTCGAATTTGAGCTCTATCTGCAATGGGCACTTTTCAGGCTATAAGCAGATTTTCGTAACAAATGCAAGATATAACATGGGCTATCTCCGCAAGGAGACATCAGATCTGCAAAACCCATGGTTTTTTGGTCTTCGATGAGCCAGGGGAAAATGAATATGTGTTTTTTTTCGAATTTGAGCTCTATCTGCAATGGGCACTTTTCATGCTATAAGCAGTTTTTCCTAACAAATGCAAGATATAACATAGGCTATCTCCGCAAGGAGACATCAGATCTGCAGAAATCATGGTTTTTGGGTCTTCGGTGAGCTGGGGGAACATGAATATGTGTTTGTTATTCGAATTTGAGCTCTATCTGCAATGGGCACTTTTCATGCTATAAGCAGTTTTTCCTAACAAATGCAAGATATAACATGGGCTATCTCCGCAAGGAGACATCAGATCTGCAAAAGTCATGGTTTTTTGGTCTTCGCTTAGTCCCGGAACAAGAATATGTGTTTGTTTTTCGAATTTGAGCTCTATCTGCAATGGGCACTTTTCATGCTATAAGCAGTTTTTCCTAACAAATGCAAGATATAACATGGGCTATCTCCGCAAGGAGACATCAGATCTGCAAAACCATGGTTTTTTGGTCTTCGGTGAGCCGGGGGAACATGAATATGTGTTTGTTTTTCGAATTTGAGCTCTATCAGCAATGGGCAGTTTTCATCCTATAAGCATATTTTCCTAACAAATGCAAGATATAACATGGGCTATCTCCGCAAGGAGACATCAGATCTGCAAAACTCATGGTTTTTTCGTCTTTGGAGAGCTGGGGGAACATGAATATGTGTTTGTTATTCGAATTTGAGCTCTATCTGCAATGGGCACTTTTCATGCTATAAGCAGTTTTTCCTAACAAATGCAAGATATAACATGGGCTATCTCCGCAAGGAGACATCAGATCTGCAAAACCATGGTTTTTTGGTCTTCGGTGAGCCGGGGGAACATGAATATGTGTTTGTTTTTCGAATTTGAGCTCTATCTGCAATGGGCAGTTTTCATGCTATAAGCAGATTTTCCTAACAAATGCAAGATATAACATGGGCTATCTCCGCAAGGAGACATCAGATCTGCAAAACCCATGGCTTTTTGGTCTTCGGTGAGCTGGGGGAACATGAATATGTGTTTGTTTTTCGAATTTGAGCTCTATCTGCAATGGGCACTTTTCATGCTATAAGCAGTTTTTCCTAACAAATGCAAGATATAACATGGGCTATCTCCGCAAGGAGACATCAGATCTGCAGAAATCATGTTTTTTTGGTCTTCGGTGAGCTGGGGGAACATGAATATGTGTTTGTTATTCGAATTTGAGCTCTATCTGCAATGGGCACTTTTCATGCTATAAGCAGATTTTCCTAACAAATGCAAGATATAACATGGGCTATCTCCGCAAGGAGACATCAGATCTGCAAAACCCATGGTTTTTTGGTCTTCGATGAGCCAGGGGAAAATGAATATGTGTTTTTTTTTCGAATTTGAGCTCTATCTGCAATGGGCACTTTTCATGCTATAAGCAGTTTTTCCTAACAAATCCAAGATATAACATGGGCTATCTCCGCAAGGAGACATCAGATCTGCAGAAATCATGGTTTTTTGGTCTTCGCTTAGTCCCGGGAACATGAATATGTGTTTGTTTTTCGAATTTGAGCTCTATCTGCAATGGGCACTTTTCATGCTATAAGCAGATTTTCCTAACAAATGCAAGATATAAGATGGGCTATCTCCGCAAGGAGACATCAGATCTGCAAAACCCATGGTTTTTTGTCTTCGGTGAGCCAGGGGAACATGAATATGTGTTTGTTTTTCGAATTTGAGCTCTATCTGCAATGGGCACTTTTCATGCTATAAGCAGTTTTTCCTAACAAATGCAAGATATAACATGGGCTATCTCCGCAAGGAGACATCAGATCTGCAAAAGTCATGGTTTTTTGGTCTTCGCTTAGTCCCGGAACAAGAATATGTGTTTGTTTTTCGAATTTGAGCTCTATCTGCAATGGGCACTTTTCATGCTATAAGCAGTTTTTCCTAACAAATGCAAGATATAACATGGGCTATCTCCGCAAGGAGACATCAGATCTGCAAAACCATGGTTTTTTGGTCTTCGGTGAGCCGGGGGAACATGAATATGTGTTTGTTTTTCGAATTTGAGCTCTATCAGCAATGGGCAGTTTTCATGCTATAAGCAGATTTTCCTAACAAATGCAAGATATAACATGGGCTATCTCCGCAAGGAGACATCAGATCTGCAAAACTCATGGTTTTTTCGTCTTTGGAGAGCTGGGGGAACATGAATATGTGTTTGTTATTCGAATTTGAGCTCTATCTGCAATGGGCACTTTTCATGCTATAAGCAGTTTTTCCTAACAAATGCAAGATATAACATGGGCTATCTCCGCAAGGAGACATCAGATCTGCAAAACCATGGTTTTTTGGTCTTCGGTGAGCCGGGGGAACATGAATATGTGTTTGTTTTTCGAATTTGAGCTCTATCTGCAATGGGCAGTTTTCATGCTATAAGCAGATTTTCCTAACAAATGCAAGATATAACATGGGCTATCTCCGCAAGGAGACATCAGATCTGCAAAACCCATGGCTTTTTGGTCTTCGGTGAGCTGGGGGAACATGAATATGTGTTTGTTATTCGAATTTGAGCTCTATCTGCAATGGGCACTTTTCATGCTATAAGCAGTTTTTCCTAACAAATCCAAGATATAACATGGGCTATCTCCGCAAGGAGACATCAGATCTGCAGAAATCATGGTTTTTTGGTCTTCGCTTAGTCCCGGGAACATGAATATGTGTTTGTTTTTCGAATTTGAGCTCTATCTGCAATGGGCACTTTTCATGCTATAAGCAGATTTTCCTAACAAATGCAAGATATAAGATGGGCTATCTCCGCAAGGAGACATCAGATCTGCAAAACCCATGGTTTTTTGTCTTCGGTGAGCCAGGGGAACATGAATATGTGTTTGTTTTTCGAATTTGAGCTCTATCTGCAATGGGCACTTTTCATGCTATAAGCAGTTTTTCCTAACAAATGCAAGATATAACATGGGCTATCTCCGCAAGGAGACATCAGATCTGCAAAAGTCATGGTTTTTTGGTCTTCGCTTAGTCCCGGAACAAGAATATGTGTTTGTTTTTCGAATTTGAGCTCTATCTGCAATGGGCACTTTTCAGGCTATAAGCAGATTTTCGTAACAAATGCAAGATATAACATGGGCTATCTCCGCAAGGAGACATCAGATCTGCAAAACCCATGGTTTTTTGGTCTTCGATGAGCCAGGGGAAAATGAATATGTGTTTTTTTTCGAATTTGAGCTCTATCTGCAATGGGCACTTTTCATGCTATAAGCAGTTTTTCCTAACAAATCCAAGATATAACATGGGCTATCTCCGCAAGGAGACATCAGATCTGCAGAAATCATGGTTTTTTGGTCTTCGCTTAGTCCCGGGAACATGAATATGTGTTTGTTTTTCGAATTTGAGCTCTATCTGCAATGGGCACTTTTCATGCTATAAGCAGTTTTTTCTAACAAATGCAAGATATAACGTGGGCTATCTCCGCAAGGAGACATCAGATCTGCAAAAGTCATGGTTTTTTGGTCTTCGGTGAGCTGGGCGAACATGAATATGTGTTTGTTATTCGAATTTGAGCTCTATCTGCAATGGGCACTTTTCATGCTATAAGCAGTTTTTCCTAACAAATGCAAGATATAACATGGGCTATCTCCGCGAGGAGACATCAGATCTGCAAAAGTCATGGTTTTTTGGTCTTCGGGGAGGCGGGGGAACAGGAATATGTGTTTGTTTTTCGAATTTGAGCTCTATCTGCAATGGGCACTTTTCAGGCTATAAGCAGATTTTCGTAACAAATGCAAGATATAACATTGGCTATCTCCGCAAGGAGACATCAGATCTGCAAAACCATGGTTTTTTGGTCTTCGGTGAGCCGGGGGAACATGAATATGTGTTTGTTTTTCGAATTTGAGCTCTATCAGCAATGGGCAGTTTTCATGCTATAAGCAGATTTTCCTAACAAATGCAAGATATAACATGGGCTATCTCCGCAAGGAGACATCAGATCTGCAAAACTCATGGTTTTTTCGTCTTTGGAGAGCTGGGGGAACATGAATATGTGTTTGTTATTCGAATTTGAGCTCTATCTGCAATGGGCACTTTTCATGCTATAAGCAGTTTTTCCTAACAAATGCAAGATATAACATGGGCTATCTCCGCAAGGAGACATCAGATCTGCAAAACCATGGTTTTTTGGTCTTCGGTGAGCCGGGGGAACATGAATATGTGTTTGTTTTTCGAATTTGAGCTCTATCTGCAATGGGCAGTTTTCATGCTATAAGCAGATTTTCCTAACAAATGCAAGATATAACATGGGCTATCTCCGCAAGGAGACATCAGATCTTGAAAAGTCATGGTTTTTTGGTCTTCGGTGAGCTGGGGGAAAATGAATATGTGTTTGTTTTTCGAATTTGAGCTCTATCTGCAATGGGCACTTTTCATGCTATAAGCAGTTTTTCCTAACAAATGCAAGATATAACATGGGCTATCTCCGCAAGGAGACATCAGATCTGCAGAAATCATGGTTTTTTGGTCTTCGGTGAGCTGGGGGAACATGAATATGTGTTTGTTATTCGAATTTGAGCTCTATCTGCAATGGGCACTTTTCATGCTATAAGCTGATTTTCCTAACAAATCCAAGATATTACATGGGCTATCTCCGCGAGGAGACATCAGATCTGCAAAAGTCATGGTTTTTTGGTCTTCGGGGAGGCGGGGGAACAGGAATATGTGTTTGTTTTTCGAATTTGAGCTCTATCTGCAATGGGCACTTTTCAGGCTATAAGCAGATTTTCGTAACAAATGCAAGATATAACATGGGCTATCTCCGCAAGGAGACATCAGATCTGCAAAACCCATGGTTTTTTGGTCTTCGATGAGCCAGGGGAAAATGAATATGTGTTTTTTTTCGAATTTGAGCTCTATCTGCAATGGGCACTTTTCATGCTATAAGCAGTTTTTCCTAACAAATCCAAGATATAACATGGGCTATCTCCGCAAGGAGACATCAGATCTGCAGAAATCATGGTTTTTTGGTCTTCGCTTAGTCCCGGGAACATGAATATGTGTTTATTTTTCGAATTTGAGCTCTATCTGCAATGGGCACTTTTCATGCTATAAGCAGTTTTTTCTAACAAATGCAAGATATAACGTGGGCTATCTCCGCAAGGAGACATCAGATCTGCAAAAGTCATGGTTTTTTGGTCTTCGGTGAGCTGGGCGAACATGAATATGTGTTTGTTATTCGAATTTGAGCTCTATCTGCAATGGGCACTTTTCATGCTATAAGCAGATTTTCCTAACAAATGCAAGATATAAGATGGGCTATCTCCGCAAGGAGACATCAGATCTGCAAAACCCATGGTTTTTTGTCTTCGGTGAGCCAGGGGAACATGAATATGTGTTTGTTTTTCGAATTTGAGCTCTATCTGCAATGGGCACTTTTCATGCTATAAGCAGTTTTTCCTAAAAAATGCAAGATATAACATAGGCTATCTCCGCAAGGAGACATCAGATCTGCAAAAATCATGGTTTTTTGGTCTTCGGGGAGGCGGGGGAACAGGAATATGTGTTTGTTTTTCGAATTTGAGCTCTATCTGCAATGGGCACTTTTCAGGCTATAAGCAGATTTTCGTAACAAATGCAAGATATAACATGGGCTATCTCCGCAAGGAGACATCAGATCTGCAAAACCCATGGTTTTTTGGTCTTCGATGAGCCAGGGGAAAATGAATATGTGTTTTTTTTCGAATTTGAGCTCTATCTGCAATGGGCACTTTTCATGCTATAAGCAGTTTTTCCTAACAAATCCAAGATATAACATGGGCTATCTCCGCAAGGAGACATCAGATCTGCAGAAATCATGGTTTTTTGGTCTTCGCTTAGTCCCGGGAACATGAATATGTGTTTGTTTTTCGAATTTGAGCTCTATCTGCAATGGGCACTTTTCATGCTATAAGCAGTTTTTTCTAACAAATGCAAGATATAACGTGGGCTATCTCCGCAAGGAGACATCAGATCTGCAAAAGTCATGGTTTTTTGGTCTTCGGTGAGCTGGGCGAACATGAATATGTGTTTGTTATTCGAATTTGAGCTCTATCTGCAATGGGCACTTTTCATGCTATAAGCAGATTTTCCTAACAAATGCAAGATATAAGATGGGCTATCTCCGCAAGGAGACATCAGATCTGCAAAACCCATGGTTTTTTGTCTTCGGTGAGCCAGGGGAACAGGAATATGTGTTTGTTTTTCGAATTTGAGCTCTATCTGCAATGGGCACTTTTCAGGCTATAAGCAGATTTTCGTAACAAATGCAAGATATAACATGGGCTATCTCCGCAAGGAGACATCAGATCTGCAAAACCCATGGTTTTTTGGTCTTCGATGAGCCAGGGGAAAATGAATATGTGTTTTTTTTCGAATTTGAGCTCTATCTGCAATGGGCACTTTTCATGCTATAAGCAGTTTTTCCTAACAAATCCAAGATATAACATGGGCTATCTCCGCAAGGAGACATCAGATCTGCAGAAATCATGGTTTTTTGGTCTTCGCTTAGTCCCGGGAACATGAATATGTGTTTGTTTTTCGAATTTGAGCTCTATCTGCAATGGGCACTTTTCATGCTATAAGCAGTTTTTTCTAACAAATGCAAGATATAACGTGGGCTATCTCCGCAAGGAGACATCAGATCTGCAAAAGTCATGATTTTTTGGTCTTCGGTGAGCTGGGCGAACATGAATATGTGTTTGTTATTCGAATTTGAGCTCTATCTGCAATGGGCACTTTTCATGCTATAGGCAGTTTTTCCTAACAAATGCAAGATATAACATAGGCTATCTCCGCAAGGAGACATCAGATCTGCAAAAATCATGGTTTTTTGGTCTTCGGGGAGGCGGGGGAACAGGAATATGTGTTTGTTTTTCGAATTTGAGCTCTATCTGCAATGGGCACTTTTCAGGCTATAAGCAGATTTTCGTAACAAATGCAAGATATAACATGGGCTATCTCCGCAAGGAGACATCAGATCTGCAAAACCCATGGTTTTTTGGTCTTCGATGAGCCAGGGGAAAATGAATATGTGTTTTTTTTCGAATTTGAGCTCTATCTGCAATGGGCACTTTTCATGCTATAAGCAGTTTTTCCTAACAAATCCAAGATATAACATGGGCTATCTCCGCAAGGAGACATCAGATCTGCAGAAATCATGGTTTTTTGGTCTTCGCTTAGTCCCGGGAACATGAATATGTGTTTGTTTTTCGAATTTGAGCTCTATCTGCAATGGGCACTTTTCATGCTATAAGCAGTTTTTTCTAACAAATGCAAGATATAACGTGGGCTATCTCCGCAAGGAGACATCAGATCTGCAAAAGTCATGGTTTTTTGGTCTTCGGTGAGCTGGGCGAACATGAATATGTGTTTGTTATTCGAATTTGAGCTCTATCTGCAATGGGCACTTTTCATGCTATAAGCAGATTTTCCTAACAAATGCAAGATATAAGATGGGCTATCTCCGCAAGGAGACATCAGATCTGCAAAACCCATGGTTTTTTGTCTTCGGTGAGCCAGGGGAACATGAATATGTGTTTGTTTTTCGAATTTGAGCTCTATCTGCAATGGGCACTTTTCATGCTATAAGCAGTTTTTCCTAACAAATGCAAGATATAACATAGGCTATCTCCGCAAGGAGACATCAGATCTGCAAAAATCATGGTTTTTTGGTCTTCGGGGAGGCGGGGGAACAGGAATATGTGTTTGTTTTTCGAATTTGAGCTCTATCTGCAATGGGCACTTTTCAGGCTATAAGCAGATTTTCGTAACAAATGCAAGATATAACATGGGCTATCTCCGCAAGGAGACATCAGATCTGCAAAACCCATGGTTTTTTGGTCTTCGATGAGCCAGGGGAAAATGAATATGTGTTTTTTTTCGAATTTGAGCTCTATCTGCAATGGGCACTTTTCATGCTATAAGCAGTTTTTCCTAACAAATCCAAGATATAACATGGGCTATCTCCGCAAGGAGACATCAGATCTGCAGAAATCATGGTTTTTTGGTCTTCGCTTAGTCCCGGGAACATGAATATGTGTTTGTTTTTCGAATTTGAGCTCTATCTGCAATGGGCACTTTTCATGCTATAAGCAGTTTTTTCTAACAAATGCAAGATATAACGTGGGCTATCTCCGCAAGGAGACATCAGATCTGCAAAAGTCATGGTTTTTTGGTCTTCGGTGAGCTGGGCGAACATGAATATGTGTTTGTTATTCGAATTTGAGCTCTATCTGCAATGGGCACTTTTCATGCTATAAGCAGATTTTCCTAACAAATGCAAGATATAAGATGGGCTATCTCCGCAAGGAGACATCAGATCTGCAAAACCCATGGTTTTTTGTCTTCGGTGAGCCAGGGGAACATGAATATGTGTTTGTTTTTCGAATTTGAGCTCTATCTGCAATGGGCACTTTTCATGCTATAAGCAGTTTTTCCTAACAAATGCAAGATATAACATAGGCTATCTCCGCAAGGAGACATCAGATCTGCAAAAATCATGGTTTTTTGGTCTTCGGGGAGGCGGGGGAACAGGAATATGTGTTTGTTTTTCGAATTTGAGCTCTATCTGCAATGGGCACTTTTCAGGCTATAAGCAGATTTTCGTAACAAATGCAAGATATAACATGGGCTATCTCCGCAAGGAGACATCAGATCTGCAAAACCCATGGTTTTTTGGTCTTCGATGAGCCAGGGGAAAATGAATATGTGTTTTTTTTCGAATTTGAGCTCTATCTGCAATGGGCACTTTTCATGCTATAAGCAGTTTTTCCTAACAAATGCAAGATATAACATAGGCTATCTCCGCAAGGAGACATCAGATCTGCAGAAATCATGGTTTTTGGGTCTTCGGTGAGCTGGGGGAACATGAATATGTGTTTGTTATTCGAATTTGAGCTCTATCTGCAATGGGCACTTTTCATGCTATAAGCAGTTTTTCCTAACAAATGCAAGATATAACATGGGCTATCTCCGCAAGGAGACATCAGATCTGCAAAAGTCATGGTTTTTTGGTCTTCGCTTAGTCCCGGAACAAGAATATGTGTTTGTTTTTCGAATTTGAGCTCTATCTGCAATGGGCACTTTTCATGCTATAAGCAGTTTTTCCTAACAAATGCAAGATATAACATGGGCTATCTCCGCAAGGAGACATCAGATCTGCAAAACCATGGTTTTTTGGTCTTCGGTGAGCCGGGGGAACATGAATATGTGTTTGTTTTTCGAATTTGAGCTCTATCAGCAATGGGCAGTTTTCATCCTATAAGCATATTTTCCTAACAAATGCAAGATATAACATGGGCTATCTCCGCAAGGAGACATCAGATCTGCAAAACTCATGGTTTTTTCGTCTTTGGAGAGCTGGGGGAACATGAATATGTGTTTGTTATTCGAATTTGAGCTCTATCTGCAATGGGCACTTTTCATGCTATAAGCAGTTTTTCCTAACAAATGCAAGATATAACATGGGCTATCTCCGCAAGGAGACATCAGATCTGCAAAACCATGGTTTTTTGGTCTTCGGTGAGCCGGGGGAACATGAATATGTGTTTGTTTTTCGAATTTGAGCTCTATCTGCAATGGGCAGTTTTCATGCTATAAGCAGATTTTCCTAACAAATGCAAGATATAACATGGGCTATCTCCGCAAGGAGACATCAGATCTGCAAAACCCATGGCTTTTTGGTCTTCGGTGAGCTGGGGGAACATGAATATGTGTTTGTTTTTCGAATTTGAGCTCTATCTGCAATGGGCACTTTTCATGCTATAAGCAGTTTTTCCTAACAAATGCAAGATATAACATGGGCTATCTCCGCAAGGAGACATCAGATCTGCAGAAATCATGTTTTTTTGGTCTTCGGTGAGCTGGGGGAACATGAATATGTGTTTGTTATTCGAATTTGAGCTCTATCGGCAATGGGCACTTTTCATGCTATAAGCAGATTTTCCTAACAAATGCAAGATATAACATGGGCTATCTCCGCAAGGAGACATCAGATCTGCAAAACCCATGGTTTTTTGGTCTTCGATGAGCCAGGGGAAAATGAATATGTGTTTTTTTTTCGAATTTGAGCTCTATCTGCAATGGGCACTTTTCATGCTATAAGCAGTTTTTCCTAACAAATCCAAGATATAACATGGGCTATCTCCGCAAGGAGACATCAGATCTGCAGAAATCATGGTTTTTTGGTCTTCGCTTAGTCCCGGGAACATGAATATGTGTTTGTTTTTCGAATTTGAGCTCTATCTGCAATGGGCACTTTTCATGCTATAAGCAGATTTTCCTAACAAATGCAAGATATAAGATGGGCTATCTCCGCAAGGAGACATCAGATCTGCAAAACCCATGGTTTTTTGTCTTCGGTGAGCCAGGGGAACATGAATATGTGTTTGTTTTTCGAATTTGAGCTCTATCTGCAATGGGCACTTTTCATGCTATAAGCAGTTTTTCCTAACAAATGCAAGATATAACATGGGCTATCTCCGCAAGGAGACATCAGATCTGCAAAAGTCATGGTTTTTTGGTCTTCGCTTAGTCCCGGAACAAGAATATGTGTTTGTTTTTCGAATTTGAGCTCTATCTGCAATGGGCACTTTTCATGCTATAAGCAGTTTTTCCTAACAAATGCAAGATATAACATGGGCTATCTCCGCAAGGAGACATCAGATCTGCAAAACCATGGTTTTTTGGTCTTCGGTGAGCCGGGGGAACATGAATATGTGTTTGTTTTTCGAATTTGAGCTCTATCAGCAATGGGCAGTTTTCATGCTATAAGCAGATTTTCCTAACAAATGCAAGATATAACATGGGCTATCTCCGCAAGGAGACATCAGATCTGCAAAACTCATGGTTTTTTCGTCTTTGGAGAGCTGGGGGAACATGAATATGTGTTTGTTATTCGAATTTGAGCTCTATCTGCAATGGGCACTTTTCATGCTATAAGCAGTTTTTCCTAACAAATGCAAGATATAACATGGGCTATCTCCGCAAGGAGACATCAGATCTGCAAAACCATGGTTTTTTGGTCTTCGGTGAGCCGGGGGAACATGAATATGTGTTTGTTTTTCGAATTTGAGCTCTATCTGCAATGGGCAGTTTTCATGCTATAAGCAGATTTTCCTAACAAATGCAAGATATAACATGGGCTATCTCCGCAAGGAGACATCAGATCTGCAAAACCCATGGCTTTTTGGTCTTCGGTGAGCTGGGGGAACATGAATATGTGTTTGTTATTCGAATTTGAGCTCTATCTGCAATGGGCACTTTTCATGCTATAAGCAGTTTTTCCTAACAAATCCAAGATATAACATGGGCTATCTCCGCAAGGAGACATCAGATCTGCAGAAATCATGGTTTTTTGGTCTTCGCTTAGTCCCGGGAACATGAATATGTGTTTGTTTTTCGAATTTGAGCTCTATCTGCAATGGGCACTTTTCATGCTATAAGCAGATTTTCCTAACAAATGCAAGATATAAGATGGGCTATCTCCGCAAGGAGACATCAGATCTGCAAAACCCATGGTTTTTTGTCTTCGGTGAGCCAGGGGAACATGAATATGTGTTTGTTTTTCGAATTTGAGCTCTATCTGCAATGGGCACTTTTCATGCTATAAGCAGTTTTTCCTAACAAATGCAAGATATAACATGGGCTATCTCCGCAAGGAGACATCAGATCTGCAAAAGTCATGGTTTTTTGGTCTTCGCTTAGTCCCGGAACAAGAATATGTGTTTGTTTTTCGAATTTGAGCTCTATCTGCAATGGGCACTTTTCATGCTATAAGCAGTTTTTCCTAACAAATGCAAGATATAACATGGGCTATCTCCGCAAGGAGACATCAGATCTGCAAAACCATGGTTTTTTGGTCTTCGGTGAGCCGGGGGAACATGAATATGTGTTTGTTTTTCGAATTTGAGCTCTATCAGCAATGGGCAGTTTTCATGCTATAAGCAGATTTTCCTAACAAATGCAAGATATAACATGGGCTATCTCCGCAAGGAGACATCAGATCTGCAAAACTCATGGTTTTTTCGTCTTTGGAGAGCTGGGGGAACATGAATATGTGTTTGTTATTCGAATTTGAGCTCTATCTGCAATGGGCACTTTTCATGCTATAAGCAGTTTTTCCTAACAAATGCAAGATATAACATGGGCTATCTCCGCAAGGAGACATCAGATCTGCAAAACCATGGTTTTTTGGTCTTCGGTGAGCCGGGGGAACATGAATATGTGTTTGTTTTTCGAATTTGAGCTCTATCTGCAATGGGCAGTTTTCATGCTATAAGCAGATTTTCCTAACAAATGCAAGATATAACATGGGCTATCTCCGCAAGGAGACATCAGATCTGCAAAACCCATGGCTTTTTGGTCTTCGGTGAGCTGGGGGAACATGAATATGTGTTTGTTTTTCGAATTTGAGCTCTATCTGCAATGGGCACTTTTCATGCTATAAGCAGTTTTTCCTAACAAATGCAAGATATAACATGGGCTATCTCCGCAAGGAGACATCAGATCTGCAGAAATCATGTTTTTTTGGTCTTCGGTGAGCTGGGGGAACATGAATATGTGTTTGTTATTCGAATTTGAGCTCTATCTGCAATGGGCACTTTTCATGCTATAAGCAGATTTTCCTAACAATGCAAGATATAACATGGGCTATCTCCGCAAGGAGACATCAGATCTGCAAAACCCATGGTTTTTTGGTCTTCGATGAGCCGGGGGAAAATGAATATGTGTTTTTTTTCGAATTTGAGCTCTATCTGCAATGGGCACTTTTCATGCTATAAGCAGTTTTTCCTAACAAATCCAAGATATAACATGGGCTATCTCCGCAAGGAGACATCAGATCTGCAGAAATCATGGTTTTTTGGTCTTCGCTTAGTCCCGGGAACATGAATATGTGTTTGTTTTTCGAATTTGAGCTCTATCTGCAATGGGCACTTTTCATGCTATAAGCAGTTTTTTCTAACAAATGCAAGATATAACGTGGGCTATCTCCGCAAGGAGACATCAGCTCTGCAAAAGTCATGGTTTTTCGGTCTTCGGTGAGCTGGGGGAACATGAATATGTGTTTGTTATTCGAATTTGAGCTCTATCTGCAATGGGCACTTTTCATGCTATAAGCAGATTTTCCTAACAAATGCAAGATATAAGATGGGCTATCTCCGCAAGGAGACATCAGATCTGCAAAACCCATGGTTTTTTGTCTTCGGTGAGCCAGGGGAACATGAATATGTGTTTGTTTTTCGAATTTGAGCTCTATCTGCAATGGGCACTTTTCATGCTATAAGCAGTTTTTCCTAACAAATGCAAGATATAACATGGGCTATCTCCGCAAGGAGACATCAGATCTGCAAAAGTCATGGTTTTTTGGTCTTCGCTTAGTCCCGGAACAAGAATATGTGTTTGTTTTTCGAATTTGAGCTCTATCTGCAATGGGCACTTTTCATGCTATAAGCAGTTTTTCCTAACAAATGCAAGATATAACATGGGCTATCTCCGCAAGGAGACATCAGATCTGCAAAACCATGGTTTTTTGGTCTTCGGTGAGCCGGGGGAACATGAATATGTGTTTGTTTTTCGAATTTGAGCTCTATCAGCAATGGGCAGTTTTCATGCTATAAGCAGATTTTCCTAACAAATGCAAGATATAACATGGGCTATCTCCGCAAGGAGACATCAGATCTGCAAAACTCATGGTTTTTTCGTCTTTGGAGAGCTGGGGGAACATGAATATGTGTTTGTTATTCGAATTTGAGCTCTATCTGCAATGGGCACTTTTCATGCTATAAGCAGTTTTTCCTAACAAATGCAAGATATAACATGGGCTATCTCCGCAAGGAGACATCAGATCTGCAAAACCATGGTTTTTTGGTCTTCGGTGAGCCGGGGGAACATGAATATGTGTTTGTTTTTCGAATTTGAGCTCTATCTGCAATGGGCAGTTTTCATGCTATAAGCAGATTTTCCTAACAAATGCAAGATATAACATGGGCTATCTCCGCAAGGAGACATCAGATCTGCAAAACCCATGGCTTTTTGGTCTTCGGTGAGCTGGGGGAACATGAATATGTGTTTGTTATTCGAATTTGAGCTCTATCTGCAATGGGCACTTTTCATGCTATAAGCAGTTTTTCCTAACAAATCCAAGATATAACATGGGCTATCTCCGCAAGGAGACATCAGATCTGCAGAAATCATGGTTTTTTGGTCTTCGCTTAGTCCCGGGAACATGAATATGTGTTTGTTTTTCGAATTTGAGCTCTATCTGCAATGGGCACTTTTCATGCTATAAGCAGATTTTCCTAACAAATGCAAGATATAAGATGGGCTATCTCCGCAAGGAGACATCAGATCTGCAAAACCCATGGTTTTTTGTCTTCGGTGAGCCAGGGGAACATGAATATGTGTTTGTTTTTCGAATTTGAGCTCTATCTGCAATGGGCACTTTTCATGCTATAAGCAGTTTTTCCTAACAAATGCAAGATATAACATGGGCTATCTCCGCAAGGAGACATCAGATCTGCAAAAGTCATGGTTTTTTGGTCTTCGCTTAGTCCCGGAACAAGAATATGTGTTTGTTTTTCGAATTTGAGCTCTATCTGCAATGGGCACTTTTCATGCTATAAGCAGTTTTTCCTAACAAATGCAAGATATAACATGGGCTATCTCCGCAAGGAGACATCAGATCTGCAAAACCATGGTTTTTTGGTCTTCGGTGAGCCGGGGGAACATGAATATGTGTTTGTTTTTCGAATTTGAGCTCTATCAGCAATGGGCAGTTTTCATGCTATAAGCAGATTTTCCTAACAAATGCAAGATATAACATGGGCTATCTCCGCAAGGAGACATCAGATCTGCAAAACTCATGGTTTTTTCGTCTTTGGAGAGCTGGGGGAACATGAATATGTGTTTGTTATTCGAATTTGAGCTCTATCTGCAATGGGCACTTTTCATGCTATAAGCAGTTTTTCCTAACAAATGCAAGATATAACATGGGCTATCTCCGCAAGGAGACATCAGATCTGCAAAACCATGGTTTTTTGGTCTTCGGTGAGCCGGGGGAACATGAATATGTGTTTGTTTTTCGAATTTGAGCTCTATCTGCAATGGGCAGTTTTCATGCTATAAGCAGATTTTCCTAACAAATGCAAGATATAACATGGGCTATCTCCGCAAGGAGACATCAGATCTGCAAAACCCATGGCTTTTTGGTCTTCGGTGAGCTGGGGGAACATGAATATGTGTTTGTTTTTCGAATTTGAGCTCTATCTGCAATGGGCACTTTTCATGCTATAAGCAGTTTTTCCTAACAAATGCAAGATATAACATGGGCTATCTCCGCAAGGAGACATCAGATCTGCAGAAATCATGTTTTTTTGGTCTTCGGTGAGCTGGGGGAACATGAATATGTGTTTGTTATTCGAATTTGAGCTCTATCTGCACTGGGCACTTTTCATGCTATAAGCAGATTTTCCTAACAATGCAAGATATAACATGGGCTATCTCCGCAAGGAGACATCAGATCTGCAAAACCCATGGTTTTTTGGTCTTCGATGAGCCGGGGGAAAATGAATATGTGTTTTTTTTCGAATTTGAGCTCTATCTGCAATGGGCACTTTTCATGCTATAAGCAGTTTTTCCTAACAAATCCAAGATATAACATGGGCTATCTCCGCAAGGAGACATCAGATCTGCAGAAATCATGGTTTTTTGGTCTTCGCTTAGTCCCGGGAACATGAATATGTGTTTGTTTTTCGAATTTGAGCTCTATCTGCAATGGGCACTTTTCATGCTATAAGCAGTTTTTTCTAACAAATGCAAGATATAACGTGGGCTATCTCCGCAAGGAGACATCAGCTCTGCAAAAGTCATGGTTTTTCGGTCTTCGGTGAGCTGGGGGAACATGAATATGTGTTTGTTATTCGAATTTGAGCTCTATCTGCAATGGGCACTTTTCATGCTATAAGCAGATTTTCCTAACAAATGCAAGATATAAGATGGGCTATCTCCGCAAGGAGACATCAGATCTGCAAAACCCATGGTTTTTTGTCTTCGGTGAGCCAGGGGAACATGAATATGTGTTTGTTTTTCGAATTTGAGCTCTATCTGCAATGGGCACTTTTCATGCTATAAGCAGTTTTTCCTAACAAATGCAAGATATAACATGGGCTATCTCCGCAAGGAGACATCAGATCTGCAAAAGTCATGGTTTTTTGGTCTTCGCTTAGTCCCGGAACAAGAATATGTGTTTGTTTTTCGAATTTGAGCTCTATCTGCAATGGGCACTTTTCATGCTATAAGCAGTTTTTCCTAACAAATGCAAGATATAACATGGGCTATCTCCGCAAGGAGACATCAGATCTGCAAAACCATGGTTTTTTGGTCTTCGGTGAGCCGGGGGAACATGAATATGTGTTTGTTTTTCGAATTTGAGCTCTATCAGCAATGGGCAGTTTTCATGCTATAAGCAGATTTTCCTAACAAATGCAAGATATAACATGGGCTATCTCCGCAAGGAGACATCAGATCTGCAAAACTCATGGTTTTTTCGTCTTTGGAGAGCTGGGGGAACATGAATATGTGTTTGTTATTCGAATTTGAGCTCTATCTGCAATGGGCACTTTTCATGCTATAAGCAGTTTTTCCTAACAAATGCAAGATATAACATGGGCTATCTCCGCAAGGAGACATCAGATCTGCAAAACCATGGTTTTTTGGTCTTCGGTGAGCCGGGGGAACATGAATATGTGTTTGTTTTTCGAATTTGAGCTCTATCTGCAATGGGCAGTTTTCATGCTATAAGCAGATTTTCCTAACAAATGCAAGATATAACATGGGCTATCTCCGCAAGGAGACATCAGATCTGCAAAACCCATGGCTTTTTGGTCTTCGGTGAGCTGGGGGAACATGAATATGTGTTTGTTATTCGAATTTGAGCTCTATCTGCAATGGGCACTTTTCATGCTATAAGCAGTTTTTCCTAACAAATCCAAGATATAACATGGGCTATCTCCGCAAGGAGACATCAGATCTGCAGAAATCATGGTTTTTTGGTCTTCGCTTAGTCCCGGGAACATGAATATGTGTTTGTTTTTCGAATTTGAGCTCTATCTGCAATGGGCACTTTTCATGCTATAAGCAGATTTTCCTAACAAATGCAAGATATAAGATGGGCTATCTCCGCAAGGAGACATCAGATCTGCAAAACCCATGGTTTTTTGTCTTCGGTGAGCCAGGGGAACATGAATATGTGTTTGTTTTTCGAATTTGAGCTCTATCTGCAATGGGCACTTTTCATGCTATAAGCAGTTTTTCCTAACAAATGCAAGATATAACATGGGCTATCTCCGCAAGGAGACATCAGATCTGCAAAAGTCATGGTTTTTTGGTCTTCGCTTAGTCCCGGAACAAGAATATGTGTTTGTTTTTCGAATTTGAGCTCTATCTGCAATGGGCACTTTTCATGCTATAAGCAGTTTTTCCTAACAAATGCAAGATATAACATGGGCTATCTCCGCAAGGAGACATCAGATCTGCAAAACCATGGTTTTTTGGTCTTCGGTGAGCCGGGGGAACATGAATATGTGTTTGTTTTTCGAATTTGAGCTCTATCAGCAATGGGCAGTTTTCATGCTATAAGCAGATTTTCCTAACAAATGCAAGATATAACATGGGCTATCTCCGCAAGGAGACATCAGATCTGCAAAACTCATGGTTTTTTCGTCTTTGGAGAGCTGGGGGAACATGAATATGTGTTTGTTATTCGAATTTGAGCTCTATCTGCAATGGGCACTTTTCATGCTATAAGCAGTTTTTCCTAACAAATGCAAGATATAACATGGGCTATCTCCGCAAGGAGACATCAGATCTGCAAAACCATGGTTTTTTGGTCTTCGGTGAGCCGGGGGAACATGAATATGTGTTCGTTTTTCGAATTTGAGCTCTATCTGCAATGGGCAGTTTTCATGCTATAAGCAGATTTTCCTAACAAATGCAAGATATAACATGGGCTATCTCCGCAAGGAGACATCAGATCTGCAAAACCCATGGCTTTTTGGTCTTCGGTGAGCTGGGGGAACATGAATATGTGTTTGTTTTTCGAATTTGAGCTCTATCTGCAATGGGCACTTTTCATGCTATAAGCAGTTTTTCCTAACAAATGCAAGATATAACATGGGCTATCTCCGCAAGGAGACATCAGATCTGCAAAACACATGGTTTTTCATGGATTTTCGGTCTTCGGTGAAACGGGGGAACACGGATATGTGTTTGTTTTTCGAATTTGAGCTCTATCTGCAATGGGCACTTTTCATGCTATAAGCAGTTTTTCCTAACAAATGCAAGATATAACATGGGCCATCTCCGCAAGGAGACATCAGATCTCCAAAATTCATGGTTTTTTGGTCTTCGGTGAGCTGGGGGAACATGAATATGTGTTTGGTTTTCGAATTTGAGCTCTATCTGCAATGGGCACTCATGGTTTTTTGGTCTTCGCTTAGTCCCGGGAACATGAATATGTGTTTGTTTTTCGAATTTGAGCTCTATCTGCAATGGGCACTTTTCATGCTATAAACAGATTTTCGTAACAAATGCAAGATATAACATGGGCTATCTCTGCAAGGAGACATCAGATCTGCAAAACCCATGGTTTTTTGGTCTTCGATGAGCCGGGGGAACATGAATATGTGTTCGTTTTTCGAATTTGAGCTCTATCTGCAATGGGCAGTTTTCATGCTATAAGCAGATTTTCCTAACAAATGCAAGATATAACATGGGCTATCTCCGCAAGGAGACATCAGATCTGCAAAACCCATGGCTTTTTGGTCTTCGGTGAGCTGGGGGAACATGAATATGTGTTTGTTATTCGAATTTGAGCTCTATCTGCAATGGGCAGTTTTCATGCTATAAGCAGATTTTCCTAACAAATGCAAGATATAACATGGGCTATCTCCGCAAGGAGACATCAGATCTGCAAAACCCATGGCTTTTTGGTCTTCGGTGAGCCGGGGGAACATGAATATGTGTTTGTTTTTCGAATTTGAGCTCTATCTGCAATGGGCACTTTTCATGCTATAAGCAGTTTTTCCTAACAAATGCAAGATATAACATGGGCTATCTCCGCAAGGAGACATCAGATCTGCAAAACACATGGTTTTTCATGGATTTTCGGTCTTCGGTGAAACGGGGGAACACGGATATGTGTTTGTTTTTCGAATTTGAGCTCTATCTGCAATGGGCACTTTTCATGCTATAAGCAGTTTTTCCTAACAAATGCAAGATATAACATGGGCCATCTCCGCAAGGAGACATCAGATCTCCAAAATTCATGGTTTTTTGGTCTTCGGTGAGCTGGGGGAACATGAATATGTGTTTGGTTTTCGAATTTGAGCTCTATCTGCAATGGGCACTCATGGTTTTTTGGTCTTCGCTTAGTCCCGGGAACATGAATATGTGTTTGTTTTTCGAATTTGAGCTCTATCTGCAATGGGCACTTTTCATGCTATAAACAGATTTTCGTAACAAATGCAAGATATAACATGGGCTATCTCTGCAAGGAGACATCAGATCTGCAAAACCCATGGTTTTTTTGTCTTCGATGAGCCAGGGGAAAATGAATATGTGTTTGTTTTTCGAATTTGAGCTGTATTTGCAATGGGCACTTTTCATGCTATAAGCAGATTTTCGTAACAAATGCAAGATATAAAATGGGCTATCTCCGCAAGGAGACATCAGATCTGCAAAACCCATGTTTTTTTGTTCTTCGGAGAGCCAGGGGAACATGAATATGTGTTTGTTTTTCGAATTTGAGCTCTATCTGCAATGGGCACTTTTCATGCTATAAGCAGATTTTCGTAACAAATGCAAGATATAACATGGGCTATCTCCACAAGGAGACATCAGATCTGCAAAACACATGGTTTTTTGGTCTTCGCTTAGTCCCGGGAACATGAATATGTGTTTGTTTTTCGAATTTGAGCTCTATCTGCAATGGGCACTTTTCATGCTATAAGCAGATTTTCGTAACAAATGCAAGATATAAAATGGGCTATCTCCGCAAGGAGACATCAGATCTGCAGAAATCATGGTTTTTTGGTCTTCGGTGAGCTGGGGGAACATGAATATGTGTTTGTTATTCGAATTTGAGCTCTATCTGCAATGGGCAGTTTTCATGCTATAAGCAGATTTTCCTAACAAATGCAAGATATAACATGGGCTATCTCCGCAAGGAGACATCAGATCTGCAAAACCCATGGCTTTTTGGTCTTCGGTGAGCCGGGGGAACATGAATATGTGTTTGTTTTTCGAATTTGAGCTCTATCTGCAATGGGCACTTTTCATGCTATAAGCAGTTTTTCCTAACAAATGCAAGATATAACATGGGCTATCTCCGCAAGGAGACATCAGATCTGCAAAACACATGGTTTTTCATGGATTTTCGGTCTTCGGTGAAACGGGGGAACACGGATATGTGTTTGTTTTTCGAATTTGAGCTCTATCTGCAATGGGCACTTTTCATGCTATAAGCAGTTTTTCCTAACAAATGCAAGATATAACATGGGCCATCTCCGCAAGGAGACATCAGATCTCCAAAATTCATGGTTTTTTGGTCTTCGGTGAGCTGGGGGAACATGAATATGTGTTTGGTTTTCGAATTTGAGCTCTATCTGCAATGGGCACTCATGGTTTTTTGGTCTTCGCTTAGTCCCGGGAACATGAATATGTGTTTGTTTTTCGAATTTGAGCTCTATCTGCAATGGGCACTTTTCATGCTATAAACAGATTTTCGTAACAAATGCAAGATATAACATGGGCTATCTCTGCAAGGAGACATCAGATCTGCAAAACCCATGGTTTTTTGGTCTTCGATGAGCCGGGGGAACATGAATATGTGTTCGTTTTTCGAATTTGAGCTCTATCTGCAATGGGCAGTTTTCATGCTATAAGCAGATTTTCCTAACAAATGCAAGATATAACATGGGCTATCTCCGCAAGGAGACATCAGATCTGCAAAACCCATGGCTTTTTGGTCTTCGGTGAGCTGGGGGAACATGAATATGTGTTTGTTATTCGAATTTGAGCTCTATCTGCAATGGGCAGTTTTCATGCTATAAGCAGATTTTCCTAACAAATGCAAGATATAACATGGGCTATCTCCGCAAGGAGACATCAGATCTGCAAAACCCATGGCTTTTTGGTCTTCGGTGAGCCGGGGGAACATGAATATGTGTTTGTTTTTCGAATTTGAGCTCTATCTGCAATGGGCACTTTTCATGCTATAAGCAGTTTTTCCTAACAAATGCAAGATATAACATGGGCTATCTCCGCAAGGAGACATCAGATCTGCAAAACACATGGTTTTTCATGGATTTTCGGTCTTCGGTGAAACGGGGGAACACGGATATGTGTTTGTTTTTCGAATTTGAGCTCTATCTGCAATGGGCACTTTTCATGCTATAAGCAGTTTTTCCTAACAAATGCAAGATATAACATGGGCCATCTCCGCAAGGAGACATCAGATCTCCAAAATTCATGGTTTTTTGGTCTTCGGTGAGCTGGGGGAACATGAATATGTGTTTGGTTTTCGAATTTGAGCTCTATCTGCAATGGGCACTCATGGTTTTTTGGTCTTCGCTTAGTCCCGGGAACATGAATATGTGTTTGTTTTTCGAATTTGAGCTCTATCTGCAATGGGCACTTTTCATGCTATAAACAGATTTTCGTAACAAATGCAAGATATAACATGGGCTATCTCTGCAAGGAGACATCAGATCTGCAAAACCCATGGTTTTTTTGTCTTCGATGAGCCAGGGGAAAATGAATATGTGTTTGTTTTTCGAATTTGAGCTGTATTTGCAATGGGCACTTTTCATGCTATAAGCAGATTTTCGTAACAAATGCAAGATATAAAATGGGCTATCTCCGCAAGGAGACATCAGATCTGCAAAATCCATGTTTTTTTGTTCTTCGGAGAGCCAGGGGAACATGAATAGGTGTTTGTTTTTCGAATTTGAGCTCTATCTGCAATGGGCACTTTTCATGCTATAAGCAGATTTTCGTAACAAATGCAAGATATAAAATGGGCTATCTCCGCAAGGAGACATCAGATCTGCAAAACCCATGTTTTTTTGTTCTTCGGAGAGCCAGGGGAACATGAATATGTGTTTGTTTTTCGAATTTGAGCTCTATCTGCAATGGGCACTTTTCATGCTATAAGCAGATTTTCGTAACAAATGCAAGATATAACATGGGCTATCTCCACAAGGAGACATCAGATCTGCAAAACACATGGTTTTTTGGTCTTCGCTTAGTCCCGGGAACATGAATATGTGTTTGTTTTTCGAATTTGAGCTCTATCTGCAATGGGCACTTTTCATGCTATAAGCAGATTTTCGTAACAAATGCAAGATATAAAATGGGCTATCTCCGCAAGGAGACATCAGATCTGCAAAACCCATGGTTTTTTGGTCTTCGGTGAGCCGGGGGAACATGAATATGTGTTTGTTTTTCGAATTTGAGCTGTATTTGTAATGGGCACTTTTCATGCTATAAGCAGCTTTTCCTAACAAATGCAAGATATAACATGGGCTATCTCCGCAAGGAGCCATCAGATCTGCAAAACTCATGGTTTTTTGGTCTTCGCTTAGTCCCGGGAACATGAATATCTGTGTTTTTTTTTCGAATTTGAGCTCTATCTGCAATGGGCAGATCTGCAAAAATCTATAACATAGGAGACATCAGATCTGCAAACATCATGGTTTTTTGGTCTTCGGTGAGCTGGGGGAACACGAATATGTGTTTGTTTTTAGAATTTGAGCTCTATGTGCAATGGGTACTTTTCATGCTATAAGCAGTTTTTCCTTACAAATGCAAGATATAACATTGGCTATCTCCGCAAGGAGACATCAGATCTGGAAAAATCATGGTTTTTTGGTCTTCGGTGAGCTGGGGGAACATGAATATGTGTTTGTTTTTTGAATTTGAGCTCTATCTGCAATGGGCACTTTTCATGCTATAAGCAGTTTTTCCTAACAAGATATAACATGGGCTATCTCTGCAAGGAGACATCAGATCTGCTAAAATCATGGTTTTTTGGTCTTTGCTTACTAACGGGAACATGAATATGTGTTTGTTTTTCGAATTTGAACTCTATCTGCAATGGGCACTTTTCATGCTATAAGCAGATTTTCGTAACAAATGCAAGATATAACATGGGCTATCTCCACAAGGAGACATCAGATCTGCAAAACACATGGTTTTTTGGTCTTCGCTTAGTCCCGGGAACATGAATATGTGTTTGTTTTTCGAATTTGAGCTCTATCTGCAATGGGCACTTTTCATGCTATAAGCAGATTTTCGTAACAAATGCAAGATATAAAATGGGCTATCTCCGCAAGGAGACATCAGATCTGCAAAACCCATGGTTTTTTGGTCTTCGGTGAGCCGGGGGAACATGAATATGTGTTTGTTTTTCGAATTTGAGCTTTATTTGTAATGGGCACTTTTCATGCTATAAGCAGCTTTTCCTAACAAATGCAAGATATAACATGGGCTATCTCCGCAAGGAGCCATCAGATCTGCAAAACTCATGGTTTTTTGGTCTTCGCTTAGTCCCGGGAACATGAATATCTGTGTTTTTTTTTTCGAATTTGAGCTCTATCTGCAATGGGCAGATCTGCAAAAATCTATAACATAGGAGACATCAGATCTGCAAAAATCATGGTTTTTTGGTCTTCGGTGAGCTGGGGGAACACGAATATGTGTTTGTTTTTAGAATTTGAGCTCTATGTGCAATGGGTACTTTTCATGCTATAAGCAGTTTTTCCTAACAAATGCAAGATATAACATGGGCTATCTCCGCAAGGAGACATCAGATCTGCAGAACTCATGTTTTTTGGTCTTCGCTTAGTCACGGGAACATGAATATGTGTTTGTTTTTCGAATTTGAGCTCTATCTGCAATGGACACTTTTCATGCTATAAGCAGTTTTTCCTAACAAATGCAAGATATAACATGGGCTATCTCTGCAAGGAGACATCAGATCTGCAAAACTCATGGTCTTCGCTTACTCCCGGGAACATGAATATGTGTTTGTTTTTCGAATTTGAGCTCTATCTGCAATGGGCAGATCTGCAAAAATCTATAACATAGGAGACATCAGATCTGCAAAAATCATGGTTTTTTGGTCTTCGGTGAGCTGGGGGAACACGAATATGTGTTTGTTTTTAGAATTTGAGCTCTATGTGCAATGGGTACTTTTCATGCTATAAGCAGTTTTTCCTTACAAATGCAAGATATAACATAGGCTATCTCCGCAAGGAGACATCAGATCTGCAGAACTCATGTTTTTTGGTCTTCGCTTAGTCACGGGAACATGAATATGTGTTTGTTTTTCGAATTTGAGCTCTATCTGCAATGGACACTTTTCATGCTATAAGCAGTTTTTCCTAACAAATGCAAGATATAACATGGGCTATATCTGCAAGGAGACATCAGATCTGCAAAACTCATGGTCTTCGCTTACTCCCGGGAACATGAATATGTGTTTGTTTTTCGAATTTGAGCTCTATCTGCAATGGGCAGATCTGCAAAAATCTATAACATAGGAGACATCAGATCTGCAAAAATCATGGTTTTTTGGTCTTCGGTGAGCTGGGGGAACACGAATATGTGTTTGTTTTTAGAATTTGAGCTCTATGTGCAATGGGTACTTTTCATGCTATAAGCAGTTTTTCCTTACAAATGCAAGATATAACATAGGCTATCTCCGCAAGGAGACATCAGATCTGGAAAAATCATGGTTTTTTGGTCTTCGGTGAGCTGGGGGAACATGAATATGTGTTTGTTTTTAGAATTTGAGCTCTATCTGCAATGGGCACTTTTCATGCTATAAGCAGTTTTTCCTAACAAATGCAAGATATAACATGGGCTATCTCCGCAAGGAGACATCAGATCTGCTAAAATCATGGTTTTTTGGTCTTTGCTTACTAACGGGAACATGAATATGTGTTTGTTTTTCGAATTTGAACTCTATCTGCAATGGGCACTTTTCATGCTATAAGCAGATTTTCGTAACAAATGCAAGATATAACATGGGCTATCTCCACAAGGAGACATCAGATCTGCAAAACACATGGTTTTTTGGTCTTCGCTTAGTCCCGGGAACATGAATATGTGTTTGTTTTTCGAATTTGAGCTCTATCTGCAATGGGCACTTTTCATGCTATAAGCAGATTTTCGTAACAAATGCAAGATATAAAATGGGCTATCTCCGCAAGGAGACATCAGATCTGCAAAACCCATGGTTTTTTGGTCTTCGGTGAGCCGGGGGAACATGAATATGTGTTTGTTTTTCGAATTTGAGCTTTATTTGTAATGGGCACTTTTCATGCTATAAGCAGCTTTTCCTAACAAATGCAAGATATAACATGGGCTATCTCCGCAAGGAGCCATCAGATCTGCAAAACTCATGGTTTTTTGGTCTTCGCTTAGTCCCGGGAACATGAATATCTGTGTTTTTTTTTTCGAATTTGAGCTCTATCTGCAATGGGCAGATCTGCAAAAATCTATAACATAGGAGACATCAGATCTGCAAAAATCATGGTTTTTTGGTCTTCGGTGAGCTGGGGGAACACGAATATGTGTTTGTTTTTAGAATTTGAGCTCTATGTGCAATGGGTACTTTTCATGCTATAAGCAGTTTTTCCTAACAAATGCAAGATATAACATGGGCTATCTCCGCAAGGAGACATCAGATCTGCAGAACTCATGTTTTTTGGTCTTCGCTTAGTCACGGGAACATGAATATGTGTTTGTTTTTCGAATTTGAGCTCTATCTGCAATGGACACTTTTCATGCTATAAGCAGTTTTTCCTAACAAATGCAAGATATAACATGGGCTATCTCTGCAAGGAGACATCAGATCTGCAAAACTCATGGTCTTCGCTTACTCCCGGGAACATGAATATGTGTTTGTTTTTCGAATTTGAGCTCTATCTGCAATGGGCAGATCTGCAAAAATCTATAACATAGGAGACATCAGATCTGCAAAAATCATGGTTTTTTGGTCTTCGGTGAGCTGGGGGAACACGAATATGTGTTTGTTTTTAGAATTTGAGCTCTATCTGCAATGGGCACTTTTCATGCTATAAGCAGTTTTTCCTAACAAATGCAAGATATAACATGGGCTATCTCCGCAAGGAGACATCAGATCTGCAAAGGTCATGGTTTTTTGGTCTTCGCTTAGTCCCGGGAACATGAATATGTGTTTGTTTTTCGAATTTGAGCTCTATCTGCAATGGACACTTTTCATGCTATAAGCAGTTTTTCCTTACAAATGCAAGATATAACATAGGCTATCTCCGCAAGGAGACATCAGATCTGGAAAAATCATGGTTTTTTGGTCTTCGGTGAGCTGGGGGAACATGAATATGTGTTTGTTTTTAGAATTTGAGCTCTATCTGCAATGGGCACTTTTCATGCTATAAGCAGTTTTTCCTAACAAATGCAAGATATAACATGGGCTATCTCCGCAAGGAGACATCAGATCTGCAAAGGTCATGGTTTTTTGGTCTTCGCTTAGTCCCGGGAACATGAATATGTGTTTGTTTTTCGAATTTGAGCTCTATCTGCAATGGACACTTTTCATGCTATAAGCAGTTTTTCCTAACAAATGCAAGATATAACATGGGCTATCTCCGCAAGGAGACATCAGATCTGCAAAACTCATGGTTTTTTGGTCTTTGCTTACTAACGGGAACATGAATATGTGTTTGTTTTTCGAATTTGAACTCTATCTGCAATGGGCACTTTTCATGCTATAAGCAGATTTTCGTAACAAATGCAAGATATAAAATGGGCTATCTCCGCAAGGAGACATCAGATCTGCAAAACCCATGTTTTTTTGTTCTTCGGAGAGCCAGGGGAACATGAATATGTGTTTGTTTTTCGAATTTGAGCTCTATCTGCAATGGGCACTTTTCATGCTATAAGCAGATTTTCGTAACAAATGCAAGATATAACATGGGCTATCTCCGCAAGGAGACATCAGATCTGCAAAATTCATGGTTTTTCGGTCTTCGGTGAGCCAGGGGAACACGGATATGTGTTTGTTTTTCGAATTTGAGCTGTATTTGCAATGGGAACTTTTCATGCTATAAGCAGTTTTTCCTAACAAATGCAAGATATAACATGGGCTATCTCCGCAAGGAGACATCAGATCTGCAGAACTCATGTTTTTTGGTCTTCGCTTAGTCACGGGAACATGAATATGTGTTTGTTTTTCGAATTTGAGCTCTATCTGAAATGGGCACTTTTCATGCTATAAGCAGTTTTTCCTAACAAATGCAAGATATAACATGGGCTATCTCCACAAGGAGACATCAGATCTGCAAAACCCATGTTTTTTTGTTCTTCGGAGAGCCAGGGGAACATGAATATGTGTTTGTTTTTCGAATTTGAGCTCTATCTGAAATGGGCACTTTTCATGCTATAAGCAGTTTTTCCTAACAAATGCAAGATATAACATGGGCTATCTCCGCAAGGAGACATCAGATCTCCAAAATTCATGGTTTTTTGGTCTTCGGTGAGCTGGGGGAACATGAATATGTGTTTGGTTTTCGAATTTGAGCTCTATCTGCAATGGGCACTCATGGTTTTTTGGTCTTCGCTTAGTCCCGGGAACATGAATATGTGTTTGTTTTTCGAATTTGAGCTCTATTTGCAATGGGCACTTTTCATGCTATAAGCAGTTTTTCCTAACAAATGCAAGATATAACATAGGCTATCTCCGCAAGGAGACAACAGATCTGGAAAAATCATGGTTTTTTGGTCTTCGGTGAGCTGGGGGAACATGAATATGTGTTTGGTTTTCGAATTTGAACTCTATCTGCAATGGGCACTCATGGTTTTTTGGTCTTCGCTTAGACCCGGGAACAAGAATATGTGTTTGTTTTTCGAATTTGAGCTCTATCTGCATTGGGCACTTTTCATGCTATAAGCAGTTTTTCCTAACAAATGCAAGATATAACATGGGCTATCTCCGCAAGGAGACATCAGATCTCCAAAATTCATGGTTTTTTGGTCTTCGGTGAGCTGGGGGAACATGAATATGTGTTTGTTTTTCGAATTTGAGCTCTATCTGCAATGGGCACTTTTCATGCTATAAGCAGTTTTTCCTAACAAATGCAAGATATAACATGGGCTATCTCCGCAAGGAGTCATCAGATCTGCTAAAATCATGGTTTTTTGGTCTTCGCTTTGCTGGGGGAACATGAATATGTGTTTGTTTTTCGAATTTGAGCTCTATCTGCAATGGGCACTTTTCATGCTATAAGCAGTTTTTCCTAACAAATGCAAGATATAACATGGGCTATCTCCGCAAGGAGACATCAGATCTCCAAAATTCATGCTTTTTTGGTCTTCGGTGAGCTGGGGGAACATGAATATGTGTTTGGTTTTCGAATTTGAGCTCTATCTGCAATGGGCACTCATGGTTTTTTGGTCTTCGCTTAGTCCCGGGAACATGAATATGTGTTTGTTTTTCGAATTTGAGCTCTATTTGCAATGGGCACTTTTCATGCTATAAGCAGTTTTTCCTAACAAATGCAAGATATAACATGGGCTATCTCCGCAAGGAGACATCAGATCTGCAAAACCCATGTTTTTTTGTTCTTCGGAGAGCCAGGGGAACATGAATATGTATTTAGTTTTCGAATTTGAGCTCTATCTGCAATGGGCACTTTTCATGCTATAAGCAGTTTTTCCTAACAAATGCAAGATATAACATGGGCTATCTCCGCAAGGAGACATCAGATCTGCAAAACCCATGGTTTTTTGGTCTTCGGTGAGCCGGGGGAACATGAATATGTGTTTGTTTTTCAAATTTGAGCTGTATTTGCAATGGACACTTTTCATGCTATAAGCAGTTTTTCCTAACAAATGCAAGATATAACCTGGGCTATCTCCACAAGGAGACATCAGATCTGCTAAAATCATGGTTTTTTGGTCTTCGCTTTGCTGGGGGAACATGAATATGTGTTTGTTTTTCGAATTTGAGCTCTATCTGCAATGGGCACTTTTCATGCTATAAGCAGTTTTTCCTAACAAATGCAAGATATAACATGGGCTATCTCCGCAAGGAGACATCAGATCTGCAGAACTCATGTTTTTTGGTCTTCGCTTAGTCACGGGAACATGAATATGTGTTTGTTTTTCGAATTTGAGCTCTATCTGCAATGGACACTTTTCATGCTATAAGCAGTTTTTCCTAACAAATGCAAGATATAACATAGGCTATCTCCGCAAGGAGACATCAGATCTGCAAAAATCATGGTTTTTTGGTCTTCGGTGAGCTGGGGGAACATGAATATGTGTTTGTTTTTCGAATTTGAGCTCTATCTGCAATGGGCACTTTTCATGCTATAAGCAGTTTTTCCTAACAAATGCAAGATATAACATGGGCTATCTCCGCAAGGAGACATCAGATCTGCTAAAATCATGGTTTTTTGGTCTTCGCTTTGCTGGGGGAACATGAATATGTGTTTGTTTTTCGAATTTGAGCTCTATCTGCAATGGGCACTTTTCATGCTATAAGCAGTTTTTCCTAACAAATGCAAGATATAACATAGGCTATCTCCGCAAGGAGACATCAGATCTGCAAAAATCATGGTTTTTTGGTCTTCGGTGAGCTGGGGGAACATGAATATGTGTTTGTTTTTCGAATTTGAGCTCTATCTGCAATGGGCACTTTTCATGCTATAAGCAGTTTTTCCTAACAAATGCAAGATATAACATGGGCTATCTCCGCAAGGAGACATCAGATCTGCTAAAATCATGGTTTTTTGGTCTTCGCTTTGCTGGGGGAACATGAATATGTGTTTGTTTTTCGAATTTGAGCTCTATCTGCAATGGGCACTTTTCATGCAATAAGCAGTTTTTCCTAACAAATGCAAGATATAAAATGGGCTATCTCCGCAAGGAGACATCAGATCTGCAAAATTCATGGTTTTTCGGTCTTCGGTGAGCCGGGGGAACACGGATATGTGTTTGTTTTTCGAATTTGAGCTGTATTTGCAATGGGCACTTTTCATGCTATAAGCAGTTTTTCCTAACAAATGCAAGATATAACATGGGCAATCTCCGCAAGGAGAAATCAGATCTGCAAAACTCATGGTTTTTTGGTCTTTGCTTAGTCCCGGGAACATGAATATGTGTTTGTTTTTCGAATTTGAGCTCTATCTGCAATGGGCACTTTTCATGCTATAAGCAGTTTTTCCTAACAAATGCAAGATATAACATGGGCTATCTCCGCAAGGAGACATCAATTCTGCAAAACTCATGGTCTTCGCTTACTCCCGGGAACATGAATATGTGTTTGTTTTTCGAATTTGAGCTCTATCTGCAATGGGCACTTTTCATGCTATAAGCAGTTTTTCCTAACAAATGCAAGATATAACATGGGCTATCTCCGCAAGGAGACATCAGATCTGCAGAACTCATGTTTTTTGGTCTTCGCTTAGTCACGGGAAGATGAATATGTGTTTGTTTTTCGAATTTGAGCTCTATCTGCAATGGACACTTTTCATGCTATAAGCAGTTTTTCCTAACAAATGCAAGATATAACATGGGCTATCTCCGCAAGGAGACATCAGATCTGCAAAACTCATGGTTTTTTGGTCTTCGCTTAGTCCCGGGAACATGAATATGTGTTTGTTTTTCGAATTTGAGCTCTATCTGCAATGGACACTTTTCATGCTATAAGCAGTTTTTCCTAACAAATGCAAGATATAACATAGGCTATCTCCGCAAGGAGACATCAGATCTGCAAAAATCATGGTTTTTTGGTCTTCGGTGAGCTGGGGGAACATGAATATGTGTTTGTTTTTCGAATTTGAGCTCTATCTGCAATGGGCACTTTTCATGCTATAAGCAGTTTTTCCTAACAAATGCAAGATATAACATGGGCTATCTCCGCAAGGAGACATCAGATCTGCTAAAATCATGGTTTTTTGGTCTTCGCTTTGCTGGGGGAACATGAATATGTGTTTGTTTTTCGAATTTGATCTCTATCTGCAATGGGCACTTTTCATGCAATAAGCAGTTTTTCCTAACAAATGCAAGATATAAAATGGGCTATCTCCGCAAGGAGACATCAGATCTGCAAAATTCATGGTTTTTCGGTCTTCGGTGAGCCGGGGGAACACGGATATGTGTTTGTTTTTCGAATTTGAGCTGTATTTGCAATGGGCACTTTTCATGCTATAAGCAGTTTTTCCTAACAAATGCAAGATATAACATGGGCAATCTCCGCAAGGAGAAATCAGATCTGCAAAACTCATGGTTTTTTGGTCTTTGCTTAGTCCCGGGAACATGAATATGTGTTTGTTTTTCGAATTTGAGCTCTATCTGCAATGGGCACTTTTCATGCTATAAGCAGTTTTTCCTAACAAATGCAAGATATAACATGGGCTATCTCCGCAAGGAGACATCAGATCTGCAGACCTCATGGTTTTTTGGTCTTCGCTTAGTCCCTGGAACATGAATATGTGTTTGTTTTTCGAATTTGAGCTCTATCTGCAATGGGCACTTTTCATGCTATAAGCAGTTTTTCCTAACAAATGCAAGATATAACATGGGCTATCTCCGCAAGGAGACATCAGTTCTGCAAAACTCATGGTCTTCGCTTACTCCCGGGAACATGAATATGTGTTTGTTTTTCGAATTTGAGCTCTATCTGCAATGGGCACTTTTCATGCTATAAGCAGATTTTCGTAACAAATGCAAGATATAAAATGGGCTATCTCCGCAAGGAGACATCAGATCTGCAAAACCCATGTTTTTTTGTTCTTCGGAGAGCCAGGGGAAGATGAATATGTGTTTGTTTTTCGAATTTGAGCTGTATTTGCAATGGTCACTTTTCATGCTATAAGCAGTTTTTCCTAACAAATGCAAGATATAACATGGGCTATCTCCGCCAGGAGACATCAGATCTGCAGACCTCATGGTTTTTTGGTCTTCGCTTAGTCCCGGGAACATGAATATGTGTTTGTTTTTCGAATTTGAGCTCTATCTGCAATGGACACTTTTCATGCTATAAGCAAATTTTCGTAACAAATGCAAGATATAAAATGGGCTATCTCCGCAAGGAGACATCAGATGTGCAAAACCCATGGTTTTTTGGTCTTCGGTAAGCCAGGGGAACATGAATATGTGTTTGTTTTTCGGATTTGAGCTGTATTTGCAATGGGCACTTTTCATGCTATAAGCAGTTTTTCCTAACAAATGCAAGATATAACATGGGCAATCTCCGCAAGGAGAAATCAGATCTGCAAAACTCATGGTTTTTTGGTCTTTGCTTAGTCCCGGGAACATGAATATGTGTTTGTTTTTCGAATTTGAGCTCTATCTGCAATGGGCACTTTTCATGCTATAAGCAGTTTTTCCTAACAAATGCAAGATATAACATGGGCTATCTCCGCAAGGAGACATCAGATCTGCAGACGTCATGGTTTTTTGGTCTTCGCTTAGTCCCTGGAACATGAATATGTGTTTGTTTTTCGAATTTGAGCTCTATCTGCAATGGGCACTTTTCATGCTATAAGCAGTTTTTCCTAACAAATGCAAGATATAACATGGGCTATCTCCGCAAGGAGACATCAGTTCTGCAAAACTCATGGTCTTCGCTTACTCCCGGGAACATGAATATGTGTTTGTTTTTCGAATTTGAGCTCTATCTGCAATGGGCACTTTTCATGCTATAAGCAGTTTTTCCTAACAAATGCAAGATATAACATGGGCTATCTCCGCAAGGAGACATCAGATCTGCAGAACTCATGTTTTTTGGTCTTCGCTTAGTCACGGGAAGATGAATATGTGTTTGTTTTTCGAATTTGAGCTCTATCTGCAATGGACACTTTTCATGCTATAAGCAGTTTTTCCTAACAAATGCAAGATATAACATGGGCTATCTCCGCAAGGAGACATCAGATCTGCAAAACTCATGGTTTTTTGGTCTTCGCTTAGTCCCGGGAACATGAATATGTGTTTGTTTTTCGAATTTGAGCTCTATCTGCAATGGGCACTTTTCATGCTATAAGCAGATTTTCGTAACAAATGCAAGATATAAAATGGGCTATCTCCGCAAGGAGACATCAGATCTGCAAAACCCATGTTTTTTTGTTCTTCGGAGAGCCAGGGGAAGATGAATATGTGTTTGTTTTTCGAATTTGAGCTGTATTTGCAATGGTCACTTTTCATGCTATAAGCAGTTTTTCCTAACAAATGCAAGATATAACATGGGCTATCTCCGCCAGGAGACATCAGATCTGCAGACCTCATGGTTTTTTGGTCTTCGCTTAGTCCCGGGAACATGAATATGTGTTTGTTTTTCGAATTTGAGCTCTATCTGCAATGGACACTTTTCATGCTATAAGCAAATTTTCGTAACAAATGCAAGATATAAAATGGGCTATCTCCGCAAGGAGACATCAGATGTGCAAAACCCATGGTTTTTTGGTCTTCGGTAAGCCAGGGGAACATGAATATGTGTTTGTTTTTCGGATTTGAGCTGTATTTGCAATGGGCACTTTTCATGCTATAAGCAGTTTTTCCTAACAAATGCAAGATATAACATGGGCTATCTCTGCAAGGAGAGATCAGATCTGCAAAACTCATGGTCTTCGCTTAGTCCCGGGAATATGAATATGTGTTTGTTTTTCGAATTTGAGCTCTATCTGCAATGGACACTTTTCATGCTATAAGCAGTTTTTCCTAACAAATGCAAGATATAACATGGGCTATCTCCGCAAGGAGACATCAGATCTGCAAAACTCATGGTTTTTTTGGTCTTCTCTTAGTCCCGGGAACATGAATATGTGTTTGTTTTTCGAATTTGAGCTCTATCTGCAATGGGCACTTTTCATGCTATAAGCAGATTTTCGTAACAAATGCAAGATATAAAATGGGCTATCTCCGCAAGGAGACATCAGATCTGCAAAACCCATGTTTTTTTGTTCTTCGGAGAGCTAGGGGAACATGAATATGTGTTTGTTTTTCGAATTTGAGCTCTATCTGCAATGGACACTTTTCATGCTATAAGCAGTTTTTCCTAACAAATGCAAGATATAACATGGGCTATCTCCGCAAGGAGACATCAGATCTGCAAAATTCATGGTTTTTCGGTCTTCGGTGAGCCGGGGGAACACGGATATGTGTTTGTTTTTAGAATTTGAGCTCTATGTGCAATGGGTACTTTTCATGCTATAAGCAGTTTTTCCTAACAAATGCAACATATAACATGGGCTATCTCCACAAGGAGACATCAGATCTGCAAAACACATGGTTTTTTGGTCTTCGCTTAGTCCCGGGAACATGAATATGTGTTTGTTTTTCGAATTTGAGCTCTATCTGCAATGGGCCCACACTAAAGCCGCTCTTAAAGTAGTTGCCCTTAGACTGGGTGCAAATACCTCATCCTAATCCTCAGTAGTTTGGGCAAAACCTTGCGCAACCAAACGTGCCTTATGGGTTACAGTTCCATCGACACCCTTCTTTATCTTATATATCCATTTGCAACCTATAGCTTGCTCACCAGGTGGCTGTTTTGCTTTTTCGTAGACCTTAAGATCCTGCAAAGACTTTAACTCCCTGTTCATTGCAGCTTTCCATGATTTCTGTTCTTTTTCACGATACATGATTTCATCATAGTTAAAAGGCTCTAACTCAACTTGGCATATTACACTGGCTTCATAGCGATCTGGTGGCCGTCTTTCGCGCGTTGAACGCCTAGGTAGTACAGGGCTTTGTACTGGTGTTTCCTCTGTTTCCTCCTTTATCTCCCCTATCACATCTTCCTCTTTTATAGGTACAGAAGATGTCTTTACATTTCTAGCTATGTCATCAGAGTAGTAATACTAAAGGATCTGTGTTAACAGTTTCTTGTTCTAATCTATCCCAACCAACGTGCTCAAGGAATTTGGCACTAGCACTACTATATACATTGGTGGTGCCTTGTTCCCAGAAACGATAGGATCTATGATTAGATTCTTAACCCACAAAGTATAATTGCCTAGTCCTATGTTGGCCTTTACTCCTGAGTTGTGCAGGAATGTGGACCCATGCTGGGGTGCCAAACGTGTGCAGGTAATCAAGGTTTGGTTTTTTACCATGCCATAGCGTATATGGTATTTTACCAGTAGAAGAATTAACCACTACATTTAGAACATGGTTTGCACATTTTGCTGCCTCCCCCCACAGTCTATCTGTTAAGCCAGAATCTTTCAACATAGTTCTCATCATGGCTTGTAACGTTTGCCCACGTCTCTCAATAAATGCATTATGTTAAGGCCTATAAGGGGCTGAACGTTTATGCTCAATGCCTGCTGATTCTAGCATATTTACAAACCGCTTGTTTGTAAATTCAGTGCCGTTATCAGTTATTATGCACTGAACTTTTTGCTTTGTTTTCCTCTCGACAAATTTAAGCCAGTTTGAAAATTGTTGGAAAGTGTCTGCCTTTGACTTAAGCAAATAACAAAAACCATAATGAGAGTAATGGTCAAGGATACTTAAAATATAACATGATCCTCCTAAACTAGGCTTCATGGGTCCAATTATTTATTATTTATTTATTTATTTATTTATTTATTTATTTATTTATTTATTTATTTATTTATTTATTTATTTATTTATTTATTTATTTATTATTTAAACTTGTATACCGCCCTATTCCCGTAGGACTCAGGGCGGTTTACAGGGAAAAATTAAAAATACATACATACAAAGTTAAAATCGAGTAAAACTAAAATTAAATTAAGTCCCTGAATTTAAACTAAAACCCCATTAATAAATAATTAAAACCCCTCAGTCTGGGCCAGACAGCTCAAAAAGCCAAGTTTTCAAATCCCTGCGAAATGAGCGAAGGTCGGGGGCAGTCCTAAGCTCCATGGGAAGATGGTTCCAAAGGGCCGGCGTGCCCACAGAGAACGCCCTTCCCCTGGGGATAACCCGCTGGCATTCCTTGACCGGCGGTACCCTAAGAAGGCCCTCCCTGTGGGAGCGCACGGGACGATGGGAAGTTGATGCTGGCAGCAGGTGTTCCCTTAGATAATCCGGACCCAAGCCATTGAGAGCTTTATAGGTCATTACCAGCACCTTGAATCTCACCCGGAGGGCAACTGGAAGCCAATGCAGCTCACGGAGAAGAGGTGTTACACGGGAGTATCGGGAAACTCCCATAACAACTCGCGCAGCTGCATTCTGCACCAGTTGAAGCCTCCGAGTGGTCCTCAAGGGCAGCCCCATGTAGAGAGCGTTGCAGTAGTCTAGCCGGGAGGTCATGAGCGCATGGGTGACTGTGCGTAGGGCATCTTGGTCCAGATAGGGCCGCAACTGGTGCACCAGACGAAGCTGGGCAAAAGCCCCCCTGGTCACGGCTCCTATATGGTCTTCAAAATTGAGCCGTGAATCCAAGAGGACGCCCAAGTTGCGAGCCCTATCGACGGGGGGGGGGGTAACACCTCACCCCCCATCATTAGTGGTGGAACAACCTGGTTTATCCGAGATGCCGGTATATACAGCCACTCAGTCTTGGCAGGATTGAGACGAAGCCTGTTTCTCCCCATCCAAACCCGGACCGCTTCCAGGCAACGGGACATCACGTTGAGTGCATCACTGGGTTGGTTCGGGGTGGAGAGAAAAAGTTGGGTATCATCAGCATACTGATGATACCCCACCCCAAAACCACGAATGAGCTCGCCCAGCGGTTTCATGTAGATGTTGAACAGGAGGGGAGAGAGAACTGACCCCTGGGGGACTCCACAAACTAGAGACCTCGGAGCGGACCTCTGCCCTCCCGTCAACACCGACTGCGAGCGGCCCAGGAGGTAGGAGGAGAACCACCGTAGAACAGTGCCTCCCACTCCCCTGAGACGCCGCAGTAGGATACCATGGTCGATGGTATCGAAAGCCGCTGAGAGATCTAAAAGGACTAGGACAGAGGAACATCCCCTGTCCCGAGCCTGCCAGAGATCATTCACCAGTGCGACCAATGCCGTCTCCGTGCTGTACCCGGGCCTGAAACCCGATTGATACGGGTCAAGATAATCCGTTTCCTCCAGGAACAGAGGAAACAATTAGATCTGCAAATACAACTTCCAAAGGGACAGTGGTCTTGAGTTGCCTTAGTCTTTTCCTGATTACAGGCATTGCAATTCAGGTATTTCTTACATGGCTTCAGTTTTATGCCCTGTACTAACTCAACTGTTCTACGTAGTGAGTTAAAGTTCACATGCCCTAACCGCCTATGCAGTAAATGTATGCACTCGTCATGTGGCTTCTTGTTCTCACATATAGAGTTAGCATTAGCCGAACTAACCGGGTTACCAGTGAGAACAAACAAACCATTTTTAGGTTAGCAATTACACAGGTTCCATTCCTTTCTATCATACATTTCTCCCCTTTGAACGTTACCACAAACCCAACCTTAACCAATTCCCTTACGGATAAAAGGTTAAATCTTAGTTTTGGTATATATAGCATAGGTAACTGTTCATCAATTTATGGACAATAGGAATTCACCAGAGGCCTTCATCCTCCAACCATTGGCCAGTGAAACATGTTGGTTGCTGTTTTTCATATGAACAAAACTCTCTTTAACTTTGGTGATACATTGTGAAGCCCCACTATCAACCACCCACAGCTCATTATTTCTGGATGTTGATTCACCAGAAACAGCCAAAACAATGCCCTTCTTTGCCTTCCCACCGCTATTCACATTCTATTTTCTACCCTTTCTACAGAATTTGGCTATATGCCCTCTAGCCCCACAAGAATAACATTTCTTGATGTTGTAAGCAGTGGTAAATTGCTGCTCCTCTAGTAGCTGTGTCTCTCTCAGCTGGTCTCTGTCACGCCTTCTTCTGGACTCTTCCAGCAGTCTCCCAGTAATGTTAGTCAAAGTCTGGTCAGGACTTTGGTCAGGACTTCCAAAGAAGAAACATACTCGTCATAACTTTCATCCAAAGAGGACAGAATAATGTAGACCTGATGCAACTCTGAAAAAATCAGCTCCTTTTCATGAAGCTCTTGAAAAGTTGCCTTCATGTAGTTTAAATGGGTCAACATATCTCCATTCTTTTGCAGACGAATCCTAAACAGCTTGCGTGTAAGGTGTATATGTGCACCCACACTGTCGCGAACATAAAGCCTTCGCAAAATGTCCCAACACCTAGCAGCAGACTCCTCACCACGAATATGGACAAGCTGCTGGTCATTCAGTGTTAGTCCAATAATGCAAAGTGCCTTTTCATTGTTGTGTTTAAAGTCGTCTATCTTCTTTGCATCATCCTCATTGTCTGGATTCCAAGCAGTAGTATCTGGTGGGTTATTAACTACAGTCCATAGTCCTTCCTTGCGCAAAATCAAACAACTTTTTGTGGACCAGGTAACATAGTTTGTCCCATCCAACCGGGTTATCCAGGAGATGCCAGTTGACTGTTCTTGTGCCATTGTTACACCAGATAGCTAACGCAAACTCAGCTAGGATACTGTGTGTACTAACTCTCAGTACAGGCCTGGGCCCATAACCAGTGTTAGGAAATTGTTGTGCAGAGGTCACCTTGTGCTACCAAGGAGTTGCAAAGACAAGGAAGAGTACTGAGAGCAGTAGGATCACACAGTAACCACAAGAGTACACTGAGTTGTGAAAGCAAAAAGTATTTTACTTTGAGGTGGTGTAAAAACAAAAATGCACGGTCAAAAATAAACAGTCCAGGTCATACACAATAGCAACAGTCCAAGGAGTATTCCAAATACAAAGTCTTCTTACCAGTCCAGAGGTCAAAAACACAGATCAGGTTTATCACAGTAGTAAACCAACAGTACAGCAAAAGAGCAATAGTAGACAGAGCAGTAAATTCAGAGAGAGAGAAGCTAGATTCCTAGCTCCCTCTCATGGCCATGAAAACACTTACACACCCATTGGCCAATTAACATCTTAAAGTCACAACATCATAGTTTATATATTTTCAACCCAACTATGTAGGCTATCACCATATGCCTAACAGCAGCTGATCAGGGTTTTTTCGGGGCTGCCATGGCTCAAGCGCCAGGATCAGTGCTGCATTGCAGCTGATCAGGGCTTTTTCGGGGCTGCCAGGGCTCAAGCGCCAGGATCAGGCTGCTTTGCAGCTGACCGGGTCTTTTTTGGGGCTGCCAGGGCTCAAGCGCTAGGTTCAGTGGCGCTTTGCAAGTGATCATTGCTTCTTCTGCCAGAGCTCAAGCGCCAGGATCAGGCTGCTTTGCCGCTGATCGACGCTTTCTCGGTGCTGCCAGGGCTCGGCAAGTATCAGCGCCGCTTTCCAGCTGTTTGGCGCATTTCCGGGCTGCCAGGGCTAAGGCGCGAGGATCAGGCTGCTTTCCAGCTGATTGGGGCTTTTTGGGGGCTGCCAGGGCTCAAGGGCCAGGATCAGGCCACTTTGCAGCTGATCGGTGCTTTTTCAGCACTGCCAGGGCTCAAGTGCCAGGATCAGTGGTGCTTTGCAGTTGATTAGGACTTCTTCGGGGCTGCCAGGGCTCACACGCCAGGATCAGGCTGCTTTGCAGCTGATCGGGGTTTTTTCGGGGCTGCCAGGGCTCAAGCACCAGGATCAGTGCCGCTGTTGTGATTCAGTGTCAGCCTGTGGGTTCGGCAGCTAAATCGGACAGTTCTGAGGAGGACAAGGAGGAGGGGATTGGAGAGCCTGCAGAGGAAAGTTCTGAGGCATTGCAGAGCTCTAAGCCAGGCCCCTCCCATCTGGTTCCTCCTCAGACCCAGCTGTGTGAGCCTGAAAGCTTGGACGAAGATGTTTCACAGCTGGCTTTGTTCAAGGATGCCCGAAGCAGGAGGCAGACAAGCAGGAGTAAACAAAGGAAGGCAATGAGGCACCTCGGGAGGAGGCAAAGAGAAGCCACGCCTTGAAACTGTGTTTAAAAGGGGAATGTGTGGGAGGTGCTGGTTGCTGAAGGCAACCGTTTGAACAGCTTCTGATTTAGTCGTGTTTAGTATTTTGTTTTGCTCTGTTTTGGATCTGTTTTGTTTCCTTTGTGTAAATAAATTTGGCTGGCTTACTTTCAGCCTATTGACTTTTGAAAAGGGGTTGTCCCTGACATTTCTGCAGGGCCGGTAGTAGGCTGGAACAGAACAGTTTGCCTTCAGCCTCCCACCCCTTATTATTATTATGGAGCAGCTACGTGCTGAGAATGCCCAGCTCACCCAGCAACCCGCTTTGTTGGCAGCTCAGGTGGCTCAATTGCAAGCTCAGGTTCCTGCTGCACCCCCACCATCACTACCACCCAGGAGAAAATGCCAAGTTGCGGTGCCGGATAAATTTAATGGCAATCCAGAGCTGTTTCCTGCTTTCCTGGGACAATGCCAGCTCTTTATCAGTGTGAGAGCAGCTGATTTCCCCACTGACCGGGATAAGGTGAGGTTTGTGTTAAGCCTTCTCTCTGGTGATGCAGCTCGTTGGGGCACACCTCTGCTGGCTCAACCTAGTCCATTGTTGGACAACTTTGTGGGGTTTTGTGATCATATGCGTCTGATGTATGAGGACCCTATAAAGACGCAGACCGCTACCCGATGCTTGAAAGCTCTGAGGCAAGGTCAACGCCCCCTACAGGGCTATATCAGTGATTTTCGGCTGCTTAGCCAGGATTCCGCCTGGAATGAGGCTGCGCTTGTGGATGCCTTCCAGGATGGATTGTCGGAGATGTTGGATGAGCTGGCCCGTGTGGATATTCCATCAGACCTCAAAGGGCTGATCCATCTCTGCCTGCAGATTGACGCTCGGTTGCAGCAGCGAAGGAATCGCCGTGCCACCCCACAGACCCCTGCAGTCCCTGTTGTGCATGAGACCCCAGTTCAAAGGGAGGAGCCAATGGAGCTGGGTGCCGCCAGGTCTCGTCTATCGGTGACTGAAATGATTGGGGGGGGGTGTTTTTACTGTGGGGACCCTGGGCATTTGGCTGCTTTTTGCCCAAAGAAGTGACAACGGGCCTCAGTGAGCGAGTCTGACCCGAGAAAGTCCCCTACTCTTCTGTCGCGAAAAGCCCCAAGCCCGATCTAGACGGTGTGTTAGGTCGGGCGTCCCACAACACTGAGCAACATCTTTCCGATGCTGCCTGTGGACCTCCACGGCATCTGATATTGGAGGCATGTCTGATCCTCCCTGGCAAGCCAAAGGGGATTCCAGTCCATGCCTTAATTGACTCTGGGGCCACCACAAATTTTATGGACTCAGCATTTGTGGCCAAATGGGCTGTTCACCAGTGCCCAGTGGAACCGCCTATGTTAGTGGAGACTATCGATGGTCGAGTGCTCCTGTCTGGGCCAATTAAGGCTGCCACGCAACCATTATGTATGGCCATCAGTTCCCATGTGGAGGCCATCCAGTTCTATATCACCTCAGATCTGCATTTCCCCGTGGTCTTGGGACTGGCGTGGCTCCGGGCGCATGACCCACAGATCTATTGGTCACAGAACTTGGTCACCTTCCCAAGCTTGCAGTACGTGGACCACACCTGCCATATCTGAGCCGGTCAGGTGGAGGGTTCCCCAGGGCTTTCCTTGCCTCCCGAACTGTCTGATTTAATGATGTGTTCAGCGAGACAGAGGCGGATCAATTACCCCCGCACAGGCCCTATGACTGCCCCATTGATTTAGTCCCTGATGCGCCTCTCCCAGTGGGGCGTTTGTACTCCATGTCGGACCCCGGGTTGGCTGCATTGCGGGACTTTCTGGAGAAGAATTTGGCTCGCGGTTTCATCCGGCCTTCGTCCTCGCCAGTGTCTGCACCCGTGCTCTTCGTTAATTAGAAGTCCGGTGAATTGCGGCTTTGCTGCGATTATAGGAAACTCAACGCCATCATGGTACGCAATCGTTACCCGCTGCCCCTCATCCCCGAACTCTTGGACCGACTCCGGGAGGCTAAGATCTTCACGAAACTGGACCTGCGTGGAGCTTACAACCTCGTCAGGGTTTGGCCGGGTGATGAGTGGAAGACGGCGTTTGGTACTCATTACAGACACTTTGAGTACACGGTGATGCTGTTTGGCCTGACCAACGCCCCCGCCGTGTTTCAGCATTTCATGAATGATATTTTCCAGGATTTGTTAGATCAGTTTGTCATGATCTACTTGGATGACATCCTGATTTACTCCCCGTTGCGAGAGTGCACCATCAGCATCTCCGTCAGGTCCTGCAGCGACTCCGAGAACATCGGCTGTTTGCCAAATTGGAGAAGTGCCAGTTCTACCGGGTGACCATCGATTTCCTGGGTCACCATATTTCTCCTGAGGGCATCGCCATGGAGCCGAGTAAGGTCGAGTCTTTGCAGAGTTGGCAACCCCCACGTCATGTGAAGGATGTTCAACGACTTTTTGGGTTCGCCAACTATTATCGAGCTTTCATCCCTGGGTTTGCTGCCTTGACAGCCCCCCTCACCCGGCTCCTGCAGAAGAAGACTCGGTTTCAGTGGAACGCTCCAGAACAACGGACTTTCCAGACTTTGAAGGAAGCCTTCATGAAGGAGCCCATCTTGAAGCATCCTGACCCGCAACGGCCGTTTGTCGTGGAGGCGGACGCCTCCGACATTGCCATTGGGGTGGTGTTACTCCAGACAACGACGCCCAGCGGTACCCTCTTCCCTTGCGCGTACCATTCACGAAAACTGAACCCTTTGGAGCGCAATTATACAATCTGGGAGAAGGAGCTGCTGGCCATCAAAGTGGCGTTCGAGGCCTAGAGGCATCATCTGGAGGGAGCGCGGCATCAAATTGAGGTCCGGACGGACCATATGAATTTGGAAAGCCTGCAGACCACTCGGAACTTGAGCCAACGCCAGATCCGGTGGTCTCTTTTCTTTGCGAGGTTCAATTTCCGAGTTAAGTACATACCCAGCGGGCACAATCAAAGAGCGGATGCTCTGTCCAGGAAGCCCGAATATTCCCGAGTAGAAGACAAGCTTCTGCCCGGGACAGTGATCCCCATCAAGTCTTTTGCTGCGGTGCAGGAGCCGGTTGATATACGGGCTCGGATCCGGGAGGCACAGCAGCAGGACGTGTGGGTGGCTCAGCGGAAGGAGGAGGTGGGGCCAGATTCTCCTTGGACGGTCACAGATGGACTCTTGTATTATTGTGACCAGCTCTACGTTCCGGGAGGGCCACTCAGGGGACTCATCTTCAGCCAGTGTCACGATAACCCGGCGGTGGGGCATTTGGCCTGTTCAAGACCCTGAACCTTGTCTCCCATACCTTCTGGTGGCCCTGAGTCCGACATGATGTCCAGACCTATGTCACTTCCTGTGCCCCATGTAGGCAGGCCAAGTCAGCGACAGGGGCCCCACCTGGATTACTGCAGCCCTTGCCGACACTCAAAAGACCCTGGGGGGCTGTGTCCATGGACTTTCTGATGGATTTACCCCCGTCTTCTGATTTTACAACAGTGTTTGTGGTGGTGGACATGCTGACCAAGATGGCGCACTTCATCCCCTTTCGTGGCTTACCGTCAGCCCGCGCCACTAGTCGTATGTTCATTCAGCAGGTGTTTCAGCTGCACGGCCTCCCTGATAGAGTCGTCTCTGATAGGGGGGCCCAGTTTACAGCCCGTTTGTGGCAGGAGTTGATGCATGCGTTGGATATCAAGATTTGCCTCTCTCAAATTTTCCTTTGGGTCCTTTTTCAATTTTCTAATCCTCAAAGCAAACTCATCATCATCAATCTTTTCCATCTTATTTTCAGCTTCCAACATTTTAGCATCCAATCTCAAATTATTTTGATTCAGCTCTTCCACACGATCATCCAAGTGCTCAATACAGACTGCAAGCCCCTGAAATGCAGCTCAAATATCTGCTCTTATTTCAGTATTCTTCTCAATAAGTTCAGCTATTTGCTGGGATTGTATTTTTAAAGCATCTTGCAAATCTTTTAATGTTAATGCAGGTGCGGGTGCCACAGGAGGAGGCATCAAAGCCTGTAACGAAGAATGCTGAACTGGTGAAGCACCAGCACTTCTAGGAACAGAAGCTTTGGTTGATTTAGAAGCCATCTTAACACCCAGGTAATTTCCGTTGCGCACTTTCACTTTCCACACCACTTGCATCTTTTTCTTTCAAAATAAACCAGAGTTAACGTTCAAATACTTGCTGTTTCAATATTCTCCTGCACAGCTCTGCCTGCATCCAAGTAATCCAAAGTTAATTGTTGATTGCAGGGATGGTTGCAGCGTCCTGCTCCGCTCCAAAGCCTTGGAGCAGAGGAGTCCCCGAGTTCAGAGCAAATTCAGGCTTTGGGGGGGCTCTCACCCTTCAACCCCCAGAATTTAAACTCTGGGGGTCTAGGGGAGCTCTACCCCTACCTGAATGCTCACTCTTCTCCCGAGGAGAGGGTTTCCAAACTGCAAAACAGCTGTTAGCGGTTCCAACAGAAAACAACGGGGCTGACGGCCAGAACGGCCGCCATTGACAGAGCCTTGCCACCTGGAAGTGTTATTGGCACAAGCCCTCGAACCGATCTTGGAGCGTCAAGCGGAAGATATTATGGGGGATATAGATAAAATATTTCGTGTTAATTCTTGGATTGCCAGACAAAGAAAACTACCTAGAAATGTGGTGGTCTATTTTACAAAGAGATCGATCAGAAATGTGATTATCCAAGCCTTTCATAATAATAGATTTAAAGTTGCTGAGCAAGAAGTTTTATTTCTGAAAGAGATTCCTCCAAGAATTTTAAGGAAAAGAAAAGAATTTGCTTTTTTGGCAGATGAATTAAAGAAACGGCAGCTTCAGTTTAGATGGGAGATACCAGTAGGCTTGGTGGTGAATTATGCTGGCACGAGATATCGTCTTAATACAGTTTTGAAGGCACGAGATTTTTATTCTAACATATTGAAGGCAGGTCCTCTGCCATCTCCAGAATTCAAAGGAAGGAAGGAAGAAGGAGAGCGTCAGACTCAAATGGAGAGTAAACAAGGAGAAGAAGAAGTTACTTCACAGATGATTAAAGAATCTCAGCTACTTGTAGAAGTTGAGCAGCCCCAGACGTCGACAGAAGAGGTTAAAGAACAAAGAATGACAAGGGCTGCAATTAGACGAATGAGACAAGAACAAGAACAACAGAAAGCTGCAATCACATCTCAAGAATTTACTTATAGTAAAGCTGTGGGAGGAGCGAGACCGAAGAGGCAGGTCCAGGTGGTTCTGCAAGAGGCGCTCCGAAAGCTTCAGGTCACAAAAGATGGCGACAAAGTTTCTAACCTGGAATGTTAATGGATTAAATTCCCCGCACAAGAGAAAGAAAGTTTTTCAGTATTTGAAACAATTTAAAAATGATGTTATTTGTTTACAAGAAACGCATATTCGTGCAGCTGATCAAAAATATCTGATAAACTCTAGATTGGGTGTACAGTTTAGTGCGTCTGCTCCAGATAAGAAAAATGGAGTAGTTATTTATGTGAAGAAGAATTTAACAGCTAATTTAATTGAAACAGATAAACAAGGAAGATATATTATAATTGAACTTTTAATAGAAGGCAAGAAAATTCTTTTGGTTGGATTATATGCTCCTAATCAACAGCAAGGAGAATTTTATAAACTTTTACACAGTAAGATAATTCAATGGGATTATAAATCGTGTATTTTGATGGGAGATTGGAATGGAGTCCTGGACACACAGAAAGACAAAAAAGGTCTTTTTAAAAGCATACCAAATCATGCTAAATTGCCTAAATCTTTTTTTGAGATGAAAGATGACTTGGAATTGAGAGATGTTTGGAGAGAAAGAAATTTGGAAGAAAAAGATTTTACCTTTTTTCTGATAGACATCAATCCTTTTCCAGGATTGACTTTGTATGAACTACTAATGATTTTTTTTCTAGGGTTAAGAAGATTAAGATATGTCCAAGAACTCTATCAGATCATAGTCCAGTATGGTTGGAACTGGAAAAAGAGAGTGGAGAGAGGAGGTCTTGGAGATTGAATGAAAATCTGTTTAGATATCAAGAAATTGTGGATGAATGTAAAAAACAGATGAAAGAATTTTTTAATACAAATATGTATAAGGGTACTTACTTCTATTGAAATGGTTTGGGATGCAAGTAAAGCTTATATGAGAGGAGTGTTAATATATTTGAATAATAAATATAGGCGTAAATTGGAATATAAGCGAAAAGAGTTAGAGGAGGAAATTAAGAGGAAAGAGAAGGCTCTAATTTTGAATCCATCTGATAAGAAGATCAAACAAGCAATTACTTTGTTAAGAGGTCAGTTTAATATGTTGATGGCAGATCAAGTGGCAACCAATTTACGGTATGTTAAACATAATACTTTTTGTAATGCTAATAAGCCGGGTAGGTGGTTACCTTATTTGTTAAGGAAGAAACAAAGGTCACGTAACATAGATAGAATAGTACATAAGGGAAAAGAGGTGTTTCAGCAAAATCTTATTAAAAAGGCTTTTGTTGAATTCTATTCTAAGTTATATGTTAGGGATAAGATTTAAGGTATAGATATAGATAGATATTTACAAGAAGTGAATATCCCTGTTCTTACACAAGAGCAAAGGGAAGGGATGAATCAACTGATAAATGCTGAAGAAATTATTTTAGCAATTAAACAATTAAAGGTGGTGAAAGCACCAGGAACAGATGGCTTGACTGCCGTTTATTATAAAGATTTACAGTTAGAAATGGTGGAACCTTTAAAAGTATTATTTAGAACAATCCAATCCGGAGGTGAAGTGCCTCCATCGTGGAAAACAGCTTTTATATCGCTGATTCCGAAAGAAGATCAAGATCTTACCCAAACCAAAAATTATAGGCCAATATCGCTCTTAAATACTGATTACAAGATATTTGCAAAAATTTTAGCAAATAGATTAATGAAGGTAATGCAGCAAATGATTCATAGTGACCAAACAGGGTTTATAAGTGGTAGACAAATGAAAAATAATGTGAGACATATTGTAGATTTATTGGAATTTTTGGAAAGAAATAACCAGGTCTCTGCAGCGCTGATTTTTTTTGGATGCTGAAAAAGCTTTTGATCAATTGGACTGGCAATTTTTATTTAAGGTACTGGAGAAAATGGAGTTTGGGGATAACTTTTTGCAACCTATTAGGGCAATATATCAGAAGCAAACAGCTTAAATAATAATTAATGGTAGTTTGAAAGAAGCATGTAACATTGAAATGGGGACAAGACAGGGGTGTCTGTTGTCACCTTTGTTTTAACATTGGAAATATTATTGATTAAGATAAGAAACTCAAATAAAATTAAGGGAATTAAAATAAGAGGTCAAGATTATAGATTGAAAGCATTTGCGGATGACTTGGTTATTACTTTAAGTCAACCGACCTACTCAGTTGTAGATTTGATGGAGATAATATTGTTATATGGAAAAGTTTCTGGATTTAAGATAAATACGCAAAAAACTAAAATATTGTCTAAAAATATGACTACAGAACAAAAGGTTGTTTTAGGCTTCCGGGTGGCAAGGCTTCGCCGCAGGCAGCCATTCTGGCTGTCAGCCCCGTCGTCTCCGTAGAGCCGCCGAAAACAGCGCCGATCAGCTGTTTTGACGGCTCGGAGCGCCCAGGTAGGGGTAGAGCTCTCCGGGGCCGCCAGAGCTAAAATTCTGGCGGCTGAAGGATTGAGCCCCCCCCGAAGCCTGAGTTTGCTCCGGACTGCGGGGCGCCTCTGCTCCGGGTTTTTGGAGCAGAGCAGGGCGTCAGCAACCATCCCTGCCAGCAAGAGAGAACTTTAGAGAACTTGGATGCAGGCAGAGCGATACAGGAGAATCAGGTGAAAGTGAATTTATGATATTTAACTCGGTGGATTTTGTGGAGTTTGATGAAAGTGAAAGTGCGTAGCAGGCAATAGTGGGTGAAAATGGCTGCCAAATCTTCAAAGGTTCCTAGAAGTGCGGGGGCTTCTCCGGTGCAGCAATCTTCGTTACAAGCCTTAATGCCCCCCCCTCTGCACCTGCACCTGCATCTGTACCAACTTTTACAGTTAAAGACTTGCAGGATGTTCTGCAAGAGGCTATGAAAAAGCAATCCCAACAATTAGTTGAACTTATGGATGAGAAGCTTACAGAACTTATGGATGAGAAGTTAATAGAAATGAGGGCAGACATCTTACTTGCATTTCAAGGCATGGCTGTATGCATAGAGCGCTTGGACAAGAGAGTGGAAGATCTCAGCCAAAATAATATCAGATTAGATGCAAAAATGACTGAAAATGTGGTGGATAAAATTGACGACGATTTGACCTTAGTACAATACCACGAGATGGAGTTCGCTGTGAGAATCAGAGGCTTAAAAGAGGATCCTAAAGAAAATTTGAAAAAAATAGTTTCTGAGGCTTTGGAAGGTGTTTTGGGGCGATCAGCAGACGCAATTATGGAGGATATAGACAAAATTTTCCGTGTTAACTCGTGGATTGCAAGACAAAGGAAATTACCCAGAGATGTGGTGGTTTATTTTACAAAGAGAGCAATTAGAAATGAGGTTATTCAAGCCTTTTACAATAATAAATTTGCAATTGCTGAACAAGAAGTTTTGATTTTAAAAGAGATCCCTCCAAGAATCCTAAGGAGAAGGAAGGAATTTGCCTTTTTGGCACAAGAATTAAGACGACGTGATATTAAGTTCAGATGGGAGATACCAGTGGGTATGGTGGTGATGCATGAAGGCACGAGACATCGTCTTATTACAGTGTTGCAGGTACGTGATTTTTATAGTAATGTTTTAAAAGCAGTCCCCATACCACTTTTGGAATCTACAAACAAGAATGTTGAGAGAGAGTCCCAATCACGCAGTGAGAATTTACAAGGTGCTGAAGGAACAACGCAGATGAAAGAGAAAGCTACAGGAGTGGATCAAATTTCAGTATCATCGGAGGAGGTTAGAGACCAGAGGATGACACGTGCTGCTTCGAGACGAATGAGACGAGAGCAAGAACAAGAACAGCAGAAAGTCATGATGGCACCTCCAAAACTTACTTATAGTGAAGCTGTGGGAGGAGCGCGACCTAAGAGAGTGCAGGTGATTTTGGAAGAAGCGCTCCAAAAGCTTCAGGTCGCAAAAGATGGCGACAAAGTTTCTAACCTGGAATGTTAATGGCTTAAATTCACCACAGAAGAGAAAGAAAGTTTTTCAATATTTAAAACAATTTAAGAATGATGTTATTTGTTTACAAGAAACACATATTAGAGCTACGGATCAAAAGTATTTGTTAAACTCAAGACTGGGTACACAATTTATTGCTTCCGCAACGGATAAGAAAAATGGAGTGGTTGTTTATGTTAAGAATACCTTGACAGCGGCGCTAATTGAAGCAGATAAACAAGGAAGATATGTTAATAGAAGGCAAGAAAACGCTTTTGGTTGGATTATATGCTCCTAATCAACAACAAGCAGATTTTTATAGTGTATTACACAGCAAGATTACTCAGTGGGATTATAAATCTTGTATTTTTATGGGGGACTGGAACGGCATTTTGGATGTACAAATGGACAAAGGGGGTTATTTTAAAAGTACTCCAAGTCATGCTAAACTGCCTAAATCTTTTTTTGAAATGAAGGACGATTTGGAATTGCGAGATATTTGGAGAGAAAGAAATTTCCAAGAAAAGGATTATACTTTTTTTTCTGATAGACATCAATCTTTTTCTAGGATTGACTTTATATTAATTACTAATGATTTCTTTTCTAGGATTAAGAAGATTAAGATTTGTCCAAGAACTATGTCTGATCATAGTCCAGTCTGGTTAGAGATAGAAAAAGATAATAGGGATAGGCGCTCCTGGTGTTTAAATGAGAATTTGTTTAGAAATCAGGAAAATGTGGGACTTCCGGTGGCGCCGCAGCGCCGGAGACAGCCTTTTCGGGCTGCCCGCGGCTCAGCTGTGTAGTTTTCACCCGAAACAGCGCCGATCAGCTGTTCGGGTGAATTTGAAGCCCCCTCCTCGGGAGAAGAGGAGGGGGTGAGGCCCCAGGTAGGGGTCGAGTTCTCCGGGGCCGCCTGAGTTTAAAGCTTGGGCGGCTGAAGGATCGAACTCCCCCGTAGCCTGGGTTGCTCCCAGCTGGTCAGCGTCTCTGCTCCGGATTTCTTGGAGCAGAGCCAGGCGTTTGCGTCCACCCCTGCCAGAAGGAAAGACTCTGGAATAAAAGGAGCAGGCAGAGCGGTACAAGAGGAAAAGGTGAAGAGGACCTTTATTTTTACTCTCGAGCTTAATGGACTTTTTCAACTTAAAGTGAAAGTGCGTCACAAGTGAAAGTAAAAGATGGCGGCTAAACCTCCCTCAAAAACTCTTCGGAGTGCTGGAACTTCTCCGGTGCAACAGACATCGTTGCAAGCCTTGCTTCCTCCTGCTGCATTGACATCGAAGGATTTACAAGATGCCCTTGAAAAGCATGCCCAGGTAATTTTAGAAACATTGGGTGATAAATTGGCAAAAATGGAGGAGAGAATAGAAGAGAGGATGGAAGAGAAATTTAGTGCGATGAGGGTAGACATTTTGTCTACAGTGGACAGTGTGGCTGAATGTGTGCAAGGTTTGGAAGAAAGAGTGGAAGATTTGACTCAAAAAAATGCTGTACTAGAAGTAAAGGTATTGGAGAATGAAGACTTAAGAGACAAAATGGACAGAGAGTTAAGCCTTGTTCAGTTTCACCAGATGCAGTATGCTGTTAGAATCAGAGGCTTAAAAGAAAATATTAAAGAAGACTTAAAGCAGCTGATTTCTGAAGCCCTGGAAGCAGTATTGGGTCAGCCAGCATCTGAAATAAAGGGATGTATGGATAAAGTTTTTCGTGTTAACTCATGGATTGCCAGACAGAGGAAGTTACCTAGAGATGTGGTGGTTTATTTTACAAAAAGAGAAATCAGAGATGAAGTTATACAAGCTGCCTATGATACTAAAGTAGTGGTTGCTGACCAAGAAGTTTTGGTTTTAAAGGAAATTCCTCCAAAGATTTTAAGGAGAAGAAAGGACTTTGCATTTCTTGTGCAGGAACTTAAGCAACGTGATATAAGGTTCAGATGGGAGATTCCAGTTGGGCTGGTGGCGATGTATGAAGGTAAAAGATACCGTCTGGTTACTGTGGCACAGGCGCGTGATTTCTACAATAATGTTTTAAAAGCAACCCCACTATCACTTCTGGAAGCGGCAAAGGGATTTGGTGAAGAAAAACCTCATGAGGCTGAAGATGGTCAGACAGAGGAGGATGGTGCTGGAGGGGATCAAATTACAACTTTGTTGGCTGATGTTGGAGAGCTAAGGGTGACGCGTGCTGCTTTAAAAAGAGCAAAACAAATAAAAGAACAAGACCAGCAGAAGTTTATGGAACTTTCAAAGCGCACTTACAGCGAGGCAGTGGGAGGAGCGCGGCCCAAAGGAGACAGGGCCATTGAAGAGGTGCTCCAGAAGCTTCGGGGCGATAAGGATGGCGACTAAATTTTTAACTTGGAATGTTAATGGATTAAATTCGCCTCAGAAGAGAAAGAAAGTTTTTCAATATTTAAAACAATTTAAAACAATGTTATATGCTTGCAAGAAACGCATATTAGGGCTATGGACCAAAAGTTTTTACTGAATTCAAGATTGGGTACGCAATTTGTTGCCTCTGCAATGAATAAGAAAAATGGAGTGGTTGTTTATGTTAAAAGTGCTATAACAGCGGACTTAATTGAAGTAGATAAGCATGGAAGATACGTAATGATAGATTTGTTGCTAGAAGGCAAAAAAACACTTTTAGTTGGACTGTATGCTCCTAATCAACAACAACAACAGGCTGACTTTTTTAGCTTACTTCATACAAAGCTTACTCAGTTGGATTATAAATCGTTTATTTTTATGGGGGATTGGAATGGCGTTTTGGACGTACAGATGGATAAGGCTGGTTTTTTTAAGCGTATTCTGTGTCATGCCAGACTGCCTAAGTCTTTTTTTGAAATGAAGGATGATCTGGAATTGCGAGACATTTGGCGTGACACACACCCGCATGAAAAGGATTATACTTTTTTTTCTGATAGACATCAATCTTTTTCTAGGATTGACTTTATTTTGCTGACTAATGATTTTTTTTCTAGGATTAAGAAGGTAAAGATTTGTGCAAGAGCTATTTCTGACCATAGCCCAGTATGGTTAGAGATTAATAAGGACAACAGAGATAGGCGCTCGTGGCGCGTAAATGAGAATTTGTTTAGAAACCAGAAAAATGTGGAAGAGTGTAAACAGCGAATGAAGGACTTTTTTGAAATTAATATGAATAAGGATACTTCTATGGATATGGTTTGGGATGCTAGCAAGGCCTATATGAGAGGAGTGCTGATATATATGAATAACAAATATAGACGTACTTTGGAAGCTAGAAGGAAAGAATTGGAGAATGAAATTAAGGGAAAAGAGAATGCTTTGATTTTGAACCCATTGGATGTGAAGACTAAGGAGGCTATCAAGCTATTAAGAGGACAATTTGATAAATTAATGGCTGATCAAGTGGCAACCAACTTGAGGTTTGCCAGGCATAATACTTTTTGCAATGCTAATAAGCCAGGTAGATGGCTAGCTTATAGACTAAGGAAAAAGCAGAGGGCTTCTAACATAGACAAAATTGAACATAAGGGGAAGATAGTGTTCCAACAGGACTTTATTAAGGAAGCCTTTGTGGATTTTTATTCTAAATTATATGCTAAGGAGAAGATTAATGAAAAAGACATTGATGAATATTTGGAGAATGCTAGCATCCCGGTTCTTACGCAAGTACAAAAAGAGGAGATTAATCAATTGATTACAGAAGAAGAAATATTTACAGCAATTAAGGAGTTGAAGGTCGGCAAAGCGCCAGGTACAGATGGTTTGACTGCGGCCTACTACAAAAATTTACAATTAGAGATGGTTAAACCGTTAAAGGAATTGTTCCAGACAATCCAGAGAGGGGGAAAGGTGCCTCCATCTTGGAGAACTGCTTTTATCTCTCTGATTCCGAAGGAAGACCAAGATGCTACTCAAGTAAAAAACTATAGACCGATATCATTATTAAATACAGACTACAAGATATTTGCCAAGGTGCTGGCTAATAGATTGATGAGGGTTCTGCAACGGGTGATTCATGGGGATCAAACTGGGTTTATTAGTGGTAGGCAAATGAAAAATAACGTGAGGCATATAGTTGATGTGTTGGAATTTTTGGAAAGGAACAACCAGATCCCTGCGGCACTAATTTTTTTAGATGCTGAAAAAGCTTTTGATCAATTGAATTGGCAATTTTTGATGAAAGTTTTAGATAAAATGAATTTTGGGGATAAATTTTTGCAACCAATTAGGGCATTATATCAGAAACAAACAGCTCGAATAATAGTTAACAATAGTTTGTCAGAAGTATGTAGTATTGAGAAGGGCACAAGGCAAGGGTTCCCGCTATCGCCTTTGTTATTTGTGTTAACATTGGAGATATTATTGGTAAAAATACGAAATTCGGAAAGAATTAAGGGTATACGGATTGGAGATCAGGATTATAGATTGAGAGCGTTTGCAGATGATCTGGTTGTTACAGTGACCCAGCCGGAGAGCTCTGTTGTGGACCTGATGGAGATAATAATGCAATATGGGAAGGTTTCTGGATTTAAAGTTAATGTACAAAAAACTAAAATCTTGGCCAAAAACATGACAGCATCGCAAAAGGCCCTTTTAGAAGGGTTAACTGGATTTGAGATTGTCAAAAGGGTCAAATATTTGGGGGTGCTTTTGTCGCCCTCTAATACAAAATTATATAAAAATAATTATGAAAAATTATGGGGAAAAATCCAAAAAGAAATGGAGAGTTGGGAAAAATTGCAATTGTCTTTGTTGGGGCGAATCGCAGCAGTAAAAATGAACGTCCTGCCTAAATTCTTATTTTTATTTCAAATGATACCGATTCTTAAGAAAGATTCTAACTTGGAGGAATGGCAGAGAGGTATCAATAAATTTGTTTGGGCAGGGAAAAGGCCACGAGTTAAACTTAAGATCATGCAGGATACTCGTGAAAGAGGTGGTCTTAAAATGCCTAATCTTAAATTATATTATGAAGCTGCTGCGTTAGTAGGTATAAGTGATTGGATTAATTTGACACAAGAGAGATTATTAAATCTTGAGGGCCACGACTTGTTGTTTGGTTGGCATGCATATTTGTTGTATGATAAGAAGGTAGATAATGTGTTTAGAGTGCATATTTTAAGACAGGCATTGCTGAGAGTTTGGAAGAAGTACAGACATAAGCTAGACTGTAAGATACCATTGTGGGCAATTCCAAAACACGCAATAGAAAATATACATGCTGGTTTCAAACATGATGTGACTACGTACAAGGAGATTCTAAGCTTGGAAAGAAATGTCTGGTGTTTGAAACCATATAGTCTCTTGCGAGATGAGAAGATTGTTCAGAATTGGTTTCAATATACTCAGCTACGGGCCAGGTGGAAAGAAGATCAGAAAAATGGTTTTACAATGACTGATGAAAATCTGATAAAGCAAATCAGAAATCAGGGTCCAGCACATATTAAACGGATATATCTTGCATTGATAGAGATTGACTCAGAAACAGAACTTGTTAAGGATTGTATGATAAAATGGGCCCAAAATATTCAAGAAGTTATTACAATGGACACGTGGGAAAAGATTTGGGTGAGGAATGTAAAATTTACACAAGCTCAAAATCTAAGAGAGAACTTTTATAAAATGTTTTATAGATGGCATTTAGATCCCAAAAAGCTTGCAAGTATGTATCCGAATTATCAACCAAAATGTTGGAGGTGTGGTGAGGAAGATGCAACATATTTTCATGTATGGTGGACTTGTAAAAAGGTTAAGGCCTTCTGGATAAAAATTTGGTGGAATATGCAGAAGATTTTCAAGCAAAGGATAAAGTTTTGTCCGCAACTCTTCTTGTTGGGAATAATCACAGATGCTACGGTTGTGGACACTAAGCTGATGTTGAATTTAATCACGGCAGCAAGACTTTTAATAGGTCAGTATTGGAAGAAAGAGGACCTGCCGACTATAGAAGAATGGACTTTAAAGGTTTCCGACCTGGCAGAGATGGCAAAGATTTCGGCTTACTTGAAAGATCACTCGCAAGAACGTTATATTATGGAATGGAGAAAATGGGTTGAGTACATCCAGAACAAATATAGGGTTAAGAAGTTTCATGTAGCATTTGAATAAGTCTTCCTTCTCTTCTTCTTTCTTTATTTCCTTTTTTTTTCTTTTTTCTTTTCTATATATATTTAATATCATTAAGGTTTGTATTATCCTATATAAGCTAGAGAGTGATGGATTTTAGAATTTATGGTTGTTAGTATATGGTTGTTTATGATTGTTTTTTTTCCCTATACCTTGTATTTAGCTCTGGGAAGTCGGGGGGGGGAGGGGGGGAGGGGGAGGGAGGGAGGGAGAGGGGAGGGGGAGGGAGGGAGGGAGAGGGGAGGGGGAGGGAGGGAGGGAGAGGGGAGGGGGGAGGGGGGATTGTTAAAGATAAACTGTATGTTAAAACTTTTCAATAAAAAAAAGCAATCAGGAAAATGTGGAAGAGTGTAAAAAACAGATGAAGGATTTTTTTAAAATTCATATGCATAAAGGTACTTCTATTGAAATGGTCTGGGATGCGAGTAAAGCTTATATGAGAGGTGTATTAATATATTTGAATAATAAATACAGACGCAATTTGGAATTTAGGAGGAAAGAATTAGAGAATGAAATTAGGGAAAAAGAAAAGGCTTTAATTTTGAATCCATCGGATGTGAAGATTAAAGAGGTAATTAATTTATAAAGGGGACAGTTTGATAAGTTGATGGCTGATCAAGTGGCAACTAACTTACGGTATGTTAGACATAATATTTTTTGCAATGCCAATAAACCAGGTAGATGGTTAGCTTATTTGTTAAGGAAGAAGCAAAGGGCTTCTAATATAGATAGAATAGAACATAAGGGTAAGGTAGTGTACCAGCAGAGTCTTATCAAAAAGACTTTTGTTGATTTTTACTCTAAGTTGTATGCTAGAGATAAGATTAGTGAGGCAGATATTGATGATTATTTGATGAAGGCTGATATTCCTGTTCTCACACAAGAACAAAAGGAAGAGATGAACCAATTGATAACTGAGGAAGAAATTTTTTCAGCAACTAAACAATTGAAAGTGGGTAAAGCGCCAGGTACGGATGGATTGACTGCTGTGTATTACAAAAATTTACATTTAGAGATGGTAAAGCCATTAAGGGAATTGTTTCAGACAATTCAAATGGGAGGAGGGGTGCCTCCATCTTGGAAAACTGCCTTTATTTCTTTGATTCCAAAGGAAGACCAGGATGTCACCCAAGCAAAAAATTATAGGCCAATATCACTTTTGAACACGGACTACAAGATATTTGCTAAGGTTTTAGCTAACAGATTAATGAGGGTATTGCAACAAGTAATTCATGGTGATCAAACTGGGTTTATAAGTGGTAGACAAATGAAGAACAATGTGAGGCATATAGTTAATTTGTTGGAATTTTTGGAAAGAAACAACCAGATCCCTGCAGCGTTGATCTTCTTGGATGCTGAAAAAGCCTTTGATCAATTGGATTGGCAATTTTTGTTGAAAGTATTGGATAAAATGAAATTTGGGGATAAATTTCTACAACTAATTAGGGCATTATATCAAAAGCAAACAGCCTGCATAATAGTTAATAATAGTTTGACGGAAGTATGTAACATTGAAAAGGGTACAAGGCAGGGGTGCCCGTTGTCACCCTTATTATTTGTTTTAACATTGGAGATATTATTGATTAAAATACGGGGCTCAGATAAAATTAAGGGAATTCAAATTAGAGATCAGGATTATAGATTGAGGGCGTTTGCAGACGATCTGGTTGTTACAGTGACTCAGCCTGAGGACTCAGTTGTAGAACTTATGGAGATAATAATGCAATATGGGAAAGTTTCTGGATTTAAGGTTAACATAAAAAAACTAAAATGTTGTCTAAGAATATGACAGTATTACAAAAGGCTGTTTTGGAAGAGCTAACGGGATTTGAAATAGTTAAAAGGGTTAAATATTTGGGGATATATTTGTCACCCTCAAATGTAAAGTTATATAAAAATAATTATGAAAAGTTATGGGGAAAAGTTCAAAAAGAATTGGATAGCTGGAAAAAACTACAATTATCTTTATTGGGAAGAATTGCAGCTGTGAAAATGAATGTTTTGCCAAAATTTTTATTTTTATTTCAAATGATACCTATACTTAAAAAGGATTCAAACTTGGAGGAATGGCAAAAAGGTATTAATAAATTTGTTTGGGCAGGGAAAAGGCCACGAGTTAAATTTAAGATTATGCAGGATACGTGTGAGAGAGGTGGTCTTAAAATGCCTAATTTTAAATTATATTATGAAGCTGCTGCTTTGTCAGCGATAAGTGATTGGTTTAATTTAACACAAGTGAGAATACTAAATCTTGAAGGCCATGATTTGTTATTTGGTTGGCATGCATATTTATTGTATGATAAGAAGGTGGATAATGTGTTCAAGGTACATATTTTAAGGCATGCTCTGTTGCGAGTTTGGAAAAAGTATAGACACAAGTTAAATTATAAGATACCTATATGGGCAATACCGAAACACGCAATAGAAAATATAAGTGTTGGGTTTAAACATGATGTGACTACATATAAGGAAATTTTAAGTTTGGAAAGGAATGTATGGCAATTAAAGCCATATAATATTTTAAGAGAAGAAAAGATTGTACAAACTTGGTTTCAGTATGGGCAATTACAGGCCAGGTGGAAGGAAGACCAGAAAACTGGTTTTTCAACGATTGATGAAAATTTGGTAAAGCAAATTAGAGATCAAGGTCAAGCACATATTAAAAGGATATATCTTGCATTAATAGAAATTTATTCAGAGACAGAACTTGTTAAAGACTGTATGATAAAGTGGGCTCAGAATTTTCAAGAAGTCATTACAATGGATACTTGGGAAAAGATTTGGGTGAGAAATGTAAAATTCACGCAGGCTCAAAACTTAAGAGAGAACTTTTATAAAATGTTTTATAGGTGGCACTTAGATCCTAAAAAATTAGCAAGTATGTATCCGAACTGCCAGCCCAAATGTTGGAGGTGTGGTGGTGAAGATGCAACGTATTTTCATATATGGTGGACCTGTAAAACGGTTAAAGCTTTTTGGATTACAATTTGGTGGAACATGCAAAAGATATTCAAGAAAAGGATAAAGTTTTGTCCGCAACTGTTTTTACTGGGCATTATTACTGATACTACTGTTGTGGACACTAAGCTGATGTTGAATTTAATTACGGCAGCGAGACTTTTAGTAGGGCAATATTGGAAGAAGGAAGAACTGCCAACTATAGAAGAATGGACTTTAAAAGATTCCAATCTGGCGGAAATGGCAAAGATCTCAGCGTACTTGAAAGACCAGTCGCAACAGAGATATATTGTGGAGTGGAGAAGATGGATTGATTATATCCAGAATAAATATGGGACTAAAAAGTTTCATCTAGCATTTGAATAATAATTATTATTATTATTTATTACATTTATATACCGCCCTTTCCCTGAGGACTCAGGGCGGTTTACAGGTAATTAAAAACCAAAAATACAAAATTAATCTTAATCTTTAAAAAAGATTAAATTTAACCCTGTGCAACTAAAACCCCAATTAAAATAAATTAATCCTCAGCCTGGGCCAGAGAGCTCGAAGAGCCAGGTCTTCAGGCCCCGGCGGAATGAACGGAGGTCGGGGGCAGTCCTCAGCTCCACTGGCAGCTGGTTCCAGAGGGCAGGCGCCCCCACTGAGAAGGCCCTATCCCTGGGCGTTACCCGCCGGCAATCTCTTACCGGTGGGACCCTGAGCAGACCCTCCCTGTGGGAGCGCACTTGACGAAGGGCACTTGATGCTGGCAGCAGGTGTTCCCTCAAGTACCCCGGACCCAAGCCATGTAGGGCTTTATAGGTAATGACCAGCACCTTGAATTTCACCCGGAGGGCAACCGGAAGCCAATGCAGCTCGCGGAGTAGAGGTGTTACATGGGAGTATCGGGAGACCCCCATTACAACTCGCGCGGCCGCATTCTGCACCAGTTGAAGCCTCCGAGTGGTCCTCAAGGGCAGCCCCATGTAGAGAGCGTTGCAGTAGTCCAAACGGGAGGTCACGAGCGCATGAGTAACTGTGCGTAGGGCATCTCGGTCCAGATAGGGACGCAACTGGCGCACCAGGCGAACCTGGGCAAAAGCCCCCCTGGTCACGGCTCCTATGTGGTCTTCAAAATTGAGTCGTGAATCCAGGAGGACGCCCAAGTTGCGAGCCCTATCAACGGGGGGTAACACCTCACCCCCCATCGTTAGAGATGGAATAGTCTGGTTGACCCGAGATGCCGATATGCACAGCCACTCAGTCTTGGCGGGATTGAGACGAAGCCTGTTTCTCCCCATCCAGACCTGGACCGCCTCCAGGCACCGGGACATCACGGCGAGGGCATCACTGGGTTGGTTCGGGGTGGAAAGAAAAAGTTGGGTATCATCAGCGTACTGATGATACCCCACCCCGAAACCACGAATGATCTCGCCCAGCGGCTTCATAGAGATGTTGAACAGGAGGGGCGAGAGAACTGACCCCTGAGGAACTCCACAAATGAGAGGCCTCGGGGCGGATCTCTGCCCTCCCGTCAACACCGACTGCGAGCGGCCCAGGAGATAGGAGGAGAACCACCGTAAAACGGTGCCTCCCACTCCCAACCCCCTGAGACGCCGCAGCAGGATACCATGGTCGATGGTATCAAAAGCCGCTGAGAGATCTAATAGGACCAGGACAGAGGAGCAACCCCTGTCCCTAGCCCTCCAGAGATCATTCACCAGCGCGACCAATGCCGTCTCCGTGCTGTGTCCGGGTCTGAAACCCGATTGGTACGGGTCCAGATAATCAGTTTCCTCCAGGAACAGAGGAAGCTGATGCGCCACCACACTCTCAACAAGCTATAATTTCTTTGGATGATCCTAGAGAGCAAAGGGTAACGCGTGCTGCTTTAAAACGAGCAAAGAAAATAAAAGAACAAGACCAGCAAAAGTTTTTGGAACTTTCACAACGTACTTACAGCCAAGCAGTGGGAGGAGCACGGCCTAAAGAAGATAGTCCTGTTAAAGCAGTGCTCCAAGAGCTTTGGGAGGATATGCATGGCAACTAAATTTTTAACTTGGAATGTTAATGGACTAAATTCACCACAGAAGAGGAAGAAAGTTTTTCAATATTTAAAACAATTCAAGATAGATGTTATATGTTTGCAAGAAACGCATATTAGAGTTTTGGATCAAAAGTATTTATCGAATTCAAGGTTGGGTACGCAATTTGTCGCTTCTGCAATGAATAAGAAAAATGGAGTGGTTGTTTATGTTAAAAGTGCCTTAACAGCAGACTTAATTGAAGCAGATAAGCTTGGAAGATACGTTACGATAGAGCTGCTGTTAGAAGGTAAAAAGACGCTTTTAGTTGGACTATATGCACCTAATCAACAACAAGCTGACTTTTTTAGTTTGCTTCACACAAAGCTTACCCAGTTGGATTATAAATCTTTTATTTTTATGGGGGATTGGAATGGTGTTTTGGATGTACAGATGGACAAGGCTGGAGCTTTTAAGCGCATTCCAAGTCATGCTAGACTGCCTAAATCTTTTTTTGAAATGAAGGATGACTTGGAATTGCGAGATATTTGGCGTGAGAGACACTTGCAGGAAAAGGATTACACTTTTTATTCTGATAGACATCAATCTTTTTCGAGGATTGATTTTATTTTGTTGACTAATGATTTTTTTTTGAGGACTAAAAAGGTGAAGATTTGCGCAAGAACTATCTCTGATCATAGTCCAGTTTGGTTAGAGATTGATAAGGAGAAAAGGGATAGGCGCTCGTGGCGCGTCAATGAGAATTTGTTTAGAAATCAGAGAAATGTGGAGGAATGCAAACAGCGGATGAAGGATTTTTTTGAAATTAATATGAACAAGGGTACCTCTATGGATATGGTCTGGGATGCTAGCAAGGCCTACATGAGAGGGGTGTTGATATATATGAATAATAAACATAGACGTGCTGTGGAAGCTAGGAGGAAAGAACTGGAGAATGAAATAAAGGAAAAAGAACAGGCTTTGATTTTGAACTCAGAGGATGTGAAGATTAAGGAGGCTATTAAACTGTTAAGAGGACAATTTGATAAATTAATGGCTGACCAAGTGGCAACCAATCTGCGGTTTGCCAGGCATAATACTTTTTGTAACGCCAATAAACCAGGTAGATGGTTAGCTTATCGATTGAGGAAAAAACAAAGGGCTTCTAATATAGATAAGATTGAGCATAAAGGAAGGGTTGTGTTTCAACAGGATCTTATCAAGGACGCTTTTGTGGATTTTTATTCTAAACTATATGCTAAGGAGAAAATTAATGAAAAAGACATTGATATATATTTGGAGAATGCTAGCATCCCGGTTCTTACGCAAGTACAAAAAGAGAGGATTAATCAATTGATTAAAGAAGAAGAAATTTTTACAGCAATTAAGGAACTGAAGGTGGATAAAGCACCAGGTACGGATGGTTTGACTGCGGCCTATTACAAAAATTTACAATTAGACATGATAAAACCGTTAAAGGAACTGTTCCAGACAATCCAGAGGGGGGGAAAGGTGCCACCCTCTTGGAGAACAGTTTTTATTTCCTTGATTCCGAAGGAAGACCAAGATGCTACTCAAGTTAAAAATTACAGACCGATATCGCTTTTAAATACAGATTACAAGATATTTGCTAAGGTTTTGGCTAATAGACTGATGAGGGTTCTGCAACAGGTGATTCATGGGGACCAAACAGGATTTATTAGTGGTAGGCAAATGAAAAATAATGTGAGGCATATAGTTGATGTGTTAGAGTTTTTGGAAAGGAACAACCAGATCTCTGCGGCGCTAATTTTTTTAGATGCTGAAAAAGCTTTTGATCAATTGAATTGGCAATTTTTGTTGAAAGTTTTAGATAAAATGGATTTTGGGGAAAATTTTGTGCAACCGATCAGGGCATTATATCAAAAACAAACTGCCCGAATTATAGTTAATAATAGTTTGACAGAAGCATGTAATATTGAGAAGGGCACAAGGCAAGGGTGTCCGTTATCGCCCTTGTTATTTGTGTTAACATTAGAGATATTATTGACTAAAATACGAAATTCGGAAAAAATTAAGGGGATACAAATTAGAGATCAGGATTATAGATTGAGAGTATTCGCAGATGATCTGGTTGTTACAGTGACCCAGCCAGAGAACTCTGTTGTGGACCTGATGGAGATAATAACACAATATGGGAAGGTTTCTGGATTTAAAGTTAATACACAGAAAACCAAAATTTTGGCCAGAAATATGACAGTATCGCAAAAGGCTCTTTTAGAAGGATTAACTGGATTTGAGATTGCTAAAAGGGTCAAATATTTGGGGGTGTTTTTGTCACCCTCTAATACAAAGTTATATAAAAATAACTATGAAAAACTATGGGGTAAAATTCAAAAAGAAATGGAGAGTTGGGGAAAATTGCAATTGTCTTTGTTGGGACGGATTGCAGCAGTGAAAATGAATGTCCTGCCTAAATTTTTATTTTTATTTCAAATGATACCGATTCTTAAGAAAGATTCTAATTTGGAGGAATGGCAGCGAGGTATCAATAAATTTGTGTGGGCAGGGAAAAAGCCACGAGTTAAACTTAAGATTATGCAGGATACTCGTGAGAGAGGTGGGCTTAAAATGCCCAATTTTAAATTATATTATGAAGCTGCTGCATTAGTAGGAATAAGTGATTGGATTAATTTGACACAAGAGAGATTATTAAATCTTGAGGGCCATGACTTGTTGTTTGGCTGGCATGCATATTTGTTGTATGATAAGAAGGTAGACAATGTGTTTAGAGTGCATATTTTAAGACAGGCATTGCTGAGAGTCTGGAAGAAGTATAGACATAAGTTAGATTGCAAGATACCACTATGGGCAATTCCAAAACACGCAATAGAAAATATACATGCTGGTTTCAAACATGATGTGACTACGTACAAGGAGATCCTAAGTTGGGAAAGAAATGTCTGGTGTTTGAAATCATATAGCCTCTTGCGAGAAGAGAAGGTTGTTCAAAACTGGTTTCAATATACTCAGTTACGGGCCAGGTGGAAAGAAGACCAGAAAAATGGTTTTACAATGTCTGATGAAAATTTGATAAAGCAAATTAGAAATCAGGGACCCGCACATATTAAACGGATATATCTTGCGCTGATAGATAGATTGATTCGGAAACAGAACTTGTTAAGGATTGTATGATAAAATGGGCCCAAAACATCCAGGAAGTTATCACAATGGACACGTGGGAAAAGATTTGGGTGAGGAACGTAAAATTCACACAAGCTCAAAATCTAAGAGAGAACTTTTACAAAATGTTTTATAGATGGCATCTAGATCCTAAAAAGCTTGCAAGTATGTATCCGAATTATCAGCCTAAATGTTGGAGGTGCGGTGATGAAGACGCAACATATTTTCACATATGGTGGACTTGTAAAAAGGTTAAGGCTTTTTGGATAAAAGTCTGGTGGAACATGCAGAAGATTTTTAAACAGAGGATAAAGTTTTGTCCGCAACTTTTTTTGTTGGGAATAATTACAGATGCTACAGTTGTGGACACTAAGTTGATGTTGAATTTTATTACGGCAGCAAGACTTTTGATAGGTCAGTATTGGAAGAAAGAGGAACTGCCGACCATAGAAGAGTGGACCTTAAAGGTTTCCGACCTGGCAGAAATGGCGAAGATTTCGGCCTATTTGAAAGATCACTCGCAAGAACGCTATATTATGGAATGGAGAAAATGGATTGAGTTTATCCAGAACAAGTATAGGGTTAAAAAGTTTTATGTAGCATTTGAATGAGTCTTCCTTCTTTTTTTCTTTTTTTCTTTTAGTTTTTTTTATATATTTAATATTACTAAGGTTTGTTTTATCCTATATAAGCTAGAGAGTGATGGATTTTAGAGTTTATAGTTGTTAGTATATGGTTGTTTATGATTGTTTTTTTTTATATACCTTGTATTTAGCTCTGGGAAGTCGGGGGGGGAGGGGGGGAGGGGGGAGAGGTAGGGGGGGAGGGAGAAGGGAGGGGGAGGGGGGGTTTTAAAGGAAAATTGTATGTTAAAACTTTTCAATAAAAAAAAAAAGAAGGCCCTATCCCTGGGCGTTACCCGCCGGCAATCTCTTACCGGTGGGACCCTGAGCAGACCCTCCCTGTGGGAGCGCACTGGACGAAGGGCACTTGATGCTGGCAGCAGGTGTTCCCTCAAGTACCCCGGACCCAAGCCATGTAGGGCTTTATAGGTAATGACCAGCACCTTGAATTTCACCCGGAGGGCAACCGGAAGCCAATGCAGCTCGCGGAGTAGAGGTGTTACATGGGAGTATCGGGAGACCCCCATTACAACTCGCGCGGCCGCATTCTGCACCAGTTGAAGCCTCCGAGTGGTCCTCAAGGGCAGCCCCATGTAGAGAGCGTTGCAGTAGTCCAAACGGGAGGTCACGAGCGCATGAGTAACTGTGCGTAGGGCATCTCGGTCCAGATAGGGATGCAACTGGCGCACCAGGCGAACCTGGGCAAAAGCCCCCCTGGTCACGGCTCCTATGTGGTCTTCAAAATTGAGTCGTGAATCCAGGAGGACGCCCAAGTTGCGAGCCCTATCAACGGGGGGTAACACCTCACCCCCCATCGTTAGAGATGGAATAGTCTGGTTGACCCGAGATGCCGATATGCACAGCCACTCAGTCTTGGCGGGATTGAGACGAAGCCTGTTTCTCCCCATCCAGACCTGGACCGCCTCCAGGCACCGGGACATCACGGCGAGGGCATCACTGGGTTGGTTCGGGGTGGAAAGAAAAAGTTGGGTATCATCAGCGTACTGATGATACCCCACCCCGAAACCACGAATGATCTCGCCCAGCGGCTTCATAGAGATGTTGAACAGGAGGGGCGAGAGAACTGACCCCTGAGGAACTCCACAAATGAGAGGCCTCGGGGCGGATCTCTGCCCTCCCGTCAACACCGACTGCGAGCGGCCCAGGAGATAGGAGGAGAACCACCGTAAAACGGTGCCTCCCACTCCCAACCCCCTGAGACGCCGCAGCAGGATACCATGGTCGATGGTATCAAAAGCCGCTGAGAGATCTAATAGGACCAGGACAGAGGAGCAACCCCTGTCCCTAGCCCTCCAGAGATCATTCACCAGCGCGACCAATGCCGTCTCCGTGCTGTGTCCGGGTCTGAAACCCGATTGGTACGGGTCCAGATAATCAGTTTCCTCCAGGAACAGAGGAAGCTGATGCGCCACCACACTCTCAACAACCTTTGCCAAAAAGCGAAGGTTGGAGACTGGACGATAGTTATTTAAAACAGCCGGGTCCAAAGCAGGCTTCTTGAGGAGGGGTCTCACCACCGCCTCCTTCAAGGCGGCAGGGAAGACACCCTCATTCAAAGAAGCAGTTATTACTGCATGGAACCAGCCTCGTGTCCCCTCCCGGGCCGCATAAGCTAGCCAGGAGGGGCACGGATCCAACAAACAGGTGGTGGTGCTCAGTCTCCCCATGATCCTGTCCACATCATCAGGGGAAACAGGGTCGAACTCAGTCCAGATAACATGCTCAAGACCGCCCGATTCCTCCACATCAGACTCTGCCCAGTCAGAGTCCAGACCGGTCCGGATCTGAGCGATTTTGTCCGCCAGATGATGACTAAACTCCTCGGCTCGTCCCCGCAAGGGATCCTCCCTCACCTCCTGGTTAAGGAGGGAGCGAGTTACCCTAAACAGGGTACTGATGTGATATTTATATTGCTTGTAGTTATTTTATAAGAGTTAAAGTGCGATAGATTTAATATTTTATTGTTGTTTGCATAAGGTAGACTAAGATTGCTTGTATTTTTATACCCTGTATTGAGCTCTGGGAAGTCGGGGAGGGGGGAGGGGGAAGGGAGGGAGGGAGGTGTTGGGGAGGGTTGGGGAGAGGGGAGGGGTTTTGTCTTTTTAAAAAAAATGTATTGTAAAACTTTTCAATAAAAAAAGAACAAAAGGTTGTTTTAGAAGAACTAACTGGATTTGAAATAGTTAAAAAGACTAAATATTTGGGGGTATATCTTTCAGCTTCAAATGTGAAATTATATAAAAATAATTATGAATTGTTATGGTTAAAAATACAAAAAGAGTTAGATAGTTGGAAAAAATTACACTTATCTTTATTGGGAAGAATTGCAGCAGTGAAAATGAATGTTTTGCCAAAGTTTTTATTTTTGTTTCAAATGATACCTATACTTAAAAAGGATTCAAACTTGGAGGAATGGCAGAAAGGTATTAATAAATTTGTTTGGGCAGGGAAAAGACCAAGAGTAAAATTTAAGATAATGCAAGATGTACGTGAAAGAGGTGGTCTTAAAATGCCCAATTTTAAATTATATTATGAGGCTGCTGCTTTATCATCAATTAGTGATTGGTTTAATTTAACACAAGGGAGATTATTGAATATTGAGGGTTGTGATTTGTTATTTGGTTGGCATGCATATTTATTGTATGACAAGAAGGTGGATAATGTTTTTAAGACACATATATTAAGGTATGCTCTGTTGCGAGTTTGGAAAAAATATCGACATAAGTTAAATTATAAAATATCAATTTGGGCAATACCTAAACATGCAATAGAAAATATAAATGTGGCATTTAAACATGATGTGACTACATATAAAGAAATTCTTAGGATGGAAAGGAATGTGTGGCAATTGAAGTCATATAATATTTTAAAAGAAGAGAAAATAGTACAAACTTGGTTCCAGTATGGGCAGTTACAAGCTAGATGAAAGGAAGATCAGAAAGTTGGTATTTCGACAACTGATGAAAATTTGGTTAAACAAATTAGAGATCAAGGTCAAGCACATATAAGAAAGATATATAATGCATTGATAGAAATAGACTCAGAAATGGAACTTGTTAAAGATTGTATGATAAAATGGGCCCAGAATTTTCAGGATGTCATAACAATGGATACTTGGGAAAAGATATGGGTTAGAAATGTAAAATTTATACAGGCTCAAAATTTAAGAGAGAATTTTTATAAAATGTTTTATAGATGGCATTTAGATCCTAAAAAGTTAGCAAGTATGTATCCGAACTGTCAGCCTAAATGTTGGAGGTGTGGTTGTGATGATGCAACGTATTATCATATATGGTGGACTTGTAAAAAAGTCAAAGCTTTTTGGATTAAAATTTAGTGGAACATGCAGAAGATATTTAAAAGGATAAGAAAGAAGATCAGAAAATTGGTATCTCAATATCAGACGGGAATTTGGTTACGCAAATTAGAGATCAAAGTCGAGCACATATAAGAAGGATATATAATGCATTGATAGAAATTGACTCAGAAGCAGAACTGGTTAAGGATTGTATGATAAAATGGGCCCAGAACTTTCAAGAACCAATAATAATGGATACCTGGGAGAAAATATGGGTTAGGAATGTTAAATTCACACAGGCACAAAATCTAAGGGAGAATTTTTACGAAATGTTTTATAGATGGCATTTAGATCCCAAAAAATTAGCATGTATGTATCCAAATTGTCAGCCAAAATGTTGGAGATGTGGTTGTGATGATGCAACGTATTATCATGTATGGTGGACTTGTAAAAAAGTTAAAGCTTTTTGGATTAAAATTTGGTGGAACATCCAGAAGATTTTTAAGAAAAAGATAAGATTTTTAGCACAATTGTTTTTGTTGGGTATTATCACTGATTGTACTGCTATAGAAACTAAATTGATGTTGAATTTAATAACAGCTGCAAGACGTTTGGTAGCGCAATACTGGAAGAAGGAAGACCTGCCTACAATTGAAGATTGGACTTTGAAAGTTTCGAACTTGGCAGAAATGGCTAAAATTTCGGCATATGTGAAAGATCACTTGCAACAGAGATATATAGTGGAATGGAGAAGATGGATAGATTTTATTCAGAACAAATATGGGACTACAAAGTATCATTTAGCATTTGAATAGTTATTAGTTATTGTAATTAGAGGCTATATTATTTTTCTTTTCTATGGTTAAGGAGAGTTAAAGGGTTTAAAGTAATTATAGTAATTAGAATATTTTAGAGTAAGATTGTATGATGTAATACCCTGTATTCGGCTCTGGGAAGTCGGGGGGGTGTTGGGATGGGAGGGATGGGGAGAGGGGTGGGGTGGATGGGGTATATGTTTCAAAAATGTATTTTAAAACTTTTCAATAAAAAAAAGAAAAGGATAAGGTTTTATCCACAGTTATTTCTGTTGGGTATTATTACAGATTGTACTGTTATAGGTACTAAATTGATGTTGAATTTAATTACGGCAGCAAGACTTTTAGTAGCGCAATATTGGAAGAAGGAGGAACTGCCTACTATAGAAGAGTGGACTTTGAAAGTTTCAAACCTGGCGGAAATGGCAAAGATTTCAGCATATTTGAAAAAACAGTCGCAACAGAGATATATTGTGGAATGGAGAAGATGGATCAAGTATATTCAGAATAAATATGGGACTAAAAAGTTTCATTTAGCATATGAATAAGTATTAGTTTTATATGATGTATCATTAGGTATTCATTATTAGTTAGTTATTTTAGAGTAAGATTGTATGATGTAATACCCTGTATTCGGCTCTGGCTCTGTTTAAGGCAGGGGTGTCCAAACCTTTTTCAAAGAGGGCCAGATTGGATGAAGTGAACATGCTGGAGGGCCGAACATTTTTCCGAACATTCTTTGAACAATTACAATTAAATGCAAATGAATTATTTTATGCCAAGTTAATTGCAAATGGCATACTTTTGATTTTATAACATTAAGATCAACTGACAGCTAAGTTTTCACAATGTATTTTAAATAAATTTTTAAAAAAGCTTACCTGCACTAATGTGAAGGGTGAAACTGAGATCTGTACTGCAGCAAATAGGCTTGGTCTGGTACAAAGGCAGTGGTTTTGATGCGCAAAATGTCACGCAGATGAGAGTCACTTAGTCTTGTCCTCACACGGTTCTTGTTAAAGTTCATAGCAGAGAATGTCTTCTCACACAAATATGTTGAGCCAAACAAGCTCAGCATTTTCTTAGCCAATGTCCGAATCTCCTGAAACCTGCCCTTATCCAGTTGGCGGTAAAAGTTCACAAGAGAGAGCTGTTGGTGACGACTGCGTAACTCGCTGTCACAATGCAGCTCAATGAGCTCAAGCTGCAGCTGATCTGGAGCATCATCGGGGTCAACAGAGAATGGAGAGGAGAAAAGGCTGATCTCCTTTTCAATAGCTGCAAAATCTTGAAAGCGCCGTTTAAATTCTCCAGCCAGAGATGCAATGTCTGCTGCATACCTGCTCATTTGCACACTGATATTGTCCTGTGAAAAACTGTTCATTATTTCCTGCAATGCTGGGAAATGTATGGTATTGGGCTGTGTTTGTGACAAATGCCTTTGGAAAAGTTGCAGCTTTGTTCCAAAGGCCTTGAGGTGTGAATAAAGCTGGTTCACCGCTGCATCTTTTCCCTGAAGACTCGTGTTTAGTACATTCAGATGCTTTGTTATGTCAACTAGAAACCCCAAATCAGCCAGCCAAATAGGATCAGATAGTTCTCGCATTGGTTGTCCCTTTGTTTCCAAGAATTCTTTGATTTCCTTTCTGAGAGAGTAGAAACGCTGCAGCACAGACCCTCGACTGAGCTATCTTACATCGTTGTGATATAAAACATCTTCATATTCAGCCTGGATGTCCAGTAGAAACTGTTTAAACTGGCGGTGGTACAGAGCTTTAGCGCGAATAAAATTAATAGTCTTTACAACCGGTTTCATAACATGATCATATTTGAGATATTTAGCACAGAGAACTTGTTGATGAATGATACAATGGAGTTTAATAGCTTCGCCTCCTTCTTCAATCACCTTGTTACAGATTAGGGTTGATAAGCCACTTCGTTCACCAGCCATAGCAGGTGCCCCATCAGTAATAATCCCAGTAACTTTGTTCCAGGGCAGTTTCATGTCATCTATTGCGGAACTAACAGCAACAAATAAATCTTTTCCTCTAGTTTGGTCTGTAAGGCTCTGGAGGTCAAGTAGCTCTTCAGTCACATTTATTTCATCGTCCACCCCTCTCAAAAAAATCAGCAACTGAGCTGTGTCAGATAGGTCTGTGCTTTCATCACAGGCTATTGAAAAGAAGTCAAAATCCTGTCCTTTGGACGTCAACTGTCTCTTAATATCTGATGAAATATCTTCAATTCTCCGTGCTACAGTGTTACGAGCCAGGCAAATGTTGGCAAACTCTTGCTTCTTCTCGGGACAGATATTTTCAACCATTTTCATAACGCACTCTTTAATAAAATCACCCTCAGCAAAAGACTTGCAATTTTTAGCAATTAACATTGCCACGTCATAGCTTGCCTTTGTGGCATTTTCATTTGACTCACGGGCTCTTGTGAAAAATCACTGTTGTGACATTAAAACTGCTTCAAGTTGCTTCAACTTTTCACTGCGGTCGCGCCCTGTTAGTTTGTCATAAGTGCTATGTTTTGTCTGGTAGTGTCTTTTGATATTAAATTCTTTATAAACGGCCACAGTCTCTTGACATATCAGACAAACACAGTGATTCCGTATTTCAGTGAAAAAAAATTCCACTTTCCACCTTTCCTGGAAACGGCGGCCCTCACTGTCAACTTTCCTTTTCTTATTTATAGTCGCCATTTTATAAATTGGCCAGAAGGGGGAGGGTGAAGGGTGCAGTGACAGAGTAAAAATCTGGCCCTTGTGGAAATATGTTTATGAGAGTAATATGGCAGGAATCACATTTTGGAGAGCTGCTCCTTGTTCATATTTAGCAAGCATGATTCTGCATGATTCTGCTTCTGTTTGACCTTGGCAGATGGAAGCTGTGATATTTGCTTTGACAAGGTCAGACTCTCTGGTAACAGCTCACACACTTCCACCACTTCACAAATTCTGCTAGGCCAGGGCCCTACCTACCCCTGTCCAGCTCCCCACATCCCAGCCCATAAAATGGCTGTCTCACACCTCATATATACTGCAAGTCCCGCGGAGGAGGTAGCTGGAGATGAAGCAAAGCAGAGAAACTTCACACTGATCAAAGCCTGGCCCTGACGTCACCGCCCACTGTCTCTCCCAACGAGCTGCAGTCAGGCATGTGCACTGCCCTCAAGCAGAAGACTGTCTGCCACAGAAGAAGGGGGGTGATGTCAGGATGCGGCCCTCCCTTCTGATTGAGGGCCGCGCATTGTGAGCGACAGAGGGCGGTGATGTCAGGATCGGGCTTCCGATGCGGCCCTCTCACTGCCCTCCCTCCTGTGGCAGACAGTCTTCTGCTTGCCGCCCTCAAACAGAAGGGAGGGCCGTGGGAGGGCCGCATTTACACAGAGCAGGGAGAGCTGTTAGAGGGCCGTATTAAACCACCCCCCGGGTTGCAAATGGCCCACGGGCCGGACTTTGGACATGCCTGGTTTAAGGGGAGTTAAAGTGCGATAGAATTTAATGTGTTTTTTTAGTTAGCATATTCTAGCTTTAGTTTGTAAATGTTAATACCCTGTATTCAGCTCTGGGAAGTCAGGGGAGGGGAGGGTGAGGGAGGGTAAGTTGGGGGGGAGGGGGAGGGGGAGGGACGGAGTTTATGTTTTTAAAATGTATTCTAAAACTTTTCAATTTAAAAAAAAAGATTTGCCTCTTGTCCGTGCATCATCCTCAAACTGACGGGGGAACCGAGAAGGTCATCGGTATTCTGGAACAATATCTGCGCTGCTACATCAATCTGCAGCAAAACAATTGGGTGGACTATCTGGCCATAGCTGAGTTTGCATTCAACAATTCGCAGCACACCTGTTATTAAGTTCAGCATCAATTTAGTTTCTATAGCAGTACAGTCAGTGATAATACCCAACAAAAACAATTATGGTGAAAATCTTATCTTTTTCTTAAAGATCTTCTGCATGTTCTGTCACTGCAGATGACACCGTTCTTGGCCAATGTGGGATATCACCCCCGGTTTTTCCCCCTTTCTCCAGTGGACTCACTGGAGCCAGCAGCGAACGACTACATGGCAGAGTTACAGGCGATCCATCGATTGGTGTGACGTCAGTTAGAGAAGGCCAGGAGCCAGCAGTGAACGACTACATGGCAGAGTTACAGGCGATCCATCGATTGGTGTGACGTCAGTTAGAGAAGGCCAAGGCCGATTACAAAAGGTTTGCTGATCGGTCAAGGTGGGATCTCCCACTATTGGTGGGAGATCGGGTCTGGTTGTCCACCAGGAAACTACCGTCAACACGGCCGGTTAGAAAGTTAGATCACCGATATTTAGGACCGTTCCCAATCGAGGCTGTCATCAATCCGGTCACCTATCGCTTAACTCTGCCACGTTCCCTGCGCGTGCATCCAGTCTTTCATCGGTCTCTGTTGGTCCCCGAGCAACTGGCCTGTCCACTCCGCCGAGTGAAACCTCCCCCATCAGGACATCGTGATGGAGACAGCGCCCCCGAGTACGAGGTCGCCAGCATCAGGGACTCCCGTTGGCTGAAAGGTCGTTTCCAGTATCTGTTTTTTTTAATTGAAAAGTTTTAAAATACATTTTTAGAACATATACCCCATCTCCCCCACCCCCTCCCCTTCCCTCCCTTCCCAACACCCCCCTGACTTCCCAGAGCTGAATACAGGGTATTACATCATACAATCTTACTCTAAAATATTCTAATTACTATAATTACTCTTTAAATCCTATCGCACTTTAACTCTCCTTAACCATAGAAAAGATAAGTAATATATCCTCTAATTATAATAACTAATAACTATTCATATGCTAAATGATACTTTGTAGTCCCATATTTATTCTGAATATAATCAATCCATCTTCTCCATTCCACTATATATCTTTGTTGCCAGTGATCTTTCACATATGCCGAGATTTTGGCCATTTCTGCCAAGTTCGAAACTTTCAAAGTCCATTCTTCTATAGTAGGCAGATCCTCCTTCTTCCAGTATTGCGCTACCAAAAGTCTTGCAGCTGTTATTAAGTTCAGCATCAATTTAGTTTCTATAGCAGTACAGTCAGTGATAATACCCAACAAAAACAAATGTGGTGAAAATCTTATCTTTTTCTTAAAGATCTTCTGCATGTTCTGTCACTGCACGTTTTTTTTGTTCGTCAGAAAAGTTCATTTCTAACTGTACATTTTCCCTGCTTTCTGCACCTGTGGAGATACCACTTATCTGGTAACAATAGTGAATCCCATATGACCAGTTATGTTATGGTTTCAGACTGTTTAGTGCGCATGTCTAGAAAAAAGTTTTCAGTTATTCTTTATTGTCTTTCACTTTGCTGTTACTGTCTGTTACGTTAGGATGTAGTCAGCTAGCTCTCTTTATAATATATATTTAGTTTTTATATTTTTGTAATTAAAAGGTATTTAGTAAGATTATGTGTCGTGTTTTATTTCCTTCCTTCATGCACATCATGCATCCTCTGAAGCACGGTCCTTCGCCCTCTACTAAGGTGATTTATACCTTGACATTTGGTATCGAGGATGGTTTGATTTATGTTTTTAGAGATGCATGTTTCTGCGGCTGTTATCAGTTAGTTAGTTCTAGCGAGGCAGCGGTGATTAACTGCTGAAACATGTCAGGAAGGAAGCCACGGATGAAAAGGGAGGCTAGGAGCCTGTCTGTGGGGCATCTCCCTTCAACTTTACAAACTCCGATCGCTTCAGCCACACGCCTTGGAGAAGACGCACCTGCTCCTGTCGACGATGCAAGGTCAGTCACTCCTTTTTCTACTTTTCCAAGCTCCCTGGCAGCTGCTCTTGAAAATGTTCACACTCCAGGGGCTCAAGATGAATTTCAAAGGCTTGGAGCGAAACCTAAAGTTAAGCCAAAGAAATTTCCTTCTGCTCCTTCAAGCCCCAAGCAAACTATGCGAGATAGGGCTATGCAAGGCTACTGTGAACAAATTGGGGTTTTTGAAAAGCGTTTGCAGCAGGCAAAGGAATATGTGTCAGTGGTTCAGCAATATGAGAGGAGTTATGAGCAAGAACCGGCCATATTGCCACACCCACAAGAAGAAGCCATATTGCCTCCTTCTTCCCCAAAGCCAAAGTCACGCCCATCATTGAGTGTCATGCAAGACGAATGGGAACTGGAGGCTCCTATGTCACATGATTATGGGCTGTCCCAAAGGACATACAGAGCCACAGTGATGCCTGAAACTAATGTTATAGCACCATCTACTGCATTAAGACATGAATTGGAGCTCTCACTCTCACAATTGTCCATGCAGGAATCTTTGCTCAAAGATGCAAGATATCTGCCGTTATCTGAGGCTCCAGCCCCTGATGGTGCTAGGATTCCTGTTACTATTGCTTCTCCTGTTAATATTGCTTCTATGCAAGTCCCTCTACCTGACAGAGCACAGCCATATTTAGCCCACACGCAATTGCCACTGGGTTCTTATCTGCGAAGGCCAGTGTCATCTGCAGGTTATGCTAATGCACCAGCCCCAGTGCCAGCACCTCCTGCTGGCCAGGGTGGAATAGCAGCTCAAAGACAGTCACAGCCAGCACCAATATTACCAGCAGCTTCAATGCAACTGCCACATCTCCAGGCAAGGGCACAGACGCCACTGGTGCCCCCTGCAGGTTATGGTCGGATTGCACAACCTGCACAGCCAGTACCGCAATTGTATATTCCTCATCAAACATCTTCTATTGTACCACTGGCTGGTCACTCAAAATTAAAGAAGTCAGGACTGAATTACAGGGCATGGGTCAGTGAGGTTGGACTTTTGCTACGCAGAGAAGGTACTCACATGATGGTGTTTAATTCTCCTGCCCAGCCATGGACTCCTGACATATGGGACTTGGATATTAGAGCATGCACAACATTATTGATGTCAATGGACACTGAATTGCAGCTCACGTTTTCACAAGATGCAACTGCCCAACAAATTTGGACTCAGTTAGAGACATGTTATCGGCCTACATCAATTGAGTCTACATGTTTACTTTTGTCTGAATTCCATGGTTCCAGATTAAAACCTGGTGAACATATTGGAGCACATTTGACTAAAATGAAAGGTATTAGAAAAGAACTGGGTGAAAAAGGCTATCCTATTGATGATTTTCAAATGATCAGCATTATTATCAATTCTTTGAATCATGAGTGGAAAGATGCTATTTCCAAGATCAATCAAGTGCCTATTGCTCAACGCACAGTGGATCATGAATTTTAACCGAAGAAGAGGCACTTATGCAAGCTGCGCCACATTTAAGGGAACCACCTGCATCAAGAGCTCCAGCGAGGCGTACCTTCCGTGGAAGGACCTACGTTCCAAGGATGCCAAGATGCTACATCTGCAATCGTGTGGGACATGCCACCCGGGATTGTCCCCAACGAGTTCCAGTGCCCGTCACATACCAGCCCAGAGGAACAGATTCCAGGGGAGGCAGAGGTAGAGGCGGACAACAAGGTCATGGTCGTGGTTCCAGGCGTGATCCACAAGCTCCACTTGTCACATTGGTTGTGACCAACGATCCACAGTCTCAACCAGAGTACGACAGACGACTTCTTTGGACTTTGGACAGTGGAGCAGCATTACATGTTACCTACAGAAAAGAGCTTTACACAGAGATGCACGAGCTTGAACCTGAACTTCGTGAACTTTACTCTTTTTCCAATCATCCTGTTCAGGTCATGGGAAAAGGAACTGTTTATATTGAAGAGCTCGGTGCTCTCATTCCAGATGTTTACTACGTTCCGTCTGCCAGTAGTAATTTGCTTAGTCAGAGTCATTTGTCTAGGTTTTCTCATTTTCAGGTCCATCATCTTGAAAAAGCAAGTTAGATAGTCAAAGATGGAGATATTGTTGCTGAAACCATGGTGATTGGTGGTGTTTATTACATAAAACCAAAGTCTAAGCAGCAAGAGCAGGCAAGTATACACGTTCCAAAAAGCACAGGCCCAGAGAGAGACGTCCCAGAGAGAGATCCTGTTGCTACTCCAAAGGTTCCTAAAGATAATATAAATACAGAAAAGACACAGGTTGCTCATGACAAGCCTGGGGTTCCTGATAAAAATGCTAATGTTGAGAATTCACTAACAGGTAAACCTATGCTTTCCAGGTGTATCCATAAGTGGCATAGAAGATTGGGTCATGCCAGTTTCCGTGTTCTGAAGAAGATGCCAGAGTTCGCAAGAGGTTTGGATCTAAAGGGGTGTAAGGTGTTCTTGGACTGTGCTGTCTGCAAGAAAGCCAAATCCAAAGCAGCAGCAATTCCAAAACGCGTTACACGCCTGTCAACACACATTTTTGATTTGGTACACACTGACATAGTTGGTCCTTTTGCACCAACACTTGGTGGTAAAAGTTATTTCTTGACGATCGTTGATAATTATTCTAGATATGGATATGTATATCCTATGAAAGAAAAATCTGAGACCTTTCAGATCTTTAAAGACTTTGCTAGTCTTGTCTATACCCAATTCGAGGTCAACATTGCCAGAATCCAGAGTGATCGCGGTGCTGAGTTCATGTCTCAGCGTTTCCAGGACTGGATGCGTGAGAATGGGATAGTACATCAGACATCTGCTCCTTATACTCCAGCTGAAAATGGAGTGGCAGAACACAGAAATGGGGTTTTGCAAACCATGATGCGTTGCCTTCTTGACGATGCCAACCTTGGTCTTCCATACTGGGGTGAAGCTATCAAATATGCTAACCATATCATCAACCGTACTTGGAGTAGTGTGATAAATCAGACCCCTTATTTCATGTTGTATGGACACAAGCCTGATCTCTCACATCTCCATATTTTTGGTTCATACGCTATGGTGAATATTCCCTTAGCCCAAAGAAAGAAAGGGGGTCCTGCAGCAAAAAGGATGAGATTTATGGGTATTGATGATAATTCAAAATGGAGCAAATACATTGACTCTCATCATGTCATTGTGGTTTCACAATCTGCTACTTTTGAGGAAGATGCTGACTGGTCCAGGATTCATTCTAACGATCCTGGAGTTTATTTTCCTAGAGATGATGCTGCTGATGCCACGCAACCTGATGATCAAGATCCACAGGAGGTTGTCCCTTCCACGAGTTCTTCTCAACCTACTGTTCCGTCTTCGCAAGCTGCTGCCGCTGGCGACGATGATGAAGACGAGGACGAAACGGAAGAAGAATGGACGGTTGTTCCGAGACATTCCAAGAGGACCACAAAGGGAATTCCACCAAAACGGTATTCGTGGCAAGTAATGAAAGCACCTTTACCTTTGATTTGTAATGTTACACTTCCACCTGAGAAGTTCACACAGATCAAACATCTTCCTGAATCAGAGCAAGATAAATGGTTTGAGGCAATGCAGGCTGAAATGGACAGTCTAAAGAAACTTCAAGTGTTTACACCTGCAAGCCCTCCAGCAAACAAGAAAGTTATTGGTACTCGATGGGTCTACAGGATCAAAAAGAAGCCGAATGGTGAGTCGTTGTACAAGGCTAGACTCGTAGCCCAGGGTTTCGCTCAACGTTATCCTGAGGACTATACAAATACATACTCACCCACAGTGCGGACTGAGAGTGTGAAAATCGCATTAGCCACTGCAACTATCCTTGGCCTGGAAGTTTTCCAGTTCGACGTTGAAACGGCTTATCTACACGCTGATCTTGATGAAGAAATTTATGTCAAAGGTCCTCCAGGTTTCTGACAGCAAGAAGGGGATACTTGGTTTCTACACAAAAGTCTTTATGGTCTGAAACAGTCTGGTTTAATGTGGTACTTATGTCTTTCTGACAAACTAAATTCAATGGGCTTTATTAAGTCCGAAACAGATGAATGCGTGTTTACTAAAAGATCCGGTAATAGGTATGAGATAATTCTTGTTTATGTCGATGATATTGTTTATATTGGTCCAAATAAGCAGATGAGTGAGGTTTTTGCTAAAGCTTTACAAAGGTTTTTCACATTGAAGTCTTTAGGATGTATTAACACTTATTTAGGTGTTCAAGTTGTCAAAACTCAGAAGGGGTTTAGCCTCACACAAGAAGATAAGATTGAACAACTGTTACATCACTGCAACATGGAGGACGCTAAGCCTGTGAGTATACCCATGTAAACCGATTTTCACAATTTGGCACATGAACCAAGTCCTGAGTTCGAAGATCAAACACTATATCGCTCAGTCATTGGGTCGCTGCTGTATATTAGTAGTTGGAGTAGACCCGACATTGCACTTAGTGTTAATCTCCTATCACGACACGTAGGCAAGGCAAAACAGTTTCATTGGACATGTGTTATTGAGGTATCTAAAACACACCAAAGACATGAAGTTGTTGGAACCAACACATACTGACTATGCAGAGTTGTGTTGTTATGCAGATTTAGATTGGGCGAGTGATAAGAAGTCACGGAAAAGTACTTCAGGTTACATGATGTTCTTAAATGGATGTCCTGTTTACTGGCATGTGCGTAAACAGAATTTTGTTTCTTGTTCCTCTACAGAAGCTGAGTATGCTTGTGTGTCTGATGCATGCAATTCTTTAACATGGTTTGATGCTTTAGTCACAAATATCTGGACACATCCGATTCGACCAATCACTGTGATGGAAGATAATGAATCTGTGGTTTATATTTCTGAAACACGTTTTACAGGTTCAAGGTCCAGACACATTGATATCCAATATCAAAACATAAGACAACTGGTTAAACAAGGTTTTGTGACATTACAGTATGTGCCTACACGTGATCAAATTGCTGATATGCTGAACAAACCACTACATACAGCCCAGCATGAGTATCTGCGTGAGAAGATGTGCCTTACTTGAGTCTTCACTTTGCTGACGAAAGAAGGGGAATGTCACTGCACGTTTTTTTTTGTTCGTCAGAAAAGTTCATTTCTAACTGTACATTTTCCCTGCTTTCTGCACCTGTGGAGATACCACTTATCTGGTAACCATAGTGAATCCCATATGACCAGTTATGTTATGGTTTCAGACTGTTTAGTGCGCATGTCTAGAAAAAAGTTCTCACAGTTATTCTTTATTGTCTTTCACTTTGCTGTTACTGTCTGTTACGTTAGGATGTAGTCAGCTAGCTCTCTTTATAATACATATTTAGTTTTTATATTTTTGTAATTAAAAGGTATTTAGTAAGATTATGTGTCGTGTTTTATTTCCTTCCTTCATGCACATCATGCATCCTCTGAAGCACGGTCCTTCGCCCTCTACTAAGGTGATTTATACCTTGACATGTTCCACCAGATTTTGATCCAAAAAGCTTTAACGTTTTTACAAGTCCACCATACATGATAATACGTTGCATCATCACAACCACATCTCCAACATTTTGGCTGACAATTTGGATACATACATGCTAATTTTTTGGGATCTAAATGCCATCTATAAAACATTTTATAAAAATTCTCCCTTAAGTTTTGTGTCTGTGTAAATTTAACATTCCTAACCCATATTTTCTCCCAAGTGTCCATTATTATTGGTTCTTGAAAATTCTGGGCTCATTTTATCATACAATCCTTAACCAGTTCCGCTTCTGAGTCAATTTCTATCAATGCATTATATATCCTTCTTATATGCGCTCGACTTTGATCTCTAATTTGCTTTAACAAATTCCCATCTGATATTGAAATACCAATTTTCTGATCTTCTTTCCATCTGGCCTGTAACTGCCCATACTGAAACCAGGTTTGTACTATTTTCCTTCTTTTAAAATATTAAAAGACTTCAATTGCCATTCATTCTTTTCCAATCTAAGAATTTCTTTATATGTTATCACATCATGTTTAAATCCCACATTTATATTTTCTATTGCATGTTTAGGTATTGCCCAAATAGGAATTTTATAATTCTACTTGTATCGATATTTTTTCCAAACTCTCAACAAGGCTGACCTTAATATATGTTTTAAAAACTTTGTCCACTTTTTTGTCATACAATAAATAAGCATGCCAACCATATAACAAATCACACCCTTCAATATTCAATAATCTCCTTTGTGTTAAATTAAACCAATCACTAATTGACGATAATGCAGCCGCCTCATAATATAATTTAAGATTGGGCACTTTGAGACCACCACTTTCACGTACATCTTGCATTATCTTAAATTTAACTCTCGGTCTCTTCCCTGCCCAAATAAATTTATTAATACCTTTCTGCCATTCCTCCAAGTTTGAATCTTTTTTAAGTATAGGTATCATTTGAAATAAAAATAAAAATTTTGGTAAAACATTCATTTTCACAGCTGCAATTCTTCCCAATAAAGACAGTGGTAATTTTCTCCAACTATCTAGCTCTTTTTGTATTTTTGACCATAAGAATTCATAATTATTCTTATATAATTTAGCATTTGAAGCTGAAAGATGTACCCCCAAATATTTAACCTTTTTAACTATTTCAAATCCTGTTAATTTTTCTAAGGCTACCTTTTGTTCTATGGTCATATTTTTAGACAATATCTTACTTTTTGTCTGTTTACCTTAAATCCAGAAACTTGTTCATATTGTAAAATTATTTCCATTAAATCTATAACTGATTGAATTGGTTGACTTAACGTAATAACCAAGTCATCTGCAAACGCTCTCAATCTACAATCTTGATCTCTTATTTTAATTCCCTTTATTTTCTTTGAATCACGTATTTTAATCAATAATATTTCCAATGTTGAAACAAACAACAATGGCGACAGTGGACATCCCTGTCTTGTACCCTTTTCAATTTTACAAGCTTCTGATAAGCTACCATTAATTATTATTATTTGTGCTGTTTGTTTTTGATATATAGCCCTGATAGGTTGTAAAAACGTATCCCCAAACTGCATCATCTCTAACACTTTAAATAAGAATTGCCAATCCAATTGATTGAAAGCTTTTTCAGCGTCCAGAAAAATCAGCGCTGCAGGGACTTGGTTATTTCTTTCTAAATATTCTAATACATTTACAATATGTCTCACGTTATTTTTCATTTGCCTACCGCTTATGAATCCTGTTTGATCAATATGAATCATTTGTTGCATAACCTTCATCAATCTATTTGCTAAAATTTTTGCAAATATCTTGTAATCAGTATTCAACAATGATATAGGTCTATAATTTTTAGTTTGTATAGGATCTTGATCTTCCTTTGGAATCAACGTTATAAATGCTGTTTTCCATGATGGAGGAACCTCCCCTCCGGATTGAATTGTTCTAAACAATTCTTTTAAAGCAGGGGTGTCAAACTCAATTTCATTGAGGGCCGCATCAGCATTGCGGATGCCCTCAAGGGGCCGGGTGGGTATGGCTAGGGTGGGCGTGGCCTACTTGGTGGGCGTGGCTAGAGTACGTATGGCCTACTGGGTGGGCGTGGCTAGATTGCGTATGGCCTACTGGGTGGGCATGGCCAGCCCTACAACGTTCGCATGAAGGGTGCCTATGGGGGCCTGGGCAGGAGTGGGACAAATCTGAGGGTCTCTGGCAGAAGGAGGGTCTCTGGGCCAGGGCCAAGGCAGTGGGGGCCGTTCCCTCTCTGTTTCCAGGATGGCTTCATGGGCCACATGAAACCACTTCGCGGGCCGGATCCGGCCCCCGGGCCTTGTGTTTGACATGTCTGTTTTAAAGGTTCCACCATCTCTAGTTGTAAATTTTTATAATAAGTAGCAGTCAATCCATCTGTCCCAGGTGCCTTACCTACTTTTAATTGTTTAATTACTAGAATAATTTCTTCAGTGGTTATCAATTGATTCATCTCTTCCCGTTGCTCTTGTGTGAGCGCCAGGATGTTCACTCCTTGCAAATAACTATCTATGTCTAAACCTTGACTTTTATCCCTTGCATACAGCTTAGAATAAAATTCGACAAAGGCCTTTTTAATGAGATTTTCCTGAAACAATTCTTTACCCTTATAAACTATCTTATCTATATGACGAGATCTTTGTTTTTTCCTTAATAAATAAGCTAACCACCTACCAGGTTTATTTGCGTTATTAAAAATATTATGTTTAGCATATCTTAAATTAGTTGCCACCTGGTCCGCCATCAGCATATCAAACTGACTTCTTAACAAGTTAATTGAATCTTTTAGCCTCTTGTCAGATGGATCCATAGTAAAAGCCTTCTTTTTCCTCTTTATTTCCTCCTCTATTTCTTTACGCTTAAATTCCATTCTACGTCTATATTTATTATTCAAATATATTAAAACTCCTCTCATATAAGCTTTACTTGCATCCCATACCATTTCAATGGAAGTACCTTTGTGCATATTCATAATAAAAATCTTCTCTGGAGCGGATGCAATAAATTGTGTACCCAGTCTCAGATTTATCAAATATTTCTGATCAGAAACCAGAATATGCGTCTCTTGCAAACATACAACGTCATTTTTAAAATGTTTCAAATACTGAAATATTTTCTTCCTCTTTTGTGGTGAATTCAAACCATTAACTTTCCATATTTTGCAACTTGAAGCCTCCGGAGCGCCTCCTGAAGATCTTCAGAGACCTGTCTCTTCGGCCTCGCTTCTCCCACTGCTTCACTTGATTCTTGAGTTGTAATCATCAAACATTGATCCTGTTGCCATTGTTGTTGTTGTGCCTTACGTCTAGATGCAGCCCGTGTTATTCTTTGAGTCATAGGTTCTTCTACTATAGCCAAGGGTTGCACAGTTTCAGAAAATTGCTGTTTCTCTTGTGACTGTCGCTCTCCTTCATCCTTTCCTTCTTTATCTTCTGAAGATGGCGATGAACCTGCTTTCAATACATTAGTATAAAAATCTCATGCCTTCAAAACTGTATTAAGACGGTATCTTATTCCAGCATAATTCACCACAATCCCCATTGGTATCTCCCATCTGAACTGAAGCTGTTGTTTTTTCAATTCTTCTGCCAGAAAAGCAAAATCTTTTCTTTTTCTCAAAACCAGGATCAGTGCCGCTTTGCAGCTGATTGGTGCTTTTTCAGGGCTGCCAGGGCTCAGCAAGGATCAGCGCCATTTTCCAGCTGTTCGACGCTTTTTCAGGGCAGTCAGGGCTCAAGTACCAGGATCAGTGCCGCTTTGCAGCTGATCGGGGCTTCTTCGGGGTTACCAGGGCTCAAGCGCCAGGATCAGTGCTGCTTTATTTATTTTTATTTATTTTATTTAATTAGTTTTCTATACCGCCCTATTCCTGAAGGACTCAGGGCGGTTTACAGGGCCATATTTAAAAGACAATATAAAATTAAGATAAAAAATAGAGTTAAAAAGAATTAAATTAATTAATAGCCCAACAATAAAACAATGTTAAAAACTTGAAACTAAAAACCCCCTCAGTCCAGGCCAGAATGATCGAAAAGCCAGGTTTTCAGGTCCTGGCAAAACGAGCGCAGGTCGGGGGCAGTCCGGAGTTCCACAGGTAAATCATTCCAAAGGGCAGGCGCGCCCACAGAGAATGCCCTCCCTTTGGGAATCACCCGTCGGCATTCCCTGACTGGCGGCACCCTAAGGAGGCCCTCCCTATGGAAGCGCACAGGACGATGGAAAGTTGATGCTGGCAGCAGGTGCTCCCTAAAATAATCTGGGCCCATGCCATTTAGGGCTTTATAGGTCATCACCAGCACCTTGAATCTCACCCAGAGGGCAACTGGAAGCCAATGCAGCTCGCGGAGAAGAGGTGTTACACGGGAGTATCGGGAGACTCCCATCACAACTCGCGCGGCCGCATTCTGCACCAGCTGAAGCCTCCGAGTGGTCCTCAAGGGCAGCCCCATGTAGAGAGCGTTGCAGTAGTCTAACCGGGAGGTCACAAGCGCATGAGTGACTGTGCGTAGGGCATCTCGGTCCAGATAGGGGCGCAACTGGCGCACCAGGCTAACCTGGGAAAAAGCCCCCCAGTCACGGCTCCTATATGATCTTCCAAACTGAGCTGTGAATCCAGGAGAACGCCCAAGTTGCGAGCCCTATCAACAGGGGGTAACACCTCACCCCCCATAGTTAACGATGGACAAAACTGGTTCCCCCGAGATGCTGGTATGCACAGCCACTCAGTCTTGGCGGGATTGAGTCGAAGCCTGTTCCTCCCCATCCAAACCGCCTCCAGGCAACGGGACATCACGTCGAGGGCATCACTGGGTTGGTTCGGGGTGGAAAGAAAAAGCTGGGTATCATCAGCGTACTGATGATACCCCACCCTGAAACCACGAATGAGCTCAACCAGTGGCTTCATATAGATGTTGAACAAGAGGGGAGAGAGATTGGTTTTGCAGCTGATCGGTTCATATTCAGGGCTGCCAGGGCTCAAGCGCCAGGATCAGGCCACTTTCCAGCTGATCAGGGCTTTTTTGGGGCTGCCAGAGCTCAAGCGCTAGGATCAGTGCCACTTTGCAGCTGATCAGGGCTTTTTCAGGTCTGCCATGGCTCAAGTGCCAGGATCAGTGCCGCTTTGCAGCTGATTGGTGCTTTTTCAGGGCTGCCAGGGCTCAGCAAGTATCAGCGCCATTTTCCAGCTGTTCGACACTTTTCCGGGGCTGCCAGGGCCCAAGCGCCAGGATCAGGTCACTTTCCAACTGACCTGGGCTTTTTTGGGGCTGTCAGGGCTTAAGTGTCAGGATCAGGCCTCTTTCCAGCTGATCGGGGCTTTTTCGGGACTGCCAGTTCTCAAGCACCACAATCAGTGCCGCTTTGCAGCTGATCGGGGCTTTTTTGGGGCTTCCAGGGCTCAAGCGCCAGGATCAGTGCCACTTTGCAGCTGATTGGCACTTTTTCAGGGCTGCCAGAGTTCAGCAAGTATCAGAGCCATTTTCCAGCTGTTCGACACTTTTTCGGGGCAGTCAGCGCTCAAGTGCTAGGATCAGTGCCGCTTTCCAGCTGATCGGGGCTTTTTCAGGGGTGCCAGGGCTCAAGTACCAGGATCAGTGCTGCTTTTTCAGGGCTGCCAGGGCTCAGCAAGTATCAGAGCCATTTTCCAGCTGTTCGACACTTTTTCAGGGCAGTCAGCGCTCAAGCGCCAGAATCAGTGCCTCTTTCCAGCTGATCGGGGCTTTTTCGGGGGTGCCAGGGCTCAAGTACCAGGATCAGTGCTGCTTTGCAGCTGATCGGGGCTTCTTCGGGGCTGCCTGGGTTCAAGCGCCAGGATCAGGCTGCTTTCCAGCTGATTGGGGCTTTTTGGGGGCTTCCAGAGCTCAAGCTCTAGGATCAGGCTGCTTTCCATCTGATCAGGGCTTTTTCGGGGCTGCCAGGGCTCAAGCGCCAGTATCGGGCCGCTTTACAGCTGATCGGTGCTTCTTCGGGGCTGCCAGGGCTCAAGCGCCAGGATCACTGCCGCTTTGCAGCTGATCGGTGCTTCTTCGGGGCTGCCACTGCTCAAGCACCAGGATGAGGCCGCTTTCCAGCTGATCGGAGGTTTTTCGGGGCTGCCAGGGCTCAACAAGGATCAGCGCGACTTTCCAGCTGATTGGCATTTCTTCGGGATAGTCAGGGCTCAGCGGAAGCACCAGGATCAGTCCCAGGCTCCAGTTGGAGCTCGTTAGCCCCGAATAATCACCAATCACCTGGAAAGCAGCACTGATCCCTGCTCACACATACACACACAAACATGTGCGAGCAGTTACAGCTGAAGGCATTTCAGCCTTCAACTACGGCTCCCAGTCCTCCACCATTTGCAGAGAGAGAGAGAGACAGAGACAGAGAGGTACTCTCTCTCTCTCTCTCTCTCTCTTTCTCCATGCCAGTTTCCCCCCTAGCAGGGCTCCTGATTGGCCCTGTGCCCACTCCTTTCCCATCGCCCTTTGCAGGCCTGCCGTAGAGCTAGACTTGAAGTGCCCGGGGAAGGAGCTGCGGAGGCGGGCGAGCGGGTAGCGACTTCCCTCTGAAGAGTTTCCTCCAGGCTCTGCCCCCACCCGACACCACCGTCTGAGGGTGGATTTCTGGCCTCCCTCTGCGCATCTCCGATAAGGAGCAAGGCCCCTCGCGTCTTCTGAGGCAGCCAAAGCTCGCGTGGGAAAGAACGATCTTTATGGAAGCAAAATAAGCCCATTTTCGGGACTTTAAGGGCAACTGCAATGGAAGCGTGACTGTCTGATACCTCCCTATCTTGGACTTCAGAAAGCGGTTTTCCTAAACCAAGAGTGCCTGGTAGCAAGAGGAAATAATGGGGAAAGGAGACAGGGTGGGGTGGGGTGGGGGAGTTGGACTCGTTGAAAGCACAATTGCTTGGAGAATGGAGGAGAAAAGAAGAGAAGAAGCGACCCAAAAATCTGGAAAGATTTTTCCAAAGAACTGGAAAAACAAAAAGGTGACAAAAGAAGAAGCCCAGAATTGTGAACCAAACCGAGTTTGGTGGAGGAATAAAAAGAACGTCTTCAAATACGATCAAGTTAAAAGAAAAAAAAACAAGGAAGGAAGGAAAGAAGAAAGGGAGGGACAGTGGCAGAAAGGGAGGGAAGGAAGGAAGGAAGGGACAAAGGGAGGGAAGGAAGAAAGGAAGGAAAGAAGAAAGGTAGGGACAATGGGAGGGAAGGAAGGAAGGGATAAAGGGAGGGAAGGAAGAAAGGAAGGAAAGAAGAAAGGTAGGGATATTTGCCCTTCAGAGTATAAACAGTAACATGCCTATTGAAAAGTTTGGTTTCCCTCCTGCCCATTCACAATAGTAATCCATGGATTCCCCCCCCCACACACAGGCACCCTGCAACCTGAGGGAGGGACAATGGAACGGAGGGAGGGAAGGAGGAAGGGACAAAGAAGGAGGAAAGAAAGGAAGGAAAGAAGGAAGGAAGCGACAATGGGAGAGAGGGAGGAAGGAGGGCACCCACCCCAGTCCCACCCCCCTCCACCAGAGACCCATGCCCTCACACAGGCACCCTGCAACCTGAGTGATGAGCTGCCCCCTCCCCCCGGCCATTGACTTCGCTTGTCAAAAAGTTGCAAAAGGTGATCACATGACCCTGGGACACTGAACGTCATAAGCATGAATCAGTTGCCAAGCATCCGAATGTAAATCACATGACCCTGGGGATGCTGCAACAGTCACAAGTGTGAAAAATGGTCATAAGTCACTTTTTCAGTGCCATCGTAACTTCAGACAGTCACTAAGCAAATTGTTGTAAATCGAGGACTACCTGTATTTAATCATTTTTTCCTCTTTTTTTTTGGTCAAGTTTTTGACACCTTGCTGGGCGACTGGTGGTACTCAGACATTGTCTTATCCTAAAAGTGATACAATGGGTGAAAAGGTTGAAAAGCCCTGACCTATACTGTACCTGTACATTTGGTTTTTCTTGCCTAGATGTCGAACCTTCCTTTTTTCACCATTGAATTTCATTTTGTTAGACAGCGCCCAGTGTTCAAGTCTGTCCAGATCCTCCTGTATCTTAAGCCTGTCATCTGGAGTATTGGCTATTCCTGCCAGCTTGGTGTCGTCTGCAAATTTGATGCATTCCCCATCTATCCTCTCGTCCAAATTGTTGATGAAGATGTTGAAGAGCACTGGGCCCAGAACAGAGCCCTGGGGCACCCCACTACACACTTCCCTCCATGTAGATGCAGTTCCATTGAGGACCACACACTGAGTACGGCCGGTCAGCCAGCTACGAATCCATCTGGTGGTGATGCTGTCTAACCCACATTTTTCTATCTTATCAAGTAGTAGGTTGTGATAGGTGTTCCCTATCAGTGTGAGAGACGAGGATGCCAAACAGATGTGGCGAACCAAAGTTTTCTTCTCATAACAAATGCTGGAAGATTAATTGGACAATGTGACCTGAACTGTAAGAGAGGGGAGGAAATGTTTTACTCTTTGAATTATTTGTTTCCCACCATATGGCCAGAGCTAGCTTTCCTTCTATTCTACCAGTATGCTATGTCTAATAAAGTTTACATTAGAGATCACCATGTCTCCGATGTCCTACTTCGCTGGGCTTTTCAGCCGGAACTTGATATATAGCACAGGGCTTTTCAACCGGTGGTACACGTACCACCTGTGGTACTTTGCCATATGACAGGTGGAATGTGACTGTCCTAGAGAAGTGTAGCAGGGGAGGGGAATGAGCCGAAGCCACCCAAGCCTGAAGGAGAGGCAGCTGCAGCTGCAGGACTGTCTGGGCTCAGCAGAAGCCCCAGGAGCCGGCAGGGCTCCAGCTGATTGGCGCTTCCAGAAGCAGTGCGGAGCTGGAGGTGAACTGAAGAAAAAGGGAGGGGGGAGGAGAGGAGAGGAGAGGCTGTAAAAGGAGGTGGTTTGGGTGGGAAAGGGAAAAAAAGACAACAGGGAAAGAGAAGAGTAGCTCAGCAGGCAGGGAGGAAACAGGGACAGGGAAGAAGCAGCAGCTGTTGCTGGAAGAAAAGGTCCCCTGGTTTGTTTTCTCCAGCCAGAAGAATGCAATCAGTGCTGATGAAATGAAAAGCTGGCAGATGAGCATGTCAGAGAGGAGATGGGTTTATTTAGTTCTGGATCAGCTGGCAGCTTGATTGGGTTACCATAAGGATTTTTGTACAGTTTTTACAGCGTTTTGTAATTCAGAGGCTCGGTTTGTGTGCTTTGGAATATTGGAATATTTTAGTCTGTATTTTAGGCTAGCAATGAGTCCAGAGTGTTGACTTCTGTAGGTGTAATTGCTTTTACTCCCTTATCCTGAGTCTGTCTATGGCTTTTAGAAAGTTTTCTTTGAAGGTAAGGTAAAGGTAAAGGTTCCCCCGCACATGTGTGCTAGTCGTTTCCGACTCTAGGGGGCGGTGCTCATCTCCGTTTCATAGCCGAAGAGCCAGCGTTTGTCCGAGGACGTCTCCGTGGTCATGTGGCCGGCATGACTAGACGCCAAAGGCGCACGGAACGCTGTTACCTTCCCACCGTAGTGGTCCCTATTTTTCTACTTGCATTTTTACGTGCTTTCGAACTGCTAGGTGGGCAGAAGCTGGGACGAGTAACAGGCGCTCACTCTGTTACGCGGCACTTGGGATTCGACCCGCCAAACTGCCGACCTTCTGATCGACAAGCTCAGCGTCCTAACCCACTGAGCCACCGCGTCCCTTAATTCTTTGAAGGTAAACAGGCTTAATTTAAGGCTAAAGCTTTTCGCAATTGCCAGAGCCTTTCAGTCTCGGTTGCAACATTGTGACATGTGACATGCCTGAGGCAGCTTAAAGAAAAAGAAACCGGAGTTTATGTGTGTGTTTAGTTTGTGAGCCTTTCTTGCTTTGCACTTGATTGCTGTGTCTTTAAGGGTACAGGGAAGGGATTGAGGGTTGCATTCTTACTACACTGTGGAAAGAGCTCAGAAGGGAGAGAGGAAGAAGGACCGAACAGCTAGCTCAGAGGTCTACAAACTTAGCAACTTTAAGACCTGTGGACTTCAACTCCCAGAATTCCTCAAACAGCCATGATGGCTGAGGAATTCTGGGAGTTGAAGTCCACAAGTCTTAAAAGTGCCAAGTTTGAAGACCCCTGAACTAGCTGGTAGTGGTGCATATTAATAAACATGGATAAATTCATCATACATTTGTCAGTGCAAAGGGAAAGTGATTCAGCAAAGGAACAGCCACCAAAGAAATTAAAACTGGTACTTTTTTACTTTTTTTCTACAGTTTGTAATATTTTATTAGATTATAGAATAAAATACAAAAATACAAAAGCAAATAGTAGGATACAGTGGGGAGGAAAAAGGGGGAAAAAGTGAGGGGGAGAAGGGAAAAAGAACAAACTTCCTCTGTTGCAGTAGAAAGAACCATTAACATTGAACCTCAAGTTTTTACTTTTCCATAATATTATAAACTAGCCATTTCTTTAACAACAAATGAATCTAATCAGTAAAACCCAAAATCCCCCCCTTTTTATTCATCAAGGGACCTTTTCTCTTCCATGCCCTCTATTGCTTTAGACTCCCTTCCTCCCCCTTTTTCCTGCTTAAGAGCACCTGTCAGCAATATAACATTTCCGTGAGTCTTCTATATTTCTTTCTTATATTCTTCTTGCTCAGCTAAATCTTCTTTTGTCTAGTAATACAATTATCTCTACTGCCTCCTTGCCCCCTCTTTCGAGTTGAAATACTTGTCTACTTCTTCCAACTGCCTTATTGCAAAACTGACTTTCCTTAAACTTTGTGTAAGTAGATTCCACTCACTGGGAGAGAGGCATTACAGTGACCAGAACAGACATATGCAGACCAAAAGCAGTGCAAACCGAAACTGCAAAAGTAGGTATCAGATTTCACATTTGCCCCGCCTTTTTCAGGCAAGAGCTCAATGTTTTAACTAACCAGAAAAAAATGGTTAAAAGGAACAGAAAAACCGCACCTCCCTTTAGTGCTTCTCTTTCTCTTCCAAGGCAGAAGTAACAACCAGCATGTTAAATAGCGGGTTCTTTGGCGCAGGAATGAAAACGAGGAACTGAGTACAGGAAAACTCATAGTTTATTTCATGCAGAAACTGTACTGGGGGAATGGCTACAACAAGCCGCAATATATAGTCTAGCCCCTAGGCGGCAGCCAATAGGTTTGAATCAACCATTGCCGCCTGGAGATAGCCAATTGCAGCACAGGAGACTTGTAGTCTGGGTTGCTGGAGAGCCGTTAGCTGCTCCAGCAACCCAAATGGTATTCCTCAAGAGCCCAGTACATAACACCCCTCCCCTCTTAGAACAGACCATAATAACACCAATTAGTCTCAACAATTATCAAGACTCATTATCCAAACACACTAAAGTAAAAGTGATAATAATAATAAAAAACAAAAAACAATGTAGGTTACAATATTATTAAACAACGTCTGAATGAATAGGCTTCAAAGTTGGCATTTTTAGACAGTTACATCATAGCACTAGTTTCTGTAGTATAGTGGCAAACAGGAATTACAACAATATATAGCTCTTTATTTTACAATGTAATCTGCAAGATATGAAGGAGGCTTGTGTGCCCTAGAGGAACGTCTCGGAGTTCCCATCACTTTGTGGTCTACCAACTTACCCAGTGGGCTGGGTAGACTTGTGTCCCTTTGTGCTCCTGAGTCAAGGGGATTCGATGCACTCTGGCTGGCCTCTCCAGGTTGGCCCACCCCAGAGTCAGACTGTTCCTCAGAGTAGGCACAGCGGTTGCTGAAGTTTGGTTGGCTTGCTCCTTCAGGGGATCCATGTTGCATTCCAGGGCTCCCCAGTTCTCCCTCCGGTTCCACCTCAGTTAAGAAGGAAAAGTCCTGATAGTCCATGTGAGGACTGGCTTGGCCGCAAGTTTGAGGACCTTGGGAGGGCTCTAGCTTTCTTTCCTTGCCAAACAAACTTCAAAATTAATGAATTTAAATCTTGGAAGAATTTTTTCTCAAGTTTTATCAGGATTGTTTGGAATAAAAATAAAATCTTCGGTAATATTTTCATTTTAACTGTAGCAATTTTGCCTAGTATTGACAATTGCAAATTCTTCCACTTTTCCAAGTCTAATTTTGTTTGTTTCAATAGCCTTATATAGTTGTCTTCTTTTATTGTTGAGCATTTGGCTGATAAGTATATACCCAAATATTTGACCTTTTTTTTAAAAAAAGTTTTATTGATTTTTTAATATTTACATGTACATGTATTTGTGAAACAATATGGTGGCTGGGTAGTTAAAATAAGAAATAACCAGTTGTAAATAGTTCAGGTTACATCAACAGAGATGCCCTCTCTACTTCCCTTAGTTATTACATAGTCAAAATAGGCAAGTTAGTACATTTCTAGTTGTAACCTAGTCAATCAACAAAAGTCAAAATATATTTTCAGTAATACATATCAATATCCTGTTTTTAAATTTTATCTAATTGCAATAGGATATTCTAGAGTGGCCTATAGTATATAGGAAAAAGTTTAATTTTTGAGTAACCCACAATTCCCTATTTCAATAAAGAATAATTCTTTTGTCTACAAAACTTATATTGTTCATTACAAAGCATTCTTATGTTTTACCATTAAAGTCTAATTTTCATCTTAAGAAATCACCAGTTATTAGAAATATGTTTTTTGCCTTAACAATTCAACAAATATTAAAAAACTATCTTTTATATATAAGATTCTAGATTCTATACTATGGTTCAAAAGTAACCACTGAATATTCTATAAGTCATCTTGACCGTACATCAATTATTAAAATACTATCTTTTGATATGTCATTCCAAGTTCTAAAATATAGTTCGGAGTTATATTCTAAAAGCTTACATTTGTTTTCCTTTACAGATCTAAAAGCTAAATGTAAAATCAGTTATATTTTTTAGGGATTCCCCTTAATCCATAAAAAAGATATTTTTATAGTCTATCTTTAGGAATCCCAAAAGAGAAACAAGTTCAGTTTTTTTTAAATCTAACACTTGCCTTCCTTTTGTGCCAATCATGTTTCCCTCTTGGCATCTTTAGAATCTCAAATGTATCTTCCTTTCTTCCTATACCCCTTATTTGAATCCAGGGAGCATATCTAAATATCAGTTTTGCAAGGAAGATGTCCCCTTTGTAAACATTGTATTTTTGCTTTGATAATTCAGTTTTTGATGGTTGATGTAATACAGTTGTCATTAAATCAGTCAAATCTTTTTGTTCTTCCAATTCTATCTGGGTTAGGTAGAAAGTAGTAGCTGGTATTATGATTGTCCTTTGATTAGTTGAATTCTCAATATATTGTATTTGAAGGCCTTTAGTGTCTTCAATCTTGGTGTTGTTTTGTTCAGGTGCTGCTGCTTTTTGGGTTGTAGGTTTTGTAGTTGCCATTAAAGTTTGGACTTTAAGGTCTTCTGTAGGTTGCTTTTGTTTTTCTTTGAAATCTCCTATTTTAGTGTTAGTTTCCACTTCTATTTGTTTTTGGGTTATCTTTTCCTCATTTAAAGTCAAAATTTGATTTGGTGGCTTTAAGTTGTCAGATTTTTCTTGCAATTTGGCTTTAATTTGCTCTGTCATTGCCAAAATTGTGTCCAGTATCAGTTTATAATCAAGTAGTGGGATATGTTCATCCATTTCGTTGTTTTTTACACTTAGATCTTCCATGGAGGCTGTTTTAATAATAGTCAAAGATTTTCCACCTCCTGAAGAGTTGTATTCAGTGCCAGGTGTTCCCACCCTTATCTTAGTGTCAAGGTCAGCTGTGTTATTCAGTCAGCTCTCACAACAAAAAAAAAAGAAATTTACTTGCTGTACCAGGTTTCGCCACAAGATGTCTTCAGTAACATATAACATGAAATGTAGGATTTTTTTCTTTTCTTTTTCCAAATTAATATAAAACTTATGTAGGATTAGTCCAAATTTTTTCCTTAATTCACAGCTTAGAGAAAAGATAGGGTAGTGGATTCCCAGCAACAAATAGAAGCTTTTTAGTAAATATAGATGAAATTACTTAATTTCTTTGCTGAATTAAAGTTCTTTTGTAGCTTTAAGACTTTAAGATTTGTTCCCAAAGTAGATATTCGCTGTTTTCTCAAAAAATGGGGAAACAGATTTTCTTTTCTTTTTTTTTTATTGAAAAGTTTTAACATACATTTTATCTTTAACAATCCCCCCTCCCCCTCCCATACCCGTCCCTCCCTACCCCTCCCCCCTTCCCCCCCCCCGACTTCCCAAAGCTAAGTACAGGGTATAAAAACAAATAAAAACAATCGTAAGCATCCAAATGCTAACAACCACAAACTCTAAAATCTATCACTCTCTAGCTCATATAGGATAACTACAAACACTATTACTATTAAATATATAAAAAAAAGAAAAAAGAAAAGAAAGGAAGACTTATTCAAATGCTACATGAAACTTTTTAGTCCCGTATTTGTTCTGGATATACTCAATCCATTTTCTCCACTCCATAATGTAACGTTCTTGCGAGTGATCTTTCAAATAAGCCGATATCTTTGCCATCTCTGCCAGGTCTGAAACCTTTAAAGTCCATTCTTCTATAGTCGGCAGTTCCTCCTTCTTCCAATACTGACCTATTAAGAGTCTTGCTGCCGTAATTAAGTTCAACATCAACTTAGTGTCCACAACAGTAGCTTCTGTAATTATACCCAACAGAAAGAATTGCGGACAAAACTTTTGCTTGAAGATCTTCTGCATATTCCACCAAATTTTTATCCAAAAGGCCTTAACCTTTTTGCAAGTCCACCATATGTGAAAATATGTTGCATCTTCGTCACCACACCTCCAGCATTTGGGCTGATAGTTCGGATACATACTTGCAAGCTTTTTAGGATCTAAATGCCATCTATAAAACATTTTATAAAAGTTCTCTCTTAAATTTTGAGCTTGTGTAAATTTTACGTTCCTCACCCAGATCTTTTCCCACGTGTCCATTGTAATAACTTCTTGGATATTTTGGGCCCATTTTATCATGCAATCTTTAACAAGTTCTGTTTCTGAATCAATTTCTATCAATGCAAGATATATCCGTTTAATATGTGCAGGACCCTGATTTCTAATTTGCTTTATCAGATTTTCATCAGTCATTGTAAAACCAATTTTCAGATCTTCTTTCCACCTGGCCCGTAGCTGAATATATTGAAACCAAGTTTGAATAATCTTCTCATCTCGCAAGAGATCGTACTGTTTCAGACACCAGACATTTCTTTCCAGACTTAAAATCTCCTTATACGTAATCACATCATGTTTAAAACCAACATTTATATTTTCTATTGCGTGTTTTGGAATTGCCCACAATGGTATCTTACAATCTAACTTATGTCTATACTTCTTCCAGACTCTCAACAATGCCTGTCTTAAAATATGCACTTTGAACACATTATCTACCTTCTTATCATACAACAAATATGCATGCCAGCCAAATAACAAGTCGTGGCCCTCAAGATTTAATAATCTCTCTTGCGTCAAATTAATCCAATCACTTATTCCTGCTAACGCAGCAGCTTCATAATATAATTTAAGATTGGGCATTTTAAGGCCACCTCTTTCACGAGTATCCTGCATAATCTTAAGTTTAACTCGTGGCCTTTTCCCTGCCCAGACAAATTTATTGATACCTCGCTGCCATTCCTCCAGATTAGAATCTTTCTTAAGAACCGGTATCATTTGAAATAAAAATAAAAATTTAGGCAGGACATTCATTTTCACTGCTGCAATTCTTCCCAACAAAGACAATTGCAGTTTTTCCCAGCTCTCCAATTCTTTTTGAATTTTTCCCCATAACTTTTCATAGTTATTTTTATATAACTTTGTATTAGAGGGTGACAAAGACACCCCCAAATATTTGACCCTTTTAACAATCTCAAATCCAGTTAATCCTTCTAAAAGGGCCTTTTGCGATACTGTCATATTTTTGGCCAGAATTTTAGTTTTTTGTACATTAACTTTAAATCCAGAAACCTTCCCATATTGTATTATTATCTCCATCAGGTCCACAACAGAGTTTTCCGGCTGGGTCACCGTAACAACCAGATCATCTGCGAACGCTCTCAATCTATAATCCTGATCTCTAATTTGTATACCCTTAATTCTTTCCGAGTTCCGTATTTTTACCAATAATATCTCCAATGTTAACACAAATAACAAAGGCGATAACGGACACCCTTGCCTTGTGCCCTTCTCAATATTACAAGCTTCGGTCAAGCTGTTGTTAACTATTATTCGGGCAGTTTGTTTTTGATATAATGCCCTAATTGGTTGCAAAAATTTATCCCCAAAATTCATTTTATCTAGAACTTTCATCAAAAATTGCCAATTCAATTGATCAAAAGCTTTTTCAGCATCTAAAAAAATTAGCGCCGCAGGGATCTGGTTGTTCCTTTCCAAAAACTCTAACACATCAACTATATGCCTCACATTATTTTTCATTTGCCTACCACTAATAAACCCAGTTTGATCCCCATGAATCACCTGTTGCAGAACCCTCATCAGTCTATTAGCCAACACCTTAGCAAATATCTTATAATCTGTATTTAAAAGTGATATCGGTCTATAGTTTTTAACTTGAGTAGCATCTTGATCTTCCTTCGGTATCAAAGAGATAAAAGCAGTTCTCCAAGACGGAGGCACCTTTCCCCCTCTCTGAATTATCTGAAACAGCTCCTTTAATGGCTTTATCATCTCCATTTGTAGATTTTTGTAGTAAACCGCAGTCAAACCATCCGTACCTGGTGCTTTATCCAACTTCAATTCCTTAATTGCTGTAAGAATTTCTTCTTCTGTTATCAATTGGTTAATCTGCTCTTTTTGTGCCTGCGTAAGAACCGGGATGGTAGCATTCTCCAAATATACATCAATATCTTTTTCATTAATCTTCTCCTTGGCATATAATTTAGAATAAAAGTCCAGAAAGGCCTCCTTAATAAGATCCTGTTGAAACACAACCTTTCCCTTATGTTCAATTTTATCTATATTAGAAGCCCTCTGCTTTTTCCTTAGTCTATAAGCTAGCCATCTACCTGGCTTGTTAGCATTGCAAAAAGTATTATGCCTAGCAAACTGCAAATTGGTTGCCACTTGGTCAGCCATTAATTTATCAAATTGTCCTCTTAATAGCTTGATAACCTCCTTAGTCTTCACATCCAATGGATTCAAAATCAAGGCCTTTTCTTTTTCCCTAATTTCATTCTCCAATTCTTCCCTTCTGGCTTCCAAAGTACGTCTGTGTTTATTATCTGTCGGACAAAATCGCTCGGATTCGGACCGGTCTGGACTCTGACTGGGCAGAGTCTGACGATCAGGACACGGGTGGTCTTGTCGATATCACCTGGGAGGAGTTTGATTCTGTGACTCCGGAGGAAGTGGACAGGATCATGGGGAGGCTGAGCACCACCACATGTTTACTGGACCCGTGCCCTTCCTGGCTGGTTTATGCAGCCCGGGAGAGGACACGCAGCTGGTTCCAGGCAGTTATATCGGCTTCTTTGAGTGAGGGTATCTTCCCCGCCGTCTTGAAGGAGGCGGTGGTGAGGCCTCTCCTCAAGAAGCCTGCCCTGGACCCGGCTGTATTGAACAACTTTCGTCCTGTCTCCAACCTTCGCTTTCTTGCGAAGGTTGTTGAGAGTGTGGTGGCCCATCAGCTCCCTCTGGTCCTGGATGAAGCGGATTATCTAGACCCGTACCAATCGGGTTTCAGGCCCGGGCACAGCACGGAGACGGCATTGGTCACGCTGGTGAATGATCTCTGGAGGGCTCGGGACAGGGGGCATTCCTCTGTTCTAGTCCTATTAGACCTCTCGGCGGCTTTCGATACCATCGACCATGGTATCTTGCTGCGGCGTCTCAGGGGATTGGGAGTGGGAGGCACAGTTTTACAGTGGTTCTCCTCCTATCTCTTGGGACGTTCGCAGTCGGTGTTGGCAGGGGGGCAGAGGTCGACCGCGAGGTCTCTCATTTGTGGAGTTCCTCAGGGGTCGGTCCTCTCGCCTCTCCTGTTCAACATCTACATGAAGCCGCTGGGTGAGATCATTCGTGGCTTTGGAGTTGGGTATCATCAGTATGCTGATGATACCCAACTTTTCTTTTCGACCCCAAACCACCCCAGTGATGCCCTCAACGTGATGTCCCGTTGCCTGGAGGCGGTTCGGGTCTGGATGGGGAGGAACAGACTCCAACTCAACCCCGACAAGACTGAGTGGCTTTGCATACCTTCATCCCGGGTTTATTCGGACATTCCACCTCTGGCTATGGGGGGTGAACTATTACCCCCCGTAGATAGGGCTCGCAACCTGGGGGTCCTCCTAGATTCACGGCTCACCTTGGAAGACCATATAGGAGCTGTGACTAGGGGGGCCTTCGCACAGGTTCGCCTGGTGCGTCAGTTGCGGCCCTATCTTAGCCGGGATGATCTATGCACGGTCACTCATGCGCTCGTGTCCTCTCGTCTGGACTACTGCAACGCTCTCTACATGGGGCTGCCCTTGAGGACCACCCGGAAGCTCCAACTGGTACAGAATGCAGCCGCGAGAGTGGTGTTGGGAGTCTCCCGATACTCCCACGTTACACCTCTGCTCCGTGAGCTGCATTGGTTGCCAGTTGTCTTCCGGGTGAGATTCAAGGTACTGGTAACGGTGTTTAAAGCACTCCATGGCATGGGGCCGGAGTACCTCAGGGAACATCTGCTGCCGGCATCAAGCTCCCTGCGCCCTGTGCGTTCCCACAGAGAGGGCCTCCTCAGGGTGCCACCGATCAGAGAATGTCGTTTGGTGGCCCCCAGGGGGAGATCCTTCTCTGTGGGCGCTCCGGAGCTGTGGAATCAGCTACCGGTAGAGCTCCGGATGGCGCCCGATCTTCGCTCCTTTCGTCGCGATCTTAAGACATTTCTGTTTGTACAAGCTGGCCTAGCCTGATGGGGATTGTTGGGGTTGTTTTATCTTTGGTCTTTTAATTTTTCTTGGGGTTTTTAGCACTGTATTTCCATTGTTTTTAACTAGGGCAATTGTTTAATCTTTTTTTAATGTTTGTATTTGCTATTTTATTCTGCCCTGTGAACCGCCCTGAGTCCTCAGGGAGAAGGGCGGTATATAAATGTTATTAAATTAAATTAAATTAAAATATTCATATATATCAACACCCCTCTCATATAGGCCTTGCTAGCATCCCAAACCGTGTCCATAGAAGTATCCTTATTCATATTAATTTCAAAAAAATCCTTCATCCGCTGTTTACATTCTTCCACGTTTCTCTGATTTCTAAACAAGTTCTCATTTACGCGCCACGAGCGCCTATCTCTATTGTCCTTATTGATCTCTAACCAAACTGGACTATGGTCAGAAATAGCTCTTGCACATATCTTTACCTTCTTAGTCCTAGAAAAAAAGTCATTGGTCAACAAAATAAAATCAATCCTAGAAAAAGATTGATGTCTATCAGAAAAAAAAGTATAATCCTTTTCATGCAGGTGAGTGTCACGCCAAATATCTCGCAGTTCCAAATCATCCTTCATTTCAAAAAAAGATTTAGGCAATCTGGCATGACTCGGAGAGCGCTTAAAAAGACCAGCCTTGTCCATCTGTACATCCAAAACACCATTCCAGTCCCCCATAAAAATAAATGATTTGTAATCCAATTGGGTAAGCTTTGTATGAAGTAAGCTAAAAAAATCAGCTTGCTGTTGATTAGGAGCATACAGTCCAACTAAAAGTGTTTTTTTGCCTTCTAGCAGCAAATCTATCATAAGATATCTACCATGTTTATCTGCTTCAATTAGTTCCGCTGATAAAGTAGTTTTAACATAAACAACCACTCCATTTTTCTTATTCATCGCAGAGGCAACAAATTGCGTGCCCAATCTTGAATTGGATAAATACTTTTGGTCCATAACCCTAATATGCGTTTCTTGCAAACATATAACATCAATCTTGAATTGTTTTAAATATTGAAAAACTTTCTTTCTCTTCTGTGGTGAATTTAGTCCATTAACGTTCCAGGTTAGAAATTTAGTCACCATGCGTGGCTTCCCGAAGCTGTTGGAGCAGATCTTTAATAGCCCCTCTGTCTTCTTTGGGCCGTGCTCCTCCCACTGCTTCGCTGTAAGTACGCTTTGAGAATTCCATAAACTTCTGTTGGTCTTGCTCTTTTGTTTGTTTTGCTCGTTTTAAAGCGGCCCGTGTCACCCTCTGCTCTCCAGCAACAGCCGACGAGGTTGTACTTTGATCCCCTCCAGCACCATTCTCATCTTTCTGTCCACCTTCCGCCTCTTGAGATTTCCCTTCTCCAAATCCCTTTGCAGCTTCCAAAAGTGATAGTGGGGTCGCTTTTAAAACATTATTGTAGAAATCACGCGCCTGTGTCACAGTAACCAAACGGTATCTTTTGCCTTCATGCATCACCACCAATCCGACAGGAATCTCCCATCTAAACTTTATGTCACGTTGCTTAAGTTCTTGCACAAGAAATGCAAAATCCTTCCTTCTCCTTAGAATCTTTGGAGGAATTTCTTTTAAAACCAAAACTTCTTGGTCAGCAATCACAACTTTAGTATCATAAGCGGCTTGAATAACTTCATCTCTGGTTTCTCTCTTTATAAAATAGACCACCACATCTCTAGGTAGCTTTCTCTGTCTAGCAATCCATGAGTTTACACGAAAAACTTTATCCATGCATCCCTTTATTTCAGATACTGGCTGATCCAATACTGCTTCCAACGCCTCAGAAATCAACTGCTTTAGGTCTTCTTTAGGATTCTCTTTTAAGCCTCTAATTCTGATAGCATGCTGCATCTGATGATACTGGACAAGACTCAATTCTCCGTCCATTCTATCCCTTAAATCTTCATTCTCCAGTACCTTTACTTCTAATATAGCATTCTTTTGACTCAAATCCTCCACTTTTTCATCCAAGCTTTGCACACATTCAGCCACGCTTTGCACTGTAGACAAAATGTCTACCCTCATCGCACTAAACTTCTCTTCCATCCTCTCCTCCATTACTTTAAACTTCTCTTCTATCCTCTCCTCCAATTTCTCCAATTTCTCCTCCACCTTTGCCAACCTGTCACCCAGCATTTCTGATATTACCTGGGATTGTTTTTCCAAGGCATCTACTAGCTCTTTCGATGTCAATGCAGCAGGAGGAAGGAAGGCTTGCAACGATGTCTGTTGCACCGGGGAAGTTCCAGCACTCCGAAGAGTTTTTGAGGGAGGTTTAGCCGCCATCTTTTCACTTTCACTTGTTGCGCACTTTCACTTTAGTTTATAAAGTCCATTAAGCTAGAGAATAAGAATAAAAGTCCTCTTCACCTTGGCCTCCTGTACCGCTCTGCCTGCTCCTTTTTATTCCCAGGTCTTTCCTTCTGGCAGGGGTGGTCGCAAATGCCTGGCTCTGCTCCAAAAATCCCGGAGCAGAGACGCTGAACAGCTGGGAGCAACCCAGGCTACGGGGGAGTTCAATCCTTCAGCCGCCCAAGCTTTAAGCTCAGGCGGCCCCGGAGAACTCAACCCCTACCTGGGGCCTCACCCCCTCCTCCTCTCCCGAGGAGGGGGCTTCAAATCCACCCGAACAGCTGATCGGCGCTGTTTCGGGTGAAAACAACTCAGCTGAGCAGCGGGCAGCCCGAAACGGCTGTCTCCGGCGCCGCGCCGCCACCGGAAGTCACCGGGAAACAGATTTTCAAGAAAGTCCCACAGGAAGATGGTTAGGGAATAAGAAAGGTAAAAGCTCACCCAGGTCCTCCAGATTGCTTCTTAGTGCTAGGCAGTGCTTTGGCTTTTGGCAGAGAGCGGCTTAATGATCAGCCATCTTTTCTTCTTCGGGCCAAAGGAGATGATTCTGGATTCCAGTGGAGGGCTGCCGCCCTTCCGCGATTGCAGGAATGTCCTTCTCTTGGTAATCACCCCTCCAGGGCAATTTTTGATCCTTTTCAAGGTCCTCCAAAAAAGAAAGAAACGGACAGCAGGAAGCAGGCTGTTCCTGCACGTCCAGAAGCGCCGCGCGCGCAAACCGGAAGCCATATTTGACCTTTTTCACTATCTGTACCTCTATTGATTGTGACATTCATTCTTTTTTTTTGCTTATCTGTAAGATTCTTTACTATTACCTTGGTTTTTTCTTTATTTATTTTTAATCCCGCTATTTCTCCATACTGTTCTATCTTTCCCCACAATTTAGGAATCATCTCCAGAGGTTCTTCCAAAATAAATACTAAATTGTCAGCAAATGCTTGTAATTTATATATTTCACCCTTTATCCCCAACCCTTTAATTTCTGTATGTTGTCTAATATTTCTATTTAAAACTTCCAAGGTGAAGATGAATAACAGGGGAGATAGTGGGCATCCTTGCCTTGTGCCTTTTCTTATCTCAAAGCTCTCAGTACAATCTGCATTCACAATCACTTTGGCTGTCTGTTTATTATATATTGTTTTTATCATATTTATAAAATTCTGTCCAAAGTCCATTATTTGTAGTTGGTGAATCATAAATTGTCAGGAGACATTATCAAATGCCTTTTGGGCATCTAAGAATATTAGTGCCAATTGTTTCCCTGTGTGTAGCTCATAATATTCTAATACGTCTATTATCACTCTTAGATTGTTTTTAATTTGTCTCTTTGGTAAAAAGCCATTTTGATCTGGATGTATAAATTCAACTAAGTATTTTTTCAGTCTCTCCACCATTATTGAAGTAAAAATTTTATAATCCACATTGAGCAGTGAAATTGGTCTATAGTTCTTAATCTGAGTCAAATTGGAGTCTTCTTTTGGTATTAGAGTAATATTTGCTTCCATCCATGTAGATGGAAGTCTAGCTTCTAATAAAAGTCCATTGCAAACATTTTTCAGCAGTTCACTTAGTATCTCTTGGAGGTTCTTATATAACTCTGCCGGAAGCCCATCTGGACCTGGTGTTTTCCCATTTTTTTGTCTTCTTATGGCCTCTGATATTTCCATCATTGTAACCCTTTCATCTAACATAGTTTTAAATGTCTCTGAAATCTTTGGAAGATTATTTTCTTCCAGATATTTTACAGTTCTCTTTCTTGAAGTTTCCTCCTTATCATACAATTCCTTATAGTATTCTTTAATTGTCTTTTTTATTTCTTCATTTTTATGTTGTAAATGACCTTTCCCATCTAGTAAGTTATGTGTCGTTTTCTTCTCTTTCTGTTTTTTTTAAAGTTTTAAGTTTATAAGCTAACCATCTTCCCGGTTTATTGGCATTTTTGAAAAAGTTCTGTTTCGCTCTCTTTATCTGTTCTGCCACTTTTTCTGAGTCCAACAGATTTAGTTTATGTTTTATTATGTCCATTTTTCTTTTCAAAGTCTTTTTTGTGGATTTTTTTGCAGTTCTGATTCTAACTTTCCAAATTTTCCTTTTAATAATACATATTACTGTTTTCTCTGTTTATTTTTCCTTCCCATATATGTTATAGCTATGCCTCTAAAGTACGCTTTAGCTGTATCCCATACATTTTGTACTGTTGTATCTTCTTTTTTATTTTCTTTGAAGAAAAAATCCATTTCTTTTTTCGCTAACTCTATGAATTCTTTTTCTTTTAATATGGTTTGATTTAAGGTCCATCTTGGTCTTTTTTGTATTTCTTTCCAGGTCACTTTCAGAGGGTTATGATCTGCCTATGTGACTATTTCTATCTCAATATCCTGTATGTTCATTCTCACGTCAGCAGTCATCCAAATCATATCAATCCTTGACCAAGATTTTTGGCTATTTGAATAAAAGGTGTATTGCAGTTTTTTGTGGATTAATCTCCCTCCAGACGTCTTGGATTCCAATTTTCTCTGTCATATCAAAAAATGTCTTAAGTAACCTTCTTCTTCCAGTTTTTCCTGTTTTATAACTTTTATAGTCAATTTTTCCATCTATTACTTAAGGAGGCATTAGCCCACTGCTCCACCAAGGCTTTCGTTATTTTAGCTATTTCCTATGTTACAAATATATAATCTATTCTTGTAAAATGTTTACGTCTACTAGAAAAATATGTATAACTCTTTTGATTGCCATGTAATTCTCTCCAAACATCTTTTAATCTATTTCTATTAATAATTTTTCTTAAAACTGTATTATTATACTTGATTTCCACTTTTGATAAATTAGATTTATCAATTCCTATATCCATAACCATATTATAATCACCTGCCATTATCACATAACCTTTTTTATTTCTTCTATTTCTTTATATACTCTATTATAAAACTCTCTTTGATTTGTATTAGGTGCATACAAATTTGCTAAAGTGACCTCTTGTCCATAGATCAAGTCTTTAATTAAAAGAAATCTTCCCATATCATCCCTTTTTATGGCTTTTATCTTAAATTCACATCTTTTAGCTACCATGATTGCTACCCCTCTTGCTTTTGATGTACCAAATGCCTTTTCATATACATTAGCCCAATATAACGTAAGTTCATTCACCCCTTCTTTCTTTTGATGTGTTTCTTGTAAAACTACAGTATCTATTTTCTCTTTGTTAATTGATTTTTTGATTCTTGCTCATTTATATTTCCCCCCCAAGCCATGTACATTCCATGTAGCTACCTTCAATGATTTCCCCATCTATTCCTTATATTACACAATCCCTTTGGTCTCCATATGTGCTCTAACATAAATCTTACAAAGCTAAAACTACAAAGTAAGCATATTGACCCAAAACATTTACCCACCCATATACATATATATTGTCCCCCTTCCCTTCTTCAAGAGATCTTCCTCCTCTCCGCCACTTTGGGCCTCTGGGGGGGAGAGTAGCCAACCCTGCACGGACTTTGGTCACCCACCCTTGACCATCTTTACCCTTAATTTCTACACCCAAACGTATATTGTAAAATTACAAATACTTTTGTACTATCTCTACAACGAACTTGTAACTCCTGTTGCTTCATCCAGCTTCCCTTTCTCCTGTAGATCTTATTTATTGATGATTCTGTGCTCCCTTAATTTCTCCATCGCCTCCTCCTTTGTTTCAACTCTGTAAAACCTTCTACCGTAAGAAAATCTGAAAAAAACTGGATATCCCCAGCTGTAGTTAATGTTATTTTTCTTCAATATTTGACAAACTTGATGCAGCTCTTTCCTCCATTGTAAAGTCTCATTGCATAAATCTGGAAAAACTTGTATCTGATGCCCCCAAACATTATAGATGACATGTTTCGCAATTTGCGCATCAATTGCTCTTTTTTTGCGTATGACCAGAGTCGCACCACAATATCTCTCAGCAATTTTCTCTCCAATCTTTTTGGGCTGACTCTATGTATTGCATCAATATCATATCTTGTAAAGGGGACATCTGGGAGGATCGAGGTAGCCCAATCCAGTACTGCTTGAATCAATTTTTCTTCATTTTCTTCACTTTTCTCCGGATATCCACGTATACGTAAATTTGATCGGCGCTGATGATCACATATCTCAAATCCTTTGTCACCTGATGCATCACAGTTGTCTGACTTTTTAACACCTTATCATGTTTTCCCATCTGGGTCTTCACTTCTGTAATATTTCGTGTCATATCCTAACTTTTTTTTCACCAGATCTGTTATTCTTACCTCCATCTTGTCCATTTTATCTTTTATTTGCTTCAAATCCTCCTCTATATTTGTCTTCATTTCTTTTATATTTATCTTCATTTCTCTTATCTCTTGTAAGAGAATATCAAGTTTATCTGGTTGAGTCAGTGACTTCTCAGGCGATTTTTTCCCTCACATCCATTTCTAAGGCTTTTTCCACTCGAATCAGACGTAAATCTGAAGGTCTAAGCCTGCTTTGGATCTTTGTGAAATACTTTCTGCAGTTTGGCTGCGTTTTGACATTCAACCACCAAAAAGAGCTCTTCACCTTCTAAGAATTTTTACACAGTCTATAGTCCATACACGTCACTTCCTCCCTTTGTCTTGTCCTTATCAACTTATCTCCGTGAAAGCGACATGATGGAAATAAAAAAAATCCAAAGGCAGCAACTATCTTTATGACACACGCCTTATCAAGGCTCTGTCTTAAAGGTGTTTAATATTTTCACTTTCTTGAGACTTTCGGGTGGCAAGGCTCCGTCAATGGCGGCCGTTTCAGCCGTCAGCCCCGTTGTTTTCTGTTGGAACCGCTAAAACAGCGACGATCAGCTGTTTTGCGGTTCAGAAACCCTCTCCTTGGGAGAAGAGGGGAGGGTGAGCGTTCAGGTAGGGGTAGAGCTCCCCTAGACCCCCAGAGTTTAAATTCTGGGGGTTGAAGGGGGTGAGAGCCCCCCCGAAGCCTGAATTAGCTCCGGACTCGGGGACTCCTCTGTTCCAAGGCTTTGGAACAGAGCAGGACGCTGCAACCATACCTGCAATCAACATTGTATTTTGGATTACTTGGATGCAGGCAGAGCTGTGCAGAAGAATTTTGAAACAGCAAGTATATGATCTTTAACTCCGGTTTATACTAAAAGAAAGGAAGAAAGATGGCGCAGGAGGGAATTGTTAGTGAAAAATAAAAGGACAAAAGGACAAGGAATATATTATAAAATATAAAGACAGAAGGAAGAAATTGGTTTTTTAAAATCACTCTGCGCAAAATATTTGGAATTGGTTTAAAAGTGAACTTAAGGACTTGCACATTTAATAGGGGAGAAACAAAGTTGCAAGTTGAGTGGAAAAGTGAAAGTGCGCAACGAAGATTAATTGGGTGTTAAAATGGCCTCTAAATCAGCTAAAGCTTCTGCTCCTAGAAGTACTGGTGCATCACCAGTTCAACATTCTTCATTACAGGCACTGATGCCACCCCCTGCGGTACCTGCACCTGCATTAACATTAAAAGATTTACAAGATGCTTTAAAAAATCAATCTCAGCAAATATCTGAACTTATTAATGAGAAGAATAAAGAAATATGAGAGGACATTTTAGTGGCTTTTCAGGGGCTGGCAGTTTGCATTGAGTGTTTGGATGAACATGTGGAAGAGGTGTATCAAAATAATTTGAGATTGGATGCTAAAATGTCAGAAGCTGAGAATAAAATAGAGAAGACTGAGGATGAGGTGGTTATGATACAATATAGAGATATGGAGTTTGCTTTGAGGATAAGAGGATTGAAAGAGGATCCAAAGGAAAACTTGAAAGTGTTACTGGCAGAAGCCCTGGAACCGATTTTGGGCTGTCAAGCGGAAGAAATTATAAGGGATATAGATAAAATATTTCATGTTAACTCTTGGATTGCCAGACAAAGAAAACTACCTAGAGATGTGGTTGTTTATTTTACAAAGAGATCGATCAGAAATGTGATTATTCAAGCTTTTTATCACAATAGATTTAAAGTTGCTAATCAAGATGTTTTAATTTTGTAAAAGGCGAAAGATTTATACGATCTGAAGACAAACCAGAGTTATTACATTAAGTCAACCGACTTACTCAGTTGTAGATTTGATGGAGATAATATTGTTATATGGAAAAGTTTCTGGATCTAAGATAAATACGCAAAAAACTAAAATATTGTCTAAAAATATGACTACAGAACAAAAGGTTGTTTTAGAAGAACTAACTGGATTTGAAATAATTAAAAAGACTAAATATTTGGGGGTATATCTTTCAGCGTCAAATGTGAAATTATATAAAAATAATTATGAATTGTTATGGTTAAAAATACAAAACGAGTTAGATAGTTGGAAAAAATTACAATTATCTTTATTGGGAAGAATTGCAGCAGTGAAAATGAATGTTTTGCCAAAGTTTTTATTTTTGTTTCAAATGATACCTATACTTAAAAAGGATTCAAACTTGGAGGAATGGCAAAAAGGTATTAATAAATTTGTTTGGGCAGGGAAAAGAACAAGAGTAAAATTTAAGGTAATGCAAGATGTACGTGAAAGAGGTGGTCTTAAAATGCCCAATTTTAAATTATATTATGAGGCTGCTGCTTTGTCATCAATTAGTGATTGGTTTAATTCAACACAAGGGAGATTATTGAATATTGAGGGTTGTGATTTGTTATTTGGTTGGCATGCATATTTATTGTATGACAAGAAGGTGGATAATGTTTTTAAGACACATATATTAAGGTATGCTCTGTTGCGAGTTTGGGAAAAATATCGACATAAGTTAAATTATAAAATACCAATTTGGGCAATACCTAAACATGCAATAGAAAATATAAATGTGGGATTTAAACATGATGTGACTACATATAAAGAAATTCTTAGGATGGAAAGGAATGTGTGGCAATTGAAGTCATATAATATTTTAAAAGAAGAGAAAATAGTACAAATTTGGTTCCAGTATGGGCAGTTACAAGCTAGATGGAAGGAAGATCAGAAAGTTGTTATTTCGATAACTGATGAAAATTTGGTAAAACAAATTAGAGATCAAGGTCAAGCACATATAAGAAGGATATATAATGCATTGATAGAAATAGACTCAGAAACGGAACTTGTTAAAGATTGTATGATAAAATGGGCCCAGAATTTTCAGGAAGTCATAACAATGGATACTTGGGAAAAGATATGGGTTAGAAATGTAAAATTTACACAGGCTCAAAATTTAAGAGAGAATTTTTATAAAATGTTTTATAGATGGCATTTAGATCCTAAAAAGTTAGCAAGTATGTATCCGAACTGTCAGCCTAAATGTTGGAGGTGTGGTTGTGATGATGCAACGTATTATCATATATGGTGGACTTGTAAAAAAGTCAAAGCTTTTTGGATTAAAATTTAGTGGAACATGCAGAAGATATTTAAGAAAAGGATAAGGTTTTCTCCACAGTTATTTCTGTTAGGTATTATTACAGATTGTACTGTTATAGATACTAAATTGATGTTGAATTTAATTACGGCAGTAAGACTTTTAGTAGTGCAATATTGGAAGAAGGAGGAATTGCCTACTATAGAAGAGTGGACTTTGAAAGTTTCAAACCTGGCGGAAATGGCAAAGATTTCAGCATATATATTTTTTTATTGAAAAGTTTTACAATAGATTTTTAAATACAAAAAACTCCCTCCTCCCCCTCCCCTCTCCCCAACCCTACCCTACCCTCCCCCCTCCCCAACTTCCCAGAGCTGAATACAGGGTATAGTAATACAAACATAAGCTAAAATATGCTAACAACAAAAATAAGACATTAAATTCTATCACACTTTAACTCTCCATAGTCATAATTATATTACTAACAAATAACAAATAACTAATAATACATCATATAAAACAAACTACTTATTCAAATGCTAAATGAAACTTTTTAGTCCCATATTTATTCTGAATATATTCAATCCATCTTCTCCATTCCACAATATATCTCTGTTGCGATTGTTCTTTCAAATATGCTGAAATCTTTGGCATTTCCGCCAAGTTAGAAACTTTCAAAGTCCACTCTTCTATAGTCGGCAGTTCCTCCTTCTTCCAATATTGCGCTACTAAAGGTCTTGCTGCCGTAATTAGATTCAACATCAACTTAGTGTCTATAACAGTAGTATCTGTAATAATACCCAATAAAAACAATTGCAGAGAAAACTTTATCCTTTTCTTAAATATCTTTTGCATATTCCACCAAATTTTAATCCAAAAAGCTTTAACCTTTTTACAAGTCCACCATATATGAAAATACGTTGCATCCTCACCACCACACCTCCAACATTTGGGCTGGCAATTCGGATACATACTTGCTAATTTTTTAGGGTCTAAGTGCCACCTATAAAACATTTTATAAAAATTCTCTCTTAAATTTTGAGCCTGTGTAAATTTTACATTTCTAACACATATCTTTTCCCAAGTATCCATTGTTATGACTTCCTGAAAATTCTGGGCCCATTTTATCATACAATCTTTAACAAGTTCCATTTCTGAGTCTATTTCTATCAATGCATTATATATCCTTCTTATATGTGCTTGACCTTGATCTCTAATTTGTTTTACCAAATTTTCATCAGTTATCGAAATAACAACTTTCTGATCTTCCTTCCATCTAGCTTGTAACTGCCCATACTGGAACCAAATTTGTACTATTTTCTCTTCTTTTAAAATATTATATGACTTCAATTGCCACACATTCCTTTCCATCCTAAGAATTTCTTTATATGTAGTCACATCATGTTTAAATCCCACATTTATATTTTCTATTGCATGTTTAGGTATTGCCCAAATTGGTATTTTATAATTTAACTTATGTTGATATTTTTTACAAACTCGCAAAAGAGCATACCTTAATATATGTGTCTTAAAAACATTATCCACCTTCTTATCATACAATAAATATGCATGCCAACCAAATAACAAATCACAACCCTCAAGATTTAATAGTCTCCCTTGTGTTAAATTAAACCAGTTGCTTATCGATGACAAAGCAGCAGCCTCATAATATAATTTAAAATTAGGCATTTTAAGACCACCTCTTTCACGCGTATCTTGCATTATCTTAAATTTAACTCGTGGCTTTTCCCTGCCCAGACAAATTTATTAATACCTTTTTGCCATTCCTCCAAATTTGAATCCTTTTTAAGTATAGGTATCATTTGAAATAAAAATAAAAATTTTGGCAAAACATTCATTTTCACTGCTGCAATTCTTCCCAATAATGATAATTGTAATTTTTTCCAACTATCTAGTTCTTTTTGTATTTTTCCCCATAACATTTCATAATTATTCTTATATAACTTCACATTTGAAACTGACAGATAAACCCCCAAGTATTTAATCTTTTTAACTATTTCAAATCCCGTTAGCTCTTCCAGAGCAACCTTTTGTTCTATAGTCATATTCTTGGACAGTATTTTAGTTTTTTGTGTATTTATCTTAAATCCAGAAACTTTCCCATATAACATTATTATCTCCATCAATTCCACAACTGAATAAGCCGGTTGAGTTACTGTAATAACCAGGTTGTCCGCAAACGCTCTCAATCTGTAATCCTGATCTCTTATTTGAATTCCCCTAATTTTATTTGAATCTCGTATTTTAATCAGTAATATTTCCAATGTTAAAACGAACAATAAGGGTGACAACGGACACCCCTGTCTTGTACCCTTTTCAATATTACATATTTCTGTCAAACTATTATTATACGAGCTGTTTGCTTCTGATATATTGCCCTAATAGGTTGTAAAATTTTTTCCCCAAATTCCATTTTCTCCAATACTTTCACCAAAAATTGCCAGTCCAATTGATCAAAGGCTTTTTCAGCATCCAAAAAGATCAGCGCTGCGGAGACCTGATTATTTCTTTCCAAGAATTCCAATAAATCTACAATATGTCTCACATTATTCTTCATTTGTCTACCACTTATAAATCCAGTTTGATTACTATGAATCACTTGCTGCATTACCTTCATTAATCTATTGGCTAAAATTTTTGCAAATATCTTATAATCAGTATTTAAAAGTGATATTGGTCTGTAGTTTTTGGCTTGGGTAGCATCCTGATCTTCCTTCGGGATCAATGAAATAAAGGCTGTTTTCCACGATGGAGGCACTCCTCCTCCCAATTGAATTGTCTTGAACAATTCTCTCAAAGGTTCCACCATTTCTGACTGTAATTTTTTATAATAAACGGCAGTCAAACCGTCAGTTCCCGGTGCTTTACCCACTTTTAATTGTTTAATTCCTAAAAAAAATTCTTCATCAGTTATCAATTGGTTCATCCCTTCCTTTTGTCCTTGTGTAAGAACAGGGATATTAGCTTCTAGCAAATATCCATCTATATCTACATCTCTAATCTTATCTCTAGCATAAAACTTAGAATAAAAATCAACAAAAGTCTTTTTAATAAGATTCTGCTGGTAAACTACTTTACCCTTATATTCTATTCTATCTATATTACGAGCTCTTTGCTTCTTCCTTAACAAATAAGCTAACCATCTACCCGGTTTATTAGCATTGCAAAAAGTGTTATGTCTAGCATACCGTAAGTTAGTTGCCACTTGATCTGCCATTAACGTATCAAACTGACCCCTTAATAAAGTAATTACCTCTTTGATCTTCCCATCAGATGGATTCAGTATCAAAGCCTTTTCTTTTTCCTTAATTTCTTCCTCTAATTCTTTCCTCTTAAATTCCAGTTTACGTCTATGTTTATTGTTCAAATATATTAATACACCTCTCATATAAGCTTTACTTGCATCCCAAACCATCTCAATAGAAGTACCTTTATGCATTTTTAATTTTTAAAAAATTATTTCATCTGTTTTTACACTCTTCCACATTTTCCTGGTATCTAAACAAATTTTCGTTTAAACGCCAAGACCGTCTATCTCCATTATCTTTTTCTATCTCTAACCATAGTGGACTATGATCAGATATAGTTCTTGGACAAATCTTGATCTTCTTAATCCTAGGAAAAAAAATCATTAGTAATTAATACAAAATCAATCCTGGAGAAAGATTGATGCCTGTCGGAGAAAAAAGTAAAGTCTTTTTCTTGCAAGTTCCTTTCTCTCCAAACATCTCTCAATTCCAAGTCATCCTTCATCTCAAAAAAAAGATTTAGGCAGTTTAGCATGACTTGGGGTGCTTTTAAAAAGACCTCCCTTGTCCATTCGTACGTCCAAAACGCCATTCCAATCTCCCATAAAAATACAAGATTTATAATCCCACTGAATAATCTTGCTGTGTAGTAAATTGTAAAAATCTCCTTGCTGTTGATTAGGAGCGTATAGTCCAACCAAAAGCGTTTTCTTGCCTTCTATTAATAATTCAATTATAACATATCTTCCTTGTTTATCTGCTTCAATTAAAGTCGCTGTTAAGGTATTCTTAACATAAATAACAACTCCATTTTTCTTGTCAGGCGCAGAAGCAATAAACTGTGTGCCCAACCTAAAGTTTACCAAGTACTTTTGATCAGCTGCTCGAATATGTGTTTCCTGTAAGCAAATAATATCATTTTTAAATTGCTTTAAATATTGAAATACTTTCTCTTATGTGGTGAATTTAGACCATTAACATTCCAGGTTAGAAGCTTTGTCGCCATCTTTTGCGACCTGAAGCTTTTGGAGCGCCTCTTCCAAAATGACCTGCACTCTCTTTGGCCGCGCTCCTCCCACTGCTTCACTGTAAGTAAGTTTTTGAGGTGCCGTCATAACTCTCTGTTGTTCTTGCTCTTGTCTCATTCGTCTAGCTGCAGCGCGTGTCATTCTTTGGTCTCTAACCTCCTCCGTTGGTACTGAAATCTGATCCACTCCTGTAACTTTCTGGAATTCTCCATCTTTCAGCTGCGTAACTCCTTCAGCACCTTGTGTACTCTCACTTTGTGGTTGATGCTCTCCTTCACCATTCTTCCTTTTAGATTCCAGAAGTGGTATAGGGACTGCCTTTAAAATGTTAGCATAGAAATCACATGCCTGTAACACTGTGAGAAGACAATATCTCGTGCCTGCATACATCACCACCATACCTACTGGAATCTCCCATCTGAACTGGATATCCCGTCTTCTTAATTCTTCTGCCAGAAAAGAAAACTCTTTCCTTCTCCTTAAAATTCTTGCAGGGATCTCTTTTAAAATTAAAACTTCTTGCTCTGCAATTGCAAATTTGCTATTATAAAATGCTTGAATAACCTCATTTCTAATTGCTCTCTTTGTAAAATAAACCACCACATCTCTAGGTAGTTTCCTTTGTCTTGCAATCCAGGAATTAACACGAAATATTTTATCTATATCCACCATGATATCTTCTGCTGAGCGCCCCAAAACCTCTTCAAGGGCTTCTGAAACTACTTTTTTCAAATTTTCCTTAGGATCCTCTTTCAAGCCTCTGATTCTCACAGCAAACTCCATCTCGCGTTACTGCACCAATGTTAAATCATCATCAATCTTATCTATCACAGTTTCAGCATCCATCATTTTGGCATCTAATCTCATATTATTTTGGCTAAGTTCTTCCACTCTCTCATCCAAACGTTCAATACAAACAGCCATGCCTTGAAATGCAAGTAAGATGTCTGCCCTTAATTCTGTGTTCTTCTCCTCCATAAGTTCAGCTAATTGTTGGGATTGCTTTTTCAAAGCCTCTTGCAAAACATCCTGCAAATCTTTTATTGTCAAAGCTGGTGCGGGTGCAGGTGCCGGGGGGGGGGCATTAAAGCCTGTAACAAAGATTGCTGAACTGGCGAAGCCCCCGCGCTTCTAGGAACTTTAGATGATTTGGCAGCCATTTTTGCCCACTCAATTCTGTTGCACACTTTCACTTTTAAAAGTCTCCACAAAATCTACTGACTTAAAGATCATATACTTGCTCTGACAACATTCTCCTGTACAGCTCTGCCTGCATCCAAGTAATCCAAAGTTCACTCTCGCTGGCAGGGATGGTTGCTGCATCCTGCTCTGCTCCAAAGCCCTGGAGCAGAGGTGTCCCGAAGTCCGGAGCAAACTCAGGCTTCGGGGGGGCTCAATCCTTCAACCACCAGAGTTTCAACTCTGGCGGTCTGAGAGAGCTTTACCCCTGCCTGGGCGCTCACCTCCTCCTCTTCTCGCGAGGAGCGGGATTCCGAGCCGCCAAAACAGCTGATCATCACTGGTTTTGGCGGTTCTACGGAAACAACGGGGCTGACAGCCGAAATGGCTGTCGGCAACAGAGCCTTGCCACCCGGAAGCCCCGGTTAGCTTCTTCTTAAGGTCTGCGTATGAGACTGCTTCGATGGGTGTCGGCGCGAAAAATTTTTTTGATTTTTATTTTAATCCCATTTTATATCCCGCCCTTCTCCGAAGACTCAGGGCGGCTTACAATCTAAGCACAAATCAAATTTATTATTTATTTATTTATTAAATTTTTATACCGCCCTTCTCCCGAAGGACTCAGGGCGGTGTACAGGGCAATAAATATTAAAAAACAAAGTACAAAATTTAAAAAACAATTAAATAATTTATGCCCGATATATACAATAGTTAAAACCATATTAAAAACCCAACCCCAAACCCATCAGACCAGGCCGGATTGCTCAAATAAATAGGTTTTTAGATCCCACCGGAAGGAGCGAAGGTCGGGGGCCATCCGGAGCTCAACCGGCAAGCGGTTCCACAGGTCTGGTGCGCCCACAGAGAACGCCCTCCCCCTGGGGTCCACCAGTCGACATTCTCTGATTGGAGGCACCCTGAGGAGGCCCTCTAAGTGGGAGTGCACTGGACGGAGGGAAGTTGATGCCGGCGGCAGGTGCTGCCGTAGGTAATCCGGACCCATGCCATGTAGGGCTTTGTAGGTCATTACCAGCACCTTGAATCTCACCCGAAGGGCAACCGGCAGCCAATGCAGCTCACGGAGCAAAGGTGTAACATGGGAGTATCGGGAGACTCCCAACACAACACGCGCGGCTGCATTCTGCACCAGTTGGAGCCTCCGAGTGGTCTTCAAGGGCAGCCCCATGTAGAGAGCATTACAGTAGTCCAAACGAGAGGTCACGAGCGCATGAGTGACTGTACGCAAGGCATCCCGGTTCAGATAGGGCCGCAACTGGTGCACCAGGCGAACCTGGGCAAAGGCCCCCCTAGTCACAGCTCCTATATGATCTTCTAAAGAGAGCTGTGAGTCTAGGAGGACCCCCAAGTTGCGCTTACCATACTGAGTTATATTTTCCATCAAATCTATAACCGATTGTATCGGTTGAGATAAAGTCACAACCAAGTCATCAGCAAAAGCTCTCAATCTATAATCATTCTGTTTTATTTTAATTCCCTTTATCATAGAAGACTCTCGAATTTTAATTAATAAAATCTCCAACGTTAATACAAACAACAATGGTGATAGGGGGCATCCCTGTCTTGTACCTTTTTCAATTTTAAACATCTCTGTTAACCCCCCATTAATTATAATTTGTGCAGTTTGTTGTTGATATATAGCTTTAATAGAATGTAAAAATCCTTCTCCAAAATTCATTTCCTCAACAACTCTAAATAAAAATTGCCAATTCAATTGATCAAAAGCTTTTTCTGCATCCAAAAATATCAACGCTGCAGGGACTTGGTTGTTTTTATCCAGATATTCAAGCAAATTTACAATTTGTCTTACATTATATTTCATATACCTTCCAGATATAAATCACGATTGATCACTATGAATCATTTGCTTTAAAACCTGCATTAATCTATTAGCCAATACTTTAGCAAAAATCTTATAATCTATATTCAAAAGCGATATAGGTCTATAATTTTTAGGTTGAGTAAGGTCTTGATCTTCCTTTGGAATCAATGATACAAAGGCTGTCCTCCAAGATGGAGGAACTACTCCTCCAGTCTGAATTTCATTAAACAACATCTTTAAAGGTTCAATCATTTCAACCAACAACGTTTTATAATAAATTGCTGTTAAACCATCTGTCCCCGGGGCCTTGCCCACTTTCAACTGTTTAATAGCTAAAGAGATTTCCTCTGATGTCATTAAACAGTTCATCTCAAGTTGTTGTTCTTTTGAAAGCCTAGGAAAATGTGCTTCCTGTAAATATTTATCTATATCTAAAACTTGTATGTTTTCTCTAGAATATAATTTCGAGTAAAAATCTAAGAAACTCCTCTTAATCAATTTTTGTTGATAGACTTATTTTCCTTTATATTCTATTTTATCTATAGTACGTAATTTCTGTTTCTTCCTTAATTGATAAGCCAACCACCTACCAGGCTTATTAGCGTTACAAAAGGCATTATGCTTAGCATAACGCAAATTAGTTGCTACTTGGTCAGCCATTAACATACTAAATTGTTCTTTCAATAAATGTATCGAGGTCCTTAAATTATTATCCAATGGATTCAAAATAAAATCTTTCTCCTTAGATTTAATCTCTTCCTCAAGATCTTTACGTTTTTGCATTTGCCTACGCCTATAAGCATTATTCATATAAATCAAGACCCCTCTCATGTACGCTTTACTAGCATCCCAAACCATTCCCATCGATGTACCTTTATGCATATTTATAACAAAAAAATCTTTCAGATGTTCTCTACATTTCTGCAAAAACACCTCATTCGTGAATAAATTTTCATTCATTCTCCAGGATCTTCTATTATCATCTTCAGCAAAAAACTCCAACGAAACAGGGCTATGATCCGACAATGTCCTAGGAAAAATCTTAACGTTCTTAACCCTAGAGAGAAGATCAGTAGTAATTAAAATAAAATCAATCCTAGAGAAAGATTTATGTCTATCCGAAAAAAAGTAAAATATCTGTCCTTCATGTTCCTTTCCCACCATACATCTCTCAGCTCCAAATCCTCCTTCAAATCAAAAAAGGCTTTAGGCAGTTTCAAATAATTAGGAGGGTTTTTAGAAGATCCCTTCCTATCTTCAAATGAGTCCAAAACTCCATTCCAGTCCCCCATCAAAATAACTGATTTATAATCCAATTCGATTAGTCTTTGATGTAAAAATTTAAAAAACTTTTGCTGTTGTTGATTTGGAGCATATAATCCAATAAGAAGAACTTTCTTTCCTTGTAGCATCAGTTCGATACTAACATATCTCCCTTGTTTATCCGATTCAATTAATCTAGCCGAAAAATCTTTTCTTAGATAAATGACCACTCCAGCCTTCTTGTCGGGAGCACAGGCTGCAAAATGTGTTCCCAGCCGGGAATTAACCAAAAACGTTTGGTCCTTTAAAGCAATATGAATCTCTTGTAAGCAAAGAATGTCATTTTTATGTTGTTTCAAATAGTAAAATACTTTCTTTCTTTTCTGTGGTGAGTTTAAACCATTAACATTCCATGTCAGGAACTTCACCATCTCTGGTGACCAGGAGCCTTTGGAACATGACCTGAAGATCACCTGTTGCTCTCTTCGGGCGTGCTCCTCCCACGGGCTCCGAAACAGCCGCATGTTGCGTAGTCAAACCAGATACAAGCTTCTGTTTTTGCTCTTTTTCCTTATGCTTGTATGCAGCCCTAGTCATCCTCTGTTCTCTCGGGTCCTCTTTTAACACCAAAGTCTGCTCCATAGTCTCAGCCTGTTGCATCTCCTCAAGAGGCAGTGACATTGCCCCTTCACTCAACTGTTCTTCTGTTCTTTTAGCTCGAGGAGACGGTGGTGAACCTGCTTTAAGGACCTTAGTATAAAAATCTTTTGCTTTTGAAATTGTGTTCAATCTATACCTCGTACCTGCATAATTTACCACAATTCCAATGGGTATTTCCCATCTAAACTGAATTTGTCGCTTCTGAAGCTCATCAGACAAAAAGGCGAAGTCTTTCCTTTTTCTAAGAATTTTAGGAGGTATCTCCTTTAAAATAATAATATCTTGGCCTGCAATTTGAAATCTTTCCCGGTAGAAAGCTTGGATGATTGCATTTCTAGTTGATCTCCTGGAGAAGTAAATCACTACATCTCTAGGTAAATTTTTCTGTTTAGCAATCCAGGAATTAACCCTAAATGTTTTATCCATCTCTTTAACTAATTCTTCAGGTTCACATTTCAAGACAGGAGCCACTGCCCGCGCCACTTCCCATTCCAAATCTTCTTTAGGGTTCTCTCTCAAACCCCTTATACGCAATGCAAACTCCATGTTTCTATATTGAGAAAAAATAATTTCATCTTCTGTTCTGTCAATTTTAATCTCTGCCTTGTCCAGTTTCTGTTCAGCACTGATAATTTTATTTTCCAAATTCTCAACATATTCCATAACTGAATCCACACGAACATCCAGGCGTTCAATATGTGCAGCCAAGCCCTGAAGTGCAAGCACTATATCCTCCCTCATCTGCTTATTTTGATTAACAAATTCTTCTTTTGTTTCCTTTATTTCTTGCTGTAATACCTGTGTTGATTGCATCACAACTTGCTGAATATCTGCCAATGTAAATCCAGGTGGTGGTGGGGATGGTGGTTGTGTTGTAGGTTTCATTGTAGCTTGCCCTGCAGCTTGTGATAAAGGTGAAGAAATAGCACTTTTAGAAATTGGAGGACCTCCCCCACGCCTTGCAGCCATCTCTTAAGTTTCGATTTCCTCTTTCTTCTAGCAGAATCAAAGTTCAGGAAAAAAAAGGGAGGCAGGAGAAAGAATAAAAGTTTTCCTCCCAAATTCCTTATAAAAAAAAAGGGCAAACTCTCAAATACACAAAATCCGGTACTGGTTAGAATCAATTGCAAACTGTATCTCAAGCTATGTTACAAAATGTAACAACTTTCCAAAACTCTCAGTTCATACAAGAAAGCAACATTCCAGCGCCATTTTTGCTCCGTTTCAATCAGCTTAAAACTTGAAGAAGATAATGAATCTGAGTTAAAGTTAAAATCCAACTTGAAAATTCAAATCCTCCTGTTTCGCTCTGCCTGCTTCTCAGAGAAAAATACTCAGTCCCATCTAAGCAGCAGATGTAGTTGTCGCGTCTGGTTCCACTCCCTTATGGAAGTGAAAGCGTCCTGGGAGCGGAGAGAGCCTGGGCTCCGAGGGAACTCACCCTATCAACCCCCGAACTAGGTGAGGAATTGACAGGGGAGCTCTACCTCTACCCAGACAGGCTTGTCTCTCCCTCTTCTCCCAAGGGAGAGACTTCGGCGCCACGGAACAGCTGATATTCGCTGTCTCCTAGCGCTTAACACTTCCCAAGGTCGGGCGGCTTCTGAAACGCCGCCATTCAGCGCGGCAGCGCTACCGGAAGTCGTGGCCGAACCTTCTCAACCATGGGAAGGAATAGCTATGGACTTTATAGTAGACCTACTCGACAGTAGAGAAAATACTGTCATTTGGACTGTGATAGACCTATTTTCAAAACAGGCTCACTTTATCACCTGCAAAGGACTTCCATCGGCTCAACGCCTGACTAAGTTGTTCCTAAAACATATCTATCGACTACATGGCGCCCCTAAGCGAATAATTTTGGACAGAGGGGTGCAGTTCACAGCGAAATTTTGGAGAAACTTTCTTAAATTAATTGGATCATCTCAAGGCCTATCAACTGCTTTTCACCCAGCTACTAACAGAGCCGCAGAGTCCGTCAACAAAATAGTGGAACAATACCTTAGATGCTATGTCTCTTACCAACAAACAAACTGGACCAACCTCCTCTTTTTTGCAGAAGTGTTTTACAATAATTCAGTACATAGCAGCACCGGCTACACTCCTTTCCGTGTAGCCACAGGGAAAGAATTCAACCCCATACTGGAATACCCTCAGTTACCCTCCGCTTCCCAGACTCTTGATCATTGGGTGAGGGGTTGGGAAGAAGTTTGGAAAAATACAAAGGTGGCCTTAAAAAAGACTTTTGAGACCTACAAAAAGCAAGCTGACAAAAAGAGAGCTCCCCAAAGAACATTCCAAGTTGGGGAAAAGGTCTATTTGTCGACCAAATACCTACGCCTCAAACTACCCAATAAGAAATTGGGACCAAAATTCTTGGGGCCTTTCCCCATTGTGAAAATCATCAACCCAGTCACAGTAAAATTGAAACTACCCAGACCTTTGGGGAAAATTCACCCGGTGTTCCATTGTAGCTTGCGGAAACCTTTTCAAACCTCTACTTTAAGACCTCCCCCTAAAAAAGCACCTGGACCCCTCGTGGTAGCAGGTCAAACCCATTATGAAGTGAAACGTATTCTTTTTTTTTTTTTTTTATTAAAGAGTTTTACAAAAACAAGATTTTACAATATATCCCCAAATCCCCCCCACCCCAAACCCGCCCACTTCCCCCCCCACTTCCCAGAGCTAAATACAGGATTATAGTTATAATAATCATATTCTAAATAAAAATTATACATAATATACAATTAACCAAACTCATAATGTGCTTTAACTCCCCTTTAACATAAATACATACAAAGTACCAACACTAAGATCAATAACAATATCCCTCTAAAATCTACTCATAAGCTAAATGGAACTTTTTAGTCCCATATTTATTCTGAACATAATCTATCCATCTCCTCCAAACTGAAATATATCTTTCCCGTGAATGATCTTTCAAGTAAGCAGAAATCGTAGACATTTCTGCAAGATTCGAAACTTTAAACACCCATTCTTCTATAGTAGGCAAACTATCCTTCCAATATTGTCCCACCAGTAACCGTGCTGCTGTTATCATATTCAACATCAGATTGGTTTCTTTAACATCACAATTTACAACAATACCCAATAAAAACAATTGCGGAGAAAACTTTATCTTTCTCTTAAAAATCTTTTGAATGTTCACTATGAATCATTTGTTTCAAAACTTGCATTAATCTATTAGCCAATACTTTAGCAAAAATCTTATAATCTGTATTTAAAAGCGATATAGGTCTATAATTTTTAGGTTGAGTAAGGTCTTGATCCTCCTTTGGAATCAATGATACAAAAGCTGTCCTCCATGATGGAGGAACTGCACCTCCAGTCTGAATTTCATTAAATAAAATCTTTAAAGGTTCAATCATTTCAGGCAACAACTTTTTATAGTAAATTGCTGTTAATCCATCTGTTCCCGGAGCCTTGCCCAATTTCAACTGTTTAATAGCTAAAGAAATTTCTTCTGATGTAATTGGGCAATTCATCTCAAGTTGTTGTTCTTTTGAGAGTCTCGGAAAATGAGCTCCCTGTAAATACTTGTCTATATCTAAAGCTTGTATATTTTCTTTAGAATATAATTTTGAATAAAAATCTAAAAAACTCCTCTTAATCAAATTTTGTTGGTAGACTTCTTTTCCTTTATATTCTATTTTATCTATAGTATGTGATTTCTGTTTCTTCCTTAATTGATAAACCAACCATCTACCAGGCTTATTAGCGTTACAAAAAGTATTGTGTTTAGCATAGCGCAAATTAATTGCTACTTGATCAGCCAGTAGCATATTAAATTGTTCTTTCAATAAATGTATTGAGATCCTTAAATTATTATCCAATGGATTCAAAATAAGCTTTTTCTCCTTAGCTTTAATCTCTTCCTCAATATCTAAACGTTTTTGCATTTGCTTACGCCTGTAAGCATTATTCATATAAATCAAAACCCCTCTCAGGTTCCGGTGGCGACGCGACGCTGAAGACAGCCATCTCTGGACTGTCCGCTCCGCGGCTTCGTAGAACCACCGAAAACAGTGCCGATCAGCTGTTTCGGCGGTTCGGAAGCCCCCTCCTCGGGAGAAGAGGAGGGGGTGAGGCCCCATGTAGGGGTTGAGCTCTCCGGGGCCGGCTGAGCTTTTAGTTCGGGCGGCTGAATGATCGAGCCCCCCCGAAGCCTGGGTTTGCTCCGGGCTGCGCAGCGCTTCTGCTCCGTGCTTTTGGGAGCAGACCCAAGCGTTAGCAACCACCCCTGCCAGCAGAAAGGACTTTGGAGTGTGAAGATGCAGGCAGAGCGATACAGGAGATCAAGGTGAAAGTGGATTTTTGTTCTCTAGTTCAACGGATTTTATGGACTTTGAAAGTGAAAGTGCGTAGCAAGTGAAAGTGGGGGAAGATGGCGGCTAAAACTTCCAAAGTTCTCAGGAGTGCGGGGGCTTCCCCGGTGCAACAGTCCTCGCTGCAAGCCTTATTGCCTCCTGCACCTGCTCCGGCACTGACGGTTAAAGATCTACAGGATGCTTTGGAAAAGCATTCACAACAAATAGCAGATATTATAGATGAAAAGATGGAAAAGCTGGAGGAGAAGTTTACAGCAATGAGGGCAGACATCTTGCCTGCACTTCAAGGTATGGCTTTATGTATTGAATGCTTGGACGAAAAAATGGAAGATCTTAGCCAAAATAATTCCAGATTAGAAGCAAAAGTGTTAGAGACTGAAAATGTGATGGATAAAATGGACGGTGACTTGACTCTGGTCCAGTACCACCAGATGGAGTTTGCTATCAGAATCAGAGGCTTAAAAGAGAATCCTAAAGAAGATTTAAAGCAGATAGTCTCTGAGGCTTTGGAAGGAGTACTGGGACAGTCAGCAGCTGAAATTGAGGGAAATATAGACAAAATCTTTCGTGTGAATTCATGGATTGCAAGGCAAAGGAAGCTACCTAGAGATGTGGTGGTTTACTTCACAAAGAGAGCAATCAGGAATGAAGTTATCCAAGTTTCTTATGATACTAAGTTTGTGGTTGCTGAGCAAGAAGTTTTGGTTTTAAAAGAGATTCCTCCAAGAATTTTAAGGAGAAGGAAAGATTTTGCTTTTCTGGCACAGGAACTTAAGAAACGCGATATCAAGTTTAGATGGGAGATACCAGTGGGTATGGTGGTGATGCATGAAGGCACGAGACACCGTTTGGTCACAGTGATGCAGGCACGTGATTTTTACAGCAATGTTTTAAAAGCAACCCCTTTACCACTTTTGGAATCTACAAAGAAAAATGGCGAGGGAAAGCCTCAAGATGCTGAAGGAATAATGCAGGCAGATGAGAAAGCTACTGGAGTGGATCAAATTACAGCTTCATCGGAAGATGCCAGAGATCAGAGGATGACGCGTGCTGCCTTGAGACGAGCGAGACGAGAGCAAGAGCAGGATCAACAGAAAGTTATGGAACCTTCAAAGTGTACCCATAGCGAAGCTGTGGGAGGGGTGCGGCCTAAGGAAGTTAAGGGACTTATGGCAGACGTGCTCCAGAAGCTTCGGGTCGCTAAGGATGGCGACAAAGTTTTTAACCTGGAATGTCAATGGCTTAAACTCACCACAGAAGAGAAAGAAAGTTTTTCAATACTTAAAACAATTTAAGACTGATGTTATTTGCTTGCAAAAAACACATATTAGGGTTATGGACCAAAAGTACCTATTGAACTCTAGATTGGGTACACAATTTATTGCTTCTGCAATGAATAAGAAGAATGGAGTGGTTATTTATGTCAAGAATATTATGACAGCGGAGTTAATAGAAGCAGATAAACAAGGAAGATATGTTATAATAGATTTGTTGTTAGAAGGCAAAAAAACGCTTTTGGTTGGACTGTATGCTCCTAATCAACAACAAGCTGATTTTTATAGTTTATTACACAGCAAGATTACTCAGTTGGATTATAAATCTTTTATTTTTATGGGAGATTGGAACGGTGTCTTGGATGTACAACTGGACAAGTGTGGTTCTTCTAGGCATACTCCAAGCCACGCTAGATTGCCTAAATCTTTTTTCGAGATGAAGGATGATTTGGAGTTGCGAGACATTTGGAGAGAAAGACATTTACAAGAAAAGGATTATACTTTTTTTTCTGATAGACATCAATCTTTTTCCAGGATTGATTTTATATTAACGACTAATGATTTTTTTTCCAGGATCAAGAAGATAAAGATTTGTCCAAGAACTATGTCTGACCATAGTCCAGTCTGGTTAGAGATTGACAAGGATAATAGAGATAGGCGCTCTTGGCGTTTAAATGAGAACTTGTTTAGAAATCAGAGAAACGTGGAAGAATGTAAAAAACAGATGAAGGACTTTTTTGAAACTAACATGAATAAGGGTACTTCTATGGACATGGTTTGGGATGCTAGCAAAGCTTATATGAGAGGGGTGTTAATATATATGAACAACAAATATAGACGTAACTTGGAATTTAGGAGGAAAGAATTAGAGAATGAAATTAGGGAAAAAGAAAAGGCCCTAATTCTGAATCCATCGGATGTGAAGATCAAAGAGGTTATTAATTTGTTAAGAGGACAATTTGATAAGTTGATGGCTGATCAGGTGGCAACTAACTTACGGTTTGCTAGGCATAACACTTTTTGCAATGCCAATAAACCAGGCAGATGGTTAGCTTACATGTTAAGGAAGAAGCAAAGGGCTTCTAACATAGATAAAATAGAACATAAGGGTAAGGTTGTGTATCAACAGGATCTTATTAAGGAAGCTTTTGTGGACTTTTATTCCAAATTATATGCTAAAGATAAGATTAATGAAGCAGATATTGATGTATATTTGAGGAATGCCAACATCCCGGTTCTTACACAAGAACAAAAGGAAGAGATTAATCAATTGATAACAGAAGAAGAAATTCTTTTAGCAATTAAACAATTGAAGGTGGATAAAGCGCCAGGCACGGATGGACTGACTGCGGTGTATTACAAAAATCTACAATTGGAGATGATAAAGCCATTAAGGGAATTGTTTCAGACAATTCAAAGGGGAGGAAGGGTGCCTCCGTCTTGGAGAACTGCTTTTATTTCTCTGATTCCGAAGGAAGATCAGGACGTCACTCAAGTAAGAAATTATAGACCAATATCACTTTTGAACACGGACTACAAGATATTTGCTAAGGTTTTAGCTAACAGATTGATGAGGGTTTTGCAACAGATAATTCATGGGGACCAAACTGGGTTCATTAGTGGTAGACAAATGAAAAATAATGTGAGGCATATAGTAGACTTGTTGGAATTTTTGGAAAGGAACAACCAGATCCCTGCGGCGCTGATCTTTCTAGACGCCGAAAAAGCCTTTGATCAACTGGATTGGCAATTTTTGATGAAAGTTTTAGATAAAATGAATTTTGGGGATAAATTCTTACAACCAATTAGGGCATTATATCAAAAACAAACAGCCCGAATAATAGTAAATAATAGTTTGACTGAAGAATGTAATATTGAAAAGGGCACAAGACAAGGGTGTCCGTTATCACCTTTATTATTTATTTTAACATTGGAGATATTATTGATTAAAATACGGAACTCGGAAAAAATTAAGGGAATCCAAATTAGAGATCAGGATTATAGACTGAGGGCATTTGCAGACGATCTGGTTGTTACGGTGACCCAGCCAAAAAATTCTGTTGTGGACCTGATGGAGATAATAATGCAATATGGGAAGGTTTCTGGATTTAAGGTTAATGTACAAAAAACTAAAATATTAGCCAAAAATATGACAGTATCGCAAAAGGCCCCTCTAGAAGGGTTAACTGGATTTGAGATTGTTAAAAGGGTTAAATATTTGGGGGTGTATTTGTCACCCTCAAATGCAAAGTTATATAAAAATAATTATGAAAAGTTATGGGGAAAAATTCAAAAAGAATTGGAGAGCTGGAAAAAATTGCAATTGTCTCTACTGGGAAGAATTGCAGCAGTGAAAATGAATGTTTTGCCTAAATTTCTATTCTTATTTCAAATGATACCTATTCTTAAAAAAGACTCAAATTTGGAGGAATGGCAAAAGGGTATCAATAAATTTGTATGGGCAGGGAAAAGGCCACGAGTTAAATTTAAGATTATGCAGGACACGCGTGAAAGAGGTGGTCTTAAAATGCCCAACTTTAAATTATATTATGAAGCTGCTGCGTTGTCAGTGATAAGTGACTGGATTAATTTAACACAAGGGAGATTATTAAATCTTGAAGGCCACGACTTGTTATTTGGCTGGCATGCATATTTATTGTATGATAAGAAGGTAGATAATGTGTTTAAAGTGCATATTTTAAGACAGGCATTGCTGACAGTTTGGAAAAAATATAGACATAAGCTAAACTACAAGATACCTTTATGGGCAATACCGAAACATGCAATAGAAAACATAAATGTTGGGTTCAAACATGATGTGACTGCATACAAGGAAATCTTAAGTTTGGAGAGGAACGTATGGTGTTTGAAGCCCTACAATCTTTTACGAGAAGAGAAGATTGTTCAAACCTGGTTTCAATATGGTCAATTACGGGCCAGGTGGAAAGAAGACCAGAAAATTGGTTTCTCAATGACTGATGAAAATCTGGTAAAGCAAATTAGAAATCAGGGTCCAGCACATATCAAACGGATATATCTTGCATTGATAGAAATTGACTCAGAAACAGAACTTGTTAAAGATTGTATGATAAAGTGGGCTCAGAATATTCAAGAAGTTATTACAATGGACACTTGGGAAAAGATCTGGGTGAGGAACGTAAAATTTACGCAAGCTCAAAATTTAAGAGAGAACTTTTATAAAATGTTTTATAGGTGGCATTTAGATCCTAAAAAGCTTGCAAGTATGTATCCGAACTATCAACCTAAATGTTGGAGATGTGGTGGCGAAGACGCAACATATTTTCATATATGGTGGACCTGTAAAAAGGTTAAAGCTTTTTGGATTAAAATCTGGTGGAATATGCAGAAGATATTCAAGCAAAGGATAAAGTTTTGTCCGCAATTGTTTTTATTGGGCATAATTACGGATACTACTGTTGTGGACACTAAGTTGATGTTGAACTTAATTACGGCAGCAAGACTTTTAGTAGGTCAATATTGGAAGAAGGAGGAACTGCCGACTATAGAAGAATGGACTCTAAAAGTTTCTGACCTGGCGGAAATGGCAAAGATTTCGGCTTATTTGAAAGACCATTCGCAACAACGTTATATTATGGAGTGGAAAAAGTGGATTGATTACATCCAGAACAAATATGGGACTAAAAAGTTTCATTTAGCATTTGTATAAGTTTTGATGTGATATTAGTATTGCTTGTAGTCATTTTATATGAGCTAGAGTGCGATAGACTTAATAGTTTATTGTTGTTAACATATGGTTGTTTATGATTGTTTTTACCTTTATACCTTGTATTTAGCTCTGGGAAGTCGGGGAGGGGGGAGGGGGGAAGGGGTGGGGGGAGGGTTAGGGAGGGCTAGGAAGGGTTGGGTGGGGGGAGGGGGGGAGGGATTGTTAAAGATAAAATGTATTGAAAAACTATTCAATAAAAAAAACAACCCCTCTCATATAAGCTTTACTAGCATCCCAAACCATTTCCATCGAGGTACCTTTATGCATATTTGTAACAAAAAATTCTTTCATATGTTCTCTACATTTCTGCAAGAACAAGTCATTTGTAAATAAATTCTCATTCAGCCTCCAGGATCTTCTACTAGCATCTTCAGCAAAAAACTCCAACCAAACAGGACTATGGTCAGACATTGTCCTAGGAAAAATCTTAACGTTCTTAACCGAAGAAAAAAGATCAGTAGTAATCAAAATAAAGTCAATCCTGGAGAAAGATTTATGTCTATCTGAAAAAAAAGTAAAATCTCTGTCTCTCATATTCCTTTCCCGCCATACATCTCTTAATTCCAGATCTTCCTTCAAATCAAAAAAAGCTTTAGGCAATTTCGAATTAAACAAATTTTTAGAGGATCCCTTCTTGTCTTCAGATGGCACCAAAACTCCATTCCAGTCCCCCATCATAATAACAGATTTATAATCCAGTTCAATTAGTCTCTGATGTAAAAATTTAAAGAATTTTTGCTGTTGTTGATTTGGAGCATATAATCCAATAAGAACTTTCTTTCCTTGTAGTATTAATTCAATACTAACATATCTCCCTTGTTTATCCGATTCAATCAATCTTGCCGAAAAGTCTTTTCTTAAATAAATAACCACTCCAGCCTTCTTGTCCGGAGCAAAGGATGCAAAATGTGTTCCCAATCGGGAATTAATCAGATACTTTTGGTCTTTTAATGCAATATGTGTCTCTTCTAAGCAAACAATGTCATTTTTATGTTTTTTCAGATAAAAAAATACTTTCTTTCTTTTCTGTGGTGAATTTAAGCCATTAACATTCCATGTCAGGAACTTCACCATCTCTGGTGACCATGAGCCTTTGGAACATGGCCTGAAGATCAGCTGTTGCTCTCTTCGGACGTGCTCCTCCCACAGGCTCTGAGACAGCTGCGTCTTGCGTAGCTGGACCAGTTACAGGCTTTTGTTTTTGCTCTTTTTCCATACGCTTATATGCAGCTCTTGTCATCCTCTGTTCTTTTGGGTCTTCCTTTAATGCCAAACTCTGCTCCGTAGCCTCCGCCTGCCGCATCTCATCAAGAGGCAATGACATTGCCCCTTCACTCAATTGTTTATCTTCTTGTCTTACTTCTGTTCTTTTGATTCGAGGAGACGGTGGTAAGCCTGCTTTCAGGACCTTAGTGTAGAAATCTTTTGCTTTTAAAATTGTATCCAATCTGTATCTGGTCCCTGCATAATTTACCACAATTCCAATAGGTATTTCCCATCTGAACTGGATTTGTCGCTTCTTAAGCTCATCAGACAAAAAGGCAAAATCTTTCCTTTTTCTAATAATTTTTGGAGGTATCTCCTTTAAAATCATATCTTGGCCTGCAATTTGAAATTTTTCCCGATAAAAAGCCTGGATAATAGAATTTCTGGTTAATCTCCTGGAAAAATAAATCACTACATCTCTAGGTAAATTTTTTTGCCTAGCAATCCAGGAGTTAACCCTAAATGTCTTATCCATTTCCTTAAGTAGTTCTTCAGGTTCACATTTCAAAACAGGAGCCACTGCTCGAGCTATTTCCCATTCCAAATCTTCTTTAGGATTCTCTTTGAGGCCTCTGATACGCAAAGCAAACTCCATGTTCTTATATTCTGATACAGTAACCTCGTCCTCTGTTCTGTCAATCTTGGCCTCTGCTCTATCAATCTTCTGTTCAGCATCAATAATTTTATTTTCCAAATTCTCCACATACTCCATAACTGAGTCCACACGAACATCCAGGCGTTCTATATGTGCAGCCAGACCCTGAAGTGCAAGCACTATATCTTCCCTCATCTGGTTGTTTTGGTTAACAAATTCTTCCCTTGTTTCCTTTATTTCCTGCTGCAAAACTTGTGTTGACTGCATCACAACTCGCTGAATATCTGTCAGTGTAAATGCAGAAGGTGGGGGGGAGGGTGGTTGTACTGTAGGTTTAATCGAAGTCTGCCCTACAGCTTGTGGTAAAGGTGAAGAGATAACATTCTTAGAAATTGGAGGCCCTCCCCCACGTCTCGCAGCCATCTCTTAGGTTTCGATTTCCTCTTTCACCCAGCAGAATCAAAGTTCAGAAAAAAAAGAAGGAAAAGGAAAGAAAAAATAAAAATTCTCCCAAAGTTCTTAACCTTCAATAAGAAAAAAGGGAACAGGCTTTCAAATAAGCAACATCCGATACTGAGTAAAGTCAGTTGCAAATTGTATCTTTTGCTTTGTAGCAAAATATAACAATTTTCCAACGCAGTCACTTCACACAGGAAAGAAACATTCCAGTGCCATTTTTACTCCATTTCAAACTTGAAACTTGAAGAAGATAATGAAACTGAGTTAAAGTTAAAATCCAACTTGAAAATTCAGATCTTCCTGCTTTGCTCTGCCTGCTTCTCAAAGAAACAAAATACTCACAGTCCCATCTAAGCAGCAGGTGCAGTTGTTGCGTCTGGTTCCACTCCTTTTGGAGTGAAAATGTCCTGAGAGCAGAGAAAGCCTGGGCTCTGAGGGGGCTCACCTTGTTATCCCCCAAACTACTTGGGAGAATCGCAGGGGAGCTCTACCTCTACCCAGGCAAGCTCGCCTCTCCCTCTTCTCCCGAGGGAGAAGCTCCAGTGCCGCGGGACAGCTGATTTTCGCTGCCTCCGAGCGCTTTAACGCTTCCCAGGATCGGGCGGCTTCAGAACGCCGCCATTCAGCGCGGCAGCGCTACTGGAATATTTTGTGCCCACTTTATCATACAATCTTTAACTAATTCCGTTTCCGAATCCAATTCAATTAAAGCATTATATATCCTCTTTATATGTGCACAATTTAAGTCTCTAATTTGTTTTACTAAATTTTGATCTATAATTGTGATGCCAACCTTTTGATCTAACCTCCACCTAGCTTTAAGGGAAAACTGCAATACCTAGTATAGTGGAAGGGATACCCATTGTCTGAAGCCACTTGGGTGAAATCTACTGATGTGAAAGCTGACAGACTTATCAAAAGGTTTTATGAGAAACACCCCAACAAACCAAAAGCCAATTCCTAACTTGTGTTTTGTTTACATTACAGGATCTGTCCTTTTTCTAAGTGGGGCCGGATGTCAATGCTGCTAACATCGAATGTTATTGCTTGACAAGAGATGAAGAAGTAGCTATTTCATATGTTAAACTTGTGTATTGCTTTAAGACTTGTGTATTGCTTTAGTTTAAAATTGGGAGGAGGGAAGAGTAGGAATGTACTTTCAAAGCCATTTGCCTCTCTAAAGAAGATAAGGCTTTGGCGGTTCTTCTAACAGAAGGGAAACTGATTCTTTAAATTAATTGGAGAATATGATTAATGACAAAATTAGAAAGGTGGAGAATTGTGTTTTAATATATTGTGCAAGGGGCGGAGATTTCAGATTCCAGCTTCCTTCGAGCAAGCATTTGCTGGTGTATTAGGCTAATAAAGGACTTTTAAGGTAAACAATGCCTCAGAGTCGAGAGAAAAGCCCATACGTCGGAAACCTGAAAGGGGAAATGGATGAGCAGCACCCAAACGTACGTGTATGTATTTATGTATGGCGATATATTTGTTGACTTGTTTGTGGAAGAAATGGGAAAATAAAATTGTATAAAGGTAAAGGTTCCCCCGCATATGTGTGCTAGTCGTTTCCGACTCTAGGGGCCTGTGCTCATCTCCGTTTCAAAGCCGAAGAGCCAGCGCTTGTCCGAGGACGTCTCCGTGGTCATGTGGCCGGCATGACTAGACACCAAAGGTGCACGGAACGCTGTTACCTTCCCACCGTAGTGGTCCCTATTTTTCTACTTGCATTTTTACGTGCTTTCGAACTGCTAGGTTGGCAGAAGCTGGAATGAGTAACATGCGCTCACTCTGTTATGCGGCACTCGGGATTCGACCCGCCAAACTGCCGACCTTCTGATCGACAAGCTCAGCATCCTAACCCAATTGGGACGTGGTGGCTCAGCGCCAAAATGTAATCAGCAATGACCTTGGTTCCCGTACCTAAGAATTGTTATGGCTAACTGAAAACTACACTTCTCCCCTCCTCCCCTTCTAAATATGTGGCAACCAAAAACAAAGAAAAAATGGTTTCAGTTCAATTTGTTGCAGCGTTAACACTAGAACTGATTTAATTGTACAATGTAATTCAGAGAAACACAGAAAAACTGCTATTGAAGTTGAGGCTTAGTTCAGCACTAGAAAAGATGGAATAAAATTGAGGACAAATCTGAACAGGAACATCTTTTCTTCCTTGACTTACAACAGATAATCTTCCTTTTTACAATTATAGGCAGTGATCTTATCCAGCCTTGACCCATCTAATCAAGCATACAATTAATAACAGTCAACAAAAGTGTCAGAGGAAACTAATAGAGATGAAATTAGAGATGAACTGTATTCAGTTCATCTCAGCATCTTGCATCCAAAGATATTGGCTGTGCTTACAAATACTATTCATGAGTAGTGACAAACATTTCCTTTTGTAAGGAAGGACATCCATGGGGGAAGGTGGGAAAATTTATGATAAGGGCATAATTTGATCCCCTGCTGATTTTGTACAATTGCCCACTGACAAAGAAATGATCAGTCTATAATTTTAATGATATGTTTATTTTAACAGTGAGAGACAGAATAACAAAAAAAATTCCAGAAAAACGCATTTCAGAAAAGTTAAATTGATTTGCATTTTAATGAGTGAAATAAGTATTTGACCCCTTTGCAAAACATGACTTAGTACTTGGTGGCAAAACCCTTGTTGGCAATCACATAGATCAGACATTTTTTGTAGTTGGCCACCAGGTTTGCACACATCTCAGGAGGAATTTTGTCCCACTCCTCTTTGCAGATCCTCTCCAAGCCATTAAGGTTTTGAGGCTGATGTTTGGCAGCTCGAACCTTCAGCCCCCTCCACAGATTTTCTATGGGATTAAGGTCTGGAGACTGGCTAGGCCACTCCAGGACCTTAATGTGCTTCTTCTTGAGCCACTCCTTTGTTGCCTTGGCCGTGTGTTTTGGGTCATTGTCATGCTGATTCCCATCCACTGTGGGATTCAGAGACCAGTCATCGCAGGGTGTCCAAAATGTCTGTCTGCCTACGCAGAGTTTATTGTATTTATACAGTTTTAACAAGCAGGAAAGAGAGCACAGCAAAAGCATTGTTTATTGGTGTACTCCCTTGTCAATCTTTAAGAACATCCCAGCCAGGGTAGAGTCTCACATATCTTGATGGTTCCTGGCAGTCCTTGGCGGTGCTAATTGGAGTGAGCTCATAGACATGCGGTAAACAAGATACTGAGGCAGGCAGTTTTCTGTACACGGTCCCTTCATATCCTTGACCTCCATCTCTACATCTCACTCTTTTCTTTTTTGTTAGCCAAGGTTCTGTAAAAAGGGTTAATGGAAGCGTCATAATCAGGAGAGGAATATCCTTGCAATTGCTTATACAAGGCATATACCTGACCTTGAGGCAGTGTGGGAGAGGGTTTAGGGCAAAAAGCTGTGATACATATGTTGCAAAAGGAAGCGAGACACTGAACAAAACAGCACCCACTGATCAAAATAGCACAAATAATGACTAAATAGCGTAGGACATTTCCCAATAAACCTGTGGGTAGCCAAACCCAAAGGCTTTCCCACCAAGATCCTAAAGTATCAATTTTCAAATCAGAGGCCAAATTGTGTAAAATATTCAGCTGGTGCTGGATGGTTCGTGTTTCATCTGAAAGGTTGAAACAACACATTTCTTCAAAACTTTCACAATCCAAATGCTGATGCAGAAACAGATAATCAATAGCAGCACGATTTTGTAAAATACCTTTTCGCAAAGCTTGCAGCTCGTGGTTGATTGCTGAAATAGCTATAGAAGTAGCATTAATTGTTTTTGCCAAATTACATGCAACAGCATTAATGTTAAAGTGAGCGCGAGCAGCAAGCGCTGGCACACCCACTATAGATATAGCCAATGCTACGTATTCTGCTTTATTAAGTAAAGCTGTTTCAGAGTCACAAGTGCTATCTAGCGTGACTCCACGTCGAGAACGGTTTGAGTGAATTTGCTGTTTGGAAAGCAAAACAGGAATCAACCGGCTGAGACAACACTGTGCTTCACTAATATTAGCAGGAATGTAATTAAAAGTTTCTTGACCACATGTAAAAAAACATCCTTGCGGGAGCCAAACATGAGCAAAATTAAAGGAAGTCTCCTCAAAAGCTGTACAGTTTAAAACAGGTGAACTAATAAGAAAACAGTGAGGTTTTTACTTGAAGATGTACAATTAACTATTTTTGCACAGGTTATATTCTCAGGGACTGCTACTATCGGGGTGTGCAAAGCAATTACATCAGGGGGTAGATCATAGCCAGTCAACCCCCAACTAGATATAGTCCCATAGTTAAAGTTTTTATTCGATAGAAATTTGCTCAAGCCAGTGAAGTTTTGAATTGCTGCAGAAGGGGTACAAACAGGGACCAGACATGTAGAAAGCAAATTTTCCATGTCATATGATTCAGATAAACAAAAGACTTCATTTTGTGTGATGTTAGCTAGCTGCACCCATAGGTTTTGCTTCATTTGCTGCTCAAGTGAATATTTGGGTGAGATGACAGCTGCTGTCGCTAAAGGGCAGCAATTAATAATCAAGCATAAACAAATAATGGCTAAGGAATTGGCAGTTATAACCGCAAAAATGGCAGTGCATAAATTCACATCTCCCCACGTTACTGGACGGCTGATCTGGTGAGATATTGGCCGCTGTGCTGTATGTAGAGTCATTTTGGCCATTTCTGAAAGCAGATTGGGGGACTGGTGCCACGACATCCTTAGCTGGGTGGATGCAACGTGCTGGAATCCACAAGGGTCCTGTAGGAGCAAGCACAACAGCATATCCTCCTCCCCAAGTAATCAGAGGGACTGGCCCTAACCATGTTTTGTCTGGTAATGCCCGATAATATACTAGAGGGGGAGGCAAACTTGTTTTCTGTTGAAAGTGTCTCTGATAAGCAGTCAAATTTTGAATAGAGACATTCAATTGATTTAAGGTAAATAATACTTTTTTAACCTGTTGTGTTACCCACGACAAATTAGGTACCCGAGATCCCTCCTTTTTTATTTGTTTGTGAAGACAGTCCTTAAAGGACCGATTAGCACGTTCGACGATGGCTTGACCTGTGGAATTGTAAGGTAGCCCATGAGTAAGAACAATATTCCAGGTTGTACAAAATTGCAAAAAGGCCGATGAAGAATAGGCTGGGCCGTTATCAGTTTTTAAAGAGGAGGGTTTGCCCAAGGCAGTAATGGCTGAAAAAAGATGAGAAATAACATGATTAGCTGTTTCCCCTCGTTGAGGTGTGGCCCAAAGTGCTCCTGAATAGGTATCAATAGATAAATGAATATACTTCCAGGGAGCTAAGGAGGGAACATGGGTGACATCCATTTGCCATAGTTGATTAGAGGCAAAACCATGGGGATTAACTCCCATGTCCCCTGAGGGGGATGCCCCAGAAAATTGAGGACAAGATGAAACAATTTGCTTGGCTTGGTCAAGTGGAATATGGCAAGCTTGTGCCAACCCCCTGGCATTTTGATGGAAAAAAGAGTGACTGAAGAAAGGATCTGAAAACAAAGTGGGTAAAACATGAACAGCAGTATCGGCATGACTATTGCCTTCAGAAAGAGGTCCAGGAAGAGACAAATGACTGCATATGTGAGAAACAAAGTATAAATGCTTTTGGTCTTGTAGTAATTGCTGCAAAGTTAAAAACAGAGCCATGAAATTGTGGTCAATCCTGGGTGTAATGTAAGCACCTGGAAGATTAAAAATAAGTTGACACAAATAATGAGAGTCAGAGATTAAATTAAAAGGCTGTTGAGAAAAGGTATGAAAAGCTAAAATAGCAGCAGACAATTCTGAGCATTGCAGGGACGACTGTATTGCAGTGTAGGACACCTTCCAGGTATCATCATCCATCAATGTGTCCTCCACAGACACAAAAACATAAAAACAAAAAACAACACAAAAAATTAAACAAACTGAATGAGATATTCTAAGTTACTGAAACAGTTTTATATTAAACTTTAGTATTGCTTTCAATATAGTTAGTCAAATTCCAATTTAATCAGATTCCAATCAGATGGAAACAAACTTCCGTCAAGTAGGTTAAAACTTACAAATCTAAACAAAACAATGCAGAGTAATTTCTTTTAAAATTCAAAGATTTCAAAAAGATTTGTCCAACAAGTACTCTTTCCTCTTTCCAGAAAAAAATAACAACTGCAAGCTGAAACTGCAAGAGTTAAATTTCACATCCACCCCCCCTTTCTCAGACCAGAATTCTAAGCAGAGAGAAAAAAACAGTTAAAACGACCAGCCCCCCCCCCTTCTTCTCTCTCTCTCTCTCACTCTTAAAGTAACACAGTGGGGAGGTGGGGAGAAAGAGACTGGAGGGGGAAAAGAAAAGGTAAAAGGAATTTTACAAAAATCTCATCAATAAAAAATAGCTTGCTCTCCTTCACATGCATTTTCCATAAATTCACTCACAGATCCCCCATAAAACTCTTCTCATGGAAACACTTACAACAATAAAATCAGCAATTTACTGTTCCTTTCACAGCCTGGGACGGAGGTGGGGGTGGTAGGGTTTGGAGGGCTAACACACACATTTACACATCAGCAAATTAACTCATTCACGTCCATTCCAACTGCCAGCATAAACAATTTCACATACAAAAATTTCATTTCATACTTTCTCCAGGCAAACCAATCACTATTATTATAATTTCAGAGAGCTGTTTACAAGCCAATGAGCTCCTTGTTCCAAATCTCTTTTTGTTTGTTTGTTTTTAAATAAGGCCTTTTTGTTTATTGTTATCAGAGGGGATTTTAAACCTCTTCCAAGTCTTGGAATAACACAGAACAACATAGACAGACATATATACACAAATACTAGTAAAACAACATTCATTTAGACATATGGCTTGTCCTGCAAGAAGTGAGAAAAATCAGGAGGTGATTCCAACCAAACATGGTTTTATAGGGCCCTTTAACCCAGTGTTTTTCAACCTTTTTTGGGCAAAGGCACACTTGTTTGATGAAAAAAATCACGAGGCACTCCACCATTAGAAAATGTTAAAAAATTTAACTCTGTGCCTATATTGACTATATATAAAGTAATTCTCTTGAATAGGAATCAAATAAACACAAAGAAAGTATTTTATAATTACTTTTCAATTTTTCCCACGGCACACCAGGCAACATCTCGCGGCACACTAGTGTGCCGCGGAACAGTGGTTGAAAAACACTGCTTTAACCATCTCCCATTTTTCTCACCATTCCAAGTCCAAGCTTAATGTTTCAAATGTACAAATATATATATATAACAAAACAAAACACACATCAGTTTGGAGTTTGAAGCCAAAATAGGCCTCCCCTTTTAATTAAAAGGAGGGGAACATTTATGGTTACTTACAATTTATCCCACCAACTTCAAAAGACAGTGGGGAAAGACTAAAAGGAATATTGAACCTGGGATCTTTTGCAGGTGTGAAGTGGGAGGTGTCCTCACCTCCGACAAAAGGAATCAAATAGTCCCAAGAGCCAGATTAAAAGAAAAAGACAGAAAAAAACTTGCTTTTGGTTTTAACCTCTGATAGAAAGGGCTGCGGGATGCTGCAGACATAACCCCCCTGGATTTTGACATTCCCTTTTATAATGACCGGGTTTACCACAGTTATAACACTTTCCTTAAGGCTTGCTGCCTTGCGATAAAGCGGCTGCCAATAAATTGGTTTGATAAGAGGCTGTTCCTATATCCTGTAATCTGTTAACAAAATCAGGATACGGCTCAGTAGCCTTCTGCCTGATGTTAGAGAAGGCTTGATGAGGCTTGCCAGAAACAGGCCCTTTTCCAAATGCTCGATAGCTGCATTCAGAAGAAACTTGTAAAGTGGCAGCTGGTAATACAATCTGAGCATCAACTGGAGCAAAGAGACCAGACCTGTCAGCAATTTCTTCTACATCCCCCCCTTTTGCTCATTGTTCCTCTAAAATTTGCCTCATGGTGGTATACAATGGCCGTGAAGAAGCAGAAGAATTAACCTCTTTATGAGGAGCTGAAGGTTCAATTAAAGATGATTTAGGGGAAAAAATTTTATTTCATCATAATCAGGTGGAGGTTTTGTGGTCAATTGCTGTCCTGCCAAAGCATCAGAGCCAAATTTTTCCACTGCTTGACGGCATTGAAACCATAGATGTAATATCTGTACTGGAGTCCGGGGTTCAAGATGTAAAGTATGCCCTATCTTTACCCAGTCCTGTAAACGGAGCGTCCCACGCTCCGAATACCAAGGACAATGTTTCCCTATCTCTCCAACGAGCTTCCTTATCTCTGCCTCAGGCACTGTAAGCCCTGACTTTTGTAGCAGGAATCAAAGTTCCTCTACATGCTGCTGCTGTTGGTGAGATAGATTGCAACCCATACTTACCTCTGAGTGGTCCTGTAGGACAAAGGTGCACCTTGGGGTCTATTCCAGACGAAGGTAAGTATGTTGGAAGTTGCTCTCCAGGAGGAAAGTCCCTGTTCAAGGCACCAGAATGTGGGATTCAGAGACCAGTCATCGCAGGGTGTCCAAAATGTCTGTCTGCCTACACAGAGTTTATTGTATTTATACAGTTTTAACAAGCAGGAAAGAGAGCACAGCAAAAGCATTGTTTATTGGTGTACTCCCTTGTCAATCTTTAAGAACATCCCAGCCAGGGTAGAATCTCACATATCTTGATGGTTCCTGGCAGTCCTTGGCGGTGCTAATTGGAGTGAGCTCATAGACATGTGGTAAACAAGATACTGAAGCAGGCAGTTTTCTGCACACGGTCCCTTCATATCCTTGACCTCCATCTGTACAATCCACGACCCATTTTCAATGCCCTGGCTGGGGGAAGGAGGTTCTCACCCAAGATTTGACGGTACATGGCCCCGTCCCTCGTCCCTTTGATGCGCTGAAGTTGTCCTGTCCCCTTAGCAGAAAAACACCCCCAAAGCATAATGTTTCCACCTCCATGTTTGACAGTGGGGATGGTGTTCTTGGGGTCACAGGCAGCATTCCTCCTCCTCCTCCTCCTCCAAACACGGCGAGTTGAGTTGATGCCAAAGAGCTCGATTTTGGTCTCATCTGACCACAACACTTTCACCCAGTTCTCCTCGAATCATTCAGATGTTCATTGGCAAACTTCAGACGGGCCTGTACATGTGCTTTCTTGAGCAAGGGGACCTTGCGGGCACTGCAGGATTTCAGTCGTTCACAGCGTAGTGTGTTACCAATTGTTTTCTTGGTGACTATGGTCCCAGCTGCCTTGAGATCATTGACAAGATCCTCCCGTGTAGTTCTGGGCTGATTCCTCACTGTTCTCTTGATCACTGAAACTCCATAAGCTGAGATCTTGCATGGAGCCCGGGACAGAGGGAGATTGACAGTTATTTTGTGTTTCTTCCATTTGTGAATAATCACACCAACTGTTGTCAACTTCTCACCAAGCTGCTTGGCGATGGTCTTGTAGCCCATTCCAGACTTGTGTAGGTCTACAATCTTGTCCCTGACATCCTTGGACAGCTTGTTGGTCTTGGCCATGGTGGAGAGTTTGGAATCTGATTGATTGATTGCTTCTGTGGACAGGTGTCTTTTATACAGGTAGCAAACTGAGATTAGGAGCACTCCCTATGAAAGACACCTGGGAGCCAGAAATCTTGCAGATTGATAGGGGATCAAATACTTATTTCACTCATTAAAATCCAAATCAATTTATAACTTTTTTGTTGTTATTCTGTTTCTCACTGTTAAAATAAACCTACCATTAAAATTATAGACTGATCATTTCTTTGTCAGTGGACAAATGTACAAAATCAGCAGGGGATCAAATGCTTTTTTCCCTCACTGTATGTGATTTGCATGATGATATCATAACGTGTCATTTTTTTATTGAAAAGTTTTATAAAAATTACAATATTATCCCCCTCACCCACCCTTAACCCCCCCTCCCCCCCTCACTTCCCAGAGCTGATTACAGGGTTACAGATATATAATAATCATAATCTAGCTAACATTAACCAACTATATAAATAAACAAAATACATAATACGCTTTAACTCCCTATAACATAAATACAAGCAAACTAAAAATATCCAAATTATTAAACAATACTAATACTAAATATAATATCATATTAATAATAATAATAATAATAATAATAATAATAATAATAATAATAATAATAATAATAATAATAAAAATAATAATAATAAAAAGAAAATAAACTATAACAATCCAAAATTTACTCATAAGCTAAATGGAACTTTTTAGTCCCATATTTATTCTGGATATAATCTATCCATTTTCTCCAAACCGAAATGTACCTTTCTTGTGAATGATCCTTCAAATAAGCAGAAATCTTAGCCATTTCTGCTAAGTTTGACACTTTAAGCGTCCATTCTTCTATGGAAGGTAAGCAATCCTTCTTCCAATATTGCCCTACCAATAACCTTGCAGCTGTTATCAAATTCAACATTAAATTAATTTCTTTAGTATCACAATCTGTAATAACACCCAATAAAAATAACTGTGGAGTGAACTTTACCTTTCTCTTAAAAATCTTTTGAATGTTCCACCAAATTTTAATCCAAAAAGCTTTTATATTTCTACAAGTCCACCATATATGAAAATAAGTAGCATCCAAGCTACCACATCTCCAGCATTTAGACTGTAAATTAGGATACATACAAGACAACTTTTTAGGATCCAAATGCCATCTATAAAACATTTTATAAAAATTTTCTCTTAAATTTTGGGCCTGAGTAAATTTTACATTTCTAACCCACATTACCTCCCATATATCCAATGGGATCGATTTTTGAATATTTTGGGCCCACTTTACCATACAATCTTTAACTAATTCCGTTTCTGAGTCCAATTCAATTAAAGCATTATAAATTCTCTTTATATGTGCTCGATTTGGATCTTTGATCTGTTTTACCAAATTTTCATCCATTAGTGTAATACCAACCTTTTGATCTACCTTCCACCTGGCTTGCAATTGGACATACTGAAACCAGGACTGTACAATATTTTCTTGTTTTAACTCAGCTAACGACTTTAATTGCCAATCACTCCCTACCAATCTAAGTAATTCCTTATAAGAAATCATATCCAAATTTACACCCATGGATACACTATCGCGTGTCCAGGAATCCCCCAGATTGGTATTTTATAATTTAACTTATAATAATACTTTTTCCAGACACGCAATATGAGATTTAAAAGCCTTATCAACTTTTTTATCATAAATTAAATATGCATGCCACCCATAAAATAAATCACATCCCTCAAGATAAAGTATACTTTTATTTGTTAAATTAAGCCACTCACTAACCAGTGTTAAAACCACCACATCATAGTATAATTTCAAATTAGGCACCTTAAGTCCTCCTCTTTCCCGTGCGTCTTGTAAAATCTTAAATTTAACTCTTGGTTTTTTCCCCGCCCAGAAAAATTTATTAATACCCTTCTGCCAATCATCCAAATTAGCATCTTTTTTCAAAATAGGTATCATTTGAAACAAAAAAAGAAACTTTGGTAAAACATTCATTTTAACAGCTGAAATTTTCCCCAACAAAGATAATTGTAATTTCTTCCAATTATTTAGATCCTTTTGTACTTTAGACCATAACATCTCATAATTATTCTTATATAATTTCGCATTAGAAGCTGTGATATATACTCCCAAATATTTAACCTTTTTCACTATTTCAAAACCTGTCAATTTTACTAACATTTCCTTTTCATTCATGGTCATATTTTTAGCTAATATTTTAGTCTTATTATTATTTACCTTAAAACCAGAGACTTTCCCATATTGAGTTATAATTTCCATCAAATCTATAACCGATTGAATCGGTTGAGATAGTGTAACAACCAAGTCATACGCAAATGCCCTTAGCCTATAATCATTCTGCTTTATCTTTATTCCCTTTATTTTAGTTGATTCACAAATTTTAATCAATAAAATGTCCAATGTTAAAACAAACAATAATGGTGACATGGGACATCCCTGTCTTGTACCTTTTTCAATTTTAAATGCGTCTGTTAGTCCCCCATTGATTATAATTTGCGCCGATTGTTGTTGATATATAGCCTTAATAGATTGCAGAAATTTATCCCCAAAATTCATGTTATCCACAACTTTCAATAAAAATTGCCAATTCAACTGATCAAAAGCTTTTTCAGCATCCAAAAATATCAATGCCTCAGGGACTTGGTTGTTCTTATCCAAATACTCAATTAAATTAACAATTTGTCTTACATTATATTTTATATATCTTCCAGTTATAAATCCAGACTGATCAGTATGAACCATTTGTTTCAAAACTTGCATTAATCTATTTGCCAATATTTTTGCAAAAATCTTACAATCTGTGTTTAAAAGCGATATAGGTCTATAATTCTTGGGCTGAGTAAGATCTTGATCCTCCTTTGGGATTAGTGATATAAAAGCCCTTCTCCAGGATGGAGGCACTTCCCCTCCAGCCTGGATATTATTAAATAATTCCTTTAAGGGTTCTACCTTCTCTGCAAGTAAGGTTTTATAATAAATTGCTGTTAAGCCATCTGTACCAGGAGCCTTACCCACTTTTAACTGTTTAATTGCTGATTTAATTTCCTCAGAAGTAATTAAATGATTCATCCCTTCCCGTTGTTCATGTGAAAGCATAGGAATATGCGCTTCCTGTAAATATTTATCTATATCTAAAGCTTGTATATTCTCGCTAGCATATAACTTTACATAAAAATCCAAAAAACCCTTTTTAATCAAATTTTGTTGATATGTTTCTTTACCCTTATATTCTATTTTCTCTATGGTATGTAGCTTCTGTTTTTTCCTTAATTGATAAGCTAGCCACCTACCTGGCTTATTTGCGTTACAAAAAGTATTATGTTTTGCATATCGCAAATTAGTTGCAACCTGATCCACCATTAACATATTAAATTGCTCTTTCAACAAATTTATTGAAATCCTTAGTCTCTTGTCTGATGGATTCAAAATAAAAGCTTTCTCCTTCAATTTAATCTCTTCTTCCAATTCTTTACGTTTTTGCATCTGCTTACGCCTATGACCATTATTCATATGAATCAAAATCCCCCTCATATAAGCTTTACTAGCATCCCAAACCATTTCAATCGGTGTTTCTTTATGCATATTCAAAACAAAAAACTCTTTCAAATAATCTTTACATTTCTCTGAAAGTACATCATATCTAAATAAATTTTCATTCAATCTCCAAGATCTTCTGATCCCATCTTCCCTAAATAGCTCCATCCATACAGGACCAGGATCGGACAATGTCCTAGGAAAAATCTTGACATTCTTGACCCTTGAAATAAGATCACCAGTGATTAGAAAAAAATCAATTCTAGAAAACGATTGATGCCTGTCCGGAAAAAAAAGTAAAATCTCTATCCTCCAAATTCCGCTCCCACCAAGAATCTCTTAATTCCAAGTCATCCTTCAAATCAAAAAAAGCTTTAGGCAATCTAGAATGGTTGGGGGAATTTTTAAAAGAACCCTTCTTATCCTTACACGAATCCAAAACACCATTCCAATCACCCATCAAAATAACAGATTTATAATCCAATTGAATTAATTTGTCATGTAGAAACTTATAGAACTTTCCTTGCTGTTGGTTAGGAGCATATAATCCAATAATAAGAATTTTCTTGCCTTGTAACACTAATTCAATAATAACATATCTTCCTTGTAAATCAGACTCAATTAATTTTGCCGACAAGTCTCTTTTAAAGTAGATAACCACCCCATTCTTTTTATCTGGGGCAGATGCTGTAAAATGTAATCCCAACTGGGAGTTAATCAAATACTTTTGATCTTTTGCACAAATATGAGTTTCTTGTAAACAAACAATATCATTTTTATGTTGCTTCAGATAGTGAAATACTTTCTTTCTTTTTTGCGGTGAATTCAGGCCATTAACATTCCATGTCAGGAGATTTATCGCCATTCTTAGTGACCTGAAGCCTATGAAGCACTGCCTGAAGATCTGCAGTTGGTCTCTTCAGTCGCGCCCCTCCCACCGGCTCCAAAGTAGCAAGGCCTTGTATCATCGGCCCAGAATCTGCCTTCTGTTTCAATTGCTCCTTTTCTTTACGTTTATGCACAGCCCGCGTCATTCTCTGTTCTTTTGGATCACCCTTTAAGGCCAAGATCTGTTCAGTAGATTCAGCCAGCTGTACCTCTCCAACAAACTGTGATGTTGCACCTTCAACTTGCTGTTTATCTTCCAAGCTTTCTTCTGTTCTCTTAAATTGTGGGGATGGTGGTGAACCTGCTTTCAGGACATAAGTATAAAAATCTTTTGCCTTTGCAATCGTGTTAAGTCTGTATCATGTCCCTGCATAGTTTACCACTATTCCAATAGGTATCTCCCATCTAAACTGGATCTGTCGATTTTTAAGCTCATCAGACAAAAAACCAAAATCCTTCCTTTTTCTCAACATTTTAGAAGGTATTTCTTTCAAAATTATAATATCTTGACCTGAAATTTGAAATCTCTGTTGATAAAAGGCCTGAATGATAGCATTTCGAAGTGATCTCTTGGAAAAATAAATCACCACGTCTCTAGGTAAATTTTTCTGCCTCACAATCCAAGAATTAACTCTGAAACTTTTTTCCACCTCCCTTGATAACTCCTTAAAATCACATCCCAAAATGGGAGCCATAGCTTTAACCACCTCCTCTTGTAGATCCTCTCGCGGATTTTCTTTCAAACCTCTTATTCTTAAAGCAAATTCCATGTCTCTATATTGTGAAATAATCACCTCCTCTTCAGTTCTGTCAACTTTAGCAATTCTGTTCTCTAGTTTTTCACTGTTTTCCACAACCTCATCCACACGGTCATCTAAGCGTTCAATATGTGCAGCCAGCCCTTGAAGTGCAAGCAATAGGTCTTCTCTCATCTCTCTATTTTTACCCTCAAAAAGATCAGCCATTTCTTCCTTTATTTGTTGGGCTGTTTGCTGTGATTGAAGCTTCAAAGCATCCTGCAGGTCTTTAAGTGTAAATGCTGGTGGTGGAGGGGAGGGTGGGGGGGATCTAGGCTTTGATGTGGATTGCGTTGCCGGCTGTGTTACAGGAGAAGAAATTACACTTTTAGAAACAACAGGGATTGCCTGCCGTCTGGAAGCCATTTCCCCACTTGTTACAATTCACTTTCACTTAGTAGTTTCACTTTCCTTCTGCACTTCAAAAATAGAAATAAAGTCCAGAAAAAAAAATCTTTAATTTTTTTTTAAAACTCTGAGATGCACAAAAATCCAATATATTGTTTAAACTTTAGCAAGATCTTCACACTTTATTCTTTAAACAAAAAAAACATTTCAGCGCCATCTTTTCTCTTCCAAAATCAAATTAAAGTACGGAGAAGATTAAAGCACCCCGAGTTAAAGTTTTAAGTACTTGCAAATTTGCCTCCTCCTGGTCAGCTCTGTCTGCTTTAAAGTCAATCCCAAATCACTATAATCCGCAGATATGGATGCAGCGACTGGCTTCACCCCTGCAATTCGGAGCAAAGGCGTCCTGGACTTGGAGAAAGCCTTGGGCTCCGTGGGAGCTCTCACCCTCCGACCCCCAAATATTTCTGGAAGGTCCCGGGGAGCTCACCTCCCCTTCTTTTCCTGAGGGGGAAGTTTATGAGCCGCAGGACAGCTGATTGTCACCGTCTCCACGGATCTAACAAAGCCTCAGGACGGGCGGCCAGAGAAAAGCCGCCATCGGCGCAGCGTTGCCACCGGAAGCTCCCATAACGTGTCATTTTGACATCATTGTAGCTTACTAGAGATACCTAGGCTCTCACCTCAGACACATTATTTTTATTCTTAGTAATTTTAGCCAATTCTGCATTTGAGTGGAGTCAAGCAGGTGCATATACCCACTAATGCTTCTGAACAATTCTTCATAATTCTGACTTGGGGTAAATAGTTTATTGCCATAATTTAATATTACAAAATTGTAAAATTAATACATTTCAAAAGGTGGTCCTCTTCATAAAGACACACCTCCTGTATAGCTGATTATATGCCATTAGACATTATTGTGGATATTTGCAAAAATTAAAATATCCCACTTTTCATTAATATTTTTGTTTTAAAATAAATAAAATAATTTATTTTTTAAAATTGGTGTATAATAGTTGATCTTACTATTTTAACAGATTATGAATGAAAGAGAATCCTGTGGTGAGCCGTGGTGGCGCAGTGGTTAGAATGCAGCACTGCAGGCTACTTCTGCTGACTGCCAGCAGTTTGGCAACTTGAGTCTCACCAGCTCAAGTTTAACTCAGCCTTCCCTCCTTCTGAGGTCAGTAAAATGAGGAGCCAGATTATTGGGGGCAATTTGCTGACTCTGTAAACCGCTTAGAGAGGGCTGTAAAAAGGACTATGAAGCGGTATATAAGTCTAAGTGCTATTGTTATTGCTATCCCCAGGTTTATTTGAATAAATTGTTTCAAACTTAATTGTTTGTATAATCTAATTAAAAGCAACCTTTTTTTACCAAGTAGAACTATAATACCATACAAAAATTTTACTAAACTAGACCTCCAACTACAAGCCTCAACTGACTATGTCCCCAAAATAACTCTTTATTTATTTATTTATTTATTTCCAAAATGATTTTTGAATATACATGATTTATAATTCCATAAATTCCTTTCAATTAAGAGTAGTAAAACAAACATAATTTTTCACTATAAAGTAACATGTCAAATTTCTAACTTCTTAGCTAAAAGTGTAAAGAAAACTTTGAAAAAGAACAAACTCTAGCAGCTTATTAATACCACTTAATACCACAACTTAATACCAATTAATACCAATAAGTGGTATTAATAATACCAGTTATTAATACCACAGCTTATTAATACCACTTATTAATACCACTTTACAATGCCACACTTGGAATACTGCATACAGTTTTGGTCACCTGGATGCAAAAAAGATGTTGAGACTCTAAACAGTGGTGGCAAACCTATGGCATGCATGCCAGAGGTGGCACTCAGAGCCCTCTCTGTGGGCACACGTGCCGTTGCCCCAGCCCCGCCTCCCCCATGGCCCCCTCTTCACCAGCTGCCCCCCTGAGAGGAGAGTCAACCATGGGCATGGCCCGCACAGAGGAGCACAACCAAGGACATGGCAGCCAGGCAGTGGGGACAAGACTCTGCCCTTGTGCCCAGTCATGTGCAGATGATACTGTGGGGCGTGGGTGGAGGGCGTGGCTGCTATGGCGCTGCAGGGCCACCTGGGTGGGCTGTGGAGGTGGTGGGTGGCCCTGTGGGTGGGAGGAGCAGGGGTGGGGGCAGAGCAGGCAGGACAGGGGCAGGGCGGGTTTGGGGCACTCGGTCTCTAAAAGGTTCGCCATCACTGATCTAGAATCAAGGATTTGCTTACTTTCATAATGAGTTTCCCCCTCTACTAAAAGAGGACCAGGGGCTTCCTTTGGAACTGGTCTCAATGAGGACTCCCTAAGAGGCTTTAACAAACTGCAATGGAAAACAGGGTGGATTTTCCCTAGTAACCGAGGAAGTTTCAGCTCAAAAGTCACAGGATTTATAACTCTGATTATAGGAAAAGGACCAAGAAACTTTGGTCCCAACTTCCTACTGGGTAGCTTGAGTCTTAAATATTTAGTTGATAGATGGACTTTTTCCCCCACTGGAAATGGTCTCTGAGGGGACCGCTTCTTATCGGCTTGCTCCTTGTAAGTTTTAGCTACTTCTGTTAGAGCTTTTTTCACATTATTCCAGTTTGCCATGATGTAACCCAGGGGTCCTCAAACTTTTAAAACAGGGGGCCAGTTCATTGCCCCTCAGACTGTTGGGGGGGTGGACTATAGTTTGAAAAAAAATGATTTATAGAGCAATGTAAAATCAAGTATAAAATGAAAAATGAAACAAGAAAAATGAATTGGTTAATTATCTGAATGAGTTTTTCAGTGAAGAAAATATACAACATTTCCAGTGAATCCACACATGTTTTGTTTGGGAATGCAACTTCTGGATTTTCCGCAAATAGTTTTTGAGTTGTGGGAAGATGGCAGAAGTTTTCCTCCCTCACTTGTTTAATGAGTATGTCCAATTTTACTTCAAATGCTTTCACATGTGAATACATATCACAGATGAGCTTCCCCTTCCTTGAAGTTGCACATTGAAACTGTTGAGTAGCTCTGTTATATCTGTCAGAAAGGCAAGGTACCATTTCCATTCAGCATTTCTTGCAGACGTCTCATGATCCAAACTAGGTAACATCAGCAGTGCCAGAAGAGAGGGGGTTTGTGGAATGGAGGAGGAGAAGAGGAGAAGGAGGGCGGCTGTGGAGTCCTTGCTACTCTCTGAGCTGGGTGGCTTTCTTGCAGATGTCTCATGACCCAAACTAGGTAACATCATCAGTTCACTTATTATCCCACTTTGGGTCCTGAAACGTCTAGAAAACCACCATCCTTAGAGACCCCCAAAGGACCCTTCATTTTAACCCTGAGCCAGAAATATTTTCCTTGATTGGCATTCCAGACCGTCTCAGGGCAAAAGAACCTGCCTAGCAGGACCTCATTCCTCTTTCCCATGGGACACATCCCAGTGCCCTCATCCTTCCTCCACCCTTTCCTGGACCCTAAAGGCCAATGAGTTTCTCTCAACCACTAGCACTGGCAGTCCCGGTTTCTCCGAGCTGCTCCACCACCTCCAGCTTTGCCTACCTCTCAGGGCTTCACGACGCGGCACCACCACCCCTGTTCGTGGATCGGGATGCTCCTCCAAAGGCCGACTGCATCCTCCCTCCCAGTGGCTCCCCCGACCTTTCATTGCCTCAGCTCCACACAACCCCTTGCAACCCCGAAATGACCTTCCAGGAGCAAATTCTCCTCCTTTTTTCTCACCCTGGCTGCCCCTCACAAATACCTCACCCTTTGCCTGCTCCCCTGAAACCCATAACCGGCGCCTCACTCCAGCAGCCCCACTCCAATCCTCACAGGGGTCAAGCCCACTCACTTGGAGCCATTGCCCTCGCCGCCGCCGGTAGGTCTGGGTCCCTCGGCGCTGGTGGGAATGATGTTGAGGGCCGGTGGCACCAGTTTCTTCTTGGCTGGCATGGCGGCAGCAGCAGCAGCAGCAGAGACTGGGGATCATGTTCCATAGCACCTAGTGAGGGACCTGCCTCAGAAGAAGCAGCAGCACTGGTGTCATCATCGCCTGGCTTGGCTGCCCTAAGTGAGGCAGAGGATGCAAGTGAGGCCTAAAACTCTCAGCCCGGCCCTGAGGTAAAAACATGAAGAGGTGAGAGGAGGAGAGGAAGGGGGTGTGGCCGAAGCATGAGCACACATTTGGGCATGCGAGGGAGAAACTGGGGAAGAAAACAACTCATCCCACCAACTCGCCATCCCACCATTGGCTGGGGCTCTCGCTGCCATCCACCCACCCTCTCCTTGCAATTGGACGGCTTGCCTGGGAGGTTGAGATGGACCGGATAATAAGAGAAGTTTGAGGACCCCTAATGTAACCCATTGATCCAAGGTTTGTAAGACAGGTGGTTCTTGTGGATATTCAGGCACAGGAACAAATTCACGGCCAGTTGCTATTTTAAATGGAGTAAGACCAGTACTGCTGTGCACCATATTGTTGTATGCCACTTCAGCAAAAGGCAGGAGGTCAGCCCAATTAGTTTGTTGATAATTAATGTAGCATCTGATGTACTGTTCCACCATTGCGTTAGCTTGTTCAGCCGATCCATTTGCGCTCGGATGAAAAGCCGATGAAAGTCCTTGATTGGACCCGATCAGCTTGAGGAAATCTCTCCAAAACATAGCAGTGAATTGTACTCACCTGTCTAATATGATCTTCTTTGGGGCACCATGTAGGTGATGTATATGTTTCAGTAACATTTTAGCTAATTTCTGCGCAGACAGGAGCCCTGAGCAGGCTATAAAATGAGCCTGCTTGGAAAAGAGATCAATGACAGTCCATATTACCTCTACTTTCTGGTAGCTCAACAATAAAGTCCATAGTTATCTCCTCCCAAGGCAGCAAGGGATCAGCTACTTGTTGCAACAACCCAGGGGGTTTCCCGGGTCATTTTTTCATGGTGACACAAATGGCACAGCTTTTTACGTAGCATTCAATGTCCTTCTTCATCCCTGGCCACCAAAACTGCCTTTGGACCAAATGCAACGTTTTTAGGAAACCAAAATGACCACCTAGTTTGGTGTCATTTTTTATTTATCTATTTTTATTTATTTTTATTAGATTTATATACTGCCCTTTCCCGAAGGACTCAGGGCGGTTTACAGGGTATTTAAAAACCAAACCAATACAAAAGTTAAAAAACAATTAAAAAAGATTAAATTATCCCTAAAAATAAAAACCCCAGTTAAAAATTCTCAGCCTGGACCGGAGAGCTCAAAGAGCCAGGTCTTCAGGTCCCGGCAGAATGAACGAAGGTCAGGGGCAGTCCTAAGCTCCACAGGCAGCTGGTTCCAGAGGGCAGGCGCACCCACAGAGAAGGCCCTCCCCCTGGGTGTTATCCGCTGGCAATCTTTTACCGGCGGCACCCTGAGAAGACCCTCCCTGTGTGAGCGCACTGGATGAAGGGATGTTGATGCTGGCAGCAGGTGTTCCCTCAAATATCCCGGACCCAAGACATTAAGGGCTTTATAGGTCATCACCAGCACCTTGAATCTCACCCGGAGGGCAACCAGAAGCCAATGCAGCTCGCGGAGTAGAGGTGTTACATGGGAGTATCGGGAAACCCCCATCACAACTCGCGCGGCCGCACCAGCTGAAGCCTCTGAGTGGTCCTCAAGGGCAGCCCCATGTAGAGAGCGTTGCAGTAGTCTAAACGGGAGGTCACGAGCGCATGAGTGACTGTGCGTAGGGCATCTCGGTCCAGGTAGGGTCGCAACTGGCGCACCAGGCGAACCTGGGCAAAAGCCCCCCTGGTCACGGCTCCTATATGGTCTTCAAAATTGAGCCGTGAATCCAGGAGGACGCCCAAGTTGCGAGCCCTATCAACGGGGGGTAACACCTCACCCCCCATCGTTAGAGGTGGAATAGTCTGGTTAACCCGAGATGCCGATACGCACAGCCACTCAGTCTTGGCAGGATTGAGACGAACCCTGTTTCTCCCCATCCAGACCTGGACCGCCTCCAGGCAACGGGACATCACGGTGAGGGCATCGCTGGGTTGGTTCTTGGTGGAGAAAAAAAGTTGGGTATCATCAGCGTACTGATGATACCCCACCCTGAAACCACGAATGATCTCTCCCAGCGGCTTCATGTAGATGTTGAAAAGGAGGGGCGAGAGAACCGACCCCTGAGGGACTCCACAAACGAGAGGCCTCGGGGTGGATCTCTGCCCTCCCATCAACACCAACTGCGAGCGGCCCAGGAGATAGGAGGAGAACCACCGTAAAACAGTGCCTCCCACTCCCAACCCCCTGAGACACCGAAAACCGCAGAAAACCATGGAGCCCAACGGGATCTGCGCCGGGTCAGAGGTCGCAAGGGTACGACACAGTTGAGTGCCTCAGTGGCTGCCTTTTCCCAGGCATCCACCAAGGCATCAACTGGGCTGTGAGTGAGGGCGATGGGTATAGACCCAAGCGCCTGGGGCGGAACCATCTAGTTGGTTCCGCCGCCCAGCAGCGGGGGGTGGCATAACGGAAGAACAGCTGCAGGAGATGATGGTCGGACCATGACAGGGGAGTAATAACCGGTAAACCCCCTCCCAAATCATCCAACCATTGTCCAGACAGGAACACCAGGTCGAGAGTGTGACCCCCCACATGAGTCGGGCCTTGAATTACCTGGGTCAGGTCCATGGCCATCATGGAAGCCATGAACTCCCGGGCTAGCTCCGATGACCCTCCCAGGGAAGGCAGGTTGAAGTCACCCAGCACTATGAGCCTGGGGAACTCCACCGCCAACCCTGAGAGGGTGTCGAGCAGCTCGGGCAGAGCTGTTGCCACACAGCTGGGCGCCAGGTATGTAAGCAACAAGCTCATCTGAACCTGAGAACCACATCTCAGGAGGAGGGACTCACTCCCGCCAATCTGGACAATGGTGGTCTCCCGCAGACATAAAGTCTCCCTGATAACCACCGCCACCCCACCGCCCCTACCCTGAGCCCATGGCTGGTGTAGCACACGGAAACCTGGGGGGCATAACTCGATCAGAGGGACCCCTCCCTCCGAGCCCAACCAGGTTTCCGTAATGCATGCCAGATCTGTGCGTTCCTCCTCGATCAAGTCACGAACGAGGGTAGCCTTATTAACAACGGATCTGGCATTAAGGTAAACCAGCCGGAGCTCAGGGGCCTGATCGCCCTCACCCCTGGGCAAAAGGGTGCTAACCGGAGGGTTGGAATGCATCACCGCTCGCAAGCAGCGGGGGCGCGATCCCGGATGTCGATACGGCCCTCCGTGCACACAGCTGCTGCCATTCCCTATCGCCGTGGGGATTTGAAGCCCCACCCCAACACATCCAGAACCAGCCGCCTCTAACCCAAACCCCGACCCGCCGGGACCCCAAACCGGCCCAGACTGAGTGCCAGTTAGTAATCCCCTCCCCTCCCTCACCCTCCCTAACCTTTTAAAATAACCGGCTAAAAAGTGAATCAGAGGCCTCTTAATATGTCTCCGCTCGAGGCCCCTATCTAAGCCCAACGACCTCTCGGGGTCCCAACAATTGGGCCCATCATTAAGAGGAGTACAGGAAAGGGCGGCAGGTCGAACCCAGGAGGGAGAAACCCCCCTGAGGGCATACAAGTCGGCTCCTCTCATGACTGCACTGAAGTGCCTGGAACCTGTGAGTGTCAGGCAGCTACAATTTAGAGCCTTTCCACGCTAAACCATCCTGTTGGGTCATTATAGCCTTATTTGCCTGGAACCAGGTGTCAGTTTTTAACGCTTCCTTGAGATTCTTTCTCAGTTGACTATCTGATGAGTCAAACTGTCCGTGTGTCTGCCCCCGGGTAGTTATTTGTGCTGCTGATTGTCGAAAGGGAATAATAGAGATAATAATGTCCTCTTGGCGGCTTTTGTACTGGGGCATTCTAGACAATGCATCAGCCAAGAAGTTTTTCCCCCAGGGACGTATTTTAACTTGAAATTGAAACTATTGAAGTATTGTGTCCAACGGACCTGTTTGGGGGACAACTTTCTAGGGGTCCCCAGTGCCTCCAGGTTTTTATGATCAGTCCACACTTCAAAAGGCACCTTGCCTCCCTCCAGGAAATGATGTCACGTTAATAATGCCCATCTCACTGTGAAAGCTTCCTTTTCCCATGTTACCGACCGCCTTTCAGTGTCAGTCAATTTCTTGGAGGTGTAGGCACAGGGTTGTAGGTCCCCTTTTTGATTTCTCTGCAGTAGGACAGCTCCCACTGCGACATCACTAGCATCAACTTGGACTATGAACTGCTCCTCAGGATCAGGGTGTTTCAGAACAGATTCAGCAGCAAACAGTCTTTTGAGATTTTCAAATGCCGCTTGGCACTCCAGCGACCAGGACAGGGGTTGACAGGGCCACAGTTCCCCCCCCCCCCTTTTCTCTTTTTTAGCAATTCGGTAATTGGTAAAACTACCTTGGCAAATGAAGGAATGAGTTGCCAGTAGATGTTTGAGAACCCTAGGAAGCTTTGAAGCTGCTTTTGGGTTTGTGGAGGCTGCCATTTGAGCACTGCTTTAACCTTGGTGGGGTCCATTTCCACCCCCTTGTTGGAGATCCTGTAACAAAGGTAGTCGATTTGGGTTTGATGGAATTCACACTTAGAGAGTTTAGCATAAAGTTTGGCTTTCAATAATTTCTTAAGCACTTTGCGCACTAGTCCTACATGCTCTGCCATGGGTTCAGTGTAAATAAGGATGTCATCAAGATAGACTAGAACCCCCTTATACAGGTGATCATGTAGCACTTGATTAATTAATTGCATGAACACAGCAGGAGCCCCTTGAGGCCGAAAGGCATGACGTTAAACTGAAAGCTTCCCAGGGGGCTGTTGAAACCCGTCTTCCACTCATCTCCTTCTTTGATTCGGACCCAGTAATAAGCCTCTCTCAAGTCCAGTTTCGTGAAAATCTTTCCCTTCGATAAGTGAGCCAACACTTCATCAAAGGGAGGGGGTACATATTTTCCACACTGACTGCATTTAACCCTTTAAAATCAATGCACAATCTCAGCGACCCATCTTCTCTTTAAACAGAACGGGGGGAGCCACTTGGGATTTCGTGGGTTGAATAAAACCTCTGGCTAGGTTTTTGTCAATGTACTCCCTCAGTTCTGTTAATTTGGCGGGTGTCATTGAGTACATTTTTTGCTTAGGTAATTTAGCTCCCAGTAAGATTTCAATTGCACAATCAGTCGCCTGGTGGTGGTGGGGTTGTCACATTCCTTTTCACTTAAAGCTTCCGCTAGATCCTGATATTCGCTTGGTATAAGTTGAATCCCTGGAATGGGTTCTAGGGCTGCTCCTAGCAGTTCATGGGGCTGTCCCTGATCTTCCATAGCGACAGCTTCTCACACCTCACTTGGTGTAGCAGGAGGGGAAGGCCCCATCACTAACCTTAGTGTCCTCACTCCATCCTCCCACCAAATTAAGGGACACCATTTATTGAGCCAAGCTAATCCGAGAATGACAGCTTCAGTCATCTTTGGAACAACTACAAAACAGATAATTTCCCAGTTCTAAATGCACGGGTTCAGCTAAGTATGTAGCAGGAGCACCCCCAATGAGGGACCCTTCTGCCTGTTCAAACCTTATGACCAGGGGCAGGAGCTTTGCATGAATTCCTACCTTTTGTACAGTAGGGAGGTTGATTATGCACCAAGTGCAACCTGAGTCAATTAACACGTTTAAGTCCAATTGGGCCCGTTTTGGGCACTATGATTTTTGTGGAAATGGTAAAAGGTGGTATGGGTTGACTCACCATAGGTTCGTCCTCCCCGTCATCGTCATACAGCATTGGCATTGGGAGTCGCTCCGGCAGGACCTCCGTTTTCCCCAGGGGCAGAAAAGTAACCTTGGCGGTCTGCTCTTCACTGGTGCATTTGGACTTCTCCCGCATTGAGTGTGGCTTTCCCTTTGGCTGCTTGATGGCCTAACTGGCCACACCTGAAACACTTGATTGGGGGCCCAGCTGGCACTCTAAAATAACAGGTGATTGCCATGATGGGGGGGCGTTGAGCTGCTGGTCATCTCTCTTGGATCCGCCTCGGCCTAAACTCAGAGGTGGTAGGCTTCAGGTAGCAGTCCAGTTCAATGTCCAAGGTTATGACCATGCGGTACCACTCACGGACCTGGTCGGGGATGCCTTGGTAGGTGCATGCCTGGAACAAATCCCAATCTAACCCTGCTCAGAAGTGGCGAATCAGCAAGCGCTCCGGCTACTGTCTGAGCCTGCCAGCCACTTTCCTGAACTCATGTGCTTACTCCTTAGCTGGCCTCCCTCTCTGCTTCAGGTCATGGATGTCCTTCTCAGCTTGCAGGGCTTGGGACTCATCCTCAAACCTGGCTCTCAGCTCACCCATGAACAAATTGATGTCCCACAACTCTGGGGCTTGTTCATCATGTAGGGTGGTCTCCCATTCAGCGGATTCCCCCTCAAGGCTCGCTGCCACTGCATCAACCATCCTGGCTGCATTGAGGTATGCACGAGCATGGCAGTTCAGGTGGGCCCACACCTGGTTCATGAAGAACGACAGCTTTTCAGGGTCTCCATCAAATGTGGGATTGATTGGAGGTGGTTCTACTGACCATGATCCCCAATAAGCCTGTTGTATGCCCAGCCTTAAGCATTGAAGTCACAGGGGAGCCACATCTGTAAGCCTTATGGGCTGAGCTCTCAGGCTTGCAGAATGCCAATCTCTATCGGGAGTACATTGCTGCATAGGACTTGACGCTGAGGCTGGTTGGGGTAGTGGTGAAGCAGCACAAGCCATCATGATGGGGCTTGGGCTTCGCCAAGGAGGGGGGAGTGTAACTGGAGGCTCAAGGCCGTGCAAAGGTTGGAAATAAACGTCACCGCCTACAGACCATTTAAGGGTAAATTGTACATTCTGCTTCTGCCTGTTTTAGCAAAGAAAAAGGCGATTGTCAACGTGAAGAACAAAGACAACAAATGCAATGCGAGCACGGAATCCAGTAGGTTATAAAGCTCATCCCTAAAGAATAACAAAGGTATTGAGAAAACAAGCTGAGAAATTTGATTGGCATGGTATCAATTTTCCGGCTGCTGTCAAGGAAAATGTTTACAGCAAGTTCAAATGAAATAACAACATTAGTCTTAATGTATTTGGATATAATAGAGGCGTAAACCCACTGTATGTGACCAGACGTCAAAGTGATAAAGTTGTCAATCTGTTGCTTATTTCTGATGGCGTTAAGAAGCACTATACCTGGATAAAAAACTTTAACAGACTGTTGGCAAAGGAAACAGAAAAATCACAGCACACACTATTGTATGCAATGTTTGACCAGTTCCCGTTTGATAGAGTGTTTCAAGAAACACAAGCTTTGTTTGTTGCATGAACCTGTAACGATAGATCTCCCAGAAGCCGGCACGACACTATCTTTTAAGAACCAGAACAGGTCAATGAGAATGCCATTTGTTATCTATGCAGATTCCAAATCATTCATTAAACCGATGGAGGATACACGTCAACCAAACCCTAAAGAGTCTTACACGCACAAGTATCAAAAGCACATTCCAAGCTCGTTTTGCTACCAGATAAAATGCTTCGATGATATGGTATATGAAATAGACCCGGTTGCATTCACCGCTAATAACAATAAAGATGACGTAGCGCAGAAATTTGTCAACTCGTTCGTGCAAGACATTAAGGATAATTACAAGTGGTTCAAGAAGCCAGAGAAGATGATATTTACAAAAGATGATACAGAGAAATACGCCACAGCTACTACGTGCCACATATGCGGAGGTGAGTTTGGTGTTAAATATAAAGTTCACAAACACTGTCACTTGACGGGAAGGTTTAAAGATGCAGCCGCTAAATGCCACATAGGCAAAGGTAAATTGAACGAAAAAGATAAAGTTCACAATCACTGTAACTTGACGGGAAGGTTAAGAGATGCGGTGCACAATAAATGCAATATAAAATTTAAAGTACTGTGGTTTATCCCCATAATATTCCATAACCTTTCTGGGTACGATTGTTCTGTACCAGCCTACTACCGGCCCTGCAGATAAGGCAGGGACAACCCCTTTACAAGTAGGCAAGAGGCTGGAACTAAGCCTGCCAAATTTATGGACACAAAAGCAAACAGAGCAAAAACAAGACACGAACCATGAAACAGGAGCTATTCAAACAGTTGCCTTCAGCAAACCAGCCCTACCACGCATTCCCCTTTTAAACAGTTCAGGGCGTGGCTTCTCTCTGCCTCCTTCCGAGGTGCCCCATTGCCTTCCTCTGTTTACTCCTGATTGACTTCCTCCTGCGTCGGGCGTCCTTGAACAGGGCCAGCTGTGGGTCATCTTCATCCACGCTGTCAGGCTCACACAGCTGGGTCTGCGGCGTAACCAGGTGGGAGGGGCCTGGCTGAGGGCTCTCATCAGCAAGCTCTCCAACACCCTCAGCAACCTCTCCAACACCCCCCTCCTCCTCCTCTGAATCGTCTGACCCAACTGCCGAACCCACAAGCTGACCCTGAATCACAACAACGATAGCCATCTATTCATTAAAAAGCTATGAGGTGAAAACAATGAAAAAATACATTGTATACCGAGCAATGAGGAAAAATACATTTTGTTCAGCAGAGAGGTGGTTGTTGACAAGTTTACCAAAAAAAAGGGAAAGGTAAAACTAGTTAGACAACAATTACGGTTTATCAACAGCTTTAGGTTCATGCTCGCAAGCCTCGCCGCTTTGGTGAAGAACCTATGTAAAGACCAGTGTAAAAATTTGGCAAAGGAATACAGCGGAAAACGGTTTGATCTATTGCTGAGGAAAGGAGTTTACCCCTACGAGTACATGAACTCCGTTGAAAGGTTAAACAAAACCAAGCTTCCTTGAAAGTCTGCCTTTTATTCAAAACTGGATGACAGCGAGATAAGCAACATCGACTATAAGCACATGAAGGAGGTGTGGGAGGAATTCGGCTGTAAAACACTCAGGGATTACCACAATCTGTATAACAAGAGCAACGTGTTGCTATTAGCTGACATCTTTGAGAACTTTAGAGATGTTTACATGGAAAACTACAAACTAGATCCTGCCTTGTATTATACATCACCAGGACTCGCTTGGGACATGGTGCTGAAGATGACGAATATTGAACTGGCACCAATCGTACACTCACCCTAGGGCTCCGCCTGCCACAGAGGTGTTGTACAGGTCTTCACTGAGCCCATCCTGGAAACAACTCACCAGGATGTCTTCTGGCCAGTTTAGACAATTGGCCAGCTCTCAGAATTCTTCTGTGTATTCAGCTACCAGCTGTAGCCCTTGCTTCACCATTTTGATGTGGTCACAGGCTTTCCAGTCTGCGAGGTGGTCTTTGATACCTCTTGCCATGTTTGTTATTTTATAAAATGATTTTTACATATATAAAAAAGCTACAGCGCTTCCAACTTTTCATTCACAGCTTGTTTTGTTAGGCTAGGGACTAACAAAACTTTTTTAGGTTTATACAACTGCTTTGTAGTGTCCATATGCTAAGCTTTGTATTCCATCCTCCATGATGACTCGTTTATTGTTGACGGCGGCCAAAGCTTCTTAATGAATGGTTTTGTTAGGTTAAGACCTAAAAAAACTTTTTGTAATTGTGGCCTCTAAACTGCATTATGTACTTTGTTTTGTTTCTAGGCATGTTGTAGCTTGTAGTGGCCGTGTGCTAATGTATGTATCCCATCTTCTAATACGACTCATTTGTTGTTGTTGGCGCTCAAACGTCTTCTGTGTAGATGTCATGTAGGTGGGATCTAATAATGTTCATCGTTCTGTACTGTTCCTTGGGACTAAACAGCATCTCTTTGTAGTCTTTGTGAGTGATGGTATTTTTGACTACAGCCTTCTTTACACCCTTACACTTTTTCTCTTCATCACCCTCAAACATCTTGTATGAGTAAAGCTTGACCCTCAACCCGACAAACTATTCAATCAGCTTTCCCTTGGCTTCATCCTTGAACATGCTGAGCACATCTCTGTTAACTCCGGTTTTTATTCAACAAGTGATCCTTAAGGCACTTGCTCGTGTCGAATAGTTTCTCCACGTCGTCGGTGTCTGTGTAGAAATCTTTGGTCTTCATCTTGTACGCCAAACTGTCAGTGTGGGTAAACAACAACTCTGCTCTACCTCCGTACTTGGGTTTGATGTAGTTGTAATGGAAATCGTACATCAGAGTCTTGCTCAAGTCCAGTATACACGAGGAACACGGTCAATACCGATGCCTCGTTGGCAGAGGAGCTGAATATCTTCTTTGCTTGCTACGAGGTGAAAAGACCAGACCCCATAGCCTCTGCTGGCCGCCCTTCTGATTCTCAGCCACTCACCTTGTATGAACATCAAGTGAAAGCTGTATTGAAGGCTGTGAACCCCAGCAAAGCTGCAGGCCCAGATGGGGTGCTGGGGATAGTGGTTAAGAATTGTGCTGATCAATTAGCAGGGGTCCTGACAAGGATTTTTAACATCTCCTTGCAATCGGCCTGTGTACCATCATGCTTGAAAGCAGCTACCATTGTTCCAGTCCCGAAGAAAACAGTAATTGAGTGCCTGTTGCATTAACATCTGTAGTGATGAAATGCTTCGAAAGACTGGTTCTCCAACATCTTAGGACATGCCTCCCACCGGACTTTGACAAACATCAGTTTGCCTACAGGGGGAACAGGTCGACAGACGATGCCATAGCTACTGCTTTACATTCTGTAGCAAGCCATCTGGAGAAACTTGGAAGCTATGTCAGGATGCTTTTCATTGATTATAGCTCGGCTTTCAACACTATTCTGCCAAGCATCCTTATTGAAAAGCTGGCTGACTTGACTTTTTCCCCTTCCATCTGCGATTGGATCAAAGACTTTCTGAGGGACTGTTGTGACTCAGGGCCAGCCTGTGGGTCCGACAGCCGGCTCCGATGTATCGGATGACTCAGATGAGGGGGAGGAGGGAAACGAACCGGCTGATGATGGTTTGGAGGCTTTGCAGAGCCCTCAGCCGGGGACCTCTTCTCAGCTGCGTGAGCCCGAGAGTGCGGAGGAAGATGACCCACAGCTGGCCCTGTTCAAGGACGCCCGACGCAGGAGGCAGTCGAGCAGGAACAAACAAAGAAAGGCTGCGGGACTCCTCGGGAGGAGGCACAGGGAGACCACGCCCTGAGCTCTCTATAAAAGGAGTGTTTGGGGAGGGGCTGGTTGCTGAAAGCAACTTTTCCGCTTGAGAAGACAAGCTCTAGTGTTTTTGTTAACTGCGTAATAAATCTTGGCAGATGCCTTTTAGCCTTGGACGCTCTCCAGTCTCTTCTTTCTGAATAGGGGTTTGCCTTATTACAAGGCCAGAAGAGGGCTGGTTCAGAACAGGGACCGGCTACAAACAGTGAGGGTCGGGTCTGTTTCATCCACCCCCCTGAAGCTTTGCACCGGCTCGCCACAGGGCTGCATGCTTAGCCCCTACCTGTATTCACTGTACACATACGATTGTGTATCGCCTGACCCATCCACTGCGATCATTAAGTTCGCAGATGATACCACTGTAGTGGGTCTTATTACAGGTGGAGATGAAACAGCGTACAGGGGGGAGGTACAAAAACTATCCCTATGGTGTTTCAACAACAACTTGCACCTGAACATTGGCAAGACGAAAGAGATGGTGCTAGACTTCCGGAGGAAAAAGGAGGAACCTGCCCCACTTTACATCGGGGAGGACTGTGTGGAAAGAGTTTCCTCCTTTAAATTTCTGAGAGTCTACCTCTGTGAAGATCTGACCTGGAAAGTTAATACAACCCAGGTGGCTAGAAAGGCCCAACAGAGGCTTCACTTTCTCAGGGTCTTGCAGAAGAACAGGGTAGAACAACGGCTAATGACCCTCTTTTACCGGTCTACTATAGAGAGCGTCCTCTCGTATGGTATTGTGGTTTGGTATGCTGGTCTGACAGCCGTGGATAGGAAAGTATTACAGAGGGTGGTGAGTACAGCACAAGTCTACCTCTGTGAAGATCTGACCTGGAAAGTTAATACAACCCAGGTGGCTAGAAAGGCCCAACAGAGAAACCACTTCCTCAGGGTCTTGCAGAAGAACAGGATAGAACAACGGCTAATGACCTTCTTTTACCGGTCTACTATAGAGAGCGTCCTCTTGCATTGTATTGTGGTTTGGTATGCTGGTCTGGGACGCTGTGTAATCCATTCCTTTAGAGAAGGAATGGCCGGTTCAGTAGGCGACAGTTCTGGCATGGGATTGAAACTCTGTCCAGTGGCTACTTGGAATGGAGTGTAACCTGTGCTGGAGTGAACCACGTTATTGTAAGCGACTTCAGCAAACGGAAGCAAGTCTGTCCAGTTTGTCTGCTGGTAATTAATAAAGCATCTTAAATATTGTTCAAGTACTGAGTTCGAACGTTCCGTCCCACCATTCGTTTGCAGATGATGACTAGTTGACAGCCCCTGAGTGGTCCCCAAAAGGGATAAAAACTCCTTCCAGAACTCCGATGTAAATTGTACCCCCCTATCTGATATGATGCGTTGAGGTGCAACCTATAGATGTGCTGGACAAATAGTTTCCCCAAAGTCTTTGCTGCAGGGATTTTTGTGCAGGGTATGAAATGTACTTGTTTGGAAAAGAGATCTGTCACAACCCAGATGACTGTATTTCCACTGCTCTCTGGTAGTTCTACTATAAAATCCATAGATATCTCCTTCCAGGGTGCTGAGGGGGTTGCTACAGGCTGCAGCAGTCCCGGCGATTTCCCTTGCAATTTCTTTACTGCTGCACAAGTTGGGCAGCTGGCCACATAGCTTTCAATGTCCTTTTTGATGGATGGCCACCAAAATTGTCTTTTGACTAAATGCAACATTTTCACGAACCTCAAATGAGCTACCGATTTCATGTTGTGACAAAGCTGCATAAATGCAAGTCTTTGGCTTTTTGGTATGTACAGTTTCTCTCCCACCCAGGGCAGTCCATCTGTGATTGTGCATAGGTTTTGTGGCTTAGGAATCCTTCATCGGTTTCTAAGGCTTTTCTGAATTCAATCCCCGCTTAGCTGGCTAACGGTTTTTGTAGTTCAGCTTGTGCTTGGGTAGTTACTTGTGCTGCCAACTGCGTTTCGGGCATGAGTGGTTTTGTTACGCTGGGCCGGATGCTATTGTATTGAGGCATCTGGGACAATGCATCTGCTAGGAAATTCTTTCCCCCCGGTAGATGTTTGATTGTGAAATTGAAATGGTGAAAGTGTTGCAACCACTGGGCTTGTTTAGGGGTGAGTGCTTTTAGTGTTTCCAGGTTCTTATGGTCACTCCATACTTGGAAAGGAATTTTGTTTCCTTCTAGGAAATGCCTCCAGGTGAGGAGCGCCCACCCCACTGCGTATGCTGGGCAGCTTTGTGTTCTGTTCCAGCCTATGACCGGCCCAGTTTGTGTGTCAGGGACAACCCCTTTTTCCTTTTGACAATCAATAGGCTGGAAAAAAACCAACCCAAATTTATTTACAGTTCCAAATAATAAAGTCTTTCAAACAAAAAAGCAGCAGAATATTTTCTTCAACCAAAAATACATGATTCAAAACATCCAACAAGAGTCAAACCGTCTCTGAACGGTTGCCTTCAGCAACCAGCACCGTCCACACCTTCTCCTTTTATTATCTGTCCCAAGGCGTGGCTTCTCAATGCCTTCTCCTCCTTTCACTGAGTTGCCTCATAGATTTTCTCTGCTCTGCTCTGCTCTGCTGGATTGCCTTCTGCTTCTAGCATCTCTGAACAGATTCAGCTGTGACTCCTCTGAGTCTGACACCTCCTCCTCACACAGCTGAGCCTCATGAGGAACACGACTGAAGGGGCCAGGCTGAGAGTCCTGCAGTGCATCATAGCCTCCCTCTGACGCCGAAGGCTCTCCAAACCCCTCCTCCTCCTCCTCAGATTCCTCAGACTCAACTGCTGGGAGCACAGGCTGACACTGAATCACAACACTATCCTGAACCGCAGGGCCCTTCCCCCAGGTCTGCCGATCCAGATGCGGTCAGTATGGGAATTGTTCATGGAAGACAGACACCAAAGCAGGAGCATGAATGGTGGTCGCATCCTCCAAGGTGAACTCCTCTGGTCCATAGCCTTTCCATTCAATAAGGTACTGAAAGCGACCTTTCATCCAACAGGAGTCCCGAATGCTGGCAACCTCATACTCAGGGGCGCTGTCTCCGTCACAATGTTCCGGTGGGGGAGGTTCTGCTCGGTGGAGTGGACACGCCGGTTGCTCAGGGACCAACAGAGACTGGTGGAAGACCAGATATACACGCAGGGAATGTGGCAGAGTTAAGCGATAGGTGACCGGATTGATCACAGCCTTGATTTGGAACGGTCCTAAATATCAGTGGTCTAACTTCTTAGCTGGCCAGGTTGACGGTGTTCTGTTCCAGCCTACTACTGGCCCTGCAGAAAAGGCAGGGACAACCCCTTTACAAAAGGCAAAAGGCTGGAAGTAAGCCCGCCAAATTTATTTACACAAAACTGCCGAACCCAGAGGCTGACCCTGAATCACAACAGACGGTAGGTTCCTGGTGGACAGCCAGACCCGATCTCCCACCGATAGTGGAGGCGTACCCCTCCTCGACCGATCAGCAAACCTTTTGTAGTTGGCCTTGGCCTTCTGTGTCACCGCACCAATCGATGGATCGCCTGTAACTCTGCCATGTAGTTGTTCGTTGCTGGCTCCAGTGAGTCTAACGGGGAAAGGGGGAAAAACTGGGGGTGATATCCCACATTGGCCAAGAACGGTGTCATCTGTGTGGAGGTGCGCTGCGAGTTGTTGAACACAAACTCAGCTATGGCCAGATAGTCCACCCAATTTTTTTGCTGGTGATTGACATAGCAGTGCAGATATTGCTCCAGAATTCTGATGACCTTCTCGGTCCCTCCGTCAGTTTGGGGATGATGCACGGACGAGAGGCAGATCTTGACGTCCAATGCCCGCATTAACCCCTACCAGAAACGGGCTGTTAACTGGGCCCCTCTATAGGACATGACCCTATCAGGGAGGCCGTGCAGCCGAAACACCTGCTGGATGAACATACAAGTGGGGTGGGCTGATAGTAAACCACAACATGGGATGAAATGCGCCATCTTGGTCAGCATGTCCACCACCACGAACACCGTCGTGAAACCAGAAGATGGGGGTAAATCCATCAGAAAGTCCATGGACACAGCCCCCCAGGGTCTTTTGGGTGTCAGCAAGGGCTGCAGTAATCTGGGCGGGGGCCCCGTCACTGACTTGGCCTGTCTACATGGGATACAGGACATGACATAGGCCTGAATGTCGTGTCAGACTCAGGGCCACCAGAAGGTACGGGAGACCAAGTTCAGAGTCTTGAACAGGCTAAAATGCCCTGCCGCCAGATTATCGTGACACTGGCTGAGGATGAGTCCCCTGAGTGGCCCTCCCAGAACACAGAGCCAGTCACAATAGAATAACAGTCCATCCGTGACCTTCCATGGGGACTCTGGCCCCACCTCCTCCTTCCGCTGAGCCACCCACACATCCTGCTGCTGGGCCTCCCGGATCCGAGCCCGTATATCTATTGGCTCCCACACTGCAGCAAAAGACTCGATGGGGAGCACTGTCCTGGGCAGAAGCTTGTCTTCCGCTCGGGAATATTCAGGCTTCCTGGACAGAGCATCCACTCTTTGGTTGCGACCTCAGGGTATAATAAGTGACACAGAAATTGAACCTCGCAAAGAAAAGAAACCACCAAATCTGGCGTTGGTTCAATTTCTGAGCAGTCTGCAGGCTTTCAAAATTCTTATGGTCTGTTCAGACCTCGATTTGATGCCTCGCCCCTTCCAGGCCTCAAACACCACTTTGATGGCCAGTAGCTGCTTCTCCCAGATGGTATAGTTGCACTCCGACGGATTCAGTTTCCACAAATGGTACACGCAAGGGAAGAGGGTACCGCTGGGCATCGTCGCCTGGAGTAACACCGCCCCAATGGCAATGTCGGAGGCATCTGCCTCCACGACAAATGGCCGTTGCAGGTCAGGATGCTTCAAGATGGGCTACTTCATGAAGGCTTCCTTCAAAGCCTGGAAAGCCCATTGTTCTGGAGCATCCCACTGAAACCAAGTCTTTTTCTGTAGGAGCCGAGTGAGGGGGGCTGTCATGGTAGCAAACCCAGGGATGAAAGCCTGATAGTAGTTGCTGAACCCAAGAAGTCGCTGAACATCCTTCACATGACGTGGGGGTTGCCAACTCTGCAAAGACTCAACCTTACTCGGCTCCATGGCGATGCCCTCAGGAGAAATGCGGTGACCCAGAAAATCTATGGTTATCCGGTAGAACTGGCACTTCTCCAATTGGGCATACAGCTGATGTTCTCGGAGTCACTGCAGGACCTGACAGAGATGCTGATGGTGCACCTCTCGCGGCGGGGAGTAGATCAGGATATCGTCCAAGTAGATCATGACAAACTGATCTAACAAGTCCCGGAAAATATCGTTCATAAAATGCTGGAACATGGGGGCATTGGTCAGGGCAAACGGCATCACCGTGTACTCAAAGTGTCCATATCGAATACCAAACGCCGTCTTCCACTCATTTATTTTTATTTATTTATTTTTATTATTTTAATTCCATTTATATCCCGCCCTTCTCCGAAGACTCAGGGCGGCTTACAAGCTTAGCAGTAGCCTTCATTCTATGTATATGCCTGCTTATTAGGGCTTTCACACACCCCCGCAAGCGGCATTATTACAAAGTCAGCTTAATTGCCCCCAACAATCTGGGTCCTCATTTTACCTACCTCGGAAGTATGGAAGGCTGAGTCAACCTTGAGCCTGGTGGGATGCGAACCTGCATTAATTGCAGGCAGCTGGTGTTATGTAAGGAGGCATTAGCCCACTGCTCCACCAAGGCTCCACCCGACCGAACTCTTAGAAGGTTGTAAGCAACTCCAGTTTCGTGAAGATCTTTGCCTCCTGGAGTCGGTCCAAGAGTTCAGGGATGAGGGGCAGTGGGTATCGATTGCACACCGTGATTGCATTTAATTTTCTATAATTGCAGCAAAGCCGTAATTCACCGGACTTCTTTTTGACAAAGAGCACGGGTGCAGACACTGGCGAGGACGAGGGCCGAATGAAACCCCGAGCCAAATTCTTGTACAGAAAGTCTCGCAATGCAGCCAACTCGGGGTCCGACATGGAGTACAAACGCCTTACTGGGAGAGGCGCAGCAGGGACTAAATCAATGGGGCAGTCATAGGGCCAGTGCGGGGGCAATTGATCCGCCTCCGTCTCGCTAAACACATCAGCATAATCAGTCAGTTCGGAGGGCAAGGAAACCCCTGGGGAACCCTCCACGTGGCCGGCACAGATATGGTAGTTTTTGTCCACGCACTGTAAGCTTGGGAAGGTGACCAAGTTCTGTGACCAATAGATCTGTGGGTCATGCGCCCAGAGCCACGCCAGTCCCAAGACCACGGGGAAATGCAGATCTGAGGTGATATAGAACTGGATGGCCTCCTCATGGGAACTGATGGCCATACATAACGGTTGTGTGGCTGCCTTAATTGGCCCAGACAGGAGCACTCGACCATCGATAGTCTCCTAACACCGGGCACTGGGGAACAGCCCATTTGGCCACAAATGCTGAGTCCATAAAATTTGTGGTGGCCCCAGAGTCAATTAAGGCATGGACTGGAATCTCCTTCGGCATTCCGGGGAGGATCAGACGTGCCTCCAATATCAGATGCCGTGGAGGTCCGCAGACAGCATCGGAAGGACATTGCTTGGTGTTGTGGGTCGCCCGACCTAACACACCTTTTAGATCGGGCTCGGGGTGTTTCCCGAAAGAGGAGTAGGTGGCTTTCTTGGGGCAGACTCGGTCACTGATGCCCTTCGTCGCTTCTTGGGGCAGAAGGCGGCCAAATGCCCAGGGTCCCCACAGTAAAAACACCCCCCCCCGAACGTTGCCTGTTCATTTCTGCCACTGATAGGCAAGGCCTGGCAGCACCTAACTCCATTGGCTGCTCCCTCTGAACTGGAATATCATGCACAACAGGGGCTGCAGGGGTCTCTGGGGTGGCACGGTGACTCCTTCACTGCTGCAGCCAAGCGTCAATCTGCAGAGATGGATCAGCCCACTGAGGTCTGAAGTAATATCAACACGGGCCAGCTCATCCAACATCTCCTCTGACAATCCATCCTGGAAAGCGCCCACAAGCGCAACCTCATTCCAGGCTGAATCCTGGCTAAGCAGCTGAAAATTGCTGATATAGCCCTGTAGGGGGTGTTGGCCCTGCCTCAGAGCTTTCAGGCGTCTGGGTCTTTACGGGGTCCTCATACATCAGACAAAACCCCACAAAGATGTCCAACAATGGCCTAGGTTGGGCTAGCAGGGGTGTGCCCCAATGAGCTGCAGCACCAGAGAGAAGGCTTGACATAAACCCCACTTTATCCCGGTCAGTGGGGAAATCAGCTGCTCTCACGCTGATAAAGAGCTGGCATTGTCCCAGGAAAGCAGGAAACATATCCGGATTGCCATTAAATTTGTCCGGCATCACAACTTGGCATTTTCTCCTGGGTGGTATTGGTGGTGGAGCAGCAGCAGGGATGTGTGCTTGTAACTGAGCTACCTGAGCTGCCAACAAAGCGAGCTGCTGGGAGAGCTGGGCATTCTCAGCACGTAGCTGCTCCATAATAGTAAGGGGTGGGAGGCTGAAGGCAAACTGTTCTGTTCCAGCCTACGACTGTCCCAGTTTGTATCAAGGACAACCGCTTTTTTCTGTTTAAATGAGTAGGCTGAAAAAACCCAACCCAAATTTATTTACAGTTCCAAATAAGAAAGTGCTTCAAACACAAAAGCAGCAGGATATTTTCCTTAACAAAAATAAATGATTCAAACCTCAAGAAAGAGTCAAACAGGAAGATTAGCAAGAACAGACCAGGATTTTCTTTGGATTTCTATGAACAGTTGCCTTCAGCAACCAGCACCGCCCACACCTTCCCCTTTTATTAACAGCCCCAAGGCGTGGCTTCTCAATGCCTTCTCCTCCTTTCACTGAGTTGCTTCATAGACTTCCTCTGGTCTGTTCTGCTCAACTGCCTTCTGCTTCTAGCGCAGGGCTTTTCAACCTTTTCACCCATTCTACCACTTTTAGGATATGGCAGCATCTGAGTACCACCAGTCGCCTAGCAAGGTGTCGAAAACTTGATGACCAAAAAAAAAAAACCCCAAGGAAAAATGTGATGAAGTACATGTAGTCCTCAACTTACAACAGTTTGCTTAGTGACTGTTTGAAGTTATAATGGCACTGAAAACAGTGCCCCCCAAGCCACAGCCAAGCAAGACACCTGCCCTCCCGCCCGGCGGTGCTCTTCCTTTTGTCTGAGGTTTTCATTGTTGTGAGCATTTCTGTTGAGGATTGGCAGTGGGGGTGGGGGTGGGGGGTGTTTGGTTTTTATTCCCCTCCTCTGCTGGGTGGTTGCAGGAGGTTTTGGTCACTTCACATGACCCTGGGACATGTGACCGTCATAAATATGAATCGGTTGCCAAGCATCTGAATGTAAATCACAAGACCATGGAGATGCTGCAACATTCCAGCTGATCGGTGCTTCTTCTGGGCTCAGAAGCGCCAGGATCAGTGCCGAGCTCCAGCTGGAGACTGGCGCTGATCCTGGCACTTCCGCTGAGCCATGACAGCCCTGCAGCTCCAGCCATCTCTCGCTCAGGCTTCTGTGGTGCTGCCACCTGTTCAGCTCATTCCCCTCCCCCGCTATCTCTTTTCTAGGATGGTCGCGTACCACCTGCCAGGTGCCCATGTACCATAGGTGTTACCCGTACCACTGGTTGAAAAGCCCTGTTCTAGCGTCTCTAAACAGATTCAGCTGTGACTCCTCTGAGTCTGAATCCTCCTCCTCACACAGCTGAGCCTCATAATGAACAAGACTGAAGGGGCCCAGCTGTTCCTCTGACTGAGACTCCTGTGATGCATCAGAGCCTCCCTCTGACACCAAAGGCTCTCCAAACCCCTCCTCCTCCTCCTCAGATCCCTCGGACTCAGCTGCTGGGAGCACAGGCTGACACGGAATCACAACAGGCTGCTTCGTTCCCTCTTGGCCTCTCGCAAAAGAGAGCGGGAAGGAAGGAAAGGGAGGGGAGGCCAGGCAGATTGCAGGCACTGGTGCAGATGGCGAACGCACACATGAGTGGGACAGATGCGCATGGCAGAGGCGCTGCTTGGGGCTGGAGGGTGATCACATGCGCGAGCACCCTCCGCACCGGCACCACCACCAGTGCCTGCAATCTGCCCAGCCTCCCCTCCGCCCCCGTGTGTGGCTGTCCTGCTTGCGTGTGCAATCGCCCTCCAGCCCCAAGCAGCGCCTCTGCCATGCGCATTCCCGGCGGCCAGTCAGGAGGATTCCTGGTCAGAGAGAGTGGGCAGGGGAGATAGCAGGCACTGTGCCCAGCAAGAGGGACCTTGAGTTGGCTCAGCCGCCTCTCCAGCGTCTCCCAGAGGCGTCTCCAGTGTCTTTCCTTCCAAAGTTGAAGAGCAGCTGCAATCTATCCCAACTTGAAAGGCATGCGGGGAACGCAGCAGCTGGAGCAGCCCCTTAGTTCTAAGGACGCACCAGACTCGGGAACCAGGTGGGTGGAGGAGAAGCTGCAGCCGGAGGCAGAATCCGTGATTTTTTTTCCAGGCTGGGGTCTGGGCGGCATAGAGCTGGACAATGGAAGGGAGAGAGGGAAGGAGGAAGAGACAAAGAAGGAGGAAAGAAGGAAGGAAGGGACAATGGGAGAGAGGGAGGAAGGAGGGCACCCACCCCAGTCCCAACCCCCTCCACCAGAGACCCATGGATTCCCACACACACACAGGCACCCTGCAACCTGAGCTGCCCCCCCGGCCATTGACTTCGCTTGTCAAAAAGTTGCAAAAGGTGATCACATGACCCTGGGACCATCATAAGTATGAATCAGTTGCCAAGCATCTGAATGTAAATCACATGACCTTGGGGATGCTGTAACAGTCATAAGTGTGAAAAATGGTCATAAGTCACTTTTTTCAGTGCCATCGTAACTTTGAACAGTTGCTAAGCGAATTGTTGTAAGTTGAGGACTACCTGTACTTTATCAATTTTTTTTTCTTTTTTTGGTCAAGTTTTTGACATTGCCTTATCCTAAAAGTGGTACAATGGGTGAAAAGGTTGAAAAGCCCTGCCCTAGGGGACAATTAAAAGCAGTTTTCCATTTATCCCCTTCTTTGATCCTAATGCGGTATTAAGCTTCCCTCAAGTCTAGTTTAGTGAAGATCTTTTCTTTTGACAGGTGGGACAGCATGTCTTTCATTAGGGGGAGAGGGTATAGATTGCTTTCGCTTATGGTGTTCAGGGCTCTATAGTCTATGCAGAGACGAAGAGTTCTGTCCTTTTTCTCTCTGAATAGGACCAGAGTGGCTACTTTTGGCATCTATGAACTTTTGCATCTCTTGCAATTCCACAGGGCTCATGGAGTACAGTCTGGGTTTTGGGAGTTTCACTCCAGGTCTGATCTCTATTGCACAATATGTGGGTTGGTGTGGTGGCAAGGTCCCTGTATTCTTCAGGTATTTTGGGTAGTTCTTTCTCATCCCCCACTGCTGCCTTCTTGGCCAGGGTCTCTCGTGAGGGGTCCCGTGGTGTTGGGTTGAGTGGCTCTCCCTTTGGGAATCTAAGGTCTGCTGTCCTCCAATCTACCCGTGGGTTCCATTTCGCTAGGCACGCCATCCCTAGGATTATGGGGCACTCCATGCCAGGGGTTACCACGAACTTATAGTCTCTATGTGGTTGCCAAGAGTGAGTTGAAGTGACAATGTGGCTAGGGTGGCCGGCATCCCCCCTGCTATGGGCCCATCTGATTGACCGAAGGAGATAGGTTTCTTCAGCCTCCTCACCAGAATGCCCACATTTCCTACTAGCGTTGGGCTGATAAGACAACACGTGCACCCAGAGTCAATTAGCGCCCTAACTTCTACAGGTTTGGGCATGGAGGGGGCTAGTATGGTTACTGTCCAGGTAAGGGGCACGATGGGTCCACTTACCAGGGGTTCATCCTCGGAGTTGTCGTCCAACGAGTTGGACGCTCCTGCAGTGTAGGCCGGAGTTCCCTTCCCTCGTTGGGCAGTAGCGGGGAGCTCGACGACCTCGAGGTCCGGTCTGCCTTTTCGATTGGGGTGCGTGAGCGGCATTCTGCAGTGCAGTGTCCCCCTTTTCCACATCTGAAACAACCGGTGGGTTTTTTGGCTGCTGCTTCGTGGTCTCAGGGTGGCTCTGATGACGGTTTTCCCCAGGGCTTTCCTCTGCGGTGTCTCTTGGCTAGGTCGATCTCAGCTTCCTTGGCCAGGATGTACCAGTACTGCAGCTGGTGGGGATCTCCTCATGGAAGGCAGGCGTCGTAGAGGTCGTACTTCAGACCATTTTTGAAATGACTGAGTAAGATGTCTTCTGGCCAGTTCAGTTTGTTAGTGATGGTCCTGAACTCCTGGGTATACTCGGCCACTGGTCATCTGCCTTGCTTCACCGTCTTTATTCTTTCACGGGCTTTTTTGTCCGCCAACGGGTCCTCGAACCTGTGCCTGAGGGAGAACATGAACTGATTGAAGTTCAGTAGCTCCGGGGCATCAGCATCGTACATCGTAGATGACATGTTTGTCATCTTTACACCCCTGATATTGTTGTCTCTCATCTGATTTAGGGCAGGAAGTGGATATTTTTTTGCTGTAGACATGTTTTTTTATATAGGATGACAAAATTAATAATAATAATAATAATAATAATAATAATAATAATAATAATAATAATAATAACAACAACAACAACAACAATAACAATAACAATAATAGTAGTAGTAGTTTCCATCCGTTGCTTCTTGTCCTGCCTTCGGGCGCTTTGGAGAATAGCTTGACTCCCTCTTCTTTGTGGCAGCCCCTGAGATATTGGAACACTGCTATCATGTCCCACCTCATCCTTCTCTTCATTAAACTAGACATACCCAATTCCAGCAACCGTTCCTTATATGTTTTAGCCTCCAGTCCCCTGATCATCTTTGTTGCTCTTCTCTGTACTCTTTCTAGAGTCTCAACATCTTTTTTACATTGTGGTGACCAAAAGTGGATGCAGTATTCCACGTGTGGCCTTACCAAGGCATTGTAAAGTGGTATTAATACTTCATGTGATCTTAATTCTATTCCTCTGTTAATGCAGCTTAGCACTGTGTTGGCTGCAGCACAGTGCTGGCTCATATTTAAGTGATTGGCCACTAGGAGTCCAAGATCCCTCTCACAGTTACTACTATTGAGCGAGGTACCACCTACACTATACCTGTACATTTGGTTTTTCTTGCCTAAATGTAGAACCTTACTTTTTTCACCATTGAATTTCATTTTTTTAGATAGCGCCCAATGTTCAGGTCTGTCCAGATCCTCCTGTATCTTAAGCCTGTCTTCTGGAGTGTTGGCTATTCCTGCCAGCTTGGTGTTGTCTGCAAATTTGGTGAGTTCCCCATATATCCCCTCGTCCAAATCATTGATGAAGATGTTGAAGAGCACTGGGCCCAGAACAGAGCCCTGGGGCACCCCACTACACACTTCCCTCCATGTAGATGCAGTTCCATTGAGGACCACATGCTGAGTACAGCTGGTCAGCCAGCTACAAATCCATCTGGTGGTGATGCTGTCTAACCCACATTTTTCTATCTTATCAAGTAGTAGGTTGTGATCTACTTTATCAAATGCCTTACTGAAGTCCAAGTAAATTATATCCACAGCATTCCTCTGGTCCACTAATTTAGTCACTTGGGCAAAGAATGCAATAAGATTTGTCTGTCATGATCTGTTTTTTTTTTATTAAAAAGTTTTATCATACATTTTATCTTTAACAAACCCCCCTACCCCTCCCCTATCCCTCCCTCCTTACCCCTCCCCCCCCCCGACTTCCCAGAGCTAAGTACAAGGTATAAAAAACAAAAAAAAGAATCATAAACAACCACATGCTAACAACCGTAAACTCTAAAATCTATCACTCTCTAGCTCATATAGAATAACTACAAACACTATTAATATAAAATCTTCATTTCAAAAAAAGGATTTAAGCAATCTAGCATGACTTGGGACGCGCTTAAAAGCTCCAGCCTTGTCCATCTGTACATCCAAAACACCATTCCAATCCCCCATAAAAATAACAGATTTATAATCCAACTGGGTAAGCTTTGTATAAAGTAAACTAAAAAAGTCAGCTTGTTGTTGATTAGGAGCCTATAATCCAACTAAAAGCGTCTTTTTGCCTTCTAGCAGCAGCTCTATCATAACGTATCTTCCATGCTTATCTGCTTCAATTAAGTCTGCTGTTAAAGCACTTTTAACATAAACAACCACTCCATTTTTCTTATTCATTGCAGAAGCAACAAATCGCGTACCCAACCTTGAGTTCAGTAAATACTTTTGATCCACAACCCTAATATACGTTTCTTGCAAACATATAACATCTATCTTGAATTGTTTTAAATATTGAAAAACTTTCTTCCTCTTCTGTGGTGAATTTAGTCCATTAACGTTCCAAGTTAAAAATTTAGTTGTCATGCATATCATCCCAAAGCTCTTAAAGCGCTGCTCTGATAGGACTATCTTTTTTAGGCCATGCTCCTCCCACTGCTTGGCTATAAGTACGTTGTAAGTTCCATAGACTTCTGCTGATCTTGTTCTTTTATTTTTTATTTTTTAATCGTTTTAAAGCAGCACGCGTCACCCTCTGCTCTCTAAGATCATCCAAAGAAGTTGTAGCTTGATCTCCTCCAGCACCGTTCTCCTCTGTCTGTCCATCTTCAGCCTCTTGATGTTCTCCTTCTCCAGATCTCTTTGCAGCTTCCAAAAGTAATAATGGGGTTGCTTTTAAAACGTTATTGTAAAAATCACGCGCCTGCATCACAGTAACCAAACGGTACCTTTTACCTTCGTGCATCACCATCAACCCAACTGGGATCTCCCATCTGAACCTTATATCTCGTTGTTTGAGCTCTTGCACAAGAAATGTAAAATCCTTCCTTCTCCTTAAAATCTTTGGAGGAATTTCTTTTAGAACCAAAACTTCTTGATCAGCAATCACAACTTTAGAATCATAGGCAGCTTGTATAACTTCATCTCTAATTTCCCTCTTTACAAAATAAACCACCACATCTCTAGGCAGCTTTCTCTGTCTAGCAATCCATGAATTCACACGAAACACTTTATCCATGCCTCCCTTTATTTCAGATGCTGGCTGATTCAATACCACTTCCAGAGCCTCAGAAATCAGCTGCTTTAGATCTTCCTTAATATTCTCTTTTAAGCCTCTGATTCTAACAGCAAACTGCATCTGGTAATATTGAGCAAGACTCAATTCTCTGTCCATTTTGTCTCTTAAATCTTCATTCTCCAATACTTTTGCTTCTAATATGGCATTCTTTTGAGTCAAATCTTCCACTTTTTCATCCAGGTCTTCCACACATTCAGCCACTTTATACACTGAAGACAAAATGTCTGCCTTCATCACACTGAACTTCTGTTCCATCCTCTCTTCCATTCTCTCCTCCAATTTCTCCAATTTCTCCTCCATCCGTGCAAATTTATCACCCATTGATTCCAGAATTACCTGGGCATGTTTTTCAAGAGCATCTTGTAGATCCTTCGGTGTCAATACATCAGGAGGATGCAACGCCTGCAATGATGATTGTTGCGTCGGAGAAGTTCCAGCACTCCGAAGAGTTTTTGAGGGAGGTTTAGCCGCCATCTTTTACTTCCACTTGTGACGCACTTTCACTTTAAGTTTAAAAAAGTCCATCAAGCTCGAGAGTAAAATATAATAATCCTCTTCATCCTTTCCTCTTGTACCGCTCTGCCTGCTCCTTTTATTCCATAGTCCTTCCTTCAGGCAGGGGTGGTCGCAAACGCCTGGCTCTGCTCCAAGAAATCCAGAGCAGAGACGCTGGCCAGCTGGGAGCGACCCAGGCTACGGGGGAGTTCGATCCTTCAGCCACCCAAGCTACAAGCTCAGGCGGCCCCGGAGAACTCAACCCCTACCTGGGGCCTCACCCCCTCCTCTTCTCCCGAGGAGGGGGCTTCAAATTCACCCGAACAGCTGATCGACGCTGTTTCAGGTGAAAATTACTCAGCTGAGCCGCGGGCAGCCCGGGAAGGCTGTCTCCGGTGCCGCGCAGCCACCGGAAGTACTGTCATGATCTGTTTTTGACAAACCCATGATGGCTTTTAGTAATGACTTTTTTTTGCATCTAGGTGTTCACTGATTCGTTGTTGGATTATCTTTTCCAGAATCTTCCCAGGTATTGAGGTCAGGCTGATAGGTCTGTAATTTCCTGGATCCATTTTTTCCCTGTTTTGAGGATGGGAACTAGATCAGCTCTTTTCCAGTCCTCTGGTAGTTCCCCAGTGCTCCAGGATCTTTGAAAAATGTAGTTCAGTGGTTCTTAAGATCATATCTGCCAGTTCCTTGAGAACCTTGGGGTGTAATCCATCTGGGCCTGGTGATTTGAACTCGTCTAGGCTGGACAGGTGCTCACTTACCATTTTCTTGCCTATCTTAACTTGTGGTTCTAATCTGTTTTTTACAGTACTGTTTTTGATAGGTTGGACTTTTTTTCCCATTGTATAAAGATAGATGCAAAAAATGAGTTAAATAGTTCTGCTTTCTCCCGCTTGTCACCTTCTTGCCACTTTCTCCCACTAATGGGTCAATCATTTCCTTGACTTTTTTCTTGTTTTTTACATGTTGAAAGAAACTTTTTTTCGTTATTTTTGACTTTGGTCGCAAGCCTTAGTTCATTTTGAGCCTTAGCTTTCCTCACTTCCATCTTTGCAGGCTCGGGCTATTTGCTGATATTCTGCCTTAGTTATGTGCCCCTCTTTCCACTTGTTATACTTGTCCTTTTTATCTTTCAATTTATCAGAGAGTTCTTTATGCAGCCATGCTGGTTTGTTTTGAGAGCTGTTATTTTTCTTCTTTGTTGGTATTGTGCTAGACTGGGCTTTTATTATTTCACTTTTCAAAATTTCCCAAGCTTCTTGTGTTGTTTTCCCGTTTAGGATTCTCATCCATGGAATCCTTCCTAAGCTCTCTCTAAGTTTATTGAAATTAGCTCTTTTAAAGTCCAAGACTCTAGTTTGACTGTGTTCTATTGCTTGTGCTTCTAGAATGTTGAATTCCAATATTGCATGATTATTTCCCCCCAAGGTTCCTGTGGCTTCAACACCTTCTATCATTTCATCTCTGTTAGTGAGGATTAGATCCAATATGGCTAATCCCCTAGTTCCCTTTTCTACTTTTTGGGAGACAAAGTTGTCTGCTAGGTTTGTTAGGAATCTGTTTGATCTTCCACTTGGTGCAGAGTTTGTCTCCCAGTTGATGTCAGGGTAATTAAAGTCCCCCGTTACTATTGTGATGTGCTTCCTACATACCTTAGTTAGCTGACTAGCAAAAAGTTCATCTATTTCAGGGGTGTCAAATTGCCAGCCTGTGGGCCGGATGCATCATGTGGAAGCCGCACCCACCCCATTGCCAGCAATGGTGAAAGCATCCCGATACGTTGCACAACATCACGTGATGTCGTGAGTTTGACATGTCTGATCCCTTTCCTCTGTTTGGTTGGGCGGCCTATAATATACACCTATGGCAATGTCATTTCCCCCCCTTTTATATTGACCCAAATGCATTCAAGACAGTTTTCATCATTGTTGAGCTCTATTTCTGTAGAGAAGTAGTTATTATATAGAGAGCAACTCTGTCTCCTCTTTTGTTTGGTCTGTTTCTTTTAAATAATTTAAATCCCCCTAGCTCTGTGTTCCATTTGTGGGTTTCATCCCACCATGTTTCCGTAATGGCAACAATATCATATCTGCCCTCATTTACCTGAATTTCTAGTTCAAAGTGTTTAAAGTGTTGGTGTGGCTTAGAGGTTAGAGCAGTGATGGTGACCCTTTTTTTTTTAATCCCATTTATATCCCGCCCTTCTCCGAAGACTCAGGGCGGCTTACAATCTAAAGCACAATGTGCTTAGCAATAGCCTTCATTCTATGTATATACCTGCTTATTAGGGCTTTCGGGGGCCCCCAAGCGGCATTTTTACAAAGTCAGCTTATTGCCCCCAACAATCTGGGTCCTCATTTTACCTACCTCGGAAGGATGGAAGGCTGAGTCAACCTTGAGCTTGGTGGGATGCGAACCTGCACTAATTGCAGGCAGCTGGTGTTACTTAAGGAGGCATTAGCCCACTGCTCCACCAAGGCTCTTGGTGGGACCAAGTAGCCAAACTGCAACCCAAAACTCACTTATGTACATCTGGTGCCAGGTGGGTGTGGCCCATTGGATGGGCATGGCTGCGGTGGTCTCGGCAGACTGGGTGGGCGTGGCCACCTTGATGTTGCTCATGGGGAGGGATGGCTGTGAAGGCCAGGCAGGGTTGGGGGAGATCTAGGGGGATGGTGGGCAGGAGGCTCGTCCTGCGGGGTGAGGCGAGGCGAGGCAGGGGGGGCAGGGCAGGGGTGCCATTGCTGCAGGGCAAGGCAAGGTGAGGCAGGGGCTGGGGTGACATCATCGGCCCCCCACACATAGCGAGAGCATGGGGGCCAACTGTGTCCATGGGCAGCCACAGCCTGCCGGCCACTTGGTTTTGGTGCAACGTGGCTGTTTGCTGTCTCGCGCGTCGCACCCAATGCAGCTGCCATTAGGCCATGGAACAGGTCTTAAAGTTGCTAAGTTTGTAGACCCCTGAGCTAGCTGGTTGGTCATTCTTCCTCTCTCCCTTCTGAGCTCTTTCCACAGTGTAGTAAGAATGCAACCCCCCAATCCCTTCCCTGTACCCTTAAAGACACAGCAATCAAGTGCAAAGCAAGAAAGGCTCACAAACTAAACACACACATAAACTCCAGGTTTTTTTCTTTCTTTTTTATTTTTATTGAAAAGTTTTAAAATACATTTTTAGAACATATACCCCATCTCCCCCACCCCCCTCCCCTTCCCTCCCTTCCCAACACCGCCCCCCCCGACTTCCCAGAGCTGAATACAGGGTATTACATCATACAATCTTACTCTAAAATATTCTAATTACTATAATTACTCTTTAAATCCTATCGCACTTAACCATAGAATCCTTAACCATAGAAAAGATAAATAATATATTCTCTAATTATAATAATTAATAACTATTCATATGCTAAATGATACTTTGTAGTCCCATACTTATTCTGAATATAATCAATCCATCTTCTCCATTCCACTATATATATTTGTTGCGAGTGATCTTTCACATATGCCGAGATTTAGGCCATTTCTGTCAAATTCGAAACATTCAAAGTCCATTCTTCTATAGCAGGCAGATCCTCCTTCTTCTAGTATTGTGCTACCAAAAGTCTTGCAGCTGTTATTAAGTTCAGCATCAATTTAGTTTCTATAGCAGTACAGTCAGTGATAATACCCAACAAAAACAATTGTGGTGAAAATCTTATCTTTTTCTTAAAGATCTTCTGCATGTTCCACCAGATTTTGATCTAAAAAGCTTTAACTTTTTTACAAGTCCACCATACATGATAATACGTTGCATCATCACAACCACATCTCCAACATTTTGGCTGACAATTTGGATACATACATGCTAATTTTTTGGGATCTAAATGCCATCTATAAAACATTTTATAAAAATTCTCCCTTAAGTTTTGTGTCTGTGTAAATTTAACATTCCTAACCCATATTTTCTCCCAAGTGTCCATTATTATTGGTTCTTGAAAATTCTGGGCTCATTTTATCATACAATCCTTAACCAGTTCCGCTTCTGAGTCAATTTCTATCAATGCATTATATATCCTTCTTATATGCGCTCGACTTTGATCTCTAATTTGCTTTACCAAATTCCCATCTGATATTGAAATACCAATTTTCTGATCTTCTTTCCATCTGGCCTGCAACTGCCCATACTGAAACCAAGTTTGTACTATTTTTCCTTCTTTTAAAATATTAAAAGACTTCAATTGCCATTCATTCTTTTCCAATCTAAGAATTTCTTTATATGTTATCACATCATGTTTAAATCCCACATTTATATTTTCTATTGCATGTTTAGGTATTGCCCAAATAGGAATTTTATAATTCAACTTGTATCGATATTTTTTCCAAACTCTCAACATGGCAGACCTTAATATATGTGTTTTAAAAACTTTGTCCACTTCTTTGTCATACAATAAATAAGCATGCCAACCATATAACAAATCCCACCCTTCAATATTCAATAATCTCCTTTGTGTTAAATTAAACCAATCACTAATTGACGATAATGCTGCCGCCTCATAATATAATTTAAGATTGGGCACTTTGAGACCACCTCTTTCACGTACATCTTGCATTATCTTAAATTTAACTCTCGGTCTCTTCCCTGCCCAAATAAATTTATTAATTCCTCTCTGCCATTCCTCCAAGTTTGAATCTTTTTTAAGTATAGGTATCATTTGAAATAAAAATAAAAATTTAGGTAAAACATTCATTTTCACAGCTGCAATTCTTCCCAATAAAGACAGTTGTAATTTTCTCCAACTATCTAGCTCTTTTTGTATTTTTGACCATAAGAATTCATAATTATTCTTATATAATTTAGTATTTGAAGCTGAAAGATGTACCCCCAAATATTTAACCTTTTTAACTATTTCAAATCCCGTTAATTTTTCTAAGGCTACCTTTTGTTCTATGGTCATATTTTTAGAAAATATCTTAGTTTTTTGTCTGTTTACCTTGAATCCAGAAACTTGTCCATATTGTAAAATTATTTCCATTAAATCTATAACTGATTGAATTGGTTGCCTTAACGTAATAACCAAGTCATCTGCAAATGCTCTCAATCTATAGTCTTGATCTCTTATTTTAATTCCCTTTATTTTCTTTGAATCACGTATTTTAATCAATAATATTTCCAATGTTAAAACAAACAACAATGGCGACAGTGGACATCCCTGTCTTGTATCCTTTTCAATTTTACAAGCTTCTGATAAGCTACCATTAATTATTATTTGTACTGTTTGTTTTTGATATATAGCCCTGATAGGTTGTAAAAACATATCCCCAAACTGCATCATCTCTAACACTTTAAATAAGAATTGCCAATCCAATTGATCGAATGCTTTTTCAGCATCCAGAAAAATCAGTGCTGCAGGGACTTGGTTATTTCTTTCTAAATATTCTAATACATTTACAATATGTCTCACATTATTTTTCATTTGCCTACCGCTTATGAATCTTGTTTGATCAATATGAATCATTTGCTGCATAACCTTCATCAATCTATTTGCTAAAATTTTTGCAAATATCTTGTAATCAGTATTCAATAACGATATAGGTCTATAATTTTTAGTTTGTATAGGATCTTGATCTTCCTTTGGAATCAACGTTATAAATGCTGTTTTCCATGATGGAGGAACCTCCCCTCCGGATTGAATTGTTCTAAACAATTCTTTTAAAGGTTCCACCATCTCTAGTTGTAAATTTTTATAATACGTAGCAGTCAATCCATCTGACCCAGGTGCCTTACCTACTTTTAATTGTTTAATTACTAGAATAATTTCTTCAGTGGTTATCAATTGATTCATCTCTTCCCATTGCTCTTGTGTGAGCGCCGTGATATTCACTTCTTGCAAATAACTATCTATGTCTAAACCTTGACTTTTATCCCTTGCATACAGCTTAGAATAAAATTCGACAAAGGCCTTTTTAATGAGATTTTGCTGAAACACTTCTTTACCCTTATAATCTATATGACGAGATCTTTGTTTTTTCCTTAATAAATAAGCTAACCACTTACCAGGTTTATTTGCATTATTAAAAATGTTATGTTTGGCATATCTTAAATTAGTTGCCCCCTGGTCTGCTATCAGCATATCAAACTGACCTCTTAACAAGTTAATTGAATCTTTTAGCCTCTTGTCAGATGGATCCATAGTAAAAGCCTTCTCTTTCCTCTTTATTTCCTCCTATATTTCTTTATGCTTAAATTCCATTCTACATCTATATTTATTATTCAAATATATTAAAACTCCTCTCATATAAGCTTTACTAGCATCCCATACCATTTCAATAGAAGTGCCTTTGTGCATATTCATAATAAAAATTATTTCATCTGCTTTTTACATTCTTCCACATTTTCTACATATCTAAATAAATTTTCATTTAATCTCCATGATCTTCTGTCACCATTACCCTTATCCAATTCCATCCAAACTGGACTATGGTCTGATAAAGTTCTTGGACATATCTTGATCTTCTTAATCCTAGAAAAAAAATCATTAGTAATAAGTATAAAATCAATCCTAGAAAAGGATTGACGTCTATCAGGGAAAAAAGTACAATCCTTTTCATCCACGTTTCTTTCTCTCCAAGTATGTAATAATAATAATAAAAATAATAATAAGTTGGAAGGTACCTTGGAGGTCATCTAGTCCAACCCCCTGCTAAGGCAGGAAACCCTATACCATTTCAGTCTCTTCTTAAAAACTTCCAGTGTTGGAGCATTCACCACTTCTGGAGGCAGGTTGTTCCACTGGTTAGTTGTTCTAACTGTCAGGAAGTTTCTCCTTAGTTCTAGGTTGCTTCTCTCCTTGACTAGTTTCCATCCATTGCTTCTTGTCCTGCTTTCAGGTGCTTTGGAGAATAGCTTGGTTCCCTCTTCTTTGTGGCAGCCCGAGATATTGGAACACTGCTATCATGTCACCCCTCACCCTTCTCTTCATTAAACTACACATACCCAATTCCAGCAATTGTTCCCTATATGTTTTAGCCTCCAGTCCCCCAATCATCTTTGTTGCTCTTCTCTGTACTCTTTCTAGAGTCTCGACATCTTTTTTACATCGTGGTGACCAAAACTGGATGCAGTATTCCAGGTGTGGCCTTACCAAGGCATTGTAAACTGGTATTAGTATCTCTCAATTCCAAATCATCTTTCAAATCAAAGAAAGATTTAGGCAATCTAGCATGATTAGGAGTATTTTTAAAAGATCCTTTCTTATCCTTCTGCGTGTCCATCACACCATTCCAATCTCCCATTAAAATACAAGACTTGTAATCCCATTGAATTATTTTGTTATGTAGCAATTTATAAAATTCTTCTTCTTGTTGATTAGGAGCATATATTCCAATTAGAAGTATTTTCTTCCCTTCAATCAAAAGTTCAATAATAGTATATCTTCCTTGTATATCTGCTTCTATTAATTTGGCTATCAGACCCTTCTTCACATATATTACTACACCATTTTTCTGGAGCGGATGCAATAAAGAAGCCATTTTATAACCAATTAACTCTCCATACACACTTTCACTCGGTTTAAACAGCAACGAAGGACCGGCGGTCGATTCCGACTGTCCGCGATGCTGGAGAGCCACCTGGAAGTTCCAGGTTTTTTTCTTTAAGCTGCCTCAGGTATGTCACATGTCACAATGTTGCAATCCGAGACTGAAAGGCTCCGGTAATTGCGAAAAGCTTTAGCCTTAAATTAAGCCTGTTTACCTTCAAAGAAAACTTTCTAAAAGCCATAGACAGACCCAAGATATGGGGGTAAAACTAATTACATTTATTTAAAGCAATTAAACCTAAAGAAGTCAACACTTTGGACTCATTGCTAGCCTAAAATACAGACTAAAATATTCTAATAACGAAAGCACACAAACCGAGCCTCTGAATTACAAAATGCTGTAAAAACTGTACAAAAATCCTTATGGTAACCCAATCAAGCTGCCAGCTGATCCAGAACTAAATAAACCCACCTCCTCTCTGACATGCTCATCTGCCAGCTTTTCATTTCATCAGCGCTGATTGCATTCTCCTGGCTTGCGAAAAGGAACCAGGGGACCTTTTCTTCCAGCAACAGCTGCTGCTTCTTCGCTGTCCCTGTTTCCTCCCTGCCTGCTGAGCTCCTCTTCTCTTTCCCTGTTGTCTTTTTTTCCCTTTCCCACCCAAACCACCTCCTTTTATAGTCTTGCCTCTCCTCTCCTCTCCTCTCCTCCCCCCTCCCTTTTTCTTCAGTTCACCTCCAGCTCTGCACTGCTTCTGGAAGTGCCAATCAGCTGGAGCCCTGCCGGCTCCTAGGGCTTCTGCTGAGCCCAGACAGTCCTGCAGCTGCAGCTGCCTCTCCCTCTCCTTCAGGCTTGGGTGGCTTTGGCTCATTCCCCTTCCCCGCAACACTTCTCTAGGACAGTCGCATACCACCTGCCACATGGCAAACAGGTGGTACATGTACCACCGGTTGAAAAGCCCTGCCTTAAAGATTGCCTCCTCTAGACGCAGAAGAAATATGCCTTCTCAGTCACTTCTATCCCCACCTGTGGAACAGTATCCCCCTGTTAGGTATTGTTGTGCAGAAGTCTCCTTGTGCTACCAAAGAGTTGCACAGACAAGGAAGGGTACTGAGAGCAGTAAGAGTCACACAGTAACCACAAGAGTACACTGAGTTGTAAAAGCAAAAAGTATTTTACTTTGAGGTGGTGTAAGAACAAAAATGCATGGTCAAAAATAAACAGTCCAGGTCATACACAATAGCAACAGTCCAGGGAGTAATCCAAAATACAAAGTCTTCTTACCAGTCCAGAGGTCAAAAACACAGTTATGCAGATACAGAGCAAAAAAAAGCAAGAATAGAGCGATCAGCAAATTCAGATATTCAGAGAGATCCAGTGAGAGAGTATCTATGTTTCTAGCTCCCTCTTATGGCCATGAGCAACCTCACACGCCCATGGATCAATTACCTTCTTAAAGTTACAACATCATCATGGCTTATATATTTTCAATCCAATATGTAGGCTATCATCATATGCCTAACATTCTCCCTTTTGGGTAGGATAATATATAATATTTACAATCTTATGCACATTCTTTCACAATTAGCATTGTGTTTCACAGCACATTGGTCCTTCGTAAAATGGTCTGCAATATTTACATCAGATGGGCAATATTCTAGCTGTATTAATTTATCTTTAACACATTGTCTTACATTTAAATAACGAAGATCTGTATGTTTGGATCTTGTTCTGACTGCAGCATTGTTTGCCATCTTTATCGCAGCCTGATTGTCCTCATACATAATAAATGGATCATTTACATTTAAACCCATATCCAACAGTAATTGTTTGTACAGTAGCAGTTCTGTACATAACACTGATAGACATGAGAATTCAGCCTCCATTGTAGACAGGCTTATGAGCTTTTGCCTGATGGATTTCCATCCAATCAAAGAATCACCCAACATTATAGCCAACCCTGAAGTTGATTTACGAGTGCTTGTATCAGAGGCAAAACTCGCATCTGCATATACAGTGAGGATTAACTCACGATTTGGCTCTAGATATAACGAGTAGTGAATAGTCTGCTTTAAATACCTCAATACTCGTTTAGCTGCTTGCCAGTGTCTAACAGTTGGTTCATTATTGTATCTGGCTAATTGGTTGACACAATAAGAAATGTCAGGTCTAGTCCAATTGCTTAGATACATTAGACTACCAATTAAAGACTGGTACATAGTCCTATCAAATACAGGACTCTCAACATAAGTGTCCTTAAACTCCATAGCCATTGGAGTTTTTGCTGGTTTACACATTTCCATGTTGTATCTCTTTAATAACTCAGATATTTTACTGGCTTGCGAAACCTTAAAACCTCTATTCGTTTTCACAATATCTAACCCCAAATAGTGGCTTATTTCCCCAAGGTTCCTAATTGTAAATTTGTTTTGCATCTTGAAATGATGTCCTTAGCTTCTAGCTCAGTTTTTGTTATGATTGCAATATCATCAGTAAACAATAGAAGAAAATATAATACTCCATTGTGCTTTTTCCTAAACAAACATGGATCAGCATTACTGGCTATAAAACCTATTGCACTCAACTCATTGACTATACATTTATTCCACTCATAACCAGATTGTTTTAATCCATAAAGGCTTTTCCTTAACTTCCAACAATCATGGTCTCTATTATTAGTCAATCCTGGTGGTATTCTTAAATAAATAGTATGTTGCAATGGAGCATGTAAATATGCAGTTTCAACATCTACATGGTTAACCATATATTGGTTTTTAGCCGCCCACACCAAAGCCGCTCTTAAAGTAGTTGCCTTCAGACTGGGTGAAAAGACCTCATCATAATCCTCAGTAGTTTGGGCAAAACCTTGTGCAACCAAACGTGCCTTATGGGTAACAGTCCCATCTACACCCTTCTTAATTTTATAAACCCATTTACATCCTATAGCTTGCTCACCAGGTGGCAGTTTTGCTTTCTCATAGACCTTAAGATCCTGCAAAGACTTCAACTCCCTGTTCATTTCAGCTTTCCATGATGCCTGTTCCTTTTCAGGATACATCCTGATCTCATCATAGTTAGAAGGCTCTAAGCTAACTTGGCATATTACACTGGCTTCATAGCGATCAGGTGGACATCTGATTCACATTGAATGCCTAGGTAGTACAGGGCTTTGAATTTCTGACTCCTCTCCTTCCTCTGATTCATCTTTTATCTCCCCTAGCTCCTCTTCATCTTTTATAATTACAGGAGATGTCTTATCATTACTAACTATGTCATCAGAGAGGTCCTCAAACACTAGAGCATCTGTGTTAACAGTTTCTTCTAATCTATCCCAACCAATATGTTCAAGGAATTTGGCACTTGCACTATTACATACATTAGTTGTGCCTTGTTCCCAGAAAGATAGGATCTATGATTAGCTTCATAACCTACAAAGTATAATTGTCTAGCCCTATGTTGGCCTTTACTCCTGAGTTGTGCAGGAATGTGGACCCATGCTGGGGTGCCAAACGTGTGCAGATAATCAAGGTTTGGTTTTCTACCATGCCATATTGTGTATGGTATTTTACTGGTAGAAGAATTAACTACTATATTCAGAATATGGTTTGCACATTTTGCTGCCTCCCCCCACAGTTGATCTGTTAAGCCTGAATCTTTTAACATAGTTCTTATCATGGCTTGTAATGTTTGCCCATGTCTCTCAACAAATGCATTATATTGAGGCCTATAAGCGGCTGAATGTTTATGCTCAATTCCAGCTGATTCAAGCATATCAACAAAGTGTTTGTTTGTAAATTCAGTGCCATTATCAGTTATTATGCACTGAACCTTTCTCTTTGTTTTCCTCTCCACGAATTTGAGCCAATTTGAGAATTGTTGGAAAGTGTCTGCCTTTGACTTAAGCAGATAACAAAAACCATATCGAGAGTAATGGTCCAGTATACTTAAAATATAAGATGATCCTCCTAAACTTGGTTTCATGGGTCCAATTAAATCTGCAAACACAACTTCCAAAGGTACAGTTGTTTTGAAGCCGTTTAACCTGTTTGCAGGAGTTGCCTTACTCTTTTCCTGATTACAGGCATTGCAATTCAAATACTTACTACAGGTGAAACTCGAAAAATTAGAATATCATGCAAAAGTTCATTTATTTCAGTAATGCAACTTAAAAGGGGAAACTAATATATGAGATAGACTCATTACATGCAAAGCAAGATAGTTCAAGTCGTGATTTGTCATAATTGTGATGATTATGGCGTACAGCTCATGAAATCCCAAATCCACAATCTCAGAAAATTAGAATATTGTGAAAAGGTGCAATATTCTAGGCTCAAAGTGTCCCACTCTAATCAGCTAATTAAGCCATAACACCTGCAAAGGGTTCCTGAGCCTTTAAATGGTCTCTCAGTCTGGTTCAGTAGGAATCACAATCATGGGGAAGACTGCTCACCTGACAGTTGTGCAGAAAACCATCATTGACACCCTCCATAAGGAGGGAAAGCCTCAAAAGGTAATTGCAAAAGAAGTTGGATGTTCCCAAAGTGCTGTATCAAAGCACATTAATAGAAAGTTGTGTGGAAGGGAAAAGTGCGGAAGAAAAAGGTGCACAAGCAGCAGGGATGACCGCAGCCTGGAGAGAATTGCCAGGAAAAGGCCATTCAAAAGTGTTGGGGACTTTCACAAGGAGTGGACTGAGGCTGGAGTCAGTGCATGAAGAGCCACCACACACAGACAGATCCTGGACATGGGCTTCAAATGTCGTATTCCTCTTGTCAAGCCGCTCCTGAACAACAAACAATGTCAGAAGCGTCTTACCTGGGCTAAAGAAAAACAGACCTGGTCTGTTGCTCAGTGGTCCAAAGTCCTCTTTTCTGATGAGAGCAACTTTTGCATCTCATTTGGAAACCAAGGACCCAGAGTCTGGAGAAAGAATGGAGAGGCACACACTGCAAGATGCTTGAAGTCCAGTGTGAAGTTTCCACAGTCTATGTTGATTTGGGGAGCCATGTCATCTGCTGGTGTTGGTCCACTGTGCTTCATTAAGTCCAGGGTCAACACAGCCGTCTACCAGGAGATTTTGGAGCATTTCATGCTTCCTTCTGCAGACGAGCTTTATGGGCATGCTGACTTCATTTTCCAGCAGGACGTGGCACCTGCCCACACTGCCAAAAGCACCAAAACCTGGTTCAGTGACCGTGGGATTACTGTGCTTGATTGGCCAGCAAACACGCCTGACCTGAACCCCACAGAGAATCTATGGGGCATTGCCAAGAGAAAGATGAGAGACATAAGACCGAACAATGCAGAAGAGCTGAAGGCCACTATTGAAGCATCCTGGTCTTCCATAACACCTCAGCAGTGCCACAGGCTGACAGCTTCCATGCCACACCGCATTGAGGCAGTAATTGCTGCAAAAGGGGCCCAAACCAAGTACTGAGTACATATGCATGCTTATACTTTTCAGAGGTCCGATATTGTTCTATGTACACTCCTTGTTTTATTGATTGCATGTAATATTCTAATTTTATTTTGACCCCAAACCACCCCAGTGATGCCCTCGACGTGATGTCCCATTGCCTGGAAGCGGTTCGGGTCTGGATGGGGAGGAACAGACTTCAACTCAACTCCAACAAGACTGAGTGGCTGTGCATACCGGCATACCGGGATATTCAGAATATTCCATTTCTTTCTATGGGGGGGTGAGCTATTACCCCCCGTAGATAGGGCTCGCAACTTGGGAGTCCTCCTAGATTCATGGCTTACTTTGGAAGATCACATGGTGGCCGTGACTAGGGGGGCCTTCGCCCAGGTTCGCCTGGTCCGCCAGTTGCGGCCCTATCTAGACCGGGATGCCTTGTGTACGGTCACTCATGTGCTCGTGACCTCTCATCTGGACTACTGCAATGCTCTCTACATGGGGCTGCCCTTGAGGACCACTCGGAGGCTCCAACTGGTACAGAATGCAGCCACGAGAGTTGTGTTGGGAGTCTCCCGATACTCCCATGTTACACCTCTGCTCCGTGAGCTGCATTGGCTGCCAGTTTGTCTTCCGGGTGAGATTCAAGGTACTGGTAATGGTGTTCAAGGCCCTACATGGCATGGGTCCGGAGTACCTTAGGGAGCACCTGCTGCCGGCATCAACTTCCCTCCGCCCTGTGCGTTCCCACAGAGAGGGCCTCCTCAGGGTGCCACCGATCAGAGAATGTCGTTTGGTGGCCCCCAGGGGGAGGTCCTTCTCTGTGGGTGCCCCGGATTTATGGAATCGGTTGCCGGTGGAGCTCCAGATGGCGCCCGACCTTCGCTCCTTCTGGCGCAATCTGAAGACGCATTTATTTGTACAAGCCGGCTTGGCCTGATGGGGGATGGGTTGGGTTTTTATTGTCATTTTAATATATGTATTTACTGTTTTTTAGCTTGGGCATATGTTTAATTCTTTTTTAACTTTTGTATTTTTTGTATTTTTATATGTTTGCCCTGTTCACCGCCCTGAGTCCTCCGGGAGAAGGGCGGTATATAAATAAAATAATAATAATAATAATAATAATAATAATAATAATAATAATAATAATAATAATAATAATAATAATAATAATAATAATAATTATTTTTCTGAGATTGTGGATTTGGGGTTTTCATGAGCTGTACACCATAATCATCACAATTATGACAAATCACAGCTTGAACTATCTTGCTTTGCATGTAATGAGTCTATCTGATATATTAGTTTCCCCTTTTAAGTTGCATTACTGAAATAAATGAACTTTTGCATGATATTCTAATTTTTCGAGTTTCACCTGTACATGGCTTCAGTTTAATTCCTTGTACTAACTCAACTGTTTTACGTAGTGAGTTAAAGTTTATATGCCCTAACCGCCTATGCAGTAAATGTATACATTCGTCATGTGGCTTCTTGTTCTCACATATCGGGTTAGATTTTACTGTACTAACCTAGTTACTTGTGAGAACGAATAAACCGTTTTTCAAATTATTTTATTTATTTATTTAGATTTATATACCGCCCTTTCCCGAAGGACTCAGGGCGGTTTACAGGGCATTTAACAGAGAGTCAATACAAACGTTAAAACAAATTAAAAAAGATTAAATAAAACCCTGAGAACAGTAAAAAAACCCAATTAAAATTAAAATTAAAAAATTCTCAGCCTGGGCCAGAGAGCTCGAAGAGCCAGGTCTTCAGGTCCCGGCGGAATGAACGGAGGTTGGGGGCAGTCCTAAGCTCCGCAGGCAGCTGGTTCCACAGGGCAGGCGCACCCACTGAGAAGGCCCTACCCCTGGGTGTTACCCGCCAGCAATCTTTAACCGGCGGCACCCTGAGAAGACCCTCCCTGTGGGAGCGCACTGGACGAAGGGAGCTTGATGCTGGCAGCAGGTGTTCCCTCAAATATCCCGGACCCTCGCCATTTAGGGCTTTATAGGTCATCACCAGCACCTTGAATCTCACCCGAAGGGCAACCGGAAGCCAATGCAGCTCGCGGAGTAGAGGTGTTACATGGGAGTATCGGGAGACCCCCATCACGACTCGCGCGGCCGCATTCTGCACCAGCTGAAGCCTCCGGGTGGTCCTCAAGGGCAGCCCCATGTAGAGAGCGTTGCAGTAGTCTAAACGGGAGGTCACGAGCGCATGAGTGACTGTGCGTAGGGCATCTCGGTCCAAGTAGGGTCGCAACTGGCGCACCAGGCGAACCTGGGCAAAAGCCCCCCTGGTCACGGCTCCTATATGGTCTTCAAAAGTGAGCTGCGAATCCAGGAGGACGCCCAAGTTGCGAGCCCTATCAACGGGGGGTAACACCTCACCCCCCATCGTTAGAGATGGAATAGTCTAGTTGACCCGAGATGCCGGTATGCACAGCCACTCAGTCTTGGCAGGATTGAGACGAAGCCTGTTTCTCCCCATCCAGACCCGGACCACTTCCAGGCAACGGGACATCACGGCGAGGGCATCGCTGGGTTGGTTTGGGGTGGAGAAAAAAAGTTGGGTATCATCAGCGTACTGATGATACCCTACCCCAAAACCACGAATGATCTCGCCCAGCGGCTACATATAGATGTTGAACAGGAGGGGCGAGAGAACCGACCCCTGAGGAACTCCACAAACAAGAGGCCTCGGGGCGGACCTCTGCCCTCCCGTCAACACCGACTGTGAGCGGCCCAGGAGATAGGAGGAGAACCACCGCAAAACAGTGCCTCCCACTCCCGACCCCCTGAGACGCCGCAGTAGGATACCATGGTCGATGGTATCGAAAGCCGCTGAGAGATCTAATAGGACTAGGACAGAGGAACAACCCCTGTCCCAAGCCCGCCAGAGATCATTCACCAGCGCGACCAATGCCGTCTCCGTGCTGTGCCCAGGCCTGAAACCCGATTGGTACGGGTCCAGATAATCAGTTTCATCCAGGAACAGAGGAAGCTGATGGGCCACCACACTCTCAACAACCTTCGCCAGAAAGCGGAGGTTGGAGACCGGACGATAGTTATTTAAAACAGCTGGGTTCAGGGCAGGCTTCTTGAGGAGGGGTCTCACCACTGCCTCCTTCAGGGAGGCGGGGAAGACACCCTCCTTCAAGGAAGCAGTTATTACTGCCTGGAACCAGCCTCGTGTCTCCTCCCGAGCCGCATAAACCAGCCAGGAGGGGCACGGGTCCAACAAACAGGTGGTGGAGCTCAGCCTTCTCATCATCCTGTCCACATCATCAGGGGAAACAGGATCGAACTCAGTCCAGATAACATGCTCAAGACCGTCCAATTCCTCCACGTCAGACTCTGCCCAGTCAGAGTCTAAACCGGCTCGGATCTGAGCGATTTTGTCCGTCAGATGATGACTAAACTCCTCGGCCCGTCCCTGCAAGGGATCCTCCCTCACCTCCTGATTAAGGAGGGAGTGAGTCACCCTAAACAGGGCGGCCGGCCGATTATCTGCGGACGCGATAAGGGCAGCGAAGTAATTAGCCTTCGCCGTCCTCATCACCGCAAGATAAGACCTTATAAAGGTTCTTAACTGCAATTGGTCAGATTCGGATCGGGTGGATCTCCAACAGCTCTCTAGACCCCGTCTCCGACGCTTCATCTCCTGGAGCTCCACAGAAAACCATGGCGCCCAACGGGATCGCAAGGGTACAACACAGTCGAGTGCCTCAGCGGCTGCTTTATCCCAGGCATCAACCAAGGCATCAACTGGGCTGTGGGTGAGGGCGATGGGTATAGACCCAAGCGCCATCTGGAACCGTTCCGGGTCCATTAGGTGCCTGGGGTGGAACCACCTGGTCGGTTCCGCCGCCCAGCAGTGGGGGGTAATTAGCAGTTACACAGGTTCCATTCCTTTCAATAGTGCATTGCTCCCCTCTGAATGTTACCACAAACCCAACTTTAACCAATTCCCTTACAGATAACAGGTTAAATTTTAGTTTAGGTATATATAACATAGGTAACTGTTCATTAATGCATGGACAATAGGAATTACCTTCACCAGAGGCCTTCATCTTCCAACCGTTTGCCAGTGAAACATATTGGTTGTTGTTTTTCATATTAACAAACCTTTCTTTCACTTTAGTAATGCATTGTGAAGCCCCACTATCAACAACCCATAGCTCATTATTTCTGGATGTTGGTTCACCAGAAACAGCCAAAACAGTGCCCTTCTTAGCCTTCCCACTGCTATTCACATTCTGTTTTCTTCCCTTTCTACAGAATTTGGCTATATGCCCTCTAGCCCCACAAGAATAACATTTCTTGATGTTGTAAGAAGTGGTGAATGGCTGCTCCTCTCGTGGTTGTGTCTCTCTCAGCTGGTCCCTGTCACACCTTCTTCTGGACTCTTCCAGCAGTCTTCCAGTAATGTTAGTCAATGTCAGTTCCTCTCTGGTCAGGACTTCCAAAGAAGAAACATACACGTCATAACTCTCATCCAAAGATGACAGAATAATGTAGACCTGATGCAACTCTGAAAAAATCAGCTCCTTTTCATGAAGCTCTTGAAAAGTTGCCTTCATGTAGTTTAAATGGGTCAACATATCTCCATTCTTTTGCAGACGAGCCCTAAACAGCTTACGTGTAAGGTGTATATGTGCACCCACACTGTCGCGAACATAAAGCGTTCGCAAAATGTTCCAACACTTAGCAGTAGACTCCTCACCATGAATATGGACAAGCTGCTGGTCACTCAGTGTTAGTCCAATAATGCAAAGAGCTTTCTCATTGTTTCGTTTAAAGTCATCTATCTTCTTTGCATCGTCTTCGTCATCTGGATCCCAGGCAGTAGTATCTGGTGGGTTATTAACTACAGTCAATAGTCCTTCCTTGAGCAAAAGCAAGCTACATTTTGTGGACCAGGAAACATAGTTTGTCCCATCCAACCGGGTTATCCAGGAGATGCCTGACAACTGTTCTTGTGCCATTTTACACCAAATAGCTAACACAAACTCAGCTATGTTACTGTGTTTACTTACTCTCAGTACAGGCTATAAATACAGGATATAAATGGAATTAAAATAAAAAAATAAAATAAATAAATAACCAGTGTTAGGTATTGTTGTGGAGAGGTCTCCTTCTGCTACCAAAGAGTTGCACAGACAAGGAAGGGTACTGAGAGCAGTAAGAGTCACACAGTAACCACAAGAGTACACTGAGTTGTAAAAGCAAAAAGTATTTTACTTTGAGGTGGTGTAAGAACAAAAATGCACGGTCAAAAATAAACAGTCCAGGTCATACACAATGGCAACAGTCCAAGGAGTAATCCAAAATACAAAGTCTTCTTACCAGTCCAGAGGTCAAAAACACAGTTATGCAGATACAGAGCAAAAAAAGCAATAATAGAGCGATCAGCAAATTCAGATATTCAGAGAGATCCAGTGAGAGAGAGTATCTATGTTTCTATCTCCCTCATATGGCCATGAGCAACCTCACACGCCCATGGATCAATTACCTTCTTAAAGTTACAACATCATCATGGCTTATATATTTCCAACCCAATATGTAGGCTATCATCATATGCCTAACAAGATATTCAAAGAAATCATCTCCTAGTTTTCAGAAAGTTGGTGAGAAGCTGGCTACTCTAACCAGGCCTGGGAGCAGGCTTGTTATGTTTATCCTTGCAAACAAATTAGTTTCACTGCATTTCAAATATCCATCCCGTTTTTAAATGGTAACTTATAATTTTATGGTTTTAGTCTTCATTTTTATTATGCTTGTTTTCATCCCAAATTATGGTTTTGTGGTGATGTACATTGCTCAGAGTCCATTGATTGAAGTGGATTGTAAATAAAAATAAGAATTAGAGTGAAAATGCCATGGTGTAGTTCTTCAATTTTTTTAATTTTAACAACTTGGTAAATCTCTTGCATTGGGGTGGAGTCGGGGCAACTGAATGGAGGTGAGCTTTTACTGGCCAGATGGCCTTCCTGACACCTACATGGAGTTCACAGCAGATATTTTCGCTTTGCACCCAGAGAGAAATATCTGCCGCTACCTAGGATCGAACTCACAGCCTCCTGATTGTGAGGCAACAGCTCCACTTCCAGGCCACCACCGTGCTTAGTGTAGTTCTTATTTTTTTTTATATTTTATTATTTTTTTATAATTACAAATCTTTAGTGCTTAGTAAACAATGTGTTGTCTGGGTCCACATATTTAACATAGTAATTCATCTTAAATTGCTACTCTCTAGTCTCTTTTTCTAGCCATTGATAAAATAAATCCCAAGTTTGAAAGTATTCTGTATTTTCTTTCCCTTTCATTTTCAATGTAAGCTTGTCCATTTTCATACAGTCCAAAATTTTCTTAATTATCTCTTCTTCAGCTGGTATTTCTTCATTTTTCCAATGCTGTGCAAATGTAATTCTCGCTGCTGTTAATACATGTAACATTAAATATACACATTCTTTATCATAGTTTTCTGAGATTATACCTACTAGAAATGATTCCAGCTTAAAATCTACATGTTTTAACATTTTCTCTAACCACATATGTATTTTTGACCAGAATTTTTTTGCTTTGGGGCGTGTCCACCAAAGGTGGTAGTACATGCCTGGCTTTTGTCTACATTTCCAACAATTGCTAGACATATTTTTAAACATTTTTGCTAACCTCGCAGGTGGTAAACGCCATCTATAAAAGATTTTATATAGATTTTCTTTATATGCAGCTGCCATTGTTATTTTATAGTTTTTTCCCCACAAATTTTGCCATTTTTCTAGCTCTATATTGTGCCCAAGGTTTTTTGCCCATATTATCATTGTTTCTTTAACTTGTTCATCTTCCATCTTTAAATTTAACAAAAATCTATACAGTTTCTTAATCAATTTTTCATCTGATGACAATAGTATCTGGTCTTTATAAAAACCATATGTTTTGGCATCTTTCTCATATCTCGTTTGCATTTGCAGGTGCAGCCACCATGATAGCTCAATGCCCTGTTCTTCCAGCTCTTGTTTAGTTTGTAATTTCCCTTCAGTATTCAAAATGTCTATAAGTCACAAGTTTCTCATAGTTAATTAGATTTGGGTGAACAAACGCTTCCATTGTCAAGATCCATCCTGGTATTTTCATATAAATTTTCTCTTTTATCTTTTCCCATATTAAAAGCAATGCGTTTCTTACGTAGTGGTTTTGAAAGTCGTTATATTTTTGGTTCTTGAGACATTAAGCGAGACAAACTGTTGAAACAGCAAACAAGTTTATTAACTCAGAACAGAAGCAGCCCTAATGGCTGCTGCGCAGCTATTTATACGGTTGGCCTCTAGGCAGCAACCAATAGGTTTAAAGTAGCAGTTTCCTGCCCCAAACCTAATTATCAGCCTGTAGACAGCAAGTCTGGGTCAGTAACAGCAACCGTTACATAACACAAAAAAGTAGGCCAGACATTAAGCAAGTGATCAGACACTAAGCAAGTGATTTTAAACAGAAATGGCCAATACATTACAAAAGTATTTATGGATTTTATTCTTCCCATACCATAAAAAGGCGTGCCAACCAAGTTGTAAGTCATGTCCTTCTAAATATGATAATCTTTTGTGTCTTAGAGTTATCCATTCTTTTAAGCATATTAATGCAGATGCTTGATAATATAGAACCCAGTCTGGCAATCCAAATCCTCCATTTTCTTTTGCTTCTTGTAGCATTTTTAGTCTAATTCTGGCTTTTTTCCCATTGCCAAATAAACTTCAAAATCAATGTGTTTAACTCAGGGGTCCCCAACCCCCGGTCCATGGACCGGTACCAGGCTGCTGTGGTCCACACAAACAAGCAAAGACCCATCCGTGGGATGCAGGCAGCACACAAAACTATGCATTCTCCAGTCCATGGAAAAACCTTTCTCCACAGAACTGGTCCCTGGTGCCCAAAAGGTTGGGACCTCTGGTTTAACTCATCAAAGAATTTTTTCTCTATTTTTATAACTATTGTTTGAAATAAAAAAGTAGTTTTAGTGAGATATTCATTTTCACCATCGCTATTCTTCCTAACATTGATAGTTGTAAATTTTTCCATTTTTCCAGGTCTAGTTTTATTTGTTTTAATAGTTTTACATAGTTATATTCTTTTATTGTTGCACACCTTGCTGTTAAATATACTGCTCAAAAAATAAAGGGAACACTTAAACAACACAATGTACTGTATTTAATAGTAGGATGTCTTATTTTCTGTTCCCTTTATTTTTTTGAGCAGTATATATCCCCAAGTATTTAACTTTCTTAACTCCCTGGAGGTCTGTTTTTTCTGACAGTTTTTTTTTTGTTTATCTGTAAGGTTTTTAACTATCACTTTAGTCTTTTCTCTGTTTATTTTCAATCCTGCTACTTCTCCAAATTCTTCAGTCTTTGTCAATAATTTAGGGCTTGTCTCCAGTGGGTGTTCTAGTATAAATACCAAATTATCCGCAAATGCTTGTAGTTTGTATTTTTCGTCTTTTATCTCCATTCCTTTAATTTCTGGGTCCTGTCTAACATTTCTATTCAGCACTTCCAAAGTTAAAATGAATAATAATGGAGATAGTGGACACCCTTGTCTTGTGCCTTTCTTGATATTAAAGGTCTCTCTGAAATCTCCATTTACAATTACTTTAGCCGTTTGTCTATGATAAATTGTTTTGATTATATTTATGAAGTTTTCTCCAAAATCCATATAGTTTAGCTGTTGTACCATAAATTGCCAGTTGACATTATCAAAGTCTTTCTGCATGTCTAGGAAAATTAGTGCCATTTTCTTCCCTGGATGCATTTCATAGTATTCCAATGTATCTAAAATCATTCTTAAATTCTTCTTTATTTGTCTCTTTGGTAAGAATTCATTTTGATCTGGATGTATAAATTCAATCAGAAATCTCTTCAGTCTTTCTGCTATTATTGAAGCAAATATTTTGTAGTCCACATTTAATAAAGATATTGGTCTATAGTTCTTTATCTGAGTCAGGTCTGAGTCTTCTTTTGTTATTAAGGTAATATTAGCTTCTATCCACATATTTGGTAATTTGGCCTCTAATAATACCTCGTTACACACTTCTTTCATTGATGGGCTTAGTATATCTTGTAGGCATTTGTAAAATTCTGCGGGTAGCCCATCTGGGCCCAGCGTATTGTCATTTTTTTGTCTTTTTATAGCTTCCATCACTTCCATCATTGTTATTTTTTCATTTAACATGTTTTTAAAGTTATTTGCACCCAGAGAGAAATATCTGCCGCTACCTAGGATCAAACTCAGCCTCCTGATTGTGAGGCAAGAGCTCCATTTCCAGGCCACCACCTTGCTTAGTGTAGTTCTTCAATGATCCTGGTAAAATAGGCTGCAGCAGAAGTTCCATCTAAGAAGCTTGTCTGAGGTTTACATCTGCTTGTCCAAAAAAAGTTCTGCTTGCTTTGGTAAGTGGTAGATAGGATAAACCTAAAAGAAGGGGAATAAGGAGTTAAGGAATTCCTTAGTCCCAGCACCTCTAGCAGTTCCTTGTTTGGGGTATTGTTTACTTCTTGATCATTGGTCTGATGTTAATCTTGGTGTTAATCTCTGCTCATCTGGGTGTTGACTGCTGCTGGTGATGGGTGTTTGGGTCTTTTTGTTCCTTTTTTGGCTTGTTGATTGTCTCTTCTGCATAGTCTGTAGATGCTATTTATGTCTGCATCTATTAATGGCCAATTTGTCAGAGTGCCAGGCTTCCAGGGATTCTCTAGCATATTTTTTTTTATTTGGCTGTCTAGAATGGTCAGTTTCCCAGTTAAACTATGGTTACGTTTGTCCATGTGTTGTGAAATTAAGGAGTTCTCATCATGTCTTCTCACTGCTAGTTGGTATGTGTAGATGCACTCTGCTAGTGTTCTCTCCATTTGTCCTATGTAGTGGCTGTTGCTGTCTTTACACTGTAAGTTATAGATCAGGGCTTTTCAACTTTTTCACCCATTGTACCACTTTTAGGATAAGGCAATATCAGAGTACCACCAGTCACTCAGCAAGGTGTCAAAAACCTGACCAAAAAAAGGAAAAAATGATAAAGTACAGGTAGTCCTTGACTAACAACAATTTGCTTAGTGACTGTTCGAAGTTACGACGGCACTGAAAAAAGTGACTTATGACCATTTTTCACACTTAACACTGTTGCAGCATCCCCGGGGTCATGTGATTTATATTCGGATGCTTGGCAACTGATTCATACTTATGATGGTCACAGTGTCCCAGGGTCATGTGATCACCTTTTGCAACTTTTTGACAAGCGAAGTCAATGGCCGGGGGGGGGCATGGCCAGCTCATCACTCAGGTTGTGGGGTGCCTGTGGGGGTTGCGGGGGGATGTGGGGGGAATCCGTGGGTCTCTGGTGGAGGGGGGTGGGAGAGGTGTGGGCGTCTTCCTTCCCTCCCTCTCCCTCCCATTGTCCCTTCCTTCCTTCCTTCCTTCCCTCCCTCCCTCCCTTCCATTGTCCCTCCCTCCCTCCCTCATTGTCCCTTCCTTCCTTCCTTTCCTTCCCTTTGTCCCTTCCTTCCTTCCCTCCCTCCCTTCCATTGACCGTCCCTCCCTCCCATTGTCCTTTCCTTCCTTCCTTCCTTTCCTTCCTTCCTTCCCTCCCTCCCATTGTCCCTCCCTCCCTCTCATTGTTCCTTCCTTCCTTCCTTCCCTCTTTGTCCCTTCCTTCCTTCCCTCCCTCTTTGTCCCTTCCTTCCCTCCCCCCTCCATGCCCAGGAAGGGACAAGGATAGGGGGACAGGCTGCAGGAAGATATTTGTAATGAGGGGGGGAGAAAAACAGTCATCCCCTGAAGGAGACCAGCAAATGGCCCCCACCCTCTTCATACACCTGTGGACTCCAAGGGAGGGGACGCTGCGAGTGGCATGAGAGTCCACATTAACTGTGCTATGCTGCCCAGAATCCAGCCTGGTTTTGGCAGGCAGTGGCGCATTCTCCTCACCACACAGAGTGGCTGGGTGAGGTGAACCAGCGACATGCCGAACCTGCCTGTGCAAAGGCAGAAGTGAGGCTGTCAGGGCTCAGCAGAAGCGCCAGGATCAGTGCCGCTTTCCAGGTGATCGGCACTTCTTCTGGGCTCAGCAGAAGTGCCAGGATCAGTGCTGCTTTCCAGATGATTGGTGCTTCTTCGGGGCTCAGCAGAAGCACCAGGATCAGCACTGAGTGTTGTGATTCAGGGTCAGCCTGTGGGTTCGGCAGTTGGGTCGGATGACTCAGATGAGGGGGAGGAGGGGGGTGTTGAAGAACTTGCTGATGATGGCTTTGAGGCTCCGCAGAGCCCCCAGCCAGGCCCCTTCTACCTGGTGGAGACCCAGCTGTGTGAGCCTGACAGTGTGGATGAAGATGACCCACAGCTGGCCCTGTTCAAGGACGCCCGACGCAGGAGGCAGTCAAGTAGGAGCAAGCAGAGGAAGGCTGTGGGGCTTCTCGGAAGGAGGCAAAGAGAGGCCACGCCCTGAACTCTTTATAAAGGGAATGTTTGGGGAGGGCTGGTTTGCTGAAAGCAACCGCTCCGATAGTGTTTCAAAGCTCCTGTATCTTGGTATGTGTTTTGTTTGTTTTTGTAATAAATTTGGCAGACGTATTCCAGCCTCTTGCCGTTTATAAAGGGGTTGCCTTTTCTGCAAGGCCGGTAGCAGGCTGGTACAGAACACCGAGCTCCAGCTGGAGCCTGGCGCTGATCCTGGCGCTTTCACTGAGCCGAGAGCCCCGAAGAAGCACCAATCAGCTGGAAAGCAGTGCTGATCCTGGTGCTTCCACTGAGCCCTGAGAGCCCTGAAGAAGCGCCAATCAGCTGGAAAGCAGTGCTGATCCTGGTGCTTCCACTGAGCCCTGACAACCCCAAAGAAGCCCCGATCAGCTGGAAAGCGGCCCTGATCCTGGTGCTTCTGCTGACCCCTGACAGCCCCAAAGAAGTGCCGATCAGCCGGAAGGTACCAATGTACCACAGGTGATATGTGTACCACCAGTTGAAAAGCCCTGTTGTAGATGACTTGTTTTTTTCTTCTGGGGCTGCTGGGACTTTTGTGTTACTTAGGATGTTTTGTAGAGCTTTAGTTGGTTTCTGTTCTAGCTGATTCCATGTGGTTGTAATAGTCTGTTGGTAGTTTGAGATGTTTTTGATGCATGGCAGTGTTATCCTTTTTACCGCTTATGTTGGTTTTGCTATATTGGGTTGACTGGGTGGGCACTTTTTGTGGTGTGGTATGGATATCAATTTTGTTGGAAGATGTATACATGATTTGTTTGGTTTTTCTGCTGTTCAGGGTTGGTGCAATGTTTTGGTGCTCATCCAAATAGTGTTCTTACACAGCTTCTCTTGTGGGAGTATCACAGGGTCCTTTTGTCTATATCCAATTCATCAGGCTACCACACCCCAGAGGGCCCACTCCAGTTTCCCTGGCCTTTAGGCAACCCACACACCAGCAGACCCTTGGGTAGCAGTCCCAGTTTGTTTTCACACCCTCCCCAGGTCTACTGCTACTACTTACTGCAGTTCTCCTTAACTTCAGGTTGCTTCCAGTTTCCTATACAGAATAGCAAAACCCACAACCCTTCTCACTCCCAGAACCCTTCAATGCCAACTGCTCCACTACACCCAGCTGCTTTGCTGCAGGGCTTTTATAGCTCCTCTTTACTAAGTAGCTGGACTGGCTGGGGAGAGGTCTTAAAGGGGCAGGGCACCATCAGCCCAGGTGCTAGCTAATCTCAGGCAGTCAGCCCTCTCACATACCTCACCCCTTATTATAAAAAAATGGGGTTTTTTCATGAAGTTGTGGCCATTTCTGTGTTTTCTGTACCATGACAGAAAGTCAGCAATATTTTGTCATCCTGCCCAATGCATGATACTGAAACAATATGACTGCAGTGTCATATATGACCTAGTGAGGCATACATTCGTGTCCCTTCTGTAACCGTGTGACAGGCTGGTGGTCAGTGATTACTACAAATACCTGACCGCAGAGGTACATACGCAGGGCCATCAATCTCTCATTTTGATGCATATGCCTCTTTCTCAATGGTACTATAATTCTGTTCTTGTGGAAGGAGTTTCTTTGATAAATACATTACGGGGTGGTCCATCTCTTCGTGGATTTGCATCAGTACTGCACCTAAACCAACGTTGGAGGTACAACAAATGGTTGTGTAAAATCTGGTCCCCTCAGCACCAGTTTTCCACAGAGTATCCTTTCAAAGGCCTCCTGGCATTTTTTTTGTTCCTCTTAATATTGGAGGGCTCTGTTTCCTGGTTAAGTCCGTTAGGGGTTGGGCAATTGTGGAGAAATGGGGGATAAACCATTGATAATATCCTGCCAACCCCAGGAAGCAGCATACATCTGTCTTTGTTTTGGGAGTTTCTACCTGTCTCAGGGTCTCCACCTTCCCCTGTTCGGGTCTGAGCTTCCCCTTTCCTACCATAAACCCCAGATATTGGGTTTCTTGGAGGCCCAGATAGAACTTTTCTGGGTTCATGGCAAGCCCAGTTTCTCTTAGACATTCCAATATTTTCTTCAGGTGGTGCACATGATCCTCCCAGGTCTTACTGTACATGAGGATATCATCTAAATAAACTGCACACCATTCTCTTTCTCTCTCTCTTTAAAGTTTTATTGGTTTTCTAATGTTACAATTACATATTTGAAAAGCAATGTCGCGGCTGGGTTACAATAATTCAATTACATACAAATATCATTAGTACAAAACTCAAACTAATACAGTAAATATTTCCTCTCTTTTCCCCTTAATATGTACTGTCTTATTTAAATTAACACAATTTTTATTCTACCAATCAAATAAAAGCAACTTTCTTACATTTATCAATCGTTTTTAATTTATATGTATCTTAATTGTTTTAACACTCAATCTTTTAGACAATCAATAACCGCATGACTTTTTCCCAATTTTAATTTTCCATTAATATTTAAATTTAACATTTAATATTTATCATTTCCAAATTTTAAATGACCCCAATTTCCTTTATTACAATTCCTCACAAAATCTGGTGTTCAGGGTACACGTCTTATCTATTTATGTTCTCACCATCTACATCAACAGATTAATAATACAATATATTATTTTCTAATAATTTCCAAATATCTTAAATTTAGTAACCAAAATTTCTTTTATTTCGTGTAATACTTCCTCTCTCTTCCTCTTTGTATCTACTATTTTGTATTTAAGCTAATAATTTTTATTCTTACCGCTACATAAAGACATATTTGTTACATTCATCAATAATCTTTGGCTTATATATATCTTAATCACCTTTACATGACCTTTATGAACAAATCAGTATTCAAATTTAACTATTAATATTTCTACTTCTAAATTTTAAATGAAGATTTTCTTTACCTCAATTCATAACAATATTTTATATTCAAAGTACACATCTTATCTATTCAGGTATATTCTATTTTAGTTCTCATAGATAAGTCGAAACCCCATTCTTCTTCAGTCTTATTCTAGCCTTCTTTGCCAAATCGTCTTCCATGTCTGTGGTTTCGAGTCATCAAACAAATCTCCTTGTATTGTTATATCTATTATTTGACATTGAAAAAACCATCTGATCACCATTTTTTTGAGAGGGCTAGCAGATCTAGCAGGTCATCTCTTTATTTTTCCATCTCGATGTAGTCGTCCTAAACTGTCTTCTCTTCCGTCTGTTCTTCTTGATCCACAGGTTCCTTCTGATTTATATTGTCTCTTTTAGACAATAACAGGTTGAAGTATCAAGTTTAGCCACAAGATGTCGCTCCTACCAACTAAAGATTTCCTTTGAATCCCAAAGTTATTTTAATCTTTTCAGTTTTGCTTCTATTTTATAAGGAAAAACCCAGATCTTCAGTAAAAATAGAAAGTAGAAAATAGAGAATCTTTTAATCCACAAATTTTAGGAAATGAAGTTCCAATTGGGATCCAGTTAATTTTTTTCAATGTTTTAAACTCCCCTTAGTCAGTCACCGCTGTTTCTAGAGGGAGGGCTAAACTCTCCCTTCCCTCTCCACAGTGGGGAAAATACTTTAGCAGCTTATGAAGGTACAAAAAATAATTAGGATTAAAGAGAGGTAGATCTCACCCAGTCTTCCGCGCTGCTTTAAAGTTGCCTGGTGGTGTGACTTTGGCTGTCTGCAGCCTAGTGACGAGCCATATTACTATGGCCGGTCTTTCGTCTGCCAGTTTGGAGGGTTGCGCCGGCTCTAGCGGGAGAGCTACCACTCTCCCGCGATCCAGCAAGGGTCCCTCCTTGCTGGTCGCCCCTACAGGGCAACTTTCAACCCTTTTCAGGGTCCCCCAGCAATGCAAAACTGGACGAGGAAGACAGAGTTTGTCTTCCAAGTGTCCATGGTGGCCACACCGGCAAACCGGAAGTCAACTGCACACCATTCTCCTTGCCTGGGAAAGATTTGTTCATCAATCTAATGAAGGTGCCAGGCACCCCATGTAGCCCAAATTGCATTTTCTTAAATTGAAAAAGACCTTGGGGAGTGACAAATCCCATCTTTTCTCTGGACTGGGGTTCCATTGAGATTTGCCAGTATCCCTTTGTTAAGTCTAGGGAGGATAGATATTTGGCTTGCCCTAACCCTTCCAGAAGCTCATCCACCCTGGGAATCAGGTAGCTATCAAACTTTAAGTCACCATTTGGCTTTGGCACCAACACAATTTGCTGACGGATGGTTGTATTACATCCATCTGGAGCACTTTTTCTACCTCCTTTTGTAGTACCCCTTTCATTCAACCGTTCAGGGATCCTATGGAAATGTTGTTGGTCGGATTTCCTGTGTCCCACCAAAAGGTAATTGTACCTGGCTGTCCAGTAACCATGCATTTACAATTCCCCACCATTCTTAAGTCATCCGGGTACCAAGTGGCATAGTCACAGACCGCCAGAATATACTCATTGCCTTTACTGGAACGTGGTAAAGGGTCTACAATATCCATGGCAACTTTTGAAAAAGGGATGCAAACTAAAGGTACCTGTAAGGACATGCCTCAGCTAAGCCTCCCAAGAAAGCAGAACTCTTGAGACAGACATTATCTCAAAAGGAACTTTTGTTAGGGGCTAGTGATAGCAGGGATGGCAAGGCAAGATCTGGGGAAGAACCTGTGCAAATAACATATTAAAAGCAATTTTATTACTCTTCCCTCCGAGTCCCAGTGTCCATTTGAAATCCAGCCAATCCACAGGTGGCATAGTGTTTTGGTAACTGGCTCCGTTTGGTGTGTTCTTCAAGGTCTCTCTTGCTTTTGTTTCCTTCTGGCTCTAAGCACCAACTGCCACCTCGATGAGGGAGATGCATTCCTTCTCCTGGTGGAAGGGCACAGCAGCAAGACAGTGGAAGGCATCCCACCCCCTCCCAACAGAATGGCAGGCCCCAAAGAATGATTACAAGGGTAAGCAAAGCATAGAAAGGGAAAAGAATACAGGGAAAATAATACATTTCTTTGGGGACCCTGACATACAGCCCCCCTAAAAAACGGCAGTTCCACCTGCAGAACAGAGGGAGAGGGGAAAACAAATAGGAAATTTACATTAATCAGGCTTGTCAGGATACTTAGACTGGAAGCATTTAAGTAACCTTGGAGCTCTAATATGTTTTTTGTACACCGACTTGTTTTGGGAGGATGGACGGTTTTTCCAAGCCAATAAGTATTGTGTAGAACCATGATTTGTGCATGAATCTAGAATCTCACGGACCTCAAAGTGTTGTTCCCCTTCAACCAGTATGGGTGTCGGCATCGGGGGTCCTGGTGGTCTAAGCTTAGATGTAATCTAAACTGCAATGGAAAACTGGATGAATCTGTCATAGGCTCTTAGGGAGCTCTAATTCGACAGTCACTGGATTGATGATGCAACAAATTTGGGACCCAATTTCTTAGAAGGTTATAGAGATTGTAAATATTTGGTAGAGAGGTAGACTTTGTCTCCAATCTTAAAAGGTTTCTGCTCCACCCTCTTTTTGTCAGCCTGCACCTTATAGGATTCCCTGGCCTCATCTAAGGCTTTTCGTACCACAGGCCAGGTATTCTGCAACGGTCTAATCCATTCTTGCAAAGAGGGAATGTCAGGTTCCCTAGCAGGCAACTCAGGCATGGGAACAAAGGTCTGGCCATTTGCAACCTGGAATGGGATGAAACCAGTACTGGAATGCACAGCATTATTATAAGTAGTCTCAGCAAAAGATAACAGATCAGTCCAGTTATCTTGTTGATAGTTAATAAAGCACCTAAGGTATTGTTCTAGAACTAAGTTCAGTCTCTGTCCCACCATTTGTTTGAGGATGATTTTATTTATTTTTTTATTTTAATTCCATTTATATCCCGCCCTTCTCCGAAGATTCAGGGCGGCTTACAAGCTTAGCAGTAGCCTTCATTCTATGTATATGCCTGCTTATTAGGGCTTTCACACACACCACAGCGGCATTATTACAAAGTCAGCTTAATTGCCCCCAACAATCTGGGTCCTCATTTTACCTACCTCGGAAGGATGGAAGGCTGAGTCGACCTTGAGCCTGGTGGGATGCGAACCTGCACTAATTGCAGGCAGTTGGTGTTACTTAAGGAGGCATTAGCCCACTGCTCCACCAGACTAGAACCCAAATGGTCCAGAAAAGCTTTCCAGAACTTGGCAGTGAACTGGACTCCCCTGTCTGAGATTATGCGCAGTGGGACTCCATGGAAGTGATAGATGTGTTGCACAAAACGTTTAGCCAGGGTTTTGGCTGTTGGGATCTTTGGACACGGGATGAAATGGGCTTGTCTAGAAAAGACTGTATTTCTAGCGCTTTCAGGAAGCTCTACAATAAAATCCATATAGATCTCTCTCCAGGGTGCTGAAGGGCTAGCTACCGGCTGAAGTAATCCAGGCATTTTCCCTTGCCGCTGCTTAGCCGTGGCACACGTGGGGCAGCTTGCCACATAGCTTTCTATGTTCCTTTTAAAAGACGGCCACCAGAATTGTCTTTTGAGTAGGGTTTTTACGAACCAAAAGTAGCCAGCAATTTTCGAGTCATGTCCAGCTTGCATTACTCTGAGTCTTAGAGCTGCTGGAACGTATATTTTCTCCCCAACCCACACCAGATCATCTTTTATCAGGCACAAGTTCTTATGCATTTGAAACCACTCATCGGTTTCTAATGCTTACTTGAATTCCTGAGCCTCTGTCACATCTATTGGCACCGTGGCCCTGGTTTGTGCTCTGGTAGTGATGGGTGCTGCTAATTGGCTCGGGGGTCAAGAATGGTTTAGCCACTTCAGATTTTACACTGTTAAACTGCAGCATTCTAGACAGAGCATCTGCCAAAAACTTCCTCTCCACAGGGAGGTAATGAATTGTAAAATTGAATCGGTGGAAATGTTGAGACCACCTTGCTTACTTAGGGGACAGTTTCCTAGGGGTTTTCATGGCTTCGAGATTCTTGTGATCAATCCACACTTGAAATGATATTTTGCTCCCCTCTAGGACAGGGCTTTTCAACCTTTTCACAGATTGTACCACTTTTAGAACATGCCAATATTTGAGTACCACCAGCTCTTAGCAAGGTGTCAAAAACTTGATGAATAAAAAAGGGGGGTTGGGTTTTACTGATTAATTTGTTGTTATAGAAATGGCTAGTTTATAATATTATGGAAAAGTAAAAAGTTGAGGTTCAGGGTTAATGCTTCCTTCTACTGCAAGAGAGGAAGTCTGTTCTTTTTCCCTTCTCCCCCTTTTTCCTCCCCACTGTCCTACTATTTGCTTTTGTATTTTTCTATTTTATTCTATAATCTAATAAAATATTACAAACTGTAGGAAAAAAGTAAAAAAGTACCAGTTTTAATTTGTTTGGTGGCTGTTCCTTTGCTGAATCGCTTTCCCTTTGCACTGACAAATGTATGATAAATTTATCCATGTTGATTAATATGCGCCACTACCAGCTAGCTCAGGGGTCTTCAAACTTGGCACTTTTAAGACTTGTGGAGTTCAACTCCCAGAATTCCTCAGCCATCATGGCTGGCTGAGGAATTCTGGGAGTTGAAGTTCACAGGTCTTAAAAGTTGCTAAGTTTGTAGATCCCTGAGCTAGCTGGTCGGTCCTTCTTCCTCTCTCCCTTCTGAGCTCTTTCCACAGTGTAGTAAGAATGAACCCCCCAATCCCTTCCCTGTACCCTTAAAGACACAGGAATCAAGTGCAAAGCAAGAAAGGCTCACAAAATAAACACATAAACTCTGTTTTTTTCCTTTAAGCTGCCTCAGGCGTGTCACATGTCACAATGTTGCAACCGAGACTGAAAGGCTCCAGCAATTGCAAAAAGCTTTAGTCTTAAATTAAGCCTGTTTACCTTCAAAGAAAACTTTCAAAACGCCATAGACAGACTCAAGATAAGGGGGTAAAACTAATTACATTTGTTTAAAGCAATTAAACCTACAGAAGTCAACACTCTGGACTCATTGCTAGCCTAAATTACAGACTAAAATATTCTAATAACCAAAGCACACAAACCGAGCCTCTGAATTACAAAACGCTGTAAAAACTGCACAAAAATCCTTATGGTAACCCAACCAAGCTGCCAGCTGATCCAGAACTAAATAAATCCACCTCCTCTCTGACATGCTCATCTGCCAGCTTTTCATTTCATCAGCGCTGATTGCATTCTCCTGGCTTGCGAAAAGGAACCAGGGGACCTTTTCTTCCAGCAACAGCTGCTGCTTCTTCCCTGTCCCTGTTTCCTCCCTGCCTGCTGAGCTCCTCTTCTCTTTCCCTGTTGTCTTTTTTTCCCTTTCCCACCCAAACCACCTCCTTTTATAGCCTCTCCTCTCTTCCCCCCTCCCTTTTTCTTCAGTTTACTTCCAGCTCCACACTGCTTCTGGAAGCGCCAATCAGCTGGAGCCCTGCCGGCTCCTGGGGCTTCTGCTGAGCCCAGACAGTCCTGCAGCTCCAGCTCCCTCAGGTATGGGTGGCTTCGGCTCATTCCCCTCCCCCGCTACACTTCTCTAGGATGGTCACGTAACACCTGCCACGTGGCAAAGTACCACAGGTGGTACACGTACCACCGGTTGAAAAGCCCTGCTCTAGGAAATGCCGCCAGATTAAAATAGCCCATCGCACAGCATAGGCCTCCTTCTCCCATGCCACCCACCTCTGTTCTGTTTCAGATAACCTTTTAGAAGTGTAAGCACATGGCTGCAGCTGGCCCTTCCTGTTCCTTTGGAGGAGGACTGCTCCTGCTAAGTCACTAGCATCAGCTTGGATAACAAAAGCCTCCTCCGGATTCGGGTGTTTTAAAACCGGCTCCACAGAGAAAAGTCTCTTTAATTTTTCAAAAGCGGCTTGACATTCTCCCAACCATTTCAGCGCCTGGCTAGGCTTTGGCTTATCCCCACTTTTGGTTGTTAGCATATTTGTGATGGGGAGTGCTATTTGTGCAAATGGAATGAACTGCTGATAAACATTTGCAAAGCCTAAGAAGCTTTGGAGTTGTTTTCTGGTTATGTGGTTAATCGGCCCACTTACCAAGGAGTTGTCCTTGTAGTCACTCTCCCAGTGTTCAGTTGAGGGAAAGGGCATCTGTAGTCTCTGCTGGAGTGGTTCCAGCCTGACGACCAGATAGGCTCACTTAGCTGCTGAGGGTTGGAGATCTGCCCAAACTCATCTTCCCACAGCAAGCCATCCATTAGTCCCTCCTCTGAGGTTTCGTCAGCTGTCAGGCTTCCTCTTCCCATGGTTGAAGTTTCTTCCCTGAATCTTTGTCAGCTTCTGTCCCTTGGTAGAGACAGCGGTGGGGGCTCAGGACTCCCCAGATGCTTGAAAGAAAGTAGATTCTGGCATGAAGTCATGGTTCCAATTAAAAAGACACATCAAAGAGCACTGTGTGATTATTTATTCTAAAAAAGTCTATAAAGCAGAATGGAGCATCGGCACTCATGGATGGATGCCAGAATCTGAATTCTCCATCCCTTGAAACGCCACATCATGCAGAATTTCCCTCCCTTATTTACATGTCATGAATCACGTTTACCAAATAATTTAAAACACAAAGTTTAATTTCCCTTCTGAAGCGGCTATCCCTTATCTTGTCAAAACATCCGGGTTGTAATCCTCCTGCGTTTTAATGATTCAAAATCAGTTAAAGCAAAAGGCTGCCTCTTATATTGTCAGTGCAAAAACATGTCAATGTTTGCAGCATTGACAGATGTCCTTATTATCATGGGGGATTGGAATGCTAAAGTCGGAAGCCAAGAGATAACCGGTATAACAGGCAAGTTTGGCCTTGAAGTACAAAATGAAGCAGGGCACAGGCTGACAGAATTTTGTCAAGAGAATACGATGGTCATAGCAAACACTCTTTTTCAACAACCCAAGAGACGGCTCTACACATGGACATCACCAGACGGTCAACACAGAAATCAGATTGACTATATGCTCTGCAGCCAAAGATGGAGAAGCTATATACAGTCAGTAAAAACAAGAGCAGGAGTTGACTGTGGCTCAGACCATGAGCTTCTCGTTGCAAAATTTAGGAAGCTTTGCAAATAGCTGAGGAAAGGAGGGAAGCGAAAGGCAAGGGAGAATAAGAAAGATACGCCCAATTGAATGCAGAATTCCAGAGAATAGCTAGAAGAGATAAGAATGCCTTCTTAAATGAGCAGTGCAAAGAAATAGAAGAAAACAATAGAATAGGGAGGACCAGAGATCTCTTCAAGAAAATTGGAGAGATGAAGGGAACGTATCATGTAGAAATGGCATGATAAAGGACCAAAATGGCAGGGACTTAACAGAGGCAGAAGAGATTAAGAAAAGGTGGCAAAATTACACAGAACAGCTATACAAGAACGAGCTTAACGTCCCAGATAACCATGATTGGGTGGTCACTGACCTCGAGCCAGACATCCTAGAATGTGAAGTGAAGTGGGCCTTAGGAAATCTGAGCAACAACAAATTAGTGGAGGTGACAGTATTCCAGCTGAGCTATTCAAAATCTTACTATCACACCATTGCACTCATTTCACATGCTAGTAAAGTTATGCTTAAAATTCTACAAGCTAGACTCCAGCAGTATGTGGATCGAGAACTACCAGAAGTACAGGCAGGATTTCGAAGAGGCAGAGGAACTAGAGATCAAATTGCCAACATACGCTGGATCATGGAGAAAGCTAGGTTAAGGTTTGCTCTGTTGCGAGTTTGGAAAAAGTACAGACACAAGTTAAATTATAAGATACCTATTTGGGCAATACCTAAACACGCAATAGAAAATATAAATGTGGGATTGAAACATGATGTGACTACATATAAGGAAATTTTAAGTTTGGAAAGGAATGTATGGCAATTAAAGTCATATAACATTTTAAAAGAAGAAAAGATAGTACAAACTTGGTTTCAGTATGGGCAATTACAGGCTAGGTGGAAAGAGGACCAGAAAACTGGGTTTTTGATGACTGATGAAAATTTGGTAAAGCGAATTAGAGATCAAGGTCAAGCACATATTAAAAGGATATATCTTGCATTGATAGAAATTGATTCAGAGACGGAACTTGTCAAAGACTGAATGATAAAATGGGCTCAGAATTTTCAAGAAGTTATTACAATGGATACTTGGGAAAAGATTTGGGTGAGAAATGTAAAATTTACACAGGCCCAAAATTTAAGAGAGAATTTTTATAAAATGTTTTATAGGTGGCATTTAGATCCTAAAAAACTAGGAAGCATGTATCCGAACTGCCAGCCCAAATGTTGGAGGTGTGGTTGTGAGGATGCAACGTATTTTCATATATGGTGGACTTGTAAAAGGGTTAAAGCATTTTGGATTAAAATTTGGTGGAATATGCAAAAAATATTCAAGAAAAGGATAAAGTTTTGTCCGCAATTGTTTTTATTGGGCATTATCACAGATACTACCGTTGCGGACACTAAGCTGATGTTGAATTTAATTACGGCAGCGAGACTTTTAGTAGCGCAATATCGGAAGAAGGAAGAACTGCCAACTATAGAAGAATGGACTTTAAAAGTTTCCAATTTGGCGGAAATGGCAAAGATTTCAGCGTATTTGAAAGACCAATCGCAACAGAGATATATTGTGGAGTGGAGAAGATGGATTGATTATATCCAGAATAAATATGGGACTAAAAAGTTTCACTTAGCATTTGAATAAGTAGTGGATTTATATGATGTATAACTAGCTTGTAGTTATTTTATTAGTTATTTTATTAAGAGTTAAAGTGCAATAGAATTTAATATTTTATTGTTGTTTGCATATTTTAGATTATGTTTGTATTTTTATACCCTGTATTTAGCTCTGGGAAGTCGGGGAGGGGGGGGAGGGGAGGGGAGTTGGGGAGGTTTGGGGAGAGGGGAGGGGGAGGGGAGGGGTTTTGTATTTAAAAATGTACCGTAAAACTTTTCAATTAAAAAAAAAGCTAGGGAGTTGCAGAAAAACATCTACTTCTGCTTCATTGACTATGATGTGGATCACAACAAACTGTGGCAAATTCTTAAAGAGATGGGAGTACCAGACCATCTTATCTGTCTCCTGAGAAACCTATATGTGGGTCAAGAAGCAACAGTGAGAACTGGACACAGAACCACTGATTGGTTCAAAATGGGGAAAGGCTGTATACTGTTGCCCTGCCTATTTAACTTATATGCAGAGCACATCATGAGAAAGGCAGGGCTAGATGAATCAAAAGTTGGAATTAAGATTGCCGGGAGAAATATCAACAACCTAAGATATGCAGATGATACCACTCTAATGGCAGAAAGTGAAGAAGAACTAAAGAGCCTCTTGTTGCGGGTGAAGTAGGAGAGTGCAAAAGTTGGGTTGAAACTTAACATTAAGAAAACCAAGGACGCTTGCTCCTGGGGAGGAAAGCCATGGCAAATCTAGACACCACACTAAAAAGCAGACATCACCCTGCCAACAAAAGTGCATATAGTCAAGGCTATGGTCTACCCAGTTGCAATGTATGGCAGTGAATGTTGGACCATAAGAAAGGCTGAGCGCCAAATAATTGAGGCCTTTGAACTATGATGCTGGAGAAGACTCCTGCGAGTCCCTTGGACTGCAAGGCGATCAAACCAGTCAGTGCTAGAGGAGATCAACCCTGACTGTTCTTTAGAAGGCCAGATCCTGAAGTTGAAACTCAAATACTTTGGCCACTTAATGAAAAGGAAGGACTCACTGGAGAAGAGCCTAATGCTGGGAAAGATTGAGGGCAAGAGAAGAACGGGACGACAGAGAATGAGGTAGCTGGATGGAGTCACTGAAGCAGTAGGTGTGAGCTTAAATGGACTCCAGAAGATGGTAGAGGACAGGAAGGCCTGGAGGAACGTTGTCCATGGGGTCGCGATGGGTTGGACACGACTTCGCAACTAAGAACAACTTGCAGAAACTCCAACAAAATTACCTACTCTACCATGCCTTCTTTGCTTCTTTTGTCTGGCCTCAGCCACTTTCTGCCTAGGTCTTCCAACCTCGTCCACAGTTCATGGATTCCCTCGTGTGTTGTAGGTATAGCTCCTCAACCATTTCCTATAGGTGTATGGTGTGACTTCAAATATATTCAAGATTACTTCTTTTACATGTCTACTGCATCCCTTGCAGGAAGACTATTATAGGACCTTCAAGCCTTCCCTGTTAAACAGGGAGCTGATTTGGCCACCCATTCTCAGGCCATTTGCAAGAGGTAGCCACTCTTTTGAACATGGTAGGCTTTTATGTCCTCTTCCTCAGACAACTTGGGAATTTTTATATCCTTGGGACCACCTCCACTCTTTTTTCCAAACCTTGGAGGAGAATGTGCCCCTTTGGGGGATTGTATCCCTTTAAGTACGTCTAACAGCCCCTTGAACTCCTCTCTACTGGCTTCCCTTTCATGCCTTTCCCAATCCAGCCTATCTTTCCTTTCCTGTTCCCTCCAAAGCTGCTGCTCTTCATCCTTTCTAATGAGTCTCAGCCTCTCCTCTTGTTGATGCCTTATCAGTTCTGTGACAATGTTGGCTCATTGGCCTTCCTGCTTCAGTTTATGTTTAGGGCTGGCACCTTCTTCTACCAAGGTAGGAACCACTTCAACTGGAGAAACTTCCCCTTCAATTTGATCCATATTGGTGAATTTGGTAAATGCTTTGGTACAGGGTCTGGTTTCCTCAGTCAGTATAATGGCTAACTTCTGCAAGGTCTGGGCTCTGCAAGGGCCAAACTCCTTTGCTTTCACAACTCCCTTTTTAACCAGTTTGTTTCCTTTTCGTGAGTTTCAGCCACCCCACCCACCCATCTAGTACTGCTCTTTAGTATCAGGGATAAAGTACAATTCTCCTTAACTTCACGTTGCTTCCTATACACAATAGGAAAAACCACAACCCTTCAATGCCAACTAATCCACCACACCCAGCTTGCTCTGCTGCAGGGCTTTTATGGTTCCTCTTTGCTAAGCAGCTGGACTGGCTGGGAAGAGGTCTTAAACTTAAAGGGGCAGGGCACCAGCAGCCCAGGTGCTAGCTAATCTCAGGCAGCCTGTCCTCTCACAGGAAAGTTGGGTTGTTGCTTTGGTAGTGAAGTACTTGGTTGGTGTGGGTGGTTTTTCAATAGACCCGTGTTTGTAGTTTTCCTTTTTTTATTATTAATATTAAATTTTTATTAAATATTTACAGACACATACACACTAAGTATATACATTTCAAATTAAGAAAGAAAAGAAAAAGGACAAGCAAGCACTTAACAAACATACATATAAACTAACTGGGGATTAAAGTCCCCTGTACAGTTATACATAATTACATCCCGGTAAATCTTAAATCTTATTTAACGTTGTCTATTTTGACTATTAAATATTGTCATAAAGATTACTATGAAGTGTCATATTAACTATTCTAGGTTTGTTCTATTTTTTAACCAATCATACCATCGTTCCCAGTTGGTGTAATACATAGATTCTTGTTTCTGTTTTAACATATAAGTTAGTTTATCCATTTCAGCACAATTCAGAATCTTATTAATTAACATTTGGTCCGTTGGAATATTTATATCCTTCCACTGTTGAGCGAAGGTTATTCTCGCTGCTGTTGTAACATGTACAAAGAGATACCAATCTTGTCTATTAATTAGTTTTGGCTTTATACCCAGTAGGTAAGAGTCTGGAAGCAGAGGGAAGGTGACACCAGTTATTTGTTTTAACCAGTTTTGGACCTTCTCCCAATATTTCTTACTCTGAGGGCAAGTCCACCACTGGTGAAAATAGTACCCTTGGCCAGTCTACATTTCCAGCACTTATCAGAGGCATCTGGAAACATTTTGGCTATTCTAGCTGGCGGCAAATACCATCTATAAATCATTTTAAAATAGTTCTCTTTGAATGCCGAAGATAATGTTATTTTCATCGTTCTGGACCATATTGTCTGCCATTCCTCTAGTTGGATCGACCTCCCTATGTTTCTCCCCCAGGCTATCATTGTATCTTTCACGATCTCATCATCTATATATCTAGCTAGGAGGAGATTGTACATTCCAGAAATAAATTTTAGTCCGGGGCCTTCCAAACTTTTATCGAGGGGTTGACTAGTTTGGGAGATGCCATATTCCTGTTTATCCTTAGAAAACCTGGTTTGGATTTGAATGTATGACCACCAGTCTATATCTATACCTTGTATCTGTAATTGTTCTCTAGATTTCAGATTCCCTTCTTCATCCACCAAAATCTTGTAGGACCAGTTTCTTTTCAGGTTGTGAACAGTCGGCTGGGTTGTTATCTCCAATGGGACCACCCATTTGGGAATCTTGGTATACATTCGTTTTTTAACTTTTTGCCAAATTCTGATCAAAATTCTCCTGATGTAGTGGTTAGTAAAGTACTTGGATGGAGTTTTTTGATATGACCATAAAGTTGAGTGCCATCCTTGGTTAAGGTCAAAGCCTTCAATAGTTAATATACATTTCCTCGACAGGGATACCCAATCTTTAATCCAGAGGAGTGCAGAGGCTTGATAGTATAACTCCCAGTTTGGAAGTCCCAAGCCCCCCCTTGTTTTGTGTTCCTGGAGCATTTTCCTCTTTATTCGTGGTTTTTTACCCCGCCAAACAAATTTCCCTATTGCTTGATCCAATTTCCTAAAAAATTTGTTGTCTAAGTTGACGGGGGCCGTTTGAAATAAAAAAATCCAACGTGGGAGGATATGTGCCTTGATTGCGGCAATTCTGCCCAAAAAAGATAATTGAATATTTTTCCACCTGTCAAGGTCTTGTAGTGTATTGGCAAATAATTTATTATAATTAAGTTCTTTAATATTGGAACATTTATTGGTTAATTCAATTCCCAAGTACTTTACTTTTTTAGCAAATTTTAACCCCATAATTCCTTCTATTTCTTTTTTCTTTACATCAGTTAAGTTTTTGGACAACATTTTGGTTTTTCCTCTATTTATTTTCAGTCCTGCCACCTCACCATATTGTTCAATCTTTTTTACTAAATTTGGCCCAGAGACTAGGGGGTCCTCTAACAAAAACACCAAATCGTCGGCAAAAGCCTGAAGTTTATATTCTTCTCCTCTAATTTTGAGGCCCCTAATAGTCTCATCTTGTCTAACTGTATCAAGAAGTGGTTCCAGAGCCAAAACAAACAATAATGGGGAAAGAGGACAACCTTGTCTGGTGCCCTTGAAAATTCCAAATTCTCCAGACATCGCTCCATTAAAAAGCAGCCTAGCCGACTGTTCAGAATATATTGTTTGAATTGCATTCATAAATTTAGGGCCAAATTCCATTACTTTTAATTGATGCATAATAAATTTCCAATTAACTCTGTCAAAAGCTTTTTGTGCGTCTACAAATATCATCGCCATGGGCCTGTCTGAAAATTTCTGGTAATACTCCAATACATTTAAAATTATTCGCACATTATCATTAAGATGTCTATAGGGTAAAAACCATTTTGGTCCTGGTGAATAAAGTGGGAAAGAAATATTTTAAGTCTTCCTGCCAATATGGTCGTAAAAATTTTGTAGTCTACATTCAATAACGAAATTGGTCTGTAATTTTGGATCAGCGTCAAAGCCGAATCAGGTTTAGGAATTAAGGAGATATGAGCCTCTCTCCAAGATTCGGGCATTTTTCCATCAGTTAAAATGTTATTAAATATATCCCTTAATTGAGGACCTAGCAGGTCAATGAATTCCTTATAAAATTCACAAGGCAGGCCATCCGGGCCTGGAGTTTTCCCCCCTGTTTGTTTTTTAATAGCTTCCTCAACTTCATCCATACTTATTTCCTTATTCAGAAGTTGTCTAAAAGAATCCGAGATCGGTTGGGGGCGATAATTCTGAAAATATTGTTCTAACTTACTTTGTGGACATTCTTCCTCACTGTAAAGTAGTCTATAAAATTCTTGTGCAATTTTTAGTTTTTGTTCCTTATTAATCACCAGGTTACCATCCTGATCTTGTAGATAGTCTATCCTTTTTGCTCTTTGTTCCTTTCTTAATCTGTAACTTAACCACTTCCCCGGTTTATTAGCGTGTTCAAAGTACCTCTGCCTACTCCTCTTAATTTTATCTGCCAGCTCTTTTTGATCAATCAAAAGAATCTCATGTTTAATCAAATCTTTTTTTTTCTTTATGCTGGGAATTTTGGGGATCTAATTGCAGCGCCTCCTCTATTTTTGATAATTTTGAAAATAGCTCAACTCTTTTTAATCTTTCTTGTTTCCAACTATAGGCCGAATGTTTTATAGCGAGCCCTCTCACTACTGCCTTAGCTGTGTCCCAAATATTTTGCAGAGAGGTGTCCTCTCTTTTGTATTTTTTATAAAAAAAATATTCTAATTCCTTTTTTGTACTTTTGAGAAATTCCTCATCTCTCATTAAATCTGGTCTCATAGACCACCTCGCCCTTTTTTAATTTTAATTTAATTTATTAATATTTCTATACCGCCCTTCTCCCGAAGGACTCAGGGCGGTGTACAGGGCAAGAATAAAACACAGAGTTACAAAAATTAAAAGATAATTAAATACATGCCCATAAAAACAGTTGGTACATTAATAAAAACCCCAATAAAATGATAGTAAAAAACCCCACCAATCCCCCCTCAGGCCAGGCCGGCTTGTTCGAACAGGTATGTTTTCAGATCGTGGCGAAAGGAGCGAAGATCGGGCGCCGTCCGGAGCTCAACCGGTAACTGGTTCCATAGCTCCGGGGCGCCCACAGAGAAAGATCTCCCCCTGGGGGCCACCAATCTACATTCTCTGACCGGTGGCACCCTGAGGGGGGGGGGTCCTGCCCATTTGACTATTAAGGGGTGATGGTCTGCCCATACATTGGTGTTTATCTCTACCTCTATAATGGTCTCTTTAATCTCAAATGTCGACCAAAACATATCTATTCGAGACCATGAATGGTGCCTGGGGGAGAAATAGGTGAATTGTTTTTGAGTAGGATGTAAATCTCTCCATACGTCTGAAAGTCCAATTTGGGTTACTAGCTTATCCCATATTTTAGGTAGGATTTTCCTTTGTCTTTTTATGTACCTTGGGGGGCCTGCCCCTGGTTCGTAGTCTTTATTAACATCTTTAATCGCATTAAAGTCCCCCAAAATACATATATTTTCATAATCAAGATCAGTTAGTTTCTTATATAACTTTTTAAAAAAAGTTTTCTGATCCGTATTAGGCGCATATATAACTACTAATAATACCAGTTTTAAACCTATTTTAGTTTCCAGCGCTAGTATTCTTCCCTCTTCATCAGAATACACTTGTTGTGTCACTAATCCTTTGCGGTCGTACACAGCAATACCTCGTTTTTTCTGACTGGCCAAGGATACATATAATTTCCCCAATTGGGAGCACTCTAATACTTTTTGATGGTTTTTACATATATGAGTTTCCTGTATACAAATCAAATCACAATTTTGTTTTTGTAAGTTAAGCCAAATTCTTTTCCTTTTAGCAGGGGCATTTAATCCGTTAATATTAACGGAAAACAAATATAATTCTTCTTCCATACTCTTACTTACCTGCGGCCTTTTGCCTCTGTGATCTAGTTTCAACTTGTAGCCCTGTTGCATCTCCAGTCCTATTTTTGCCGTTCATCCTCTTTCCTTGGTCATCCTGTTGCTCTATACTGGGTTCTTGTGAAGTTTCTTCCATACTCTTGCTCTCTGTTTCTCCTTCACTTTCTCGATCAAATAAGGTAACTTGTGTTTCATAAAAGTCCTGTGCATCCTGAAGTGACTCCAGTTTAAGCCTTTGAGTCTGCCACGTGAATGATATTCCTTCTGGTGGTAGCCAACAGTACCGAATCTTATATTTCCTTAAAAAAGTTGTAAGAAATTCAAACTGTCTTCTCATATCTCGTACTCTCTTTGGTATTTGTGGCAGTACTGCTATACGTTTTCTCTTGTATGTAAATGCTTGGAGCCTGGTTTTCTGGAGTATCTCATCTCGAATTGACTTTTTAGTAAAACGGACATGCACTTCTTTGGGTAGATTATTACGTCTGGCATAACTAGTATAAATGCGATAAACTTCGTCCACATCTCGTAATATCTCGATTTGGTCTCTTCCCAAAATCCCAGCCATAACTTCTCCCATCACTTCTCGAAGGCATTCCTCTTTGTCTTCCATTATATTCTGGAAACGTAGGAAGTTCCCAGATTTATCCATTTCCAGCATCACCATCTCATTTTCCAATCGTTTGTTGACTCTGGCAAAATGGGCATCCATCCTCCCCACTTTCTCATCTGTTTTAGCAATTTTCGTTTCTATAGTTTGCAGTTGATCTTCATGTTTAGTTAAAATATTCTGTATTTCCTCGAATCTTGTATGAAATTTTCTAGTCTCGTCTGTCAATATTGCCACATTCGATTTTAGTTCCTCCAGTACCTTAAATGTAGATTCTTGATTATTGACCAAGGTAACTTGGTTCTTAAGAACCGTATCCTGTATTGATTTAAGCATGTCTTGCCATTCTTGGGGTATAGCTAAGGATTGGCTTGCAACTGGGATATCTTCTGCAGATTTCTTCAGCATCTGTGGAATCGTTGTCATGGGGGAGGAAGAAGCTGTGTGTCCTCTTTTTAAGGAATGTGGTGGTGGTAGTTGTTGCCATCTTTGGGAATTCTAAAATATCCCTCCAGCCAATTGTACACCACCACGTTCTCTGGTCTGTATCATTCAGTTTCACAGTAATAATATATTTCCTTTGCCTTCCTAATCTCAAATTCCACTATCTTAATGTTCTAATATAATTCTACAGTCAAAAAGGATACATAGATAGAGTTAAATTATAATAATAATTAACCTATTATTAATTTAAATATAACTAGGGACGCGGTGGCTCAGTGGGTTAGGACGCTGAGCTTGTCGATCAGAAAGTCGGCAGTTTGGTGGGTCGAATCCCGAGTGCCGCATAGCAGAGTGAGCGCCTGTTACTCGTCCCAGCTTCTGCCAACCTAGCAGTTCGAAAGCACGTAAAAAATGCAAGTAGAAAAATAGGGACCACTACGGTGGGAAGGTAACAGCGTTCTGTGCGCCTTTGGCGTCTAGTCATGCTGGCCACATGACCACGGAGACGTCCTCGGACAAGCGCTGGCTCTTCGGCTTTGAAACGGAGATGAGCACCGGCCCCTAGAGTCGGAAACGACTAGCACACATGTGCGGGGGAACCTTTACCTTTACCTAATTTCAATATAATTTAAATAAGGTATTTTCAGCTTCTAGTATTAATATTACTTACTTTTGTGGCTTAATATAATTAATAATAGCACTAAGAATAGTAATAATAACTAATAATAACAATCTTACACACTATTAGTAATAGTAGACTTAGTCAATATAGGTTTAATTAAACAGCTGGATTAATCTTTAACTATAAATAAAAGTTGATAACCAATGACCAAACTAATTCTAGTAAATGATTCCTAAAAAAAGGAGCTATAATTAATTAAAGTTAAATTGTAGGATGAGTTCGTTTTAGTCGTTTAGTCACTAGATGGGAGTAGAGATCATAACTTTGTTTAGAAGACAGCAAGCAAATCAAATTTGACAGTTCATGCAAATGGCGTCTGGTCTCTGTTCCGAGAAAGGGGAAAAGAAAAGCATAAAGTTTAAATCCGCCAGTATCCTTTCCCAACACAGGTCAAAATAATCTTGTCTTGTAAGCAGCAGCAAAGAGAATATTATTTCCAAAAGATAGATTCTAGTATTCCTTTCATAAACCTCTCCAATCGGCTGTCAAACACTTTGTAACAGTTCGCCTTTCATTTTCCTTGCCACTTTCTCCACTCGTGCTGGTTCACGTCAGCTAAGTCCAAACTCTTAAGAACAAGCTTCCAGTTCACTTTCCTCACTTTGTTCAAAGTTAAAATAGATTGCGGTTTAGAACAGATGAGATTACCGGGATGTTCTGGCTTCCAGCTTACAGCAAGTCACGGCTCCGGGACGCCATTACAGGCATCTTCTTGACGCGTCCGATCCCGGGGAGTTCTTCAGCTTCCCTTCACAGTTGGACTCTGCTTCGGAGCTGGAATGCTCCCCTCACTTTCCCCAAGCTTTTCCCGCTCGAGGATGGCTGTGATTTGCCGTCAAACGCGGCAAACGGAGCTGTCGGCTTCAGGAGAGAGTCCCTAGCCTGCTCCGCTCCGCCGTGACGTCCGGCGGAAGTCCCGGGTTTGTAGTTTTCCATTGCTGTATCTGCTGATGAGGATGTCCAGGAAAGGTAGTGAGTTTCTCAGTTGTGAATTTAATACCTCTGAAGATATTGATGGTGTCGTGTGTTCTCTAGTTGGTCCCTTATTTTGGTGGTGTCATCTACATACCTGACCCATATTTTGGATTGTGTGGATAGGAGTGCAATCAGTTCTAGGTGTTGCATTATGACCTCCGCTATGAGTCCTGAAAGCAGTGATGCCGTGGATGTACCTGTAATGTATTGGCCACAACTGTTTTAATCACTTGCTTAATGTCTGACCTAGATTGCAGTATTGCTTAACAGTTGCTGTTACTGAAAGCCAGACTGGCTGTCTCCAAGCTGATAATTAGGTTTGGGTGGGAAACTGTTACTTTAAACCGATTGGTTGCCACCTAGAGGCTAACTGTATAAATAGCTGTGTAGCAGCCATTAGGGCTGCTTCTGTTCTGAGTTAATAAACCTGCTGCTGTTTCAACGCTCCTGTCTCATTCAATGCCTAAAGAACTGAAGATATAACACTGGGGACGTGGATGGGATGTGCTGCTTCATTCTGACAGTCTGAAGTCACTAGGGGGGGTGAGGCCAGCACAGAGCCTGGCAGGAACTACATTCCCCCCCTCCAGCAAGCCACGCTGGAGACCACCATGCCCTAAGGACCTGTCCTAGGGCCTACGCAGAAGCCAGCAGCACAAGTCACCGCAAGCAAGAAACAAGCAATTCACCATGGCGAAAGTTGGGAAGCTAGAAGAATTTCATGTGACACACCCGGAGAGATGGGCGTCCTACATTTCCCACGTAGAAAATTACCTCCGCGCCAACCAGGTAGGCAAAGATGGGTAGAAGGCCGCAACCCTCCTCTGCGTGTGCGGCCCCACCACCTTCGAGATTGCAGAGAACCTGGTCGCTCCGACACCGCTCGAGTTGGTCACCTATGCAGACTTGAAGAAAAAGCTCCAAGACTACTTCGAGCCCAAATTATCCGTTATAGCATGGAGGCATGCTTTTGAGCAGTGGGAACAACAGCCCGGCAAGTCTGCTACAGAATTCTTCACCGCTTGTCATCAAGCGTTCCAACTCTGCAATTTCGCAGATTTGGAGGAGAGACTAAGAGACCGTTTAGTCTGTGGACTCCGAAATTGAGAGCTCCAACAAAAACTGTTCACCAAGAAGACTCTCTTGCTACAGGAGGCCTTGAAGGAGGTCATGGTGGACAAAGCCGCCGGAGGGGCCATTAAAGCGCTGCGGCCCTCCAAAAGCACGCCAAGCACCAAAGCTGTCCACCACGAGGACGCCGAGCGTACAGAAGACACCGATTCGGACTACGAAGTCGACCAGCTGCGGAAGCAACTGGAGAAGGGACCCCGGCCAGCTGAGAAGGCAGTTCCGTTCCTTAGTTGCATGGGCTGTGGAGGCCGCCATCAACGGGCAGAATGCCAATTCTGAGATTCAAGGTGCTGGTGATGACCTATAAAGCCCTAAATGGCTTGGGTCCGGGATATCTGAGGGAACACCTGCTGCCGGCATCAAGTTCCCTTCGTCCTGTGCGCTCCCACAGGGAGGGCCTTCTCAGGGTGCCGCTGGCAAAGGATTGCCAGCAGGCAACACCCAGGGGGAGGGCCTTCTCTGTGGGCGCGCCTGCCCTCTGGAACCAGTTACCCGTAGAGCTTAGGACTGCCCCTGATTTTCGTTCGTTCCGCCGGGACCTGAAGACCTGGCTCTTTGAGCTTTCCGGCCAGGACTGAGGATTTTTTAATTTTTTAACTTATTGTAATTGGGTTTTTAATCAGAGTTATAGGGGTTTTAGATTTTAATTAAGGAAAATTTAATCTATTTTGTTATTAATTTTTGTATTGTAATGTTGTTTTAATTGCTTTGCGAACTGCCCTGGGTCCTACGGGAGAAGGGCGGTATATAAGTTTAATAAATAAATAAATAAATAAATAAATTCCGAACAGCAACGTGCCGGGCATGTGGCAAACCAGGCCACATTGCCGTCTGCCGAGGTCACCAGAGGGACTGTCCACAAGAAGACTCATTCAGGAGAGGTACCGGGGCCCCGGGTCAACACCAAGTAGGGTTTTGCTCCAGCTGGAGGAGCGTGTTCCGCACTGGTACCCATCGCCCCCTTAAACAGAAGCTTCGACTCCAGGTCAAGCTTCAGGGAGTTCCATGCAAAATGGAACAGGACACAGGCTCAGCCATGTCCATCATCTCCCAAGGAACATTCAGGGATATATGCAATCACAGCAACAGATGGGCCAAACTCCAGGCGTCTAATCTATTGCTCACAGACTTCCAAAACTCCCAAGTGGCGGAAAGAGGAAAAGCCACACTTCTCGTGCAATTTAAGGGTTTTGAAGGTCCACTAGATGTCGTAGTGCTGGAAGGCCAACACATGAGCCTCATAGGCCTTGACTGGTTTGATGCATTCGGCATTCAAGTAACCGGCATTCACCAGACACAAGTGGCAGACTTGTCAGCAGTCTGCCAAGAATTCACGGATGTTTTCAGTTCAAGCCTAGGGGAGTACAAGTGTCCTCCAATTGCCCTCAAGCTTGATCCCATGGTAACGCCAATACGGATCAAGCCTGGTTGAGTGCCTTTCGCTTTAAAACCCCAAATCGACAGAGCTGGCCAAGCTGGTTAGTCAGGGGGTATTGCAGCCCATAGACAGTGGGGTGTGGGAGACCCCCATAGTAATGCCACTTAAGGCCAATGGAGAAGTGCGCATATGTGCTGACTATAAGTGCACCATCAACAGGGCACTTCAACAGCACGCGTACGCGGTGCCAGTTGTCAGTCATATTTTGGCGTCATTGCAAGGAGGCTGCATGTTCGCCAAGTTAGATTTGGCGCAGGCCTACCAACAACTGCCCGTGGACGAGGCCACGGCAGTCGCCCAAACCATTGTCAACCGTTGGGGGGCCTTCAAGGTCAAGTGCCTACAGTTTTGGGTGAGTGTAGCCTCAGGGCTTTTCCAGGGAGTGATGAAGCACACACTCAAGGGGATTCCAGGGGTCTGCCCCTACTTCAATGATGTTCTCATTGCTGGGGAATCTGTAGAGATTCTGGCCAAACGGCTTAAAGCCGTCCTTCAGCGGTTCTGCATAGTGGGACTTAAACTAAAAAAGGAAAAGTGCAAGATTGGGGTAGAGTGAACCGAGTTCCTTGGGTTCCACATCAATGCTGATGGCATTCATCCGGTGGACTCCAAGCTAAAAGCGATACAGCAGGCCCTAAGTCTGAAGTCCAAGGGAGAGCTTCAGGCCTTCCTGGGCCTTCTGAATTTTTACCATGCATTCCTCCCACATAAGGCCGCAGTGGCAGAGCTGTTACACCGGCTCTTAGACAAAAAAGCCCAGTGGCAATGGACCAGCGTCCACGAGAGGAGTTTCAAGGCAGTCAAAGCACTGCTGTCCTCAAATTCAGTTCTCACACATTTTAACGAGAAGCTGCCTGTATGCATCGTGTGTGATGCATCTCCCTATGGGGTTGGGGCTGTGTTGAGCCATTTGACGGCTGATGGGAAACAGACTCCCATTGTCTACTATTCTAGGACCCTGTCGTCTGCAGAGCACAACTACGCGCAAATTGATAAGGAGGCCTTGGCAATCATGGCTGGAGTTAAAAAGTTCCACGATTACTTGTATGGTCAATTCACGGTCTGTACAGACCACAAGCCTCTTCTAGGGTTGTTCACCACAAACGAGCAAGACACCTAAGATTCTGTCTCCTCGAATGCTGAGGTGGTCTATATTCCTTTCACCCTACAGCTACAGGGTGATTCACAAACCGGGCAAAGAAATGGGCCATGCAGACGGCTTTAGCAGGTTGCCCCTGCCACATGTGGAGCCAGATCCAGCTCCGGCTGCACGCATCCTGGTTATCCAGGATTTGCCGGAGTCTCCTCTTCATGCTGGAGACATAGCTGCTGAGACAGCAGCTGACAAAACATTGAGCCGTGTGCTAAACTGGGTACACACAGGATGGCTGGACAAATGTCCAGGGCCAGAATTTCAGTGTTTCTTCATGAGAAAAGATGAGCTTTCAGCTCATAAAGGGTGTATCCTTTGGGGAAGTAGGGTCATAGTCCTGAGCTCTTTAAGGCCCAGAGTTTTAGAGTCTCTGCACGAGGGCCATCTGGGAATAGTCCGGATGAAGGCACTTGCGAGGAGCTACCTTTGGTGGCCAGGGCTAGATAAAGCTATTGAGGCCCAAGTACATGGTTGCTACACGTGCCAGCAATCCCGACCGGAGATGCTGCAAGCCCGTCCACCGATGGGAGGACACACACACACCGTGGTCAAGGATCCACATCGATTTTGCCGGGCACTTTCAGGGACAGCTGTTTTTAATAGTGGTGGATAGCCACTCTAAATGGTTAAAGGTCGCACCAGTTCCCACTATGACTACTGCCAGGACCATCCAGGAACTGCGCAGAATCTTTGCAACACACTGACTTCCAGACGTCTTAGCCTCAGACAATGGGGCTCAGTTTAGTGCTTCGGAATTCCAGTCCTTCCTCAGAGCAAATCTAATAAGGCACGCCAAATCGACTCCCTTTCACCCGGCCTCAAACATCCAAGTGGAACGCATGGTCCGCACAACCAAGGAATCCCTGAAATGGATCGTCACAGGAGATTGGCACCACAGACTGGCAGATTCCCTACTCTGCCAACGCACAACTCCCTGTACTGCCACGGGCAGAAGCCCTGCCAAACTCAGATGGGTCTGATGTTTGATCACCAAGCTGGACAGGCTGCACCCCGACCGAGTTGCCTCGGACTCTGCTCAGCCAAAGGCACCTCGAAATTTGCAAGTTGGTGACCGGGTTTGGACCCGGAATTACAGGCAAGGGGCTTTGTGGGTGGCAACCGTGGTTGTTAAGGTGTCAGGACCACTCTCTTGCGAGGTGGTCCTGGAAGATGGGTGAGTCATTCGCCGGCACATTGACCAGCTGCGTTGGAGGCTAGCGAAGCAGTCACTAGCTCAGGACTCTCAAGAGCAGGGCTTTTCAAACTTTTCACCCATTGTACCACTTTTAGGATATGGCAACATTGGAGTACCACCAGTCGCCTAGCAAGTTGTCAAAAACTTGATGACCAAAAAAAAAGGAAAAAAGTGATGAAGTACAGGTAGTCCTCGACTTACAATTCGCTTAGTGAATGTTTTAAGTTACAATGGCACTGAAAAAAGTGCCCCCCAAGCCACAGCCAAGCAAAACACCTGCCTGCCCACCCGGTGGCGCTCTTCCTCCTGTCCGAGGTTTTCATTGTTGTGAGCATTTCTGTTGAGGATTGGGAGCGGGGGTGGGGTGGGGTGGTGTTTGGTTTTTATTCCCCCATTTGCTGGGTGGTTGCAGCAGGTTTTGGTCATTTCACATGACCCTGGGATACTGTGACCGTCTTAAATATGAATCAGTTACCAAGCATCTGAATGTAAATCACAAGACCCTGGAGATGCTGCAACATTCCAGCTGATTGGCACTTCTGGGCTCAGAAGAACCAGGATCGGTGCCGAGCTCCAGCTGGAGCCTGGCGCTGATCCTGGCGCTTCCGCTGAGCCCTGACAGCCATGCAGCTCCAGCCATCTCTCGCTCAGGCTTGTGCAGTGCTGCCACTGGTTCAGCTCATTCCCCTCCCCCGTTACCACTTTTCTAGGATGGTTGCGTACCACCTGCCTGTACCACTGGTTGAAAAGCCCTGCTCAAGAGGGCCGCATGCAAGGGCCGTGCAAAAGTGGCTCAACAGAGTAGGTTGTACACTCCGACAGAGCTCTTACTCAAGGAGACAGGGGAATGGCCGTAGGAGAGTTTTCCCCGGACAGACTGTAGCCGCTGAACACGACCAGCAAACTGTGCTGAGAGACAGCTCTGCAGACTTCGTTGCACAACTGGACTTTGGTTTGGGCCAACCGGGACTGGCCAGCTAAAGAGACTCGAGTCAACCCGACTCCACTGTACCTCAGAGTCCTGGTCTACCCAGCCTGGCAGGCGAGCGGGTAGACCGGGAGATCCCTGCAACCCCTAGATGTTCAGAACTTTGAAGAAGGCCACCTAAGTATCTGCAGGACTATGTAAAGTATTTGAGAGTTTGTGGTATCTAGGGGGAAGGGGTGTAATGTATTGGCCACAACTGTTTTAATCACTTGCTTAATGTCTGACCTAGATTGCTATATTGCTTAGGTTTCTGTTACTGAAAGCCAGACTGGCTGTCTCCAAGATGATAATTAGGTTTGGGCAGGAAACTGTTACTTTAAACCTATTGGTTGCTGCCTAGAGGCTAACTGTATAAATAGCTGTGCAGCACTCATTAGCGCTGCTTCTGTTCTGAGTTAATAAACTTGTTGCTGTTTCAAGGCTCCTGTCTCATTCAATGCCTAAAGAACCGAAGATATAACAGTACCTTTCAGTTGTTAAATTGATTGATTTATGAATCCATGGCAACATTGCTCCACAGCAATGCCTAGTCAAATGCACCAAGATTGAAACACCCATAATCATGGATCTTCTTAACCTCTAACTACCGTAGATACTTTTAATTTGAGGGACAAACTTATCAACACCGATGTTACCTCATTTGGGTCCTGAAACGTCTACAAGAAAACAAGCAAGCTCAGAGCACCAAGGACCCCTCATTTCAAACCCGAGCTACAAACATTCTCCTTTATTGGTAATCTTTTTGTCCGGAGAACTGTTAATTTTAAACTATCCAATCTGCGGTTTTAAATATCTCTGTATGATAATTAGCATTCCTGTCAGCTATAGAACTTTTTTTTATTGAAAAGTTTTAAAATACATTTTGAAAACATCTCCCCCCTCCCCCTCCCCGACTTCCCAGAGCTGAATACAGGGTATTAGCTTTTACCAACCTAAGCTAAAATATGCTAACTAACTAAAAAAAACACTTTAAATTCTATCGCACTTTAACTCCTCTTAAACATAACTAAGGGACGCGATGGCTCAGTGGGTTAGGAAGCTGAGCTTGTCGATCAGAAGGTCGGCAGTTTGGCGGGTCGAATCCCGAGTGCCGTGTAACAGAGTGAGCGCCTGTTACTCGTCCCAGCTTCTGCCCACCTAGCAGTTCGAAAGCATGTAAAAATACAAGTAGAAAAAAATAGGGACCACTACGGTGAGAAGGTAACAGCGTTCTGTGCGCCTTTGGCGTCTAGTCATGCCGGCCATATGACCACGGAGACGTCCTCAGACAAGCGCTGGCTCTTCGACTTTGAAACGGAGATGAGCACCGGCCCCTAGAGTCGGAAACGACTAGCACGCGTGTGCGGGGGAACCTTTACCTTTAAACATAACTAAATAATAATAACTAATAATACATCATATAATACTAATACTTATTCATATGCTAAATGAAACTTTTTAGTCCCATATTTATTCTGAATATAATCGATCCATCTTCTCCATTCCAAAATATATCTCTGTTGCTATTGTTCTTTCAAATATGCTGAAATCTTTGCCATTTCCGCCAGGTTTGAAACTTTTAAAGTCCACTCTTCTATAGTAGGCAGTTCCTCCTTCTTCCAATATTGCGCTACCAAAAGTCTTGCTGCCGTAATTAAATTCAACATCAATTTAGTATCTATAACAGTACAATCTGTAATAATACCCAACAGAAATAACTGACAGTTATTTCTGTCAGCTATAGAACTTTTGATGTCGCACAGGCCTGTCTTACTGAGGAGAGAACAAAGTGGCCCGGAGAGAAATGAAAATAGGATTTAAAGAGAATATGAAGCGGCTGCTCTCTAACGCAGTATGTTTAAACGGAACTGGGTCGCAAACATCTTTCTCCCAAGGGGTTCGGGCCGGAGGTGCTCCCGATTTTCCGAGCCGTGGATTCTCTTCTTACCTTCCTCCAGGCGGCAGTGATAGATCCGTCCCTCTTTCACTCGTTTCCCAGCGTGTGAGGGCGGGGGCAACAGAGGAACGATGCTGCCTCGAGAGAGAGACTGGAGCGTCTTCGGCCCGGCGAGAGTCAAAATAGCCGCTCTTTCGTGCCAGTTCCTTCCCGTGCTCGCGCTGCGCGCTCGTTTTAACAGCGCCGTGCTCGCGATTTTGCGCGATGCAGTGTGGGAATGGCTGTAGCGCTGGGGTTGGGTGAAGGAGGCGGCCAGTCGAGGTTTAATGTCCGCCATGTTGGCCGTGGCGTATTGAGCAGACCCGGAGCGGCGAAGGTGAAAAGCCGGCGCCCTACCCTAGCCGCGCCAGTCGGCGCCGCTGGGACCCGCCTCAGAGCGAGCCCCGCCCCGTCGCGGGAGTCCCGGTCCCTCCATGAGAGCTCTCGGCAGGGTCCGGCTCTCACTTCGGAGAGCTCTCGCTGCCTCCCTCCGCTCTGCCGGAGCAGCGGCCGCAATAGCAGTTACAGCCGACGACTAATATGAGCAAACTGTCGTTCCGGGCCCGGGCGCTGGACGCGTCTAAGCCGCTTCCCGTCTTCCGCTGCGAGGACTTGCCCGACCTGGCCGAGTATGCCTCGATCAACCGGGCCGTGCCGCAGATGCCCACGGGCATGGAGAAGGAAGAGGAGTCGGTACGTGAAAGACCCCCCCCCATCCCTACTCCGGCCGAGCTGAGCCCCGCCATCACCTCTGCGCAAGCACAAAATGGCCGCCATTTTCTCCCCGCTTCCTCCCCATATCCTCCCCTCCCCCTTGGGAAGACGGCGATGTTGAACTCTAAAAGCCCCGTGTGCCCTCTCTCTGGAGGCCCTCCCTGACATGTCTGCCTGGGCTCGGGTGCCAAGGCCACCTGCTGGCCTCCCCTCAGCCTCCCGAAAAGCACAAAGGGGGTCACATGTCGCGGCGAGTAGCCGCCATTTTGTCATGCCTCTATATCGTTTGACTGGGCCTTACTAGCGCAGCAACTGCGAGAATGCGAGCTCTAACGGCGCGGAAGGGTAAAAAGTTCCGTTCATTTGGACGTTAGGTGGCGTCTTTGTATTCTAATTAGGCTGCAAGCATGGCTGGCTTTGCCATCTACCTTACAGTAGTTACGAGCTAAGTTACGGTAAGGAAGGAGGACTCTTGAACTGCACGGATAGGGATAAACAAGATGTGGTGTTCGGTTTACAGGAAGAAATTACAAGAAATAGGATGAAAAACTTGGTTACTGGTCGATGCTTTTTGTTTTCCCCAAATAAAATTGGCTTGTTAAATTCAGTACTGGTATGGAAAAGAGTTATAATTAAATTAATCTTTCGCATATTTTCTTTGACGCCCACATGATTTGGCACTAATTCAATTTTGTGGTGAATAGTAATAAAACAGTACTTGGGAGTCAAATTAGTAATACGTGCATCATAATTATAGCACAGTATTTTTGGAATTGAAACGTTTAAAGATTGTAACATGTTTGTCTCATTTCCATTATGGTGGTGTGAAAGTGGAGAAAATGCATGTTCTACTTCATATATTCATTAATAAATCATCTACATATTATATCATGTATGTTTCTCCAGGGACCTGGAATTGTTCCAATACCTGTTCCAACACTTGTCCAAACAGGTTTGGAGATTCCGTAAATCCCTGAGGAAGCACAGTCCATTGATATTGTTGTTTCCTTCCTGTAAAGGGATTCTCCCATTCAAAGGCAAATAATGGACGTGATTCCTCTGCTAAGCGGCAAGCCCAAAATGCATCTTAAATCTACCACACTGAACCACTGGTGTTCAGGTGGAATGTGTCCCATCAAAGTATATGGGTTTGGGACTACACGGTGTCTAGTCCTCACAATTTTGTTCAAAAGCCTAAGGTCCTGTATCATCCTATACGTTCCATCTGATTTCTTTACAGGAAGTATAAGTGTATTAAAAGGTGACATGGTAGGTTCTAATAACCCATCTTTCACTAGACCATCAATTACAGGTTGTAGGCCTTTCCGACCCTCCATTGACAATGCATATTGTCTCTGTCTTACTACTTCATCTGGACTTGTTAATTCTATTTTTAGGGGTTCAGTTTGCAAACCTCCCGTTTCCTTCCCCAACCCACACCTTTGGGTTTATCCTCTTTTCATCTTCTTCTGTTAATACAAAAAGAGGATTCATTTCTTTCTCAAATGTAATAAGTCCCAATTTTCCTAACACATCTCTCCCTAGCAAATTGACACCCGCTTCCGGTATATATAATAATTTTGCCCTTATATTTTCTCCATTTTCTTGCCCAATTTGAATTTCCTCCAATTCTTTTACATAAAATCTTTCTTCCTTCACTCCAGACACTCTAATCTGATTCTGAATAATCTTCATGGTAGGTATTAAAGTTGACACTGAAGTGTGCGCTGCCCCAGTATCAATCAAGAACACTACCTCTTCCTTCTCGGGTCCCACTTCTAAATTTATCAAGGGCTCGTTGTGGGACCTAAAAATAAACTGCCCCTGACACCCCTAGTAAAAACTATCCTCTTCTTCCCACACTGTGTAAACTTGCTGCTCTCTCTGGAGTTTAGGGCAATCTTTCTTAAAGTGGCTCTTCATTCTACATCCAAAACACGTTCTCTCCCTATTCTGGTATCCACCTCGAAATCCTCGAAATCCCCTTCCTCTACTCCCATTAACGTACTGGTTCCTTTCATCCCTCCTATATCTCGTCTCAAAGAGACTCTGCTTACCCCCAAACTCTCTTCTAGGAGGTTTTTCCTGCTTCATCACTTGCTGTACTGTTGCTACCATCATCTTACTTTTCTGCCTTACTTTCTCTGGATCCCTCTGAACATACACTTTCTGAGCCTCTTTCAACAAATCATTTATTGGTTTGGCTGCCCAATCATCCAGTCTCTGCAGCTTCTTATTTATATCAGGCCAGGATTTAGTAACAAATTGAACTCTGACCAGTGGTACATTGGCAGCATCATCTGGATCCATCCCTGTATATTTATTTATGCATACCATCTTTTAGCCTTTGCAAAAAGGCAGCTGGGGATTCGTCCTTCTCTTGTTCTATCTGCAATGCCTTGGTCATATTTTGAGCCTTTGCTATTGCTTCTTTCATTCCTCTAATTATAAGATTTCTCATGTCTTCCATATTTTGTCTTCCAGCCAAATCATTGTTATCCCAATTTGGTCTGGCCAGAGGAAGCTTTGCATCTGCTGCTGGCCCCGCCCCATTCGCGTGTTCCCTAGTCCAAATTGCTGCTGCTGCAGTTCTGATTGTCTTTCTTCGGCCAAAAATAAAGCATTTAAAATAGCTGTCAGTTCATCCCAGGTATAAATGTTTGGTCCCAATAAATTATCCAACTGTTCAGCAGCCCCCAGCAGGTCTTCAATTAGATTTTTCAATTCCTTTTTAAATGCCCTTACTTCAGATGCCTTTAATGGCTCTTGGACAAAGCTTCTTCTTGGGGCGTTGTTTCCATCTACCCCATTCGGCACCTCCCTTAAGGGGAAGGCTGATCTATCTGGATGTTTATCAAAGGGAAAATTTTCAATGTCCTTTTTACACTGTTCTATTTCTCTTCTCAAGTTTTTATATTTTGTATCCTCCTTCTCTGGCTGTTGTTGGGGCCAGGTTCCAATTCCTCCCACTGCCCCTTGAGGCACTGCCGGTAAGGGCAGTGGCAAAGGTATCACCGGTGGGGGTTGGGCTGGAGCCAGATTTGGATTATAGGGTGGTGGGTGATAGTCCCTATAGCTTGGTTTTGTTTCTTCCTCTTTCTGTACCATTACAGAGACAGTTGATAATGTATCTACCCCAGAGATCCATTTATCTGGATTCCAAATTAAAGCATAATCCAACTCTAATGATTTGCACACTTTTCTCTGCACATAATCATATAAATTTTGGCACGTGAAATAATCATTAGTTCCCATTCGCGGCCACTCTACTTTCTCATCCTCCCACCAAACAAAGCAACACAAATTCACCATATTTTCTTTAGTCAAATTCAATCTATCAATTATCTTATTATAAGGCAACTTACCCCAATTACTTAGCAGGAGTCCTAAAGGACTCCCTGTTTCTATGCTAAACCTAGGATTCTAATTTTCTTCACACATTTCCTTTTGGGAACACTGAGAATTGCCCATACTGGTTTACTGTACTGCTATCTAATCCTTACCAATCTAATGAGACCACCTTCTGCTTCATCAAGCTGCTGCTTCCCCTTTTTCTCCACCAATCCTCTCGCGAGGGTATGGCAAATACCGAAGGGTCTGCTCTCACTTCGTCTTGCTACCCCTGTGGGTACTTGGGACGTCTCATGCACTCCTCTCACAGATCTCAGATTCAAACAGTCCTACCCAGTCCTCCCCCAAACGCCTAGGTGGTTTTCATCTGGCCACCCCAGTTTTTACTCACCTAGGTCCATGCACGAAGTTACCTGGTTTTTCCTGAGGCCGGCAATCTCTATTTCTGGTTCCCTCTCTTTTCGTTTCTATTTGTAACTTCTATTTAGGTTCATAGGGCTCTAGGGTTCGTTCGGCACTCACCACTCCCGGAGTTCGAAGCTGGACTGTCAGGGCATGCCTTCCACATTGTCAAAGTTCGGGAGTCCCGAACGAAATCCTGTTGAGTCCTGGGTTTCGGCACCAAAAATTGTTACACACAAAAATAGTCACAAATTGAAATCCACTCTGTTTGAGTTACAAATAGAAAAGAAGTTTATTAGACTTCACAACAAAGTCTAAAAAGTAACGGTTTGCAAAGCGTGGTGGATTCAGGAAGGCAAACAATGCAATGTAGCCAAGCACTGAACCACACCCCCAAATTCCAAAATCACATATTATTGTTATTTTTTTTTGCCCAAGATGGCAGCGGTCGTGAGCTGAGCTCCGTAAGCTCTGCAATGGGCCGCAACGAATTGGGCAGTTTAAGAAGCATGGTGGCGCATCAGCTTCCTTTGTTCCTGGAGGAAACTGATTATCTAGACCCGTACCAATTGGGCTTCAGGCCCGGGTACAGCACGGAGACGGCATTGGTCGCGCTGGTGAATGATCTCTGGCGGGCTCGGGACAGGGGATGTTCCTCTGTCCTAGTCCTGTTAGATCTCAGCGGCTTTTGATACCATCGACCATGGTATCCTACTGCGGCATCTCAGGGGGTTGGGAGTGGGGGGCACTGTTTTTACAGTGGTTCTCCTACCTCCTGGGCCGCTCGCAGTTGGTGTTGACGGGAGGGCAGAGATCCGCCCCGAGGCCTCTCGTTTGTGGAGTTCCTCAGGGGTCGGTTCTCTCTCCCCTCTTGTTCAACATCTATATGAAGCCGCTGGGTGAGCTCATTCGTGGTTTTGGGGTGGGGTATCATCAGTATGCTGATGATACCCAGCTTTTTCTTTCCACCCCGAACCAATCCAGTGATGCCCTTGATGTGATGTCCCGTTCCCTGGAGGCGGTCCGGGTTTGGATGGGGAGAAACAGGCTTCGACTCAATCCCGCCAAGACTGAGTGGCTGTGCATACCGGCATCTTGGGAGAACCAGTTTTGTCCATCGTTAACTATGGGGGGTGAGGTGTTACCCTCCGTTGATAGGGCTCGCAACTTGGGTGTCCTCCTGGATTCACGGCTCAGTTTGGAAGATCATATAGGAGCCGTGACCAGTGGGGCTTTTGCCCAGGTTCGCCTGGTGCGTCAGTTGCGGCCCTATCTGGACCGAGATGCCCTATGCACAGTCACCCATGCGCTCGTGACCTCCCGGTTAAACTACTGCAATGCTCTCTACATGAGGCTGCCCTTGAGGACCACTCGGAGGCTTCAGCTGGTGCAGAATGCGGCCGCACGAGTTGTGATGGGAGTCTCCTGATACTCCCGTGTAACACCTCTTCTCCGCGAGCTGCATTGGCTTCCAGTTGCCCTCCGGGTGAGATTCAAGGTGCTGGTGATGACCTATAAAGCCCTACATGGCATGGGCCCGGATTATCTTAGGAAGCACCTGCTGCCAGCATCAACTTCACATCGTCCTGTGCGCTCCCATAGGGAGGGCCTTGTTAGGGTGCCGCCGGTCAGGGAATGCCGGTGGGTGATCCCCAGAGGGAGGGCATTCTCTGGGTGCGCCTGCCCTTTGGAATGATTTACCTGTGGAACTCCGGACTGCCCCCGACCTGTGCTCGTTTCGCCGGGACCTGAAAACCTGGCTTTTCGATCTATCTGGCCTGGACTGAGGGGGTTTTTAGTTTCAAGTTTTTAACATTGTTTTATTGTTGGACTATTAATTAATTCTTTTTAATTCTATTTTTTATCTTAATTTTATATTGTCTTTTAAATGTGGCCCTGTAAACCGCCCTGAGTCCTTCGGGAATAGGGCGGTATAGAAAACTAACTAACTAAATAAATACATCCTATCGCGATGCCCCATTCCCTCCCCCATGGCCCCATTGGCTTAGGCTTTGGAGGTTACAATCTATCAGAAGCGCCTAAACAGAATACATTATCTCTGCCCCTGTTTGCTTACATTATACTAATAAGATCCCTCCCCTACTATCCTGTTTACTCAGACCATATATGTACATGCTTATCAATTCTACAGGAGAGATGTCTCCCATCTTCTACACCTGCCAGGGGTACCAGGCGCCAGAAGATACTTAAAAACAATTCCTAGATGGTGACTCACACTGGGCCCCATGTGGCCGGCATGACTAGATGCCAAAGGTGTACGGAACGCTGTTACCTTCCCACTGCAGTGGTCCCTATTTTTCTACTTGCATTTTTACGTGCTTTCGAACTGCTAGGTTGGCAGAAGCTGGGACGAGTAACGGGCGCTCACTCTGCTACGCGGCACTCGGGATTCGACCTGTCAAACTGCCGACCATCTGATTGACAAGCTCAGCGTCCTAACCCACTGAACCACCTTACTAAAAGCATGCATATATATATATATATATATATATATATATATATATATATATATATATATATATATATATATATATATATATATATATATATATATATATATATATATATATATGTATATCTGTATATATGTACGTATACATATATGTATATATATATATAAATTTCCTCGCTGCTTCCAGTTATTTTCCACAATATTATAACCTAATAAATATATTTTTAGTAAAACTGCTTAGTATTAATTTGAAAAGTATTTCTTCTCTAGTTGTTCTTTGAGACACCTAGGTTAATATTAAATTTTGTGAACTAAGTTGTAGGCTTCTGTTTATCATGAATTTGTGCAGCTACCCATATTTGGATAGATGGTGAATTCTGAACAAGTGATTTGAGTCACTAGGCTTCAGGTCCTGCTGATAGAAATTAGTAGACTGATAGTATAGCTCTTTATATGTTTGCTGAGATATTAAGACACATATTCAGTAAGAGTTTCTTACAAGTTAGGTCATATGAGACTGCATTTTAAAATTCTGAACAAGAGGTTCAGAAAATAGTCAAAACTTCAACAAAAAAGAAAATGCAAACATAAAAGGTTCTGAATATATCTTGCATAGAATTACTTATAAATAAATCATGTAGAAAATTGTAGCCTGGATACTACTAAACCATTAGACTTTGCTAACTCAAGTACCCCTAAAATTGTGATCATCTAACTCTGCTAGAGTCCAAAAGTTGTTAAAACCTTTACGCAAAAGTGATCCTTCCAAATAAATGGGTATTGTCTGAAGTAAGCAGGTAACAGGCTTGATGCGGGTGAAGAAGGAGAATGCAAAAGTGGGCTTGAAACTCAACATTAAGAAAACCAAGATCATGGCATCCGGCCCTCTCAATTCCTGGCAAATAGATGGGGAAGAAATGGAGGTAGTGACAGATTTTATTTTCCTGTGCTCCAAGATCACTGCAGATGGGGACTGTAGCCAAGAAATTAAAAGACGCTTCCTCCTGGGGAGGAAAGCCATGGCAAATCTAGACAGCACACTAAAAAGCAGAGACATCACCCTGTCAACAAAAGTGTGTATGGTCTTTCCAGTTGCAATGTATGGCTGTGAAAGTTGGACCATAAGAAAGGCTGAGTGCCAAAGAATTGAAGCCTTTGAACTATGGTGCTGGGGAAGACTCTTGTGAGTCCCTTGGACTGCAAGGCTATCAAACTGGTTAGTCCTAGAGGAGATCAACCCTGACTGCTGTTTAGAAGGCCAGATCTTGACGTTGAAACTCAGATACTTTGGCCACCTAATGAGAAGGAAGGACTCACTGGAGAAGAGCCTAATGCTGGGAAAGATGGAGGGCAAGAGAAGAATGGGATGACAGAGAATGAGGTGGCTGGATGGAGTCACTGAAGCAGTAGGCGTGAGCCTAAATGGTCTCTAGAAGATGGTAGAGGACAGGAAGCCCTGGAGGAACGTTGTCCATGGGGTCGCGATGGGTTGAACACGACTTCACAACAACAACATAATTTTGGAATGTGAAGAAGCTCATGTTGAGTAAGTTAGGCATATTTTTTAAGAAGATGCTGCTTGCAAGAAATATAACTTCTTAAAACATGTAAACTATTTGGTAGTTTGCTTGATACATACGGACACAATGTTTGGATTAATGAGTTTTACTGAATAAAGAGAGAATACAAGACTTTACTATAAACCATACTGAGATGAAATTAATTAGAATATAACCAAACAGATGATAATACAATTAGGGGCCATCACACTATTGTATGTTCCTAAGAGTCAGGTCCACAGACAGTCTGGAACAAAATCTCAGTAATCCAGTGGTTCTTCAACCCTTTAAATACTTTTTGTGCCTACGGACTCCCAAGACTTAAGAGTTAAATCATAACATTTCTTAAAGCCTTTGCAGACCCCCTGTGATGATATCGTGGACCCCCAGGGGTGCATGGACCACAGGTTGAGAACCATTGCAGTAATCCTTGTCAAGCTACTTTGGGAGAGAAATTGGGGAGTGGGAAAGGGATAAAACTACCAGATGGTTACCATTGGAAGCGGTGGACCCAGCAGGTACCTTCCTTGCCCTCATTTTAATTTAAACTGGGGGAAAACTGGTACACTGAAAAACATGAATTTCTAGTGCTGTCCTTATTCCAACAAGACCAATTTTTAGCCAACTTAGAAAAAATAACACTGTAGTTTGGGTGCTTTTCATGAGGTAAGCCCACAAACCAAAAAAAAATCTAAAAGAGGGGGAGTAACCCTCTTAACCATAATCTGGGTTGATTTCTTTAGACCATCGCTTTATTTATTGTCTCAGATTTCCACAGGCTTTCTTGTCTCCTGTATAGATCCAGCTGTTATCAGTATTCTATAGTACTGTAAAATTACAGTAGCATGTTTTAACGCAGAAATCTGCATACAGGTAGTCCTTGACTTACAACCACACTTGAACTCATAATTTCTGTTGCTTAAATGAATTTTGCCCCATTTTATGACATTTCTTGCCCCAGTTGTTAAGTGAATCGCTGCAGTTAAGTTAGCAATACAGTAGTTAAGTGAATCTGGCTTCCCCATTGACTTTACTTGTTAGAAGGTTGCAAAAGTTGATCACATGATCCCAGGACGCTGCTATTATCATAAATATGAGCCAGTTGCCTAGCGTCTGAATTTTGATCACAAAACCATGGGGATGCTACAATGGTTGTAAGTGTGAAAAGCAGTCATAAGTCACTTTTTTCAGTGCTGTTGTAACTTTGAATGATCACTAAATGAATGACTTAAGTCGAAGACTACCTGTATCTAAGAATCCCCAAGTTAATTAGAAGCCCCTCATGTTTGAAAAACCCTATTTTCTCAAATTGCTAGATACACAAGTCACCTATGTTTACTACTGGAGGGAGGGAATGAAATTCAAAATGTGTTTTTCTGGTTTGTATAGAAAACACATCAAGGGTTAATATATTGGTATAAATACAGCTTTATATTCACTTCTTGAAACTTAATATCTAATAATCAGTTGGTCTCATTTATAGCATCTAAATAAATACTTGTGCTTGTGCCTCAATATAAACAGGATTGCTGCAAAGAATGAAATTACTTAATTTTCAATGGAGATGAAACCTCCGTGCCACCAGGAGCCATGGGGGCACAGTGGCTAGAATGTAGCATTGCAGGCTAACTCTACCCACAGCCAGGAATTCGATCCTGACTGGCTCAAGTTTGACTCAGCCTTCCATCCGAGGTCGGTAAAATGAGGACCCAGATTATTGGCGGCAATATGCAGAGTTCTGTAAAGCACTATGGAGCAATATATAAGTCTAAGTCCTATTGCTACACTTAATTTGGATAATTTGCTGTCAGTCTCAACAACAGTCTAATTTTCTTATAATAGTACTGGAATATGGAATGGAGAGGGTTATGAATGGAACATTAAGAATTTGTATATGCAAAATAGTCTCTTGTTGAATAAATGAGGCTTCTTGGCTATGGAACACACAGATCAATTATCCATTTTTGCTGTGTAGAAAAAAGATTTCTAATTGCAGCATTAGGGTTTTAATTCCTCATATCTCCTGCTTGACTGCTTCCTTCTAATTCCTTCTCATTTTGGAAGCTAGACAGTATGCAAAGAAGTAATGAACCAGTTTCTCCCAGCTATATGTTAATTTAATTTAATTTAATTTATTAATATTTCTATAAGGCCCTTCTCCCGAAGGACTCAGGGCGGTGTACAGGGCAATTTAATTTAATTTATTTATTAATATTTCTATACCGCCCTTCTCCCGAAGGACTCAGGGCAAGAATAAAACACAGAAATTTACAAAAGATAAAAGGTAATTAAATACATGCCCAATTAAAAAATACAGTTAATACATACTAAAAACCCCAATAAAAATAGTAAAAACCCCACCAATCCCCCCTCAGGCCAGGCCGGCTTGCTCGAACAAGTATGTTTTCAGATCGCGGCGAAAGGAGCGAAGATCGGGCGCCGTCCGGAGCTCAACCGGTAACTGGTTCCATAGCTCCGGGGCGCCCACAGAGAAGGATCTCCCCCTGGGGGCCACCAGTCGACATTCTCTGACCGGTGGCACCCTGAGGAGGCCCTCTGTGGGAACGCACAGGGCGAAGGGAAGTAGACGCCGGCAGCAGGTGTTCCCTAAGGTACTCCGGACCCCTGCCATGTAGGGCTTTAAACACCATTACTAGTACCTTGAATCTCACCCGGAAGACAACTGGTAACCAATGCAGCTCACGGAGCAGAGGTGTGACATGGGAGTATCGGGAGACTCCCAACACAACTCTCGCGGCTGCATTCTGTACCAGTTGGAGCCTCCGGGTGGTCCTCAAGGGAAGCCCCATGTAGAGAGTGTTGCAGTAGTCTAGACGAGAGGTCACGAGCGCGTGAGTGACCGTGCATAAATCATCCCGGCTTAGATAGGGCCGCAACTGGCGCACCAGGCGAACCTGGGCGAAAGCCCCCCTAGTCACAGCCACCATGTGATCTTCCAAGGTGAGCCGTGAATCTAGGAGGACTCCCAAGTTGCGAGCCCTATCTACGGGGGGTAATAAATCACCCCCCATAGAAAGAGATGGAATATCCGAATAGACCCGGGATGAAGGTATGCAAAGCCACTCGGTCTTGTCGGGGTTGAGTTGAAGTCTGTTCCTCCCCATCCAGACCCGAACCGCCTCCAGGCAACGGGACATCACGTTGAGGGCATCACTGGGGTGGTTTGGGGTCGAAAGAAAAAGCTGGGTATCATCAGCATACTGATGATACCCAACTCCAAAGCCACGAATGATCTCACCCAGCGGTTTCATGTAGATGTTGAACAGGAGAGGCGAGAGGACCGACCCCTGAGGAACTCCACAAACGAGAGACCTCGCGGTCGACCTCTGCCCTCCTGTCAACACCGACTGCGAGCGTCCCTGGAGATAGGAGGAGAACCACTGTAAAACCGTGCCTCCCACTCCCAATCCCCTGAGACGCTGCAGCAGGATACCATGGTCTAATAGTACTAGAACAGAGGAATGACCCCTGTCCCGAGCCCTCCAGAGATCATTCACCAGCGCGACCAATGCCGTCTCCGTGCTGTGCCCGGGCCTGAAACCCGATTGGTACGGGTCTAGATAATCCGCTTCATCGAGGACCAGAGGGAGCTGATGCGCCACCACACTCTCAACAACCTTCGCAAGAAAGCGAAGGTTGGAGACCGGATGAAAGTTGTTCAATACAGCTGGGTCCAAGGCAGGCTTCTTGAGGAGAGGCCTCACCACCGCCTCTTTCAAGACGGCAGGGAAGCTACCCTCACTCAAAGAAGCTGATATCACTGCCTGGAACCAGCTGCGTGTCCTCTCCCGGGCTGCATAAACCAGCCAGGAAGGGCACGGGTCCAATAAACATGTGGTGGAGCTCAGCCTCCCCATAATCCTGTCCACTTCCTCCGGAGTCACAGAATCAAACTCCTCCCAGGTAATATCGACAAGACCGCCCGTGTCCTGATCGTCAGACTCTGCCCAGTCAGAGTCCAGACCGGTCTGAATCCGAGCGATTTTGTCCGACAGATGATGGTTAAACTCCTCGGCACGACCCTGCAAGGGTTCCTCCCTCACCTCTTGATTAAGGAGGGAGCGAGTCACCCTAAACAGGGCGGCCGGGCGATTATCTGCGGACGCGATAAGGGTAGCGAAGTGATTAGACCTCGCCACCCTTATCGCAGCGAGATAAGACCTAATATAGGTTCTTAGTCGCAATCGGTCGGATTCGGATCGGCTGGATCTCCAACCGCTCTCTAGGCCCCGTCTCCGACGCTTCATCTCCCGGAGCTCCGCGGAGAACCATGGAGCTCGACGGGATCTGCACCGGGTCAGGGGCCGCAAGGGTACAACTCGGTCAAGAGCCTCAGTGGCTGCCCTTTCCCAGGCTTCCACTAAGGCATCTGCCGAGCTGTGAGTGGGGGAGGCAGGTGGGGACCCCAGCGCTGCCTGGAACCTCTCGGGATCCATTAAGCGTCTGGGGCGGTACCATCTAACTGGTTCCACACACCCACGGCGGGGGGGGTAGCAAAACGGAAGACCAGCCGCAGGAGATGATGATCGGTCCATGACAGGGGCATAATAATTGGGGAGCCCCCACCAAGATCATCTAACCACCGACCAGATAAGAAAACTAGGTCAAGGGTGTGGCCTCCCTCATGAGTCGGTCCTGAAATTACTTGCGTCAGGTCCATGGCCGTCATGGAAGCCATGAACTCCCGAGCCAACTCAGATGATCCTCCCAGAGATGGTAGATTGAAGTCCCCCAAAACTATAAGTTTCGGGAACTCAACCACCAACCCAGAGAGGACATCGAGAAGCTCAGGCAGGGCTGCTGCTGCGTGACTAGGCGAAAGGTACACCAGCAGCAAGCCCAACTGCGCACCAGGGCCGCATCTCAAAAAGAGAGACTCACACCCGACTATCTGCGGAACGGTGGCCTCCCGCGGACACAAGGTCTCCCTCATAACGGCCACTCCCCCACCCCTACCCTGAGCCCGAGGCCGGTGTAGCACCCGGAAACCTGGTGGGCAAAGATCAGCCAGAGGAATACCGCCCTCTGGGCCCAACCAAGTCTCCGTGATGCAAGCCAGGTCCGCCTGCTCACACTCGACCAAGTCACGGACGAGAGGAGCTTTATTGACGACAGACCTGGCATTCAAGTACACCAGCCGGAGCTCAGGAGGCTGCACATCCTCACTCCCGGGACCTCGGGGCGGAACAAGAGGGTCGGAGCGCCTCACCGCTTGCCAGTAGCGGAGAGGCCTTCCCTGAGATCGATACGGCCCTCTGTTCCTACACCTGCTGCCATTCCCTAAGTTGAGTTGAGGCTTTACTCTGTGTGACAGTAGTGATTGGTTTCACATGTTAAACCATGCTTTGCTTAATTGACAAAATTCATACAACAAACTGAGCCCAATCCAAATAGACTATGTCTTTTTTATTTATTTTTAAAGGCTCAAACAGAAGTATAACGGTGAAGGAATCAGATATACTAGTACAAAGATAGAGTTTTATATGTTTAAAAACAAAAGTTGAGTTTCACTCAGTAGCAAATTGACTGTCACTACAGTAGCTTTAACAGTGAAATAAATGCAAGGGTAGATACCTCACTGAAAAACTTAGCCACCACATTTTTACCAGCTGCAACTTCTAGATTAAGTGTCATAGGATGCTCTAATAATCAGAATACAAGGTTAACTATTTATAAAAAAGTACCTAGAATTATCTCCATCAAAGAAAGGATATTCCCATCAAGGTTGGTAATTGGTATGTCTGACCATAGGGGCCACTTGGGCTTTCAGTGACATCAATGACTAGTTCCAAATTACTTGTTCATTCTGAATTAGTGTAACCCACGTAGAACAGGCAAACTCAATGTATGTACCCAGAAAGTATGAACCAACAGGGTCTCTGTTTACAAGATTCACCAGTTTACCTCCTGTATGACTGCATCCAGTTCATACTTTTGGACATTTCATTTCATTTCATTTCATTTATTATATTTGTATACCACCCTTCTCCTGAAGGACTCAGGGCGGTGAAGAGGGCATATAAAAAATACAGAATACAAAAATTAAAAAAGAATTAAATAAGAGCCCAAGCTAAAAACAGTAGAGTAATAAAAATCCCCAATAAAAACCCCAGCACATCCCCCATCAGGCCAGGCCGGCTTGCTCAAATAGGTAGGTGTTCAGGCCGCGTCGGAAGGAGCGAAGGTCAGGTGCCATCCGGAGCTCAACCGGCAGCTGATTCCATAAAGCCGGGGCGCCCACAGAGAAGGCCCTCCCCCTGGGGGCCACCAGCCGACATTCTCTGACCGGTGGCACCCTGAGGAGGCCCTCTCTGTGGGAACGCACAGGGCGGAGGGAAGTTGACGCCGGCAGCAGGTGATCCCCGAGGTACTCCGGACCCATGCCATGTAGGGCCTTGAAAACCATTACCAAAATCTTGAACCTCACCCGGAAGACAACCGGTAGCCAATGCAGCTCGCGGAGCAAAGGTGTAACATGGGAGTACCGGGAAACTCCCAAGACAACTCTCGCGGTTGCATTCTGTACCAGCTGGAGCCTCCGAGTGGTCTTCAAGGGGAGCCCCATGTAGAGAGCGTTGCAGTAGTCCAGACGAGAGGTCACGAGCGCGTGAGTGACCGTGCACAGGGCATCCCGGTCTAGATAGGGCCGCAACTGGCGCACCAGGCGAACCTGGGCGAAAGCCCCCCTAGTCACAGCCACTATATGATCTTCCAAAGTAAGCCGCGAATCTAGGAGGACTCCCAAGTTGCGAGCCCTATCTACGGGGGGTAAAAACTCACCCCCCCATGGAAAGAGGTGGAATATTCTGAATATCCCGGGATGCCGGTATGCACAGCCACTCAGTCTTGTTGGGGTTGAGTTGAAGTCTGTTCCTCCCCATCCAGACCCGAACCGCCTCCAGGCAACGGGACATCACGTCGAGGGCATCACTGGGGTGGTTTGGGGTCGAAATGAAAAGCTGGGTATCATCAGCATACTGATGATACCCAACTCCAAAACCACGAATGATCTCACCCAGCGGTTTCATATAGATGTTGAACAGGAGAGGCGAGAGGACCGACCCCTGAGGAACTTCACAAACGAGAGACCTCGGGGTCGACCTCTGCCCCCCTGCCAACACCGACTGCGAACATCCCAGGAGATAGGAGGAGAACCACTGAAAAACTGTGCCTCCCACTCCCAATCCCCTGAGACGCCGCAGCAGGATACCATGGTCGATGGTATCGAAAGCCGCTGAGAGGTCTAATAGGACTAGGACAGAGGAATATCCCCTGTCCCAGGCCCTCCAGAGATCATTCACCAGAGCGACCAATGCCGTCTCCGTGCTGTACCCGGGCCTGAAACCCGATTGGTACGGGTCTAGATAATCCGCTTCATCCAGGACCAGAGGGAGCTGATGCGCCACCACACTCTCAACAACCTTCGCAAGAAAGCGAAGGTTGGAGACCGGACGAAAGTTATTTAACACAGCTGGGTCCAAGGCAGGCTTCTTGAGGAGAGGTCTCACCACCGCCTCCTTCAAGGCGGCGGGGAAACTACCCTCACTCAAAGAGGCAGATATAACCGCCTGGAACCAGCCTCGTGTCCCCTCCCGAGCTGCATACACCAGCCAGGAAGGGCACGGGTCCAATAAACATGTGGTGGAGCTCAATCTCCCCATAATCCTGTCCACTTCCTCAGGGGTCACAGAATCAAACTCCTCCCAGATAACATTGACAAGACCGCCCGTGTCCTGATTGTCAGACTCCGCCCAGCTGGAGTCCAGACCGGTCCGAATCCGAGCGATTTTATCCGACAGATGTTGACCAAACTCCTCGGCACGACCCTGCAAGGGTTCCTCCCTCACCTCCTGATTAAGGAGGGAGCGGGTCACCCTAAACAGGGCGGCCGGGCGGTTATCTGCGGACGCGATAAGTGCGGAGAAGTAATTAGACCTCGCCGCCCAAGTGTAGCCTTTCCCAAGTTAGATAGTACAAAGACATTATTTTAAGCATATTGATGATTCCAGGCCCTGAAAATTCTGATAACTGCCTCCTTAAGTTTCATATAGATACTACATAAAATTGGGAACAAGATAGTGTTTTGTGGCAGCATGGCTATCTGAGCGCCTTGGCACTGTTAGCCAGTAAGGCTGTCTGAGGCCTGTCACTACAAGTAGGAGGCGAACTACTGTAACATAGTACTCCAACTGACAGAAATGTCAGAGAGGACCATTTGATCAAGAGCCATTGAAAGATCAAGTTAACAGAGTCATTCTGTCTCTCCTACACTACAGCATGTTATCAACCAGGATGACTATGGTTATTTTTTAAGTTTCTTTCCCTCTAAGGCAGGGGTGTCAAACTCAATTTCATTGAGGGCCGCATCAGCACTGTGGTTGCCCTCAGGGGGACGGGTGGGTGTGGCCAGGGTGGGCGTGGCCTACTGGCTGGGTGTGGCTAGAGTGTGTATGGCCTACTGGGTGGGCGTGGCCAGCTCTACATCGTTCGTATCAAGGGTGCCTATGGGGGCCTGGGCAGGAGTGGGACAGATCTGAGGGTCTCTGGCAGAAGGAGGGTCTCTGGGCCAAGGCCAAGGCAGTGGGGGCCGTTCCTTCACTGTTTCCAGGATGGCTTCACGGGCCACATGAAACCACTTCGCGGGCCTGATCCGGCCTTGTGTTCGACATGTCTGCTCTAAGGGCTGAATCTACATTGAAAATAGTTGAGAGAATCGGTCACCTCCAAGAGCAGCTGCACAAATGAAACAGTAGAACATAGAATAATATGGTTGGAAGGGGCCTTGGAGGTCTTCTAGTCCAACCCCCTGCCCATGGCAGGACACCCTGTACCATTCTGAACAAATGGCTGTCCAGTCTCTTCTTGAAAACATCCAGTGATGAGCACCCACAGCTTCTGGAGGGCAAGCCATTCCACTGATTAATTGTTCTCACTGTCAGGAAATTTCTCCTTATGAGGGGTCCTTGGTGGTCTCTGAGCTTGCTTTCTTGCAGACATTTGATTACCCAAATTAGGTAACATCAGTGAGGGTGAAGTTTTGTTCTCTGAGCTCGTGGGTTGGTTTCCAAACATTCCGTTACCAGGCTAGGTAACATCTTCAGAGTTTAGGGGATGTCAGTGTCAGTGTTCTTTTGTTTATAAGGGCTTCATGTGGTCAGTAGGTCTTGTGATGGTGAGGTCACGTCAGGTGAGGGTCCCATCAGGTCAGGGTCTTGTGATGGGTCCAGGTGTGGGTGTGTCAAGTGAGGGTCTTGTGGTGAGGCTTTGTCAGGTGAGGGTCATTGGGAGGTGAACGGCAGGTGCGGGAGGCTTGGGTGGGTTGGTTGAGGGTCGGTGCTCTCTCTGGTTGCCTGTGCGGTTGATTTGGATTCTGAGGGGTTCATAGGCTGGTTGTAGGTCAATGTGTCCGTTGATGGAATTGCTTGTGGAGTGCTAGGCTTTGATGAACTCAACGAGTGTGGCGGGTGGTAGCATGGCCAACGATTTTTGTGTTGCTCCAATCAAACTGGTGCTGTTTGGTCTCAGTGTGGGTAGAGATTAAGGATTTGGGATCATGGCATTTGCCAGCCAGTGTTTGTGGATTGTTTTTTTCAATTGACATGATGTTTGACCCATGTAGAATTGGTTGCAATTGTTACAGTTGATTTTGTAAATTACATTGTTTCTTTCCATCCTTCTGTATCTTGTCTTTGGTTCTGGATAATTCCTGGTGGAGTGTGTCTGTGGGTTTGTGGGCTATTGCTATTCCTAGAAATTGGAGAATTCTGGCTGTCATTTCCAACACCCCTTTTGTGTATGGTAGGGTTAGTTTTTGCATGGTGGTCGGCTGTGTGGTGTGCTGTGGTTTGGGTGCTGTGTGTCGGAATACGAAGTTTTTTGGATAGCCATTATGGAGAAAGATGTCAAGCAGTCATTTCTCTTCAGCTTTTCTTTTTTTTTATTAAAAAGTTTTACAATACATTTTATCTTTAACAAACCAAAAAAGAAAAAAAAACCCTCCCAACCCCCTCCCCCTCCCCCCACCCTCTTCCCCCTCCCCCACCCTCCCCAACCCCTCCCTCCCTTTCCCCTCCCCCCCCCCGGCTTCCCAGAGCAAAATACAGGGTATAAAAATACAATCATAATCTAACTTACGCGAACAATCCTAAACTATTTAAACTACCGAACTTTAGCTCATATAAGAAAACTCCAAACATATATATATATATATCATATCAATAATTATACAAATACAAAATAATACTTTCCAATCTAATACCAAAACACAGGGTATAAAAATACAAACAAACAATCATGATCTAACTTACGCAAACAATCCTAAGCTATTCAAACTATCAAACTTTAACTCATATAGGTAAATTCCAAACATACATATATATATCATATCAATGATTATTCAAATACAAAATAATACCTTAAATTCATATTATCCTAATATATTATACAAATTAAAATACCATAGATTACTTCCAAACTTAATTTTTTTTATATATAATCACATCATTCTTATATTCTTATATTCTATTACCTACTCCAATGTTGCCCATAAAATTAATTTCAATCACACATAAAACAATTTATATCAGTTTTATAAAACTATTCTTCTATCCAACTAGACTTTAACATACTAAAACCAAAGTAATACAACCTTTCCTTCTCCTAATATATTATACAACTTAAAATACCATACACTACCTTCCAGGCTTAAAACTTTCCATCCAAATAACAAAGCATAACCTACAGAATATCAATAAACACTACTACAAATCTTCCCAGTTAAATTTTCATAATCATCTTCAAACTAAAGCAACACAAAATATTATATAATTATTTTATAAGGGTGAAAAATGAATCCCCACATACTTAATCCTTCTAGCATCCTTATTACATTATTATCTCTTGCAATTATGCAACTAAATCCTCAGGTTTGCTTCATTCTTCCAGAAACAGCACACCTCTTCCAATTTCTGGCCTTCTCCCGTGGTGATGAAATTTGACCCACTCCTGTAACTTTCACATCTGTCTGCGTTAACCCTTCAACATCTTGTGGATTCTCTCTGGAACGTTGAGGCTCTCTGTCACCTTTTTTCTTTGTAGACTCCAAAGACGATATGGGGACTGCTTTTAAAACATTACTGTAAAAGTCACGTGCCTGAACCACCGTGGTAAGACAATGCCTCGTACCTTCATGAGTCACTACCATACCCTCTGGTATTTGCCATCTAAACTTAATATCACGTCGTCTCAATTCTTGTGTCAAAAAGGCAAATTCCTTCCTTTTTCTTAAAATTCTTGCAGGAATCTCTTTTAAAATCAAAACTTTTTGCTCATCCATTATAAAATCAATATTATAGGAGGCCTGGATAACTTCATTTCTAATCTTTCTCTTTGTGAAATAAACCACCACATCTCTGGGTAATTTCCTTTGTCTTGCAATCCATGAATTAACACGGAAGATTTTATCTATATCTTCCATTATTTCATCTGCTGGTCGCTCCAACACCCCTTCCAAAACCTCAGAAACCATTTTCGTCAAATTTTCCTTAGGATTTTCTTTTAGGCCTCTGATTCTCAAAGCAAGCTCCATCTGAAAATACTGTGTCGAAATCAAATCATAATCCATTTCCGCTATCATATTTTCAGTTTCTGTCATTTTGGCTTCCATTCTAGTATCATTTTGAACAAGATCTTCCACTTTTTCATCCAAAATCTCAATGCTTTTAGCCAGATTTAACGTTGCAGATGTGATGTCTGCTCTCATTTCTGCTAATTTCTCTGTAAACTTCTCCTCCAACTTTTTCTCCATTATCTCAACAAATTGTTGCATTTGCTTTTCCATAGTTTCTTGGAGCAAACTCTGCAAATCTTTTACTGTAAAAGCTGATACAGATTCAGATGCAGAGGACAATAAAGTTTTCGCCGAAGACTGCTGCCTCAGGGCAGGAACTTTAGAAGATATAGTCGCCATTTTCACCCTCTATTGTTAACTACTCACTTTCACATGCAGATTCAGCAAAGTCCATTGAGTTAAAGATCAAAACATCATCTTCACCAAAATCTCCTGCATCGCTCTGCCTGCGTCCTCTTTCTCATAAGCTCTTCCTTGCTAGCAGGGATGGTTGCGAACACCCTGTTCTGCTCCAAAAAACCCGGAGCAGAAACGCCTTGCAGTCCGGAGCATGCCCAGGCTTCGGGGGGGCTCAATCCTTCCGCCACCAAAACTCTTAAGTTCTGGCGGCCCTGGAGAGCTCTACCCCTACCTGGACGCTCACCCCCTCCTCTTCTCCCGAGGTGGGGGCTTCCAAGCCGCCGAACAGCTGATCGACGCTGTTTTCGGCGGCTCTACGGAGCTGCGAGGCTGACAGCCAAGAAATGGCTGCCTCCGGCGTCGCCTTGCCATCCGGAAGCCCTCTTCAGCTTTTCTTAATGTTCTGGTAATTTATTTATTTATTTAATTGGTTTTCTATACCGCCCTATTCTTGAAGGACTCAGGGCGGTTTACAGGGCAGCATATAAAAGGCAATATAAAAAGATAATATAAAATTAAAATGAATTAAATTAATTAAAGCCCAACAATTAAAACAATATTAAAAAGCTAAAACCCCTTCAGTCCAGGCCTGATAGATCAAAAAGCCAAGTTTTCAGGTCCCGGCGAAATGAACGCAGATCGGGGGCGGTCCGGAGTTCCACAGGTAAATCATTCCAAAGGGCAGGCGCGCCCACAGAAAATGCCCTCCCTCTGGGGATCACCCGCCGGCACTCCCTAACCGGCGGCACCCTAAGGAGGCCCTCTCTATGGGAGTGCACAGGACGATGGGAAGTTGATGCTGGCAGCAGGTGCTCCCTAAGATAATCCGGACCCATGCCATGTAGGGCTTTATAGGTCATCACCAGCACCTTGAATCTCACCCGGAGGGCAACTGGAAGCCAATGCAGCTTGCGGAGAAGAGGTGTTACATGGGAGTATCGGGAGACTCCCATCACAACTCGCGCGGCTGCATTCTGTACCAGCTGAAGCCTCCGAGTGGTCCTCAAGGGCAGCCCCATGTACAGAGCCTTGCAGTAGTCTAACCGGGAGGTCACGAGCGCATGAGTGACTGTGCATAGGGCATCTCGGTCCAGATAGGGCCGCAACTGGCGCACCAGGCGAACCTGGGCAAAAACCCCCCTGGTCACAGCTCCTATGTGGTCTTCTAAACTGAGCCGTGAATCCAGGAGGACACCCAAGTTGCGGGCCCTATCAACGGGGGGTAACACCTCACCCCCCATAGTTAACGATGGACAAAACTGGTTCCCCCGAGATGCCGGTATGCACAGCCACTCAGTCTTGGCGGGATTGAGTCGAAGCCTGTTCCTCCCCATCCAAACCCGGACCGCCTCCAGGCAACGGGACATCACGTCGAGGGCATCACTGGGTTGGTTCGGGGTGGAAAGAAAAAGCTGGGTATCATCAGCATACTGATGATACCCCACCCCGAAACCACGAATGATCTCACCCAGTGGCTTCATATAGATGTTGAACAAGAGGGGAGAGAGAACCGACCCCTGAGGAACTCCACTAATTTCTCCTTAGTTCGAAGTTGGATGTCTTTTTAATGATCTTCCACCCATTGCTTCTTGTCCTGCACTCAGCTGCTTTGGAGAATAGGTTGACCCCCTCTTCTCTGTGACAGCCCATCAAGTACTGGAAGACTGCTATCTTATCACCCCTAGTCCTTCTCTTCATTATACTAGAAATACCTAGTTCCCTCAGTCGTTCATCATATGGTTTCCTCTCCATACCTCTTATCAACATTGTTAATCTTTTCTGCATCCTTTCTAGGCTCTCAACATCTTTTTTGTATCATGGTGACCAGAATTGGGTTCAGTATTCCAAGTGTGGTCTCACCAGCACAGTATAAAGCGGTACTATTACTTCATGTGATCTTGAAACTTATCCCTCTGTTGATGCAACTTAGAATTGCATTAGCTTTTTTGGCAGCTGCAGCAAACTTCTGGCTCATACTTAAGTGGTGCTCTACTAGGACACCTAGATCTTTCTCACAGTTGCTGATATTGAGCCAGGTACTACCTATATCTACATTTGGTTTTTCTTGCCTATGTGCCTATGTGTAGCACCTTTTTTGACCAGTGAATTGCTCTTTGCTGGATAGGGCCCAGTGTTCAAGTCTGTCAAAGTCCTTCTGACTCTTGACTCTAGTACTGTAGTCCTCAAGCACAGCAAGCAGCAGATCTTCCACACAGCTCCAGGAAAACAAAAACAAATGGTTGGTGCCGGCTGCAAAAATCACCGGATCTTGTTTGGCCATGTGACCAGGCACACACACACACACACACACACACACACACAAACACCCCTCAATTCCGGCTCCTCATAGGCCCGAACAGGCCCAGGCAAGTCACAGAGTTAAAATGGCCACCGCAGCAGCAGAGACTGAATCCAAGTCACATGGCTACAGAGGCCTGTTTTTGATCACAATTTTGAATTTCTAATGTAAGTACCCTTTCTGAATAAGGGAAACACTGTGGACATAATATATTTAGACTTTAGTAAGGCATTTGACAAAGTAGACCACAGCCCACTTCTTGGTAAGATAAAACAATGTGGGATAGACAGTACCACCACCAGATGGATTTGCAACTGGTTGAACAACTGCACTCAGCAGGTAGTCCTCTATGGAACTACATCTGAATGGAGGGAAACATGCACTGGGGTACAGGTTGTGTCTTAGGCTCAGTACTCTTCAACATTTTCATAAACGATCCAGATGAGGGGATAGAAGGGGAAGTCATCAAATTTTCAGATGACAGCAAGCTGGGGGGAATAGCTAACACTTTAGATCAGGGCTTTTCAACCTTTTCACAGATTGTACCGCTTTTAGGACATGACAATATTCGAGTACCACCAGTGCTTAGCAAGGTGTCAAAAACTTGATGAATAAAAAAGGGGGGGAGGGGTTGGGTTTTACTGGTTAGATTCATTTGTTGTTATAGAAATGGCTTATTGTTAGCTGCGAAGTCGTGTCCGACCCATCGCGACCCCATGGACCACGTTCCTCCAGGGCTTCCTGTCCTCTACCATCTTCTGCAGTCCATTTAAGCTCACGCCTACTGCTTCAGTGACTCCATCCATCCACCTCATTCTCTGTCATCCCCTTCTTCTCTTGCCCTCAATCTTTCCCAGCATTAGGCTCTTCTCCAGTGAGTCCTTCCTTCTCATTAGGTGGCCAAAGTATTTGAGTTTCAACTTCAGGATCTGGCCTTCTAAAGAGCAGTGAGGGTTGATCTCCTCTAGAACTGAACGGTTTGATCGCCTTGCAGTCCAAGTAACTCGCAGGAGTCTTCTCCAGCACCATAGTTCAAAGGCCTCAATTCTTTGGCGCTCAGCCTTTTTTATGGTCCAGCTTTCACAGCCATACATTGCAACTGGGAAGACCATAGCCTTGACTATACGCACTTTTGTTGACAGGGTGAAGTCTCTGCTTTTTAGTGTGCTGTCTAGATTTGCCATGGCTTTCCTCCCCAGGAGCAAGCCTCTTTTAATTTCTTGGCTGCAGTCCCCATCTGCGGTGATCTTGGAGCCCAGGAAAATAAAATCTGTCACTACCTCCATTTTCCCCCCATCTATTTGCCAGGAATTGAGAGGGCCGGATGCCATGATCTTGGTTTTCTTAATGTTAAGTTTCAACCCAACTTTTGCACTCTCCTTCTTCACCCTCAACAAGAGGCTCTTTAGTTCTTCTTCACTTTCTGCCATTAGAGTGGTATCATCTGCATATCTTAGGTTGTTGATATTTCTTCCGGCAATCTTAATTCCAGCTTTTGATTCATCTAGCCCTGCCTTTCTCATGATGTGCTCTGCATATAAGTTAAATAGGCAGGGCAACAGTATACAGCCTTGCCAGACTCCTTTCCCAATTTTGAACCAATCAGTGGTTCCGTGTCCAGTTCTCACTGTTGATTCTTGACCCGCATATAGGTTTCTCAAGAGACAAATAAGATGGTCTGGTACTCCCATCTCTTTAAGAACTTGCCACAGTTTTTTGTGATCCACACAATCAAAGGCTTTAGCATAGTCAATGAAGCAGAAGTAGATGTTTTTCTGGAACTCCCTAGCTTTCTCCATGATCCAGCGTATGTTGGCAATTTGATCTCTAGTTCCTCTGCCTCTTCGAAATCCTGCCTGTACTTCTGGTAGTTCTCGATCCACATACTGCTGGAGTCTAGCTTGTAGGATTTTAAGCATAACTTTACTAACATGTGAAATGAGTGCAATGGTGCGATAGTTTGAACATTCTTTGGCACTGCCTTTCTTTGGAATTGGAATATAAACTGATCTTTTCCAATCCTGTGGCCACTGTTGAGTTTTCCAAATTTGCTGGCAAATTGAGTGTAGCACTTTAGTGCATCGTCTTTTAAGATTTTGAGACTTCTGGTTTGCCAAGCCAGCCGTCATGGACGTCTGGAGGACTGCTGTCATCTTCCACGTCCAGATTTGCATCGCTGGGGGGTCCTAAAAGGATCGAAGAGGCGCCTTTGAGGGGCGACCAGATAGAAGGGGCTTTTGCAGAAACGCAGGGGAGCCGCAACACCACCACCCCCCATTAGTGCTTGCATTCCCTTCGTACCGGCGGATGAAAGACTGGCCATAGTAATATGGCCAGTTACTAGGCTGCAGACAGCTGAAGTCAAACTTACCATCAGGCAACATTAAAGCAGCGTGGAAAAGACGGGGTAAGATTCCTCTCTTATACCTTAATCTTCTTTTCACCTAAACAAGCTGCTAAGTACTTTTCCCCTGTGGAGAGGGAGGGGGGGAATTCAATCCTCCCTTCAAATAAGCGGCAAGCAAGCCCAGGGGTGTTTTTTTTAAAAAAAATTGAAAAAAGAAACGGACTAAAAGAAAAGAATTTTCAAAGTACTTGGGGGCACCCAGTGGCTAAACCTGAAATTGCAATCTGACTTTCTCTTTAAAAAAAATCAAGAAAATATTTAAGGAAAACAAGATAAGATTAACCTTGAACACCAGATGTGAAACTCCACCATGGAAGAGTTTCAAAAACAAATCTATGCTATGTGGGAAATATCTTACCAAACTTACTAGTTCCTCTCTACAGCTGGCGATGAAATAAGAGCTTTTGGAAAAGAATTAGAAAGCATCTCGAAGAAACAAACTCAAACTTTGACTACAACTAATATTTTTCATAGTTTCCCAAGTATCTTGCGTTGTTTTCCCCTTTAGGATTTCCATCCATGGAATCCTTACTAAACTCACTCTTAATTTGTTGAAATCAGCTCTCTTAAAATGTAAGACAATAGTTTGACTTTGTTCGGTTACTTGTGCCTGCATTATGTTGAATTCCAGTATGATACGGTCACTCTCCCTTAAAGTTCCTACAGCTTCAACTCCCTCTATCATTTCATCTCTCTTAGTAAGAATTAAGTCCAGTATAACTTTTCCTCTAGTTCCTTCTCTACCTTTTGGATGACACAGGTTGTCTGCTAGGCTCTTCAGGAACCTGTTTGACCTCCCAGTTACTGCAGAATTTTTTCTCCCAGTTGATGTCACAGTAGCTAAAGTCCCCCATTAATACTGTGGTGTGTTTCCTTTACACATTAGCTAACTGATTAGCAAAAAGTTCATGTATTTCCTCTGCTTGGTTGGGTGGCCTGTAGTATACACCTAGGGCAGGGGTCAGCAACCCAAAACAGCAAAAGAGCCACTCGGAACCGGTTCCGTCATACACACAAAAAAGTGGGAGCCGCAAAATGTGCGCATGCATGTGGGCACGCACGGGCATGCGCAAAACAAGCAAAAAATACACCACCCCCTACGCCCGCACCGCATCCTGAGCTACACGCATCTGTCGCTGCCCAGTGCCGCCAGCTTACGCGGGGGGGGGGGAGAGACGGACTCGCAGGCGACAAGCACTGGGTTGCGGCGGCGCCTTCAGCCCGGGCACCTCCGAAGCCACCCGAGCGCCCTCCCCCTCTCCCGGGACCTCCAAACCTCTGCGTTTGATGAATGCAGCAGCTCTTCAAATGTGGAGGCGGAGGTTTGGGGAGCTGCGGAGCTCTCTAAACCGCCGCCGCCCCGTTTGCAGAGCTGCTGCATTCCTCTGCGTTTGAAAGAAACACGAACGAACGCAGGAGCTGTGCAAAGAGGACGGTAGCAGTTTGGAGAGTGCGTGCGCACCTCTCCAAACCGCCGCCGTCCCGTTCGGAGACCTGCCGCGCTCGTCAAACATGGATGAACACGGCAGCTGTGCAAACGGGACGGCGGCAGTTTGGAGAGTGCGCGTGCACCTCTCCAAACCGCCGCCGTCCCGTTGGGAGACCTGCCGCGCTCGTCAAACATGGACGAACGCGGTAGCTGTGCAAACGGGCCGCGGCAGCTTTCCCAACGAGCAGCGGCACTGCCCGTTTGGGCGGAGGTGCGCGCGCACCTCTCCAAAGGTTTCGGTAATGGCAACTATATCATACCTGCCCTCATGTACTAGTACTTCAAGTTCAGCCTGTTTGTTCCTCAAACGTTGAACATTAGTATATATAGGCATCCAAATCCTTTATGGCTGACCCTTCGTTTGCTTCCTACTTCTCTTGTTTTATATCTGAGTTTCCCTTCCTTCCCACCATTCTCTACCTTATTATTTAATTGGTTGTCTTGGGGTTTATGCTCGGGATTATGTCCAAAAAATCCTAAAGATTAGTCACATTCCCCCTTCAATTTTAGTTTAAAGCCTTTCGGATAAGTTGAGCCAGTTTTCCAAATACATTGTTCCTGGTTCTTGTGAGATACAGCTCATCCCCTGCCAGAGGTAATGTAGACTGTGGTCTAGGACAGGGCTTTTTGGCCTCTTCACCGATTGTACCACTTTTAGGATATGGTACTATGACACCCCACCCCAAAAGGAAAAAAGTGATAAAGTACAGGTAGTCCTCGACTTACAACAGTTCACTTAGTGACTGTTCATGATTACAACTGCATTGAAAAAAGTGACCTTATGACTATTTTTCACACTTATGACTGTTGCAGCATGCCCAGGGTCATGTGATTTACATTTGGATGCTTGGCAACTGATTCATATTTATGATGGTCAAAGGGGCCCAGGGTCATGTGATCCATTTTTGCAACCTTCTGACAAGCAAAGTGAATTAAGATTCACTTAACAACTGTGTTACTAATTTAACAACTGCAGCGATTCACTTAACGAATATGGCAAGAAAAGTCATAAAATTTCTCACCCCTTCTCCTTTTATATCCTCTCATCTCCCCCCTTCTCCTTTTATATCAGGGGTGTCAAACTCGATTTCATTGAGGGCCGCATCAGCATTGTGGTTACCGTCGGGGCTGGTGTGTGTGGCCAGGGGGCATGGCCAGCTCAATGTCACTCAGGTTGGGGGGTGCCTGTGGGGGGATCTGGGGGTCTCTGGTGGATGGGGATGGGACTGGGGTGGGTGCCGGAACATGGACCACCTTAGGAGCCTCGGCATCCCTCTTGGGCTGTGCGGGGGACTCCCAGATGGTGGTGCCCTGAGCAGTGGAGGGCAAGCGCCCAGCCCGGCCCTCGAGCTTTTGGGGCACCAGGACCCTGCAGTCCAACCCAGTCCAGCCCCACTCCCCCGAGGGGGCACCTGGCTGCGCTTACCTCCTCCTCTAAGCTGCTGCTGCTGTCCTTGCTCTCCTTGGCCAGGTTGCTCATGGTGGGTGCGGGAGGGCAAAGTGCATGGGTCAGAGGGAGGCCCACTCCCTCTTCATGCGAGGAGAGCTGGCTTTGTAACCAAAGCAACCTTAGTGATAGGATGGGAGACCACCAGGATAGGCCAGGAGGAGGGGCCAAGGGGATGGCGAAAGTGCTAAGGCAGGACTTCCCTCAGACCTTCTCTCCCTCTCGTTGTAATTTCCCTCCCTTCCTCCCTTCTTCCTTCCCTCCCTCCCTCCTTCTCATTCCCATCTTCCTTCTTTCCTTTCCCTCCCTCCCTCCCTCCCTTGCCTCCCTGCTTCTCATTCCCATCCCCTTCCTTCTCTTCCTTCCTGTTTTCCTCCTTCCCTGCCTCCCTCTTTCTCATTCCCATCTCCTTCCTTCCTAGGAAGGGACAAAGGGAGAAGGAGAGGTTGCTAACGCGGCCAGTGGCCGTGCTGCTGGTGGCCATGACTTGAAACGCCACTGTAAATTCCTGGACAAGAGCTGCACAGCTTTAAGAGCAATGTGGCAGGAAGATATTTGCAATGAGGGAGGGAGAAAAACAGGCAAGAAATGCAGCTGGGGAGGTGTTACCCTCCATGAGGAATGAAGAAAGGCACCATTGGCTCGAGATGACCAGCAATTCGCCCTCGCCCATTTCACACACCTGTCTCTCTGGGTTCCAGGGGAAGGGACACCGTGAGTGGCGTGAGAGTCCATGTTACCTGCGTGACGCCGCCCAGCCCCCAGCCTAACCGGTTTTGGCAGGCAGCAGCGAGCTGTCTTCACCACGTTGTGGGAGATGAAAATATAGTCCCCTCCTCATATAACAACATGAGCCTGGAGCAAACCTGTGATAGGCCCCAATGTAGTGATTTAAAACAAAGCTTTGACTTGAACTTTATATTATTTCACAATACGAACGTACTATTTGTAATCTGCTGAGCTTTGTGCAATATGAAATTGCAAAGTAGATAGGTCTATGTATACTTGGAACATGAGTATTATAACCGTGGGAGAAATAGGGAACTGAAAGTAGCTGCTGGATGCGGGTTCCAATGTACACGGGTATATGTGGAAAGTTATGTTCAGCAGAAAGTATATGTGGAAAGTAGGTCAGCAGGGGGTCAGTAAGAGGTCAGCAAAAGTCAGAAAAAGTCAGCGGACCGTCAGTCTTAGAACAAGAAAGGGTATAAAAGGTTGGGACTGGACCTGATTGATTTGCCATTGGCTTATTGGAATTTGCTATAACCATTTGGTCCTCATTGCAATGGGTTATTAATGTACGTGATGATGTGTTGTTATGCTTGCTATGTTCCAAATTATTAGAAAAATAAACCTTTGAATCTTAGTGTAAGAATTACTGGTTTGTGTTGCTGTCTCTTGTCTTTTCCATTGGGTTTTTTCCACGACAGTTTTTGGTGCGTTGGCCAGGAAGAAACGGTTGCTGGAAGAGACCTGCTGTCCAGCTAGGATTTCTGACCGCTTCCTGGCTTTGGGCCACAGGTAACCAGCCCGCTCTCTCCAAGCACTCACAATCTACTTTGGACCAGAGGTAAGAAAATGGCCCTTTCCTTGGGACCTTAGGGTAGATAGATAGGGAAGCTGTTGTGATTTAATTAATCCTGTCGTCCTAATCTGGCAGTAAGGGAAGGGTTGTGCCTGGACTTACTTTGAGGACAGACTAAGTGTGTGGTGAAGGACCATCGTCACTGGCAAAACAGTAGGACTTGCGGTGTGGCTGGGACCCGGTAAGAGTCTGGCAGGTCCTGAGGCTTGGCCAGCTCCTTGTATTGTGGAAGGGTCATGCCCTTGGTGAGATCACGCCTCTTGTGTGTTATCTCTTGCAGCCTCATTTATGAGGGTTTTTGCTCCCTCATCAACGAGCTTGGCAGGAAATATGGTTATGTTATTTTTCCGGTTGCTGGTGATTTGCAGATTGAGCTCTGAGATTGCCATTTCAAAGTTTGTACTGTGGGTTTTTATTTGAGCTGTGTGAAAATGAAGGTGTGTTGCTTTTATTTTCACCCCTAGCTGATATTGTGCATTGGATTTTTTTGTGTGTATGAAAAAAGAGATAGTGTTTTAATTGTTTGTTAAATTTGGCAGTTGTGTTATTTTATTCAAGACTAGAAATTACGGCAGAGTTGTTATGGGCACTTGAATAAAAGTTTTGGTTTGGTGTATTATGGGTGTTTTTAGAAGTTATGAAACTGTTTTTTAGAATTGTATTCTGGTGGTTTGTGGTTTGTTTCCTTATCTTGCACCTGTCATTGAATTTTTTCGTGTATTAAATTTGTTTGCTTCCTGATTTTTTTAATGTGTTTCGGCGTAGCAACACCCACTGTTGCTTAAAGGGTTGTTTTTTGGTATGTGTACATTCATTTATGTATTTTTTTTGTTTTTGTAGTTGTGTCCGCCCTTTAGTTAATGGTGAACACTGCCTTTTTCGTAGATAGGAGCCAGCTTCTTTGTTGGGACAGTGTTGTTTGTTAGTAACTAACATTGGTGCTACTTTCCCTGTACATAAAGGGTCAGCTTGTTTGCTGGGATGATATGTTCCATTGTTGATTGCCATCAATTTTTGTGCCTGCTACCTTTCCCATAGATAATAAGAGTTAGCCTTTTTTGTTGAGGTAGCATGTTATTTCTCTATTGCTACTGTCAGTTTTACTGACAAGGCGGAGATGGACCTTTTCCATACATAAGGTATGCCTGTGTTGGCAGGGTTCAACTCCCTTCTATTGCTCCTGGATGGTTGGGTTCCTAGACTGTCTTAGAGGAGAGAACAAATAGAGATTTTGGAAAAAAAAGTAAAAGAAAAGAAAGGAACAGAGAGAGGAAAAAAGGAACAAAGAAACAAATGAGATCCTGCCCTCAACCATGATCAGAGTGCGTGTGGAGCGACATATACCGGATAAAGTGATTGAATTGATAGATGAATGCATGGTGAGAGAAAAAAAATACAAATGTAACCACAAGCATGTTCACCTGATTGAGCAGGTCATTATTCCTTGCTCATTCATGTACTCGCAATTGCTGTCTTTTTATATTTTGCCTTTTGTTTTTTTAAAAAAAATTTATGCGCCCCCTCAGTTCCCCAGTTTTTTTGGGTAAATGTTATATAACCCTCAGGCTATGGAAGAAACAGTAAGTTGTAGATTGTTATGGAGTAAGTGGGAAGGCAGTAGTATGTGTTTGCAAGGATATGAGAAAAAGAAATGAGGGTTTCGTGGAAGAATTCTGTGGGAGAGGAGCTCATGAAAGGAAGAAAGGAAAAAAGCATGTGATTTACTTATGGGAAAGAAAAAGAAAAGATAACTATTTAGTTGGAAGGCTGCTGAATGGAAATAGGGGGTGAAAATTCTATGTAGTCTGTCAAACAATTCTTTTTGCCCTTTTTGCTATTTGTTACTTATGTTAGACACAAAAATAGTCACAAATTGAAATCCACTCTGTTTGAGTTACAAATAGAGAAGAAGTTTATTAGACTTCACAACAAAGTCTAAAAAGTAACGGTTTGCAAAGCGTGGTGGATTCAGGAAGGCAAACAATGCAATGTAGCCAAGCACTGAACCACACCCTCAAATTCCAAAATCACATCTCACATACATCCTATCGCGTCGCCCCATTCCCTCCCCCATGGCCTCATTGGCTTAGGCTTTGGAGGTTACAATCTATCAGAAGCGCCTAAACAGAATACATTATCTCTGCCCCTGTTTGCTTACATTATACTAATAAGATCCCTCCCCTACTATCAATTCTAGAGGAGAGATGTCTCCCATCTTCTACACCTGCCAGGGGTACCAGGCACCAGAAGGTACTTAAAAACAATTCCTAGATGGTGACTCACACTGGGCCTCATGGTAACTCCTGTTCTCCCCCTCCTCCACTTGAGGCTTGTATTTTTCCCCATATACTCAAAGCATCTATTCAGGCAATTGATTATAAAATGATTATTATAAAATATAAAATATGATTACATGATAATACTAAAAGCCTATATATTTTTATTTTTAAATTTCCTCACTACTTCCAGTTATTTTCCACAAATCCACCCTTTTTCTTTTTACCCATTCTTTAAAAATAAAACATTAAAATCTTTCCAAATTTCTTTGTATTTCTAATTTCTTTTCATATTCTACAGAATTAGTTTCTTCATTGATTTGTGTAAGGTTATACATTTTGCTCCCTAGTGATTCCTTCTGATTAATTTGTATTATTCCTTCCACAGTACTCTGAACAATATTCTTAATGAGAGGGATGAGACAAGGTAAAAACATTAATCCCATAATGATTATTACAAGCATAAATAAAGCTTGCGTCCAATTTCTAAAAAATCCCCTTAAAAAGCCATTATCATCCAATATTCCAGTCCACGTTTGTACAGGGACATGTGCTAATTTTCACATTCTATTAGTAATTTCTTCTATAATGTTTCCATTATCATCTATTTGCAAACAACAGTTAGTTAAGTTAAATTTTCCACATACACCTCCTCCTTCTCCCAGCAAATAATCTAATGCTAACCTATTCTGATATATTGCTGTTCTCTTAAAAGAACATATTCTTTGCATACTGAAATAATCCACTAAAAACACTGCAAACAACAACAAATTACTCCTGCAACTATACTTAGTAATAAAAATGCAATCCCTGTGTTACCCTGATCTCTAAGATCTAGAAATAGATTATTTTAAAAAATTAAAGGGACTCCAAAAATCCTCCCAATGTTCTTTATCTACTTGATGTTTTATAGCAACTCATTCTTTCCTTCTGTGAGATTTAAAAGCCCAAAATCTGATACTCACAACTCGAAGACAAGTCTGGTTAACAAAGGCAAAGATTTATTGAAAAGAAAATTGAAAATAATAAAAAAAATAATAAAGAAAGAAAGCGTTTGCAAATGTGGCCTCTTAAACCACAGGTCGGCAACCTGCGTCCCATGCGGCTCCCAGGCCGGCTCCCTCTTTTTTTTTTGAAAAAAAAAAGTGGCACTAAAAAAAAAATAATCAATGTAAACTTCTCACAAAAAAACTTGAAAAGTTTAAATTGATTGGTTGGTTTGTGGGACGGCCCACAAACCGTTTGTGGGACTACCCACAAACCTCTTTGTTTTTTTAACTGCACTTGGCAGAGTGGAGGAAGAGACGGGAGAACTAAAAAGGTGAGTAGGGTGGAGTTTTTCCCGCCCTTCCTTCTCCTCGCCATGGGAGAAGGCTCGCTAGCAGCCTCGGCAAGGAGAAGGAAGGGGCGATTTTCTCCCCCCGTTCTCCCTTGCCGTGGCTAGCAGCCTCGGCAAGGAGAAGGAAGGGGCGATTTTCTCGCCCCCCTTCTCCTTGCCGTGGCTAGCAGCCTCGGCAAGGAGAAGGAAGGGGTGATTTTCCTCCCCTTCTCTCTGCGAGGCTTGAAACAGTTCCTCCATAAACATGTAACCGAATCATTACTTGACTCTTTCACAAAAACTAATACATTAATCTCTAGTTTGCACATTAGTTTCTAGCTTCATAAAAATGTTCTGCACTTGGTTTTCCACTAAGGAAGCAAAGAAGACATATCCAAATTTTAAGGGTTTTATTTAAACTTCATTTGTGAAGCATGTAACTTTAACCTTGATAATCATAAGCAGCTAACATTGCTTTTTCATTTTGTGCAATTACTGTATTAAATTTGTATGTATATTTGGAGCCGATCTTGAGCTGACTTTACTACTTTTAATTCCTCCCTTCTGTTTATTGTGATATTTAGTTGTATAGCTAAAGCACATTTATTCTTAAAAGCTTTTCCATTGGTATTTTGGGTCACTGGACCTACTTCTTAACATCTTAAATCCAAATGTTATATGATTGATATTTTTATTAGGTCCAGTTTTCAAGTGTTTCCATAGCTATAAAATTCCTATCTTGTGAAGCTTCTAGAGCAGACCTTACGAGCAAGTTACCACTATTATTGCAGAGAGGTTATCCTTGTTTGGGATTGTGGTCTTGAGTTGGTAAAGGGATTTCTAGAGAGCTGCAAACCGAGTATTTTATAAGGGACTTTATATTTCACACAGATTGTGCAACCCTCTAATAAATGTTTCAGACTCTGCAGGGGGAGCTCCTCCTCTCCCCCTGCCCCCCAAGAGATGGAATTGCAGCTTCTCTTGCTTGGTGGGCTTCGGGAGTGGGGCAGGAAGACCCTTGGCTCCTTCCCTCCCTCTTTCTCTCTCTTTCTCCTCCTCCTTCTCACCCTCTGCTCTTGGATCAGGCTGTGAGGCTCGGCTGGATGGCTTTGGGTGGTCCTGGCAGCTGACATGGGATCTCTGTGTGCGCGTGTGCGCGCGCACGTACGTTGTACATAGACCAGAGAGGCGCACAGGCCGGCGTGTGGGTGGGAGGCCCGCGTGGTGTATATTTCTTCCCCTTCTTCCCCCTCCTCGATCTGTAAAGAGGTTCCGTAACCCCGTGGGGATATTTGGGTGTTTTCCCCCCTTCCTCTCTCTCTCTCTCTCTCTCTCTCTCTCTCTCTCTCTCTCTCTCTCTCTCTCTCTCTCTCTCTCTCTCTCTCTCTCTCTCTCATCTCCCCTGTTCTTCTCCGTCTGCACCCCCCTCCCCCCATCCTCAGAATCCTTCAGAGAACCCCTTCCCCATCCCCTCCTTTTCAGATTTTCAAAGGTGTATTTTGTTTCCCCCCCCTTTTTATCTCTTTGATTTTTCTGTTTTTCTTCTTCTTTTGCTTATAAATGAATAATAACAGTCACCAAATGGGAGGGGTGTTTACTCGTTCCCAAGCAGCTGAGGGGAAAGGGTCTTGGAGCTGCTCACAGTCACCTGTGTGCAAGGCTGGCTTTTTAAAAAGGATTTTACCTTAAGAACCTGGGTAAGGAGGCGCAGGTGGGGCTGCCAGCCCCAAGGACTCGGGTAGGCAACCTTGGCTCTTTTATGACTTGTGGACTTCAACTCCCAGAATTCCTGAGCCAGCCAAGCCGAGGAGAAATGGAGAGGTTTCCATGCTGGCTCAGGAATTCTGGGAGTTTAAGCCCAGGACTCATAAAACAGCCAAGGCTGCCTACCCGTCACAAGGGGAAACCAGATTCACTTAACAACCTGAATACTAATTTATCAACTGCAGTGATAAACACGCACCAAAGAAGTGATGGGAAGAGGGGGGGAGCGCCCCGTTTCTTCTTCAGGCAAAAACTGTGCACAAGCCGGATTGGGGAGGGGGTTGATGAGGAGGAAGAGCTGTGATTGATAAACTGCCAGCCAAACTCTTTGGGAGTGGGGGCGCAGGATGGAGAGGAGGGCAGCTTGCCTTGGAGAAGGAGGGGGGAGCCAATTTTAAAGGTTGTCCAGCTAAAAGGGAGCAAAAAATCTGGGCTGGAGTGCCTTGGAAAGCATCTGCACGGGCTGGTTGGGCTTTCTGCAGGTTTTGCCTGCAATTAAGGCAGGGTGAGTTTTTTGGCTCAGGGGAGGCTGGGGGGAGGGGGAGCTGCTTGTGGGGGGACATGCCTGCTCACATAAGTGCAAATGTGTTTCTTCTGCATGGAAGCTGCTTTGCTGAAGGTTATATCTTCTTTCTTTCCTTCCTCTTCTTCCACGTTCTTCGCCCCTCTGCTTTGTGCCGCCTGTGGGGATGGAGGGGGAAATTTGCTCTGCACCACTTTAATCAAATCCTGTTCTGCGCATGTGCACGCATGTGCGCATGCGCACGCGTATTTTGCGGCTCCCAGGGGTTTTTTTAGTGAGAGAACCGGTTCCAAGTGGCTCTTTCACCGATTCAGGTTGCCTACCCTTGAGCAAGTGGATACCTCCTTTCGGCTTTCTGATTTAAAATTACCCACACTTAACAAGAAATGCTAACCACCAAGACTTCCCCAAATGTCAATTTTAGACAAAAATGCCACTGGCTGCCTCTTTTCCCCCACTTCTGGGTCAAAACCTCCTCCAAGCCATTTCTTTGCCTATATTTACAAACAAATTACCTAGTGAAGAGCCAACAAAGGAGCGCTCACCAAACTGTTAGAGCTTGTTAACATTAGGCTCCTTTTCTAACAGTTTTCAATACAAATCTTTAATCAAAACAGCATAGCTCATATATAATCCCCAAAATTTTCTCAACTCCTTTGTTTTAAACAAGGGTTGAATTACAATTCCTTCAATGCTCTTAGGTATTATTTTCTATCAGTGTGTCCTGCACACAGACATAAAAAACATAAAAATAAAAACAACAAAAAGCAACTCTACATAAACAAGCTTAATAAGATTTTCTGAGTTACTGAAATAGTCCTATACCAAACTTTAATATTGCTTTTAATATAAAGTTAGTCAAATTCCAATTTAATCCTATTCCAATCAGATGGAAACAAATTTCCATCAAGTAGGTTAAAACTTACAAATCTAAGCAAAACAATTCAAAGTAATTTCTTTTGGTTGATGAATATATGTATAGATCTAATTAAAACACAATTTCCAAAAAAGATTGTCTAACAATTAATCTCTCCTCTTTCAAGTAAAAAAATTGCAAGCTGAAACTGCAAGAGTGGGCATTAAATTTCACATCCACCCCCCCTTTCCTCAGACTGGAATTCTAAGCAGAGAGAGAAAAAAATGGTCAAAATGACCAGCCCCCCCTCTTTTTTCTCTCTCTCTCTCTCTTAAAGTAAGGGGGGAGAGAAAGAGACAGGAGAAAAAGAGTAAAAGAAATTTTACAAAAGTCTCACCACTAAAAATTTTTTGCTCTCCTTCACATGCATTTTCCATAAATTCTCTCACACATTGTCCATGAAACTTGTCTCATTGTTGTTTTTTTCATTTACTTTTACAACAATAAAATCTGCAATTTACTATTCCTTTCACAGCCTGGGACTGGTGGGGGTGAGTGATGTTTGAAGGCTAACACACACATTTACATATCAGCAAATTAACTCATTCACTTCCATTCTGACTGCTTGCATAAACAATTTCACATACAAAAATTTCATTTCATACTTTTTCCAGACAAACCATACATTGTTAAATAAGGCCTTTTTGTTTGGTGTTATCAGAGAGAATTTTGACCCTCTTCCAAGTCTTGGAAATAACACAGAACAACACAGACAGACATATATACACAGATACTATTAAAACAACATTTATTTAGACATATGGCTTGTCCTGCAAGACGTGAGAAAAACCATGAGGTGATTCCAACCGAACATGGTTTCTATAGGGCCCTTTAACCATCTCCTATTTTTCTCACCATTCCAAGTCCAAGCTTAATGTTCCAAATGTCCAAATATATATATAACAAAACAAAACACAAATATCAATTTGGGGTTTTAGGCCAAAACAGGTCTCCCCTTTTAATTAAAAAGGGGGAAAAACATTTATGGTTACCTCCAATTTATCCCACCAACTTCAAAAGACAGTGGGGAAAGACTAAAAGGAATTTTAAACCTGGGGTCTTTTGCAGGTGTAAAGGGGGAGGGGAAAAGTAGCACCCTCCTCACCTCACCTTTGACAAAGGGAATTGAATAGTCCAAAGAGCTAGATTAAAAGAAAAAGATAGAAGAAAAACTTGCTTTTAATTCTTTGAATTTTCTTTTCTTTAGGTTTACAACAACAACTACAACAATTGCCCATCTTCTTTGAGAGTTTCCCTGATTATGGTTCCCTGAGGTTCTCGATTTTATGGCCACTCAAAATTTTCAACACCAGTTCGCTTCCCTTCAGGCTGTCTTTCCCTCGCGGGTTAAGGAAATGCAACCTTTCAGGTCCGTACTCGCTTTGGACTTACCAGTGTTCCCAGAACACAGCCCATCACACTCACACAGCCATTATCACAGAAACCTCCCACAATCGCTCTCCTGACCACCCAGGTACAATTGCGTGTTTCGCTCCTTCGGGGCAAAAGTTTCTTACCTGGGCCACTGCACTGGGTTACCTGGTCCTGGGCCTCAGTTGTTGACTGTCTTCCTTTTTCCTATTCTTTGATTTTGTAGACCAGAATTGTTAATTTAGTTTGGCTCTGAGCCTGCAATGGGAAGCTAGATCTCAGACAATTCCAGGCAGTTGAAATCAACAGGCGTGCCCCTGGACTTTACTGAGAACAGCTCCCCCCTAGAGGCTCTTTCAAGCCCCACGTTTCGTCACCAAGATTGTGAGATTTAAAAGCCCAAAATCTGATACTCACAACTTGAAGACAAGTCTGATTAACAAAGGCAAAGATTTATTGAAAAGAAAATTGAAAATAATAAAGAAAATAATAAAGAAAGAAAGTGTTTGCAAACGTGGCCTCTTAGACCCTTCCCAAATTGGATTGGGTTCAAAGAGCACCCTGAGCAAGTTTCAAAGTAGGCATTTTATACTCTTTCACGATACACGCCATTCCTAAGAAGCTTAAGTCATTCTTTGAAGTTGTTTCCTATTTCTAAAGGGGTCCTTCTGACCATTTCCATATATCCGTTATGATCTTACCTAGATCTTATCTCGTTTATTTGTAATTTCCACCTTGGGCCGATGTTCCTGTCTCTCGGAAGCTTTTTAACATTTCAAAAGAACTTTGTTGATTACCATTTGTGAGTTCTCTGTCTGAGCAGGAAATAGATAGCCCCACATCTTAGTGTTAGATTTGATACAATTCATTGGTGTTACATTTTATACAATTTATTGGTGTTACATTTTATACAATTTATAAAAGAATAACCTTTATTTATTTTCCTTTACTTCCATGTAAGGTTTTTAGTCACTCTCCCTTTCATCTTGGGTCCAGGGAGAGTACCAACTATTTGTCATCCATCATATATTACTCCATCCTGGACACATGTTTCCATTTTTAAAACCTCAAGGGCTTGATGATTTTTTTTGTCAACATGCTAATATGTTTATCAGCATTAGCATCAACTTGAAATGTGATATCAGTAGTATTCAATGTAACTTGGTACAAAACCTCATCCCTTACCTTAATTGTCCCAATATATGTTTGATTAGCCTGTATACACCTTAAATCTATCCATTCTATATCCTCCAGTGGAATTTGAATATCACTATCTCCCAATATAACTGAATTTAGGTCAGGTTGTGTTTCCGCTGTCTCAATTTCAATTTCTCCTATAATTGGGTATGTGGGATAAAAAGGCTCTTTTGGTGTCGGACCTTTACACATTTATAACCAATCTTCCACTATTACTATGTCACAAGGTTCTTCATAGGGACAGACTGGTCCACAATCACAGCAGTGATAACAACAGCATTCAGCGATACAGTTGCAATCACAGAACCAACATATTTATTTTATTTTATTTTATTTTAATTGCATTTATATCCCGCCCTTCTCCGAAGACTCAGGGCGGCTTACAAGCTTAGCAGTAGCCTTCATTCTATGTATATGCCTGCTTATTAGGGCTTTCACACACACCCCAAGCGGCATTATTACAAAGTCAGCTTATTGCCCCCAACAATCTGGGTCCTCATTTACCTACCTCGGAAGGATGGAAGGCTGAGTCAACCTTGAGCCTGGTGGGATGCGAACCTGCACTAATTGCAGGCAGCTGGTGTTACTTAAGGAGGCATTAGCCCACTGCTCCACCAAGGCTCTTATGTAAGGGTTTGTAGAATGCGGAGGTCCACAGCTTCCTCTGGAATCCTTTGGATGGTACAGCATAGGCCACCACTCAGATCGAAAAAGCCAGAAAGCTGCTACTCCTGCAGTGAGAAAAATCACAAACAAAACCCAGGCTATTCATCCCACAATGATCACATCAGTTTTTGGTAATTTTTATTCACAGCGGGTCTTCTCCAGGAATTATTTTCCACTCTTTTGGCTCCACCCTTTTTCTTTTTTCAAACTGCTGTTTCAATTGTTAGGAGGACTTGGTAGGGACCATCCGAGGCTGGAGTAAGTTTTTCTTCACGCCAGCTTTTTATTAGGACCCAATCACCAGGCTGAAACTTGTGGACAGCAAACTCCAATGGAGGTGTCTGGGTTAGCGATCCTTGTTTCCTGAGAAAAGACAAAGCAGAAAACAGCCCCAGTATCTAATCCTTTATAAACATGTCATTAGTTTCATATTGTGGAATTTCCCCCACTTGAGATAATTTAAATTCAACTTGAACGCATTGAAATAGCCTCACCACTAGATGTTATAGAGCTTTTTATTTACTTGTTTACATATCATATATTTATCACAGATTTGTTTAACTAAAGTATAAATACAACCATCCTGTTTTTTAAAAGTATCACTCATCCCTTGCAACCCCCCCTTCAGTGGCTGCTTCTGTGTCCTAGCTATTGCTTTTTTTTCTTTCTTTCTTTTCAACATCCGTCTTCCATCTTGCAACATCCATCTCTCACTTTCTTCTACTTCCCATGTTTCTCTCTTTCCATAGTACATTCTTGTTCCTTCAACATTCTAAGCCTTCTGTTAAGGCATACAATTCACACGTTTGAGCTCCAGCAATTTTGCATGCAATTCACAAGTCTGTGCAAATCAACTTTCTTCCTTCTATTATCCATTCCTTTATCCTTTTCTTCTGCCGCTCTGGCCTAACTTCTGTCTTTTCTACTTCCACTATTAAATTTACATAAGCCAACTCTTTCTCTTTACTATTAATCAATCTTCTACATTTCCCTTCTCCAAAGTATTCAAGACTCCATAAGCAAACTTGGAGTCAGTGTATATTCTCCTTTTCCCTTATTAACAACCTCAGAGCTTGCTGTAAGGCATAAAATCCACAGGTTAGTGCTGATCAAGGGAGGGAAATTCTCCCAGCTTCCACTCACATTTTCTTCTCCCCATCTACTATCGCACCTTCATTATGTCTTTCTTTGTCTTTTTCTTTTTGTTTTCCCAACTACTTTGCTATGAACAAGTGGTTACCTCCTTTCGGCTTTCTGATTTAAAATTACCCACACTTAATAAGAAATGCTCCCCTTCATGGATTACTGCCTTGTCGTGGTGAAGGGGCTTGCATAATTCAATAAAGCTATGAGCTATGCCGTGCAGGGCCACCCAAGACGGAAAGGTCATAGCAGAGAGTTCTGACAAAATGTGATCCACTGGAGAAGGAAATGGCAACCCACTCCAGTATCTTTGCCATGAAAACCCTATGGACAGTACCAAAAGGCAAAACGATATGACGCTGGAAGATGAGCCCCTCAGGTCGGAAGGCATCCAATATGCTACTGGGGAAGAGCAGAGGGCTAGTACTAATGGCGCCAGAAAGAATGAAGCGACTGGGCCAAAGCCGAAAGGACGCTCAGCTGTGGATGTGTCTGGTGGTGAAAGGAAAGTCCGATGCTGTAAAGATTTTTTCTCCATAGGAACCTGGAATGTAAGATCCATGAATCGAAGAAAGCTGGACGTGGTCAAACAAGAGATCACAAGACTGAACATCGACATCTTAGGTATCAGCGAATTAAAATGGACAGGAATGGGTGAATTTAATTCAGATGCCCATCAGGTATACTACTGCGGGCAAGAATCCCTCAGAAGAAATGGAGTAGCCTTCATAGTCAATAAAAGTAGGAAAAGCAATACTGGGATACAGTCCTCAAAATGACAGAATGATCTCAGTTCGAATCCAAGGCAAACCATTCAATATCACAGTAGTCCAAGTCTATGCCCCAACCACCAGTGCTGAAGAGGATGAAATTGACCAGTTCTATGAAGCCCTACAGCACCTTATAGAACTAACCCCAAAAAATGATGTCCTTATCATCATGAAGGATTGGAATGCTAAAGTAGGAAGCCAAGAGATAACCGGAATAACAGGCAAGTTTGGCCTTGGAGTACAAAATGAAGCAGGGCACAGGCTGATAGAATTTTGTCAAGAGAATACGATGGTCATAGCAAACACTCTTTTCCAACAACCCAAGAGACGGCTCTACACATGGACATCACCAGACGGTCAACACAGAAATCAGATTGACTATGTGCTTTGCAGCCAAAGATGGAGAAACTCTATACAGTCAGTAAAAACAAGACCAGGAGCTGACTGTGGCTCAGACCATGAGCTTCTCATTGCAAAGTTTAGGCTTAAACTGAAGAAAGTAGGGAAAAGCACTAGGCCACTCAGGTATGAATTAAATTATATCCCTGTTGAATATACAGTAGAGGTGACAAATAGATTTAAGGAATTAGATCTGATAGACAGAGTGCCTGAAGAACTATGGACAGAGGTTTGCAACATTGTACAAGAGGTAGCAACCAAAACCATCCCAAAGAAAAAGATACGCAAGAAAGCAAAATGGCTGTCTGAGGAAGCTTTGCAAATAGCTGAGGAAAGGAGGGAAGCGAAAGGCAAGGGAGAAAAAGAAAGATAGGCCCAATTGAATGCAGAATTCCAAAGAATAGCTAGAAGAGATAAGAATGCCTTCTTAAATGAACAGTGCAAAGAAATAGAAGAAAACAATAGAATAGGGAGGACCAGAGATCTTTTCAAGAAAATTGGAGAGATGAAGGGAACGTTTAATGCAAAAATGGGCATGATAAAGGACCAAAATGGCAGGGACCTAACAGAGGCAGAAGAGATTAACAAGAGGTGGCAAAATTACACAGAAGAACTATACAAGAACGAGCTTAACGTCCCTGATAACCACAATGAGGTGGTCACTGACCTCGAGCCAGACATCCTAGAATGTGAAGTGAAGTGGACCTTACAAAAGCTGAGCAACAACAAAGCTAGTGGAGGTGACAGTATTCCAGCTGAGCTATTCAAAATCTTAAAAGACAATGCAGTAAAAGTGCTACACTCAATTTGCCAGCAAATTTGGAAAACAACAGTGGCCACAGGATTGGAAAATATCAGTTTACATTCCAATTCCAAAGAAAGGCAGTGCCAAAGAATGTTCAAACTATCGCACCATTGCACTCATTTCTCATGCTAGTAAAGTTATGCTTAAAATCCTACAAGGTAGACTCCAGCAGTATGTGGATCGAGAACTACCAGAAGTACAGGCCGGATTTCGAAGAGGCAGAGGAACTAGAGATCAAATTGCCAACATATGCTGGATCATGGAGAAAGCTAGAGAGTTCCAGAAAAACATCTACTTCTGCTTCATTGACTATGCCAAAGCCTTTGATTGTGTGGATCATCCTGTAACTCCGGAGGAAGTGGACAGGATTATGGGGAGGCTGAGCTCCACCACATGTTTATTGGACCCGTGCCCTTCCTGGCTGGTTTATGCAGCTCGGGAGGGGACACGAGGCTGGTTCCAGGCGGTTATATCTGCCTCTTTGAGTGAGGGTAGTTTCCCCGCCGCCTTGAAGGAGGCGGTGGTGAGACCTCTCCTCAAGAAGCCTGCCTTGGACCCAGCTGTGTTAAATAACTTTCGTCCGGTCTCCAACCTTCGCTTTCTTGCGAAGGTTGTTGAGAGCGTGGTGGCGCATCGGCTCCCTCTGGTTCTGGATGAAGCGGATTATCTAGACCCGTACCAATCGGGCTTCAGGCCCGGGTACAGCACGGAGACGGCATTGGTCGCGCTGGTGAATGATCTCTGGAGGGCTCGGGACAGGGGATATTCCTCTGTCCTAGTCCTATTAGACCTCTCAGCGGCTTTCGATACCATCAACCATGGTATCTTGCTGCGGCGTCTCAGGGGATTGGGAGTGGGAGGCACGGTTTTTCAGTGGTTCTCCTATCTCCTGGGACGTTCGCAGTCGGTGTTGGCAGGGGGGCAGAGGTCGACCTCGAGGCCTCTCGCTTGTGGAGTCCCTCGGGTCGGTCCTCTCGCCTCTCCTGTTCAACATCTACATGAAACCGCTGGGTGAGAAAACCACCCCAGTGATTCCCTCGACGTGATGTCCCGCTGCCTGGAGGCGGTTCGGGTCTGGATGGGGAGGAACAGGCTTCGACTCAACCCTGACAAGACTGAGTGGCTGTGCGTACCGGCATCTCGGGATATTCAGGATATCCCATCTGTTTCTATGGGGGGTGAGTTATTACCCCCCGTAGATAGGGCTCGCAACTTGGGAGTCCTCCTAGATTCACAGATTTCTTTAGAAGACCATATAGTAGCTGTGACTAGGGGGGGCTTCGCCCAGGTCCGCCTGGTGCGCCAGTTGCGGCCCTATCTAGACCGGGATGCCTTACGTACGGTCACTCATGCGCTCGTGACCTCTCGTTTGGACTACTGCAACACTCTCTACATGGGGCTGCCCTTGAAGACCACTCGGAGGCTCCAACTGGTACAGAATGCAGCCGCGAGAGTTGTGTTGGGAGTTTCCCGATACTCCCATGTTACACCTCTGCTCCGCGAGCTGCATTGGCTTCCAGTTGTCTTCCGGGTGAGATTCAAGGTGTTGGTAATGACCTACAAAGCCCTACATGGCATGGGTCCGGAATATCTTAGGGAGCACCTGCGGCTGGCATCAACTTCCCTCCGCCCAGTGCGCTCCCACAGAGAGGGCCTCCTCAGGGTGCCACCGGTCAAAGAATGCCGACTGGTGGCCCCCAGGGGGAGGGCGTTCTCTGTGGGCGCGCCGGATTTATGGAACCATCTTCCGGTTGAGCTCCGGATGGCGCCCGACCTCCGCTCCTTCCGGCGCGATCTAAAGACTTACCTCTTCGAACAAGCTGGCCTGGCCTGATGGGATGGGGTTGGGTTTTATTAATGTGTTTTAACTTTTCTTATTGTGTTTTAACTTATTGTAAGAGTTGTGGGCATTCTGTTTAATCTCCTTTAATTTTTGTATTTTGTCTTTTAACATGCATTGCCCTGTTCACCGCCCTGAGTCCTTCGGGAGAAGGGCGGTATACAAATAAAATTAATAATAGTAATAATAATAACAAACTGTGGCAAGTTCTTGAAGAGATGGGCGTATCAGACCATCTTATTTGTCTCTTGAGAAACCTATATGTGGGCCAAGAAGCAACAGTGAGAACTGGACACGGAACCACTGATTGGTTCAAAATTGGGAAAGGAGTCCGGCAAGGCTGTATACTGTCGCCCTGCCTATTTAACTTATATGCAGAGCACATCATGAGAAAGGCAGGGCTAGATGAATCAAAAGTTGGAATTAAGATTGCCAGAAGAAATATCAACAACTTGAATGTCTTACCAAAATTTTTATTTTTGTTCCAAATGATACCAATACTTAAGAAACATGCAAATTTAAATGAGTGGCAAAAAGGTATTAATAAATTTATCTGGGCAGGGAAAAGACCGAGAGTAAAGCTTAAAATAATGCAAGATGCACGTGAGAGAGGGGGTTTGAAGATGCCCAATTTGAGATTATATTATGATGCAGTTGTGTTATCAACAATTAGTGATTGGTTCAATTTAACGGATGAAAGAATATTGAATATTGAGGGGTATGATTTATTGTATGGATGGCATGCGTATTTATTTTATGACAAAAAGGTGGATAATATTTTTAAGACTCATATTTTAAGGAACGCTTTGTTCCGAGTTTGGAATAAGTACCAATATATATTAGATAATAAAATACCTATATGGGCAATACCTAGAGATGCAATAGGAAATATAAATGTGGAGCAGAAACAAGATGTGATTACTTATAAAGAACCTCTTAGGATGGAAGGGAATATTTTGAAACTGAAACCTTTAAATGTTTTAAAGGAAGAAAAGATAGTACAGACTTGGTTTCAGTTTATACAATTACAAGCTAGATGGATAGAAGATCAGAAAATTGGTATAATAAAAGTTGATGAAAATTTGATAAAGCAAATTAGAGATCAAAGTCAATCGCATATAATAAAAAGGTTATATAATGCTCTTATAGAGATTGATTCAGAATTGGAGTTAGTTAAAGATTGTATGATAAAATGGGCTCAGAATATTCAAGAGCCCATAATGATGGATACTTGGGGAAAAATTGGGTTAGAAATGTAAAATTTACACAAGCACAAAACCTAAGAGAGAATTTTTATAAGATGTTTTATAGATGGCATTTAGATCCTAAAAAGTTAGCATGTATGTATCCAAATCAACCACCTAAGTGTTGGAGATGTGGTAGTGAAGAGGCAACTTATTATCATATATGGTGGACATGTAAAAATGTTAAAGCCTTTTGGATAAAAATATGGTGGATTTTCCAGAAAGTTTTTAAGAAAAAAATAAGATTTACCCCGCAGCTATTCTTATTGGGGATTATTTCGGATTGTACTGTTATAGAAACTAAATTAATGTTACACTTAATAACGGCAGCCAGACTGTTGGTGGCGCAACATTGGAAGAAAGAAGATTTACCTACAATAGAACAATGGATACTTAAAGTAATGGACGTAGCTGAAATGGCAAAAGTTTCAGCATATTTGAAAGAACAGTCACAAGAAAAATATATTTTGGAAACTTCCGGGTGGCAAGGCTCCGTCGATGGCGGCCGTTTCGGCCGTCAGCCCCGCTGTTTTTCCTTAGAGCCGCTAAAAACAGCGACGATCAGCTGTTTGGTGGCTCGGAAGAGGGGGGGTGAGCGTTTAGGTAGGGGTAGAGCTCCCCTAGACCACCAGAGTTTAAACTCTGGTGGTTGAAGGGTGTGAGCTCCCCCGAAGCCTGAATTTGCTCTGGACTCCGGGACGCCTCTGCTCCAAGGCTTTGGAGCAGAGCAGGACGCTGCAACCATCCCTGCTATCGATAATTAATTGTGGATTACCTGGATGCAGGCAGAGCTGTGCAGGAGAATGCTGTAATAGCAAGTATTGAAACTTTAACTCTGAATACTTTGAGAGAAAAAGTTGCAAGCGGTGTGGAAAGTGAAAGTGCGTAATAGAAATCAACTGGGTGTTAAGATGGCTTCTAAACCAACTAAAGTTCCTAGAAGTGCTGGTGCTTCGCCAGTTCAGCATTCTTCATTACAGGCTTTGCTGCCTCCTCCCGTGGCACCCGCACCCACACCAGCATTAATAAAAGATTTACAAGATGCTTTACAAGATGCCTTAAAAACACAATCCCAACAAATAGCTGAACTTATTGAAGAGAAGAATACTGAAATAAGAGCAGACATCTTGGCTGCATTTCAAGGGCTTGCAGTTTGTATTGAGCGTTTGGATGAACGCGTGGAAGAGCTCAGTCAAAACATGAGATTAGATGCTAAAATGTTGGATGCTGAAAATGTGATGGAAAAGATTGATGATGATGTAGTTATGATACAATATAGGGATATGGAGTTTGCTGTGAGGATTAGAGGTTTGAGAGAAGATCCTAAGAAAGATTTGAAAGAATTATTGTCACAAGCCCTTGAACCGGTTTTGGAGCATTCAGCAGAAGATAATATGGGGGATATAGACAAAATATTTCGTGTTAATTCTTGGATTGCAAGACAAAGAAAGTTACCTAGAGATGTGGTGGTTTATTTTACAAAGAGATCAATTAGAAATGTGGTTATTCAAGCCTTCTATAACAACAGATTTACAGTTGCTGAGCAAGAAGTTTTAATTCTGAAAGAGATTCCTCCAAGAATTTTAAGGAAAAGAAAAGAATTTGCTTTCTTGGCAGATGAATTAAAGAAACGGCAGTTTCAGTTTAGATGGGAGATTCCAGCAGGCATGGCAGTGATGTATGCAGGCACAAGATATCGTCTTAACACAGTTTTGCAGGCACGAGATTTTTATTCTAATATTTTGAAGGCAGGCTCTCCGCCATCTTCAGAATTTAAAGGAAGGAATGGTGAAGGAGAGCGTCAGCCACGAATGGAGAGTATACAAGGAGCTACTCTGCAGAAGGATAAAGAATCCCTGCAAACTACAGGAGTGGATCAGACCCAGGTTCCAATGGAAGAGTTTAGAGAACAAAGAATGACACGGGCGGCAATGAGACGAATGAGACAAGAACAAGAACAACAGAAAGCTACAATTATATCTCAACCTTCTTACAGTGAAGCAGTGGGAGGAGCGAAACCGAAGAGAGTGCAGGTGGTTTTGGAAGAGGCGCTCCAAAAGCTTCAGGTCACAAAAGATGGCGACAAAGTTTCTAACTTGGAATGTTAACGGATTAAACTCTCCGCACAAGAGAAAGAAAGTATTTCAGTATTTAAAACAATTTAGAAATGATGTTATTTGTCTACAGGAAACGCATATTCGAGCAGCTGATCAAAAATATTTGATAAATTTTAGGCTGGGTACACAGTTTATTGCGTCTGCTCCTGACAAGAAAAATGGAGTAGTGATTTACGTTAAGAATAACTTAACAGCTAATTTAATTGAAACAGATAAACAAGGAAGATATGTTATAATTGAACTATTAATAGAAGGCAAGAAAATACTTTTGGTTGGATTATATGCTCCTAATCAACAGCAAGGAGAATTTTATAAACTATTACATAGCAAGATAACTCAATGGGATTATAAATCTTGTATTTTTATGGGAGACCGGAATGGTGTTTTGGATGTACAAATGGACAAAAAAGGCCTTTTTAGAAGTATACCAAGTCATGCCAGATTGCCTAAATCTTTTTTTGAGATGAAAGACGATTTGGAATTGAGAGATGTTTGGAGAGAAAGAAATTTGCAAGAAAAAGACTTTACTTTCTTTTCCGATAGGCATCAAGCTTTTTCCAGGATTGATTTTGTATTAATTACTAATGGTCTTTTTTCTAGGATTAAGAAGATTAAGATATGTCCAAGAACTATATCAGATCATAGTCCAGTATGGTTGGAAATAGAAAAAGACAATGGAGACAGGCGATCTTGGAGACTAAATGTAAGAGCCTTGGTGGAGCAGTGGGCTAATGCCTCCTTAAGTAACACCAGCTGCCTGCAATTAGTGCAGGTTCGCATCCCACCAGGCTCAAGGTTGACTCAGCCTTCCATCCTTCCGAGGTAGGTAAAATGAGGACCCAGATTGTTGGGGGCAATTAAGCTGACTTTGTAATAATGCCGCTTGGGGTGTGTGTGAAAGCCCTAATAAGCAGGCATATACATAGAATGAAGGCTACTGCTAAGCTTGTAAGCCGCCCTGAGTCTTCGGAGAAGGGCGGGATATAAATGGAATTAAAATAAAAATAAAATAAATAAATGAAAATTTGTTTAGATATCAAGAAAATGTGGAAGAGTGTAAAAAACAGATGAAAGAGGGTACTTCTATTGAAATGGTTTGGGATGCAAGCAAAGCTTATATGAGAGGAGTGTTAATATATTTGAATAATAAGCATAGATGCAAACTGGAACATAGGCGAAAAGAATTAGAGGAGGAAATTAAGAGGAAAGAGAAGGCTTTAATTTTGAATCCACTGATGGGAAGATTAAAGAGGTAATTACTTTATTAAGAGGTCAGTTTGATATGTTGATGGCGTATCAAGTGGCAATCAATTTGCGGTATGCTAAACATAACACTTTTTGTAATGCTAATAAGCCGGGTAGGTGGTTAGCTTACTTGTTAAGGAAGAAACAAAGGTCACGTAATATAGATAGAATAGATTACAAGGGTAAAGTGGTGTTTCAGCAGAATCTTACTAAAAAGGCCTTTGTTGATTTTTATTCTAAGTTGTATGTCAGGGACAAGATTCAAGATGTAGATATAGATAGATATTTACGAGAAGTTAATATCCCTGTTCTTACACAAGAGCAAAGGGAAGGGATTGATAAATGATGAAGAAATTATTTTAGCAATTAAGCAATTAAAGGTGGGGAAAGCTCCAGGAACAGATGGTTTGACTGCCGTCTATTATAAAGATTTACAGTCAGAAATGGTGGAACCTTTAAGAGAATTGTTTAGGACAATTCAATTGGGAGAAGTGCCTCCATCGTGGAAAACAGCCTTTATATTGCTGATTCCGAAGGAAGATCAAGATATTACTCAAGCCAAAAATTATAGGCCAATATCGCTTTTAAACACTGATTACAAGATATTTGCAAAAATTTTAGCAAATAGATTAATGAAGGTAATGCAGCAAATGATAATGCAAGACATACGTGAAAGAGATGGTCTTAAAATGCCTAACTTTAAATTATATTATGAGGCTGCTGCTTTATCATCAATTAGTGATTGGTTTAATTTAACACAAGGGAGATTATTAAATCTTGAGGGTTATGATTTGTTATTTGGTTGGCATGCATATTTATTGTATGATAAGAAGGTGGATAATGTTTTTAAGATACATGTATTAAGGTATGCTCTGTTGAGAGTATGGAAAAAATATAGACATAAGTTAAATTATAAAATACCAATTTGGGCAATACCTAAACATGCAATAGAAAATATAAATGTTGGATTTAAACATGATGTGATTACATACAAAGAAATTTTAAGGATAGAAAGGAATGTATGGCAATTAAAGCCATATATTTTAAAAGAAGAAAAGATTGTACAAACGTGGTTTCAGTATGGGCAGTTACAAGCAAGATGGAAAGAAGATCAGAAAGTTGGTATTTCGATAACTGATGGAAATTTGGTAAAACAAATTAGAGATCAAGGTCAGGCACATATAAGAAGGATATATAATGCACTGATAGAAATTGATTTAGAAACAGAACTTGTTAAAGATTGCATGATAAAGTGGGCCCAGAATTTTCAGGAGGTTATAACAATGGATACTTGGGAAAAGATTTGGGTCAGAAACGTAAAATTCACACAGGCTCAAAATTTAAGAGAGAATTTTTATAAAATGTTTTATAGGTGGCACGTAGACCCTAAAAATTTAGCAAGTATGTATCCGAACTGCCAGCCTAAATGTTGGAGGTGTGGTTGTGAGGATGCAACGTATTATCATATATGGTGGACTTGTAAAAAAAGTCAAAGCTTTTTGGATTAAAATTTGGTGGAACATGCAGAAGATATTTAAGAAAAAGATAAGGTTTTCTCCACAGTTGTTTTTGTTGGGTATTATTACAGATTTTACTGTCATAGATATTAAATTGATGTGGAATCTAATTACGGCAGCAAGACTTTTAGTAGCGCAATATTGGAAGGAGGAGGAACTGCCTACTATAGAAGAGTGGACTTTGAAAGTTTCTAACTTGGCGGAAATGGCAAAGATTTCAGCATATTTGAAAGAACAATCGCAACAGAGATATATTGTGGAATGGAAAAGATGGATCGAATATATTCAGAATAAATATGGGACTAAAAAGTTTCATTTAGCATTTGAATAAGTATTGGTTTTATATGATATATTATTAGTTATTTGTTATTTGTTAGTAATATAGTTATGTTTAAGGGGAGTTAAAGTGCGATAGAATTTAATGTTTTATTTTAGCTTGTTAGCATATTTTAGCTTAAGTTTGTAAAGTTTATACCCTGTATTCAGCTCTGGGAAGTCAGGGGGGAGGGGAGGGTAAGGGAGGGGAGGGGGGAGGGGGAGGGAAGGAGTTTTTCTTTTTAAAAAATGTACTGTAAAACTTCAATAAAAAATAGAAAAATATATTTTGGAATGGAAAAGATGGATTGATTATATTCAGAACAAATATGGGACTAAAAAGTTTCAAATAGCATATGAATAATTCTTAACAATTATAGAAGTGTTATTATAATTACTTTAGTTATGTTATAAGGGAGTTAAAGGGTGGAAGGTTTGTTAACGTTGTAATAGATATTTAGCATATGTTTGCATAAGATTGCTATATGTAATACCCTGTATTCTGCTTTGGGAAGTCCAGGGGGGAGGGAATGGGGGAGGGTTGATGGGGATGGGGGGGTTATTATTAAAAGTTTGTAAAACTTTTCAATAAAAAAAGAAATATCAACAACCTAAGATATGCAGATGATACCACTCTAATGGCAGAAAGTGAAAAAGAACTAAAGAGCCTCTTGTTGCGGGTGAAGAAGGAGAGTGCAAAAGTTGGGTTGAAACTTAACATTAAGAAAACCAAGATCATGGCATCTGGCCCTCTCAATTCCTGGCAAATAGATGGAGAAGAAATGGAGGTAGTGACAGATTTTATTTTCCTGGGCTCCAAGATCACTGCAGATGGGGACTGTAGCCAAGAAATTAAAAGACGCTTGCTCCTGGGGAGGAAAGCCATGGCAAATCTAGACAGCACACTAAAAAGCAGAGACATCACCTTGTCAACAAAAGTGCGTATAGTCAAGGCTATGGTCTTCCCAGTTGCAATGTATGGCAGTGAAAGCTGGACCATAAAAAAGGCTGAGTGCCAAAGAATTGAGGCCTTTGAACTGTGGTGCTGGAGAAGACTCCTGTGAGTCCCTTGGACTGCAAGACGATCAAACCGGACAATCCTAGAGGAGATACCCTGACTGCTCTTTAGAAGGCCAGATCCTGAAGCTAAACCTCAAATACTTTGGCCACCTAATGAGAAGGAAGGACTCACTGGAGAAGAGCCTAATTAATGCTGGGAAAGATTGAGGGCAATAGAAGAAAGGGACAACAGAGAATGAGGTGGCTGGATGGAGTCACTGAAGCAGTAGGCATGAGCTTAAATGGACTCCAGAAGATGGTAGAGGACAGGAAGGCCTGGAGGAACGTTGTCCATAGGGTCGCGATGGGTCAGACACGACTTCGCAGCTAACAACACCAACAATAAGAAATGCTAACCACCAAGACTTCCCCAAATGTCAATTTTAGACAAAAATGCCACTGGCTGCCTCTTTTCCCCCACTTCTGGGTCAAAACCTCCTCCAAGCCACTTCTTTGCCTATATTTACAAACAAATTACCTAGTGAAGAGCCAACAAAGGAGTGCTCACCAAACTGTTAGAGCTTGTTAACAGGCTCCTTTTCTAACAGTTTTGCATACAAATCTTTAATCAAAACAGCATAGGTCATATACAATCCCCAAAATTTTCTCAACTTCTTTGTTTTAAACAAGGGTTGCATTACAATTCCTTCAATTCTCTTAGGTATTATTTTCTATCAGTGTGTCGTGCACACAGACATAAAAACATAAAAATAAAAACAACAACAACAACAACAAAAAGCAACTTTACAACAATACATCAATAAACAAGCTTAATAAGATATTCTGAGTTACTGAAATATTCCTACATCAAACTTTAATATTGCTTTTAATATAAAGTTAGTCAAATTCCAATTTAATCCTATTCCAATCAGATGGAAACAAATTTACATCAAGTAGGTTAAAACTTACAAATCTAAGCAAAACAATTCAAAGTAATTTCCTTTGGTTGATGAATATATATATATAGGTCTAATTAAAACTCAATTTCCAAAAAAAAAATGTCCAACAATTACTCTCTTTTTCGAGTAAAAAAATTGCAAGCTGAAACTGCAAGAGTGGGCATTAAATTTCACATCCACCCCCCTTCCTCAGACTGGAATTCTAAGCAGAGAAAAAAAATGGTTAAAACGACCAGCCCCCCCTCTTTTGGCTCTCTCTCTCTCTCACACACACTCTTAAAGTAACACAAGGGCAGGGGAGAAAGACTAAAGGGGGGGGGGGAAAGTAAAAGAAACTTTACAAAAATCTCACCACTAAAAAAAATAGTTTGCTCTCCTTCACATGCATTTTCCATAAATTCTCTCACACATCCTCCATGGAACTTCTTATGCAAACACTTGCTATTTCTTTCCCATTTACCATTAAAACAATAAAATCTGCAATTTACTGTTCCTTTCACAGCCTGGGATGGGGTGGGGGTGGGTAGGTGGGTTTGACGGCTAACACACACATTTACATATCAGCAAATCAACTCATTCACTTCCATTCCAACTGCCTGCATAAACAATTTCAGATGCAAAAATTTCATTTCATATTTTCTCCAGGCAAACCATACATTTTTAAATAAGGCCTTTTTGTTTATTTTTATTAGACACAACACAGATAGACACACATACACTACCTCCACACTCCTCTAACAAAAATGGAACTATTCACTGCCTGGAATCTAACAGGCATAAAAACTTCTTTTATTAATATATATATTTAGTGCTTGACATAGCCAATTTTTAAAACTTACATATTTTGAGCAAAATGAACTAGTGCTTTTAATAGGATTTCTTGGCCACTCAAAATAACAATATTGAATCATGGTAACTTTGCTAACCTTGCCCTAAGGGACTTTCCAGGGGACACCTTATCCCCTTACTGGCTTTATTGCCCATGACTGATCTTTCCCTGCCTATGAGGCCCCCAACACACACAGTCAACCCATTAATAAGAGTCCCAAAGGATTCTCTTAATCTACATTTAGTTTGGGATTTTTCCTAATTTTCTTCACACATTTCTTTTCTGGGAACACTCCGAGAATTGCCCATACTGGTTTACCATACTGTTATCTTATCCTTACCAATCTAATGAGACCAACTTTCGCTTCACCAAGCTCCTGCTTCCCCTTTTACAAAAGGGTCAGCTCCCACTCTGTCTTGCTACCCCCAGTGGTACTCGGGACGTCTAATGCACTCCTCTCACAAATCTCAGATTCTAACAGTCCTACCCAGCCCTTTCCCAACCGCCTAGGTGGTTTTCATCTGGCCACCCCAGATCTTACTCACCTAGGTCCGTGCACGAATTTACGCGGTATTTCCTGAGGCCGGCAATCTCTGTTCCTGTTCCCTTTCACCCTTTTTTTTTCTATTTGTAACTTCCACTGAGGTTCTTAGGGCCCTAGGGTTCACCCAGGACTCACCCCTCCTGGAGTTCGAAGTTGGACTGTCAAACTTGACAGGGCATGCCTTCCACATCGTCCTCCAAGTTAGGGAGTCCTGAATGAAATCCTGTTGAGTCCCAGGTTTCGGCACCAAAAATTATTATACATCCTATCGCAACGCCCCATTCCCTCCCCCATGGCCCCATTGGCTTAGGCTTTGGAGGTTACAATCTATCAGAAGCGCCTAAACTGAATACATTATCTCTGCCCCTGTTTGCTTACATTATACTAATAAGATCCCTCCCCTACTATCAATTCTAGAGGAGAGATGTCTCCCATCTTCTACACCTGCCAGGGGTACCAGGCACCAGAAGGTACTTAAAAACAATTCCTAGATGGTGACTCACACTGGGCCTCCTGTTCTCCCCCTCCTCCACTTGAGGCTTGTATTTTTCCCCATATACTCAAAGCATCTACTCAGGCAATTGATTATAAAATGATTATTATAAAATATAAAATATGATTACATGATAATACTAAAAGCATATATATATTTATTTTTAAATTTCCTCACTACTTCCAGTTATTTTCCACCCTTATGGGCTTTCTGCCTTAAGAGAAGGTGGGTATGGTGGGTTGAGAAATAACATAAGCATTACCACAAACATTTTTTTGGCATGAATGGATGTGGAGTCGTATAACAACAATTCATGCATTTACCCTTGCTTTCTTTACGAGGCTATTTGCTTTCGCTCTCATCTACGGCTTTTTTGTTGAGCAATGGGAAGTTCGCAGTCTGGAAGGGGACTCTGCTTTCTTGCCTTTCAGCCCTGCATAAATGTCTCAGAAGCTTTAGCGGCAAAACACACTGACTCAGATGCTGCCTCCATTCATGTGAACTTTCTGTGTAATCTTTTAAACATCTCCTTTGCTAGTTGCTATTTCTTTTTTTTTTCACTTGGGGACTTTCTGCCTTGCAGGAGTGAGGGAGGGCAGGAAGGAAAAGGGGGAGTGGTTTCTGTTCAATTTAATTTTTACTTGGTTACAATATTGAACTGCTTTTCTTAAAAAAAGGGGGGGAAATGTGCTATTTGAACTTACGGTATGATTTGGGACATTGAAGATCAGTGTGCTAAAATTATTACATTGCAAACTAAAGTACGATATTAAGGAAACACACATAATAGAACATGGAATTTTTCTTGTTTTAAAGTAACAGCTTAATATATGCTAAATGGAAAATGTCAAGCTGCTTTAATATTAGGTAGGCAGCTAGCAGTTGAATATCAGCCAAAACTGCTAGGAGAGGTTCACACATGGCAGCAGAGAAACTTAGAAAAAGGGGAAGTAAACTTGTAAAGTGAGGGGGAAAAATCTGTTATTCTGAGTATTTTGTGTGTGTCTGTGAGGTTTATGAGACTGTCAGCTTCTCTACGAGAAATCCACATGTCGAAGGATGCAATGTTGGACTACTGCTTTCATGGACTGTCATGGACTGTCATTCACGGGAGACCAGTGCAAGTCATGCCAGTGGCAAGCAGCCCTGCTCCTGTCACAATATCCTACCCTCCCTCTCCTTCTACCTTCTTCCCCTTTCCCTGTTCCCACCTATAAAGATTTTGTTTGAGATATTTCAGCTTCCCTGAGGACTGCTCCACCCAAGGAACCACTACATCTTTGTTATGCCTTGAAAATTGGTGATCAGGTTCTGACTAAAGTATTTCAGCAAGAATTGTTTAGCTCCTCGTTGAAAGGGACTGTTCCAGATTCTATTGACCACCAACACTGCTGTGAAGTATCAAGATCTGGCTTCCTTGAATACATGTTTTGCACTGCAAGAAAGTACCAGCCCCAGACGAGGAAGACATCCAGCCCCAATCACCTGACTGTACCTAGGCAAAGATTGAAGCTTTGCCCAAAAGGAGAGCAAGTGCTAGTAACCTCTGCTCCCCACCAGCATGCAATCTCCAGCCCAGACAGCACCAACAAGAAGTGAACTCTGATTTGCCATCCTCAGACAATTGAAAAACTTCATACCACCTTTTCCAACACAATGGAAGTCCAGAGGCGCATGAAGGAAATGATCTGCATCAGGAAAATACCTCATGCCTGCTGTATGGACTGTAGTTGTGTTGTTGTTTATTGGCATTTGTATTTTCTTTTTATGAGTCTTAAACCTACTGAGGGTATATGTGTTTCCCAATGAAATACTTTCTTTACATACCCCTCTGGAGCTATTGTAGACCCTTTACCCCAGAATCCCTGTAATCGTATCTTTTTGCTTATGTTTTGTGTTGTCCTTACGGACAAGAAGTGGGGACTGTGGGAGATGAAAATATAGTCCCCTCCTCATATAACAAGATGAGCCTGGAGCAAACCTGTGATAGGCCCCAATGTAGTGATTTAAAACAAAGCTTTGACTTGAACTTTATATTATTTCACAATACGAACGTACTATTTGTAATCTGCTGAGCTTTGTGCAATATGAAATTGCAAAGTAGATAGGTCTATGTATATTTGGAACATGAGTATTATAACCGTGGGAGAAATAGGGAAATGAAAGTAGCTGCTGGATGCGGGTTCCAATGTACACGGGTATATTTTTTATTTTTTTATTTTAATCCCATTTATATCCCGCCCTTCTCCAAAGACTCAGGGCGGCTTACAATCTAAGCACAAATCAAATGTGCTTAGCAATAGCCTTCATTCTATGTATATGCCTGCTTATTATTAGGGCTATATGTGGAAAGTTATGTTCAGCAGAAAGTATATGTGGAAAGTAGGTCAGCAGGGGGTCAGCAAAAGTCAGCAGAAGTCAGCGGACTGTCTGACTACAGTCTTAGAACAAGAAAGGGTATAAAAGGTTGGGACTGGACCTGATTGATTTGCCATTGGCCTATAGCTGTCCTATTGGAATTTGCTATAACCATATGGTCCTCATTGCAATGGGTTATTAATGTACGTGATGATGTGTTGTTATGCTTGCTATGTTCCAAGTTATTAGAAAAATAAAACTTTGAATCTTAAAAGTAAAAATTATTGGTTTGTGTTGCTGTCTCTTGTCTTTTCCATTGGGAGAGGCTGGGCTGGGCGAAGCGAAACTGGCAAGAAGCTGAACCTACCTGGGCGTGTGCACAGGAGGTGAGCGTGCAGGGCCTGGCCTCCCAGGTGACCATCTTGCCCCGCAGGCTGACCATGTTCTGAGCATTTCCCTTTCACCTGGGATGCCAGGTCCCGCTCACTTGCCGCCTCCTGTACACGTACTCAGGCAGGTTCAGCTTCTCGCCAGCTTCGCCTCGCCCAGCCCAGCCTTTGCACTGTGAGGAGAGCATGCCGCTGCGCCTTACCCAGCCCAGCCTCTCCACCTTGTGAGTAGAGCGCACCACTGCCTGCTGAAACTGAGCAGGCTGGGGGCTGGGTGTTTGTTGCGCAGGTAACTTGGACAAGGGCGAATTGCTGGTCACCTCCAGCCGATGGTGCCTTTCTTCATTCCTTGTGGAGGATGACTCCTCCCCAGCTGCGTTTCTTACCTGTTTTTCGCTGCCACTTGTGTGTGCGCCGGGGCCGAGGCAGCGGGGGCTGGTTCTTCACTGTCTCCAGGGCGGCCCAGCAGGCCACTTTGCAGGCCAGATATGGCCTGCGGGCCTTGTGTTTGAGAATGTGTTATATCCTCTCCTCTCTTCCCCCCTCCTCTTTCAGTGCAGGTCCAGCTGACTCCTCTTCCCAAGGCTGTGTCTATTTTTCTCTCCATCTCCCGCCAAAACCACCTCCTTTTATATCCTCTACCCCACTCCTCTTCTCTTCCGGGTGTGCTGGAAGCGCAAGCCAATCCTGTTTCTTCTGCTGAGCCCTGCAGCTCCAGCTGACTCTTGCTCAGGCTTGTGTGGTGCTGCCGCCTCTTCAGCTCATTCCCCTCCCCTGCTACACTTGTCTAGGATGGTCGCGTACCACCTGCCAGGTGCCAAACTACCACCGGTAGTACGCGTACCACTGGTTGAAAAGCCCTGGTCTAGGAATCCAAAATTCTCTCAATGGCATAATCCCTCAATCCAGTGGTTTACTTCTAAAATCCTCTGTTTCCTCATTGGATGTTGACCTTCCATTGAAAGTACAGATAACAATACCACCTGTGATCCTTTCTCTTTGGCTTTCATTACCTAGCTGCTCATAGTCTCTGTTTTCAGGTTCGTCGTATTATCCCCACATGAAAGAGGAAAAAAGTGATAATCTGTGGCCTTGATTATTTTAATAAGCCTCACAGTCACATCTTTGATCTTTGGTCCTGGGAGACAACATGCCTCCCTAAACTGATTGTCCAGTCTACAAATTGCTGATTCTGTTCCTTTGAGAAGTCTCCTATCATAAACACACATCTTTTTTTCTTGGGGAAATCTGGGCTACTTTTCTTCCTGTCACTGGATCACTTGATAATGTCCCTTCTCTAGATGTCCGTATGCTTTCTTCCAGGGGGAGGATATGAAATTGATTGCTCACCTCCAGTGGGGCTGGACTGCACTGTACTACTGTAGATAGCAGGGACGTTGTTCTTGGTTGTTTTCTTGTATGAGTGACTTTTTCCAAAAATTTTAAAATTCTAAAAATTTCAAGCCTTAAATGTTATTGGTCCCTCTTGTGGCTAGTGTTAAAGTAGAACTTAAATACAAATGTGGTTGCCCTCTAGATATAGTTTGTAATCTATAGATCTATAAAAGAATTACAGAAGAATAAAAGTTGAAGAAAAAGAAATTCTCAGCTGGAAAGAAAAAATAAAATTTCAGCTTGCAGTTAGTGTAGAATGTTACAGAGAAATATTAGCTGGAATAATGCTGAAGAAGTTCTTTCCTTTAAAAATTTTGTAGGCTTTGAGTTACAGGATATACAGTGAGGGGAAAAATTGGTTCCCCTGCTGATTTTGTACATTTGCCCACTGACAAAGAAATGATCAGTCTATAATTTTAATGGTAGATTTATTTTAACAGTGAGAGACAGAATAACAACAAAAAAATCCAGAAAAACACATTTCAAAAAAGTTATAAATTGATTTGCATTTTAATGAGTGAAATAAGTATTTGATCCCCTATCAATCAGCAAGATTTCTGCCTCCCAGTTGTCTTTTATACAGGTAACAAGCCGAGATTAGGAGCACTCTCTTAAAGGGAGTGCTCCTAATCTCAGTTTGCTACCTGTATAAAAGACACCTGTCCACAGAAGCAATCAATCAGATTCAAAACTCTCCACCATGGCCAGTCTTAGTACTTGGTGACAAAACCCTTGCTGGCAATCACAGAGGTCAGATGTTTCTTTTAGTTAGCCACCAGGTTTGCACACATCTCAGGAGGGATTTTGTCCTACTCCTTTTTGCAGATCCTCTCCAAGTCATTAAGGTTTCGAGGTTGACGTTTGGCAGCTCGAACCTTCAGCTCCCTCCACAGATTTTCTATGGGATTAAGGTCTGGAGACTGGCTTAGGCCACTCCAGGACCTTAATGTGCTGCTTCTTGAGCCGCTCCTTTGTTGCCTTGGCCATGTGTTTTGGGTCATTGTCGTGCTGGAATACCCATCCACGACCCATTTTCAATGCCCTGGCTGAGGGAAGGAGGTTCTCACCCAAGATTTGACAGTACATGGCCCCGTCCATCGTCCCTTTGATGCGGTGAAGTTGTCCTGTCCCCTTAGCAGAAAAACACCCCGAAAGCATAACGTTTCCACCTCCATGTTTGATGGTGGGGATGGTGTTCTTGGGGTCACAGGCAGCATTCCTCCTCCTCCTCCAAACACGGTGAGTTGAGTTGATGTCAAAGAGCTCGATTTTGGTCTCATCTGACCACAACACTTTCACCCACTTCTCTGAATCATTCAGATGTTCATTGGCAAACTTCAGATGGGCCTGTACATGTGCTTTCTTGAGCAGGGGGACCTTGCGGGCGCTGCAGGATTCCAGTCCTTCGCGGTGTAGTGTGTTACCAATTGTTTTCTTTGTGAGTATGGTCCCAGCTGCCTTGAGATCATTGACAAGATCCTCTTGTGTAGTTCTGGGCTGATTCCTCACTGTTCTCATGATCCTTGAAAATCCACGAGGCAAGAATTTGCATGGAGCCCCAGACTGAGGGAGATTGACAGTTATTTTGTGTTTCTTCCATTTGCGAATAATCACACCAACTGTTGTCACCTTCTCACCAAGCTGCTTGGCGATAGTCTTGTAGCCCATTCCCACCTTGTGTAGGTCTACAATCTTGTCCCTGACATCCTTGGACAGCTCTTTGGTCTTGGCCATGGTGGAGAGTTTGGAATCTGATTGATTGCTTCTGTGGACAGGTGTCTTTTATACAGGTAGCAAACTGAGATTAGGAGCACTCCTGTATAAAAGACACCTGGGAGGCAGAAATCTTGTTGATTGATAGGGGATCAAATACTTATTTCACTCATTAAAATGCAAATCAATTTATACCTTTTTTGAAATGTGTTTTTCTGGATTTTTTTGTTGTTATTCTGTCTCTCACTGTTAAAATAAACCTAACATTAAAATTATAGACGGATCATTCTTTGTCAGTGGGCAAATGTACAAAATCAGCAGGGGATCAAATAATATTTTCCCTCACTGTAGTTGGTAATCTACATATGTAATCCACAAATGTAGAGAAATAGAAGCAGTGGTGTTGATAGTGTTTACAATCCTCATAAATGTGCAGTCTTGCTTTATACAGGTAGTCTTCCAGGTACGAACGGAATGGAGCCTGCCCATTCCATTAGTAAGTCAAGGACTCGTAGGAGTGAATCTTGTACCTTGTATGCGATCACTCCCTGCTTTCGCCCACACATTCGCTAATCGAATGCACTGATCTTAGCGCTGCTCGTTAAGTGCACATCAGATATCTCAGGGTAGGGAAGGCCATGGGGTGCCTAGTGATGGAACAGGGCCCAAAGGCCTCCCTGACCCACTAAGATACCTCATGCTTCCCCCTCCCTTCCTGCCGTGCCAAGCTCCCTTACCTTGCACAGATCTGCCTCCTTTCTGCCGCAGTTTCTTTCCCTTTGAGGGAGAGGAGAGTTGGCTTTGAAATGCTTTTCGCATTCTCGGCAAGAGGTGATGGCCCCCAAAAGTTTCCATTTTGGGGGGGGAAAGTGTTTCATTTGCATGCCTATGGGGCAAAGCGTGGAATTCTCCTCCTCGACCTCCCTGCTGAAGGGTGGCGGGCTCCACGGGACAACAGGGTCTCATTCCTCCCCCAGCGTAGCAAGTTCCTGCAGGCTGGTTGTGGGTGTGAGGGGCCTGGCCCCATGATGCCTCCCCGCTCAGTTGAAGGCTTCATTCCTGTCCTCAAACTAAGACTGGTGCACACGAGCAAGCAGCATACCCGGGCCATGGATGGCATTGGTTCCTGTGCCCGGCCGACCCCATTTCCACACTTTGCCCCATAGGCATGCAAGCATAGCAAACACTTTTCCCCCAGAGAATGGAAGTTTCCAGGGGCCATCATCTCTTTTGCAGAGAATGGGTGTTTGAAGTTATGCGAGATCACTGACCCCAGAAACTTCCATTGTTGGGAAAAGCATTTGAAGCTGACTCTCCTCTCCCTCAAAGGGAAAGAAACTGCGGCAGAGAGGAGACAGATCTTTGCAAGGTAAGTTTCAAAATAGAATCCATCGTGTTCACCAGTTTCTTTAGGTTGGCTCAGATATTCAAACACCTCCCCTCGCCATATTGAAATCCCGAAGCCACAGAAATGATGACAATTCCACAAAAAGGAAAAGGCAGGTTGCAACCAGAGTAAGCCTCTTTAAGCAGAAAAGGTAAATATACAGAAACTAGTGTCTAAGATGCGGAGACAGATTTTTATGTCCATATTAAAATGGCTGAATCCTCCACAGTGAACTTGTGTCTTGATTGCCCAGCCCCCAGCTAGAGACTCACCGGATCACTACTTCTTTTTCCAGAAGCTTTCTGAGAGCACCCAGCTATCCAGGGAAACAAAAGGGTTAATTTCCAGAACTTCTCTTTTCTCCAGGGAGGTTTCTTCTGCCTTAGAAAACTTTCTAAAGCAGGCATATCAAACTGCCGGCCCATGGGCCGGATGCGTCATGCCGAAACTGCGCCCACCCCATTGCCGGCAATGGGGGAAAAGTTCCAATACGTTGTGCGACGTCATGTGATGTCGCGAGTTTGACATACCTGTTCTAAAGCATTTAACTGTGGGGGAGTCTGTAGCAATCTAAAAAATTGCGACCTTCAAATCTGGCGAGTTCCGACTCTGCTGAACTCTTTCTTATCTCTAAATTAAACCTTCCCTGAATGGCATTTTGTTTTGGATGGAAGGAGGGGGAGGAATAGTTTTGATTTCACTTCTCACCGCTGTTTGTTCTAGTAGTAGACAGAGAAACTGTTCTTATTGTAGTGGTACTGTTTGACCACATGAGGGAGCCAAAGACCATAGAATGATGGTGACCTGCAAAAGAACAGAAGATACTGGGAGATGTGGAATCTTTTAGATCTTGTATGGATGAATATACAGCCAAAATACATGAAGCTATACAGGCAATGGGAACTAAGCTTGAATCAAAAATTGATACGTTGGTAAAGGAACTGCATGATGAGATACAAGGTTTGAGAGGAGATATCGAGCAGGTGAAGGCCCGGGCTGAATTTTTAGAACACAAAGTTGGTAAACAAGGTATTCTTTTGGAAACTGAAGCAAATGAAATAATTCTCCTGGAAATTCATGCTAAGGAATTTCAATTAAGATTCCGAGCAATTCCTGAACAACCTGGAGAGGTTATCAGAGCAAGGATGATTAAAGCTTTGGCTGCATTAATAGATTGTGATGAAAAAAAGTCTTGATCCCAATGTAGACAAAATGTCATGGTTCCGATCGACAGAGACAAATAAAGCAGAACTCCAAGGCTTGCAAATTCCTCAAAGAACATGTTTATTGATACAGAGTATCGGTACTTCAAAAGTGAAACCAAGTCTGAAGAGATGCATAACAATTCCCCAATACAAAGTTAAGAAATCCCACCCCCAGTCCTTATTCATATTAATTTCAAAAAAAAAGAAAAAAAAACTTTCACCTACTATTTAGATTCTCCAACCTTTCTCTAATTTCTAAACAAATTCTCAGTTACGCGCCAAAAGCGCCTATCTCTATTAACCTTAATAATCTCCAACCAAACTAAACTATGATCAAAAATAGTTCTTGCATGTATCACACCAAATGTCTCGCATTTCCAAATCATCCTTGAGTTCAAATAAAAAGAGTAAAAAAAAAAGGTTTAAGCAGTCTATTAGACAACTTGTTGTTAATTAAGAGCTTGCATACCCATTCTTAGTTCAACACATACTTTTAGTCCATAACCCTCATATACTTTTCTAACAAGCAAATAACATCAATCTTAAATTGTGTTAAATATTAAAAAAAACTTACTTTCTCCTCTATGATAAATTTAATCCATTGACATTCTAATTTAAAAATTTAATCACCAATCTTAACGCCCCAAAGCTTTTGGAGTACGTCTGTCATGACCCCCAAAACTTCTTTGGACCGCGCCCCTTCCACAGCTTCACTGTAAGTACACTTTGGAGGTTCCATAACTTTCTGCTGGTCTTGCTCTTGCTCTCGTCTCACTCTTCTTAGGGCGGCACGCGTCATCCTCTGGCCTCCTACAACATCCGATGAAACTGTATCTTGATCCCCTCCAACACCATTGTCCTCTATCTGTCTATCTGCAACATCTTGAAGCTTTCCCTCGCCGTATCCCTTTACAGCTTCCAAAAATGATAGGGGAGTTGCTTTTAACACATTGCTATAAAAATCACGTGCCTGGGCCACAGTAACCAGACGATGTCTTTTACCTTCATGCGTCACCACCAGTCCAACTGGAATCTCCCATCTAAACTTAATATCACATTTCTTAAGTTCCTGTACTAGAAATGCAAAATCTTTCCTTCTCCTTAAAATCTTCGAAGGAATCTCTTTTAAAACCAAGACTTCTTGCTCAGCCACTACCAATTTAGTATCATAAGCAGCTTGAATGACTTCATCTCTAATTACTCTCTTTGTAAAATAGACCACCACATCTCTGGGTAACTTCCTCTGTCTTGCAATCCATGAATTTACACGAAAAATTTTGTCCATATTTCCCTCAATTTCAGATGCTGGCTGGCCCAATACCCCTTCCAGAGCCTCAGAAATCAGCTGCTTTAAATCTTCTTTACAATTCTCCTTTAAACCCCTGATTCTAATAGCATACTGCATCTGATGATACTGAACAAGGCTCAATTCTCCGTCCATTTTATCCCTTATATTTTCATTTTCTAATACCTTTGCTTCTAATATAGAGTTCTTTTGACTGAGATCCTTCACTTTTACATCTAGCTGTTGCACACATTCAGCTACAGATTCAATCATAGACAACATGTCCACCCTCATTACTCTAAACTTCTCTTCCATCTTCTTCTCCAACTTCTCCATTTTCTCCTCCATTTTCTCCAGCTTTTTCAACATTTCATCCATCATGTCAGACATCAATTGTGAATGCTTTCCAAGAGCGTCTTGTAAATCCTTAAGCGTCAATGCCGGAGGAGGTGCAGGAGGAAGCAAAGCTTGCAATGAGGTCTGTTGCACCAGGGAAGACCCCGCACTCCGAAGAACTTTAGAAGTTTTAGCCGCCATCTTCCCCCACTTTCACTTATTGCGCACTTTCACTTTAAAGCTATAAAATCCATTGAGCTAGAGAGTAAAGATAAGAGTCCACATCACCTTGACCTCCTGTACCGCTCTGCCTGCATCTTGACAATCAAAAGTATTTCCTTTTGGCAGGGGTGGTTGCTAACGCCTGGCTCTGCTCCATAAATCCCGGAGCAGGGGCGCTGCGCAGCTCGGAGCAACCCAGGCTTCGGGGGGGCTCAATCCTTCAGCCACCCAAACTCTCAGTTCAGGCGGCCCCGGAGAGCTCAACCCCTACCTGGGGCCTCACCCCCTCCTCTTCTCCCGAGGAGGGGGCTTCAAATCCATCTAAACAGCTGATCTGCGCTGTTTACGATGGAAAAACACAGCTGCGGAGCGGGCAGCCCGAAAACGGCTGTCTTCGGCGTCGCGTCGCCACCGGAAGTCCAAGTCCCATATTTATTCTGAATATAATCTATCCATCTCTTCCAAACTGAAATATATCTTTCCTGTGAATGATCTTTCAAATAAGCAGAAATCTTAGACATTTCTGCAAGATTCGAAACTTTAAACACCCATTCTTCTATAGTAGGCAAACTATCCTTCTTCCAATATTGTCCCACCAGTAACCGTGCTGCTCTTATCATATTCAACATCAAGTTAGTTTCTTTAACATCACAATCTACAACAATGCCCAATAGAAACAATTGCGGAGAAAACTTTATCTTCCTCTTAAAAATCTTTTGAATGTTCCACCAAATTTTAATCCAAAAAGCTTTTATATTTCTACAAGTCCACCACATATGAAAATAGGTGGCTTCTAAACTACCACATCTCCAACATTTAGACTGCAAGTTAGGATACATATTAGACAACTTCTTGGGATCGAAATGCCATCTATAAAACATTTTATAAAAATTTTCTCTTACGTTTTGAGCCTGAGTAAATTTAACATTTCTGACCCAAATTATCTCCCAAGTATCCAGCGAAATTGGTTCCTGAATATTTTGTGCCCACTTTATCATAAAATCTTTAATTCCGTTTCCGAGTCCAATTCAATTAAAACATTATGTATCCTCTTTATATGTGCACAATTTAAGTCTCTTAATTTGTTTTACTAAATTTTGATCTGTAATTGTGATGCCAACCTTTTGATCTAACTTCCACCTAGCTTTCAATTGGGTATATTGAAACCAAGAGTAACTTATTTTTTCTTGTCTTAACTCCTCTAATGATTTAAGTTGCCAATCATTCCCTTCCAATCTAAGTAATTCCTTATAGGAAACCATATCCAAACTCACTCCCATAGATACGCCCTCTATCGCGTGTCCAGGAATTCCCCAAATCGGTATTTTATAATTTAACTTATAATAATACTTTTTCCAGACACGCAATAAAGCACTTCTAAGAATATGGGATTTAAAAGCCCTGTCCACCTTCTTATCGTAAAGCAAATATGCATGCCATCCATATACCAAATCCCATCCCTCAAGATGAAGTATTCTCTTATTAGTTAAATTAAGCCAATCACTAACCCAGGTCAAGGCAACCGCATCATAATACAATTTCAAATTCAGCGCCTTAAGTCCCCCTCTTTCCCTAGCATCTTGTAAAATCTTAAATTTAACTCTTGGTTTTTTCCCCGCCGAAATAAATTTATTAATACCCTTCTGCCATTGATCAAGGTTGGCATCCTTTTTCAATATAGGTATCAATTGAAACAAAAAGAGAAACTTTGGCAGAACATTCATTTTAACAACTGCAATTCTTCCCAATAAGGATAATTGTAATTTTTTTCAATTATTTAAATCCCTTTGTACCTTCAACCATAGTGTTTCATAATTATTCTTATATAATTTTACATTTGAAGCTGCAATATACACTCCTAAATATTTAACCTTTTTTACTATTTCAAAACCTGTTAATTTAGGACTTCCGGTGGCGACGCGACGCTGAAGACAGCCATCTCCGGGCTGTCCGCTCTGCGGCTTCGTAGAAGTGCTGAAAACAGCGCCGATCAGCTGTTTCAGCAGTTCGGAAGCCCCCTCCTTGGGAGAAGAGGAGGGGGTGAGGCCCCAGGTAGGGGTTGAGCTCTCCAAGGCCACCTGAGCTTCTAGTTCGGGCGGCTGAAGGATCGAGCCCCCCCAAAGCCTGGGTTTGCTCCGAGCTGCGCAGCGTTTCTGCTCCGTGGTTTTGGGAGCAGAACTAAGCGTTAGCAACCACCCCTGCCAGAAGGAAGGACTTTGGAGTGTGAAGAGGCAGGCAGAGCGATACAGGAGGTCAAGGTGAAGTGGATTTTTGTTCTCTAGTTCAATGGATTTTATGGACTTTAAAAGTGAAACTGCGTAGCAAGTGAAAGTGGGGGAAGATGGCGGGTAAAACTTCTAAAGTTCTCTGGAGTGCGGGGGCTTCCCCGGTGCAACAGTCCTCGCTGCAAGCCTTATTGCCTCCTGCACCTGCTCCGGCACTGACGGTTAAAGATTTACAGGATGCTTTGGAAAAGCACTCACAACAAATAGCAGATATTATAGATGAAAAGATGGAAAAGCTGGAGGAAAAGCTGGAGGAGAAGATGGAAAAGCTGGAAGAGAAGTTTACAGCAATGAGGGCAGACATTTTGCCTGCACTTCATGGTATGGCTTCATGTATTCAATGCTTGGACGAAAAAATGGAAGATCTTAGCCAGAAGAATTCCAGATTAGAAGCAAAAGTGTTAGAGAATGAAAATGTGATGGATAAAATGGACGGTGATTTGACTCTGGTCCAGTACCACCAGATGGAGTTTGCTATCAGAATCAGAGGTTTAAAAGAGAATCCTAAAGAAGATTTAAAGCAGATAGTCTCTGAGGCTTTGGAAGTGGTACTGGGACAGCCAGCAGCTGAAATTGAGGGAAATATAGACAAAATCCTTCGTGTGAATTCATGGATTGCAAGACAGAGGAAGTTACCTAGAGATGAGGTGGTTTATTTCACAAAGAGAGCAATCAGGAATGAAGTTATCCAAGTTTCTTATGATACTAAGCTTGTGGTTGCTGAGCAAGAAGTTTTGGTTTTAAAAGAGATTCCTCCAAGAATTTTAAGGAGAAGGAAAGATTTTGCTTTTCTGGCACAGGAACTTAAGAAACGTGACATCAAGTTTAGATGGGAGATACCAGTGGGCATGGTGGTGATGCATGAAGGCATAAGACACCGTTTGGTCACAGTGATCCAGGCACGTGATTTTTATAGCAATGTTTTAAAAGCAACCTCTTTACCACCTTTGGAATCTGCAAAGAAAAATGGTGAGGGAAAGCCTCAAGATGCTGAAGGAACACAGACAGATGAGAAAGCTACTGGAGGGGATCAAATTACAGTTTCATCGGAAGATGCCAGAGAGCAGAGGATGATGCGTGCTGCCTTGAGACGAGCGAGACAAGAACAAGAGCAAGACCAGCAGAAAGTTATGGAACCGCCAAAGCGTACCTATAGCGAAGCTGTGGGAGGGGCATGGCCTAAGGAAGTTAAGGGACTCTTGACAGACGTGTTCCAGAAGCTTCAGGCCGCTAAGGATGGCGACTAAGTTTCTAACTTGGAATGTCAATGGCTTAAACTCACCACAGAAGAGAAAGAAAGTTTTTCAATACTTAAAACAATTTAAAACTGATGTTATTTGCTTGCAAGAAACACATATTAGGGTTATGGACCAAAAGTACCTATTGAACTCTAGATTGGGTACACAATTTAGTGCTTCAGTAATGAATAAGAAAAATGGAGTGGTTATTTATGTCAAGAATACTGTGACAGCGGAGCTAATAGAAGCAGATAAACAAGGAAGATTTGTTATAATAGATTTGCTGTTAGAAGGCAAAAAAACGCTTCTGGTTGGATTGTACGCTCCTAATCAACAACAAGCTGACTTTTATAGTTTATTACACAGTAAGATTACTCAGTTGGATTATAAATCTTTTATTTTTATGGGAGATTGGAACGGAGTCTTGGATGTACAACTGGACAAGGGTGGCTCTTTTAGTCATATTCCGAGCCACGCTAGATTGCCTAAATCTTTTTTTGAAATGAAGGATGATTTGGAGTTGCGAGACATTTGGAGAGAAATACATTTACAAGAAAAGGATTATACTTTTTTTTCTGATAGACATCAATCTTTTTCCAGGATTGATTTTATATTATTGACTAATGATTTTTTTTCCAGGATTAAAAAGATAAAGATTTGTCCAAGAGCTATGTCTGATCATAGTCCAGTTTGGTTAGAGATTGAGAAGGATAATAGAGATAGGCGCTCTTGGCGCTTAAATGAGAACTTGTTTAGAAATCAGAGAAATGTGGAAGAATGTAAAAAACAGATGAAGGACTTTTTTGAAACTAATATGAATAAGGGAACGTCTATGGACATGGTCTGGGATGCTAGTAAAGCTTATATGAGAGGGGTGTTAATATATATGAATAACAAATACAGACGTAACTTGGAATTTAGGAGGAAGGAATTGGAGAATGAAATTAGAGAAAAAGAAAAGGCCCTAATTTGGAATCCATCGGATGTGAAGATTAAAGAGGTTATTAATCTGTTAAGAGGACAATTTGATAAGTTGATGGCTGATCAGGTGGCAATTAATTTACGGTTTGCTAGGCACAATACTTTTTGCAATGCCAATAAACCAGGCAGATGGTTAGCTTACAGGTTAAGGAAGAAGCAAAGGGCTTCTAACATAGATAAAATAGAACATAAGGGTAAGGTTGTGTATCAACAGGATCTTATTAAGGAAGCCTTTCTGGACTTTTATTCTAAATTATATGCTAAAGATAAGATTAATGAAGCAGATATTGATGTATATTTGAGGAATGCTAACATCCCGGTTCTTACACAAGAACAAAATGAAGAGATTAATCAACTGATAACAGAAGAAGAAATCCTTTTAGCAATTAAACAATTGAAGATGGATAAAGCGCCAGGCACGGATGGACTGACTGCGGTGTATTACAAAAACCTACAATTGGAGATGATATAGCCACTAAGGGAAATGTTTCAGACAATTCAAAGGGGAGGAAGGGTGCCTCCGTCTTGGAGAACTGCCTTTATTTCTTTGATTCCGAAGGAAGATCAGGACGTCACTCAAGTAAGAAATTATAGACCAATATCACTTTTGAACACGGACTACAAGATATTTGCTAAGGTTTTAGCTAACAGATTGATGAGGGTTCTGCAACAGATAATTCATGGGGACCAAACTGGGTTTATCAGTGGTAGACAAACGAAAAATAATGTGAGGCATATAGTAGACTTGTTGGAATTTTTGGAAAGGAACAACCAGATCCCTGTGGCGCTGATCTTTTTAGATGCCGAAAAAGCCTTTGATCAATTGGATTGGCAATTTCTGATGAAAGTTTTAGATAAAATGAATTTTGGGGATAAATTCTTACAACCAATTAGGGCAATATATCAAAAACAAACAGCCCGAATAATAGTAAATAATAGTTTGACTGAAGCATGTAATATTGAAAGGGGCACAAGACAAGGGTGTCCATTGTCACCTTTATTATTTATCTTAACATTGGAGATATTATTGATTAAAATACGGAATTCGGAAAAAATTAAGGGAATTCAAATTAGAGATCAGGATTATAGACTGAGGGCGTTTGCAGATGATCTGGTTGTTACGGTGACCCAGCCAAAAAATTCTGTTGTGGACCTGATGGAGATAATAATGCAATATGGGAAGGTTTCTGGATTTAAGGTTAATGTACAAAAAACTAAAATATTAGCCAAAAATATGACAGTACCGCAAAAAGCCCTTCTAGAAGGGCTAACTGGATTTGAGATTGTTAAAAGGGTTAAATATTTGGGGGTGTATTTGTCACCCTCAAATGCAAAGTTATATAAAAATAATTATGAAAAATTATGGGGAAAAATTCAAAAAGAATTGGAGAGTTGGAAAAAACTGCAGTTGTCTCTACTGGGAAGAATTGCAGCAGTGAAAATGAATGTTTTGCCTAAATTTCTATTTTTATTTCAAATGATACCTATTCTTAAAAAAGACTCAAATTTGGAGGAATGGCAAAAGGGTATCAATAAATTTGTATGGGCAGGGAAAAGGCCACGAGTCAAATTTAAAATTATGCAGGATACGCGTGAAAGAGGTGGTCTTAAAATGCCCAACTTTAAATTATATTATGAAGCTGCTGCGTTGTCAGCGATAAGTGATTGGATTAATTTAACACAAGGGAGATTATTAAATCTTGAAGGCCACGACTTGTTATTTGGCTGGCATGCATATTTATTGTATGATAAGAAGGTAGATAATGTGTTTAAAGTGCATATTTTAAGACAGGCATTGTTGAGAGTTTGGAAAAAGTATAGACATAAGCTAAACTACAAGATACCTTTGTGGGCAATTCCGAAACATGCAATAGAAAACATAAATGTTGGCTTCAAACATGATGTGACTACATATAAGGAGATCTTAAGTTTGGAGAGGAACGTATGGTGTTTGAAGCCGTATAATCTTTTACGAGATGAGAAGATTGTTCAAGCTTGGTTTCAATAAGGTCAATTACGGGCCAGGTGGAAAGAAGACCAGAAAATTGGTTTCTCAATGACTGATGAAAATTTGATAAAGCAAATTAGAAATCAGGGTCCAGCACATATCAAACGGATATATCTTGCATTGATAGAAATTGACTCAGAAACAGAACTTGTTAAAGATTGTATGATAAAGTGGGCTCAGAATATTCAAGAAGTTATCACAATGGACACTTGGGAAAAGATCTGGGTGAGAAACGTAAAATTTACACAAGCTCAAAATTTAAGAGAGAACTTTTACAAAATGTTTTATAGGTGGCATTTAGATCCTAAAAAGCTTGCAAGTATGTATCCGAACTACCAACCTAAATGTTGGAGATGTGGTGGCGAAGACGCAACGTATTTTCATATATGGTGGACCTGTAAAAAGGTTAAAGCTTTTTGGATTAAAATCTGGTGGAATATGCAGAAGATATTTAAGCAAAGGATAAAGTTTTGTCCGCAGTTGTTCTTATTGGGCATAATTACAGATACTACTGTTGTGGATACCAAGTTGATGCTGAACTTAATTACGGGAGCAAGACTTTTAGTAGGTCAATATTGGAAGAAGGAGGAACTGCCGACTATAGAAGAATGGACTCTAAAAGTTTCTGACCTGGCGGAAATGGCAAAGATTTCGGCCTATTTGAAAGACCATTCGCAACAACGTTATATTATGGAGTGGAAAAAGTGGATTGATTATATCCAGAACAAATATGGGACCAAAAAGTTTCATTTAGCATTTGTATAAGTTTTTTTATATGATATTAGTATTGTTTGTAGTCATTTCATATGAGCTAGAGTGCGATAGACTTAATAGTTTATTGTTGTTAACATATGGTTGTTTATGATTGTTTTTACTTTTATACCTTGTATTTAGCTCTGGGAAGTCGGGGAGGGGGGAGGGGGGAAGGGGGGGAGGGTTAGGGAGGGTTAGGAAGGGTTGGGTGGAGGGAGGGGGGAAGGGATTGTTAAAGATAAAATGTATTGTAAAACTTTTCAATAAAAAAACCTGTTAATTTAGATAACATGTCCCTTTCACTCATAGATAAATTCTTAGATAATATCTTAGTCTTATTACTATTCACCTTGAACCCAGAAACCTTACCATACTGAGTTATAATTTCCATCAAATCTATAACCGACTGTAACGGTTGAGATACTGTCACAACCAAGTCATCAGCAAAAGCTCTCAATCTATAATCATTCTGTTTTATTTTAATTCCCTTTATCATAGAGGACTCTCGAATTTTAATTAATAAAATCTCTAATGTTGAAACAAACAATGGTGATAGGGGGCATCCCTGTCTTGTACCTTTTTCAATTTTAAAGGTCTCTGTTAGCCCCCCATTAATTATAATTTGTGCAGTTTGTTGTTGGTATATAGCTTTAATAGTATGTAAAAAACCTTCTCCAAAATTCATCTCCTCAACAACTCTCAATAAAAATTGCCAATTCAATTGATCAAAGGCTTTCTCTGCATCCAAAAATATCAATGCTGCGGGGACTTGGTTGTTCTTATCCAAATATTCAAGCAAGTTTACAATTTGTCTTACATTATATTTCATATACCTCCCGGATATAAATCCCGATTGATCACTATGAATCATTTGTTTCAAAACTTGTATTAATCTATTAGCCAATACTTTAGCAAAAATCTTGTAATCTGTATTCAAAAGCGATATAGGTCTATAATTTTTAGGTTGAGTAAGGTCTTGATCCTCTTTTGGAATCAATGATACAAAAGCTGTCCTCCATGATGGAGGAACTACACATCCAGTCTGAGTTTCATTAAACAAAATCTTTAAGGGTTCAATCATTTCAACCAGCAACATTTTATAATAAATTGCTGTTAATCCATCTGTTCCCGGAGCCTTGCCCAATTTCAACTGTTTAATAGCTAAAGAAATTTCTTCTGATGTTATTGGGCAATTCATCTCAAGTTGTTGTTCTTTTGAAAGTCTCGGAAAATGAGCTTCCTGTAAATACTTGTCTATATCTAAAGCTTGTATGTTTTCTTTAGAATATAATTTCGAATAAAAATCTAAAAAACTCCTCTTAATCAAATTTTGTTGGTAAACTTCTTTTCCTTTATATTCTATTTTATCTATAGTACGTGATTTCTGTTTCTTCCTTAATTGGTAAGCCAACCATCTACCAGGCTTATTAGCGTTACAAAAAGTATTATGTTTAGCATAACACAAGTTGGTTGCTACTTGATCAGCCAGTAGCATGCTAAATTGTTCTTTCAATAAGTGTATTGAAATCCTTAAGTTATTATCCAATGGATTCAAAATAAGGTTTTTCTCCTTAGATTTAATCTCTTCCTCAAGATCTAAACGTTTTTGCATTTGCTTACGCCTATAGGCGTTATTCATATAAATCAAAACCCCTCTCATTTAAGCTTTACTAGCATCCCAAACCATTCCCATCGATGTACCTTTATGCATATTTGTAACAAAAAATTCTTTCACATGTTCTCTACATTTCTGCAAGAACAACTCATTTTTAAATAAGTTCTCATTCAGCCTCCAGGATCTTCTATTACCATCTTCGGCAAAAAACTCCAACCAAACAGGACTATGGTCAGACATTGTCCTAGGGAAAATCTTAACGTTCTTAACCCGAGAAAAAAGATCAGTAGTAATCAAAATAAAGTCAATCCTAGACAAAGATTTATGTCTATCCGAAAAAAAGTAAAATCTCTGTCTCTCATATTCCTTTCCCGCCATACATCTCTTAATTCCAGATCCTCCTTCAAATCAAAAAAAGCTTTAGGCAATTTCGAATTAGAAAAGTTTTTGGAGGATCCCTTCTTGTCTTCAGATGGGACCAAAACTCCATTCCAGTCCCCCATCATAATAACAGATTTATAATCCAATTCGATTAGTCTCTGATGTAAAAATTTGAAGAATTTTTGCTGTTGTTGATTTGGAGCATATAATCCAATAAGAAGAACTTTCTTTCCTTGTAATGTTAATTCAATACTAACATATCTCCCTTGTTTATCCGATTCAATTAATCTAGCCGAGAAGTCTTTTCTTAAATAAATGACCACTCCAGCCTTCTTGTCCGGAGCAAAAGATGCAAAATGTGTTCCCAATTGGGAATTAGTCAAATACTTTTGATTTTTTAATGCAATATGTGTCTCTTGTAAGCAAACAATGTCATTTTTATGTTGTTTCAGATAAAAAAATACTTTCTTTTCTGTGGTGAATTTAAGCCATTAACATTCCATGTCAGGAACTTCACCATCTCTGGTGACCATGAGCCTTTGGAACATAACCTGAAGATCAGCTGTTGCTCTCTTCGGACGTGCCCCTCCCACAGGCTCTGAAACAACCACGTCTTGCGTAATTAGACCAGATACAGGCTTCTCTTTTTGCTCTTTTTCCATACGCTTGTATGCAGCCCTAGTCATCCTCTGTTCTTTCGGGTCTTCCTTTAATGCCAAACTCTGCTCCATGACCTCCGCCTGCCGTATCTCCTCAAGAGGCAATGACATTGCCCCTTCACTCAATTGTTTATCTTCTTGTCTTACTTCTGTTCTTTTGATTCGAGGAGACGGTGGTGAGCCTGCTTTCAGGACCTTAGTGTAAAAATCTTTTGCTTTTAAAATTGTATCCAATCTGTATCTGGTCCCTGCGTAATTTACCACAATTCCATTGGGTATTTCCCATCTAAACTGGATTTGTCGCTTCTTAAGCTCGTCGGACAGAAAAGCAAAATCTTTTTTTCTAAGAATTTTTGGAGGTATCTCCTTTAAAATTATAATGTCTTGGCCTGCAATTTGAAATCTTTCTGGATAAAAGGCCTGGATAATAGAATTTCTGGTTGATCTCCTGGAAAAATAAATCACTACATCTCTAGGTAAATTTTTTTGCCTAGCAATCCAGGAGTTAACCCTATGTCTTATCCATTTCTTTAAGTAGTTCTTCAGGTTCGCATTTCAAAACAGGAGCCACTGCTTGTGCTACTTCCCATTCCAAATCTTCTTTAGGATTCTCTTTGAGGCCTCTGATACGCAAAGCAAACTCCATATTCTTATATTCTAATATAGTAAGCTCGTCTTCTGTTCTGTCAATCTTGGCCTCTGCTCTGTCAATCTTCTGTTCAGCATCAATGATTTTATTTTCCAAATTCTCCACATACTCCATAGCTGAGTCCACACGATCATCCAGGCGTTCTATATATACAGCGAGACCCTGAAGTGCGAGCACTATATCTTCCCTCATCTGGTTGTTTTGGTTAACAAATTCTTCCTTTGTTTCCTTTATTTCTTGCTGCAATACTTGTGTTGACTGCATCACAACTTGCTGAATGTCTGCCAGTGTAAATGCAGGAGGTGGGGGGGAGGGTAGTTGTACTGTAGGTTTCATCAAAGTCTGCCCTGCAGCTTGTGATAAAGGAGAAGAAATAACATTCTTAGAGATTGGAGGGCCTCCCCCACGTCTCGCAGCCATCTCTTAGGTTTCGATTTCCTCTTTCACCCAGCACAATCAAAGTTCAAAAAAAAAAGGGAAAGGAGAGAAAAAAATAAAAGTTCTCTCAAAGTTCCTTAACCTTCCATAAAAAAAAGATCAAGCTTTCAAATACACAAAATCCGGTACTGGGTAAAATCAGTTGCAGCTTGTATCTCTTGCTATGTAGCAAAATATAACAATTTTCCAACGCAGTCACTTCACACAAGAAAGAAACGTTCCAGCGCCATTTTTACTCCATTTCCAACATAGAACTTGAAGAAGATAATGAGTCCGAGTTAAAGTTAAAACCAACTTAAAAATTCAGATCTTCTTGCTTTGCTCTGCCTGCTTCTCAGAGAAAAAAAAATACAATCCCATCTAAGCAGCAGGTGTAGTTGTCTCGTCTGGTTCCACTCCTTTTGGAGCGAAAGCGTCCTGAGAGCGGAGAGAGCCTGGGCTCCGAGGGAACTTACCCTGTTATCCCCCAAACTATTTGAGAGAATCACAGGGGAGCTCTACCTCTACCCAAACAAGCTCGCCTCTCCCTCTTCTCTCGACGGAGAGACTCCAGCGCCGCAGGACAGCTGATTTTCGCTGCCTCCGAGCGCTTTGACGCTTCCCAGGATCGAGTGGCTTCAAAACGCCGCCATTCGGCGCGGCAGCGCTACCGGAAGCCTCAGCTATGGTTAAAAGAATGAGAAATTGAGGGAATAAATATATATTAAATTAGGAGAAATACATATTTTCATATGTTATTTTTTGTAGTCTAGTACACTTGTCTTTTTTTCCTCTTCTCTTCTTTTTTGTTTCTCTTCCTTCTCTACTTTTTTTTGCTTATTAAGAAATATAAAAGCATAAGAGGGTTTATATGGAAAAAACAGAACTAAATCTACTAATGTAAATATAGTTGAATGTTGAAATGATTATTTGTAAGAACATTTAGAATTTGGAGGGAGAAACAAGCTGCTCTTTTTGTTTGTTTGTTTTTACTTTTTTACTTATTGATTGGGAAATACAAAACCATGAGAGGGTTTGTATGGAAAAAACAGAATGAAATCCACCAATGTAAATATACAGGTGAAACTCGAAAAATTAGAATATCGTGCAAAAGTTCATTTATTTCAGTAATGCAACTTAAAAGGGGAAACTAATATATGAGATAGGCTCATTACATGCAAAGCAAGATAGTTCAAGCCGTGATTTGTCATAATTGTGATGATTATGGCGTACAGCTCATGAAAACCCAAATCTACAATCTCAGAAAATTAGAATATTACATGCAATCAATAAAACAAGGAGTGTACATAGAACAATATCGGACCTCTGAAAAGTATAAGCATGCATATGTACTCAGTACGTGGTTTTGGCCCCTTTTGCAGCAATTACTGCCTCAATGCGGCGTAGCATGGAAGCTATCAGCCTGTGGCACTGCTGAGGTGTTATGGAAGACCAGGATGCTTCAATAGCGGCCTTCAGCTCTTCTGCATTGTTCGGTCTCATGTCTCTCATCTTTCTCTTGGCAATGCCCCATAGATTCTCTATGGGGTTCAGGTCAGGCAAGTTTGCTGGCCAATCAAGCACAGTAATCCCACGGTCATTGAACCAGGTTTTGGTGCTTTTGGCAGTGTGGGCAGGTGTCAGGTCCTGCTGGAAAATAAAGTCAGCATCCCCATAAAGCTTGTCTGCGGAAGGAAGCATGAAGTGCTCCAAAATCTCCTGGTAGACGGCTGCGTTAACCCAGGACTTAATGAAGCACAGTGGACCAACACCAGCAGATGACATGGCTCCCCAAATCAACATAGTCTGTGGAAACTTCACACTGGATTTCAAGCATCTTGCAGTGTGTGCCTCTCCATTCTTCCTCCAGACTCTGGGTCCTTGGTTTCCAAATGAGATGCAAAAGTTGCTCTCATCAGAAAAGAGGACTTTGGACCACTGAGCAACAGACCAGGTCTGTTTTTCTTTAGCCCAGGTAAGACGCTTCTGATGTTGTTGTTCAGGAGCGGCTTGACAAGAGGAATACGACATTTGAAGCCCATGTCCAGGATCCGTCTGTGTGGTGGATCCTGGACTGTGCACTGACTCCAGCCTCAGTCCACTCCTTGTGAAAGTCCCCAACACTTTTGAATGGCCTTTTCCTGACAATCCTCTCCAGGCTGCGGTCATCCCTGCTGCTTGTGCACCTTTTTCTTCCACACTTTTCCCTTCCACATAACTTTCTATTAATGTGCTTTGATACAGCACTTGGGGAACATCCAACTTCTTTTGCAATTACCTTTTGAGGCTTTCCCTCCTTATGGAGGGTGTCAATGATGGTTTTCTGCACAACTGTCAGGTCAGCAGTCTTCCCCATGATTGTGATTCCTACTGAACCAGACTCAGAGACCATTTAAAGGCTCAGGAACCCTTTGCAGGTGTTATGGCTTAATTAGCTGATTAGAGTGGGACACTTTGAGCCTAGAATATTCTAATTTTCTGAGATTGTGGATTTGGGGTTTTCATGAGCTGTATGCCATAATCATCACAATTATGACAAATCACGGCTTGAACTATCTTGCTTTGCATGTAATGAGTCTATCTCATACCTGTATATTAGTTTCCCCTTTTAAGTTGCATTACTGAAATAAATGAACTTTTGCATGATATTCTAATTTTTCGAGTTTCACCTGTAGTTAAGTGTTAAAAAGATTGTCACTTGTAAAAATATTTAGAATTTGGGGGGAGAAATAAGCTGAAATAAGTGTGACAGGATTTATGATAAGGCAACTAAAACGATACACAGGATTATTGAAACTATATATTTAACTGTTGTTAAGTAAATAAATTTGTCTTAATCTAATGTTTTGCAAAGAAAGATACGTTGGGGAAAGGGGAAATCAAATGAAATTAACATATGGAATATAGATTATAGAAATTAATTGTTAAGGACTGTCTTATAAATGTTACCCAGACAACATTCTGTTTTATAATGATTTATGTTATGTTAAAAAATTCTAATAAAATATTTACAAAAAAAAAAGAAAAAAAAGAAACACAGGATGGATTGTCCCTAACAATTGCAGAAGCTTTAACTCCACCGTTGCAGGGCTTATGATCCTGACAATGGGAAAAGGACCAAAAAACTTTGGACCCAATTTCTTGCTAGGCAATTTTAACCGTAGATATTTCGTTGAAAGATAAACTAATTGCCCAACATAAAAACGTTTTTGAGGGGAACGTCGTTTGTCTGCTTGCTCCTTGTAAACCTTTGTAGTTTTAGCCAATGCTTTCTTCACGTTCACCCAACCCCCCTGGAAAGTTGTCACCCATTGGTCCAAGGTTTGGAAAGTAGGTGGCTCCTGTGGGATCTCAGGCATGGGCACAAAATCTCTACCCATCACAATTTTGAATGGGGTGAGACCAGTACAGTATTATTGTAGGCTACCTCTGCAAAAGGTAAAATGGCAGCCCAATTCGACTGCAGGTAATTCACATAACATCTGAGGTACTGTTCCACCATTGTGTTAGCTTTTTCAGTGACACCATTAGTATTCGGATGAAAAGCAGATGAAAGCCCCTGGGAGGACCCAAATTCCCTCCAAACTTTTGCAGTAAACTGCTCCCCCCCGTCAGAGATAATCCGCTTTGGGGCACCATGGAGCCGGTATATGTGCTGCAAAAACAGTTTGGTTAGTTTCTGGGCAGAAGGAAGTCCCGAGCAAGCGATGAAATGTGCCTGTTTGGAAAATAAGTCAATCACCGTCCATATCACAGTGTTTCCCTTACTGTCAGGTAACTCTACTATAAAATCCATGGCTATCTCCTCCCAAGGCTGAGAGGGGTCGGCCACTTGCTACAATAAACCTGGCGGTTTTCCAGGACGTTTCTTCACGGTAGCACAAGTGGCACAACTTTTTACATAACCCTCAATGTCTTTTTTCATTTTCGGCCACCAGAATTGCCTCCATACTAGATGCAATGTTTTTAAAAATCCAAAGTGACCTGCTTGCTTAGTGTCATGACTCTGTTGCAACACCTGGAGTCTGAGGCTTTCTGGGAGGTATAACTTAGAACCTTTCCAAGCTAATCCCACTCTTAAAGTCAATATAGACCTGTTATCTTTAAACCAGGCATCAGTCTCTAACTTCTCCTTTAGTTCCTTTAACGATCGATCATCAGGGGGTCTCTCTGTGTGTGATCTGGTTATTGTTTGGTATGCAGACTGCAGCAAAGGAATAATGGAGTTAATCACTTTCTGTTGCTTTTGAACTGGGGCATTCTGGCAAGGCATCCGCCGGAAGGTTCTTGCCCCCAGGAATATATTCTAAGGTAAAATTTTAAACGGTTGAAATATTGAGCCCATCGAACTTGCCTGGGGGATAATTTACGAGGGGTTTTGAGAGCCTTTTAAGTTTTTGTGATCAGTCCACACCACCCTTCCAAGAAATGACACCATGTCAGCAACACCCAATGAACTGCAAAAGCCTCTTTCTCCGAAACCGTCCACCTCTTCTCGGTCTCAGTTAAATTCCAGGAAGTGTAAGCGCAAGGTTGTAATCCTCCTCTGTGATTTTTTTGTAACAGAACAGCACCCACGGCCATGTCACTTGCATCAGCTTGAATAATGAATTGCTGCCTGGGGTCAGGGTGTTTAAGAATTGGTTCAGCTGCAAAGAGTCTCTCTAGGTTTTTGAATGCCGCCTGGCATTCTAATGACCCTTGCAACGGCTGACAAGGTCGGGGTCCCCCCCCTTTGCCTGTTTTGAGTAAGTCAGTGCAAAAGAAGGAATAAATTGATGATAAAAGTTGGCAAACCCTAGAAAGCTTTGAAGCTGCTTACGGGTGTGTGGGTGTCATGCGTCCGTCTGAGCCTGAATCTGAGGAGGAAATGGAGCCGGAACAGGACACTATTGAGGCCCAGGGAGAGGTGTCTGTGGCTTCAGAGGATTGTGGGGAAGAGCAGGCTGAGGCAGGCCAGGGCCCTTCAGGTTTGGAACAGGGGAGACAGAGTTCAGGTGAGGAGCAAGTCCCACCCCCATGTGATCCTAGAGCTAGGAGAGTGGAGAGGAGGAGGGAACAAAGCAGGCAGGCTCACTTGGGAGGAGAGTGTCCCGCCCCACCCCACAAGGCACACCTGGGGATTGAGATATAAGGAGCCGCTGTGGGGTGGGGACTTTGTCGGGAACAAATGTTGAATCTTGGGACAGTTGTGTATTGTTGCTCTTGTCTTTTGTTGGAAAGCCTGGACACCTTGACTACTGGAGCGGCTGACCATGTGGATTTCCTGATTTACAATCTCAGACTGCATTTCAGAGTCTCTCCTTGCAGACTGCTCAAGCAAGCTGAGATTCAAACGGACTCTTTAAGTTTATGTTTTGTTTTGTTTTTTATCTGTCTGGCCTTGAGGACATTCATATACTTCTCTGGCTGTATTGAAACTGCCTTCAGCCAGAGGCAGCTGAAAGGAATGTGTGTGTGCTTTGGTTGAAGGCATGCCAGCAAACATGGGAGCTTTTGGGGGGAATTTGCAGCTATTAAATGACTGTTTACATTGCCAGCTGAGTGCATTGCCTCTGTGCGGGGCCCTGGGTCATCACAGTGGGGGTTGTCATTCCAAAACTGCTGTTATGGTTCCAATGAATGAGACAAACAAATTGCAGGCATATTATTTATCTAAAAAGTCTTAGTAATGAAACGAAACATCGGCACTCATGGAGGGATGCCAGAATCTGAAATCTCCTCCCCCCAAACCCATCATAATACACACAATCCCCGCCCTTATTTACACGTCATAAATAACATTATCCAATTAGTTTTACATATGAGGTTTCACTTCCCATTCTGTATGTGGCTTTTTGCAATCTTATCACAACTTCCGGGTGATTCCTCCCTCCCAAATGAAGCAATTAAAATAACAGGCTGTCTCTTATATTGTCAGTGCAAAAACATGTCAATGTTTGCAGCATTGACAACTGCTTTGATTTTGGCAGGATCCATTTCTACTCCCTCATTCAAAATCCAATATCCCAGGTAGTCGATGCCTGCCTGTTGAAATTCACATTTTGACAGTTTTGCATACACTTTGGCTTTCAACAGTTTTTTCAATACATCGCAGTCTAATTTGATGTGCTCATCTATGGTTTCAGTGTAGATAAGGATGTCATCAAGGTAAACTAAAACCCCTTTGTATAAATGATCATGGAGCACTTGATTTATCAATTGCATAAATACAGCAGGGGCCCCTTGCAGTCCAAAAGGCATCACTTTAAATTGGAAACTCCCCAAAGAGCAATTAAAGGCGGTTTTCCATTCATCCGCCTGCTTAGTCTGGATCCAATAATAACCTTTTCTTAAATCCAGCATGGTAAAAAAATTTCCTTTTGCCAGGTGGGCTAAGATGCCTTTCATCAGGGGGAGGGGGTATGTATTTTCCATACTGACAGTATTGAGAGATTTAAAATCAAAGCACAATCGAAGAGAGCCATCTTTGTTTTCCTTGAAAAGCACGGGAGTGGCCACAGGTGATTTGGCTGGCTCAATGAAACCCCTAGCTTATTTTTTTATCAATGTACTTACTCTCTTAGTTCTTTCATCTCTTTGGGTGTCATAGAGTACATCCTTGGTTTGGGGAGTTTGGCACCAGGCAGAATTTCAATGGCATAGTCCATCGCCCGCTGTTGGGGGAGGACGTCACTTTCCTTTTCGATAAGGGCTTCTGCCAAATCTCAGTACTCAGTAGGGACCAGTTGAATTCCCGGCAATTTTTCGGCTACAGTTTTTAGGATCTCACGGGACTTCCCATGAGTTTTGCAGATGGCCAGTGTCTTTATCATCAGTTTCAGGTGGGGATGGTCCCGTGCCTAGTCTCAACATGCGCATTCCCTCCTTCCACCAGATGTGAGGACGCCATTTGTCAAGCCATGCTAGCCCCCAAATTACTGCTTTAGTCATCTTCGGGACCATCACAAAACAGATGATTTCCCAATGCTGACCCATTTCTAGCCGTATGGGCTTGGTTAAGTGTGAGGCAGGAGCACCTCCGATGAAAGACCCGTCGGCCTGTTCAAACCGCATGGAACGAGGCAATAACTTAGCTCGGATGCCCGGTTTTAGTACAGTGGGAAGATTTATTAGGCATCGAGAGAACCCCAAGTATATTAGGATGCTCAAGTTCATGTGAGCTCTGGTTTGGGTCGCTACTATTCTGGCGGGAATGGCAAAGGGGGGAATGGGTTGATTCACCATGGGGTCTTCCTCACCTTCTTTGTCGCTGTCATACCGTTCCGGCATCTGTTGCACCTCGGCTTGGGGCTTGGCTTTGAGCTCGGCGGGAGGGGAGTTTTTGACGTCCGAACCTTGGCGTGCACAGTTCGTTCTTTCTCTCCCCCTTCTGGGAGCCCTCTGCGGTTTCGTGGCAGGAACTGACATGCTCCTAGGTTGAGGGTGAGGAGCAGGGCACTCCACAGCTCGATGACCCATCTGACTGCACCAGTAGCACTTGATGGGAGCCCTGGCTGGTCCTCGGGAGATGTTGGTGGCTGCAGAGGCTTGGGGACGTCGGCCATAGAGGCGTTTCCCTTGGCCGCATGATGGCATGACGTTGTTGGTGTTTGACTTTTTGGGACAATCCAATTCGATGTCTAGCGCCATTGCCATACAGTAACACGTAACAGATTAGGGAAACCTTGAATGTTTCAGGCTTGAAGTAAGTCGTGATCTAGCCCTTGTTTGAAGTAATTGATTAGTGATTGCTCAGGCCACTGCCCCAATCGATTAGCAATTTTCCTGAATTCACAGACGTACTCCTTTGCGGGGCGACCTCTCTGCATCAGGCGGTGGATTTCTTTCTCAGCCATCAGGACTCGGGACTCATTTTCAAACTGACCCCTCAGTTGCTCCATGAATAGATTAATGTTCAATTCAGGAGCCCCCTCATCATGGAAGTTGGTCACCAGTCAGCAGCTTCCTCCTCCAAATTTGCTGCCATAGCATTCACCATCATAGCTCCATCCAGGTAGGCATAAGCGTAGTGATCCAAATGAACCCACACTTGATTTAGTAAGAAGGTTAGCTTTTCAGGATCCCCATCGAAAGTGGGCCTGATGGGAGGCGGCTCGAATCTTAGCGGGCCCACCTGTGCCTGCTGTTGATCCTGGGCGACTTGCTGGTCTTGGGGATGTGGCCAATCACAAGGACTTCCCTTGTCTGGGCTTCAGGGCTGGCATCCCAAGGCCGTGGTCACGGGGTTGGCCAGGGTACAGGGCTCGGTATTGCAGCTGGTGGGATGAGTGAAGCAGCACGGGCTCCAGCAGTTGGGCTGGAACTCCGGTGAGGGGGAGGGAGAGAGGGATAGTTTTTGGCATTTCCCCCCACAGCTCCCACCTCCTGGGTAATGGGAATTGTATCCTTTACTTTCAGCCGGCCGAACTTCTCCTTCACCTCCTGGGTAATGGGAATTGTATCCTTTACTTTCAGCCGGCCGAACTTCTCCTTCAGCTGTTTGAGCAAGGGGGTGTGGATTTCTGACTGAAATCTCCATTCTCTGGAGTCGTCCCATCCTATCGAGCCCTTTCCTTTCTTTCCATCCACAGACAAAGAACCCTGGGATGGTAGCAATAAAAGCTCCTCTCCAGTGGTTACAGGAGTGCTCCTGCACTGAGGGGCAGCCTCGGCTTGGAAGAGGTCCGCTAAGGCTGTAGCTCCTTCCAGTGGTACCAGTTTCCCAGGCTGGATCAACCTGGTTTTCGGCTGAGCCCCTGCCAGTGACGCCTCCTCGGTGGCTGGAGCGCCAGCCTGCGTCCCATTGCCGCTAGCAACAGTTTCAATTTTCTCCATCTCGAGTTTTCACCAATCTTTACCGCTCTCCCAAAAGTCAGTGGGTAGGCAGCCGGGGCCCAGCACCCTGAGAAACAAAGTTTTATGAGACTTGGTTTAATGTCATGGTTCCGATCGACAGAAACAAATAAAGCAGAACTCCGAGGCTTACAAATTCCTCAAAGAACATGTTTATTGATACAGAGTATCGGTACTTCAAAAGTGAAACCAAGTCTGAAGAGATGCATAACAATCCCCCAATACAAAGTTAAGAAATCCCACCCCCAAAACTATGCAAGCAACTACGTTTCCCCACTCAGCTTGTTGGCGGGCTTTTCATGAAACGCCCAGCCTTCTGTCTTGGGACCATTTTGAGAGTTTGGATTAAATATAAAACAAGGTTCTCTGCGAAGATGCCACTTTGGGTTTCCACACAAGAAGCCTTTTTTAGAAATTTGATCAGGCCAAATTGGTGGACTTATGGTAAAATAATATCTTTACTTATGGTAAAATAATATCTTTCAACCTGGGTGAGCCTACCCTCAAATCCAAGGAGGAGCTAGAATCAGAAGGTCATGCCTGCCGTTAGTTTACATATATGCAATTGAAAGAAAGATTCAAGTTAGATAAAAAGAATCATGGGTTCAATTTTGTTAAAAATGAATTGGAAAGCCTACTGTGCGGTAGTGATGAACATATTATTGCTAAAGTTTACAAAATGTTATTGAATTTAAATCTGGAAAATGAACAAGTAAAACATTGTATGATTCAGTGGGCAAGGAATTTTGGGTATTGAACAGTGGGAAATATGTAGAATAAAGGATTAAAATTTACATTAAATTATAATCTAAAAGAAAACTTTTACAAGATGGTGTACCGTTGGTACTTAACACCAGACAAGTTATCAAAAATGTATAAAGGGATTTGAAATGAATGTTGGAAATGTAAAGGCAAAGAGGGGACGTTTTACCGTTTGTGGTGGATGAGTGATAAAGCAAGAAAATATTGGAGTAGGAGTCATATGTTAATACAGAAAATTCTTAAACTAAATATAGAAAGAAAAACAGACTTTTCTCTTGGGGCTAATAGACAAAGACCTGGAAAAAAAATACGGAACTTTGATGTTATATATGTTGACAGCAGCAAGATTACGCTCAGAAATGGAAGACTACATCGATTCCTACAATGGAGGAATGGTTACAAAAGCTGATGGAGCTAGCAGAGATGGCTAAAGTGACTGTACAGATTAAAGAAAAAAATACAAATACTTTTATTGCCACGTGGAAACTGCTTCTAGATTTTGTGCTTGAGGTGGAAATAAATGACATTTTGATTGTGGGCTTTACCAGTTAGATAGATTTGATGTTATTGAAATGGCTAGTTTATATTATTTTGTAAAAGTAAAAAGTTGAGGTTTGAAGTTGATACTATTGCACCAAAGGAAGTTGGAAGTCAATGCCTTTTCCCCTCCTTTTTTTCCCCCTTACCTCACTTCTCTACTCCCTTTTCCCTTCCCCATCTTTTCCGCTAGTTACTTTGTATTTTGATTGTATCGTATATTATAAACTAATGAAACTTTGTATTAGAGAATAGATTTTCTTATAAATTGGATCATAACATCTCTTGGCAATTGTCTTCTGGCCGCATATACTGAATTTATTCTGTAAGTTTTGTCTATTTCTTTAGCGAAGTCTACTTTTTCATCATTAAACCATTTAGTCATTTCTGTTTCAGTTACATCACTTAAGTTGTGCATTTGCTCAGGAATTCCTCTGAGACGCAGAAAAAGTTCTTTCTGTTTGAAATCCAATAACAGTAAATTTTGGTTAAGAAGGTCTAACCTTATGTCTGTCTCATCCGTTCTAATTGTATATTTTAACATCATCTTTAGTTTGTTTTAACTCTGATACTAATAATTCAATTTTTTTATCGAATTTTCCGTTCACCTCTTTTATTGTGTCATGTAGCATAGCAAACCTTTTCTCAAATACTTCCATAAGGTGTTTGGTGCTAGGCTCCTCTGAGTCACATTTTAATTCCATCTGTTCCTTAGGCATTTTTGCAAATATCCTCTTACAGTTGGGGTAAAAGTTTATTTTATTTTATTTTTATTTTAACTTTTTAACCCTTTTTAACCTTGCACTTTAACCTACTTTTAACCCATTTTAACCTATTTTTAAACCTGTTTTAACCCTTGTTTGACTTTTTATAAAAGTCAAAGACTTTTTATAAAATTATATATACTGGAGAGGCTACCATTGTTTTACCTACATTTTAACAACTCTACAAGCCAGGATTATCAAGCATGGGGAAAAGGAGAAACAGACAGCGTGCACACTCAGCAGCCCAGAGTTCTTCCAAGTCACTGAAGCAGCAGAAAATGGAAGATTACACTGAAAGTAGACAGTCTGCTCCAGTAAGTAATTCATCTGCAGTCTCCTCACCAGATAGATCTAATTTGTGTCATTCATTGGAATGAATCTTCCACATCCGATTTTGCCTTGCTGGGGACCCTAAAAAGGGTCAAATGTTGCCCCGGAGAGGCGATGAAGGAGTGGACCCTTGTTGATCGTGGAGGGGTGACAGCCTTTCCGTTTTATCCAAGAAAGCCCTCCAAACTGGTGGGGGAAAGACTGGGTACATTAGTGTAGCCAGTCCGAAGCTGCTGACAACTGAAGGAAATAAGCACTAACGAGTAACTTTTGAGCAATGTGGATGAAACTGGGTGAGAGACTATCCTCTCTTTATAACTTTAAGACTTTTCCCTAGGAAAAAACTCCCAAAGCAAAGAATGCTCACCGATGAGAGAGGGAAAGGGAATTTCTGACCCATTCCCTCAGGAAAAAAAAAGATGCGAAATAACTGGGGGAAAATGGAGAAATTATAAGATTAATTTGGAATCAATATAGATATATAGCCTTGAAATTTGGGGACTAAAAGTGTTTTTGAGACTTTTTTTAGAAAAGAGATTTGAAAAGCTTGCTATATAAGTTTGAAGCTGGAAGAAGCCATTAACAACATCTAGTGGTGAACCACAGCACTACAATTTATTATGCTTAAAGGAAATTTGGCCTGAAGCCCAGACTCAGATAAGACTTTGGGTGTCCTTGGAAACTTTTGCTTTTGAAGACTGCAGCTGGAGAAGGAAAAAAAAACACCTCTTCGGCTGCTTATCTGGGTGGTGGGGCAAGTTCTCCAACTCTGTGTCTGCAGAGAAATGCGCTGAAGCTGGAAAGCAGGTGCTTTCCAGCTCCAGCACTCCACCTGCCGCTTCGGTGCTTGGAAGGGGAGTGAAGGGGAAGAGAGTGGTCAGGTGATGGGGGATCTGCCCCACGCTGGCCCACTGGTTCTGTGGCTGGCCACTTTTGGCCTAGCCACGTCACGTCCACCAATGCCACTGCCAAGATACTTGGCAGATCCCCCGATCTGACCTACACGGCACTTGCTTTCCAGCTCAGAGACAACCCTAACCTCCACTCCCCCCCAACCCTAACCACAATGCCTAACCCCAACCCTAACCCCCATTCCTCCCCTCACAACAACCACAACCACAATGGTGATGTACAACAATCAACATTTATTGAAAAACAGCCATGTTATCTTCTGTAACATCTTCATACAGTAACTCACCCAAACCCCGAATTCTGGCCTTAACCTCTTGCGACTCCAGTTCCTGTAGACCCATTGGCCCCAATCTCTTATGTCCAGCAATAGCGGACTCTTTAAATGAGCACTTCTTGTCCATATAGGCTACTTGTAGTGCATTGGCAACACAGCTGTCAGTGGCTTTTATCCCATGAATTCTGCACCCAAGTTAAAACCTCTGACAGGCTAGGCTTCACAAAGTTTCCACGCTGATTTCTCTCCATTCTATTTTCAATATAGTCATAGATTTCCTTGTGCAAATGGTCCTTGAATGGCTTGTTTGTCACAATATCCAGAGTCTGGAGATAGGCAGTCATTCCTGCGGGAATCATTATTTGATCTATTGCTCTGTCTCCAAGGAACTTCTTCATGTCTTTTGCACAGTGAGTGCTGGCTGAATCCCAGACTAGCAGACCTCTTTGGCCACCTCTCAAAATAAGTGGCAGCATTAAATTGACGCACTTCCTTATAACGACTTGTGTGCACCAGGCTTTTTCGGTTTCAAGAACATAAATGCCTGAAACACGTTCAATCTTACCTTTCTTGCCCTTAGTGATGTTTAGAGGTGGGACTTTTGTTCCATCCAGACAAATTCCCAAAATACAGGTAACACGTGCACTTTCATAACAAGTGGAGGGAATGTAGATTGACAAGGCACCCCTCTGATCAATTGTTGTTTGAGATGCTTGGCCCATAAACACTGCAGTTTCATCCATGGCAATTTATGTTGGAGAGTTGGTACTTTAAAAAGTCTATGTCATCAACAACGGACTTGAATGCAAGTGCACAATTAATAAGTTCAGCATCCTGCAGCTTGAACAGTGTTGTCGATCTTCTTAGAGACAGTTCATATTGCTGAAGGAAGCCATCCGTCCAGTGTTGTGATGGTTTGAATTCTTCTGGAGATATTTCTAACTGTGGTGCCAGTGCAATGGCAAATGCTTGAATATCAGCCCTACACACAACCAAAGCCTTTGCTCTCCTGTCAGCAATCCAGTCACAGATGTTGTGTTCAAGTTCAGGAAATAATGGCTGCCTACCTGATCCACACTTTCGCTTCTTGGCATTACCCTTGTCCATCTGCTGGCTGAGGTTATTGTACTCTGCTCATCATTTTTGGACCATACGGAGATCCAACTTGTTCTCTTTGCAGAAAGCAGGTAAGATTCTTGCCCTGAGAGTCCTCCATGATTCCTTTCTTGAACTCGATGGAATAGGTCTTTCTATTTTAACTCATCTTGTCAGGGGTCAAAATATTCCCTTTGAATCTACCACTAAATTAAATCACCATTAAACCAGGGATGTCAAGCTTGATTTCACTGAGGCCCTGGAGGGGGGGGTTAGGCATTATGGGTAGGGTTGGGGGGGAGTGGGTGTTAGGGTTACCATAGGCATGGGAGGCCTGGCTACAGCCTTGCATTGGTCAGATGGGGAAATCTGCCAAGCCTCATGGCAGCAGCATCGGTGGGCACATTGTGCTGCGAACAGCCAAAACTGGCCAAACCAGTGGGGCAGCGTTAGAGGCTGCGGCAAGGTACTGGTAATTGGGGTGCGTAGGTCAGATCGGCGGGAGGGAATCTGCCAAGCCTCATGGCAGCAGCATTGGACGCGAGACGCAATGTGGTGTGCCTCAAGTGGCTGAAAGCAGCCGCAGAACCAGTGGGGCAGTGTGAGAGGCTGCGGCAGGGTACTGGTAAGTGGGGCGCATGGGTAAGATCCCCCCCACTGGCTTTGCCTCGTCACAGCGGTACTGGCAGCTCCCCCCCACCTTGTGTCTGTAGTAGCAACCAGACAGAATCGGGCAGGTGGCTACACAGGCTCTTAAGTAGGGCTTACTTTCAAGGTAGGGCTTATATTAGCCCCCCCCCCCCGAAACTCAAGCTAGGCCTTACTTTCGGGGAAACACAGTAGGCTTCTATGTCCTTTTTCATTTTTGGCCACCGAAACTGTGTTTTTACCAAATAAAGGGTTTTCACGAATCCAAAATGCGCTGTGGGTTTTGCATCATGGCTTCTCTGCAGGACCAAGGTTCTCTGGCTGGCTGGAATGTACAATTTATTTCCCTTCCATGCTAAGCCCTCTTTTGACATCAGGTCAACTTTATGTCTCTGGAACCATTCATCCACCCCCAAGGCATCTTTTTAATGATTGTGTCAACAAATCTCCCTCTGGTTGCAGAGAGGCTGTTCTCTGCTGCCTTGTAAGTGCTGGCTCTGTGAGCTGCCTGGACGGGATGATGGAGTTAACTACTTCCTCTCAGGTACTTCTGTACTGGGGCATGCGAGAAAGGGCATCTGCTTCCCCCCTGGCAAGTAGTGAAGGGCGAAACTGAAGCGGTTAAAATACTGAGCCCATTGGACCTGCTTAGGGGATAGCTTCCTCAGGGTCCTTAATGCCTCCAGGTTCTTGTGATCCATCCACACCTCAAAGGGAATCTTACTGCCCTCCAAAAACTGCCTCCAGGTCAGAAGGGCCCATTGGACAGCATAAGCCTCTTTCCCAGATGGCCCAATGCCTCTTAGCCATCAGATAACTTGTGAGACGTGTAGGCACAGTGTTGCAGCTCCCCCTTTCTGTTCCTCTGGAGTAAAACCACCCCTACTGCCACATCACTGGCATCTGCCTGGATTGCAAAAGGCTTGTCTGGGTTTTGATGCTTCAAGATGGGCTCTGCAGCAAAGAGCCACTTTAGTTTCTCAAAAGCCGTTTGGCATTTGATAGACCAGTTTAGTGATTGACTCATTTTAGGCATCATTCCCCCTCCCGTCTTAAGCAAGTTGGTGATGGGCAGGGCTATCTGGGAAAATGTGGGGATGAAGTGCTGGTAACAGTTTGCAAATCCCAGGGAACTCTAACTGCCTTCTGGTTTGAGGCCCCCCCTCAGAATTGCCCTGCAATGAGCCAAAGTGACCCAAGCCTGAGGGAGAGGCAGCTGCAGCTACAGGATTGTCTGGGCTCAGCAGAAGCCCCAGGAGCCGGCAGGGCTCCAGCCGAGTGGCTCCAGCTGATTGGTGCTTCCGGAAGCAGTGCAGAGCTGGAGGTGAACTGAAGAAAAAGGGAGGGGGGAGGAGAGGAGAGGCTATAAAAGGAGGTGGTTTGGGTGGGAAAGGGAAAAAAAGACAACAGAGAAAGAGAAGAGGAGCTCAGCAGGCAGAGAGGAAACAGGGATAGGGAAGAAGCAGCAGCAGCTGTTGCTGGAAGAAAAGATCCCATGGTTCATTTTCTCCAGCCAGGAGAATGCAATCAGGGTTGATGAAATGAAAAGTGGGCAGATGAGGATGTCCGAAAGGAGGTGGGTTTATTTAGTTCTGGATCAGCTGGCAGCTTGATTGGGTTACCATAAGGATTTTTGTAGATTTTTGACAGCGTTTTGTAATTCAGAGGCTTGGTTTGTGTGCTTTGGTTATTGGAATATTTTAGTCTGTATTTTAAGCTAGCAGTGAGTCCAAAGTGTTGACTTCTGTAGGTTTAATTGCTTTAAACAAATGTAATTAGTTTTACCCCCTTATCCTGAGTCTGTCTATGGCTTTTAGAAAGTTTTCTTTGAAGGTTAACAGACTTAATTTAAGGCTTTAAGACTTTAAGATGGCGGCGCCTTGCTTGGCTGTGGCTGCTTCAGCTCTCAAAAGTGTGGGGGTTAGGGAGGGAAACGAACAATCTGGACTGAACCACTTTTTGGAAATAGGGACAACTAAGCAGAGTTGGGCTGCTAAACTTTCATACAAATGTCAATCCATACTGGAGTTGAAGAAATTCAGCGTGAAAGGAATGGTGGTGAAAACTGTTCAGGAGAGCCTGCATGCCCTTGGATTGCTTCGGAGGTGTAAATCAACAACGGAGATGCCAGCTGCTGACACGGAGGGTGAGAGATCAGCTGCTATGTGGAGAGGAGCGGAGAGGAAGAAAGGAAGTTGCTGGATGTGGAAAAAGCAGCGTGCTCGGTGTTTTGATCAGTGAAGGCTGCGTTTTGGGCTGCGGAGGCAAAGGGAAGGAGCAGCCATTGCAGCTGGAAAGTTTCCCTCCCTTGCTGACCATCCTCGTAAGAAAAGGAGGAGGTGTAACCATAAAAGGAAGTGTGGCAAGCGTGGAGGCCTAACATCTAGGCTAAAAGCTAGCCCTTACAGAGTGTCTCTTCCATCTATTTTGTTTGCAAATGCTCGCTCCTTAGAACCAAAAATGGATTACTTGAGGCTGGATTTAACAACAAACTGGGAGGTGAGAAATTGCTGTGTCATCATTGTAACAGAGACTTGGTTAAAGCCCTCTGTCCCAGATAGCACTGTTAGCTTGATGGGTATTTCAACATTTCGGCTGGACAGGAGTTTTACTCTTAGTAGCATATCCCGGGGAGGGGGTGTCTGTCTTTATATAAATGACAGATGGTGTAATAATGCCAAGGTGGTTTCAAGTCTGTGCTCCCCAGATGTGGAACTTCTGACCATCAAATGCAGACCCTTCTATCTGCCTAGAGAATTCTCTGTTACCATTATCACAGCTGTGTATATAAGGAAGCAGCTAATGAGAACCAACATACTGTACAAATGTTGAGTATACAACCGTGGTGTCTGCATATATCCAAAAGTGCATCGATGATGTCTGTGTCCTGAAAACCATCGTTGTGAGGGCGAATTATAAACTGTGGATGACTTATGAGGTCCGCAAGATACTGAAAGCACGGAACATGGCTTTTAAATCTGGCGACATGCTGGCACTTAGAACAGCCAGAGCAAATTTGAAAAGTGCCATAAAAGATGCAAAACAAGCCCATTGCCAGAAAATTCAGAACTTTTTTCAAGACCCTACAAACACCAGGCAAATGTGGAAAGGAATTCAGACCATTACGGATTACAAGGTGAATCCACCGAGATGCAAGGACAACACAGACTCAATGCATTTTTGGTAGATTTGAGACATCAAATAGCACTCCTGCTAGGAAAGCTGTGCCCCATCCTGATGAGCAAGTGCTAAGCTTTGATGTCACATCTGTCTGGAAAACACTGAGGAAAGTTAACATTCGGAAAGCAGGAGGCCCATCGTGACCCCATGGACAACGTTCCTCCAGTCCTTCCTGTCCTCTACCATCTTCTGGAGTCCATTTAGGCTCACACCTACTGCTTTAGTGACTCCATCCAGCCACCTCATTCTCTTTCGTCCCCTTCTTCTCTTGCCCTCAACCTTTCCCAGCATTAGGCTCTTCTCCAGTGAGTCCTTCCTTCTCATTAGGTGGCCAAAGTATTTGAGTTTTAACTTCAGGATCCGGCCTTCTAAAGAGCAGTCAGGGTTGATCTCCTCTAGGACTGACCGGTTTGATCGCCTTGCAGTCCAAGGGACTCGCAGGAGTCTTCTCCAGCACCATAGTTCAAAGGCTTCAATTCTTTGGCGCTCAGCCTTTCTTACGGTCCAACTTTCACAGCCATACATTGCAACTGGGAAGACCAGTTTTAATTTCTTGGCTGCAGTCCCCATCTGCGGTGATCTTGGAGCCCAGGAAAATAAAATCTGTCACTACCTCCATTTCTTCCCCATCTATTTGCCAGGAATTGAGAGGGCCGGATGCCATGTTCTTAATGTTAAGTTTCAACCCAACTTTTGCACTCTCCTTCTTCACCCGCAACAAGAGGCTCTTTAGTTCTTCTTCCCTTTCTGCCATTAGAGTGGTATCATCTGCATATCTTAGGTTGTTGATATTTCTCCCAGCAATCTTAATTCAAACTTTTGATTCATCTAGGCCTGCCTTTCTCATGATGTGATCTACATATAAGTTAAACAGGCAGGGCGACAGTATACAGCCTTGCCGGACTCCTTTCCCAATTTTGAACCTATCAGTGGTTCCGTGTCCAGTTCTCACTGTTGATTCTTGACCCACATATAGGTTTCTCAAGAGACAAATAAGATGGTCTGGTACTCCCATCTCTTTAAGAACTTGCCACAGTTTGTTGTGATCCACACAATCAAAGGCTTTAGCATAGTCAATGAAGCAGAAGTAGATGTTTTTCTGGAACTCCCTAGCTTTCTCCATGATCCAGCGTATGTTGGCAATTTGATCTCCAGTTCCTCTGCCTCTTCGAAATCCTGCCTGTACTTCTGGTAGTTCTCGATCCACATACTGCTGGAGTCTAGCTTGTAGGATTTTAAGCATAACTTTACTAACATGAGAAATGAGTGCAATGGTGGGATAGTTTGAACATTCTTTGGCACTGCCTTTCTTTGGAATTGGAATGTAAACTGATCTTTTCCAATCCTGTGGCCACTGTTGAGTTTTCCAAATTTGCTGGCAAATTGAGTGTAGCACTTTTACTGCATCGTCTTTTAAGATTTTGAGACTTCTGGTTTGCGAAGACAGCCGTCATGGACGTCTGGAGGACTGCTCTCGTCTTCCACGTCCAGATTTGCATCGCTGGCGGGTAGATAAAAATACTGACTAAATAAACAAAAAGAAAACAAAACACACAAATATGAATATTAACATTGAAATATTGAGCTCTTTAAATGACATGGATGAAGATGTATATATGTTAAGAATGAGTGTAACTAATATACTTGAATGTAGTGACATGAAAGGATGTATTAAATGTTGAAACGGAAGAAATTTTGGTTAATCTTTAATATGTGAAAACTATAAATGAGAAATAAGAACATTATATTGTCCTCCTCCATTTCCTCCTCCTTGCAATTGGTATCCTAATGACTACCATTCTAATATTGTACTACTAACATTGATATGGAAATAAGATAAATAAGTGTATTTACATTACTAGGTATCGGAGAAAATTGGGTAAAGGGAAAGGAGGTTATTTAGCAATATGAAAATGAGAAATTTTAAATGTTTAATTTTAATAATGTAAATTTAAAGCTAGAAAAATATATAAGGTGTTTGATGTTTTCTCTTTTTTTTTAAGATGGAATGTTAAAATATAAAATATACTAAAGTATTGACAAATATAAGAAAACTATTAAATGATTGATGGATAGCAATGAGAAGTATGTTTCGCTTCCCTCTCCTCAGCTATTTGCAAAGCTTCCTCAGACAGCCATTTTGCTTTCTTGCATTTCTTTTTCTTTCGGATGGTTTTAGTTGCTACTTGTTGTACAATGTTGCGAACCTCCGTCCATAGTTCTTCAGGCACTCTGTCTATGAGATCTAATTCCTTAAATCTATTTGTCACCTCTATTGTATATTCAACAGGGATATGATTTAATTCATACCTGAGTGGCCTAGTGCTTTTCCCTACTTTCTTCAGTTTAAGCCTAAACTTTGCAACGAGAAGCTCATGGTCTGAGCCACAGTCAGCTCCTGGTCTTGTTTTTACTGAGTGTATAGAGGTTCTCCATCTTTGGCTGCAGAGCACATAGTCAATCTGATTTCTGTGTTGACCACCTGGTGATGTCCATGTGTCTCTTGGGGTTGTTGGAAAAGAGTGTTTATTTTATTTATTTATTTATAATTGAATTTCTATACTGCCCTTCTCCCGAAGGACTCAGGGCGGTGTACAGGGCGGTAAAAGCTTTACATACAAAAGTTAAAATGAAATTAAATTAATTAAGCCCTAACAATAAATAATTAAAAATACCCCAAACCCTTAAACCAGGCCGGCCTGTTCAAATAAATAGGTTTTCAGATCCCGGCGGAAAGAGCGAAGGTCGGGAGCCATCCGGAGGTCAACCGGTAATTGATTCCAAAGGGCTGGCGCGCCCACAGAAAATGCTCTCCCCCTGGGGGCTGCAAGCCGACACTCTCTGGCCGACGGCACCCTGAGGAGGCCCTCTCTGTGGGAGCACACAGGACAAAGGGAAGATGACGCCGGCAGCAGGTGATCCCGTAAGTAGTCCGGACCCATGCCATTTAGGGCTTTATAGGTAATCACCAGCACCTTGAATCTCACCCGGAGGGCAACTGGAAGCCAATGCAGCTCGCGGAGAAGAGGTGTTACATGGGAGTACCGGGAGACCCCCATCACAACTCGCGCGGCCGCATTCTGCACCAGCTGAAGCCTCCGAGTGGTCCTCAAGGGCAGCCCCATGTACAGAGCATTGCAGTAGTCTATACGAGAGGTCACGAGTGCATGAGTGACTGTACGCAAGGCATCCCGGTCCAGATAGGGTCGCAACTGGCGCACAAGGCAAACCTGGGCAAAAGCCCCCCTGGTCACAGCTCCTACATGGTCTTCCAAACTGAGCTGTGAATCCAGGAGGACACCCAAGTTGCGAGCCCTATCTACGGGGGGTATGACCATCGTATTCTCTTGACAAAATTCTATCAGCCTGTGCCCTGCTTCATTTTGTACTCCATATCTAAGCCGTCCCCTGATGAAGCAATCACACGAAGAAGCGAGGTACGGTTGACAACTAGGATTTCTTTATTCATGAAAAGCCCAGCTCTTACAAAGTCAGCGTTGGGAGCTAACACCCCAACGCCCCTTTAATACAGTGCATGTCCAGCCCCACCCTTCCTCATTCAAACCAGCATCCGGCTGGTTCGGGATAAATCCCACCTATTTCCCGTCTCCCCGCACAGCCCGGCACTTGAGCTCTCGTACTGCTCCCTGTAGCAGGTAGGTGTGTGCTCCCAAGCCTCCCGACGTGCCTCCCAGCCCTGCTGTTGTGCTCCCCTCCACCACCCAGCGTGTCACCGCCACAGCCCCTCTGGCCCCACCCATCCTGGTGACCCTCTGCCGCAGTCCCCACTGCAACCCATTGTCCGACCCTAACTGCAGCTCGTCTGGCGTCTCCGCCGAAAAACAGGCAGCTGCAGGGACACAAATGTTCTGGCGGCTGTCTTCCGGATTGCCTGCGGGGCCTTCCACCGGCCCTGTCGACTCAGGCGTGCCTGAAGGCCCCCGAACAGCTGTTCGTCGGGAAAGAAGCTGCAGGTCCTGTGGAGCTGCACGTGGCGTCCGGTTGTCTGCCTGCTGAGTGTGCCGCTCCCAGGTGAGCCTATGCGGGCGTGCGGTTCACATGCCCTCCCCCAGGCTCCCCTCGTGATGTCGGGCCCACGGGGCTTGACAGGCGGCTCCCCCTACCAGGGCTCCACCTGGAAGGTAAGAAGGAGATGTTACACACATACCAGCATGAGCACTAGGCTCCCCACGCTCCCCCTGGGTTTTCCCAGATACCTGCGGTGAAACGCCCTAATCAACCGCGGTGCTTGGATGTCCCCCTCTGCTACCCATGACGCCTCGGATGCCGGATAGCCTTTCCACAACAGTAGGTATTGCACCTTTCCCCTTCGTACCCTGGAGTCAATGATGTCCTGTATTTCATAGTGCCCATTGTGTACAGGACCAGGGGACCCCTTCCCCACCCCTGCGGAAGCAGAAGCCGGTTTGAATAGGCTACTATGGAATACCAGGTGGATTTTGCCGAGGAACTTGGGCAGCCTAAGCCGAACCGTCACCGGGTTGATAACCTGGATGACTTGGAACGGCCCTATAAACTTAGGGCCTAGCTTCTTGCTTGGTGTTTGTAGGTGCTTTCTTTAATGCCTCCCTGGTTGCTTCCCACACCCCCTCCATCTGCACCATCCATTCGCTAGGTTGGCAGGGGGAAGCCGTCCCCTGACCATACTCTGGGATAGGAGGGAAGTCGTAACCCAATACCACCGTGTATGGAGGGTAGCCGGTGCTGCTGTGCACCGTGTTATGAGCTACTTCCACGAAGGCTAGCAGGTCCACCCAGTCTGTTTGTTGGTGGGATACATAGCTACGCATATACCGCTCCACTGTGGCATTGGCCCGTTCGGCTGCTCCGTTGGTGCAGGGATGGTACACGGAGCTTAACCCCTGAGATGACCCGATGAACCAGATAATCTCTCGCCAAAAGTTAGCCGTAAATTGTACCCCTCGGTCTGAAATGATACGCCTGGGCACACCATGTAGGTGGTAAATGTGCGTTACAAACATCCATGCTAAACGCCGGGCTGACGGCAGCCCTTTACACGGCACGAAGTGGGCCTGTTTGGAGAATAGGTCTACAAGTGTCCATATAATGGAGTACGCCCGGCTCTCCGGTAACCCCACAATGAAGTCCATGGCTATGTCTTGCCACGGCCGACAGGGTTCTGCCACTGTTTGCAAGAGTCCCAATGGCTTTCCAGATCGGGGTTTAGCAGTAGCACACGTATGGCAGTTCCTTACATATTCCTCGATATCCCGTTTCATGGCTGGCCACCAAAATTGACGTCGTGCCAGATGCAGTGTTTTTAAGAAACCAAAGTGGCCGGCTTGCTTGGCATCATGGCATCTGTATAGGACGACTGCTCTAAGGGGCTGTGGTATATACATCCTGTCTCTGTACCAGGCCAACCCCTCTCTTAGGGTCAGAAGGTGTGGATGTTGTTGTAACCAAACATCCTCCTTAAGTGTTTTTCGTAGCTGGTGTGGCAGGTCATTGATGTCTTCAGACCCTGCAGCCTGTATCGTCTCCGATCCACCGGGGGGAATAATAGCCTGCACCACTTCTTCCCATCGGCTATCATATTGTGGGAGACGTGAGAGTGCGTCCGCCAGGAAGTTCTTTCCCCCTGGAACGTATTTCAAGGTGAACCTGAAACGTCTGAAGTACAGGGCCCATCTGACGTGCTTTGGGGCCAACTTCCTTGGTGACTGCAAGGCCTCTAGAGTCTTGTGGTCTGTCCACACCTTGAACGGGTTTTCCGCCCCCTCCAGATGGTGGCGCCACGTTTCCAATGCCCACCGAACAGCAAAGGCCTCCTTTTCCCAGATGGCCCAGGCCTGTTTGGTAGCTGTTAGCTTCCTTGAAGCATACGCACAGGGCTGAAGCACTCCATTGCCGTTTCGTTGCAACAGCACGGCCCCTACCACCACATCGCTGGCATCCACTTGGACGATAAACGGTGCATCAGGGTCGGGATGTAATAACACAGGTTCTCTGGCAAACATCCTTTTGAGCGATTCGAACGCCTGCTGGCATTCAGCGAACCACACCACCCTTAACCCCGGGCGCGGCTTTACTGACAGCCGCTTGGTTTGCAGCAGGTCCGTTAGAGGCAATGCAAAGAAATCCTAGTTGTCAACCGTACCTCGCTTCTTCGTGTGATTGCTTCATCAGGGGACGGCTTTGATAGTAAGTCAGCGTTGGGAGCTAACCGCCCCAACGCCCCTTTAATACAGTGTGTGTCCAGCCCCACCCTTCCTCATTCAAACCAGCATCCAGCTGGTTCGGGATAAATCCCACCCATTTCCCGTCTCCCCGCGCGGCCCGGCACTTGAGCTCTCGTACTGCTCCCTGCAGCAGGTAGGTGTGTGCTCCCAAGCCTCCCGACGTGCCTCCCAGCCCTGCTGTTGTGCTCCTCTCCACCACCCAGCGTGTCACCGCCACAGCCCCTCTGGCCCCACCCATCCTGGTGACCCTCTGCCGCAGTCCCCACTGCAACCCATTGTCCGACCCTAGCTGCAGCTCGTCCTGCGTCTCCGCCGAAAAACAGGCAGCTGCAGGGACACAAATGTTCTGGCGGCTGTCTTCCGGATTGCCTGTGTGGCCTTCCACCGGCCTCGTCAACGCAGGCGCGCCTGAAGGCCCCCGAACAGCTGTTCGTTGGGGAAGAAGCTGCAGGTCCTGCGGAGCTGCACGTGGCGTCCGGTTGTCTGGCTGCTGATTGTGCCGCTCCCAGGTGAGCCTATGCGGTATGCGGGCGTGCGGTTCACATGCCCTCGCCCGGGCTCCCCTCGTGATGTCGGGCCCACGGGGCTTGACACTCCTAGGCCAAACTTGCCTGTTATTCCGGTTATCTCTTGGCTTCCTACTTTAGCATTCCAATCCTTCATGATGATAAGGACATCATTTTTTTGTGTTAGTTCTATAAGGTGCTGTAGGGCTTCATAGAACCAGTCAATTTCATCCTGTTCAGCACCGGTGGTTGGGGCATAGACTTGGATTACTGTGATATTGAATCGTTTGCCTTGGATTTGAACTGAGATAATTCTGTCATTTTGAGGATTGTATCCCAGTATTGCTTTTCCTACTCTTTTATTGACTATGAAGGCTACTCCATTTCTTCTGAGGGATTCTTGCCCGCAGTAGTATACCTGATGGTCATCTGAATTAAATTCACCCATTCCTGTCCATTTTAGTTCGCTGATACCTAAGATGTCGATGTTCAGTCTTGTCATCTCTTGTTTGACCACATCCAGCTTTCCTTGATTCATGGATCTTACATTCCATGTTCCTATGGAGAAAAAATCTTTACAGCATCGGACTTTCCTTTTACCACCAGACACATCCACAGCTGAGCGTCCTTTCAGCTTTGGCCCAGTCGCTTCATTCTTTTTTCTTTCTTTTTTTTTATAAAGTTTTTTATTATTTTTTTTAACCTCTACATACATATGTTAGTTTTTCAAACAGCGTGCGATCTGGATTCATAAAACGCTAATACATAATCGAGTCCTATTTTTTGGTTCTCTCTTCTAACCATTTGTAGAATAAATTCCAGCTTTGGTAATATTCTGTTTCTTCTTTATCTTTCAGTCTCATAGTTAATCTGTCCATCTCTGCACATTCCAGTATCTTTTTTATTACCTCTTCTTCTGAAGGTATTCGTTCATTTTTCCAACATTGTGCATAGCTTATTCTTGCTACAGTTACAATATGTAAAACCAGGTATAAATTTTGCTTATTAATCTTTTCTGGTACTATACCTAATAAAAAAAATTCAGGATTAAATACTACATGTTCTCCTAATATTTTTTCTAGCCAAGCATGTATTTTTTTCCAATAAGCCTTTACCTTGTCACATGTCCACCAGATATGATAATATGTACCTAAGTTATGTTTACATTTCCAACATTTACCTGATACATTTTTAAACGTTTTGCTAATCTAGCTGGAGGTAAGTGCCATCTGTAAAACATTTTATACAAATTTTCTTTATACGTAGTTGACGTTGTCAATTTATGATTTCTCCCACAATTTTTGCCATTTTTCTAATTCTATATTATAACCAAAGTTTTCCGCCCACCTTATCATTGTCCCTTTAATTTGTTCACTTTCCATCTCTAAAGTTAACAAAAAATTATACAATTTCTTAATTAATTTCTCATCAGAAGTTAATAATATCTTATCAAACACATTTTGTTCTTTATAAAATCCATACATTTTCATATCTTTTTCATATCTATTTTGTATTTGTAAGCATACACACCATGACATGTTGATGCCCTGATGTTCCAGCTCTTGTTTCAATTTTAATGTCCCATCAGTCGCTTCATTCTTTCTGGCGCTACTACTACTAGCCCTCTGCTCTTCCCCAGTAGCATATTGGACGCCTTCCGACCTGAGGGGCTCATCTTCCAGCGTCATATCGTTTTGCCTTTTGGTACTGTCCATGGGGTTTTCATGGCAAAGATACTGGAGTGGGTTGCCATTTCCTTCTCCAGTGGATCACGTTTTGTCAGAACTCTCTGCTATGACCTGTCCGTCTTGGGTGGCCCTGCATGGCATAGCTCATAGCTTCATTGAATTACGCAAGCCCCTTCGCCACAACAAGGCAGTAATCCATGAAGGGGAGCCTAGTTTTAAATACTGGTAAAACCAAAGAAATCATTGTTTATTTCAGAAAAGGCAGGCCCAGTCACACTTCTCTGTGCCTTAATGATTCACCTGCGGAGATGGTTACCAGCATCAAATTCCTGGGTGTGCAGCTAACAAGTAGGCTGGCTTGGTCGCTCAACAGTGAGAAACTGGTGAAGTGGGAACAGCAGCGCCTGCATTTTCTGTGTCGCATGAGAAAAACTCATCTTCCTTCCCCTGTTCTGACCACTTTCTACAGGGGGACGATTGAGAGCATCCTGTCATACAGCATCACAGTCTGTTTTGGAAGCATCACTGCTTCAGACAGGAAGGCGGTGCAGAGAGTGGTGAGGATGGCTGTAAAGATCATTGGCAGTTCCCTCCCTCCCATCCAGGGCATAGCATAGAAGCATTGTTTGAACAGGGTCCGTAAGATTATCTGGGACACTACTCATCCTCTTCACAACCTGTTTTCCTTGTTACCTTCTGGGAGGAGGCTCCGTGGTATCCGTAGCAGAACATCCAGATTCAACCATAGTTTCATTCCATGCAGCATTAACCTTGTGAACTCTCAGGCTTCCTCCTTCCATTATATATTCAAGTTGGACAGTATTTAATATTTTATTGTTATGTATATGTAGGGGTGTGGGTCTATACATATGTTGTATGCAGTATGTTTTGGGGGGGTGTCAGGTTTGATGTGCACTATTGTGCCCACAATAAAAAATGACAAAGATAATCTAATCTAATCTAATCTAATCTAATTAATCTAAAGCCTTTCGCAATTGCTGGAGCCTTCCAGTCTTGGATTTGCAGCATTGTGACATGTGACACACTTGAGGCAGCTTAAAGAAAAAAAATGGAATTTCTGTGTTTATTTTGTGAGCCTTTCTTGCTTTGCACTTGATTCCTGTGTCTTTAAGGGTACAGGGAAGGGATTGGGGGCGGGTGTGTGCATTCTTACTACACTCCCTCCAGCCTCATATAGAAGGGGGAAAGGGGGAAAGGTTTGAACCCTCACACATTCCATAATGAAGTGTCCACAGGACTGACCTTTCTTCCCATACACACCAGCTGGGACCATGAACTCAGGAGGAGTGGAAGCAGCATGAAGCAGTATTCCCCCCCCCCCCAACACCTGAGGTAGCTTAAAGGGAAAAAACCCCAAGAGTTTATGTGTTTCTTTTTTTGTGTGTGCCTTTCTTGCTTTGCACTTGATTCCTATGTCTTTAAGGGTACAGGGAAGGGATTGGGGGGTTGCATTCTTACTACACTGTGGAAAGAGCTCAGAAGGGAGAGAGGAAGAAGGACCGACCAGCTAGCTCAGGGGTCATTTTACATGTCAAAAGGGTTTTGCGGCTCCCAGTGTTTTCGGTGGGAAACGGGTCCAAGTGGCACCTTTTGTTGCTGCAGAGAGCCCGAACTAGGAGTCACGTAGAGTCGGGAGAGTCCATGTTGGGAAAAGGGCAGAAAGCGAGAGTCGCATTACCGACAAGTGGAAACCTAACGCCTAGCTGGTGCCCAGTTTCAGCTGGCAGAACCTGGCTAGGCTTGTTCCATCCAGATGTGTTTTGCACTCACTGAGAGCAGGGAGGGAGCCCCGCCTTTCCTCCCGAAAGCTTGAGCGGGGTTTCTGCGATCACCCCTCCACAGAAAGCAGGTGATTCATGCCTCGCTGGGCTCTGCCATCCTGTTGCTTGGCCGTGGCAAGTAGTAGACAAAGTTTGTGAAGGACAGGGAGGCCCTATGGAGACAGGAAAGGTGACCTGGGCGGTGCGCCGGGGGCTTTGGCATCGTCTTTTGAAAGGGGACTCTTGGGGACAAAATGGGCCAGCCTGAAGAGTCGCCTTGCTGGTGGGAGGGGTCTGCTGGTGGGGGTGTTGGATTGGGCACACTGGTGGGGGGAGGGAAACGTTTGTCCAGAAGCAGCACCTTTTCCTTTGCATGCCGATGCTGCTTCGTGGCCATCCCGATCCCGCTTAGCTCGAGCAACCCGGCCAGGAGGGTGTTGGGCAGGTTAGGAAATCCTGGCAGTTCATTTTGTTTTGGTTCCCGAAGCCCCCTTTCTTGTTCTGCAATGGAAGGGGACAGTTTTGGGTGGGTTAAATGTATGGGCTGAATGCACAAGTTTCAACTTTGTGCCATTAAAAAGAAAAGGGAAAGGGAGGGAGGGAGGGAGGGAGGGAGAGCAGGAAGGAAGGGACAAAGATGGGAGGGAAGGAAGGAAGGAAAGGGAAGGGACAAAGAGGGAAGGGAGGGAGAATGAGAGGGAGGGAGGGACAATGGAAAGGAAGACAGAACAAAGAGGGAGGGAAGGAAGGAAGAAAGGAAAGGACAATGGGAGAGAGGGAGGGAAGGAAGGCACCCACCCCAGTCCCAACCCACTCCACCAGAGACCCACAGATTTTCCCCCCCCCAGGAACCCTGCAACCTGAGTAATAAGCTGCCCATGCCCCCCAGCCATTGACTTTGCTTGTCAAAAGTTAATCACATGACCCTGGGACACTGAACGTCATAAGTATGAATCAGTTGCCAAGCATTCGAATGTAAATCACATGACCCTGGGGATGCTGCAACAGTCATAAGTGTGAAAAATGGTCATAAGTCACTTTTTCCAGTGCCGTTGTAACTTAGAACAGTCAGTAAGCGAATTGTAAGTCGAGGACTACCTGTACTTTATCATTTTTTTCCTCTTTTTTGGGTCAAGTTTTTGACCCCTTGCTGGGCGACTGGTGGTACTCGGACATTGCCTTATCCTAAAAGTGGTACAATGGGTGAAAAGGTTGAAAAGCACTGTTTTAGGTTGCCTACCCCTGGTCTAGGCTGTTCTTGTGGAAGTCGCATTTAGATAACTTCACGTACAGCTGGGCTTTAAGCAACTTACCAAGTACTGCTCTCAGAAGCTTTACATGGTCTTCCATGGTCTCGATATAAATTAGAATGTTATCTCAGTACACCAGCACCCCTTTGTACAGGTGCTCATGCAGGACCTCATTTATTAACTGCATGAATACTGCTGGCGCTCCTTGTAATCCAAATGGCATTAGTCCAAATTGGTAGCAACCCAGAGGGCAGTTAAATGCGGTTTTCCATTCATCTTCTTTAGTCCTCACTTGGTAATTGGCTTTCCTTAAGTCCACTTTGGTGAAATGGGGCATAAATGGGGCGCTTTGCAGGGAAAATGGGCTGTCAAGCCCCGTGGGCCTGACATACAACGAAGGGGTGGAAACGCCTTGCAACGGCCCACCCCCCCCCTCCTGGCCACTGGAATGGCTGCCGCTGCCACTGCAGGCCCTCCGTAGGTCCCGTCACCTCCCTCGAGCCCTCCAGGCCTCCAGAACGGCTGCCACCGCAGGCCCTCCATAGGTCCCGCTGGCTCCCTACCGACCTCCAGGCCACCGGAATGGCTGTCGCTGCCGCCGCAGGCCCTCCAGAGGCCCCGAAGTTGCCAGCAGGGGCCAGGGCCGGTTGCAGCCTCCCTCCCATGTCCTCCCATCCCAGTGGGGCCACGGAACTACCTATTGACGTGGCCGGCCTTTCAGAGTATCAAGACAAGGCAGCAGTGAATGGGACTTTGTCTTGCTTCTTGCTCATCAGGCGGCCTGCTGGGCATGGGGAGGGGAGCCTTGCAGGACGTGCAGAGGAGGGAGACGGTTCGGTGCAGTGTGGGACATGGCTGCTGGCTAGAAATCTCACTGCTGGGGGCAAGCTGCAGGGGAAGAGGAGGGTTTATAAAGGGATATTGCCAGATGCTGGTTTGTGGGCTGGGGGCGGGGTCGTGTCCCCAGGCGGCTATGTAAAGTGCTGGGAGCAGTTCACTCCCAGTGCTGACTTTTTCTTTGTGCTGAATAAAGCCTCTGTTACTCGTTCCTGCTTGTTGGTTCCTGACTTCATCCCACGAAGGATGTTTGTGACAGTAAGTCAGCGCTCCCTTTTTCCTGTTCACCTTGTCCAGTCCCATTGTGTTATTTGGGCATGGCAGAGGGAACGCAGGGGGCTGCCCCGGTGGCTGAGAAAGGAGAGCCAGCCGGAGTTTCACCACCAACACCGGTGGCAGAGCTAGGGGATACCCAGCTGTCAGTGAGGCGTAAGATGCGGGACCCACGGCCGACAGCCACGGTGAGTGATTCCCAGGAGGCAGGGGACCCTGCCCCGGGGGGGAGTGGTGGTTTAGCCCTGCTCTTGGCCACTCGGATCCTGGTCAGGTACAAACACCGGGTACTGGAGGGTCTCTAACGGAATGGAGGGAAAGGCGCCTCACGGATGACGATGAAGAATGGAGCTACTCCACGGTGCTGGGTAGACAAACAATGGACATCCTCCGGGACAGGTTCGGTGAGACGGGGTACCGGGAGCCCTTTTTTGGTCAGGGCCAGAGGCCGGTCATGACATAGTGCCATGGTCTCGTACCAAGACACAACCGGTTCGCTCGGGGCCGCCCCGTTTCCGTCTGCCCAGCCCGAGGTTCTGGGTTCCCTCCAGTCTTGGTATTTCTCAGGTGGGGGCTCCTGCTGTTGCATGTCCCGGTGGCTCAATCCCGGCCCGGACAGGACACCAGGTCGTTGACGGACAGGGTGCCTACCAGGCAGACAACAAGGCCGTCTGAGGCTCTGGACTGGTGGGGGGCAGGCTCTCGGCGTTACTCACCTGCGGATGATGCTCTGCAAGGAGCAGGGTCACCTGCAGGGCCATGGGGCTCGGGGTTGGTGTGGGGCCCGCCACCAATACTGATGTCATTCAATGGAAACCCTGACCGCCTAGCAATGTTCCTTAGCCATGTCATCAGCCACCTGGACCGGTATACCCAGGCCTACCCGTCCCAGTGGGCGATGGTGGTGGCGGTGATGGCTAGTCTACAGAGACAGCAGCTTTGGCGGTGGACCTCTACAGTGACCATGCCAGGGAGCTGGCCAATGCGGGCTTGTTTCTGGAAGCGCTGCGGTCTAGATTCGAGGATGCCTCTTGGGTCCAGTGGGCTGAAGTGGAGGTGGTGGCTTTGAGACAACGGGGTCGACCCATCATAGACTACATCCGTGAGTTTCGATGAGTGGCCAGCAGATTGACATCGTGGCCAGAACGTCTCCTGATTCATCATTTCTGGGCGGGTCTAGATGGGGCCCTCCGCCGGGCATGTGTCGTCAGGGGCATCCCGAACCGGCTTTAGGACTGGTTCTGGGTAGCGATCGAGCTGGATACAGGCTGCAGGAGTTCCGGGGGAGAACGGAGGACCCACCCGGGCACCAGAGGCCAGTTGAGAGACCCAGGGACGACGGACGGAAGACCCGGTCTTCAGTACCAGGAACCTCTGGTCCATCACCTCGTTCACCATTCCGGTGTTTCCGCTGCAATCAGCTGGGACATCGGGCGGCAGAGTGTCCAGTTCCTGTGCCATGCGTGATCCTGCCAACTCCTAGAACAACCGGTGCCATGCTGAAAAAAGCCATGGAACGATCACGGGCAGCACACCAGCCAGAAGGGGAGGCTTCCCGACGGCCATCTCAGACAGGGGAAGAAGCAACAACGGCCACCAGCCACCAGCTGGTGACCTATGACAGTGCAGACAACTCGGCCGAGGACCCCATGGTGAATGAGCCGGTATGCCCCTTTGCCATTCCCATCGCTTTGATAAGCCCACAGACAGGACATAAGGGAACATACAGGGCTCTGACTCTGGTTGCACCCGCTGTCTTATCAGTAAGGCGGTAGTAACCAAGGTCGGGATCGGAGTAAAGCAATTGACTACCCCAATCAGGTTCGAACAGGTGGATGGGTCCCTCTTGGGGGGAACACCAGTTACACACGTAACAGAGCCTGTTCGAATGGAGATGGGGGCCTATTGGGAGGTCCTCCGGTTCATTGTAGTGCCGTCCATGACCGGGGCGGTAATTCTGAAGCTTGCATGGCTGGATAAATGGGGCCCAGCGATTCGGTGGGAAGGTGGTTGCCGCAACATACAGATCGGGGTCGGTCCCCGGCCACCATCCCATGACCCTGGGCAGTCCGAAGGGAACGGTGAGGGGGTAGGGGCGTGCCAGGTCAGCACAGGCCAGGAAGGCTGTGTCCCGGATGTGTACTCCAACGTCGCCGAATGTTTGACGAACGGGAATGCGACGTCCTGCCACCTCACCGGCCAACTGACTGCGCCATTGACATATTCCCGGGGGCTAAGCTACCCAAGCCCCGCATGTATGCGATGACACCATGGGAAATGGAGGAGCTGCGACGCTACATCAACTGGAACCTGGCCAGGGGTTTTGTCCAGCCGGCCCATTCACGAATTGCAGCGCTGGTCTTATTCAAAGAGAAGAAAGATGGTTCCCTGTGTTTGTGTGTGGACTTCCAGGGTATAAATGGGGTATGTGTTGAGCATATGTATCCCCTCCCTCTCATGAAGGACCTCCTGGCCCACCTGGCAAAGGGTAGGATATTCACCAAATTAGACCTACAGGAGGCGTACTACTGGGTCCGCATTAAGCAGGGTGACAAGTGGAAGACAGCATTCAATTGCCTGCTAGGCAGTCATCAATTTTGGGTCATGCCGTTTAGACTGCAGGGGGCCCCCGCGGTATTCATGCAACTCATTAATGAGGTTTTGCATGAACACCTGTATTGCGGGGTGCTTGTGTATTTAGATGATATCCTCATCTATACCACCACCACACATCAAATTGGTGAGACAGGTGTTAGAGAAACTGTTAAAAGCCCAGTTATTCATGAAATTGTCTAAGTGCGAGTTTCACCAGACTCAGTTGGACTACTTGGGCTACTGGATATCAGGGGCAGGGGTGGAGATGTACCTCAATAAAGTTAAGGCTGTCCAAGGACTTGCTGTCAGCTACAGAGCTTTTTGGGGTTTGCCAATTTCTACCGGCAATTTATCCCATCCTTTGCTGCAACAGCTTTGCCATTTAAGGACCTGCTATGCACCCGACAGGCCACAACGAAGCCACATCCTGGTCAGCCACTGGCATGGTCTACGGTGTGTCAGCAATCCTTCAAGACCCTGAAAGCCTTGTTTGTGAGGGAGCCTGTCCTGCTTCACCCAGACCCCAACACAACGTTTGTGGTGCAGGTTGATGCCAGCAACGTTGCGGTCGGGGCTATTCTCCAGAGAAACAGTCACGGCTCCTTGCAACCCTGCGCCTACACGTCGAGGAAGCTAACAGACACTGAACGTGTATGGGCCATCTGGGAGAAGGAGGCGTTTGCTGTGCGATGGGCGCTCACGATGTAGCGACACCTGGAAGGGGCAAAGGAACTGTTTGAAGTATGAACGGACCACAAAAACCTGGAAGTACTGCAGACACCAAGTTGCCTGTCCCCAAAACACATTAGATGGGTGCAGTACTTCCGGAGGTTCCGTTTCCAACTGAAATACGTGCCGGGGGGGGAAGAACTTTCTGGCTGATGCCCTCTCAAGACTGCCACAATATAATAGCAAGAGGGAGGAGGTGGTGCAGGCGATTGTGCCCCCTTACCAGCAGGTTGTGGCAAGAAAGGGTATCTCGTGTTTTAATGGGAGATCTGACGCAAGGGTTGCAGACGGCGCTCTAAGAGGATCCCTGGTTACGAGACCACTCAGACCTCTTGAGGCAGGATGGCCTAGCCTGGTACGGGGTTAAACTTTATGTCCCACAAATTATGCGGCAAGGGGTGCTTCAACAGTGCCACAACGCAAAACAGGCGGGACACTTCGGCTTCCTGAAGACTCTACATCTGGCAAGGTGGCAGTTTTGGTGGCCGTGAATGAAAGCAGATATAGAGGGCTACATCCGGGGTTGCCACATCTGTGCCACCGCAAAGCCCTGTACGGGGAAGCCCTTGGGGTTGTTACAACCAGTGGCAGATCCTATCAGGCCCTGGGAGGACATTTCAATGGATTTTATCGTTGAGTTGCCAGAGAGCTGTGGCTACAACATTATTTGGACAGTGGTCAATCTTTTCTCCAAGCAGGCGCACTTCGTGCCCTCCAAGGGGCTGCCGTCTGCCCAAAGGCTGGCCAGGTTGTTCATCACACTGAAGAATCATCTCAGACCGGGGGGTGCAGTTCACGGTTCGCTTCTGGTGCGAATTCGTCCGATTCATCGGGTCATCCCAGGGTCTCAGTTCAGCATACCATCCCAGCACCAACGGGGCAGCAGAACGGGCGAACGCTATGGTGAAGCGCTACCTGTGGTGCCATGTATCGTACCAACAATCCAACTGGGTGGACCTGTTAGATGCAGAGGTGGCGCATAACAATGCTGTGCACAGCAGCACTGTGTTTTCTCCTTTCCAGGTGGTGCTTGGCAGGGAGTTCGTTCCCATTCCCGAGTACGGCCAAGGGGTCCCCTTACCTTGCCAACCCAGGGAGTGGATGACACAGGTGGGGGATGTGTGGGGTTCAGTAAAAAAAATAAAATGCCCTGGTAAAGGCCAGAGAGACCACCAAAGCACAAGCAGACAAAAAGAGGAGGCCCCAGAAGCCCTTCCAGGTGGGTGACCTGGTGTACCTCTCCACGAAGTATCTCGGGTTTGACGGGGAAGGCTGCAATACCTCGTCTGGTGGAAGAGGTACTCTATCACGGAGGCATCCTGGGTGAGGGAGATGGATGTCCATGCACCCTGCCTGGTCCGAGCATTCCATCACCAGTATCCTGGGAAGTCGGGTGGGGGGGGTCAGTCGAACCGTCCACCAGTTTGGACAACTACTCATCCAAACCCTCTTGTCTTCCAGGTGGGAAGACACACGAAATAGATGTCCCATACCTAGCTATAAAAAACAAAAAACTATTTTTAAAGTTTGATTTTAAAATCTTCAACTTCATAAATTATCAAGAGAACATGGATGAAGATCAGGAAAAAATCCTTTTTATGTTGAAATCAATACACAAAACCATTCTTTCAGCGTGTAACAAAATAAGATGCCACATAAAGGAACAAGATGCCAGCTTAGATATACAAACCCAGATCTTGACTACAACCAAAGAACTAACAATGCAGAAAGTAACAGGAGAAGTGGAACAACTAAATACCAAGACAGAGGACCAAACTGACAAACAGATCCAGCCAACGGGAAAATTTGCAAAGAGAGTGACAACATTGAAAATGGAAAAGACTTTTTACATAAATCAGAAGAAACCTGAGGAAAAGGAAGAAGAACAGATTGAATGGAAGATAAATGCCAAGTTTCCGACGTATGGGATTTTCAAGTGACTCTGAGGCATTGTTTACCTTAAAAGTCCTTTATCAGCCTAATACACTGGCAAATGCTTGCTCGAAGGAAGCTGGAATCTGAAATTTCCACCCCTTGCACAATATATTAAAACACATTTCTCCACCTTTCTAATTTTGTCATTAATCATATTCTCCAATAAATTTAAAGAATCAGTTTCCCTTCCGTTAGAAAACCCACCAAGGTCTTATCTTCTTTAGTTTCAGATGGCCTTGAAGGTAAAATCCTCCTCTTCCCCCCTCCCAACTTTAAACTCAATCTCTTAAAGCAATACACAAGTTTAACATATGAAATGGCTACTTCTTCATCACTTGTCAAGTAATAACATTCGATGTTAGCAGCATTGACAATAAACTTATTACGACAATTGTGGGAAATTGGAGCAATAGGGAGGCGATTAAATGAATACAATTGGGCTAGTTCTTCTAAAAAAACTGTAATTAAATGGTCTTTCTTATTTCAAATAATACATAGAATAATAGAGGGAGAACTGTTTGAGGATTCAAAAGTACTGACATGGAAGGTTAGTTGGCAAAGGAAAAAAGCCAGAGTAAGGCTGAAAGAAACTAGGGTTTTGATTTATTAGAGTGGATTCTATACTATTGAAAGGTTGAATATGGTGGAAAACAATTATTAGAAAATAAAATAACATAATTGAATATTTAAGATGTGCAATAAGATTAATAGACTTTTTGGTTTAATATGGTGAAAAATAGAAAATTTTTAGAAAAATAGAATAAGATTATATACAAATAGATAAGATGTGTATTTAGAATATTAGATTTTGTTATAAAAATGGGAAAATGTAGAAGTTGAGATAAGGAAAACTCTTGTCACCTAAGCTTGGAAATTATAACAAATGTTAAGTTGAATATTGACGGGAAATTAAAGCCTGGGGAAAAAGCAATAGCAGAACATTGATTTTATATAAAGATTGAATACAAATACAATTAAGATATGCATAAGTTAAAAATTATTGATAAATGTAACAAAGATTGTTTTACTTAGTTCATAACAATAAGAACTATATTTGTTCAATATGAGATAGTAGATATCAAGGGAAAAAGAGGAAATATCTGATTATGTAACTTGAGATCTGTGCTAAAGATTTATGTATGTTATGGAATTACTGATTACCTAGCCACCACATTGCTTTTTAAATGTTTAATTCTCCCCCTCACTTTTTCCCCCTTTTCCTCCCCACTGTCCTATTATTTGATTTTGTATTTTTCTATTTTATTCTGTAATCTAATAAAATGTTACAAACTGTAGAAAAAAAGGAAAAAAGTACCAGTTTTAATTTCTTCGGTGGCTGTTCCTTTGCTGAATCACTTTCCCTTTGCATTGACAAATGTATGATGAATTTATCCATGTTGATTAATATCCATCACTACCAGCTAGCTCAGGGGTCTTCAAACTTGGCACTTTTAAGACTTGTGAACTTCAACTCCCAGAATTCCTCAGCCATCATGGCTGTTTGAGGAATTCTGGGAGTTGAAGTCCACAGGTCTTAAAAGTTGCTAAGTTTGTAGACCCCTGAGCTAGCTGGTCGGTCCTTCTTCCTCTCTCCCTTCTGAGCTCTTTCCACAATGTAGTAAGAATGCACCCCCCCAATCCCTTCCCTGTACCCTTAAAGACACAGGAATCAAGTGCAAAGCAAGAAAGGCTCACAAAATAAAGAAACACATAAACTCCATTTTTTTTCTTTAAGCTGCCTCAGGCGTGTCACATGTCACAATGTTGCAATCCGCGACTGAAAGGCTCCAGCAATTGCAAAAAGCTTTAGCCTTAAATTAAGTCTGTTTACCTTCAAAGAAAACTTTCTAAAAGCCATAGACAGACTAAAGAGGGTAAAACTAATTATGTTTGTTTAAAGCAATTAAACCTACAGAAGTCAACACTTTGGACTCATTGCTAGCCTAAATTACAAACTAAATATTCCAATAACCAAAGCACACAAACCGAGCCTCTGAATTACAAAAAGCTGTAAAAACTGTACAAAAATCCTTATGGTAACCCAATCAAGCTGCCAGCTGATCCAGAACTAAATAAACCCACCTCCTTTCTGACATGCTCGTCTGCCGACGTTTCATTTCATCAATGCTGATTGCAATGTTCAAAAGCACATAAAAATGCAGGAAGAAAAATAGGGACCACTACGGTGGGAAGGTAACAATGTTCCGTGCACCTTTGGCGTCTAGTCATACCGGCCACGGAGATGTCCTCGGACAAGCGCTGGCTCTTCGGCTTTGAAATGGAGATGAGCACCGGCCCCTAGAGTCGGAAATGACTAGCACGTATGTGCGGGGGAACCTTTACCTTTTACTTTTACCTTTACCTTTACCTTTATATAAATTTTTATTGATTTTCCAATATTACACTATATATCTTTGAAAAGCAACATGGTGTCTGGGTTACAATAGTTCCATTTCATACAGGTACATGTTATTACAAATTTCCAGTTTATTGTAGCCAATATTTCCTCTCTTTTTTCCTTTAATACATATTGTCTCTTATCTAAATAACATACTTTTTATTTTATCTATCAATTATTTAATGGTTTCCTTGCATTTGTCAATACTTTCATATATTTTATTTATTTTAACATTTCATCTTTAAAACATCAATCAACATATAAATTTTCCCAGCTTTAATTTGCATTAATATTAAAGTTAAACATTTAAAGTTTCTCATTTTCATATTTCTAGGTGAACCACTTCCCTTTATCACAATTCTCTCCAATTCCTAATAATCTAGATACACATCCTATCTATCTCATTTCCATATCAACAGGTTAATAATACAATATAATATTCTTGTTTTCATTATAATTTCCACATACTGTAAATTCAATAACCAAAATTTCTCCTCTTTCAACATTAACACATCTTTTCTCTTTATGTCTGCTCTCTCGTGCTTAGACTTATAATTTTATTTTTATCACTACATCCAAATATATTAGTTACATTATATAACTCCTAACATCAATACATCTTAATCAATTTCATTTAAACAGTTCAATAATTTCAATTTAACTGTTGATATTTTTAATTAGCCAATATTTTTATCTGCACATCAAAACAATCTCTCATAATCCAAGTACAATCCTGTCTATTTAGATATTTTCCATATCAGGCCTCTTAAATATGTCCATACTTCTTCAATCTTATTCTGGCTTTTTTCCTTTGCCATATCATCTTCCGTCTCTTTGCTTCAGGGTCATCAAAGAGTTCTTGTGTTGTAGTATCATATTGAAGTGACCCTCCAATCTATTTTTGAAGGGTTGAGGGATCTGATAGAGATACCAAATCTTCTCATTATTTTCTCCTGTTGGTATAATTGTCCTGGACTAACTTTTTTTCTTCCATTTGTTTCTCATTTTCAACATCAAATTCCTTCTGCTTTATGTAACCTTTTGTCAGGTTTTTCTCCAAATTTTCTCTTGTCTGTGCTTGTTTAGTAGTTAAATCTTCTGTCAGAGTATTTGATTGTTCAATTTCTTCTGTTATGTTCTGTCCCAATAAATTGTTAGTTATAGTCACAATTTGCGTTTACTTATCCAAGACGCTTTCTAGTTTTTTTCCAAAAGCTCTTATTTCATCACCAGCTGCGAAAAGGAACTGATAAGTTTGGCAGGTTATTTTCATTATAGCATAAATTTGTTTTTGTATTTCTTCCATGGTGGACTCTCACATCTGGTGTTCAAGGTTAGTCTTATCTTGTTTTCTAAAGTCTCTCTCTCTCTCTTTTTTAAGAGTGTCAGCTTACAGTTTCAGGTTTAGCCACAGGGTGTCCCCCAAGTACTTGGAAAACTCTTTTCTTTTAGGGAAGCTTCCTGTTAATCTCTTTTCAGTTGCTTCTTCTGTTTTAGAAGAACAGAGCTGAATTTTCAAATAAGGATAGAAGTAAGGAATAAATAGTCAAAAGCGTTTAGTCTTTCTTTTCACATTTGTACCTGTCAATACTTAGATAAGATAAATATTATTTCTGGACTTCCGGTAGCGCTGCCGCACCGAATGGCGGTGTTCCAAAGCCGCCCGATCCTGGGAAGCGTCAAAGCGCCCGGAGGCAGCGAAAATCAGCTATCCCGCGGCGCTGGAGCTTCTCCCTCGGGAGAAGAGGGAGAGGCGAGCCTGCCTGGGTAGAGGTAGAGCTCCCCTGTGATTCTCCCAAGTAGTTTGGGGGATAACAGGGTGAGCCCCCTCGGAGCCCAGGCTTTCTCCGCTCTCAGGACGTTTTCGCTCCAAAAGGAGTGGAACCAGATGCGACAACTGCACCTGCTGCTTAGATGGGACTGTGAGTATTTTGTTCTTTGAGAAGCAGGCAGAGCAAAGCAGGAAGATCTGAATTTTTAAGTTGGATTATAACTTTAACTCAGCTTCATTATCTTCTTCAAGTTTCAAGTTTGAAATGGAGTAAAAATGGCGCTGGAATGTTTCTTTCCTGTGCGAAGTGAAAACTGTTATATTTTGCTATAATGCAAGAGATACAATTTGCAACTGACTTTACCCAGTATCGGATTTTGATTATTTGAAAGCCTGTTATCGAAGGTTAAGAACTTTGCGAGAATTTTTATTTTTTCTTCCCTTTTTCTTCTTTTTTTCCTTTTTCTTTCTTTTTTTTCTGAACTTTGAAAGAGGAAATCGAAACCTAAGAGATGGCTGCGAGACGTGGGGGAGGGCCTCCAATCTCTAAACCTACAGTACAACCATCCTCCCCCCCACCTTCTGCATTTACACTGACAGATATTCAGCAAATTGTGATGCAGTTAACACAAGTTTTGCAGCAGGAAATAAAGGAAACAAGGGAAGAATTTGTTAACCAAAACAACCAGATGAGGGAAGATATAGTGCTCGCACTTCAGGGTCTCGCTGTATATATAGAACGCCTGGATGATCGTGTGGACTCAGCTATGGAGTATGTGGAGAATTTGGAAAATAAAATCATTGATGCTGAACAGAAGATTGACAGAGCAGAGGCCAAGATTGACAGAACAGAAGATGAGCTTACTATATTAGAATATAAGAATATGGAGTTTGCTTTGCGTATCAGAGGCCTCAAAGAGAATCCTAAAGAAGACTTGGAATGGGAAGTGGCACGAGCAGCGGCTCCTGTTTTGAAAATGTGAACCTGAAGAATTACTTAAGGAAATGGATAAGACATTTAGGGTTAACTCCTGGATTGCTAGACAAAAAAATTTACCTAGAGATGTAGTGATTTATTTTTCTAGGAGATTAACCAGAAATTCTATTATGCAGGCTTTTTATCGGGAAAAATTTCAAATTGCAGGCCAAGATATTATGATTTTAAAGGAGATACCTCCAAAAATTCTTAGAAAACGGAAAGATTTTGCCTTTCTGTCTGATGAGCTTAAGAAGCGACAAATCCAGTTCAGATGGGAAATACCTATTGGAATTGTGGTAAATTATGCAGGGACCAGATACAGATTGGATACAATTTTAAAAGCAAAAGACTTTTATACTAAGGTCCTGAAAGCAGGCTTACCACCGTCTCCTCGAATCAAAAGAACAGAAGTAAGACAAGAAGATAAACAATTGAGTGAAGGGGCAATGTCATTGCCTCTTGATGAGATGCGGCAGGCGGAGGCTACGGAGCAGAGTTTGGCATTAAAGGAAGACCCAAAAGAACAGAGGATGACAAGAGCTGCATATAAGCGTATGGAAAAAGAGCAAAAACAAAAGCCTGTAACTGGTCCAGCTACGCAAGACGCAGCTGTCTCAGAGCCTGTGGGAGGAGCACGTCCGAAGAGAGCAACAGCTGATCTTCAGGCCATGTTCCAAAGGCTCATGGTCACCAGAGATGGTGAAGTTCCTGACATGGAATGTTAAAATTCACCACAGAAAAGAAAGAAAGTCCGAAACAACATAAAAATGACGTTGTTTGTTTACAAGAGATACATATTGTATTAAGTTCTTTTTATTGGATTATATGCTCCAAGTCAACAATAGTAAAAATTCTTTAAATTTTTACATCAGAGACTAATCGAACTGGATTATAAATTTGTTATTATGATGGGGGACTGGAATGGAGTTTTGGTGCCGTTTGAAGACAAGAAGGGATCCTCTAAAAACTTTTTTAATTCGAAATTGCCTAAAGCTTTTTTTGATTTGAAGGAAGATCTGGAATTATGGCGGGAAAGGAATATGAGAGACAGACTTGTTCTTACAGGAAATATATGAAAGAATCTTTTGTTATAAATATGCATAGGTACCTTGATAGAAAAGGTTTGGGACGCTAGTCTTATTTTGAATTCACTGGATAATGGGGTATTATTGTAGATTGTGATGTTAAAGAAACTAATTTGATGTTGAATATAAGAAGGATAGTTTGTTTATTATAGAAGAATGGGTGTCTAAAGTTTCGAATCTTGCAGAGATGTTTATTTTTTGTGTATTTGAAAGATCATTCACAGGAAAGATATATTTCAGTTTGGAGGAGATGGATAGATTATATTTAGAACAAATATGGGACTAAAAAGTTCCATTTAGCTTATGAGTAGATTTTAGTGGGATATTGTTATTGGTACTTTGATTGTAGTTATGTTAAAGGGGAGTTAAAGCACATTATGAATTTGGTTAATGGTATATTTGCATAATTCTTATTTAGAATATGATTATTATAACTATAATCCTGTATTTAGCTCTGGGAAGTGGGGGGGGGGAAGTGGGTGGTTTTGGGGTGGGGGGGATTTGGGGATTGTAAAACTTTGTTTTTGTAAAACTTTTCAATAAAAAAAAGATATATATTATTTCTGATCTTCAGTTGACTTCTGCTTCAACCTTTAGACTCATTAGAAATTTCTGAATAATACTTTATTCCTTTCAATCCACCCTCTCTTTTGTTTATCCTTTCAGAAATTTATAGACAAACAAACAAAAATACACTTTGCATATATGAGCTATATATATTGCATATATATATAATTTTAAGGAATGCAGTGGCTCAGTGGGTTAGGACACTGAGCTTGTCAATCAGAAGGTCGGCAGTTTGGCGGGTCGAATCCCGAGTGCCACGTAACAGAGTGAGCGCCTGTTACTCGTCCCAGCTTCTGCCAACCTAGCAGTTCAAAAGCACGTAAAAATGCAAGTAGAAAAATAGGGACCACTCCGGTGGAAAGGTAACAGCGTTCCGTGCGCCTTTGGTGTCTAGTCATGCCGGCCACATGACCACGGAGACATCCTCGGACAAGCGCTGGCTCTTCGGCTTTGAAACGGAGATGAGCACCGGCCCCTAGAGTTGGAAATGACTAGCACGCATGTGCGGGGGAACCTTTACCTTTACCTTGTATAATGTTAACAAATTTTGTTGAATATAAAATTACAACAACTTTATTGATTAGCCCTTGGGCCATATCAAAGTGCAAAGTTCCAGCAACAAACCGTCACCAAAACTTGATAAAAGCAATCCAAAATGGAATTTGATAGAATACAATTTAAAATGGAATTAAAATAAAATACAATTTAAGATGAAATAGTAATAAAATACAAATTTAAGATATAGATAAAATATGATAACATTATATTTCGGAGTCGCCCTTGCAATCTACCCCAATCAGTCCCACATATGCAGATCTTAACCGGATCATTTTGTTTACTGTGCTACGTTAAATGTTATTTTCAAGTTCTGACCGGACATAAGATAAGTTATTTTGATATGGGGATCCCAATGGGTCATTCGTTTGGTATATAGACCAAGATACCTGTCTCTCACCCTCTTATACAGACAACAGTCAAATAGGATGTGAGCCAGGTCCTCTACCTCTGCCACTCCGCAAATGCAGAGACGCTCATTGTACGGTATAGTATGAAATCTCCCATATCTGACCATTGTATCAAGCTGTTCGAATCTCGCTCTCATACATATCTCCCTAAGATGTTTTGGGAGTTGTAACTTCAAATAACTGTCCACTTGAAAAGTACATTTGTATTTACTCAGCCATTTCAAGTTACCCACCTTACTAAGGATAGCTATATCAGTTTGTGCTTCTATATCCTTAATTCTTTGGGCAACTCTTTTTTTAGATTGTTCTCCTGTTACGCAAGAAACAGGAAGGCCACAGCTTCTTACAAAATTTGTTAGTTTGGTGATCCAGGAGATTTGTGATTGTAGTTTTATTTGTTCTAGTAGGCATAATTTGGGGAGTCTATCAGTCTCCATTTCATTAACTTTGCACCAGTAGTTATAAGCTCTAATTTTAGATAATGCCTGAATTGTATGAATTCCCAATTCAGCTGTAACTGCTGCAGCAGATGTTCTTGGATCTACACCCAAAATACATCTCAGATGCTGGGACTGTGTTTGTTCTAAAACTGTGGTTGAATAAAGACCCCAAATTTCTGCTCCATACAAGAGCATTGTCGTAACCTTAGCCTTATAAACCTTGACTAATGGAGCTAGGGACCCTGGGTAACTATGGTTCTTTAGTTTGAGCAATAAGTTCAAACGGGCTTTTGCTCTAAATGTACTCTGTTGATGATGGCAGGCCCAAGATCCAGTCTTGGAAAAAGTTACTCCCAAATATACAAAGGTATTAACCTGCTCAATTGGTTCACCATCTAATTGCCACTTATGTCTCTGATGGTTTCTTCCAAACACCATTATTTTCGATTTGGATTTGCTAATGATTAGGGAGTTATCCTGGCAATAAGAGCTGAATCTTCTTAATAGTCTACGTAATCCTACTTGTGAGTATGATAATAAAATCATATCAGCATAAAGCAAGCTGTTACAGTAAGTGTTTAGGATCATCGGCATGTGTACCATGGTATCCTTCATTAACCCTGGAAAGTCATTGATGTATAAATTAAATAATAATGGGGCCAGGATACACCCTTGCCTTAATTCTTTATTTGTGTGAATCCTGTTAGTCAGGGCCCCATTAACCCCATACCGCACCCTCAAACAGGTACTTGTGTAAAGGGCTTTAATCAAGGCCAGGAGTCTGGGTTCTATTTTAAGAGATGTCAATTTACTCCATAGTACGTCTCTATTTACCATATCAAATGCTGCTGTAAGGTCTATAAAAGCAGCAAACAGGGGTCTCCTCTTATAGGCATATTTGGCAATTAGATGGTTCAAGACAAAGCAGTTATCAATAGTAGATCTGTTTTGTCTAAAACCTGCTTGTTCTTCTGTGAGGATGTTGTTTTCCTCTACCCAGATTTCAATTCTGTTCAAAAGGTACCTAGCATATATTTTTGCTACAATGTCAATCAGGCTGATAGGCCTATAATTACTAGGATCCTTTTTATTCCCTTTTTTATATATGGGGACAACTATTGCCATCTTCCACCCATCTGGTATATGGCAGGTGTTATTTATGTGTGTAAAAAGACCTGCTAACACAGGGCCCCACCATTTGGGAAATTTCTTAAATAATTCTGCTGGTAAAAAAATCCTCGCCTGGGGCTTTATTGCTCTTTAAGCTTTTAATGATGGACTGTATCTCCTTTTCTGAGACTGGTGGCCAAGGGGGCAGAGTTCTAGGATTTACCAAATCACTGTTTAAAAATAATTTCTTTACCGGTTCGGTGGGGGCAAACAAGCACTGATAATAATTTTCCCAGTCCGCAGCAGAGGATCAAACCAGCGAGGTCTACCCACTTGGGCTCTTTTTGTAGTAGGTTTAGCTATTAGGTGTTTCTTCAGTATGTTACAAAGATTGGAGAATGCATTGAAGGCTGACATCCAGTCAGTAGTAGATGACTGTATTGTTCTAGCCCACTTAGTAGCATTCTCTGTTTTAAGGCATTCTAATATTGCCTTAGTATCAACTTTGGCCCAAATTAACCTTTTATTTTGGGTCACCTCTACCTTTTTGGTGAGCCATCTGTCAGCCATGTTATATGGTCTTAAATCTGAGCGGCCTTGCAATGTCACACTTACAGGCTGATGGTCGCTATTGTCGCTAAGGTGTACTGTGACCTCTGAGAAGAGGTCAGCCTTATCTCTAGACACACAAAAGAGATCCAGTACACTACTTGAATTGTCTGAGTGGTATGTATAAGGGTATGTACAGTATAATTCTTGTCCTTACCTCCCAAAATTTGGAGATTACCCTTAAAAATTAAGGAGACTAGGAGCAGGCCAGCGGCATTACTTTTACAGTCTCTCGAGAGCCACTGAGGATGGTTATCAAAGAACTCCCCTGGGATTCCCTTCTTCTAGGCAAGCTCATACAGAGAGGGACCCAGTCTAGCGTTCAGATCTCCTAATAATACCACTATGGACTGAGGGTACAGTATAGATATATCTTCTAAGATAACTTCCAAGCCCATCCAATATTCCAAATTATAGTGCTGGGATGTGCTTGGAGGAATGTACACATTTGCCAATATTAACTCAAACTGGTCATATTCAAATTTGACAGCTAGAAAGTACGGATACTTATCTTCGTTATATAATTTCTCTCCCTGCCATTGCAACTCTTGCTTTATAAGAATGCATAGCCCACCAGAGGGTCTCCCTTTGTTCTTTGTTTTTAGGGCTGGGGAGGCCCATCCCTGAAAGTCTGACAATTGTACTGGTTCATCCACTTCGGTTAGCCAGGTTTCTTGAAAGGCTATTATGTCAAATCTAGAGAGAAAGCTCATTAGTCCACTATCAACCATCCCTTTCCAGCCAGCTATGTTCCAGGTCATCAACTGTATGGGGTTCTCAGAGGCAAGGTGGTCTGACTTGGTTGATTGGCTAGATGGTAGAAATGCCAGATGTCAGCTTGACATTGGAGCTGGGTCAATATCATCTAAGCTTCCCATATAAACACAGTTGTTGTGAGGTTCGATATTTCTCCTCATGAGTTGCAGAACTTGCTGTTGCTCCTCTACATCTCGGCCGCCAGCGTGGACATGTTACAGCTTCCCTGGTTTCAACATTGCTATTAGTATTACCTTATATAAAGAAAAAAAATGAAAAAAAAGAGGAAAGATACATTGTAGCAAAATGTGCATATAACATCAGTAAGTTATCTAGTGAACATTCTTTCATTCGTCTACAATGTAATTAAATATTTTTCAATTCTATCCTGTAAAAGGTTTCTAAACTATCAACTAATCAGTCAGTATTCATCCCAGCATTCCTCCTTAACTCTAGCCATTTGTACACTTTGTTCCAAATTTCATAATAGTCCATTTCGGTTTTGTTTTTTATCTCTAATGTTAACCTAACCATTTCAGCGCAGGATAGGATTTTGCTTATTAATTCTTCAGTAGGGGTTTCTTTCCTTTTCCATTTTTGAGCGTAAGCCAATCTTGATGCAGTCAAAATATGCAGAATTAAGTATAAAGATCCTTTGTTGAATTTATCATTAATAATCCCTAGTAGGAAGGTTTCAGGTTTTCAATTTTTTGTAATGTTATCTCTTCAAGCCATTTTTTTATCAGGTGCCAAAAATTTTGAGCTTTTAGACATTCCCACCACATGTGATAATAGGTCCCGGGTAACTTTCTACATTTCCAGCATGTCAGTGAGGTTTTTTTATCCATTTTTGCTAGCCTTGTGCGGGGAAGGTGCCACCTATAAAACTTCTTGTATAAATTTTCTTTATAGGTGATGGCTAGCATTACCCTCCTGTTCCTGTCCCATAGTGATTGCCAATTGTCTAGATCAGTGGTGGTGAACCTTTAAGAGACCGAGTGCCCAAACTGCAACCCAAAACCCACTTATTTATCGCTGGGTGCCAGGTGGGCGTGCCAGGTGTGGCTGTGGTGGTCATGGAAGATTGGGTGGGTGTGGCCAAGATGGGTGTGGTCACCTCAATGTTGCTCGTGGGGAGGGACACCTGTGGGGGGTGGGCAGGGTTGCTGGAGCTCCAGGAGGTCTCTGGCAGGTGGGGCGGTAGGCAGGAGACTCATCCTGTGGGGTGAGGCGAGGCAGGGTGGGGGTGCCATTGCCATGGGGCAAGGCAAGGGCTGGGGCAGCTGCTGCCTGACACCATTGGCCCCCGCACACAGAGGCCAGCAAGCACATGGGGGCCACAGCCTGCCGGCCCCTCGACAGGCGCACTCTGGGACTCTGCAGCCCATTGCCAACAGTTCAAAGAAGCTGCCTCCGAGATGGATGGTTGGCCAACAGCTGAGGAGGTGATGCAGTGGGTCGTGCCTGGGAAAAGGAGAGCATGTGAGGCCAGGAGGGACAGGATGAGGGGGAGGGAAACCAGCCATGCCAGGATGCATTCAGCCACGTGGGACACCGGCAAATTAGCAGGAGGCTGGTTGAAGAGGGACAGTTGCCACCTCTGGGGCATGGCACAGGTGCCCACAGAGAGGGCTCTGAGTGCCGCCTCTGGCACCTGTGCCATAGGTTTGCCACCATTGGTCTAGATCAATGGTATAGCCAAAATTTTTGCTCCAGATTAGCATTGTATCTTTATCCTGTTCTTCTAACATAACTTCTTCTAATAAATATTGATATATCTTTTTTATCGTTTTGTCTTCTGTTCCTAATAGGATTTTATCTAATTCTGTGTGCTCTAATTTTATCCCGGGTTCTTTTTTATCTTTTCTGTATCGTGTCTGTATTTGCAAGTAGGCCCACCATTCCAGCTCTATACCATCTTCTAATAGTGTTTTCCTTCTTTTCAGCTCTCCGTTCTTATCTAGAATATCTTTGTATGTAATTACTCTTCCTAAGTTCATGAATTTTGGGTGCATAAATATCTCCAATGTTGATATCCAGTTGGGAATTTCTATATAATTGGGTTTTTTTAATTTTAGTCCACAACTCTATTAGTGCCCGTCTAATGTAGTGTTTCTGAAAGTACTGATGTGCCTTCTATTTCCCGTCCCACAGTATCACATGCCACCCTATCTGCATGTCATGGCCTTCTAATGCTAACAATCTTCTGTTCTCTAGATTTATCCAGTCCTTTATCCACACAGATGCTGCCGCCTGATAATATTTTTCCCAATTCGGGAGGCCAAGCCCTCCTCTTTCCTTTACATCTTGTAATAGTTTAAATTTGATTCTTGGTTTTCTCCCCTGCCACATAAATTTGGATGTAATTTTATTTAGGTTTTCAAAGAAATCTTTGCCTAATTTAATTGGTACACATTGAAATAAAAAGAGTAGTTTAGGGAGTATATTCATCTTGATTGTTGCTATTCTCCCCATGAAGGAGAGCTGCAAGTTTTTCCATCTATCTAGGTCTACTGTGATTTGATCTATTAATTTATCGTAATTTTCTCTTTTGAGTGTGATGCATCTTGCTGACAGTTGGATCCCCAGGTACCTTACCCTTTTAGATATTTTAATTTTAATTTTTTCCGCTAGCTCATTTTCTTCTAATTTGGACATGTTTTTAAGTAGGATTTTAGTTTTCTCTTTGTTGATCTTCAACCCCACTACATCTTTGTAATTTTCCAGAACCTGTATTAGTCTTGTTCCGGACTCTAAAGTGGGCAGCCTTGTCTCATACCTTTTTGTATTGGAAAGCTTTTTGTTGGTTCTCCATTTATAATTACTTTTGCTTCCTGTTTAGAGTAGATTGCTTTAAACATGTTTATGAATCTTTCCCCAAATTACATATATTTAAGTTGGGTCAACATAAAATTCCATTTGACATTGTCAAATGCTTTTTGGGCGACAACAAAAATCAATGCCATTTGTTTTTCATTGTGTGATTCATAATATTCTAGGGTATCTAATATAATCCTAACATTGTGTCTTATTTGCCTTTTGGGTAAGAAACCATTTTGTTCGGTATGGATAAATTCAGCCAAGTATCTTTTTAATCTTTCTGCCATTATAGTCATAAAGATCTTGTAATCTGTGTTCAATAAAGAAATAGGTCTATAGTTTTTAATGAAGGTCAAATCAGAGTTTTTCTTAGGAATTAGCGAAATTCTTTCCATGAATTTGGGATTTTTGCTACTTTTAATACTTCATTAAATGTATCCAATAAAGTTGGGCCCAAAAGTTCTTGAAGGTTCTTGTATATTTCAGACAGTAGTCCATCAGGACCAGGTGTTTTGTTACTTTTTTGTTTTTTAATTGCTTCTATAATTTCCTGGGGTGTTATGTCCTTGTTTAATATATTTTGAAATTATTCGGGTACCTTCGGCAAGTCCGCGCTCATGAGGCATTGTAATATTTTTCCCTCACTGAGCTTTTCATCATCTTTATAGAGGCTTTTATAGAATTCGTACATTACATGTTTTTTTTCTTCATTTTGGTATACCATCTCCCCTACTTCGTTGCATAGTTTACTAATCCATCTTTCATGTTTTTGTTTTTTCAATCTGTAAGCCAACCATCTCCCAGGTTTATTTGCATGTTCAAAAAATTTTTGTCTGATGCTTTTTATTCTTTGTGCCATTTCTTCCTTTTCTATAATATTCAGTTTATGCTTATTTAATTCTAGTTGTCGTTTTAGGTCCCTACATTGTGGGGTTTTTTTGTAGTTCTGTTTCCAGTTTTTTGTGCTCTTCCTCTAAACTTTTTTGATATTGCCTTTTCTTTTTATTTTCATTGGCCATATATGCAATTGAGGTTCCTCTCATGACTGCTTTGGCCGTATCCCATAGGTTTTGGATGTTAGTCTCCTCTTTCTTATTCGTCTGGAAGAATATCCGCATTTGTTCTTCCATCTTATACTTAAATTCTTTTTGGTTTAAGATTGCGTTTTTTAGGGTCCACCTCCTTGTTGTTGTTTTCTGTCCTTTCCATTTAATTATAATGGGATTGTGGTCTGCCCATGTATTAATATCTATTGCTATGTCATCTACATCTGAATTTAATTCTTTCGTTGTCCAGACCATGTCAATTCTAGACCATGATTGGTGATGCCCTGAATAATATGTGAATTGCTTTGCATTCGAATTTCTCTCCCTCCAACTATCCTGGATATTAAGTTCCTCCACCATTTTGAAAAAAGTACCAGGTAGTATTCTCCTGGTTCTTTTCCTTACTTCCTCACATTTATAATCTAATTCTCTGTCTACAATTGCATTGAAATCACCAATTAAGCAAATGTTGATCTTGTCGCTCTCGTCGCTCTGTCTTCCTTAAATTCTTTGAGTATGCTTTCATCATCATTGCCATATTTCATTTTTTCTCTTCTCTCAGTTTCCCGTTCTTTGCCTTGTGATTCTCATGTCTTTCTGTTATATCTCTCCATGGTGTCCTCTTCTCTTAGTTCTCTTTCTTCTGATTCATCTTCGTTGTCTAGATACTGCTGAAAAAATTCTTATGCTTTATCTGTCATATTCAGCCTATGTCTTTTTTCTTGCCAAGTCACCAGGATCCCTTCTGGCATCAACCACCTAAAATTGATGTTTTGTCTTATTAATTTCGATGTGATGTGTTGATAGGGCCTTCTTAAATCTCTTACCCTCCTGGGGACTTGTTTGAGAACTGTTAGTTGTTTTCCTCTGTGTTCTATTGGGTCATCTCTAGTTCTGTGCAAGATCTCGTCCCTGATTGACTTCTTAACAAATCTAATATGTACTTCCTTAGGTAAGTTGTTTCTTCTCGCACAATTTGTGTGGATTCTATATATTTCAACGATCTCATTTGTCATTTCCTCTTTCCCGGTTCCTAAGGCCCTCGCCAACAAATCCGTCATCATTTCTGGGAGATCCTCCCCTTTCTCTTCTTTCACATTTTGAAAGTGTAGATAATGATCTGCTTTCTCTGTTTCAAGCAAGATAACAGTTTTTTCTAATTCTTTGTTTGCTTGTGAGAGTTTTTCATTCATTTCATCTACTCTTCTTCCTTATTCATTCTGTCTTCCATTTCTAATAATTTCTGTTCATTTTTCAATATTTGTTGTTGGAAACATTCGAATTTTCCGTCCATTGCTCCCATCTTCTCTTTAAGTTCTCTGGTATCGTTCCTTATTTCACCTATTTCTTTTTTCAAGTCCTTGTGATTTCTCAGCATAACCGCTTGCATAGATTGTAGCATTGATTGTAAATCTTTGAGTGAGCCTGCTTTCTCACGTGGCATCATTTCCTCTATCGATCTTTGCCCTGCTGGGCTTAGTTACGCTGATGTGGCTTGGGTTATCTGCCATCTTCCAGTCCCAAATCTTGTTAGGTTGGGAATGCTTGTCATCTTTCAAAATAACATCAGCCAGCCCTCCCCCTGCAATGAGAAAAATCACAAACCAAGCAACCCAGACTTATTTCTTCACCCCACAATGACCACATCAGTTTTTGGTAATTTTTATTCAGAGCGGGTCTTCTCCAGGAATTATTTTCCACTCTTTTGGCTCCACCCTTTTTCTTCTTTCAAACTGCTGTTTCAATTGTTAGGAGGACTTGGTAGGGACCACCCCAGGCTGAAGTAAGTTTTTCTTCCCAGCAGCTTTTTATCAGGACCCAATCACCAGGCTGAAACTTGTGGACAGCAAACTCCAGTGGAGGTGTCTAGGCTAACAATCCTTGCTTGCTGAGAAAAGACAAAGCAGAAAACAGCCCCAGTATCTAATTCTTTATAAACATGTCATTAGTTTCATATTGTGGAATTTCCCACTTGAGGTAATTTAAAATCAACTTGAATGCATTGAAATAGCCTCACCACTAGATATTATAGAGCATTTTATGTATTTGTTTACATATCATATTTATCATATTACCAACCATATATTAACCATAGAAAAGTATCAACCATCCCTCCCTTCAGTGGCTGCTTCTGTGTCCTAGCTATTGCTTTATTCAACATCCGTCTCCCATCTGGCAACATTCACCTCACACTTTCTTCTACTTCCTATTTTTCTCTCTTTCCATATTTCTTATAGTACATTCTTGTTCCTTCATAAGGCTTGTGTTAAGGCACACAATTCACATGTTTGAGCTGACCCCGTTAGTGGCAGTCTCCCTGCTTTCAACAATTTTAATGCATGTAATTCACAAGTCTGTGCAAACCAACTTAAAAACAACTTTCCTGTTTCTTCCTTCTATTATCCATTCCTTCATTTCTCTTCTGCCACTCTGGCCTAACTTCTTTCTTTTCTTCATCTTCTATCAACTTTACATGAGCCAACTCTTTCCCTTTACTATTAATCAATCCTCTTCATTTCTCTTCTCCAAAAGTATTACAAGACTCCATAAGCATATTTGGAATCAGTGTATATGTTCCCCTTTCTCCCTTATTAACAACCTCAGAGTTTGCAGTAAGGCATAAAGTCATCTATGAACAAGTGTTTACTTCCTTTTGGCTTTCTGAATTAAAATTACCCATACTTGATAAGAAATGCTAACCATCAAGACTTCCCAAAATGTCAATTTTAGACAAAAATGCCACTGGCTGCCTCTTTTCCCCCACTTCAGGGTAAAAACCTCCTTCCCCTAGCCCACAGGTAGGCAACCTCGGCTCTTTTATGACTCATGGACTTCAACTCCCAGAATTCCTGAGTCAGCTGCTGACTCAGGAATTCTGGGAGTTGAAGTCCATGAGTCATAAAAGAGCCGAGGTTGCCTACCCCTGCCCTAGCCATTCCTTTGTCCATATTTACAAACAAATTGCTTATTAAAGAGCCAACATAGGAACGCTCATCAAACTGTGCTTGAGTTTGTTTGCATACAAATCTTTACTCAAAACAACATAGCTCATTTATAATCCCAAAATTTTTTTCAACTCCGTCATTTTAAACAAGGGTTGAATTACAGTTCCTTCAATTCTCTTAGGTATTATTTTCTATCAGTGTGTCCTGCACACAGACAAAGACATAATAAAAATAAAAATAAAACAACAAAAAGCAACTCCACAAAAAATAAATACTCCTCTAACAAAAATGGACTATATATTGCCTGGGATCCAACAGGCATATAAACAGGCATATAAACTTCTTTTATTAACCTATATGTTTAGTGCTTGACATAGCCATTTTTTAAAAAACTTCCATATTTTGAGCAAAATGCACTAGTGCTTTTAAAAGGATTTCTTGGCCACTCAAAATAACAATATTGAGTCATGGTACCTTTACTCTTATCACAGGTGTATTTTCCAGATGAATCCATCCCATCCTGCTAACATTTCAAAGAGCAATACTTTATCATAATACTTTTACTTTTACCTCAAGTATATAGTTTATTCTGCCAACCTTGTCCTCAAATGAAGTAATTAAAACTACCTAACTGTGGCCACTGAGTTCCCTCATCTATTTGTTTTTGTCCCCAAATAAAATAACAATATTGAATCATCAGGTCTTTATCTAAATCTTTTACCATTCTACTATAAGGAGGATGATTCCATCCAGCCAGGATCTTTCCCAGGGGACTGTGAAGAGGGATGAAAACATTATCTCCGTTTCCCACATCTTTATCTCCTTTTCCCTGGTCTTGGGAGTCCCCTCTTTGATCCTTTTGTGGCCTCTTGGGAGGTCTCTTACCCATCAGTGGTTACTGTCTGATTCTCTTATTCTTACCAACCTTATACTTCACAAAGTCACTTCCTCCTTTTCACTCAGGAGTCTGCACTCACTTTGCCTTGCCAGTCCTTATGACTCTTGGGGCGTCTCAGTCACCCTCTCACAGGTCTCAGATTCAACACCAGCCTACCCACCCAGCCGCCCAGGTAACTAAAAATGCCCTGATTTTCTTAGCTGGGTCTGTGCACAGAGTTTCCCGGAAGTTGGTACTTGACCCACCTCCTTTGCCTTGCCAGTCCTTCAGACCCTTGGGACATTCACACCTAGTGTATGTATGTCTTGCCAGTCTTCCAGGACCCTCCTGGCATCAAAAAAATTGACCTGATTTCCTTTGTTCCTGGAATCCACTATTTAGTGTCCGGTTCTTCACGGGTAGGGGTAGGGGTAGTCACCTTTCAAGAAACCGTCAAAATTGACGTGGCGCCTGTCCCCTTAGGGGTGGCCACTCCTGGTGATCCAGGGACCGTTTAAATATCCTGGACAAGCCCCCAAGTTATTTGGAACGTGACTGAAGATCCAAAACAAACTCACTTTGAATTCCAGCAACAAAGTTTTATTTCAAAAGAAGCGTTTGCAAAGGCTTGGTGGACTGAAAAACACACAGGCGTTCAGCCACACCTTACAGAGCTGTTTGACACATTTTCATATCCTATCCCCAACGCAGATTCCCCCTCCCCTATCGCACTCAAAGCCTCTTCCCTAATTATCCGATAAACTTTCCGGACCGCCTAAAACCACTGTCCTTCCCATGTTCCAGGAAGCCCCTTTGTCCATATCCTATCTTTCACCATCTAATTTTACATTAGCACAGTCCGTCTCCTATAGTTGTTTTGATATTTCCTCTTACAATTTGTAACTTCTGCTTTTCACATTTGTACCTGTCAATATTTAGATAAGATATATATTATTTCTGATCTTCAGTTGGCTTCTGCTTCAACCTTTGTTGTTAGCTGCGAAGTCGTGTCCGACCCATCGCGACCCCACGGACAACGTTCCTCCAGGCCTTCCTGTACTCTACCATCTTCTGGAGTCCATTTAAGCTCACACCTACTGCTTCAGTGACTCCATCCAGCCACCTCATTCTCTGTCGTCCCCTTCTTCTATTGCCCTCAATCTTTCCCAGCATTAGGCTCTTCTCCAGTGAGTCCTTCCTTCTCATTAGGTGGCCAAAGTATTTGGGTTTTAGCTTCAGGATCTGGCCTTCTAAAGAGCAGTCAGGGTTGATCTCCTCTAGGACTGACCAGTTTGATCGCCTTGCAGTCCAAGGGACTCGCAGGAGTCTTCTCCAGCACCATAGTTCAAAGGCCTCAATTCTTTGGCGCTCAGCCTTTCTTATGGTCCAACTTTCACTGCCATACATTGCAACTGGGAAGACCATAGCCTTGACTATACACACTTTTGTTGACAGGGTGATCTCTCTACTTTTTAGTGTGCTGTCTAGATTTGCCATGGCTTTCCTCCCCAGGAGCAAGCGTCTTTTAATTTCTTGGCTACAGTTCTCATCTGCGGTGATCTTGGAGCCCAGGAAAATAAAATCTGTCACTCAGACAGCCATTTTGCTTTCTTGCATTTCTTTTTCTTTGGGATGTTTTTAGTTGCTACCTCTTGTACAATGTTGCCAACCTTCGTCCATAGTTCTTCAGGCACTCTGTCTATCAGATATGATTCCTTAAATCTATTTGTCACCTCTACTGTATATTCAACAGGGATAGGTCCAGATATTCACCTCCTATGATTCGACCCTCCTATTGAATTCATCAATTACGGGACTGCCTCTCTGGACTCTCTAGGACTAGCATGTATCGGTACACTGGCACGGACTTATTCGCCCTCAGGGGTGCCCCCCTCTCCTGGGTGTGACCCGCCTTTTTTACCACCTCCAACCTCGATGAAGGGCCCGATTATTGGGACCCTGAGAGATGGCTGGGTAGGGGCAGGGGCCTCCAATATAAATTTAATAAGAGGCCCCTGGTTAATTTTTTAGTAAAAATTTTTAAGGGATTAGGGAGGGGGGTGGGAGTGGGTTGTGGTTGTTCGGCTATGGGGGGTGGTCTATCAACCGCTGCTCAGGCCAGGCCTGGATCTGATCGCATGGGGGGAAAGCGGGGTGTGGTTGCCTCCGGGGCTCATGAGCGGGTCGTGAGACTACCTATTCCCACGACGTTGGGGAATGGCAGCAGGCGCATGAACAGAGGGCCGTATCGTTACCGGGAGGGTCGTCTCCGCTATTTACAAGCGGTGAGGCGCTCCGACCCTCTGTTTCTTCCCCAGGGTCCCGGGGGCGAGGATGTGCAGCCTCCTGAGCTCCGGCTGGTGTACCTGAATGCCAGATCCGTGGTTAATAAAGCTCCCCTCGTTCGGGATTTAGTTGAGGGTGAGCATGCGGACCTGGCGTGCATCACGGAGACTTGGTTGGGCCCAGAGGGTGGTGTGCCTTTGGTCGATCTTTGCCCACCAGGTTTCCGGGTGTTACACCGGCCTCGGGCTCATGGTAGGGGCGGGGGAGTGGCGGTAGTTATTAGGGAGACCTTATGTCCGCTGGAGACCACCGTTCCCCAGATAGTCGGGTGTGAGTAGCTCTTTTTGAGATTTGGTCCAGGGGCGCAGTTGGGCTTGCTGCTGGTGTACTTTTCGCCTAGTCGCGCAGCGGCAGCCCTGCCTGAGCTACTCGATGTCCTCTCTGGGTTGGTGGTTGAGTTCCCCAAGCTCATAGTCTTGGGAGACTTCAATCTACCATCCCTTGGAGGTTCATCTGAGTTAGCTCGGGAGTTCATGGCTTCCATGACGGCCATGGACCTGACGCAGGTAATTTCTGAACCAACTCATGAGGGAGGCCACACCCTTGACTTGGTTTTTTTATCTGGACGGTGGTTTGATGATCTTGGTGGGGGCTCTCCAATTATCATGCCCCTGTCATGGACCAATCACCACCTCCTGCGGCTGGTCTTCCGTTTATAGTTTTATAAGTTCCCGAAACTTATAGTTTTGGGGGACTTCAATCTACCATCTCTGGGAGGATCATCTGAGTTAGCTCGGGAGTTCATGGCTTCCATGACGGCTATGGACCTGACGCAAGTAATTTCGGGACAAAGGGATGGGGACGAAGTCATGACCAGAAACCACCCTGAAAGGGGAGAATCCCGTACTGCTATGGACTGCGTTGTTATGTGCCATTTCAGCAAACGCCAACAGGCCCACCCAATCCGATTGCTGATATGACACATAGCACCACAGATATCGCTCTACCACGGCGTTTGCACATTCTGCTGCCCCGTTGGTACTTGGATAGTACGCCAAACTAAGGCCTTGGGAGGATCCTATAAAGCGGACAAACTCCCTCCAGAACTGGGCTGTAAATTGCACCACCACCCCCGATCCGAGATGATTCGACGGGGCACTCCATGCAGACGGTAGATGTGGGTGATGAACATCCATGCCAACCGCCTGGCTGACGGCAATCCCTTACATGGCACAAAATGTGCCTGCTTGGAGAATAGGTCGATAACTGTCCAAATAACATTATAGCCACGGCTCTCCAGCAATTTGACTACGAAGTCCATTGCAATGTCCTGCCAAGGTCTAGTAGGTTTCGGCAGAGGTTGGAGTAACCCCAACGGCTTTCCCGCACGAGGTTTCGCGGTTGCACAGATATGACAGCTCCGTACGTGGTCTTCAATCTCTCGCTTCATATGCGGCCACCAGAACTGCCGATGTGCTAAATGTAAAGTCTTTAGAAACCCAAAGTGCCCTGTCTGCTTGGCGTCGTGACACTGATACAACATCCTTTGTCTCAACGTCTGGGGTACATAAATCTTATCCCTGTGCCAGGCCAGCCCATCCCGTTTTGTCAAAACGTTTGGGTGGTCTTGCAACCAGGTATCCCCTTGGAGCGCTTTCCTTAGGTCATGGATCAGGTCATCCGTTGCTATGCAGGCTGTAGCTCCAGCCACCTCTGGTTGGCACGGGGGCATGATTGCTTGTACCACTTCCTCACTTTTGCTGTCGTACTGTGGTTGACGTGAAAGCGTGTCAGCCAAAAAGTTCTTCCCCCCCGGCACGTACTTCAGGGTAAACCGGAAACATCGAAAATGTTGGGCCCATCTGACGTGTTTGGCAGATAAACATCTAGGCGTCTGTAAGGCCTCTAGATTCTTATGATAGTCCAAACCTCAAATGGGGCTTTGGCCCCCTCCAAGAGGTGTCGCCATGTCTCCAGAGCCCAGCGAACGGCAAAGGCCTCCTTCTCCCAGATCGCCCAGGCCCGTTCGGTGTTCGTCAGCTTCCTGGAGGTGTACGCACATGGTTGTAGGGACCCATGCCTATTCCGTTGTAGGAGGACAGCTCCCACCGCGACATCACTAGTGTCTGCCTGCACAACGAATGGTAATTCCGGATCTGGGTGGAGCAAAACAGGTTCCCTGGCAAACAGGGCCTTTAATGACTCAAAAGCTTGCTGACACGCTGTGGACCACGCTAGTTTCTGCCCGGGACGAGGCTTCATTGCTGTTTGCTGTGTGTGCAGAAGATCCGTAAGAGGCAGGGCGATCGAAGCAAAGGATGGGATGAATTGCCGGTAGAAATTGACAAACCCCAGAAAGCTTTGCAGCTGGCGACGGGTCCACCACGGACCCGTCGCCAGCTGCAAAGCTTTCTGGGGTTTGTCAATTTCTACCGGCAATTCATCCCATCCTTTGCTTCGATCGCCCTGCCTCTTACGGATCTTCTGCATTGCAGAACAGCTTCAATCTTTTTGGGGTCCATCTCCACCCCTGCCTCAGATATTCTGTACCTCAAATAGTCCAATTGGGTCCTGTGGAATTCACACTTTGGGAGCTTCACGTACAGTCGAGCCTGCAGTAATTTCTGCAACACCTGTCTGACCAAGACAACATGTTCCTCCATAGTAGTAGTGTAAATGAGGATGTTGTCCAAATATACTAGAACTCCGCGGTATAGATGCTCATGCAACACCTGATTAATCAGCTGCATGAACACCGCAGGAGCCCCTTGCAATCCAAACGGCATAACCCTAAATTGGTAGCTGCTGAGTGGACAGTTAAAGGCTGTCTTCCATTCATCACCGGTCCTAATCCTCAACCTGTAGTACGCCTCCCTCAAGTCCAATTTCGTGAATATTCGTCCCTTCGCTAAATGGGCTAGCAGGTCTTTCATCAAGGGAAGAGGGTACAGGTGTTCCACACACACCCCATTGATGCCCCGGAAATCGACACATAAACAGAGGGAGCCGTCCTTCTTCTCCTTGAACAGGACGGGTGCCGCTATCCTGGAACGAGCCGGTTGGATAAATCCCCTTTCCAAGTTTTTGTCGATATACCGTTGCAATTCCTCCATCTCCCGTGATATCATGGCGTACATATGGGGCTTGGATAGTTTGACCCCTGGTTCCAGTTCAATGGCACAGTCCGTTGGTCAATGAGGTGGCAGGATGTCACACTCTTGTTCGTTGAATACATCGGCCAGATTGGAGTACACCCATGGGACCTGGACCCCTTGTCTGGACTCTGCTGTACAGGCTTTCTCTTCCTCAGCTTTCCCTTCCGGTCTTATGAGGTCATGAACCGGGGGCTGGGGTCCCGTCCCAATACAGAGGTGATGGTAGTCCCCCTCCCACCAGATCATCGGGCCCCATTTGTCGAGCCAGGTAAGCCCCAAAATCACCGCCTCGGTCATAGAGGGTACCACTATGAAGCGAAGGGTTTCCCAATGCTCCCCCATCTCCATTTGGATGGGCTCCGTTGCATGGGTAACAGGTGCCCCTCCCAGAAGGGACTCGTCTACCTGCTGGAACCTAAGTGGGGTGGCTAACATTTCCATCTTAACGCCCACCTCAGACACCACTGCTCGACTAATAAGACAGCGGGTACTACCCGAGTCGATTAAAGCCCAGTATGCCCCCTTCCACCCCGTCTGTGGGCTCACTAACACAACAGGGATTGCAAAGGGACACACCGGTGTGCTCACCATGGGATCCTCATCCTGCTCATCGGTGCTGTCGTAGATCACCGGTCCAGCAGCCATCGGTGTCTCAATACCCATTGAGGATGTCTTCCTGGGCATTTCGCCCAGCATTTGATGTCTGGCTCGTGTCCGCTCCACGGGCCTCCTGGATGTAGTGCCGCGTGTTCCGGGGGTTGCTGGGACTGCTCGGGGCACCGGGACCAGGCACTCCACCACCCGATGTCCTGGCTGTTCGCACCGGATCGATGACTGAGGTGCCGGGCCGGAAGGCCTTGATGTTACAGCTAAGGGTTTCTGTTCTTCCTCTGTTACCTTCTCAGTGGCTCTTTGGCCTCCAGGCACGTTCTCCGTTCTTCCCTGGAACTCCTGCAGTCCCACGTACAACTCTATGGTCACCCGGAACCACTCTTGTAGTCTATTCGGGATGCCGCGGATGATGCATGCCCTGCGAAGAGCCCCATCTAGACCCGCCCTAAAATGGACCAGAAGGTGTTCTGGCCACGAGCACAATTTGCCAGCCACCTGGCAGAACTCACAGACGTATTCAACAACGGGTCTGCAACGCTGTCGGAGACCCACCACCTCGGCCTCGGCTCTTTGGACCCGGGAGACATCCTCGAATTGTGCCCGTAGTGCCTCCAAGAAGAGTCCAGCATCCCCCAGTTCTCTGGCGTGGTCGCTGTACAGGTCAGCCGCCCAGGCTGCAGCCTCACCCTGCAGGCTCGCCATTACTGCCACCACCATTGCCCACTGGGATGGATAAGCCGGGGCATACCTATCCAGATGGCTAATGGCGTGGCTCAAGAACATTGCCAAGCGGTCGGGATGCCCATCATAGGACATCGGCAATGGTGGTGGACCCCAAACCACACCCATCCCCCATGGATCCATCTGTGGCCCCGGCCCTCGTGTAATGGTCTCATAATGCCGGGGACTGGCTGCCTGCCAGTCCAATGCGCCAGATGGTCTTGCTGCCTGCCGGGTGGGGCCTCCGTCCGTTGTCAGCCTGGCATCAGGACCACTCCGTACTGTTGCTGCAGGGAGCTGAGCAGCAGGACCCTTCCCCTGAAACGTACCCTGGCCGGACGGGATCCAGAACCGTGGACTGGCTAGCCGGAAATGAGACGACCTGGAGCACACAGGCTGGGTCTCCGTATGCGACCACCGCATCCTATCATGTTCAGCCTCTGAAACCGGCCATGGCAAGGGCTCTTGATATCCAACCTCCCCGAACCTGTCCTGGAGTATGTCCATTGTCTGCCTGCCCGGTGCTGTGGAGTAACTCCACTCCTCCTCGTCGTTGTCAGTGAGACATTGCTCCCTCCATTCCATCAATGGGCCTCTTGGCCGTGCTGTTTGTCCCTGACTGAGGTACATATGGCCAAGAACAGGGCTGAACCACCATTCCCCTCCATGGGTGTGGTCCCCTGTCTCCTGGGAATCATCCACTGTGGCTACTGGTGGTGGGTCCTGTACCTTGGGTCTAACCACCGGTTGAGCCTCTCCCAGCTCTGCCACCTCAATAGGTGCTGCAGCACCAGCTGGCTCTCCCTCGTCAGCCACTGGGGCAGCCCCTTGTGTTCCCTCTGCCATGCTTAAGCCCAAGCACAAAGACAGGTAGAGGTGAACAGCATAAACAAAAGGGAACACTGACTTACTGTCAAGACCACGTCCGCGGGTAGAAGCACACTCACAACTCCAGCAGGAACGTGTGACAAATCAAAGGTCACTTTATTCAGCTCCAGTGGAAACAAAGCATTGGTAGCACATCGCTCCCAACGCTTACATAGCCGTCAGGTACGAAGGCTCCACCCTCACGTTACAGACTAACATCCGCCAACATATCTATATAAACCCTCCTCCCCCCCTACAATTCCTTTTACTACTACCCCAGACACCATACCTCCATGCATGTGTCAACCCGCCTCCCCCCCATCCGGCATACCACCCTCAACCAGGTACGTACACCAGGCGACTCCCACCCTTATCCCTAGGTGCCCAATCCCACCGTACCCGGCCACACCAGGGGATCCGCGCCCCAAACCACCCTCCGCAGTCCCCAGGACGTCCGGCCCCGTGCTTCGAAATAACCGTTCGGTGGCAGACCTGGCTGGAGGGTCCAGTTGCCCAGCCGCGTCTGCCTGGGTCTTGGAGAGCAGCCGGTAGGCGGCCAAGGACCCATTTGTCATCCGGCAGCCAGCAGGCTCAGCAGGAGGCTCCGTCCGTTCGGACGCGCCTGTCAGTAGTCCTGAAGACAGCTGGCAGGCGGCCGAGGACGCAGGAAGCAGCTGGCACTCAGCAGGCTCGGCCGGATGCTTCGTTTGTGCAGGCGCGGCTGCCAAAAGCCCCGGAAGGGTCTGGAGGCCTGCTGATGGAGAAGGACGGTGGAAGGCTGGCAACAGCAGGGGGAACAGGTGAACGACCCGGCTGCCCGGCAGTAGGACCCAGACAGAGATGGTAGGAGGAAGGCGCAGGGTCGGTACACGAGGCCGTTTCCCCCATGGAGTGTCGGGCCCACGGGGCTTGACACAGCTCCTGGTCTTGTTTTTACTGACTGTATAGAGCTTCTCCATCTTTGGCTACAGAGCACATAGTCAATCTGATTTCTGTGATGTCCATGTGTAGAGCCGTCTCTTGGGTTGTTGGAAAAGAGTGTTTGCTATGACCATCATATTCTTTTGACAAAATTCTATCAGCCTGTGCCCTGCTTCATTTTGTACTCCAAGGCCAAACTTGCCTGTTATTCCGGTTATCTTTTGGCTTCCTACTTTAGCATTCCAATCCCCCATGATGATACGGACATCATTTTTTGGTGTTAGTTCTATAAGGTGCTGTAGGGCTTCATAGAACCGGTCAATTTCATCCTGTTCAGCACCGGTGGTTGGGGCATAGACTTGGACTACTGTGATATTAAATGGTTTGCCTTGGATTCGAACTGAGATCATTCTGTCATTTTGGGGATTGTATCCCAGTATTGCTTTTCCTACTCTTGCTTCAACCTTTAGACTCATTAGAAATTTCTGAATAATACTTTATTCCTTTCAAACCCATGTTGGCTTTTAGTAATGACTTTGTTTGCCTCTCGGTGTTCCATTGATTCGTTGTTTGATTATCTTTTCCAGAATCTTCCCCGGTATTGAGGTTAGGCTGATACGTCTGTAGTTTCCTGGATCTATTTTTCCCCCTTTTTTGAAGATAGGAACTACACCAGTTCTTTTCCAGTCCTCTGGTAGTTCCCCATTGCTCCAGGATCTTTGAAAGATATAGTTCAGTGGTTCTGAGATCACATCTGCCAGTTCCTTGAGAACCTTGGGGTGTAATCCATCTGGTCCTGGTGATTTGAACTTGTCTAGGCTGGACAGGTGCTCACTTACCATTTTCTTGCCTATCTTAACTTGTGTTTCTAATCCATTTTTTACGGTACTGTTTTTGATAGGTTGGAGTTTTAGTCAGTTAAATCACTGGAACCAGCACAAGGTAGAATAGAAGAGAACCTGAGAAATGGAATCAAAGTATACAATTTATAAGAATTGTGGTCAACCTTATGCCTTTAACACATGTGAGATTATTCATGGATGAAACTTTTTAGCTTGATTGGTGGTTAGGATTTATGAAGTTGTAGTCCAAAATAACTGAATTATTAAAAATGTGTATGAATCTGTAAGAGGGTCTGGCCGATCATTTTGATATGTTGCAAATGGTTCAGAGTTTAATAAATGCACACAAAATATGAGCACCAGCTGCTCTAACAAATGGTAGCTTTTCTCTTAAGTACAAGTTATGGGAAAGAGTGGTACAGCATCAAGGATATGTTCTCTCATTTTATTAAGAGACAGATTTCTCCTTAAAAATAGGGAATATGTTAGCTGATAATTTCACTTAATTATAAGAGGGCAGCAGATTGACTTTAGGGTGTAGAGGTTTTGTTGCATGGCTAAGGGGGAAAAGAGCATAGATTCCTGAGGCTGGTTTGGATTATACTGCTTAGTTGGTGCGCTGCCTGCATGATTACTAGAACTACCTATTTAAAATATTTCATAACGAAAATATCTTAAGAAAAAACAATCAGTGCTTAATTTGTTTCAATTTTATTGTCTCTTAAAATATATTTCAAACAGTGATTACCATCATAGGCAAAACTGACAAATATATTCTGAAATCATTTGGCAAAATTTCCCAGTTTTATCTTGTGTGTGATTTTGGCTTACTTTTACAAAGCATGAAAATCAGGTAAAATGTGATAATAACAAAAACAACAACCCCCAGTGAGGCACTACCTTGACGTGGTTGTGGGGCTTGTGTACTCTGAGGAAAATGAGAGCTATGCCAGAGGTTCAACCATACTGGACAGGTCTCATCAGAGGAGTCAGACAAAGAGTGTCTCTCCCATAAAAAATATGGTGACACGTAAATTTCAGAATGCCATACCGGCTCGGATGTCGCCCGGGTTAACAAGGTCTGTGCTAGATGTTGGAGTTCCTGGATATCTGGTGAAAAATGGGTTACAGGACTCAGGACTGTTGGCTGAGCAACCAGGGCCAGCAGCTGCAGAACTACTGGAAGAAAAGTTGTTTACCTGTTGCAAATACACAGTGATTGAAAACAAAGAAATAATGATCTGCTATTACAGATCAAGTCCAACAAGAAGAGGATATCTAAAACGAACGCACCAGTTCTGGAAAGAACAAAATCCAGAATCAGAAATAACAGAGACTAGCACAGGGGTGTCAAACTCAATTTCACTGAGGGCCTCATCAGCATTGTGGTTGCCCTCAGGAGGCCGGGTGGGTATGGCCAGGGTGGGCGTGGCCTACTGGGTGGGCATGGCCAGCTCTACATCGTTCGCATCAAGGGTGCCTATGGGGGCCTGGGCAGGAGTGCGACAGATCTGAGCGTCTCTGGCAGAAAGAGGGTGTTCTGTACCAGCCTGCTACCGGCCCTGCAGAAAAGGCAACCCCTTTACAAACGGCAAGAGGCTGGAATTACGTCTGCCAAATTTATTACTACAAAAAACAAACAAGACACGAACCAAGATACAGGAGCTTTGAAACACTATCTGAGCGGTTGCTTTCAGCAAACCAGCCCTCCCCACACATTCCCTTTATAAAGAGTTCAGGGCGTGGCCTCTCTCTGCCTCCTTCTGAGAAGCCCCACAGCCTTCCTCTGTTTACTCCTACTTGACTGCCTCCTGCGTCGGGCGTCCTTGAACAGGGCCAGCTGTGGGTCATCTTCATCCACACTGTCAGGCTGACACAGATGGGTCTCCATGGTGACCAAGTGGGAGGGGCCTGCCTGAGGGCTATCATCAGCAAGATCTTCAACCCCCTCAGCAAGGTCTTCAACACCCCCCTCCTCCTCTGAGCCGTCCGACCCAACTGCCGAACCCACAACAGAGGGTCTCTGGGCCAGGGCCAAGGCAGTGGGGGCTGTTCCCTCAATGTTTCCAGGATGGCTTCACGGGCCACATGAAACCACTTCGCAGGCCGGATCCGGCCCCCGGGCCTTGTGTTTGACATGTCTGGACTAGCAGATCAATGCCGATTTATAATATGAAATAAAGTATTCACAGAAACAGAATTGGACGAACTGCAAAGGTTTACCCAGGGCAAAGAAATCAAAGCCTTGCCAGAAGTAATTCAGAATGTAGAGGCAAACCAGGGGGAGTTGGCAGTGAAGGAATCCAGCAGAGATATACAACTGTTCTCATTTGGAAAACAGGCACCTCTTCTTCAGGAAGAACAAAGCCCTCTAACTAAAGAAATAAAAGAATTGAAACAAAGAATAACTGAGCATCTAGAACAGCACAAAAACTACAGAATAAGGCTGCCTGCATTGAAGCTTGTTCCAAAGAAACAGCTACCACAAGCATTAAAAGATGCAAATACTGCAATATCAAGTATAAGCATCAATTCACTGCAAGAAACAAACCACCTAATGTACAGCACAGCTGCAGTTATAACTGAATACCTGGGATGCAAAATCAACAAAGAAGAAAAACAAACAGTGCACCACAAAAATGGAAGGTTAGACTAGAAAATAAGATCAGCAAGTTAAGATCACATGCAAGCAAGCTAGAACAGATGAAAGAAAAGAAGCTGAAGAACAAGAAGACCAAAGAATACCTAATCAAGAAATACCACTTGGAAAAAAGGAAGATCAAGGAAGCACTGAAAATAATAAAGCAGCAAATAACAGCTATAGCCAGGAAAATCAGTACATACAAAGCTTGAATTAAGGTGTTGGTACTTACCTTTAAAGCCCTACATGGCATAGGCCCGGGATATTTGCAGGACCGTCTACTGCCGGGAACGACTTCCCATCGCCCAGTGCGCTCACACAGGGAGGGCCTCCTCAGGCTGCCGTCGGCTAGACAATGTCGGCTGGCGACCCCCAGGGGGAGGGCCTTCTCTGTGGGAGCGCCAGCCCTGTGGAACCAACTTCCCCTTGAGCTCTGGATGGCCCCGGATCTCCCGTCCTTTCGCCGCGGCCTTAAAACATTCCTTTTCCATCAGGCTGACCTGGACTGACAGGGATTTTTAAAATGTTTTTAACTTATTATTGGGGCTGCTAGTTTAATTCTTTTTTAACTTTTGTATTATTGTATTTTTATTGTTGTTAGCTGCCCTGAGTCCTTCGGGAGATAGGGCGGCATATAAGTCCCAAAAATAAATAAATAAATAAATAAATAAATAAATAAATAAATAAATAAATAAATAAATAGCAAATTATAGGCAGAACCTCCAATTTCAATCCAATCAGAAACGTTTCTACCAATCCATCAATGGAGAAACTGCAATGAATCAGTCAGTACCTGACAAGGAAGAAACAGTGCATTTCTGGAAGCAGATATGGGATAACCCAAAGAAACACAACAAGGATGCGGCTTGGTTAAAAGAGGTGGATGCAAATAAAACAGAAGTTGAAATGAAAGAACTAGTAATAACAAAAATGGTAGAAAAAAGAGCAAGGAAGATCAAAAATTGGTCAGCACCAGGTGAAGATGAACTGCATGGGTTTTGGTTGAAACATCTAATTGTTATATACCCACTCATTGCCAAGCAGTTCAACAATATACTACAAGGAGGAGAAATTGAAAAGTGGCTAACAACTGGGAAAACCTACCTAATAATGAAAAATCCAGCAAAAGGGGCAACACCAGGCAACTACAGGCCAATTACCTGCTTACCAACAACTTTCAAATTGCTAACTGGTGTGGTAGCTGATGCAGTACAACAGCATCTAGTTGAAAACAATCTCTTTCCACCCAAGCAGAAAGGAAACCGCCCCAATAGCAGAGGAACAAAAGATCAACTCCCAATAGACAAAATGATCTTGGAAAACTGCAAAAAAAGGAAGACCAACCTGAATGTGGCATGGATTGACTACAAAAAGGCATTTGACTCTCTGCCACATGACTGGATAAGCAAGTGCCTAGAAATAACAGGAGTCAGTAGAAACATCAGAAAATTTGTGCAAAGATCGATGGTACAATGGAAGACACAGTTGCAGGTCAATGGTGAAAGACTGGGAGAGGTTAATATCAAGAGGAATATTTCAAGGAGATTCATTATCGGGAGTGAGGATGTGAGGATGTGCAGCCTCCTGAGCTCCGGCTGGTGTATTTGAATGCCAGGTCTGTTGCTAACAAAGCTCCTCTCGTCCGTGACTTGGTCGAGGGTGAGCAGGCGGACCTGGCTTGCATCACGGAGACTTGGTTGGGCCCAGAGGGTGGTATTCCTCTGGTTGATCTTTGCCTACCAGGTTTCCGGGTGCTACACCGGCCTCAGGCTCAGGGTAGGGGGTGGGGGAGTGGCTGTTGTTATGAGGGAGACCTTGTGTCCGCGGGAGGCCACCGTTCCCCAGATAGTCGGGTGTGAGTCTCTCTTCCTGAGATGCGGCCCTGGTGCGCAGTTGGGCTTGCTGCTGGTGTACCTTTCGCCTAGTCACGCAGCAGCAGCCCTGCCTGAGCTTCTCGATGTCCTCTCTGGGTTGGTGATTGAGTTCCCGAAACTTATAGTTTTGGGGGACTTCAATCTACCATCTCTGGGAGGATCATCTGAGTTAGCTCGGGAGTTCATGGCTTCCATGACGGCCATGGACCTGACGCAAGTAATTTCGGGACCGACTCATGTGGGAGGCCACACCCTTGACCTGATTTTCTTATCTGGACGGTGGTTGGATGATCTTGGTGGGGGCTCCCCAATTGTTATGCCCCTGTCATGGACCGATCATCATCTCCTGCGGCTGGTCTTCCGTTTTGCCACGCCCCGCCGTGGGTGCGTGGGACCAATTAGATGGTACCGCCCCAGACGCTTAATGGATCCCGAGAGGTTCCAGGCAGCGCTGGGGTCCCCACCTGCCTCCTTCGCTCACAGCTCGGCAGATGCCTTAGTGGAAGCCTGGGAAAGGGCAGCCACTGAGGCTCTTGACCGAGTTGTACCCTTGCGGCCCCTGACCTGGTGCAGATCCCGTCGAGCTCCATGGTTTTCCGCGGAGCTCCGGGAGATGAAGCGTCGGAGACGGGGCCTAGAGAGCGGTTGGAGATCCAGCCGATCCGAATCCGACCGATTGCGACTAAGAGCCTATATTAGGTCTTATCTCGCTGTGATAAGGGTGGCGAGGTCTAATCACTTTGCTACCCTTATCGCGTCCGCAGATAATCGCCCGGCCGCCCTGTTTAGGGTGACTCGCTCCCTCCTTAATCAAGAGGTGAGGGAGGAACCCTTGCAGGGTCATGCCGAGGAGTTTAACCAACATCTGTCGGACAAAATCGCTCGGATTCGGACCGGTCTGGACTCTGACTGGGCAGAGTCTGACGATCAGAACACGGGCGGTCTTGTCGATATTACCTGGGTGGAGTTTGATTCTGTGACTCCGGAGGAAGTGGACAGGATTATGGGGAGGCTGAGCTCCACCACATGTTTATTGGACCCGTGCCCTTCCTGGCTGGTCTATGCAGCCCAGGAGAGGACACGAAGCTGGTTCCAGGCAGTTATATCGGCTTCTTTGAGTGAGGGTAGCTTCCCCGCCGTCTTGAAAGAGGCGGTGGTGAGGCCTCTCCTCAAGAAGCCTGCCTTGGACCCAGCTGTGTTGAACAACTTTCGTCCGGTCTCCAACCTTCGCTTTCTTGCGAAGGTTGTTGAGAGTGTGGTGGCGCATCAGCTCCCTCTGGTCCTGGATGAAGCGGATTATCTAGACCCGTACCAATCGGGTTTCAGGCCCGGGTACAGCACGGAGACGGCATTGGTCGCACTGGTGAATGATCTCTGGAGGGCTTGGGACAGGGGACATTCCTCTGTTCTAGTCCTATTAGACCTCTCAGCGGCTTTCGATACCATCGACCATGGTATCTTGCTGCGGCGTCTCAGGGGATTGGGAGTGGGAGGCACGGTTTTACAGTGGTTCTCCTCCTATCTCCAGGGACGCTCGCAGTCGGTGTTGACAGGAGGGCAGAGGTCGACCGCGAGGTCTCTCGTTTGTGGAGTTCCTCAGGGGTCGGTCCTCTCGCCTCTCCTGTTCAACATCTATATGAAACCGCTGGGTGAGATCATTCGTGGTTTTGGAGTTGGGTATCATCAGTACGCTGATGATACCCAGCTTTTTCTTTTGACCCCAAACCACCCCAGTGATGCCCTCAACGTGATGTCCCGTTGCCTGGAGGCGGTTCGGGTCTGGATGGGGAGGAACAGACTTCAACTCAACCCCGACAAGACTGAGTGGCTTTGCATACCTTCATCCCGGGACAATTCGGATATTCCATCTCTCTCTATGGGGGGTGAATTATTACCCCCCGTAGATAGGGCTCGCAACTTGGGAGTCCTCCTAGATTCACGGCTCACTTTGGAAGATCATATAGTGGCTGTGACTAGGGGGGCTTTCGCCCAGGTTCGCCTGGTGCGCCAGTTGCGGCCCTATCTAGACCAGGATGCCCTGTGTACAGTCACTCACGCGCTCGTGACCTCTCGTCTGGACTACTGCAACGCTCTCTACATGGGGCTGCCCTTGAGGACCACCCGGAGGCTCCAACTGGTACAGAATGCAGCTGCGAGTGTTGTGTTGGGATTCTCCCAATACTCCCATGTTACACCTCTGCTCCGTGAGCTGCATTGGTTACCAGTTGTCTTCCGGGTGAGATTCAAGGTACTAGTAATGGTGTTTAAAGCCCTACATGGCAGGGGTCCGGAGTACCTTAGGGAACACCTGCTGCCGGCATCAACCTCCCTTCGCCCTGTGCGTTCCCACAGAGAGGGCCTCCTCAGGGTGCCACCGATCAGAGAATGTCGATTGGTGGCCCCCAGGGGGAGATCCTTCTCTGTGGGCGCCCCGGAGCTATGGAACCAGTTACCGGTTGAGCTCCGGATGGCACCCGATCTTCGCTCCTTTCGCCGTGATCTAAAAACATTCTTATTCGAACAAGCCGGCCTGGCCTCATGGGGGATTGGTGGGGTTTTTTACTGTTGTTTTATTGGGGTTTTATTTGTATTGATTGTTTTTAGTGGGCATATATTTAATCCTTTTTTAATTTTTGTAATTCTGTATTTTTATTCTTGCCCTGTTCACCGCCCTGAGTCCTTTGGGAGAAGGGCGGTATAGAAATATTATTAAATAAATAAAATAAATAAATAAATTATCACCACTACTATTTGTTATCGCACTGTTTCCTCTGTCAACAATACTGAATAACTCAGGAGACTTCCTGTTTGGCAGCCGTCGGGACAACTGGGAAAAGCCGGTGCTCGGCTTTCCAGCTTGTTTTTTCTTCATCTAGTGACCCTTAAAGGGTCGGAAAGTTGCCCTGGAGGGGCAATGAAGGAGGAGGGATACTTCAGGAGCTCAGATCAAGGGGAACCTGTGTCAGGGGAGGATTATTACTCCCCTATCAGAGGGCAATGAACCGTGGCTCATTCGCATGGTGAATATCAAAGAAAGAAATCCAAGGCATATTCTACTGTAAAAACTTTAATGAGCAAACAAAACAAAACTTAACTGACTACATTCTCGTCAGGCAGAAGAGAAAAGTAAAAAGTGAGGAAACTTTTTCTAGACATGCGCACTTAGTAGGACAAAACAGAGTAAAACCATAACATGGCTGAACATGTGACATTCACTATGGTTACATGATAAGATAGTAACACAGGTGCAGAGAGCAGGGGAAAATGTACAGACAGAAATGAACAAAGCTGGCAAAACTAAAAAAAATGCAGTGACATCCCCTTCTTTTGTCAGCGACGCAGATCTCAGATAAGGCACATCTTGTTACGCAGATACTCGTGCTGAGCTGTAGGAAGTGGTTTGTTCAGCATATCAGCAATCTGGTCATGTGTAGGCACGTACTGCAATTGAACAAAACCTTGTTTAACTACTTGTCTTATATTTTGGTAACGGATGTCGATGTGTCTAGACCTGGAACCTGTGAAGCGATTCTCAGATATATAAACCACAGATTCATTGTCTTCCATCACAGTGATCGGTCGAATCGGGTGTGTCCAGATATCTGTGACCAAAGCATCAAACCACGTTAGAGAATTACATGCGTCTGAAACACAAGCATATTCAGCTTCAGTAGATGAACAAGAAACAAAATTCTGTTTACGCACATGCCAGTAAACAGGACATCCATTTAAAAACAGCATATAACCTGAAGTACTTTTACATGATTTCTTATCGCTTGCCCAATCAGAATCTGCATAACAACATAACTGCATAATCAGTATGTGTCGGTTCTAATAATAACTTCATGTTTTTAGTGTGCTTTAAGTATCTCAATAATTTTTTAACACATGTCCAATGAAACTGTTTTGCCCTGCCTACGTGTCGTGATAGGAGATTAACACTAAGTGCAATGTCGGGTCTAGTCCAACTGCTAATAGACAGCAGTGACCCAATGACTGAGCGATAAAGTGTTTGATCCTCGAACTCAGGACTTGGTTCATGTGTCAAATTGTGAAAATCGGTTTGCATGGGTATACTCACTGGTTTAGTATCCTTCATGTTGCAGTGATGCAATAGTTGTTCAATCTTATCTTCTTGTGTAAGACTAAACCCCTTCTGAGTTTTGACAACTTGAACACCTAAATAAGTGTTAATATATCCTAAAGACTTCAATGTGAAAAACTTTTGTAAAGCTTTAGCAAAAATCTCACTCATCTGCTTATTTGGACCAATATAAACAATACCATCAACATAAACAAGTATTATCTCATACCTATTATCAGATCTTTTTGTAAACACGCATTCATCTGTTTTGGACTTAATAAAGCCCATTGAATTTAGTTTGTCAGAAAGACATAAGTACCACATTAAACCAGACTGTTTCAGACCATAAAGACTTTTGTGTAGAAACCAAGTATCCCCTTCCTGTTGTCGGAAACCTGGAGGACCTTTCACATAGATTTCTTCATCTAGATCAGCGTGTAGATAAGCCGTTTCAACATCAAACTGGAAAACCTCTAAACCAAGGATAGTTGCAGTGGCTAAGGCGATTTTCACACTCTCAGTCCGCACTGTGGGTGAATAAGTATTTGTATAGTCCTCAGGATAACGTTGAGAGAAACCCTGGGCTACAAGTCTGGCCTTATACAACGACTCACCATTTGGCTTCTTTTTAATTCTGTAGACCCATCGAGTGCCAATAACTTTCTTGTTTGCTGGAGGGCTTGCAGGCGTAAACACTTGAAGTTTCTTTAGACTGTCCATTTCAGCCTGCATTGCCTTAAACCATTTATCTTGCTCTGATTCAGGAAGATGTTTGATTTGTGTGAACTTCTCAGGAGGAAGTGTAACATTACAAATCAAAGGTAAAGGTGCTTTCATTACTTGCCACGAATACCGTTTTGGAGGGATTCTCTTTGTGGGCCTCTTGGAACGTCTCGGAACAACCGTCCATTCTTCTTCCGTTTCGTCCTCGTCTTCACCATCGTCGCCAGCGGCAGCATCGGCAGCTTGCGAAGACGGAACAGTAGGTTGACAAGAACTCGTGGAAGGAACATTCGCCTGTGAATCTTGATCATCAGGCTGCGTGGCATTAGCAGCAGCATCTCTAGGAAAATAAACTCCAGGATCGTTAGAATGAATCCTGGACCAGTCAGCATCTTCCTCAAAAGTAGCGGATTGTGAAATCACTATTACATGAGAAGAGTCGATGTATTTGCTCCATTTTGAATTATCATCAATACCCATAAATCTCATTCTTTTTGCTGCAGGACCCCCTTTCTTTCTTTGAGCTAAAGGAATATTCACCATAGCGTATGAACCAAAAATATGGAGATGCGTGAGTTCAGGCTTGTGTCCATATAACATGAAATAAGGTGTCTGATTTATTGCACTACTCCAAGTACGGTTGATGATATGATTAGCATATTTAATAGCCTCACCCCAGTATGGGAGACTGAGGTTAGCATCTTCAAGTAGGCAACGCATCATTGTTTGCTGAACCCCTTTTCTGCGTTCTGCCACTCCATTCTCAGACGGAGTGTAAGGAGCTGAGGTCTGGTGTAGTATGCCATTCTTACGCATCCAGTCCTGAAAACGCTGAGACATGAATTCAGCACCACGATCACTCTGAATTCTGGCGATGCTGACTTCGAATTGGGTATAGACAAGATTGGCAAAGTCTTTAAAGATCTGAAAGGTTTCAGATTTTTCTCTCATAGGAAATACATATCCATATCTAGAATAGTTATCAACAATTGTCAAGAAATATCTTTTACCACCAAGTGTTGGTGTAAAAGGACCCACTATGTCAGTGTGTACCAAATCAAAAATGCGTGTTGACAGGCGTGTAGTGCGCTTTGGAATTGCTGCTGCTTTGGATTTGGATTTTTTGCAGACAGCACAATCCAAGAACACCTTACACCCCTTTAGATCCAAACCTCTTGCGAACTCTGGCATCTTCTTCAGAACACGAAAACTGGCATGACCCAATCTTCTATGCCACTTATGGATTCACCTGGAATGCAAAGGTTTACCTGTTAGTGAATTCTCAACATTAGCATGTTTATTAGGAACCTCAGGCTTGTCGTGAGCAATCTGTGTCTTATTTGTCTTCCTGTTTGCTTTAGGAGCTTTTGGAGTAGCAACAGGATCTCTCTGTGGGACATCTTTCACTGGGCCTGTGCTCTCCCTTTTTGGAGCTTGTATACTTGCCTGCTCTTGCTGCTTAGACTTTGGCTTTAAGTAATAAACACCACCAATCAACATGGTTTCAGCAACAATATCTCCATCTTTAACTACATAACTTGCCTTTTCAAGGTGATGTACCTGGAATTTTATTTTTTATTTTTTTTATTTTAATTCCATTTATATCCCGCCCTTCTCCGAAGACTCAGGGCGGCTTACAAGCTTAGCAGTAGCCTTCATTCTATGTATATGCCTGCTTATTAGGGCTTTCACACACACCCCAAGCAGCATTATTACAAAGTCAGCTTAATTGCACCCAACAATCTGGGTCCTCATTTTACCTATCTTGGAAGGATGGAAGGCTAAGTCAACCTTGAGCCTGGTGGGATGCGAACCTGCACTAATTGCAGGCAGCTGGGGTTACTTAAGGAGGCATTAGCCTACTGCTCCACCAAGGCTCTATTGATACCCTAGACAAGTGACTCTGACTAAGCAAATTGCTATTAGCTCATGGTACATAATACACATCAGGAATGTATGCATCGAGTTTTTCAATGTAAACAGTTCCTTTTTCCATGACCTGAACAGGATGATTCGAAAAAGAGTAAAGCTCACGAAGTTCAGGTTCAGGCTTGTGCATCTCTGTATAAAGCTCTTTTCTATAGGTGACATGTAATGCTGCTCCACTGTCCAAGATCCAAAGACGTTGTTTGTCATACTCTGGTTGAGGCTGTGGATCATTGGTTAAAGCCAATGTGGCAAGTGGAGCTTGCGAATCACGCCTGGGACCACAACCACGGCCTTGTCGTCCACCTCTACCTCTGCCTCCTCTGGGATCTGTTCCTCTGGGCTGGTACATGGCGGGCGCTGGAAATCGTTGGGGACAATCTGGGGTGGCATGTCCCACACGATTACAGATGTAACATCTTGGCATCCTTGGAACGTAGGCTCTTCCACGGAAGGGACGCCTCACTGGAGCTCTTGATGCAGGTGGTCCTCTCAAATGTGGCGCGGCTTGCATAAGTGCCTCTTCTTCAGTTAAAATTCTGCATACATGATCCACTGTGCGTTGAGCAATGGGCACTTGATTAATCTTGGTAATAGCATCTTTCCATTCATAGCTCAAAGAGTTAATGAAAACTTTTTCTAGACATGCGCACTTAGTAGGACAAAACAGAGTAAAACCATTACATGGCTGAACATGTGACATTCACTATGGTTACATGATAAGATAGTAACACAGGTGCAGAGAGCAGGGGAAAATGTACAGACAAAAATGAACAAAGCTGGCAAAACTAAAAAAAACGCAGTGACAACCTGATTGGAGTGAACTGTAGGACCCTCTGGAAAAACGAAGAAAAAGGCTGCCAGGACAGCTTAGCAGCCATAGTCATCTCCAGCAGGAAGAAAAAGGAATATAAATCAGCTGATTCTCAACTGCGTGCTGAAGCTGGGTGAGCAAGAATTTTTCTTTCTTCTTGAGGATTATAAGTGTTGTGCCCCTGATGGGAAAGGGCTGAAAAGTAAAGACCCCCAGAAGGATTAAAGTTAAAAGCGGCAAGTAATTATAAAGAAGGGGAAAGACTTCGTTAAAATTATCGGACATTGATAAATAAGCCAAGGAGGACATCTAGTGGCAAAAGAAGAACGAAATTTCTGATATATTGTGAGAATTGAAAAAATTGTTGTTGACTGGAGTAACGTTGACAAAGGACACCTGCAAATGATAAGAGTGCCTTGCTGTGAGATTGTGAGGAAAAGAGTCTCCAGAGTTACTTTTATTGAATTTGGCTAAATTGAAACAGATGTTTTTTTAGCTTTAGACTGTAAGCTGTAAAATGACTTCATCAAATATTGCCAGACCTATGAAGAAAACCTCTTCTGCACCCTCAGTAGGACAATCTAGTCCTACAACACAGGGATCTATTGAAGCAATGTTGCAGTGTGAAAAGATAAGCACTGCTCAAAGTGAAACACAGATTTCATTAAAATTCCTTCAAGAACTTATGTTAAAAAATCAAGAGACATTGGAACGGAACCACCTGGAAATGCAGGAAAATCACAGACAAACCCAAAGTAAACTTGAAAAAGTAAGTGAAGAAATTTTGGATACAGTATAAAGGGAAGATTTGAAGCTCAGAATCAAATGATAATTAAAAATCAAGAGAAAATACACAAAATTGAAGAAAAAACAGATGAGAACGACAAAAAGATAGAAATGTTATTACAAGAAAATGAAAAACTAGAGAATGAAATTAAGACTTTAGAGATGGAAAAAGCGGAACATTATTTAAGATTTCAAAATATCCCTGAGGATAGAGAAGGAAACTGTTGTGATTCGGGGTCAGCCTGTGGGTTCGGCAGTTGGGTCGGACGACTCAGAGGAGGAGGGGGGTGTTGAAGAGCTTGCTGAGGGGGTTGAAGATCTTGCTGATGAGAGCCCTCAGCCAGGCCCCTCCCACCTGGTCACGACGGAGACCCAGCTGTGTGAGCCTGACAGCATGGATGAAGATGACCCACAGCTGGCCCTGTTCAAGGACGCCCGACGCAGGAGGCAGTCAATCAGGAGTAAACAGAAGAAGGCAATGGGGCACCTCGGAAGGAGGCAGAGAGAAGCCACGCCCTGAACTGTATAAAAGGGGAATGCATGGGAGGGCTGGTTTGCTGAAGGCAACCGCTTGATTAGTTCCTGTTTCATAGCTCCTGTTTCATGGTTGGTGTCTTGTTTTGCTGTTTTATGTTAATAAATTTGGCAGGCTTAATTCCAGCCTCTTGCCGTTTGTAAAGGGGTTGTCCCTGCCTTTTCTGCAGGGTCGGTAGCAGGCTGGTACAGAACAGAAACATAGCGGAGGTGATTATTGACATCCTGGGGGAGGCTCTGAAGGCAGATCGAGGAGCAATTCAGCTAGAGGTCGATGACATATTTCGCTTCAATTCAAGCTATGCAAGAAGAAATAAACTGCCAAGAGAAGTACATGTACGGTTTACAAAAAAGACAACTAGAGATGAAGTACTATGGAAAGTTAGAGATGAGCCAATACAATACAAAAATAAAGAAATTGTGGTCTTAAAGCAGATACCCAAGAGAGTTAGAGACACACGAAGACAGTACCACTTTCTGACCACGAAGCTGATTGCCAATGGTATAAACTTCAGATGGCTGATGCCGGAAGGCATCTTAATAAACTGGAACAATACAAGATATAGATTGGATTCAATCTGGAAGGCAGAAGATTTTGAAGTAAGGAATAGGTCAATTTTAGATGAAGGAGTGAAACTAAGCCAAGGGAAGAGTAAGGAGCAGAAACAAACAGAAGAGAGGACCCAAGGAGCAACCGCACAAACAAGAACAGAAAGAGGAAGATGACCAAAAGGGCGAGGATGAAGGACTTGCCAGAGAACAAAGGACTACTAGATCTACTAGATCTAGGGTGGCAGCAGCAGGACCCAGATGTGCAACCCCTGAACGTACAGCAGGACCAGAGGGGCCAGCAGCAGGGGGGGCCCTGGCAGCCATTAAATCAGCAACCAGAGTGCGGCCAGCAGCCACTGGAGACACAGCAACAGCAGTGGGGGCCTTGGCAGCCGGTGAATCAACAACCAGGAGGGGGCCAGCAGCAGTGGGGCCCCCAGCAACAGTTGATCCAACAACCAAGGGGGGGACAGCAGCAATGGGGGTCCCAGCAGCCGTTGAACCAACAACTAGGGTGGGGCCAGCAGCAATGGGGGCCCCAGCAAGCAATGATGAGCCCACCCTTCAGAACAGCCTTCGATGGGGACCCAGAGAAACTGATTTTTTTCCTCAACCAAGTACGCTCTCACTTGAATCGCTGGGGTCACTCTTACCCGGACCCGGGTGCGATGGTCGATGTGATTGCATCCAACCTAGAGGGAGAAGCATCTGAAAGGTTGAACAATTTATATAACAAACAGGCCCCTGAATTGGAGGACCCTCACCTTTTCCTCCTGGGGCTGAGGGAAAGATTTGAGGACCCATCCATTGCCCTCAAAGCAGAAGAACAAATCCATAAGATAAAGCAAGCTGGCCAGCCTGCCCTAGAGTACGTGCGGGAGTTTTGAAAGATGGCAGGTCGGATAGATAGATGGCCTGAACAATCAGTGATTCATCTTTTTAGAGAAGGGTTAGATGACCACCTTTCTCAGGCATGTATCTACCGAGCTGTACCCGACCAGCTGCATGAATGGTACCAGGCAGCGGTGAAATTAGATGTCCATCTTGCCCACTATAAAAAGCCTCCCCCACCTGAACCTGAACCAAAACCAGCATCCAGATGGCTACCACCCCCCCGAAAACCCCCATCTGCTACTGCCGAAAGACCTAGACCACCTACAGGTCCGCCAATCAAGTGCTTTCGATGTGGACAGCAGGGAAATTGAGCAGCGAACTGCCCAGTTCCTTACCCGCAACAGCAGAGTAGACCAGATCCAACAACGAGGAAGAAACCTGCACAGCAGCCATCGAGAGAAAAGTCCAACTGGGTCACCCAGGAGCCCGTTACCCAGGTTACATCCCCCACCCAGGAGAATGCTGGCCCACCGACCGGACCAACCCCCACTTTACCCGGTTTTGACAGCGACGATGAAGAGGAGAACGACCCGATGGTGAGTCGACACATTCTACCTTTTTTATTGCCTGCTAAACTCATAATCCCTAAGTCAGGGGCATAAGTAGACCTGAAAGTGCTACTTCATACCGGCTACTCCCGATGCATCATTAGCCTGTCATGTGCCTTGAGACTGGGCATACAGGCCAAGCCGCTGTCCAAACCTGTGAGTTTCGAGCAAGCCGATGGCTCCCTAATGGGAGGGACTTTAGTCACGCAATTAACAGAGCCCTTACGCCTGGAGATAGGCGAGCACTGGGAGTTTATTTGCTTCCTAGTAGCTCGAAAGATGTCTGAGACTGTGTTCCTAGGACTAGCCTGGCTAGACAAATGGAAGCCGCTTATCTGGTGGGAAAAAAGAATGAGAACTGTGAGATTACCCATAGGGCCCGATCTCCCCATTGATTGAACAGATGTTACAGAGGATTTTAGCCCACCCAATGAGCAAGCACACATGGCTGCCTTACAGTCACCTGGCAAGCCGCTCATCCCCAGCAAGTACCAGGACCTAACGGTGGTGTTTAGTGAGAAAGAATGCAATACCTTGCCTCCTCACCATCCCAATGATTGTTCCATTGAACTGTTACCAGGGGTCAGACTCCCCCGACCAAGAATGTACGCTATGTCCCCCCTTGAAATGGAGGAGATGCAGCGATATGTGGATACAAACCTAGCGAGGAGATTTATTGAATGGGCCAAGTCTACTGTGGGAGCCCCTGTATTGTTCAAAGAGAAAAAAGATGGGTCTTTACGTCTCTGCGTGGACTATAAAGGCCTAAACGCTGTGAGTGTGGAAAATAAATACCCCCTCCCCCTCCTGAAGGACCTACAAACCCATCTGGCGAAGTGGAGTGTCTTTACTAAATTAGACCTGAGAGAAGCATATTACCAGGTGAGAATAAAGGAGGGGGATGAGTGCCTTCAACTGCCCCTTGGGGAGCTACCAATTTAAGGTCATGCCATTTGGACTGCAGGGGGCCCCAGCCGTATGTATGCAGTTGATCAATGAGGTCCTACATGAACACCTATACAAAGGGGTCCTAGTATACCTTGATGACATCTTGATATACAGCACGAATATGACCGACCACATAAAACTGGTCAGAGAAGTGTTAAAGAAACTATTGAATGCCAAACTTTATGTCAAATTGTCGAAATGTGAGTTTCACCAAACCCAATTAGATTATCTTGGCTATAGAATCTCCAATGAGGGTATCGAAATGGACCCAGCCAAAGTAAAAACTATAATTGAATGGCAGCCCCCCCAAACCCGCAAACAGCTCCAGAGCTTCCTAGGGTTTGCCAACTTCTACCGTCAATTTATTCCCTCTTTTGCTGAGATTGCTCTACCTCTTGCAGAACTACTCAAAACGGGCAAGGGAGGGGGAATACCACGACCTGGCCAACCTCTAGCATGGACTATGAGTTGTCAGGAAGCTTTTGAGAATTTAAAAAGACTTCGGCTGAACCAGTCCTAAAGCATCCTTGCCCAGGGGAGCCCTTCGTAATTCAGGTAGATGCCAGTGATGTGGCAGTCAGAGTGGTGTTATTGCAAAAGAATAAAGGGGGGCCTGCAACCTTGTGCTTACACCTCTAAGAAATTTACTGAAAGCGAAAGGAGATGGACAGTCTGGGAGAAGGAGGCCTTCGCTATTAGGTGGGGGCTATTAAACTGGCGGCACTACTTAGAAGGAAGCAAGGTGCCTTTTGAAGTATGGACAGATCACAAAAATTTAGAGGCACTAAAAACTCCCCGCAAATTGTCCCCAAAACAAGTACGATGGGCACAGTACTTCAACCGTTTTAACTTTACTTTAAAGTACATACCAGGAAGAAAAAACTTCCTAGCTGATGTGCTCTCCCGATTGCCACAATACAAAAGTGAACGCAAAGAAGTTCACGAGGCAATTATCCCCAGTCCACAAACTGCGGCCCAACTCACACCTCGCAGGACCCCTAATCCTGATGACCCCGGGGTAAAGAAAATAAAGCGAGAACTTCTCACTGATCAATGGTTTAAAGACAATCAGACATCCCTAACATGCAGGGATGGTTTGGCTTACAAGGGGGGAAAGTTGTACTTGCCTTAAGCTCTTCGTCTTAATGCCCTCAAACACAGCCATGATGTCAAACAGGCTGGACATTTCGGATATCTAAAAACTCTACATCTCACTCGCCGGCAATTTTGGTGGCCGGGACTAAAACGAGATGTAGAAAACTATGTCAAGAGCTGTACTGTATGTCAGATTCCAGCTTCCTTCGAGCAAGCATTTGCCGGTGTATTAGGCTAATAAAGGACTTTTAAGGTAAACAATGCCTCAGAGTCACTTGGAAAGCCCACACGTCGAAAACTTGACAATGACCTGGAAAGGAATACAAAAAAGGCCAAGATGGACTTTAAATTGTTCCATACTAAAAGAAAAAGAATTTATAGAGCTAACAAAAAAGAAATGGAATTCTTCTTCAAAGAAAATAAAAAAGAAGGTACAACAGTACAAAATGTATGGGATACAGCTAAAGCGTACTTTAGAGGTATAGCTATAACGTATATGGCAAGGAAAAATAAACAGAGAAAACAGCAATATGCATTATTAAAAGAAGAATTTGGAAAGTTAGAATTAGAACTGCAAAAAAATCCACAAAAAAGACTTTGAAAAGAGAAATGGATATAGTAAAACATAAATTAAATCTGTTAGTTTCAGAAAAAGTGGCAGAACAGATAAAAAGAGCGAAACAATTTTTTAAAAAATGCCAATAAGCTGGGAAGATGGTTAGCTTATAAACTTAAAAAACAGAAAGAAAAAAAAGATAAAAAAATTATTCGATGGGAAAGGTTATTTACAATATAAAAATGAATAAATAAAAAAGATAGTTAAAGAATTCTATAAGGAATTGTATGATAAGGAGGAGACTTCAAGAGAGAAAACTGTAAAATATCTGGAAGAAAGTAATCTTCCAAAGATTTCAGAGACATTTAAAATTATGCTAGATGAAGGGGTTACAATGATGGAAATATCAGAGGCCATGAAGAGACAAAAAAATGGGAAAACACCAGGTCCAGATGGGCTTCCGGCAGAGTTATATAAGAACCTCCAAGAGATACTAAGTGAACCGCTGAAAGATGTTTGCAATGGACTTTTATTAGAAGCTAGACTTCCATCTACGTGGATGGAAGCAAATATTACTCTAATACCAAAAGAAGACTCCGATTTGACTCAGATTAAGAACTATAGACCGATCTCATTGCTCAATGTGGATTATAAAATTTTTACTTCAATAATGGCGGAGAGATTGAAAAAATATTTTAGTTTAATTTATACACCCAGATCAAAATGGCTTTTTACCAAAGAGACAAATTATAAATAATTTAAGAGTGATAATAGATGTATTAGAATACTATGAGCTATATCCAGGGAAACAAATGGCACTAATATTCTTAGACGCTCAAAAGGCATTTGATCATCTTCCATGGCAATTTACAAATAATGGACTTTGGACAGAATTTTATAAATATGGTAAAAACAATATATAACAGACAGCCAAAGTGATTGTGAATGGAGATTGTACTGAGAGCTTTGAAATAAGGAAAGGCACAAGGCAAGGATACCCATTGTCCCCTTTGTTATTCATTTTTACTTTGGAAGTTTTAAATCGAAATATAAGACAAGATACAGAAATCAGAGGATTGGGGATAAAGGGTGAAACACATAAATTACAAGCATTTGGTGATGATTTAGTATTTATTTTGGAAGAACCCTTGGAGATGATCCCAAAATTGTGGGGGAAGATAGAACAATATGGAGAAATAGTGGGATTAAAAATAAACAAATAAAAAACTAAGATAATAGTTAAGAATCTTACGGATAAGCAAAAAAGGCGATTGTCAGAATCAATAGAGGTATAGATAGTGAAAAAGGTTAACTATTTGGGTATATATTTATCAGCCAAATGCTCAACAATAAAAGAAGACAATTATACAAGGTTATTGAAACAAATAAAGCTAGACTTGGAAAAGTGGAAGAATTTACAATTGTCAATACTAGGAAGAATTGCTACAGTTAAAATGAATATATTGCCTAAGATTTTATTTTTATTTCAAACAATTCCGATAAAACTTGAGAAAAAATTCTTCCAAGAGTTGAATTCATTAATTTTGAAATTTGTATGGCAAGGAAAGAAAGCTAGAATAAAGATGAAAACGTTGCAAGATGCTAAGGAAAATGGAGGCTTTGGTCTACCCGAGTGGGCTTTGTATTATCAAGCATCTGTATTAGCATGGGTGAAAGAATGGATAACGCTTAGGAATAAAAGGTTGTTATATTTGGAGGGACATGACTTACAATTGGGGTGGCACGCTTTTTTGTGGTACGGGAAAAACAAAATTCATAAGTATTTTCAAAATCACTGTATTAGAAATGCTTTGATAACAGTATGGGAAAAAATCAAAACTAAAATATATGTAAAAATCCCAGGGTGGTTATCAATGACGGAAGCTTTCTCACACAAAAATTTGGTAGATTTTGAAAAAATTTGGGCATATAGAGATATTTTGAATGCTGATGGGACATTAAAATCAAAACAAGAGCTGGAAAATCAGGGTATTAACATGTCATGGTGGGCACTGTTACAAATACAAAATAGATATGAAAAAGATGTGAAACTGTATGGATTTTATAAAGAACAAACTATTTGGTAAGATATTGTTAACTTCTGATGAGAAAGTAATAAGAAAATTTATATTTTTTTGTTAATTTTAGAGATGGAAAGTGAACAAACTAAAGAGACAATGACAAGGTGGACGAAAAACTTTGGTTATATTATAGAATTAGAAAAATGGCAAAAATTATGGGAGAGAAATTATAAACTGACAATGTCAACTGCGTATAAAGAAAATTTATATAAAATGTTTTATAGATGGCACCTGCCACCAGCAAGATTAGCAAAAATGTTTAAAAATATGTCAGATAGATGTTGGAAATGTAAACATAATTCAGGTATGTACTATCATATCTGGTGGACATGTGATAAAGTAAAGGCCTATTGGAAAAAAACACATGCTTGGTTAGAAAAAATATTAGGAGAACATGTAGTATTTAATCCTGAATTTTTTCTATTAGGTATAATACCAGAAAAGATTAATACTATAAGCAAAATTTATATTTGGTTCTACATATTACAACGGCAGCAAGAATAATCTACGCGCAATACTGGAAGAATGAAGGAATACCATCAGAGGAAGAAGTAATTAAAAAATAGCTGGAATTTATTCTACAAATAGCTAGAGGAGAGAATCAAAGAATAGGACTTGATTATGTATTAGCGTTTTTTGAACCCAGATCACACGCTGATTGACATATGTATGTAGAGAAAATAATAATAAAAAGCTTACTTAAAAAAAAGAGAAATCGTAGAAATCGCAAAAAAAAATACTGAATAACTCAGGACATGGCTATCAAACATAAAACATCTGCCAGACTACCCACGTCCTTTACATGGATGATCTGAAGCTGTATGGAAAAACAGCATCTGAAATAGAATCACTGCTGAACACTGTCCGTATATATAGACAAGATATTGCAATGGAGTTTGGCTTGGACAAATGTGCCACACTTACTCTCAAACAAGGAAAAATAGTGAAAACTGAAGGAATCAAGATGCCCCATGGAAATAACATTAAGAGTCTGGATGAGGAAGATTACTACAAATACTTGGGTATCCTTCAAGCTGACAACATCAAGCACACTGAAGTCAAGAAAAAGATTAGAGGTGAATACATCAAGAGAGTGAAGAAGATCTTAAAGTCCAAACTCAATGGAGGAAATACCGTGAAGGCAATCAACACCTGGGCAATTCCAGTCATTAGATACACAGCTGGAATAGTGGACTGGACTCAAGCAGAACTAAAAGCAATGGATAGGAAGACCAGAAAAATAATGACAGTGAATCATGCCCTTCATCCATGCAGTGACATTGACAGACTCTTATCTACCAAGGCAAATTGGTGGACATGGAATGCTGCAAGTACATCAGATGGTTGAAGAAGAAAAAATGGCTTTGGAAGAATATCTGAAGGACAGTGATGAAGATGCACTGAAATTAGTATATCAAGAAGGCTTACTGACTACTGGAGAGAGCAAACTGGTCTACAAGAAAGACCAAATGAAGAACAGAATAGAGGCATGGGAAGACAAAGCACTACATGGCCAGTACATTAAAAAAAATAGCTGGGAAAGCAGATAATAACAAGACCTGGCAATGGCTAAGAGCAGGAAAGTTGAAGAAAGAGACTGAGGGACTAATTCTGGCTGCACAAGACCAAGCCTTAAGGACAAATGCATACAAAGTCAAAATTGAGAAGACAGCAACAGACAGTAAGTGCCGCCTATGCAAAGAAGCTGAAATAACAGTGGACCACCTGGTAAGCTGCTGCAAGAAGATCGCACAGACTAGCAGCGGCATGACAAAGTAGCAACAATGGTGCATTGGAAGATCTGCAAGAAATATCATTTGCCTGTAAGGAAGAACTGGTGGGATCATAAAGTAGAGAAAGTCATAGAAAATGATACAGTTAAACTGCTCTGGAACTTCAGAATTCAAACAGACAAGCACCTGCAACATAAAACCCCGGACTTAATAATTGTTGATAAGAAAAACAAAAAAGTCTGGATAGTGGACGTGGCAGTGCCTGGAGACAGCAGAATAGACGAGAAAGAACTGGAGAAGATAACAAAATATAAAGACCTACAAATAGAAATAGAAAGACTGTGGCAAAGGCAAGCAAGGGTAGTACCAATAGTAATAGGCGCCTTGGGTGCAATCCCAAAACAACTGGAGCACCACTTGAACACCATTGGCATTGACAAATTCGCCATTAGTCAATTGCAAAAGGCGGCCTTACTAGTAACTGCTTCCATCCTGCGATGATATCTGTAATACCATCAAACATCCACATCTGCCTATCTCAGGTCCTTGGTAAGGACTTGACAGGTAGACAAAAATGCCAAATCCAGTCTGAACATCTGGCTGACTGCGATGATTAATAATAATAATAATAATAATAATAATAATAATAATAATAATAATAACAACAACAACAACAACAACAACAACAACAACAACAACAACAACAATAATACAGTTGGAAGGAACCTTGGAGGTCATCTAGTCCAACCCCCTGCTCAGGCAGGAAACCCTATACCATTTCAGACAAATGGCTGTCCAGTCTCTTCTTGAAAACTTCCAGTGTTGGAGCATCCATAAACTTCTGGAGGCAGGTTGTTCCACTGGTTAATTGTTCTAACTGTCAGTTCTAGGTTGCTTCTCTCCTTGATGAGTTTTCATCTGTTGCTTCTTGTCCTGCCTTCAGGTGCTTTGGAGAATAGCTTGACTCCCTCTTCTTTGGGGCAGCCCCTGAGATACTGGAACACTGTGATCATATCACCCCTCGTCCTTCCCTTCATTAGACTAGACATTCCCAATTACAGCAACCGTTCCTTATACGTTTTAGCCTCCTAACTTGAGTGGAGGCTGAGAATGTGTATAAAGTTTAACTGATATAGACAGTACTTGGCTGAAACAGTTTAATATTAATTCAACTGTTTAGTTTCCACAATAACATTTATTTAGCTATATCAATTTTCATCTTTTTTAATGAACTGTAGGAACATCATCTCCAGCGGGCCATTTCAGCACAGCAGGTATATGGAGAGAAGCGGGATAATATGGTTATACCAGTCCCAGAAGCAGAAAGTAATATTGCTTATTATGAATCTATATACCCTGGAGAATTTAAGATGCCAAAGCAGCTTATTCACATACAGTGTGAGTATATCTTTAAACTGAATGTTTAAAATTAACCAGATTGCTTTTTAAAAATTAAACAGTTTTGTAGATTCACAATTGCCTTTGGATATAAAGAAAGGATAAGGTTAGGGTCATATAAGTATTTGGATTTATTAACTAAATTTGATAAACAAAAATACATAGCTCAAAATAGTTAAACTTCTGTTAACTATGATAGTGTACAAAAAATGACCAGTGGTTTAACAACCATTTGAAGTTACAACAGCTTGGAAGGGGTGCTTTATGGTCCTTAAAGCACTTCCAACTGTCAAATAATGTCCTGATGCTCTCCCCGTGCAGTCACATGATTGTAATCTGGGTGCTTGACAACCTGTTCACACTTATGACTGGTTGCTAAGCACCCTGTGATCATGTAATAACCATTTTCAATCTTTTCCTGCTTCTCCAGAATGTCAATGGGGAAGCTGGCAGGGAAGGTTGCCAGCTCCGTCACCTGCTGAAGGATTTCCCCTCCCCTCCATTCATAGTTGGAGGGGGAAGGGAAATTGTTGGTCTGGAGAAATGAAGCAAGGGTATTAACAGTCTCTTAATTTCTCCAGTCCAGCGTACAAGTTCCCTTCTGTGCATGGAGGGGAGAAGAACTCTTGAAGAGCTGCAGAAACTGAGGTCACATCCCAAAGATCTGAGCCCTGTTTTTTCAGTCCCTCTAAGGAGCCCCCCTCTGTGCAATCTCTCTGGGGGGAGACAAGTAGTTTCTGTAGTAGACCGTCTCTCCTGTGCCTGACCCATTCACTCCCTTGCAAAATGGAGAGTTTGGAGAGGAAAGGATTACAAGACAGTAAGCAGGTACACAGTGTGGAATACACTGGGCTGTTTGCATGGTACACTCACAGCTGTCAGCATGTAAATGTGGACATTGGTTATAAACTTATTTATTTTTTTCAGCACCATTGTAACCTTGAACAGCCTCTGAATGAGGCAGTGGGTAATGGGATGGATCTATCAAGTCTGTCTTATTCACCCTGAAAACAATACAGTTAAATAGCCCTTAATGAAGAATTGATTTATCTGATGAAGGCTATTTTACTATACACTTGAAATATTATTCATTTGATAATATTTCAGCCATTTATCTGCTGTCAAGTTTCCGAAGCATTTTATCCTACCTGGTTAAGATTAGCTAACATAAATCCATATAGTCTCAGGACTGGTTAAGGAATATAATTTTATAATCAGTAGATGTCAAGTTGGCAGATATGTACAAATTTTTAAACTTTTCTAATTGAAAGATGTATTAAACTCTGCTGGCTTTAGCTCCTATAAAATTAGTTGTTTAACTGAACAATTCTAGATTTACATCTAAATTACTTTATTCCATTTTGCCTAGATTATTTAAAATACATAAAAATATTTTTCTCTGTTCAGCTTTTAGTTTGGATGCTGAGCAACCGGATTATGATTTGGATTCAGAAGATGAGGCCTTTTTGAATAAGCTGAAGAAAAAAATAGATATTTCTCCTTTGCAGTTTGAAGAAATGATAGATCGGCTTGAAAAAGGAAGTGGTCAGCAGGTATAGTATTGTTTCAAATTTGAAATTGTTTTAAGTGTATAAATATATAAAACTGACCTACTTGGATTCTTCCTTTAGCCAGTCAGCCTGCAGGAAGCCAAGCTACTTTTAAAGGAAGATGATGAACTGATTAGAGAAATATATGAGTACTGGATTAAAAAGAGAAAAAACTGTCGAGGTCCTTCTCTTAACTCAGCAGTGAAACAGGAGAAGCGTGATGGTTCCAGCACAAATGATCCTTACGTTGCATTTAGAAGGCGAACAGAAAAGATGCAAACTCGAAAAGTGAGTATGCATGTTTGTGTGTTTATGTATAGGCTATTTCTCTGTTCTTGTTGCATCTAGAGACTGTTGTCCAGGGCCCTTTTTAAAGTGACCCAGATTCTTTTACAGAAGGAGCGACTATTAACCCTCCCCACCCATGACAATGCTAGCAAAGCTCTTTATGGATAATAATAACTCTTGTTCACTTGGAGTCAGAAGCCAGTTGGATGGAGTCCAGAGAAGTGTGAGGCTGATGTGTTGCATGGTTTTCTGAGAAAGAGATTGCACATGTTGATCCTGTGGGATATCTTTGAAAGGGGCATTTGTACATCCTTTCTTTAAGGGACTTACATTAACCCAACTGCACTGGACAGCTATCACTCAGTTTGCAACTTTCCCCTCTTAGGGAAGTTGTTGATAAGGTGGTTGTTTGGCATCTACAAAGGACTCAAAAATAGATTATCTGGACTCCTTTCTGTCAGGTTTTAGGCCTGGGAAATAGCACTGATCATGATTATTTATGCTTTATAGTAGAGGCATGACCCTATAGTATCCCTCTAGACCAGGGGTGTCAAACTGCCGACCCATGGGCCGGTTGCATCATGTGGAGGCCACGCTCACCCCAGCTCCGGCAATGCAAAAAAAGTCGCAATACGTCACATGACGCAGCAAGTTTGACACCCGTGCTGTAGACCATCTGTGAGTGTTGTGTGTGGGGGGGATACTGCTTTATGCTGCTTCCACACCTGAGTTCAGGGTCCCAGCTGGTGTGTATGGGAACAAAGGTCAGTCCTGTGGACACTTCATTATGGAATGTGTGAGGGTTCAAACCTTTCCCCCTTCTATATGAGGCTGGAGGGAGGAAGTAATTTGACAATTTGAGGTATGATATCAGTGTGCAGATGATACCTAATTATACACCTCCATTTCAGGTCAAATGGGAGATGGAAGGGAGTCTTGACTCAGTGCTGACTATAAGAGTAGTCTAGGTGGGGAAAAACGTTGAAACTCAACCTAGGCAAGGCATTGTGCTTGCTATTTCAGAAATCAGTTCTAGGGTAACACCAATTTAAGCTCTTGATGGGGTTGTGCTCCTCCAGAAGCAGCTGATGTGCAATCTCAGAGGTCCTCCTGGATTTGTAGCTCCTGTTAGAACAGGAGGTGGAAGTTGTGAGCAGGAGAGCATTTACTTGTTTTTTGGGTTGTGAATCAGTTGGTCTTGTTTCTAAAACTGGTAGCTGTCACTCATGCTGTTGCCAGTTCATGTATGGACTACTGCAGTGTGCTCTACAGGGCACTGTTCTTGAAGATATATATAGACTCTATTGCAAAATGCAACAGTTCATGTATTAACATGAACAACTTGATTTTCCCATATAACAGCTAGTACAGGTAATCCCCGAGTTACGAGCATTCACTTAACGCTCGTTTGAAGTTACGTGATAAGCGCCCCCTAGTGCTTATGAGCAAGTCCCAAACTTACAAATATTGCAGCACCACGGCAGTCGTTCGCCCTTACGAGCGACTTTAATGGCACTGCAACATTCACCCTATTCCCCCTCACTCCTCACAACTGCTTCCCCCTCCCTTCATGCCGCGCCGGAGCTTAGAAATGTTTTTTTGCATCGAGAATGGAAGTTACTGGAGTCCGTGGTCTCGTGCGAGTGTTTGAAGTGGCGCCAAATCACAGACCTCAGAAACTTTCATTGTCTGTGCGAAAGGTGCCTGTCTCCTGCTCCTGCCCCCAACTCTTTTCTGCGTGACAGCAAGCCTGAAGCCTTCAACTGAGGGAGAAGACTAGGCCTTTCGCACCCGCACCCAGCCCGCCAGAGCTTGCTGTGCTGGGGGAGAAAGTGACCCTGTTGTCACTGGAGCCTTCCTTGAAGCGGCCCGGAACGGAGGCTGGGGGAGGCTTCTGCATGCCTCCGGAGGCTGGATCCAGCCCTTGGAGGACTGCTCCAAGCTGCTACTGCCCAGAACGGAGCTTCCAAGGCCTTGATTCAAGCCTTGGAGTCATGCAGAAGTCCCCCCCTCCAACCTCCGTTCCTGGCGCAAACGGCTAGGAAAACCCCTCCAAGGCTTGGATCAGGCCCTTGGAAGCTTTCCCCCCCCTGCCTGGCAGCCAGATCCAGCCTCCGGAAGCCTTTTCCAGGCCTCTGCCCCCCAGATTTGCAGCCAGGGAACGCTTCTGCGCACCCCCCTGCGGTCCGATCTGGGCTCCGGAGGCCTTTTCCAGGCTGCTGCAGCTCAGATCTGAGGCTGGGGGACGCTCCCACCACACACACACACACACACACACACACACACACACGGTGGTCTGATCTGGACTCTGGAGGCCTTTTCCAGGCCCGATCAGGCTGTGGGGTGGGGGTGGAGTCGTAGAAGCATTCCCCGATCTCAAATCTGGGCAGCAGTAGGAACCGCGGCAGAGAGGAGACGGATCTTTTCCAGGTGAGTCCAGCGCAGCAGGAAGGTATCTTAGTGGGTCTGTGAGGCCTTGGGGGCCTGTTCCATCACTAGGCCCTCCATGGCTTTCCCCACCCTGACATACCTCATGTGCACTTAATGAGCTGCATGCGTCTTAACAAGCAGGGAGTGATCTCGTTCAAGGTACGAGATTCACACCTACGAATTTTAGTTTTACGAGTGGAATGGGCAGGCTCCATTACACTCGTAACTCAACGACTACCTGTACAGCAAGAGCTGCATTGGTTGTCAATCTGCTTCTCTGTACAGTTCAAGATGCTACTTCTACCTTTAAAGTCCTACAGAGACTGTTTACCCCAAATAGAATCTGCCTGCCCAAATTGTGCCTTCAAAAAATGCCTGATGAGAATCCCATGAAGTTTGGTGGGTGGGGATTCAGAAGCCAGGATTTTATGCAGGAGCATCCTTTCTTATAGAACGACTTTCCACTAGAAATAAGATTCACATGCTCACTATAGAGGTCTTAAAAGCATTGCAATTCCAAAGAGCATTTGGGGACTAAACAGTTGTTAGTTTGTTGTACCTGGGATGATTGTGAGCATTGTTAATTACAAAAGCATTTTATAAACAATATATTAATTACATTTTTGTATTGTACTACTGCAATTCTCTTTTGAGCTGCTTAGAGTCATAGTGATTCAAGTGGCATAACAATCTTCATAAATAAATATTTAGAATTTGTGGTTGAAAAATGATTTCACAATATTCCGGTATGAAAATATTTGATGTACTTTATAATAGTTTGATATCTAAAAATATAAATGTTTCATTTGTATGCTAAATTTTGCAGAATCGAAAGAATGATGAAGCTTCTTATGAAAAAATGCTTAAACTGAGGCGGGATCTGAGTCATGCGGTAACAATTCTAGAGATGATAAAGAGAAGGGAAAAGAGCAAGAGGGAGTTGCTGCATTTAACATTGGAAATTATGGAAAAAAGGTAAAACAGTTGGTTTTAACAGTTTGGTTTTAAATTATGATTGCTATTAAATAATTAGCACATAGATAATATTTTATAAAATTGTAATATATTTTTATTTGCTTCACATTTGTAACATAGTTGTGCTTGTGAGTGAATATGTAGGCATGGGGATAAAAATGGTGTCTTAGATGGCAAATCTTCCTATTTTGGAGAAAAGGATGATTAGGGGTAGAAATGTCCTGATAGCACTTAGACTTATCTACCGCTTCATAGCGCTTTACAGCCCTCTCTAAGTGGTTTACAGAGTCAGCATATTGTCCCCAACCATCTGGGTCCTCATTTTACCGACCTCGGAAGGATGGAAGGCTTAGTCAACCTTGAACTGGTGAGAATCTAACTGCCAAACTGCTGGCAGCCAGGAGTCAGCAGAAGTAGCCTGCAGTACTGCACTCTAACCACTGCACCACATTCAGTCCTGTTGCCTCCAAATAGGACTGGAAACATTCCTCTCTAATACCCTGAGAAGCAGTGGCAATTGGACCACACAGTATTGAGGTAACAGATAGATTAATGTGGTTTAGTATAAGTCAGTGTCACATGAGGATGTCTTTTGCAATTTTGAAACCAAGGCAACTTTAGGCATCTGTCTGGAGTTATATAAATTGAAAGGTGTATATTAATTTGCAGGGGTAAATTGTTTTTGATTCTAAAGGGAGAATATTGGTTGATTGGAATGTATTAAAATATCTTTAAAAATAAATTAAGTCTGTATTAGAAAAAGATGCTGTGAGGGATTCAGATTACTATTTTAGAAATCCATGTTAATACTTGGTAATGACCAAAGCAGAGTAAGTCTGCTTTGCTTGAAATAATATCATTAAAGATGCAATATAGTTTTAGAGTTGAAAATACTGACTGAATATCTGTGTTATTCTCAATGTTATCTGAGGTTTATAAAATATTTAGCACTCTAAACTCCTTGGTTATTTCAAGCTCAGAATGCTTTTGTGAAGTCTGAACAGCCCTTTTTGGAGCTGATTTTTTTTTCCAAGCTGAAAAGAGATAGGTTGATCTTGGAACATTTCAAATTTGAAACATTTTGCATACTTACTGCAATTATCCTTTCAGAATGTATATTCTAAGTATTTCTGTAATGGTATTTTTTCTTCTTGAGTAACACTTTTATGTAACACTCAGTTCTAGATCAGTAGTTGTCAGTGTGGGCAATTTCCAGGTGCATCACCTTGAACTGCCAGGATTGTCAACAATGTCCATGCTGGGTAAGAACTGTCAAAAGTAAAGTCCATGTATTTGGAAGTTGCCCAAGTAGGGAAATGCTGATGTAGATTCACAATGTAATAAAGATACAGATGTTAAGTATATAAACTAACATTTAAAAGTTCTGATAAATTCAAACTTTTTCTTCATTTTCCAGAGATAATTTGGGTGATTATAATGGAGAGATCATGTCTGAAGTAATGGTACATCGACAGCCCATGAAGCCTACCTATGCTATTCCTGTTATTTCTGTTCCTAATAGCACTCAGTTTAAACACCCAGAAAGTATGGAATTGAAGGAATTTAAAATAAACAAGGTGACTAAATCTATCATTATGCATATTACTTACTTGAAAAAAATGCTCCTTTATAATTTTATGCTATAAATGTGCTTAAACTATGTGAATTGTTCTTAATTTCATTCCAAAAGATTTCAAGATAACTGGTATCTAGGTTGATACTCTTATTTATTATTATCTGTGGTAAGTAATTTTAATAGCCTATTAGGTTAAAGCTTCCTATGAACTAAACCTGTTTGATCTTGAAAATCTAAGCAAAGTCAGACCTTGTCAGTATTTGAATGGGAGACCACCAGGAAATCCCAGGGCTGTGGTCTCGATTGTGAAGTTGGAAAAAAATACAGAAGAAAATTCTTACTAGAAATGTTCATGTAGTCACCAAGATTTGCAGTCAACGTGAAAGAGCCTTTACCTGATTCTCTATTAGGAAAGGAGAAATCCCTCTTTACCTCTCATTTTATCACAATGGTACATTTTAAAAAAAGTTTCTAAAACTTCAGTCTTCTAATGTGTCAAGGTTCCGATAGACAAGACCAAACAAATCAGAACTCTGAGGCTTGAGATTTCCTCAAAGAACATGTTTATTGGTTACATAGTATTGACACAGTCAAAAGTGAAACCAAGTCTGAAATCCCCTTCAAAGAGAGACAATATTACAAAGTTGAACTTCCCACCCCAATGCTATGCAATCAGCTACGTTCCCCAATAGAAGAGTTTGGTGGGCTTTCTAACCAAATACGCCCTCAATCTAACAGACAGAAATGACCTTGGTTCCCATGGGACAGTAAAATGTTTAGACTAGTAGAAATCCTCCACACCCGTCCCATTCTTGTGGCAACCTAGAACGAGCAAAATGGCTGTAGCCAGGTTCATTGTAGAGTTGACATAATGGATATGATTTACTCAGATAAAACCATTAATGCATTTTCTCTTCATGCAGCAAGAGAAAGCTGATGCTATACGACCGAAGAGAAAATATGAGAAGAAGCCCAAAATTGTATCTTCATCGGCTGCTATTGCTGTTCAGCAGTCAATTCCTTCTGCACTGCCAATCTTTAATGTTAAAGATATGAATCAGTACGACTTTCCCAGCTCTGATGAAGAACCTCTTTCTCATGTATGACGTCTACAGTTTTTTGGTTCAGAGGGAGGAAAGATACTTGTGTCTTTATACTTAACTACTGCTTTCTTTTTGAAGGTCTTGTCTGGCTCTTCTGAAGTTGAGGAAGAAAATGATCCTGATGGGCCATTTGCTTTCCATAGGAAAGCAGGCTGTCAGTATTATGCTGTAAGTCTTGAGTTTCTACAGTACTGTATTGTTACACTTATTAAAATCATGTTTTAACCCTTTTCAAATATTTCTTTTCAAAGCCTCATTTAGAACAAACTGGTGACTGGCCATGGAATAGTTCTAAAGGGGGAACATTAGGAGATGAGCATTACAGATACTGCTTAACCACCCTTACTGTGCCACAAAGGTGCATTTGGTTTTCACGTAGACGGGTTGGACGTGGTGGAAGGTAGGCTTATTTATCATAAAACTCACTACACTAATATCATATTGAAAAGTATGAACATGATGTAGAAAAAGAATTGAAATGTAGTTGTTAAATATGTTTGCTGTTATTTAAATTAGTACATAAATTTTAATTAGCCATCTGTATTTTTAAATCTATATCTTCAACTTTATTATGATCTCCCTTCTGTTAAAGAAACACGCAGCCTTATTGTGACTTTTCCCCTTCTCTTTTTCCCCTTGAATCCATTTTAAATCCATGATTTAGAGCAGACATGTCAAGCTCGTGACGTCGCGTGACATATCGGAACTTTTTCCCCATTGCCGGCAATGGGGTGGGCACGGTTTCTTCATGATGCGTCTGGCCCTCGGGCCGGCAGTTTGACACCCCTGATTTAGAGGCTTGCACTAATCATATTTCATATGTCATTGCACACTGTAACTTTTCTGAAAATAAAGATCCTGAAAACCTGTAACATGTTTCCAGACCTGTATTGTGCCTACTTGAACTATCAGTTTGGCAATCTGTTTGTGGGACAGGTGTGGTATTTCATCTTTCTTGAGAGTAGGTGCCTCCTGGTACCACTGTGATTCTGTGCATCTTCTGCTTAAAGGTGTAGGTGCTTTGAGGTTCTTCTGAGATAATCTCTGTATGCAAATAACCAGAAGACTATAGGTAGATCTCAAAGCAGCTTAATTTCTCATCAAATGATTTGCCTGGGTATAAGTTTTTTTAGAGGTTGCATTAAAATCCATGTCAAATTACATGAGCATATTGTTCTACAAGGATTTCTGTGGCATCAAAAATAGTGATTAAGCATATCTTGTCTGGATTCTTTTGTCGAGAGTGAGGTATAATATATTGCTTCAGCATGTAATATTTTTTTTAAAAAATATCTAGCTAATCCGGACCCTTCAGCACTGTTTTACCTTATAAAAATTAGGTATTACTATTGCTATTACTACAGATGCATATCACGTTGGAAAGAAGTAGTATATACTGTATGTTTTAGTATTAGCATAGTGTTGTTCATGTTCTACAATAACAACTCTTTGACAAGTCTCCATAATCTACTTTCCTGTCATATTCAAAATTGCCTCAAACTGGAGGCTTGTAAGAAGAATACACCATCCCTTGTGTCTAGTGATCTACTTTCTGAAGTATTTTTAAGTATGTATTTGTACTTTTAAAAAACTGGGGTTGTTTTCTAGATAAAGTGGAATGAGGGCTCTTTTTATCTTAATTCCAATTGGATTTTGCAGCATATTCATTCTCTAATTATCTTAGCCTTTTGTCTCCCATAGCTACAGTTTGACACTATTAGGCCTAATTACCACATTTTCCTTTTAAACTTGTTTGTGTTCCTTAAATTATGAAAAATTATATTCATAATAAGGATCACATAGTTTTTGAAAGAAAAAATCTTCTAACTCTTTAGTAAACTTTGCAAGCATTTGAGCAGTGTAAACACTTATAGTATTTAGCTATCTTTGTTAATAGTGACGTCTATCCAGACTGTTCTTTGTTTTGCTTCCCTCTCCTAATCAAACCTAAGATATAGTAAACCTCTTTATATTCTAATATCCACTTACAGTGGTTTGACATTTTGTCCAAATAAACAAATACTGACTTGTTTCATTTAAACTAGAGAATTACTGTGCATGTAGCAAGTTGGAGTTTGTGAGTCTGAGGCTCTTGGTTCTTTCAAAGGCATAGCCTTTTCTTATAAAAAGGGAAAGACCTTTCTTGCTAAATTGCCATAATAAGAAAAGGTATAATTTATCAACTTCTTTCATTGTATGTTGTCTTGCTTTGTTATATGTAGCTCTTAAATAGGGCTGAGCTTACTTTAAAAATGGATCTGGAAGAACTGTTTTTTAACTTGCCCAAGCATGAAACCTTTTTACTATACATTTAAAAAGCCCAAGTTTCTTTCAAGCTTCCCCATAAGTCTATTATTAATTACCATTAATTAGATTCATTTTGATTAGTCAACTCCTTAAGTAGTAGCACCTTCTTTCAGACTAAATGTGAAAGCAAGAAAAAAGACCTGATGCTTTAATAAGTAGGAGAGAAGTACAGGTTTTTTATGGCGGTCTGACTATTCCTTCCAAATAATTTTCAAATTGTACAGGGCCCTGTTGTGAATGTTTTTCTGATAGTTGAAGCAACTAGTTTGAAAAATGTTTTCACAGAGAATTTCCCTACTATTTCTTCCTGATGTTTTAAAAATAAGTTTTGGATGAAGATAGGAATAACACTTTGGCTTATATGTAATTAAAAATAGCCTTCTTTCCATTTTTAGGGTGCTCCTGGACCGAGCATATTCAGAACACAACAGTCCATTTTGCCAACTGGATTCAGAAATACTTTCCTCACAACTACACCCTTCAGTCAATCAATTTACCAATACCTCAGAAACAAATACCTCGGACAGATATTTCTTTAAAGACCTCAGTCAGATAATAGTCAATTTCAAATCATGTAAATGGAGGCATTTTAAGCCTCGGACACCATCCCTACATGACAGTGATGAATTTTCCTATAGGAAATTACACAGGAGTGTAAATCAAGCAGGCACAGTACAACCTGGGACCCAGACATGCAGTACCTCTATACAAAGTAAAAGTAGCAGTTCAGCACACTTTGGTATGTTTATTTTCACAAACTTAATTCTAAACATACTTTTGGCAAAAGTCCAATATTTATTTCCTCCATAATTTTTCTCAGTTGCTGATGTTTATGTTGCATGTTTAATCACCATGCTAAAGTTAAAATTTAATATAGTACATTTGGTCCAGACTTACTTTGTACTTTAATTATAGCTATATTGAATCCAGTCTCCCTATGTTTCTATGTTTTTATGTCTACCAAAGTTTCTTTGGTAGAATTTTATAGTTTGTTTCTTAAATTTGTTATTTATCTTTGCTGTTTTATTTATATTTACTATTTTTGACAATTTATAATTTGCTATTAAGTGCAAAATAAGGAATTGGCTTAAAATGGTCAAGATATTGACATTTAAAATCCAAAATCTAATATACACAATCATGAAAAGTCGTACATATACAACGTTTTGTTGGTTAGAAGGACCAATTTGTCAGTTGTGTTTTAAGACAAAAAGCTTAGTAGAGATCACCACTGCAAAACCTGTAGCCTGTAGTCCGTTTGGCAGTGTGAATACCCATCTATATCATATCTTAAGGAAGTGGTACAAATAGAATAATATTTTTTTGAGGAATGATACTAATCTGTTGAAAGGAAGCAATTCTGTCCTGACTTCTAGTAAAAGGATCTTGTTTTAAAAAGTCTTATACAATGCTATCTAAAAATGAGCATGAATATAATTTAAGACTACAGTGGTTTTGGGGCAGTTCAGAATTATATCTCCAAACTGTAAATTTTGATGAGTCATACAGCCTGGGATACTGTTCAGAAGGATATGGCCTTCTGACTGAACACCACTGCTATAGAATTCTGGAAGCAGTTGCCAAGACTGAGATTGTGTTGGTTAAATATGTAATTTTCAAATGTAAATCTTGAAAGTGTAATGTTTCAACTCTGATCGTCTTCTTTCTATCTTCTATAACTGACACAAACCTCTTAAATTCTTTTTTTATTGATAATTTTTATTTATTTATTTCCAAAGTTAAAATACAAAATCCAAAAAGAAGAAAGAAAAAAAAGAACAAAACAAAGACAAAAACAAAAAGAAAAGAAAAAAAAGGTGTGTAAACAAAATATCAAACATACACATAAAATGTCCCCCCTGGTTGAAAACTGATAAATATAATTCAGCAATAGTAATTGTTTCTCCCCCCCCCCTTTGCAAACCAGGTCCACAATTTATGAACTTCTATATATTGGCAAAATTGCTATAAAATATTAAAAATATCACAAGGCTTTAACATTAAAATCATCCAGCTCCCATCTTTTTTATAACTATTTTGGGGGCATTGTAGAGAATATATGATATGTAGTGTTCATAGTCCTTAATTTATTGTTGCTTTGATTTTAATATAATCCAGATCCCTCTTATAGCTGAGCTTTCACAGCAAAGTATAGACAGTTCCTTCTCAAGGGCAAAGAAAGTGTTTCTTAACAAAGTAACTGCAAAAGAAACTGAGATAATAGTTCCCACAGTAGAAAGCAAATGGGAAAAAAGGAAAGTTCTCATCTTTTGAAATAAAAAACAAATATGTACAAAAATAAAATGGAATAACAGAGTTCTTTTAAAAACTAGTAAAATCCTTACAATAAGAATCCAATATAAGTCAGATCAAATCACTTTCACTGCAAAAAGGAGAAGACTCATTGACATCCTTGTGGCAAGGTGAAAGTCAAAGTATATTTTATAACTCCAAAGTACAATGATGAAAGCACACATTTATAATCCAACAGGGGGGTGTAGAGCACTTCAGCATTCAGCCAGGTTATTTAACAGTTAAAAAAGTTAGTCAAAAGCAAAAAAACCAAAAAACCCTTCAAAATGTGATGTTAACAGAGGCAAATACAAACAGCAACAGGAAAAGATGGAGACCTTACCACTCCGACTGGTCTTACTGAGAATTGCAATCCTTTGGATTCTCTTCCCAGGCAAGTACATGGTCATCTGAAGGTTATCATGTAGTATTCAGAAAAACCCGTGTTCAAATTCCTGGGACCATGCTGTGAAAGAACTGGCTTTGGCCAGTTGTTTGTCAGCTGTTTGTCAGCAGGGAGAGAAAAAACACCCCACCTTTCAGTGTGCCATTTTCTGGAGGACTCCTCAAGCTGCTTTCAAATTCTGTTGGAATGGTTCTGTAGCTATGGATATGTTTCTTTAAAAAAAAGACAAGGAAATCATCTCTGATGTGGTTGAATAAAAAGAATACATATAGTAACATCCCTAGTAATTTTATTAAGACTTTTGGCGATCTTAATTGTCTAATCATTATGTTTACTATTATTGCTATTTATGACTTGAATACAGGTAGTCCTTGACTTACGACCACACTTAGACCCAGAATTTATGTTGCTAAGTGAGAAATTTGTTGAGTTTTGCCCCATTTTACAACTTACCACATTTGTTAAGTGAATCACTGCAGTTTAATTAACATGGTCATTAAGTGAATCCAGCTTCCCCACTAACTTTGCTTGTCAGAAGTTTGCAAAAGGGGATCACATGACCCCAGGACACTGCAACAGTCATAAATATGAACCAGTTGTCAGGCATCGGAATGTAAATCACATGACCGTGGGGATGCTGTAACAGTCATAAGTGTGAAAAATGGTCATAAGTCACTTTTTTTAGTGCCCTTGTAACTCTGAATGGTCACTAAATGAACTATTGTAAGTTGAGGACTACCTGTAATAGATCAAGTCAATAAGAATAGGAATATTCTTCATTGGTCAAGTGTGATTGGACACAAAAGGAATTTGTCTCCAATGCTTAAATTCTCAGTGTATATACAAACAACAAAGTGGTAAGTCAATAACGATGATGATGATGATGGTGATGATGATGATGATGGAAGGGACCTTGAAGGTCATCTAGTCCAGGGCTTTTCAACCTTTTCGCCCATAGTACCACTTTTAGGATATGGCAGCATCCGAGTACCACCAGTCACATAGCAAGGTGTCAAAAACTTGATGACCAAAAAAAAAGGAAAAAGTGATGAAGTACAGGTAGTCCTCGACTTACAACAGTTCGCTTAGTGACTGTTCAAAGTTACAGTGGCACTGAAAAAAGTGCCCCCCAAGCCACAGCCGACAAGACACCTGCCTGCCAGCCCGGCAGCACTTTTCCTCCTGTCCGAGGTTTCATTGTTGTGAGCATTTCTGTTGAGGATTGGCAGTGGGGGTGGAGTGGGGGGTGTTTGGTTTTTATTCCCCTCCTCTGCTGGGTGGTTGCAGGAGGTTTTGGTCACTTCACATGACCTTGGGACATGTGACCGTCATAAATATGAATCAGTTGCCAAGCATCTGAATGTAAATCACAAGACCCTGGAGATGCTGCAACATTCCAGCTGATTGGTGCTTCTTCTGGGCTCAGAAGCGCCAGGATCAGTGCCGAGCTCCAGCTGGAGCCTGGCGCTGATCCTGGCACTTCCGCTGAGCCATGACAGCCCTGCAGCTCCAGCCATCTCGCTCAGGCTACTGCGGTGCTGCCACCGGTTCACCTCATTCCCCTCCCCCGCTACCACTTTTCTAGGATGGTCGCATACCACCTGCTTGGTGCCAATGTACCACAGGTGGTACCCGTACCCCTGGTTGAAAAGCCCTGATCTAAACTTAAAGTATGCTTTGGCTGTGTCCCAAACATTTTGGAGTGATGTATCTTCTTTCTTATTTTCTTTAAAGAAAAATTCCATTTCTTTTGCTACTTTTTGTATAAATTCTTTCTCTTTCAATAAAAATTGATTTAATGTCCATCTTAATTTCTTCTTTGTTCCTCTCCACGTCATCTTTATCAGATTATGATCCGCCCATACATTAGTTTCTATCTCAGTCTCTTGTATGTTCATTCTTAATTCAGGAAATATCCATATCATATCAATTCTAGACCATGATTTATGCCTATTTGAGTAAAATCTATATTGAGATTTCTTTGGGTTTTTTTCTCTTAGGTAAAATGTTCCTTCCTTTTTTCCTTATTTTACTACTTCTATAGTCTAGCTTTCCATCTACAATTGCATTAAAATCTACTAAGCAGATATTTTGATATTCTTTTTCTACTATTTTATGTAATTTTTGGTAAAATTCTTGTTTATTATTTGGTGCATAAATTGCTACCATCAATGTCTGGTTTTGGTTTATCGTTATTTCCACCATTAGTATTCTTCCTTCTTCATCTGAGTAAATTTGTTTAGGATTCATTGTTTCTTTAATATAGAGAGCTACTCCTCTTTTCTTTTATTGTGCTAATGAAAAGTAAAGCTTGCCAATTTTCGGGCATTCCAAAAATTTATAATGTTGTCTTTTCATATATGTTTCTTGAAGGCAGACTATATCTATTTTTAGTTTTTGTAATCATGTAAAAAAATTTTTTAAGGGGGAGTTCAATCCATTTATGACAAGGTGGAAGCTTACCGCAAGGAGGTTGAGGGGTTGGTGAACAGGTGTAAGGAAAACAGCCTAGTTTTAAATACCGGAAAAACCAAAGAGATCATTGTCGATTTCAGAAAAGGCAGGCACAGCCACACTTCTCTGTGCATAAATGATTCACCTGTGGAGATGGTTACCAGCATCAAATTCCTGGGTGTGCAGCTAACAAGTAGGCTGGCTTGGTCGCTCAACAGTGAGAAACTGATGAAGCGGGCACAGCAGCGCCTGCATTTTCTGTGTCGCATGAGAAAAGCACATCTTCCTTGTCCTGTCCTGACCACTTTCTACATGGGAACAATCGAGAGCATCCTGTCATACAGCATCACAGTCTGTTTTGGAAGCATCACTGCTTCAGACAGGAAGGCAGTGCAGAGAGTGGTGAGGATGGCCGAAAAGATCATTGGCAGTTCCCTCCCCTCCATCCAGGACATAGCACAGAAGCATTGCTTGAGCAGGGTCCATAAGATTATCTGGGACACTACACATCCTCTTCATGACCTGTTTTCCTTGTTACCTTCTGGGAGGAGGCTCCGTGGTGTCCGAAGCAGAACATCCAGATTCAGCCATAGTTTCATTCCATACAGCATTAACCTTGTGAACTCTCAAGCTTCCTCCTTCTTTTATATATTTAAGATGGACAGTACTTAATATTTAATATTTATTTGTTATGTATATGTATGGGCGTGGGTCTATACATATGTGTATATAGTATGGTTAGGTGTGTGTCATGTATGTGTTCCACTTTGAGAGCGGCCAACTAAATTTCATTTTTGATGTGTGCCGTTGTGCCCACAGTAAAAAAAATGACAATAAATCTTATCTTACCTTATCTTATCTTATCATCTAATCTTATCATCTTATCTTCATTGTGAGAATCCCATTGTCCTTCTCCATCTTCTTCAATTATATTTAGGTTTTATTCTCCTAGTTGTTCTTATCTGTCTCTGTTCTCTTCCCTTTGTTTGGCTGCCCCTTCTATTGCTATCTCTTCCTGTTTTCTAGATTCCCATTGTGGTTGGAATTCTGGATTTCCTTCTTTGAGAAAAGCTCTATGTCTGTCATGAAATTCCAGTGCTTTAAAGACAGAGTCCAATCTGTATCTTTTGGAGTCCCAGTTGATTAGTATCCCCTCCGGCATCAGCCATCTAAAATTCACTCCTTTTTTAATTAATTTTTTGGTCAAAAATTGATATTCTCTTCTTTTTTTTTTAATTCCATTTATATCCTGCCCTTCTCCGAAGACTCAGGGCGGCTTACAAGCTTAGCAGTAGCCTTCATTCTATGTATATGCCTGCTTATTAGGGCTTTCACACACCCCCGCAAGCGGCATTATTACAAAGTCAGCTTAATTGCACCCAACAATCTGGGTCCTCATTTTACCTATCTTGGAAGGATGGAAGGCTGAGTCAACCTTGAGCCTGGTGGGATGCGAACCTGCACTAATTGCAGGCAGCTGGTGTTACTTAAGGAGGCATTAGCCCACTGCTCCACCAAGGCTCTTTCTTGAGTCCCTTATCCTCCTAGGTATTTGCTTGAAAACTACAGTTTTTTTTCCTTCTATTGCAATGGATCATCTCTCACTCTTCTCAATATCTCATCTCTGTTAGAGTTTACAGCTTTCCAGCGCAAAAATAAATCCAAAAAATAAGCACACATTCAAAATGAACAGGAGGCATAGTTTAGAAAAACTTTATCTATAAAATATATATAAACATGATACATACAGTTTAACTCAGTTCTTGGGAACATCAACAACTAACTCAGGAGATCAGGACACAGGGAAAGACTAAGACACGCCCAGACCTAGGCTGGATCACATGCCTCACACAGCCAATCCTGTGTGAGATTAAATAACAGTTCCCATTGGCTGGTTCATTACTATGGCTATTCCAGTTCATAAATTCTTGCACACTGACAACAAATCTAACATGTACCTCTCTAGGGTCTTTGTTTCTTCTTGTGTAACTTGAATTGACTCTAAATATTTGATCAATCTTCCATTTCCTGTTACCCAATGTCCAATACTCCGGCCAACAGTTCTGCCATCAAATTAGCAAGATCATCTTCCTTGTCTTCCATTATATTCTGAAAACTTAAAAAATAGGATGCCTTTTCCATTTCCAGAACCGCTACTGAGTCTTCCAATTCTTTATTTGCCTGCATTAATCTTTGGTTTTCGTCTTTTATTTCTTCCAACTTTTGATTGGTTTCTACTGATTTGTCTTCTATTTTCTGAATCCTTTGCTCATTCTTTGTAATCTTCTGTTGAAAGTTTTCTAGTTGTTGTTTCAAGTCGTGAATTTCTTCCTTCATTTTATCAAAATTATCTTTTCTCTCTTCATGGCTTATCTTTGTGTCTTCTTTATGTGAAGTAATTGCCTGCTGGATTAGTTCTAGTGTGGCTTGCATTTCCTTCTGGAAATTATTGGTTTTTTCTTGCTGCAGCATTGCTTCAATTGATCTCTGATACATAGGACTGGGGGCAGTAGAAGACGGAGCTGAGGATGATTTTTTGCTAGTTTTAGCTAAATTAGAAACACTCATTTTTATTCCCACCCTCCAGACCTTCTCAATTCTAATATATTCCCCAGTTATCAGCCTTATACAAACCCTCCAATCTTATAATCAATATTACAATATGTCCTTTAAGTTCATCTCAAGTAGTTCTTGTGATCTTTGTCTGTAGTAGGAAAAGCAATACTGGGATACAATCCCCAAATACTGGGATACAATCCCCAAAATGACAGAATGATCTCAGTGCGAATCCAAGGCAAACCATTCAATATCATAGTAGTCCAAGTCTATGCCCCAACCACTGGTGCTGAAGAGGATGAAATTGACCAGTTCTATGAAGCCCTACAGCACCTTATACGATTAACACCAAAAAATGATGTCTGTATCATCATGGGGGATTGGAATGCTAAAGTAGGAAGCCAAAAGATAACGGGAATAACAGGCAAGTTTGGCCTTGGAGTACAAAATGAATCAGGGCACAAGCTGATAGAATTTTGTCAAGAGAATACGATGGTCATCGTATTTTCCAACAACCCAAGAGACGGCTCTACACATGGACATCACCAGACGGCCAACACAGAAATCAGATTGACTATGTGCTCTGCAGCCAAAGATGGAGAACCTCTATACAGTCAGTAAAAACAAGACCAGGAGCTGACTGTGGCTCAGACCATGAGCTTCTCATTGCAAAGTTTAGGCATAAACTGAAGAAAGTAGGGAAAAGCACTAGGCCACTCAGGTATGAACTAAATAATATCCCTGATGAATACACAGTAGAGGTGACAAATAGATTTAAGGAATTAGATCTGATAGACAGAGTGCCTGAACAATTAAGGATGGAGGTTGGCAACATTGTATAAGAGGTAGCAACTAAAACCATCCCAAAGAAAAAGAAATGCAAGAAAGCAAAATGGCTGTCTGAGGAAGCTTTGCAAATAGCTGAGGAAAGGAGGGAAGCGAAAGGCAAGGGAGAGAAAGAAAGATACGCCCAACTGAATGCAGAATTCCAGAGAATAGCTAGAAGAGATAAGAACGTCTTCTTAAATGAACAATGCAAAGAAATACAAGAAAACAATAGAATAGGGAGGACTAGAGATCTCTTCAAGAAAAATGGAGAGATGAAGGGAACGTTTCATGCAAAGATAGGCATGATAAAGGACCAAAATGGCAGGGACCTAACAGAGGTAGAAGAGATTAAGAAGAGGTGGCAAAATTATACAGAAGAACTATACAAGAACGAGCTTAACGTCCCAGATAACCACGATTGGGTGGTTCTTAAAGAGATGGGAGTACCAGACCATCTTATTTGTTTCTTGAGAAACCTATATGTCATGGTTCCGATTAATGAGACAGTTCAAACAACATTCAGGCATCGTTTTTCTAAAAGTCTATAATAATGAGAACGAAGCATTGGAACTCATGGAGGGATGCCAGAATCTGAAATCTCCTCCCCTAAGTACATCGTATCATGCACAATTCCCTCCCTTAATTGCATGTCATAAATCACATTATCCAATTATTTTAACATATGAAGTTTCACTTCCTTTCTGTAGCGCGTGCTATTTCTTATCAAAACATCTGGTTGACATTCCCCCCCTTCAGTGATTCAAAGCGAAGCAGTTTAAAGCAAAAGGCTGCCTCTTGTATTGTCAGAGCAAAACCATCCAGTGTTTGCAGTGTTGACATCCGACCCCCCTTACAAAAAAAGGATAGATCCTGTAATGTAAACAAAACATATGTCAGGGATTATGTCTTGGTTTGTTGGGTTTTTTTCATGAAACTTTTTGATTAGTCGGTCGGCCTTCACATCGCTAGATTTCACCCAAGTAGCTTCAGACAGCGAGTACCCCTTCCATTGTACTAGGTACTGCAATTTCCCTTTAAAGATTCTAGAGTCAAGAATGCCTTTCACTTCATAGTGTCTCTGACCCGCTACTACGAGTGGCCCGGGTGCCTTCTTAGGGGGAGGTCTTAAGGTGGAGTCCCGAAAAGGTTTCAGTAGGCTGCAATGGAAGACAGGGTGAACTTTCCCTAAAAGCCTAGGGAGTTTTAATCCTACTGTGATGGGGTTGATGATCCTTACGATGGGGAAAGGCCCCAAGAATTTCAGTCCTAATTTCTTGCTGGGTAACTTGAGGCATAAGTATTTAGTTGACAGCTAAACCTTTTCCCCAGCTTGGAATGTTCTTTGGAGAGCCCTTTTTTATCAGCCTGTTTTTTATAAGTCTTGGAAGTCGTTTTTAAGGCTGTTTTCGTGTTTCTCCAAACTTCTTCCCACCCCCTCACCCATTGATCAAGTGTCTGGGAAGCTTTGAACTGCATTCCTCTCTCTGAAATTATTCGCTTAGGGGTGCCATGCAGTTGGTAGATAGGTTTCAGGAACAATTTAGTCAGTCATTGGGCAGATGGGAGTCCTTTGCAGGCGATAAAATGATCCTGCTTCGAAAACAGGTCGATCACAGTCCAGATGACAGTATTTCCTCTACTTTCGGGTAGGTCTATAATAAAGTCCATAGCTATTTCTTCCCATGGTTGAGAAAGGTCTGCCACCGGCTGCAGTAGCCCAGGGTTTTCCCTGGAATTCTTTTCATGGTGGCACATATTGTACAACTCCTAACATAGTTTTCTACATTTCGTTTTAACCCCGGCTACCAAAATTGCCGGCGGATGAGGTGTAGAGTTTTTAAATATCTGAAGCATCCAGCCTGTTTTACATCATGACTATGTTTGAGAGCATTGAGACGGAGGGCTTCAGGTAAATACAGTTTCCCCCCCTTGTATGCCATACCATCCCTGCATGTTAAGGAGGTTTCATTATCTTTGAACCATTGATCGGTGAGGAGCTCTCGTTTTATCTTCTTTGCTTCCGGGTCATCAGGATTAGGGGTTCTGAGAGGTGTGAGTTGTGCCGCAGGTTGTGAACTGGGGATAATTGCCTCGTTGACCTCTTCACGTTTGCTTTTGTATTGGGGCAATCGGGATAGCGCATCAACTAATAGGTTTTTTCCTCCCAGTATGTACTTTAGAGTGAAGTTGAAATGATTAAAGTACTGTGCCCACCGCACTTGTTTTGGGGACAGTATGCGGGGGGTCTTCAGTGCCTCTAGGTTTTGTGATCTGTCCATACTTCAAATGGCACCTTGCTCCCTTCTAAATAGTGTCGCCAGTTTAACAGGCTCCACCTAATGACAAAGGCCTCCTTCTCCCAGATTGTCCATCTCCTCTCGCTTTCAGTGAATTTTTTGGAGGTGTAGGCGCAGGGTTGTAGGACTCCACTTTTGTTCTTTTGCAGTAATACAGGTCTGACTGCCACGTCGCTGGCGTCACCTTGGATTACAAAGGGCTCCCCTCGGCAGGGGTGCTTTAGAACCAGCTCAGCAGCAAATAGTCTTTTTAAATTCTCAAAAGCTGTTTGACAACTCATCGTCCATGCTAGTGGTTGGCCAGGTCGTGGTTTTCCCCCTCACCCGTTTTGAGTAGTTCTGTAAGGGGTAGAGCAATCTCGGCAAAAGAGGGAATGAATTGACGGTAGAAGTTGGCAAACGCTAGGAAGCTCTGGAGCTGTTTGCGAGTCTTTGGGGGTTGCCATTCAATTATAGCTTTCACTTTGGCTGGGTCCATTTCAATGCCCTCATTGGAAATTCTATAGCCAAAATAAACTAATCGGGTTTGATGAAATTCACATTTTGACAATTTGACATAAAGTTTGGCATTCAATAGTTTCTTTAACACTTCTCTCACCAGTCTTATGTGGTCAAGTCATATTTGTACTGTATATCAGGATGTCATCAAGATACACTAGAACCCCTTTGTATAAATGATCATGTAGGACCTCATTAATTAACTGCATAAATACGGCTGAGGCCCCCTGCAGTCCAAATGGCATGACTTTGAACTGGTAGCTTCCCAAGGGGCAGTTGAAGGCACTCATCCCCCTCCTTTATTCTCACCTGGTAATATGCTTCTCTCAGGTCTAATTTAGTAAAGACACTCCACTTCGCCAGATGGGTTTGTAGGTCCTTCAGGAGGGGGAGGGGGTATTTATTTTCCACACTCACAGCGTTTAGGCCTTTATAGTCCACGCAGAGATGTAGAGACACATCTTTTTTCTCTTTGAACAACACAGAGGCTCCCACAGTAGACTTGGCCCGTTCGATGAATCCCCTCGCTAGGTTTGTATCCACATATTGCTGCATCTCCTCCATTTCAAAGGGGGACATAGCGTACATTCTTGGTTGGGTGAGTTTGGCCCCTGGTAACAGTTCAATGGAACAATCATTGGGACGGTGAGGAGGCAAGGTAAGACTCAGGCAGGGCAGTCTCGAGGCATCTGTAGTCTCCGCTGGAGTGGTTCCAGCCTGACGACCAGATAAGCTCACTTGACTGCTTGGGTTTGGAGATCTGCCCAAACTCATCTTCCCACAGCAAGCCGTCTATTACTCCCTCCTCTGAGCTTTAATCAGCAGCCAGGTTATTGTCTTCAAGCAGGCTTCCTTTCCCCATGATGAAGATTCTTCCCTGAATCTTTGCCAGCTTCTCTCCCTTACTAGAGACAGCGGTGGGGGCTCAGGACCCCCCAGGTTGAAAGAAAATAGATTCTGGCATGATGTCATGGTTCCGATTAATGAGACAGTTCAAACAACATTCAGGCATTGTTTTTCTAAAAGTGTATAATAATGAGAACGAAGCATCGGCACTCATGGAGGGATTCCAGAATCTGAAATCTCCTCCCCTAAGTACATTGTATCATACACAATTCCCTCCTTTAATTACACATCATAAATCACATTATCCAATTAGTTTAACATATGAAGTTTCACTTCCTTTCTGTAGCGCGCACTATTTCTTATCTTATCAAAACATCCGGTTGACATTCCCCCCCTTCAGTGATTCAAAGCGAAGCAGTTTAAAGCAAAAGGCTGCCTCTTATATTGTCAGAGCAAAAACATCCAATGTTTGCAGCATTGACACTATGCGGGTCAAGAAGCAACAGTAAGAACTGGACACGGAACCACTGATTGGTTCAAAATTGGGAAAGGAGTCTGGCAAGGCTGTATACTGTCGCCCTGCCTATTTAACTTATATGCAGAGCACATCATAAGGAAGGCAGGGCTAGATGAATCAAAAGTTGGAATTAAGATTGCCGGGAGAAATATCAACAACCTAAGATATGCAGATGGTACCACTCTAATGGCAGAAAGTGAAGAGGAACTAAAGAGCCTCTTGTTGCGGGTGAAGAAGGAGAGTGCAAAAGTGGGCTTGAAACTCAACATTAAGAAAACCAAGAACATGGCATCCGGCCCTCTCAATTCCTGGCAAATAGATTGGGAAGAAATGGAGGTAGTGACAGATTTTGTTTTCCTGGGCTCCAAGATCACCACAGATGGGGTCTGCAGCCAAGAAATTAAAAGATGCTTGCTCCTGGGAAGGGAAGCCATGGCAAATCTAGACAGCACACTAAAAAGCAGAGACATCACCCTGTCAACAAAAGTGCGTATAGTCAAGGCTATGGTCTTCCCAGTTGCAATGTATGGCTGTGAAAGTTGGACCATGAGAAAGACTGAGCGCCAAAGAATTGAAGCCTTTGAACTATGGTGCTGGAGAAGACTCCTGCGAGTCCCTTGGACTGCAAGGCGTTCAAACCGGTCAGTCCTAGAGGAGATCAACCCTGACTGCTCTTTAGAAGGCCAGATCCTGAAGTTGAAACTCAAATACTTTGGCCACCTAATGAGAAGGAAGGACTCACTGGAGAAGAGCCTTGGTGGAGCAGTGGGCTAATGCCTCCTTAAGTAACACCAGCTGCCTGCAATTAGTGCAGGTTCGCATCCCACCAGGCTCAAGGTTGACTCAGCCTTCCATCCTTCCGAGGTAGGTAAAATGAGGACCCAGATTGTTGGGGGCAATAAGCTGATTTTGTAATAATGCCGCTTGGGGGTGTGTGTGAAAGCCCTAACAAGCAGGCATATACATAGAATGAAGGCTACTGCTAAGCTTGTAAGCCGCCCTGAGTCTTCGGAGAAGGGCGGGATATAAATGGAATTAAAATAAAAAAAATAAAAATAATGCTGGGAAAGATTGAGGGCAAGAGAAGAAGGGGACGACAGAATGAGGTGGCTGGATGGAGTCACTGAAGCAGTAGGCGTGAGCTTAAATGGACTCCATAAGATGGTAGACGACAGGAAGGCCTAGAGGAACGTCATCCATGGGGTTGCAATGGGTCGGACATGACTTCGCAACTAACAACAACACATAGGACTGGGGGCAGTAGAAGACGGAGCTGAGGATGGTTTTTTGCTAGTTTTAGCTAAATTAGAAACACTCGTTTTTATTCCCACCCTCCAGACCTTCTCAATTCTAATATATTCCCCAGTTATCAGCCTTATACAAACCCACCAATCTTATAATCAATATTACAATATGTCCTTTAAGTTCATCTCAAATAGTTCTTCTTTTCCAGCTGCAATCTGCAAGGCTGAGAAATTCAGGCACATCAAAGAGCCTAGCTTGCTACCTCTGTCTGGGCTTCAAGCCAAGGTCACTCCTTCCAAGCACAGTGCAAAGCAAGGTCTTAGTGCTGTTCTTTATTTCCACCACTAGATGTCATTAAATGTCTATCTTTCAACCAGGACCTATTTCTCAAAAGTTCAGTCTGTTATTTTTCAAAGAAAATAAAGTTTTCAAAATATTATAAGTCCCCCAAATTTTTCAGTGTTACAACTTTAAATTGTTTCCAAATTGGTTTTATAATCTGTCTGCTTTTCTCCCCAAAGATGTTAAACTGCCGGTGTTCTTCTAGGGGGAGGAGCAATGAAGAACCCCCCCTTCCTTCTTTTCTCCAGGGAATTTTTTTTTAATAGCAGGGCAGGAAAAATACTCTCACCCAGTTCCAAATGCATAGCTTAAACTTTGCTGGATGGTGCTTTTTTTCCCAGTTGTCAGTAGCTTCTGACTGGCTGCCAGACTACAGCCAGTCTTTCACCTGCTGGTTCAGAGGGCTTCCTCGAATCAAACGGATTGACCGCCATCTCTCCATGAGCTACGAGGGTCTCCTCCTTCGTTGCTTCTCCGGGGCGACTTTATTTATTTATTTATTTATTTAATTGATTTTATATACCGCCCTATTCCCGAAGGACTCAGGGCGGTTTACAGGGCGAATTAAAACAATACAAATAAATACAATTAAAATAGAATTAAATTAAAACTAGCCCACAATTAAAACAAATTAAAATTTAAATTTTAAAGTTAAATTAAAACCCCCTCAGTCCAGGCCAGAAAGATCAAATAACCAAGTTTTCAGCTCCCGGCGAAACGAGTGAAGGTCCGGGGCAGTCCGAAGTTCTACCGGCAGTTCATTCCATAGGGCAGGCACGCCCACAGAGAATGCCCTCCCCCTTGGAATCACCCGCTGGCATTCCCTAATCGGCGGAACCCTAAGGAGGCCCTCACTGTGGGAACGCACAGGACGATGGGAGGCTGATGCTGGCAGCAGGTGCTCCCTGAGATAATCCGAACCCATGCCATTTAGGGCTTTATAGGTCATCACCAGCACCTTGAATCTCACCCAGAGGGGAACTGGAAGCCAATGCAGCTCGCGGAGAAGAGGTGTTACATGAGAGTATCGGGAAACTCCCATTACTACTTGCGCGGCTGCATTATGCACCAGCTGAAGCCTCCGAGTGGTCCTCAAAGGCAGCCGCATGTAGAGAGCGTTGTAGTAGTCTAACTGGGAGGTCACGAGTGCATGAGTGACTGTGCGTAGGGCATCTCAGTCCAAATAGTGTCACAACTGGTGCACCAGGTGAACCTGGGCAAAAGCCCCCCTGGTCACGGTTCCTATATGATTTTCCAAACTGAGCCATGAATCCAGGAGGACGCCCAAGTTACGAGCCCTATCATCGGGGGGGTAACACCTCATCCCCCATCGTTAACAATGGACAAAAATGGTTCACCCGAGATGCCGGTATGCACAGCCACTCAGTCTTGGCAGGACTGAGTCGAAGCCTGTTTCTCCCCATCCAAACCCGAACCGCCTCCAGGCAACAGGACATCACGACGAGGGGCCCAGCAGGGCAAAATCGGACATGGGAGGCAGAGCCCTGCTTCCTTACATCCGTCTCACTACGACACGAAACCAGAAGCCTAGAGTTATGATATTTTGTGGTGTGATCTACTGCCAATCCTAAAAACTCATATATGCAGAGATGGGCATTCCTGAGTCAACCTAAGTATCCCTAATTTTGTTTAGAATCAAGCATTTAAAACAATTTAAAATTCAAACATACAGTTGCAAGAAAAAGTATGTGAACCCTTTGGGATTATGTGGAGTTTTGCATGAATTGGCCATAAAATGCGCTCTAAACGTCATGTAAGTCACAACAATAGAAAAACACAGTCTGCTTAAAATAATACTACACAAACATTAGCTGTTGTCATGTTTTAATTGAACATAAGATGGAAACATTCACAGTGCAGGGTGGAAAAAGTATGTGAACCCCTAGCCTAATAACTTCTCCAAGAGCTAATTGGAGCCAGGAGTGAGCCAACCTTAACTCCAATCAGTGTGATGATATTGGATGTGTTGCTGACAGCCTTCCTGCCCTTTAAAAACACACACCTCTTTTGGGTTTACTGGTCTCAAGAAGCACTGTCTGATGTGAACCATGCCTCGCAGAAAAGAGCTCTCAGAAGACCTACGATCAAGAATTGTTGACTTGCATGAAGCTGGAAAGGGTTACAAAAGTATCTCCAAAAGCCTTGATGTTCATGTGTGCACGGTAAGACAGACTGTCTACAAATGGAGAAAGTTTAGCACTGTTGCTACTCTTCCTAGGCGTGGTCATCCTGTAAAAATGACTGCAAGAGCACAGCGCATAATGCTTAATGAGGTAAAGAAGAATCCTAGAGTGTGAGCTAAAGACCTACAGAAATCTCTGGCACATGCTAACATTTTTGTTGACACATCTACAATAAGGAAAACATTAAACAAGAATGGAGTACATGGGAGGACACCACGGAGGAAGCCATTGCTGTCCAAAAAAATATTGCAGCACGTTTGAAGTTTGCAAAAGAGCACCTGGATGTTCCACAGCACTACTGGCAAAATATACTGTGGACAGATGAAACCAAAATTGAGTTGTTTGGGAAAAACACACAACACTATGTGTGGAGAAAAAAAGGCACAGCACACCAACATCAAAACCTCATCCTCACTGTAAAACATGGCGGAGGGAGCATCATGGTTTGGGGCTGCTTTGCTGCCTCAGGGCCTGGATGGATTGTTGTCATTGATGGGAAAATGAATTCCAGAGTTTATCACGACATTTTGCAGGAAAACGTATGACCATCTGTCCGCCAACTGAAGCTCCGCAGAGGATGGGTGATGCAACAGGACAATGACCCAAAGCATACAAGTAATTCAACAAAACAATGGCTTCAACAGAACAGAATACACCTTCTGGAGTGGCCCAGTCAGAGTCCTGACCTCAACCCGATTGAAATGCTGTGGCATGACCATAAGAGAGCGATTCACACCAGACATCCCAAGAATATTGCTACACTGAAACAGTTTTGTGAAGAGGAGTGGTCCAAAATTACTCCAGATCGTTGTGCAGGTCTGATCTGCAACTACAGGAAACGTTTGGTTGAGGTTATTGCTGCCAAAGAAGGGTCAACCAGTTATTAAGTCCAAAGGTTCACATACTTTTTCCACCCAGCACTGTGAATGTTTCCATCTTATGTTCAATTAAAACATGACAACAGCTAATATTTGTGTAGTATTATTTTAAGCAGACTGTGTTTTTCTATTGTTGTGACTTACATGACGTTTAGAGCGCATTTTATGGCCAATTTATGCAAAACTCCACGTAATCCCAAAGGGTTCACATACTTTTTCTTGCAACTGTATACTATACATTTAAGGGAAGAAATTCAAACAAAATTTATGTATGCTGAGCTGGTACAAAAATACATATGTAATTGTTTTTTATGTGGGAGAAAAAATAGAACAGAATAGTGGTTCTCAACCTTTTGTGACCATGGATCCCTAAGACTTAACTAAAGATTTAAATCATAACATTTCTTCAATCCTTCGCAGACCCCCTGTGATGACATTGCGGACCCGCAGGGTTCCACGGACCACAGGTTGAGAACCACTGGAATAGAATATTCTTTATTGGCCAAGTGTGATTGGACATACAAGGAATTTGTCCCTAGAAGCTCTTTGTATTACAGCCAGTACACTTACAGGTAGTCCTGTAACTTACAATACAATAGTTACAATAGTTCATTTAGTGACTGTTCAAAGTTACAACAGCACTGAAAAAAGTGGCTTATCATTTTTCACACGACCGTTGCAGCATCCCTATGGTCATGTGATCAAAATTCAGATGCTTGGCAACTGGCATGTATTTATGACAGTTGCAGTGTCCCAGGGTCATTTGATCACCTTATGCGATCTTCTGACAAGCAAAGTCAATGGGGAAGCCAGATTCACTAAACTACTGTCTTACTAAACAACTGTGGCAAGGAAAGTTGTAAAATAGGGCAAAAGTCACTTAAAAACTATCTCCTTTAGCAACAAAATTTTGGGCTCAATTGTCATAAATCAAGGACTACCTATATCAGTGGTGGCGAACCAGTTTCTGTGCACAAAACTCTACAGTCTACATTTATCCACACTCCATTGCAAAATAAGCATTCTTGGTCTCATGTTGGTGACTTTCCAGCCCTATTATTTCTACCTGGCTATCAGCAATTCCAGCAAATTAATACAGATCATTTTGCAATAGTGGCAAATATCTGTAGCTCAGGAGTAGGATGAGGGTGAAAGTTTGTTCTCTGAGCTTGTGGGTTGGTTTCTGAACATTTCATTACCAGGCTAGGTAAAGTCTTCAGCAGAGTTTAGGTCCTATATTGTATTAGTTGCGTTATCTTTTATGAATCTGTACAAGCTATGCATCCAGATGGAGAAAGGCTAATGTGAACAGTGACTCTGATGTGAAATGCTGCATAAGTATTTTTTGTTTGGAAGTTAATTTATATTAGATTTCATCCAATCTACACTCCATTTATGCTGAGAGTGACACCCCCTAAACCCGTGGTGGTGAACCTATGGCACGCGTGCCACAGGCGGCATGTGGAGCCGTCCCTGTGGCTACGCGTGCCATTGCCCCAGAGGGAGGCGGGGCCAGGCTGCTCCCCTGTGCCTCTCCACGTGTGCCTGTGCTCTCACTCTCTTTCTCTCTGCACTGGGAGTCAGGGAGCAGCTGCAAGAGCTGGGCAGATCCGGGCTGGATGGTGGAGGCAGCTGCCAGCACGAGTCCAGCTAAGCCTCCAGAGCGATTTTGTGTCCCCCCCCAATGGCCGATCCTGGTGGCAGAGGCCTGTTTGAACCCTCTGGAGCTCGCATCCATGGCCACGGGGCAATTTTGAGGTGTGCCAGCGGCCCGATCCAGGCTCCAGAGGCCTGCAAAAGGCCTCTTCCCCACAGATCTAGGGCCACGCCGGGTGTCCAGCCATCGCCGCCCAGGCCTCGCTCTGCATGGAGGACGGAGCCCCATCAGAGGCTTCCTGGCTAAGGCTGCAGAGGGGCGCCCATCAGGGCAGAGCAGCTGCCCGTGCCCGGAACCCCCAGACAGGCACCAGGTGGCAGCGAGGAGATAGCCCGGCTTCCCCTCATCTCTGCTGGCCATCCGGGCTCTGTGGCTCACCCAACCCCCTGTCCCCTCGCAACTCGTAAGGCCGGAGTCGCAGCTGCAGCGTGGGTGTGGCCAGAACCGCTCGGCCCTCTGGCTGCTTCCGGCCATGCAGCGGACACAACAGTGCCGCCTGCCCTTTAAGGACAGCAGCCGCGAGGGAGGCGTCCGCTGTAGGGCTCCAGGCGAACAAAGGGTGGCCTGCCGGGGAGGGACCAGAGCCGTGCCTGCCCGCCCACTCTTCCAACTGGGCGTCCCCCTCTTTCAGAGCCAGCACAGCTGCAGCTGCTGATGTGGAGCCGCCGAAGCGCATCCACCTTGCCTGGAGCCGCCTCCGGCCAATTCCTTGGTCCCTCTGCCGCCAGGGCTGAGGCCGCGAGGGGCCGGGTGGGACAACCATGGGGCAGCCGACGCTGGAGTTCAGCGACTGCTACCTCGACAGCCTGGGCTTCCGTGACCGGCTCCAGTGCTCCAAGCACGAAGTGGAGCGCAGCAACAAATTCCTGAAGGACATGGTCAAGGACGACAACGCGCTCATCAGGGCCATCAAAAGTAAGCGGCAGTCGGCTTCCTTCTGTCCCAGAGCCATTTCCTTCCATGCAAGGAAGCAGGAGGAGGTGGAGGGGCAGCCGTGCGACTGGAGCTGCCTCAGCTGCTCGCTTGCAGCCTGATGAGGCAGTGGATTCGCACACCAGTTGCCCCTCCTGCTTCCCTACATGGTTGACCGGTTGGAGCAGCAGCAGAAGCCACCCCCGTCAGATCCGTCGAATGGATGCGCCCAGGCCAGGCAAGGGCTTCCTTCTGTCCCAGAGCCGTTTCTGCCCGCGCCGACAGATCTGACGGGGGTGGCTTCTGCTGCTGCTCCGACCGGTCAACCATGCAGGGAAGCAGGAGGAGGTGGAGGGGCAGGTGGGGGTCTGGAGCCGCCTCAGCTGCTTGCTACAACGAGGCAGTGTATTCGTGCACCAGCTGCCCCTCCTGCTTCCCTGCATGGTTGACCGGTTGGAGCAGCAGCAGAAGCCACCCCTGTCAGATCCGTCGAATGGATGCGGCCAGGCAAGGGCTTCCTTCCGGCTATCCCGGAGCTGTTTCTGCCCGCACCGATGGGGGTCCATGGCCAGTCTGCCATTATGCAGGACAGCCATCATGCTGTGGCTGCTGACAGACACCGTCGGCCCCCAAGTGCTCGCTGGCCTCTATGCAGGGGCTGATAGTGTCAGGCAGCAGATCCGGAAGCGAAGCTCTGCTGACCATCCTTGCACAGGTGGGCCGGCGGCGGGGGAAGGCAGGATCTGGCATGCACCCACCCTTTGCCACTGCAGTCCCACATCATCCCGCATGCACCTCCAGGCCGTGCGTGCGGGACAATGTGGGGTGGCAGCAGGGAGGGGTGGGCTCACGTTCCCCTGCCGCTGCCCCCACCACAGCTTTGCTTCCAGATCTGCAGCCTGCCGGGCTTGGCAATGCAGCGATCACTGCCGCTGCCTCCTGCTTCCCTGTGTGGTTGGCCAGTCAAGGGGCTTGAAGCAGCAGGAGGAGTGGCAGCCACCGCTCCTGTCAGAGCCACCATGTAGACAGGGTCTGCACCAGGTGAGGGCTCCTTTCTGGCTGTCCCGGAGCCATCTCCGCCCATGCCGATGGGACTGCCATGATGCAGGACAGCCAGCAGGCTGTGGCTGCTGATGGACACCGTCAGCCCCCATGCGCTCGCTGGCCGATGGTGTCAGGCAGCAGCTACTCTGGCCCCTGCCTCACCTTGCCTTGCCCTGTGGCAATTGGCACACCCACCCTGCCTCGCCTTGCCTCGCCTCACCCTGCAGGAGGAGCCTCTGGCCCACCACCTCACCCACCAGAGACCCCCTGGATCTCCCCCAACCCTGCCCGGTCCCCACAGGCATCCCCACAAGCATCATCAAGGTGGCCGCACCCACTGCGCCCATACCCACCCAGTCGGTCATGGCCATAGCCACGCCCACCCAGTGGGCCACACCCACCCGGCACCCGGCGATACCTAAGTGGGTTTTGGGTTGCAGTTTGGGCACTCAGTCTCTAAAAGGTTCGCCACCACTGCTATAGCTACTAAATACATACATTTCCCTATGTAAGCATTGTTCAGTGAAATGAAATTAAGAAGATGGTCATTAATATGAATATATAATGACTATCTTGACTGTTCTGGAATTTGATTCTTGCCAATTGGACTTCTTGTTGCTTGAAAACGTTTTGCTGCTTATCCAAGTAGCTTCTGTAGTCTGAGCAAATTGGTTAGGGGAAGCCCTCCTGGGGAAGTTTCATTTCTCACCTAAACTGGATAGGCTCAGTAGGTGTGTAGGCAAATAGTCTTTGGGATATAAATGTTCCCACCTCCAAGGATGCCCAAAAGAAGGAAAACAGGTACTTCAGGACAGCTCTTAAGGCCTGTGGGTATCCAAATTGGGCCTTTATTAAATCAGCATCTGGATCCAACAAAAGAACAGCAGACAGAGTTGAGACTCAGAGTCAATGGAAGAACATGGTCATTCCTTACACAACTGGCCTATTGGAGAAGCTAAAACAGATATTTGGAAAACACCACATACCTGTGTTGTTCAAACCCACCAATACCCTGAGACAGAAGGGGCTTGTCCACCCTAAAGATTGGACACCAAAACGTAAGACTAATGTAGTACATGCAGTCCAATGCAGGGAGGAGTGTTCAGAGCTTTACATTGGAGAAACCAAGCAGTCTTTATACAAAGGATCGCCCAGCACAGGAGAAGCAACACCACGGGACCAGAATCAGCAGTATACCTTCATTTAAAAGAAAAAGGACACTATGAGAAACTATGATATAGAAGAAATTTCACGGGAGAAAATGATTCAATATTTGGAAAAGAATAATTTACCAAAAATTTCAGAAAACTTTAAAATCATGTTAAATGAAAAAATAACGATGGAATTAACAGAGGCTATAAGAAGACAAAAAAAATGAAAAAAAAACACTGGGACCAGATGGGCTACTGGCAGAGTTATATAAATGCCTACAAGACACATTAAGTGCACCGTTGAAAGATGTGTATAATGAATTTTTGTTGGAAGCTAAACTTCCAAATACATGGACAGAAGCAAATATTACTTTAATACCAAAAGAAGATTCAGATTTGACTCAGATAAAAAATTATAGGCCGATATCATTACTAAATGTGGATTACAAAATTTTTACTTCAATAATAGCAGAGAGACTGAAAATATTTTTAACTGAATTTATACTTCCAGATCAAAATGGATTTTTACCAAAGAGGCAAATTAAAAATAATCTAAGAGTTATAATGGACATATTGGAATACTATGAACTGCATCCAGGGAAGCAATTGGCACTAATATTTTTAGATGCCCAAAAGGCATTTGATAATGTTTCCTGGCAATTTATGACTCAACAACTAAAAATAATGGGCTTTGGACAAAACTTTATAAATATGATTGAAACAATATACCACGAACAAACAGCAAAAGTGATTGTGGACAGAGACTACACAGAGAATTTTGAGATAAAAGGTACAAGACAAGGATGTCCATTATCTCCATAGTTATTTACCTTAACTTTGGAAGTTTTAAACAAAAATATTAGACAAGTTATAGAAATTAAAGGACTAGAAATAAAAGGTGAAACTTATAAATTGCAAGCATTTGCAGATGACTTGGTATTTATCTTAGAAGAACCTTTAGAGATGATTCCTAAATTATTGGAAAAGATAGAACAGTATGGAGAGATACCAGGTCTGAAAATAAAGAAAAAACTAAAGTCATAGTTAAAAATCTCACAGATAAGCAAAAAAACATGTCAGAAAAAATAGAACTACAAATAGTTAAAAAGGTTAAATACTTGGGAATATATTTATCAGCAAGATGTTCAACGATAAAAGAAGATAACTATATAAAACTATTGAATCAAATAAGATTGGACCTGGAAAAATGGAAAAACTTGCAATTGTCGATGTTAGGAAGAATTACCACCAAAAATACTGTTTCTATTTCAAACGATATCTATAAAACTAGAGAATTTTTTTTTGAAGACTTAAATTCATTAATTTTGAAATTTATTTGGCAAGGAAAGAAAGCTAGAATTAAATTGAAAATGCTATAAGAAGCTAAGGAAAATAGAGGTTTTGGCTTGCCAGAGTGGGTTTTATATTAAGCATCTGTATTAACATTGGGTAAAAGAATGGATAACGCTCAGAAACAAAAGGTTGTTATATTTGGAGGGACATGATTTACAACTTGGTTGGCACACCTTTTTATGGTATGGGAAAAATAAAATGCATAGGTACTTTCAGAACCACTATATAAGAAACACATTACTATTAACATGGGAAAAATTAAAATGTAAAATATATTTCAAAATACCAGGATGGCTTTCAACAATGGAAGCATTTATACATCCAAATTTAGTTAACTTTTAGAAAATATGGACATATTGAGATATTCTAAATTCTGAAAAGAATTTAAAGTCTAAGCAAGAGATGGAAAATCATGGTGTAGATCTATCATGGTGGACATACTTATTAATGCAAGTTAGATATGATAAAGATGTCAAACTGTATGGATTTTATAAAGAGCAGATCTTGTTTAATCAGACATTATTAACCTCTGATGAGAAACTAATTAAGAAAATTTATAAATTTTTATTGAATTTGAAAATGGAAGATGAAAAAGTTAAAGAAACAATAGTAGCATGGGCAAAGAACTTTGGATACAGGTGAAACTCGAAAAATTAGAATATCGTGCAAAAGTTCATTTATTTCAGTAATGCAACTTAAAAGGGGAAACTAATATATGAGATAGACTCATTACATGCAAAGCAAGATAGTTCAAGCTGTGATTTGTCATAATTGTGATGATTATGGCATACAGCTCATGAAAACCCCAAATCCACAATCTCAAAAAATTAGAATATTGTGAAAAGGTATAATATTCTAGGCTCAAAGTGTCCCACCCTAATCAGCTAATTAAGCCATAACACCTGCAAAGGGTTCCTGAGCCTTTAAATGGTCTCTCAGTCTGGTTCAGTAGGAATCACAATCATGGGGAAGACTGCTGACCTGACAGTTGTGCAGAAAACCATCATTGACACCCTCCATAAGGAGGGAAAGCCTCAAAAGGTAATTGCAAAAGAGGTTGGATGTTCCCAAAGTGCTGTATCAAAGCACATTAATAGAAAGTTATGTGGAAGGGAAAAGTGTGGAAGAAAAAGGTGCACAAGCAGCAGGGATGACCGCAGCCTGGAGAGGATTGTCAGGAAAAGGCCATTCAAAAGTGTTGGGGACTTTCACAAGGAGTGGACTGAGGCTAGAGTCAGTGCATGAAGAGCCACCACACACAGACGGATCCTGGACATGGGCTTCAAATGTCGTATTCCTCTTGTCAAGCCGCTCCTGAACAACAAACAACATCTGAAGCGTCTTACCTGGGCTAAAGAAAAACAGACCTGGTCTGTTGCTCAGTGGTCCAAAGTCCTCTTTTCTGATGAGACCAACCTTTGCATCTCATTTGGAAACCAAGGACCCAGAGTCTGGAGGAAGAATGGACAGGCACACACTGCAAGATGCTTGAAATCCAGTGTGAAGTTTCCACAGTCTGTGTTGATTTGGGGGAGCCATGTCATCTGCTGGTGTTGGTCCACTGTGCTTCATTAAGTCCAGGGTCAACGCAGCCGTCTACCAGGAGATTTTGGAGCACTTCATGCTTCCTTCCGCAGACGAGCTTTATGGGGATGCTGACTTCATTTTCCAGCAGGACTTGGCACCTGCCCACACTGCCAAAAGCACCAAAACCTGGTTCAGTGACCGTGGGATTACTGTGCTTGATTGGCCAGCAAACTCGCCTGACCTGAACCCCATAGAGAATCTATGGGGCATTGCCAAGAGAAAGATGAGAGACATGAGACTGAACAATGCAGAAGAGCTGAAGGCCACTATTGAAGCATCCTGGTCTTCCATAACACCTCAGCAGTGCCACATGCTGATAGCTTCCATGCCACGCCGCATTGAGGCAGTAATTGCTGCAAAAGGGGCCCAAAACAAGTACTGAGTACATATGCATGCTTATACTTTTCAGAGGTCCGATATTGTTCTATGTACACTCCTTGTTTTATTGATTGCATGTGATATTCTAATTTTCTGAGATTGTGGATTTGGGGCTTTCATGAGTTGTACGCCATAATCATCACAATTATGACAAATCATGGCTTGAACTATCTTGCTTTGCATGTAATGAGTCTATCTCATATATTACCGGTAGTTTCCCCTTTTAAGTTGCATTACTGAAATAAATGAACTTTTGCACAATATTCTAATTTTTTGAGTTTCACCTGTATAATGTAGAATTAGAAAAATGGCAAAACTTGTGGGAAAGAAATTATAAACTGACAATGGCAACTTCTTGTAAAGAAAATTTATATAAAATGTTTTATAGATGGCACTTGCCACCAGCAAGATTGGCAAAAATGATTAAAAATATGTCAGAAGTTAGAAATGTAAACATAAGACAGGTACATATTATCATGTTTGGTGGACATGTGTCAAAGCAAAGAGGTACTGGAAAAAAATACATACTTGGCTAGAAAAGATGTTGGGAAAACATGTAGATTTTAAACCAGAACTTTTTTATTAGGTATTATGCCAGAAAAGATTGATTTACATCTGATAACAGCGGCAAGAATCATATTTGCACAATATTGGAAAAAGGAAGAATTACCATCAGAAGAAGAAATAATTAAAAAAATATTAGAATGTGCAGAAATGGACACACTTACTATGAGGTTGAAAGAAAAAGAAGAAACAGAATACTATCAGACTTGGGACTTGTTTTATCAGTGGATGGAGAAAACAATAAAGGATTAGGGATTAAATTTGTATTAGTGAATGATAAACTCAGACAACACGTTGAATAAGCACTATTGAATTATATGGAAAATTTACAAAAAGAAAAAGGACACTCTTTTGAGGACAATAATGTTCACATTTTGGACAGAGAAGATAGATGGTTTGAGAGAGGAGTAAAGGAATCCATTTATGCCGAAGTGGAAAATCCTTCCTTCAATAAAGGTGGAGGGCTCAGACACAACCTGTCCCCCATTTTTTATGCTGCTCTTTCATCAGTCCCCAGGAAGATTAAAACCACAGGTTCACCAGGGAGGCTACACTTAATGACCCACCTAGGGGAAGGATTTGGGATTTGGACATTTACATCCCAATGACTCTCTGCCTACTTACCTAATGAGCCTATTCAGGTTAGGTGGGAAATGAAACCTCCCTGAAGGACATCTGTGGGGTTCCCCCAACCAACTTGCTCAAACTGAAGAAGCTACTTGGATAAGCAGTGAAACATTTTGTACCAACAAAAAGTCCAGTTTCCATGACTCTACTTCCAGACAACTCTACCTGGATGACTGAGAATCTTCATCGACATATTATCTTGACTAGGTTTTTTCCACCATTGTGGCTCAGTGGGTTAGGATGCTGAGCTTGTTGATCAGATGGTTGGCAGTTTGGTGGGTTAAATCCCGAGTGCCGTGTAACAGAGTGAGCACCTGTTACTCGTCCCAGCTTCTGCCAACCTAGCAGTTCGAAAGCACATAAAAATGCAAGTAGAAAAATAGGGAACACTACGGTGGGAAGGTAACAACATTCCGTGCGCCTTTGGCGTCTAGTCATGCCGGCCACATGACCATGGAGACGTCCTCGGACAAGCGTTGGCTCTTCGGCTTTGAAACGGAGATGAGCACCGGCCCCTAGAGTTGGAAACAACTAGCACGCATGTGTGGGGGAACCTTTACCTTTACCTTATCCTTAACAACATATTTATATAGGACTGTACTTTCCTTCCATATTTCAAAAGTCACTGCCACAAACAGTTATATTGGCATAATAGTTTGTCATACTATATTTAAAGTGTTTAATTTGCAGAACTATGTTTATTTTTCTTATAAGTATTAAGTGCAAATAAGGTTCAGTTTAAATAGATGAATGTCAAGGCTGTATCTAGCCAAATCTGTTTCAAGCTTAAATGTTTTTGTTGCAGTCTAAAGTCTAAAAGCTATCATTCCTTAAGATCTGAAGTGAGAGAAAAGAGAGATAAATCTCAAAAGCTCTAATATTTTTCTGCACTGGAATACACTGAGACCTATAGATAGGCAAAAGAACTATGAAGTTTATGTTAATCAAAAAAGTGTATGGTGCACCAGTCTTCAGTGAGTTGCATTATTACATATTCTTTCTCTCCCTTTTTTAGTTCATTTTTATGGGTATTGATTAGTGCAGAACAAAATGATACCTGTTTTTAAACTTGGCATGTATCTGAATTATGCTATCTTGTCTATGGAATTAAAAAGTAGACAATAAGTTTGTTTTTCTATTAGGAAGTTTAATCTAAAATAATAGTATCTGATGAAGTAAAGTATCCAAAATTCTGTATTTAAAACCCATTCAATTTGGAAAACTTGCCAATTTGTTCTAGAAACAAGGTTTATAATTTATTCTTCAGTCTAAATTCATTTTAAAAGTTGGCATTAGGGAGATTTTCATCAAGATGCAGTGAAACAAAAATTTAAATTAAACTTCTCTATTTTCTATTTTTAGAACTCTCCATAGACAATAAATAGTATAATGCAGTCTTGCTTCATTCCTCTGTAAATCAGCATAATCAACTCCCTTCTTATTGACTGGATTTTTCCCCCAGCTGGGTTAATTGAGGGGAAATGAATTATTACAATATCATAATTTATATTCTAATACACACACACACACATATATGTATATGTATATGTACATGTACATGTACATACATACATTCAGTTGAATTATCAGTATCTAAAAGTAGGAATAAGGAACACATTTTATCTGATATGGGTATCGGAAATTCTGTTAGTATAATGACCATAATATGTCAATTTGTTGCTCTAGAATGTTTAATCCTGCATGGTATACAACCAAGCTTTATTTTGGAAGTGCAGTTAATATGAGCTCCCACTAGAGCTGGAGCACTGAATAAATGTACTATGCTTAACACCTGTACATTTTGAGCATTCTTTAGATTAAGGGATGCACATATAAGATCTACATATTTTGATACAGTGTTCTCATTTTATATTTTGCTCAGCATTTACAGCCGAACAATACCAGCATCATCAACAGCAACTGGCACTAATGCAGAAACAGCAGCTTGTACAAATTAATCAACAGCAAGCAAATAGTAATTCTGCAAACACTTCACAGGTGAGGGAATTGCCTGTATTATGATTTATTCCTCATTTTTTTCCACCAGGGGTCATCTCTAATTCTCAGCTGTTGCCATAACATCTTGCAACTAACCAACAGGAAAATGGCTTTCACTTGAATCTACATCTTAGCCATACTCTAGAGTGTTTAGAAGTGATGCTACAGGTGAGTATAGATGGTACTACTGCTGCCCCCTCCTAACACAAAAAGGTGATTCAGTAATTTAAAGCATTGTAAATATGCAGCAGAGGAAAACAAGAGAAGTCTGATTGGTGTCAACAAGCATCACAACATTGAATGCACACCCCAGAGGGGCAGAGCTTGTGTTGCAGTGCTGGCAAGTCTTGATGGATACCACTATAATTGCATTCTAAAGAATTCTAGACAACTCATTTAGATTGTATATGTTTGTATTCCCTTCTCCCCTCCAGTTACAGTTCAATCCCTCCATATGTGAATGACATCACATTTTAACCCTTTCAGTGTTTTCAGAAATTAAAGCTTTTCATCTCTTCTTAAATTAGTTTGCTAAGGGATAGAAAAACTGGGTACAATATGTGTCATTTGGCTGCGTTTCTTGATTTATTCAAGTGTTTTAAAAATAGAACATGCTATGGTTTAAAATCCTGGTGAAAATACCAATAACTTTATATTTGTGTATATACTTACTGCTAGTAATCAAGTACTTGCTTTAAAAAAATAAAACAGTATTTTTAAGCAGATCTTTAGTGCATGCTTTGCATGCCTTTATGGCTGTTATTTCTCTTAGGATTTGTCTATTGAGATTCTCAGCCATCCAGGTCATGGTTGTCCCAAAGGTGCTTTTTCAAGAGGCAACTGGACTTGTTATTTTTTGGAAGACATTTTGCTTCTCATCCAAGAAGCTTCTTCAGCTCTGAGCTAAAGAAACTTCTTGGATGAGAAGCAAAACGTCTTCAAAGAGAAAGAAGTCCAGTTGCCTCTTAAAAAAGCATCTTTGGGTTTTCTTAGGATTGTGGCAGCCCTGCCTGAGCTTCTCGATATCCTCTCGGGGTTGGTGATTGAGTTCCCCAAACTTATAGTTTTGGGTGACTTCAATCTACCATCCCTAGGAGGATCATCTGAGTTAGCTCGGGAGTTCATGGCTTCCATGACGGCCATGGACCTGACGCAAGTAATTCTTGGACCGACTCATGTGGGAGGCCACACCCTTGACTTGGTTTTCTTATCTGGACGGTGGTTTGATGATCTTGGTGGGGGTTCCCCAACTAACATACCCCTGTCATGGACCAATCATCATCTCCTGCGGCTGGTCTTCCGTTTTGCCACGCCCCGCCGTGGGTGTATGGAGCCAACTAGATGGTACCGCCCCAGGCGCTTAATGGACCCTGATAGGTTCCAGGCGGCACTGGGGTCCCCACCTGCTTCCGTTGCTCACAACTCGGCGGATGCCTTAGTGGAAGCCTGGGAAAGGGCAGCCACGGAGGCACTTGACCGAGTTGTACCCTTGCGGCCCCTGACCCGGTGCAGATCCCAGCGAGCTCCATGGTTCTCCGCGGAACTTCGGGAGATGAAGCGTCGGAGACGGGGCCTAGAGAGCTGCTGGAGGTCCAGCCGATCCGAATCCGACCGATTGCGACTAAGAACCCACATTAAGTCTTATCTTGCAGCGATAAGGGCGGCGAGGTCTAATTACTTCTCTGCCCTTATCGCGTCCGCAGATAACCGCCCGGCCGCCCTGTTTAGGGTGACCCGCTCCCTCCTTAATCAGGAGGTGAGGGAGGAACCCTTGCAGGGTCGGGCCGAGGAGTTTGGTCAATATCTGTCGGATAAAATCGCTCGGATTCGGACCGGTCTGGACTCCAGCTGGGCGGAGTCTGACGATCAGGACCCGGGCAGTCTTGTCGATGTTATCTGGGAGGAGTTTGATTCTGTGACCCCTGAGGAAGTAGACAGGATCATGGGGAGATTGAGCTCCACCACATGTTTATTGGACCCGTGCCCTTCCTGGCTGGTGTATGCAGCTTGGGAGGGGACACGAGGCTGGTTCCAGGCGGTCATATCTGCCTCTTTGAGTGAGGGTAGTTTCCCTGCCGTCTTGAAGGAGGCGGTGGTGAGACCTCTCCTCAAGAAGCCTGCCTTGGACCCAGCTGTGTTAAATAACTTTCGTCCGGTCTCCAACCTTCGCTTTCTTGCGAAGGTTGTTGAGAGTGTGGTGGCGCATCAGCTCCCGCTAGTCCTGGATGAAGCGGATTATCTAGACCCGTGCCAATCGGGTTTCAGGCCCGGGTACAGCACGGAGACGGCATTGGTCGCTCTGGTGAATGATCTCTGGAGGGCCCGGGACAGGGGACATTCCTCTGTCCTAGTCCTATTAGACCTCTCAGCGGCTTTCGATACCATCGACCATGGTATCCTGCTGCGGCGTCTCAGGGGATTGGGAGTGGGAGGCACAGTTCTTCAGTGGTTCTCCTCCTATCTCCTGGGACGTTTGCAGTCGGTGTTGGCAGGGGGGCAGAGGTCGACCCCGAGGTCTCTCGTTTGTGGAGTTCCTCAGGGGTCGGTCCTCTCGCCTCTCCTGTTTAACATCTACATGAAACCGCTGGGTGAGATCATTCGTGGTTTTGGAGTTGGGTATCATCAGTATGCTGATGATACCCAGCTTTTCATTTCGACCCCAAACCACCCCAGTGATGCCCTCGACGTGATGTCCCGTTGCCTGGAGGTGGTTCAGGTCTGGATGGGGAGGAACAGACTTCAACTCAACCCCGACAAGACTGAGTGGCTGTGCATACCAGCATCCCGGGATATTCAGAATATTCCACTTCTTTCTATGGGGGGTGAGTTTTTACCCCCCGTAGATAGGGCTCGCAACTTGGGAGTCCTCCTAGATTCACGGCTTACTTTGGAAGATCATATAGTGGCTGTGACTAGGGGGGCTTTCGCCCAGGTTCGCCTGGTGTGCCAGTTGCGGCCCTATCTAGACCGGGATGCCCTGTGTACAGTCACTCATGCGCTCGTGACCTCTCGTCTGGACTACTGCAATGCTCTCTACATGGGGCTTCCCTTGAAGACCACTCGGAGGCTCCAGCTGGTACAGAATGCAGCCGCGAGAGTTGTCTTGGGAGTCTCCCGGTACTCCCATGTTACACCTTTGCTCCGCGAGCTGCATTGGCTGCCAGTTGTCTTCCGGGTGAGGTTCAAGGTTTTGGTAATAGTTTTTAAAGCCCTACATGGCATGGGTCCGGAGTACCTCGGGGACCACCTGCTGCCGGCGTCAACTTCCCTCCGCCCTGTGCGTTCCCACAGAGAGGGCCTCCTCAGGGTGCCACCGGTCAGAGAATGTCGGCTGGTGGCCCCCAGGGGGAGGGCCTTCTCTGTGGGCGCCCCGGCTTTATGGAATCAGCTGCCGGTTGAGCTCCGGATGGCACCTGACCTTCGCTCCTTCCGACGCGACTTGAAGACCTACCTGTTTGAACAGGCCGGCCTGGCCTGATGGGGGATGCGTTGGGGTTTTTATTGGGGATTTTTTACATTTTTCTACTGTTTTTAGTTTGGGCTCGTGTTTAATTCTCTTTTTAATTTTTGTAATTTGTATTTTTATATATGCCCTGTTCACCGCCCTGAGTCCTTCGGGAGAAGGGCGGTATACAAATATAGTAAACTTAAACTTAAACTTAAACTTCCCTCCCTTCAATATACTGTGGGTTTGAATAAGAAATATTTCATACTTGCTGTTAACAGAAGCTGGTGACTTTTCCGTTCCCTATTGTTGGGCTCTGCTTTTGTGGGGTAATAATAATAATAATAATAATAATAATAATAATAATAATAATAATAATAATAATAATAATAATAATAATAATAATAATAATAATAATAATAATAATAATAATAATAATATAATGATAATAATATAATGATAATGATGATGATGATGATGATGATAATGATGATGTGATGTTGGAAGGGACCTTGGAGGTCTAGTCCAACCCCTTGCTCAGGTAGGAAACCCTATACTAGGGCTTTTCAACGGGTGGTACGCTGGCATCTGGCAGGTGGTACGCGACCCTGCCTAGCCTAGACAAGTGTAGTGGGGGGAGGGAATGAGCTAAAGTGGCACAGTACAGGACTTGCCATGAGCCATCAGGTACTGCAGGGCTGCTGGGGCGAGACAAAGGCCCCAGGATCAGCACTTCCGGCAAACCCAGAAGAGAAAGGAGGAGGAAGGTGGAGACAGGAGAGGATATAAAAGGAGGCAGTTTTGGCGGGTGAGGGAGAGGGAGAGGGAAAAAAAGACGTCTGAGAAAGAGTCAGAAGAGAAAAGGCTTTTGTCAGAGAAGAGGTGAGAGACAGAGAGGAAAGGCTTTTGGGGAGGTGTGTGAGAGGCAGAGAAGAAAGGCTTTTGGGGAGGTGTGTGTGAGGCAGAGGAAAGGCTTTGGGGGGAAGTGTGTCAGGGAGAGGGGCTTTTGCAAATGAAGAGAGAGAGAGCACGAGGGGCTTTTGTGAGCAAAGGGTTAGAGAACACGAGCTTTTGCGAGCTAAGGGTGAGAGAGAGAGAGAACATGAGGGACTATTGCAAGCGAAGGGGGAGAGAGAGAGAGAGAGACCATGAGGGGCTTTTGTGAGCAAAGGGTGAAAGGGGGGGTTGCAAGAGAAGGGTGAGAGAGAGCGAGAGGGGCTTTTGCAGGTGAAGGATGAGGAGAAAGAGAGGAGAGGGAGAGAGGAAGCAGGGCTGACCAGCCACCTGACCATCAAGGTAGTGGTGCATTTTAATAAATATTGAGAAATTCATCATACATTTGTCAGTGTAAAAGGAAAGTGATTGTCATGGTTCCGATAGATGAAGCCATTTAAAAAAACTTCAAGGCAAAGATTTCTTCCTTAAATAACATTTTATTCAGGAAACAAAGTATTTGCACTTACATAGTTGAACCCAAGACTAAAGTTCCCTCCCCTCTGATACAATGTAACAAGTTGCAATTCCCACCCAAGAAATGTATTCACATTCACCAATTAATCTAAAATGCAGGCTCTCCTCCCTACTTTTCAGCCTGCCCAAACTTTATCTAGAATTGACCTTGAAGCTCACCCAGCTGCAATTGTTTAAGCTAACTGAAAATGCTCAAGCATTTCCCCCTCCCCCCTTCTACATCTGAGAATCCCAAACAGCAGAAAAGTACAAAGAAAGCAAAAAGTAAAATGGCTGCAATTTCTTAATTGTCACAGCATTGACAGATTCAGCAAAGGAACTGCCACCGAAGAAATTAAAACTGGTATTTTTTTCCTCTTTTTTTTACACTTTGTAACATTTTATTAGATTATAGAATAAAATACAGAAATACAAAAGCAAATAGTAGGACACAGTGGGGAGGAAAAAAGGGGAAAAAGTGTGGGGGAGAAGGGAAAAAGAAAAGGCATCGATTTCTGACTTCCTCTGTTGCAGTAGAAGGAAGCATTAACATTGAACCTCAACTTTTTACTTTCCCATAATATTACAAACTAGCCATTTCTATAACAACAAATGAATCTAACAAGTAGAACCCAAAGCCCCCCTCCCGTTTTTTTTAGTCATCAACTTTTTGCCACCTTGCTAAGCACTGGTGGTACTCAAATATTGTCATGTCCTAAAAGTGGTACAATCTGTGAAAAGGTTGAAAAGCCCTGCCCTATACCATTTCAGACAAATGGCTGTCCAGTCTCTTCTTAAAAACTTCCAGTGTTGGAGCATTCACAGCTTCTGGAGGCAGGTTGTTCCACTGGTTAATTGTTCTAACTGTCAGGAAGTTTCTCCTTAGTTCTAGGTTGTTTCTCTCCTGGGTTAGTTTCCATCCATTGCTTCTTGTCCTGCCTTCAGGTACTTTGGATAATAGCTTGACTCCCTCTTCTTTGTGGCAACCCCTGAGATATTGGAGCACTGCTAACATTTTAATCATACTGGCTTTTGACTTCATCATTTCAATGAATTTTAACTGGTTTGATTTAAAATTATTTAGTATTCAAAAGTGAACTAAATTGCAGTTATTACATTATTCCAGTGTGTGATTATAGCTTAATGTTCTTTCTTTTTTATATTTATTTATTGTTTTATCATAGAGAATAAAATACAAAACAATAAAACAAACAAGGAAAATGAAACAAAAGCATATAAAAGAAAGAATAGTGTACAAAAAGAAAAAAACTGTCCAAAAAAAAGAAAAAAATGTGATCAATTAAATTTAACATGTAGGAACCACCCTGGCTAGGTGCTGAAAGAAGAAAAAGCAGTAAATTTTCCTCCCCTTTTACAAATACACACACACACACAAATATATTCACAGAGAGAGAGAGAGAGAGAAGAAAAGAAAGAAGAAAAAGCAATCAACAGGTTGAGCTAAACATTACACGCAGTGCTTTTTTTCTAAAAAAAAAGTGCTGGAACTCAGACGTGCTGTCACTGGGAGCGATGCCAGTGTCTTGCTATGGTGTTGCTGCCCGTCCTTTGCACCCCCGCCCCTGTGGCTTGGAGCCACATGCCGCAGGGATTCCCCTCCCCACAGCCGCCGTGGTGATTCTCCTCCCGGCAGTTGCCACGCCACGGCCCGTGCTGAGCCCCCACCCAGAGCTGCTCTGAACCTTGACCCAGAGCTGTGTTCCTTGTGGCAGTGGTCTCCGGCACCAAACAGCTGATGGCCTCCGGCACTGGCACTTGTTCACTTACTGCCCTGTCGCTTCCAAATGCAGTAAGTGAGTGAGTGAGCAAGTGGCGTTTGGAAGCATTTGGAAGCAACGGGGTAGTAAGTGAGTGAATGAATGACCAAATGGCGTTTGGAAGCGTTGGGGCAGTAAGTGAGTGAGTGAATGAGCAAATGGCATTTGGAAGCGACGGGACAGTAAGTGAGTGAGTGAACAAGTAAATGGCATTTGGAAGCGACGGAGCAGTAAGTGAGCGAGTGAGCAAGAGGCCTTTGAAAGAGACGGAGTGAGTGAGAGCGAATGGAGGCTTTTGTGAGCAAAGTGTGAATGAGTGGGGGTGCTTTTGCGAGTGAAGGGTGAGAGAAAAAGGGAAAAGTGAGGCGGAGAAGGGAAAAAGAAAGGCACTGACTTCTGACTTCCTCTGTTACAGGAGTAGAAGGAAGCATTAACATTGAACCTCAACTTTTTACTTTTCTATAATATAAACTAGCCACCCCCCCTTTTTTTTAGTCATCAAGTTTTTGACACCTTGTTAAGCACTGGTGGTGCTTGAATATTGTCATGTCCTAAAAGTGGTACAATTTCTGAAAAGGTTGAAAAGCCCTGATGTAAATGCAGCCTAAATTGTTTATTGCCATCCTATTTGCAAACAATATCTTATTTACCTAGTTGAGATGGTGTAGTTGGGCAGCAGGGAGGGGTTCAAAGTTCCTGCCTTCGCTGCAGACAACTTGCCTGTGCAACGTTTGCCGGCCGGGTCTTTTGGCGCACTCAGCAGCAATTCTTATTGGCTTTCAAAAGCCAATAGGTGAGACGTAGGCAACCTTGGCTCTTTTATGACTCGTGGACTTCAACTCCCAGAAGATGTTACATAACATAACATCAACTGGAAGATGTTAAACTGTCCTTCTGTTTCTTTCCTTCCCCAAAATTGTGTTAATGAGTCCTCTCTAAGCTCTGCTGATCAGCTTGTCCTGGATTGTTTTGCCGCAAAACAGAACAGTTTGCAAGTTGCAGTTGAGACAGCCCATCTCATTTTAGATATATCACATATAATTGATTGTAATTAGTTGTGTGTGCACGTTCAGCAAGTGTGATGTATTTGTGCTGGCATTTCTAGGCCTCTTTCCAACCACCTCCAGAAAAATTTATAACAAACATTGGAATTCTCAAGGCCATGTTTGGTATTTCCCAGCAATCTGTTACTGGAAAGAAAAAGCAATCCCTGCTGCGTTACTGATCCCAGAGAAGCATTTGCATGTATGCAGGTATCCTTAGGGTGCCATAGTTATGGATGAGAAATATTGGTTGCAAAGTTGGCATTTCTGGATGTAATGCAGATATTTTGGACTTATTTTTGTTTCTTTGCATGTTTGATATTTTTAAAAAGGCATATGCTACTGACTACGCTTATGCACATATGTAACATCTTTTGCTAGGATACATGACCACTGCTTGTCCAGAATGTAAAAAGTGAAAGATTGTGACTAAACAAAATTTTAATGTACAGATAATACCACCAGAAATTATTTTAGCCTTTTTAATAAATGTTGTTATTCATGTTAAGTTCACCATGGAAAACATCATATATTGTTATGTATATAGTAGGTTAATTATTTAAAGACTGAAGTGCAACATAACTAGATTCTAAATAATCTATTTTTCAAAACACACAACAGTCCAAACAGTAAAAGTAAAGTCCAAATTAAGAATATTTCATTCTTAAGAATTGTTTAATTTAAAGTGGTTTAGTTGTAATAGATGGTTATAGATTCAAAATAGTTTTCAAGAGTATTTACAAAAGATACTATTTTTTTCCTAGCATCAGCTAAATTAGACATATTACATTGAGAAAAATGTTTCTCATTTCTTTCCTGTTACCTTTATTGATTTCATTGCAGAGATGTTAACATAGGAAATAGATTGTTTTGTTATCTAATTTTACCTTCCAAAAGACAGAAGCAGATGAAAAATGTGAGGTTCTTTCCTGTTGGCTTTTTTGAATTAGCTGTTTTAGATTCTAAAAGTTTAGTTCCTAAAGAAGTAACCTTGTAAATAATTTTAATGTCCTCCTCTAGTGCAGGGTAGGCAACCTTGGCTCTTTTATGACTCAAGGACTTCAACTCCCAGAATTCCTGAGCCAGCATGGCTCAGCTTGGAAACCTCTCTCTTTCCCCTCTGCGTGGCTGGCTCAGGATTTCTGGGAGTTGAAGTCCACGAGTCAAAAAAAGAGCCAAGATTTACCCCTCCAATAGGCTTTCAAAAGCCAATAGAGGGAACTTTTTTTTTTTTTTTGCAAAAAAAATAGGTGCCGGAACACCGTTCTGAGCGTTCTATGAGAAAAAAAGCCCTGGTTACACTAATCTTCAAATCCCTGTTAAAGGTAAAAGGTAAAGGTAAAGGTTCCCCCGCACATGAGTGCTAGTCGTTTCCGACTCTAGGGGCCGGTGCTCATCTCTGTTTCAAAGCCGAAGAGCCAGCGCTTGTCCGAGGATGTTTCCGTGTTAACCATCTGTTATTTAGTGCGTAGAAAGTCTACAAATAGTTTTCAGTCTCTTATAAAGCTGGCTAGTCCATTATTTCTAATCAAAGCAGCTAATTTCGCCATCTCTGCTAGTTCAGTCAATTTCAAAATCCATTCTTCAACAATCAGGATCTATTTTTGTTTCCAGTGTTTGCCAAGTACAATCCTCACAGCCATCACCATGTGAAGGAATAGCACCCCCAAGTTGTTTTTCAATTGGCTTGTCCATCACACCTAAAAGAAAAGCTTCAGGTTTCATTAATATTTGTACCTTAAATATTTTTTCCATTGTCATTGTTATGTTTATCCAGTATGTTTTCACATATTTGCAAGACTACTGAACCTGGATTTTGATTAAATTTCCAGCACTTATTAGAAATTCCTTTATACATTTTCGCTAGTCTATCTGGGGTCAAGTACCAATGATACATTGTTAGAAATGCATTTAAAAGACTAACAAAATTGGATTGGTAAGAAAAGTGTTTATTCTGCAGAAAATAGAAAAAGCAGTTTGCAAAATGCGGTGGATCTCTTAACAAGATACTTCAACAGGAAGCATCTAAAAACAGAGACCACACCCAAATGTTCAAATCCATAGCATTATATACATTTCTATCGCGATGCCCCCCACCTCTTTCCACTCCCTTTCAGTCCATTTGAAAGACTTCAAAGGTTACATTCTTGTCCGGATCGCCTAACCAGAGTACATCAAACCTCCCTCCCCCCTTTTGATTTACATTTGTTTTGCTAAGTACATCCTAGGAAATAACATCAGTCTCTATCTCTCAGCGGATACAAAGGTAATAAAAGGTTATACAGATCAAAGAGCAATAAATAGTAAACATAGGAAGCAATACATTCTTCCCCTTTCTCCTCCAGGAAACATAGGATAGGAATGGGCTTAAAGAATTATTTTATTTTTAAACTTCTGTATTACTATCAAATCCACCCTTTTCTGTTTTTACACTAATTTAAAAATAAAAATTTTGTTTTTCAAATGATTTGAAACTTTCCCAGATCTCCTCAGCATTCTCGAAATCAATTTTTGCAGTATTATTTATTTATTTATTTATTTATTTATTTAGTTATATTTATATACCGCCCTATTCCCTGAGGACTCAGGGCGGTTTACAGGGAATTAAAAATCCAAAATACAAAAATTAAGAACCAAATTAAAAAATATTAAATTGACCCTGTAGTCGATTAAAAAGAACCCTAAATTAAAATTTCTCCTCAGTCTGGGCCCGAGAGCTCGAAGAGCCAGGTCTTCAGGCCCCGGCGGAATGATCGGAGGTCGGGAGCAGTCCTCAGCTCCACCGGCAGCTGGTTCCAGAGGGCAGGCGCCCCCACTGAGAAGGCCCTATCCCTGGGTGTCACCCGCCGGCAATCTCTTACCGGCGGGACCCTGAGCAGACCCTCCCTGTGGGAGCGCACTGGGCGAAGGGCGTTTGATGACGGCAGCAGGTGTTCCCTCAAATACCCCGGACCCAGGCCATGTAGGGCTTTATAGGTGATAACCAGCACCTTGAATTTCACCCGGAGGGCAACCGGAAGCCAATGCAGCTCGCGGAGTAGAGGTGTTACATGGGAGTATCGGGAGACCCCCATTACAACTCGCGTGGCCGCATTCTGCACCAGTTGAAGCCTCCGAGTGGTCTTCAAGGGCAGCCCCATGTAGAGAGCGTTACAGTAGTCCAAACGGGAGGTCACAAGCGCATGAGTAACTGTGCGTAGGGCGTCTCGGTCCAGATAGGGACGCAACTGGCGCACCAGGCGAACCTGTGCAAAAGCCCCCCTGGTCACGGCTCCTATGTGATCTTCAAAATTGAGCCGTGAGTCCAGGAGGACGCCCAAGTTGCGAGCCCTATCAACGGGGGGTAACACCTCACCCCCCATCGTTAGAGGTGGAATAACTTGGTTAACCCGAGATGCCGATATGCACAGCCACTCAGTCTTGGCGGGATTGAGACGAAGCCTGTTTCTCCCCATCCAGACCTGAACCACTGTTCTGAACCAGCCCTCTTCTGGCCTTGTAATAAGGCAAACCCCTATTCAGAAAGAAGAGACTGGAGAGCGTCCAAGGCTAAAAGGCATCAGCCAAGATTTATTACGCAGTTAACAAAAACACTAGAGCTTGTCTTCTCAAGCGGAAAAGTTGCTTTCAGCAACCAGCCCCTCCCCAAACACTCCTTTTATAGAGAGCTCAGGGCGTGGTCTCCCTGTGCCTCCTCCCGAGGAGTCCCGCAGCCTTTCTTTGTTTGTTCCTGCTCGACTGCCTCCTGCGTCGGGCGTCCTTGAACAGGGCCAGCTGTGGGTCATCTTCCTCCGCACTCTCGGGCTCACGCAGCTGAGAAGAGGTCCCCGGCTGAGGGCTCTGCAAAGCCTCCAAACCGTCATCAGCCGGTTCGTTTCCCTCCTCCCCCTCATCTGAGTCATCCGATACATCGGAGCCGGCTGTCGGACCCACAGGCTGGCCCTGAGTCACAACAACCGCCTCCAGGCACCGGGACATCACAGAGAGGGCATCGCTGGGTTGGTTCGGGGTGGAAAGAAAAAGTTGGGTATCATCAGCGTACTGGTGATACCCCACCCCGAAGCCACGAATGATCTCGCCCAGTATGTTCAGTTACATTGTTTAACATCATCATTTGCTTGTCACTTTTGGTAATGGTATTCACCATTCCCTCCACAGTGTTTTGTACAATACAGGTGAAACTCGAAAAATTAGAATATCGTGCAAAAGTTCATTTATTTCAGTAATGCAACTTAAAAGGGGAAACTAATATATGAGATAGACTCATTACATGCAAACTATCTTGAGTTTAAGCTGTGATTTGTCATAATTGTGATGATTATGGCGTACAGCTCATGAAAACCCCAAATCCACACTCTCAGAAAATTAGAATATTACATGCAATCAATAAAACAAGGAGTGTACATAGAACAATATCGGACCTCTGAAAAGTATAAGCATGCATATTTACTCAGTACTTGTTTTGGGCCCCTTTTGCAGCAATTACTCCCTCAATGTGGCGTGGCATGGAAGCTATCAGCCTGTGGCACTGCTGAGGTGTTATGGAAGACCAGGATGCTTCAATAGCAGCCTTCAGCTCTTCTGCATTGTTCGGTCTCATGTCTCTCATCTTTCTCTTGGCAATGCCCCATAGATTCTCTATGGGGTTCAGGTCAGGTGAGTTTGCTGGCCAATCAAGCACAGTAATCCCACGGTCACTGAACCAGGTTTTGGTGCTTTTGGCAGTGTGGGCAGGTGCCAAGTCCTGCTGGAAAATGAAGTCAGCATCCCCATAAAGCTCGTCTGCGGAAGGAAGCATGAAGTGCTCCAAAATCTCCTGGTAGACGGCTGCGTTGACCCTGGACTTAATGAAGCACAGTGGACCAACACCAGCAGATGACATGGCTCCCCAAATCAACACAGACTATGGAAACTTCACACTGGACTTCAAGCATCTTGCAGTGTGTGCCTCTCCATTCTTCCTCCAGACTCTGGGTCCTTGGTTTCCAAATGAGATGCAAAAGTTGCTCTCATCAGAAAAGAGGACTTTGGACCACTGAGCAACAGACCAGGTCTGTTTTTCTTTAGCCCAGGTAAGACGCTTCAGACGTTGTTTGTTGTTCAGGAGCGGCTTGACAAGAGGAATACGACATTTGAAGCCCATATCCAGGATCCGTCTGTGTGTGGTGGCTCTTGATGCACTGACTCCAGCCTCAGTCCACTCCTTGTGAAAGTCCCCAACACTTTTGAATGGCCTTTTCCTGACAATCCTCTCCAGGCTGCGGTCATCCCTGCTGCTTGTGCACCTTTTTCTTCCACACTTTTCCCTTCCACATAACTTTCTATTAATGTGCTTTGATACAGCACTTTGGGAACATCCAACCTCTTTTGCAATTACCTTTTGAGGCTTTCCCTCCTTATGGAGGGTGTCAATCATGGCTTTCTGCACAGCTGTCAGGTCAGCAGTCTTCCCCATGATTGTGATTCCTACTGAACCAGACTGAGAGACCATTTAAAGGCTCAGGAACCCTTTGCAGGTGATGAGAGTGGGACACTTTGAGCCTAGAATATTGCACCTTTTCACAATATTATTTTCTGAGATTGTGGATTTGGGGTTTTCATGAGCTGTAAGCCATAATCATCACAATTATGACAAATCATGGCTTGAACTATCTTGCTTTGCATGTAATGAGTCTATCTCATATATTAGTTTCCCCTTTTAAGTTGCATTACTGAAATAAATGAACTTTTGCACGATATTCTAATTTTTTGAGTTTCACCTGTACTTCGTATTATAGGAATCAAGCAGGGTAAGCACATTAATCCTACAAATATCACTACTAGCATAAATAAAGCTTGTTTCCAATTCCTAAAAATTCCTCCTAAGATTCCTTCATCATCAAGTATTCCAGTCCAGGTTTGGACTGGTACATGGGCTATTTTTCTCATTTTATTCGTTATTTCCTCAATGACTTTCCCTTCATCGTCTATTTGCAAACAACAGTTGGTGAGATTAAATTATCCACAGACTCCCCCTTCTTCTGCCAATAAATAATCCAATGCTAACCTATTTTGATAAATTGCAGTCCTCATTTGAGTACTTTGTTTAGCCAGCTTATTTAATGCTAGCGTTGTCTCGTTAGTAATAATTTCCAAAACCACTTGTAGCCTAATAATGTGATTCAGCATATAAATTAGAGTCCTATATCCCCATGATCCATCCTCAGCCCACGTGGCCGGCCCATATACCTCTATTATGCATTCAGGAGGCCATTCATTATCCTTCCACTCTCCAATTTTCACTGATCGCTTTTTTCTAGCTCCCTTATCCTCGTAAACTGCTATTCCAAGTTTTTCCCCTTGAGGAATGGGAAGTAGGAAAAAAACTGGTTTTTATACTGTATTTCCCAGTACACATGAACCACACCAATTGTTAGGTAAGCTGGTTGGTATATGCAAACTTTCCACATATCCAATAAAATCCTTGCGGAGCAGGCCATTCTTGGGATGCATTGTTCTATAATCCCTGTAAAACTGTATTATTAAAGGGATTATAATCAATGCTATGCATGGTTCTCCAGTTCTGAATACTTGACTCTCCGTAAGATCTCTGACCTTCGCATACCATAATTCCTACTTCCTCCTGATTTTTGGAGCAGTTTCTCTGAAAGCAGAAGTAACCTATAATGGATGTAGTTAGAGCCCACTTTTGACTTCTCTTTGCTAAATAGTAGTCCATGTAGACATAATATTGGTGTCTTGGATATCAACCTCTTTGGCTTCCCAGGGCCATTGTTCCCCCATATTTGTCCCACCACATACAGTACATAACAATTCTTTACTCCCAGGGTGATAGCTATTCTTTCAGCTAGATCTATAAACAGATTTCTGGTGAGAAAAGTGAGTCCCAAAGTATCAGGGTGATGGGCCTTTTCAAGTTCCTCATAAAAGGAATGAAATAACCTCCTTTCTATTGGGGTCAGGTTTTTCCTGTTTACGTTAATGGAGATGCGGGTGCTGGGGTCCTTTCCCACACTCTCAATTCCCAGCCCATATTCCTGTAACCCTTCATTGGGATCTACAAAATGCAAACAGATGGGGGTACAATGGTCTTCTAAACAATCAGATTGTCCGACCCCCTTGGTTAAATTAAACCAACTGCCCTTCTCTGTCCACACTCTAGGTGGGCCTTATCATCAGAATACCAATATGTCTGGGAAGCCCCATTGTAAACATATATCCTTTCTGTGAGGTAACTCTGCTGCCAACTGAGGTCACCACAGGTGGTCCAAGGACTAAATTTCATGGTATAGCAGGCATCAAAGCAGATTCTACTCCTGTGATTTGCAGAGGTACTGGTGCTTTGTCCTAATAATAATAGCTTTTGGCTCCTTCCACTTTGAAGGGCAAATACCTGAATGGTTCTTTGATATTCCACACTAGAGGGGTCAATGCATGTAATCCTTCCTGTTTCATTACAAAGGGAAAATCGGGTAGTATTATGAACACACGTTCCCACCACCAACTTACAGTTCATCTGAGTATGATATGTCAGAGTTTTGGTTATCTTATTATCCATTTTAGTGGCTTTAATGCAAGCATTACAGCTATCAGGGTTATCTGTACTTTGGCTTTTGCATATGCTTCCGGACCCTACTACTCCCACTATCATCCAAATCTTAATTACTTCTGTAACCAGAGCCATACTGAAGTCTATCATTATCCCAATTCTGTCCACCCCTGGAAAAGTACTTAACAGGGGCTGAGATCAGTATTCAGGACACCAATCTTCGATGATCACTATATCACACTTCTCTCTGCAGTCTCTGTTTGTTGGTGCACAGTCTGGGCAATGGGTACAACAACAATATAGTCACAAAACCAACATATTTTTTAAAACTCTCTTTTTCTAATGTCTCTATATTTTGCTTTTTCTTATTATCAACTTCAAAGGATCAGGTTGAGGCACACTTCTCCACTCAGTTGGAACATCTACCGGTCCTTTCACACAATGTAATGGGTCCAGCCTTTTTCTGCTGTTCGTACTGCTGTTTCAGATTTCAGCAACAACTGGAAAGGGCCTTCCCACTTTGGAACCAGCTTTTCTTCCTTCCAACTCTGGATCAGTAACCAGTCTCTGATCTGGAATCTGTGGACTGGAAACTCCAAGGGAGGTGTTTGTGCCAGCAATCCTTGTTTCCTGAGAAAATCAAAATATCTGGACAGTTTATGTACATATTGCTTCAGTACTCTGTCTCGAGTTTGGAGTGAGTCTATACAAATTTGTCCTGGGGTAAAAGCAACTCCAAATAATAATTCATAGGGCGACAGTCCTATGTCTTTTCGTGGCTTAGTCCCAATTCTCAGCAGAGCCAGTGGCAGGCACTTAGTCCAGGGCATGTGGGTCTCTAAAATTAGTTTAGTTAATGATTCCTTTATCTTTGCATTAGCCTTTTCTACTTTTCCACTGCTGGCTGCTTGCCAAGCTGTGTGAAATTTCCAATTTATTCCCAAGGTTTCCATAATATTCTGCAATACCTTTGCTGTGAAATGGCTCCCCTGGTCAGTATCAATTTGAGTGACCATCCCATATCTAGGAATAATCTGATCTAGTAGTACTTTTGATACTACCTTGGTAGTGTCATTACTACAAGGATATGCGTCTATCCATCCGGTTAGATGGTCTATTTTAACTAACAAATACTTCACTTTGCCTATTCTAGGCAGCTCGGTGAAATCTACCTGAATGCATTGAAAGGGTCTTAGGGCAGGTGGCCTCTCTCCTAGTTGCTGTTTTCTCATAGCTTGCCTGTTAGTTTTCTTGCATATGAGACATTTTTCAGTGACTTGTTTGGCCAAGGTATAAATTCCAGTGCATCCATAATGTTTCAGGAGCTCATCCACCAATGCCTGAACACCCCAGTGGCTTCCTTCATGTAACTTCTCCAATAATCCTCGTGCTATGGGTTTATTGATTACCTGCCTCCCATCCAGGAGAAACCATTCACCCTTCTCTCCTTGTTGCCCACCTATCTGCATTATTTCTTTTTCCTCTGTTTCTGAAAACACAGGGATCTCTTCTGACGTTTCTACAATGGGTATTAAGACATTTATATTTTCTTTATTTGCTGCACTCTTGGCTTCTTCATCCACAATCCTATTTCCCACACTTTCAATTTGCCTATAGGGGAAATAGGTCGACAGACGATGCCATAGCTACTGCTTTACACTCTGTAGCAAGTCATCTTGAGAAACCTGGAAGTTATGTCAGGATGCTTTTTGTTGACTATAGCTTGGCTTTCAACACCATTTTGCCGAGCATTCTCATCGAGAAGCTGACTGACTTGAAATTCTCCCCCGCCATCTGCGATTGGATTCAAGACTTTCTCAGGGACCGGTTACAAACAGTGAGGGTCGGGTCTGCTTTGTCCACCCCCCCGAAGCTTTGCACCGGCTCGCCACAGGGCTATGTGCTTAGCCCCTACCTGTACTCTTTATACACATATGACTGTGTATCAACTGACCCATCCACTGCGATAATTAAGTTCGCAGATAATAATAATAATAATAATAATAATAATAATAATAATAATAATAATAATAATAATAATAATAATAATAATAATAATAATAATAATAATAATAATAATAATTTTATTTGTATACCGCCCTTCTCCCGAGGGACTCAGGGCGGTGAACAGGGCAAACATATAAAAATACAAAGGTACAAAAGTTAAAAAAAAGAATTAAACACAATGCCCAAACTAAAACAATAAATAGATATATTAAAAACAACAATAAAATCTCTACCCATCCCCCATCAGGCCAGGCCGGCTTGTTCGAATAAGTGAGTCTTCAGATCATGTCGGAAGGAGCGAAGGTCAGGCGCCATCCGGAGCTCGACCAGCAACCGATTCCATAAATCCGGGGCGCCCACAGAGAAGGACCTCCCCCTGGGGGCCACCAGACGACATTCTCTGACTGGTGGCACCCTGAGGATGCCCTCTCTGTGGGAACGCACAGGGCGGAGGGAAGTTGATGATACAACTGTGGTGGGTCTCATTACAGGTGGGGATGAGACAGCATACAGGGCGGAGGTACAAAAACTATCCATATGGTGTAGTAACAACAACTTGCACCTGAACATCGGCAAGATGAAAGAGATGGTGCTAGACTTCCGGAGGAAAAAGGAGGAACCTGCCCCACTTTACATCAGGGAGGACTGTGTGGAGAGAGTTTTCTCCTTTAAATTTCTGGGAGTCTACCTCTGTGAAGATCTTACCTGGAGAGTTAATACAACCCAGGTGGCCAGAAAGGCCCAACAGAGGCTTCACTTTCTCAGGGTCTTGCGGAAGAACAGGGTAGAACAACGGCTAATGACCCTCTTTTACTGGTCTACTATAGAGAGCGTCCTCTCGTATGGTATTGTGGTTTGGTATGCTGGTCTGACAGCCGCGGATAGGAAAGTATTACAGAGGGTGGTGAGTACAGCACAAGACATTGTGGGCTGTCCCCTGACACCACTGGATGACATCGCAAGGGCTCGTTGCCTTGGAAGAGTGAGGAAAATTCTCAGGGATGACTCACACCCTACCATCGGGTAGGAGATATAGGAGTATAGCCAGCCGCACCAACAGGCTGAAAAACAGCTTTTATCTGTGGGCTGTTAGGCTTTTGAATGAGAAATAACTTTTGTGAACTTTATGCAGAATTGACTTGGGAGGCCGGTGTGTGGTGTAGTTGGTTCACATGGTGTAGTAAGATGGAGGGTTTGTTATCACTGTGTGTTGGGGGGGTGGGAGCACAAAGGGAGGCTCAGCTAATCTCAATGTACACATAGTTGTACTTTGACAATAAAGGTTCATTTCATTTCAAAAGAATTGCCTCTCTGATGTGCACTCACATGGGTTATGGCAATTCTTTTTGGTAACTGGTGGGCTTCCATTATCTGTTGGATCAGCCCTTCATGAATCAATTCCTTTCCTTTGATGTTAATCATTCCCCTTTCCACCCAAATTTTTCCAAAGTTATGGACCACCCCAAAGGTGTACTTTGAATCCGTATAACCAGTTCCAACCTTGCTTTCTAACAATTATAGGACCTGATTTAATGCATAGAGTTCGCAAGTTTGGGCTGACCAATTCTTTGGCAGGCTACCGGATTCTACCAACTCTTTGGTGTGTCCATTTATAATTGCATACCCATTTCTCTTAAACCCATCCTCTACCCAAGAGGAGCCATCTATAAATAATGCCTCCCCGCCTTCTAGTGGGTACTCTTCCAGATCCAGTCTAATTTTTGTTTGCAAATCAATCACCTCTGTACAATAATGTTCCAAACCCTCTTGATCTATTTGTCTAGTGTTGGCCAGAAACTGGGCAGGGTTTAAATTGTGATCAGTGGTTAGTACCAGGTCATTCCTTTGCGTTAGTATGGTTTAATATTTTAGAATTCTAGAATCTGTAAGCCACCTTCCTGTTTTTTGTTGCAATATTGTTCTGACTTGATGGGGAGTACTTACAATAAGCGCTTCTCTGAAGGTTAGTTTTCTACTTTCTTGAACCAAAAGCACAGTGGCTGCTATTGCCTGTACGCATATGCCCCATGGTTCAGCATCTATTAATTTAGAATATAAGGATTTAGTTAAATCTGCATATCCATCGATCCACAATCTGCAATATCCCACAAATCCTAAGAATTTTCTCAGTTCCTTTTTGTTTTTAGGTAGGGGTTGTAAGGCTACCCCTTCTATTCTATCGGGGTGATTCGCCGACTCCCTTCACTAATTAAATGTCCTAAGTATTTCACCTCCCTTTCCACATATTGCATGTCATGGTTCCGATTAAAAAACACATCAAAGAGTTCAGCATGATTGTTTATTCTAAAAAGTCTATAATGAAATTCTCCTCCCCTTTGCACAATATATTAAACACAATTAAACATAATTCTCCACCCTTCTATTTCTATCATGAATCACATTCTCCAATTAATTTGAAGAATCAGTTTCTCTTCAGTTAGACAACCTGCCAAGTTCTTATCTTCTCTTATTTCAGACAACCTTGAGGTACAATCTTCCTCCTCCCTCCTCCTGGCAATAATCTAATTCTAACTCTTAAAGTAATACACAAGTTTAACACATAAAATAGCTGCTTCTTCATCTCTTGTCAAGCAAGAACATTAGATGTTAGCAGCGTTGACATCCACCCCCCCTTACAAAAAGGACAGATCCTGTAATGTAAACAAAACACAAGTTAGGAGCTGGCTTTTGCTTTGTTGGGGTGTTTCTCATAAAACTTTTTGATAAGTCTGTTAGCTTTCACGTCGCTAGATTTCACCCAAATGGCTTCAAACAATGGGTACCCCTTCCATTGTACTAGGTACTGCAATTTTCCCTTAAAGATTCTAGAGTCAAGAATACGTTTCACTTCATAATGGGTCTGACCTGCAACTATGAGGGGTCCTGGTGCCTTTTTAGGGGGAGGTCTTAAAGTGGAGGCCCAAAAAAGTTTTATTAAGCTGCAATGGAAAACTGGGTGAATTTTTCCCAAAAGTCTGGGGAGTTTCAATTCCACTGTGACCGGGTTAATGATTCTCACAATGGGGAAAGGCCTCAAGAATTTCAGTCCTAATTTCTTATTGGGTAGTTTAAGGCGTAAGTATTTGGTCGACAAATAGACCTTTTCCCCAACTTGGAATGTTCTTTGGGGAGCCCTCTTTTTATCAGCCTGTTTTTTATAAGTCTCAGAAGTCTTTTTTAATGCCGTTTTTGTGTTTCTCCAAACCTCTTCCCACCCCCTCACCCATTGATCAAGTGTCTGGGATGTGGAGGGCACCTCAGCGTAGTCAGGCATTGGGCTGAACTCTTTTCCTGTGGCTACTCTGAAAGGCGTTGTTCTGTACCAGCCTACTACCGGCCCTGCAGATAAGGCAGGGACAACCCCTTTTACAAGAAGGCAAGAGGCTGGAACTAAGCCTGCCAAATTTATGAACACAAAAGCAAATAGAGCAAAACAAGACACGAACCATGAAACAGGAACTATTCAAACGGTTGCCTTCAGCAAACCAGCCCTCCCACGCATTCCCCTTTTCCTGCTAACGCAGCAGCTTCATAATATAATTTAAGATTAGGCATTTTAAGACCACCTCTTTCACGAATATCCTGCATAATCTTAAGTTTAACTCGTGGCCTTTTCCCTGCCCAAACAAATTTATTGATACCTCGCTGCCATTCCTCCAGGTTAGAATCTTTCTTAAGAGCCGGTATCATTTGAAATAAGAATAAAAATTTAGGCAGGACATTCATTTTCAAAATGAATGTCCCACGCTTTCCCCTTTTAAACAGTTCAGGGCGTGGCTTCTCTCTGCCTCCTTCCGAGGTGCCCCATTGCCTTCCTCTGTTTACTCCTGATTGACTGCCTCCTGCGTTGGGCGTCCTTGAACAGGGCCAGCTGTGGGTCATCTTCATCCACGCTGTCAGGCTCACACAGCTGGGTCTGCGTTGTAACCAGATGGGAGGGGCCTGGCTGAGGGGTCTCATCAGCAAGCTCTCCAACCCCCTCAGCAACCTCTCCAACACCCCCCTCCTCTTCCTCTGAATCGTCCGACCCAAATGCCGAACCCACAGGCTGACCCTGAATCACAATACTATCCTGCACCGCAGGGCCCTACCCCCGGGTCTGCCGATCTGGATGCGGTCGGGATGGAAATTGTTCATGAAAAGCGGTCACCAAAGCAGGGGCATGAACGGCGGTCGCGTCTTCCCAGGTGAACTCCTCTGGTCCGTAGCCTTTCCATTCAATCAGGTACTGGAAACGACCTTTCAGCCAACGGGAGTCCCTGATGCTGGCGACCTCGTACTCGGGGGTGCTGTCTTCACGAGGTCCTGATGGGGGAGGTTCCGCTCGGTGGAGTGGACAGGCCGGTTGCTCGGGGACCAACAGAGACCGATGAAAAACTGGGTGCACGTGCAGGGAACGTGGCAGAGTTAAGCGATAGGCGACCGGATTGATGACAGCCTCGACTGGGAACGGTCCTAAATATCGGTGATCTAACTTTCTCACTGGCCGTGTTGACGGTAGGTTCCTGGTGGACAACCAGACCCGATCTCCCACCGATAGTGGAGGCGTATCCCGTCTTGACCGATCAGCAAAACTTTTGTAATCGGCCTTGGCCTTCTCTAACTGACGTCGCACCAATCAATGGATCGCCTGTAACTCTGCCATGAAGTTGTTCGCTGCCGGCTCCGGTGAGTCCACGGGAGAAAGAGGGAAAAACCGGGGGTGATATCCCACGTTGGCCAAGAACGGTGTCATCTGTGTGGAGGTGTGCTGCGAATTGTTAAATGCAAACTCAGCTATGGCCAGATAGTCCACCCAATTGTTTTGCTGCAGATTGACGTAGCAGCGCAGATATTGTTCCAGGATACCAATGACCTTCTCGGTTCCCCCGTCAGTTTGAGGATGATGCGCGGACGAGAGGCAAATCTTGATATCCAACGCATGCATCAACTCCTGCCAGAAGCGGGCTGTAAACTGGGCCCCCCTATCAGAGACGACTCTATCAGGGAGGCCGTGCAGCCGAAACACCTGCTGAATGAACATACGACTAGTGGCGCGGGCTGACGGTAAGCCGCGACAGGGGATGAAGTGCGCCATCTTGGTCAGCATGTCCACCACCACATACACTGTCGTAAAACCAGAGGATGGGGGTAAATCCGTCAAGAAATCCTTGGACACAGCCCCCCAGGGTCTTTTGGATGTCGGCAAGGGCTGCAGTAATCCAGGCGGGGCCCCTGTCGCTGACTTGGCCTGCCTGCATGGGATGCAGGAGGTGACATAGGACTGGACGTCATGTCGAACTCGGGGCCACCAGAAGGTACGGGAGACCAGGTTCAGGGTCTTGAACAGGCCAAAATGCCCCGCCGCCGGGTTATCGTGACACTGGCTGAGGATGAGTCCCCTGAGTGGCCCTCCTGGAACGTAGAGCCGGTCACAATAATACAAGAGTCCATCTGTGACCGTCCAAGGAGAATCTGGCCCCACCTCCTCCTTCCGCTGAGCCACCCACACATCCTGCTGCTGTGCCTCCCGGATCCGAGCCCGTATATCAACCGGCTCCCGCACCGCAGCAAAAGACTCGATAGGGATCACTGTCCTAGGCAGAAGCTTGTCTTCCGCTCGGGAATATTCGGGCTTCCTGGACAGAGCATCCGCTCTTTGATTGTGCCCGCTAGGTATGTACTTAACTCGGAAGTTGAACCTCACAAAGAAAAGAGACCACCGGATCTGGCGTTGGTTCAAATTCTGAGAGGTCTGCAGGCTTTCCAAATTCTTATGGTCCATCCGGACCTCAATTTGATGCCGCGCTCCCTCCAGATGATGCCTCTAGGCCTCGAACGCCACTTTGATGGCCAGCAGCTCCTTCTCCCAGATTGTATAATTGCGCTCCAAAGGGTTCAGTTTTCGTGAATGGTACGCGCAAGGGAAAAGGGTACCGCTGGGCGTCGTTGCCTGGAGTAACACCGCCCCAATGGCAATGTCGGAGGCGTCCGCTTCCACAACAAACGGCCGTTGCAGGTCAGGATGCTTCAAGATGGGCTCCTTCATGAAGGCTTCCTTCAAAGTCTGGAAAGCCCGTTGTTCTGGAGCGTTCCACTGGAACCGAGTCTTCTTCTGCAGGAGCCGGGTGAGGGGGGCTGTCAAGGCAGCAAACCCAGGGATGAAAGCTCGATAATAGTTGGCGAACCCAAGAAGTCGTTGAACATCCTTCACATGACGTGGGGGTTGCCAACTCTGCAAAGACTCGACCTTACTCGGCTCCATGGTGATGCCCTCAGGAGAAATGCGGTGACCCAGGAAATCAATGGTCACCCGGTAGAACTGGCACTTCTCCAACTTGGCAAACAACCAATGTTCTCGGAGTCGCTGTAGGACCTGATGGAGATGCTGATGGTGCACCTCACGCGACGGGGAGTAGATCAGGATGTCGTCCAAGTAGATCACAACAAACTGATCCAACAAATCCCGGAAAATGTCGTTCATGAAATGCTGAATCACGGCGGGGGCGTTGGTCAGGCCAAACGGCATCATCGTGTACTCAAAATGTCCATAACGAGTACCAAACGCCGTCTTCCACTCATCACCCGGCCAAACCCTGACGAGGTTGTAAGCTCCACGCAGGTCCAGTTTCGTGAAGATCTTAGCCTCCCAGAGTCGGTCCAAGAGTTCGGGGATGAGGGGCAGCGGGTAACGATTGCGCACCGTGATGGCGTTGAGTTTCCTATAATCGCAGCAAAGCCGCAATTCACCCGACTTCTTTTTGACGAAGAGCACGGGTGCAGACACTGGCGAGGACGAGGGCCGGATGAAACCGCGAGCCAAATTCTTCTCCAGAAAGTCCCGCAATGCAGCCAACTCGGGGTCCGACATGGAGTACAAACGCCCCACTGGGAGAGGCGCATCAGGGACTAAATCAATGGGGCAGTCATAGGGCCTGTGCGGGGTTAATTGATCCGCCTCTGTCTCGCTGAACACATCAGCAAAGTCGGACAGGTCGGGAGGCAAGGAAACCCCTGGGGAACCCTCCACCTGGCTGGCACAGATATGGCGGGAGTGGTCCACGCACTGCAAGCTTGGGAAGGTGACCAAGTTCTGTGACCAATAGATCTGTGGGTCATGCGCCCGGAGCCACGCCAGTCCCAAGACCACGGGGAAATGCAGATCTGAGGTGATATAGAACTGGATGGCCTCCACATGGGAACTGATGGCCATACATAATGGTTGCGTGGCGGCTGTAATTGGCCCAGACAGGAGCACTCGACCATCGATAGTCTCCACTAACATGGGCGGATCCACCGGGCACTGGGGAACAGCCCATTTGGCCACAAATGCTGAGGCCATAAAATTTGTGGTGGCCCCAGAGTCAATTAAGGCATGGACTGGGATCCCCTCTGGCTTGCCAGGAAGGATCAGACGTGCCTCCAATATCAGATGCCGTGGAGGTCCACAGGCAGCATCGGAAAGACGTCGCTCAGTGTTGTTGTGGCACGCCCGATCTATCACACCATCTAGATCGGGCTCGGGGCGTTTCCCGACAGAAAAGTAGGGGACTTTCTCAGGGCAGACTCGGTCACTGATGCCCGCTGTCGCTTCTTTGGGCAAAAAGCAGCCAAATGCCCAGGGTCCCCACAGTAAAAACACAACCCCCCCGATCGTCGTCTGTTCATTTCAGTCACTGATAGACGAGACCTGGCGGCACCCAGCTCCATTGGCTCCTCCCTTTGAACTGGGGTCTCATGCACAACAGGGGCAGCAGGGGTCTGTGGGGTGGCACGGCGACTCCTTCGCTGCTGCAACCGAGCATCGATCCGCAGGCAGAGATGGATCAGCCCATTCAGGTCTGAGGGAATATCCACACAGGCCAGCTCATCCAACATCTCCTCCGACAATCCATCCTGGAAGGCATCCACAAGCGCAGGTTCATTCCAGGCAGAATCCTGGCTAAGCAGCTGAAAATCGCTGATATAGCCCTGTTGACCCTGCCTCAGAGCTTTCAGGCGTCGAGTAGCAGTCTGCGTCTTTATAGGGTCCTCATACATCAGACGCATATGATCACAAAACCCCACAAAGTTGTCCAACAATGGACTAGGTTGAGCCAGCAGAGGTGTGCCCCAACGAGCTGCATCACCCGAAAGAAGGCTTAACACAAACCCCACCTTATCCCGGTCAGTGGGGAAATCAGCTGCTCTCACGCCGATAAAGAGCTGGCATTGTCCCAGGAAAGCAGGAAACAGTTCTGGATTGCCAGTAAATTTATCCAGCATCGCAACTTGGCATTTTCTCCTGGGTGGGGGTGATGGTGGGGGTGCAGCATGGACCTGAGCTTGCAATTGAGCCACGTGAGCTGCCAACAAAGTGAGTTGCTGGGCAAGCTGGGCATTCTCAGCACGTAGCTGCTCCATAATAATAGTAAGGGGTGGGAGGCTGAAGGCAAACTGTTCTGTACCAGCCTGCTACCGGCCCTGCAGATAAGGCAGGGACAACCCCTTTTACAAGAAGGCAAGAGGCTGGAACTAAGCCTGCCAAATTTATGAACACAAAAGCAAATAGAGCAAAACAAGACACGAACCATGAAACAGGAACTATTCAAACGGTTGCCTTCAGCAAACCAGCCCTCCCATGCATTCCCCTTTTAAACAGTTCAGGGCGTGGCTTCTCTCTGCCTCCTTCTGAGGTGCCCCATTGCCTTCCTCTGTTTACTCCTGATTGACTGCCTCCTGCGTCGGGCGTCCTTGAACAGGGCCAGCTGTGGGTCATCTTCATCCACGCTGTCAGGCTCACACAGCTGGGTCTGCGTTGTAACCAGGTTGGAGGGGCCTGGCTGAGGGCTCTCATCAGCAAGCTCTCCAACCCCCTCAGCAACCTCTCCAACACCCCCCTCCTCCTCCTCTGAATCGTCCGACCCAAATGCCGAACCCACAGGCTGACCCTGAATCACAACAGGCATGTAGCCAGTGCTGCTGTGAACCGAATTATTGTAGGCCACCTCGACGAAAGGGAGGAGGTCAGTCCAGTTTGTCTGTTGGTAGGAAACATAGCATCTGAGGTATTGCTCCACCATTTTGTTACCGCTATTCTGCAACCCCATTGGTAGCTGGATGAAAAGCAGATGATAAGCCTGCAGATGATCCAATTAGTTTAAGGAAATTCCTCCAAACTTTCGCTGTGAACTGCACTCCTCTATCTGAAATTATTCGCTTAGGGGCGCCATGCAGTCGGTAGATATATTTCAGGAACAATTTAGTCAGTTGTGCAGATGGGAGTCCTTTACAGGCGATAAAATGAGCCTGCTTCGAAAACAGATCTATCACAGTCCAGATGACCTTTGGGTAGGTCTATAATAAAAGTCCATAGCTATTTCTTCCCATGGTTGAGAAGGGTCTGCCACCGTCTGCAGTAGCCCAGGGGTTTTCCCTGGAATTCTTTTCATGGTGACACATATGGTACAACTCCTGACAGTTTTCTACATTTCGCTGGGACCTGAAGACCTGGCTGTTCGAGTTTTCCGGCCCAGGCTGAGAGTTTTAATTGGGGTTTTTATATTTTTTCAGGGATTGAATTTAATCTTTTTTAATTGTTTTTTAACTTTTGTACTGATGTTTTTAATTACCTTGTAAACCACCCTGAGTTCTACGGGAAAGGGCGGTATATAAATTCAATAAAATCCAAATTCAAATCTTTTTTTAGCCCCGGCCACCAAAATTGCCAGTGGATGAGGTGTAGAGTTTTCAAATATCTGAAGTGTCCAGCCTGTTTTACATCATGGCCATGTTTGAGAGCATTGAGACGGAGGGTTTCAGGTAGATACAATTTTCCTCCCTTGTGTGCTAAACCATCCCTGCATGTTAGGGAGGTTTGATTATCTTTGAACCATTGATTGGTAAGGAGCTCTTATTTTATCTTGTTCGATCCCAGGTCATCAGGATTAGCGGTTCTGCAATGTGTGAGTTGTGCCGCAGGTTGTGAACTGGGAATAATTGCCTCGTAGACATCTTCACATTCGCTTTTGTACTGTGGCAATCAGGATAGCGCATCAGCTAGGAAGTTTTTTCTTCCTGGTATGTACTTTAGAGTAAAATTAAAATGGTTAAAGTACTGTGCCCATCGCACTTGTTTTGGGGACAATTTTCGGGGAGTTTTTAGTGCCTCTAAATTTTTGTGATCTGTCCATACTTCAAAAGGCACATTGCTCCCTTCTAAATAGTGTCGCCAGTTTAATAGCCCCCACCTAATTGCAAAGGCCTCCTTCTCCCAGACTGTCCATCTCCTCTCACATTCAGTGAATTTCTTAGAGGTGTAGGCACAAGGTTGCAGGACCCCACTTTTATTCTTTTGCAGTAACACAGCTCCGACTGCCACGTCGCTGGCGTCTTCTTGAATTACGAAGGGCTCCCCTGGGCAGGGGTGCTTTAGAACCAGTTCAGCCGCAAATAGTCTTTTTAAATTCTCAAAAGGTTTCTGACAACTCATAGTCCATGCTAGTGGTTGGCCAGGTCGTGGTTTTCCCCCTCCCTTGCCCGTTTTGAGTAGTTCTGTAAGGGGTAGAGCAATCTCGGCAAAAGAGGGAATGAATTGATGGTAGAATTTGGCAAACCCTAGGAAGCTCTGGAGCTGTTTGCGAGTCTTTGGGGGTTGCCATTCAATTATAGCTTTCACTTTGGCTGGGTCCATTTTGATGCCCTCGTCGGAAATTCTATAGCCAAGATAGTCTAATCGGGTTTGGTGAAATTCACATTTCGACAATTTGACATAAAGTTTGGCATTCAATAGTTTCTTTAAGACTTCTCTGACCAGTCTTATGTAGTCAGACATATTTGTACTGTATGTCATCAAGATACACCAGAACCCCTTTGTATAAATGATCATGTAGGATCTCATTAATCTCATTAATCTCATTATTCTCATTAATCAACTGCATAAATACGGCTGAGGCCCCCTGCAGTCCAAATGGCATGACTTTGAATTGGTAGCTTCCCAAGGGGCAGTTGAAGGCCATTTTCCACTCATGCAAATTCTCAGATGGTCTGGCAGCTCTCCACCATTCTGGTATTGGGGCCTCCGGCAGTGCAGTCTCAAGGCCCCTGTAGTCTCCACTGGAATGGTTCCAGTCTGACGACCAGTCTTACCCGCTGTGGGTTGGAGTTCTGCCCAAACTCTTCTTCCCACAGCAAGCTGTCTATTACTCCCTCTTCAGAAATTTCACCAGCAACCAAGCTTTCTCTTTCCATCATGAGGATTCTTTGCCAGCTTATCTCCCTTACTGGAGACAGCGGCGGGGGCTCAGGACCCCCTAAGATGTTTGAAAGAAAGGAGATTCTGGCATGATGTCATGCTTCCAATTAAAAAACACATCAAAGAGTTCAGCATGATTATTTATTCTAAAAAGTCTATAACGAACAGAAACAGAGCATCAGCACTCATGGATGGATGCCAGAATCTGAATTCTCCTCCCCTTTGCACAATATATTAAACACAATTAAACACTATTCTCCACCCTTCTATTTCTGTCATGAATCACATTCTCCAATTAATTTGAAGAATCAGTTTCTCTTCTGTTGAACAACCCGCCAAGTTCTTATCTGCTCTTAAAGTAATACACAAGTTTAACACATAAAATAGCTGCTTCTTCATCTCTTGTCAAGCAAGTACATTAGATGTTAGCAGCATTGACATCGCAATTTAGTTTTGGAAACTCTTAGTCCCTGTTGTCCCAGAAAGTTTAGTAACGCGTTGGTAGCATCAATAGTTTCCCCATTCTTTTTTCCAGAGATTAGATCATCCACATACTGTATTAAACAGGTCCCCTTGAGCAACTGCAAAGCCTCCAAAACCTGTTCTAAGACCTGTCCGAATAAGTTGGGAGATTCTGTAAAACCCTGAGGGAGTACAGTCCATTGGTATCGTTGTTTCCTTCCTGTGTAAGGATTCTCCCATTCAAATGCAAACATGGGTCTCGACTCCTTATCCAAAGGACATGCCCAGAAGGCATCCTTCAGGTCCACTACACTAAACCATTGGTGGTCTGGGGGAATTCTCCCCATTAAAGTGTAGGGATTTGGCACAACGGGGTGCCGTGTCTGAACAATTCTGTTCAGAAGCCTTAGATCTTGGACCATTCTATAGGTCCCATCTGGTTTCTTTACTGGTAATATCGGAGTATTATAAGGTGACATAGAGGATTCCAAAAGACCATCCTTTAAGAGGACATCAATCACTGGTTGTAGACCTTTTCTTCCTACCATTGAAATGGGATATTGTTTCTGCCTAATTATTTCATTGGGTTCTTTCAAGTTGATTTTTAAAGGGGGGATCTGTAACCCACCCCCCCACCCCCCGGTTCCCCTCTTTCACCCAAACAGATGGGTTGATATTATCATCCTCCTTCTGAGTCAGTTTTTTCATGAATGTCTCAGGTTTGAATTCTAATTTTAATTGTAATGTGTGTCCTTCCCCTGAATCCCTGATTCCGACCTCCCCTCCAATCTGCTCTCCCACGTCCTGGTCCTCCTTCCGGAGCTCGGGGAGGTGGGGGTTCTTGGTGTCTCACTACCTCTTTAACTGTGGCTACCATCACTCTCCCTTTCTCTTTCGCTTTCTCTGCGTCTCTCTGGACATACACTTTCTGAGCCACCTTTAATAGGTCATCTATAGGTTCGGTAGTCCAATTCTCCAGTTTTTGCAATTTCCTTGAAATATCTGGCCAAGCCTTAGTCACAAACTGGATTCTGACGATCGGCACATTTGCATCATCATCAGGATCCATTCCTGAATACCTTCTCATGGTGTCCTTTAATCTTTGCAAGAAGGCGGCAGGGGATTCCTCCTTTTCCTGCTCAAGGCTTAGAGCCTTTGTCATATTTTGTGCTTTTGGGACTGCCTCCTTTATTCCCCTTATAATTATGTTCCTCATGTCTTCCATATTTGTCCTATGTGCCTGATTGTTATTATCCCAATTAGGTCTCACAATGGAAATTTTATCCTCCCCCTTTATATTATTATTAGTCGAAGGGGAATGGTCCCGCTCCCAGACTCGTATCGCAGCGGTCCAGATCAATTGTCTCTCTTCCGCCAAGAACAATGCATTTTGTATAGCCATTAACTCATCCCACGTATAAATGTTTGGTCCTAATAAATTGTCTAACTGTTCAGCTGCTCCTAAAGGGTCCTCTATCATATTTTTCATTTCTTTCCTAAAAGATCTCAGCTCCGATGCCTGGAGCGGATCCTGTACAAAACTTATTATTGGTTGTCCCTGGCCGTTTACTCCATTAGGAACCTCTCTCAAGGGAAACATTGTATCCTTTTCCTCTATAGGTTTAAACGGAAAGTCCTCTATATCCTTTTTACATTGTTCCAATTCTTTCTGTAAGGCTTTATACTGATTAACTTTATGTCTTATTTGGAGGCTCCCTGGGGGTGATGGTGCACCGGGTGGAGCCTGGGCAATGTTAATTGGACCCAGACTATACGGTGGAGGTAAATATTTTCTCTTCTCATCTTCTTCCTCTTTTTCATCTCATTATTTTTCATCTCATTATCCAGGGATTTACAAGCCTTAGTTTTAACATAATCATATAAGTTCTGGCAGACGAAATAATCATTAATCCCTAATCGGGGCCACTCAATTTTGTTATCCTCCCACCATACGAAGCAGCACAAATTTACCATATTTTCCTTTGTTAAATTTAACTTACTGATCAGTTTGTTATATGGTGGTTTCCCCCAGTTTTCTAACAATTTCCCTAATGGGCTATGGGGATCTATTTTTAGTTTTGGGTTTTTCCTAATCTTTTTCACACACCTCTTCTCCTGGGACCCTCCCAAATTACCCATGGTTGGTTTACCGCACAATTCTGTTGTCCTTACGGGTTGTGATGGGGGTTTCCCGATACTCCCACATAACACCTCTGCTCCGCGAGCTGCATTGGCTCCCAGTTGCCCTCCGGGTGAGATTCAAGGTGCTGGTGATGACCTATAAAGCCCTAAATGGCTTGGGTCCGGGATATTTGAGGGAGCACCTGCTGCCGGCATCAAGCTCCCTTCGTCCTGTGCGCTCCCACAGGGAGGGTCTTCTCAGGGTACCGCCGGTAAGAGATTGCCGGCGGACAATACCCAGGGGGAGGGCCTTCTCTGTGGGTGCGCCGGCCCTTTGGAACCAGCTGCCTGTAGAGCTTAGGACTGCCCCTGACCTCCGTTCATTCCGCCGGGACCTGAAGACTTGGCTCTTTGAGCTTTCTGGCCTGGACTGAGGGTATTAATTGGGGTTTTAACTGGTTTTTAACTAGGTTTTTTATATTCAAGGTTTAATATAATCATTTTAATTGTTTTAACTTTTGTAATTGTAGTATTCTTTTAAAAAACCTTGTGAACCGCCCTGAGTCCTACGGGAGAAGGGCGGTATATAAGTCTAATAAACTAAACTAAACTAATGAGACCACGATTCGCTTCACCAAGCCGCTTCCTCCTTTTCCGACCAATCTTGCAGAGGTATGGAAGTGCGTAGTCAGGAGTCCACTCTTGCTTCGCCTTGCCAGCCCTTACGGCCCTCGGGGCATCTCACACACACATCTCACAGATCAACTGTCCTACCCAACCTTCTCCCGAACGCCTAGGTTTTATTCCTTGGTTCACCCCAAATTTTACTCACCTAGGTTCATGCATGAAGTTGCCCGGTTCTTATTCTGGTAATTCTCTAGTCCCCTCTCCTCTTCTTACCAATCACTATTTGGTCCATGGGCCTGGTTCTGTTCTGCCTCCTCGACCTGCAACTGCAACCTTGGACCATTGAAATCAATGGGGCATGCCTTCCTCAGCTGATTTCGCCTCCCGAAGATGCAGCAACAGACACCCGATGCCCCACTGTTGGGCAGCCAATTTGTTAGAAATGCGTTTAAAACACTAACAAAATTGGATTGGTAAGAAAAGAGTTTATTCTGCAGAAAATAGAAAAAGCAGTTTGCAAAATGCGGTGGATCTCTTAACAAGATACTTCAACAGGAAGCATCTAAAAACAGAGACCACACCCAAATATTCAAATCCATAGCATTATATACATTCCTATCGCGATGCCCCCCCCCTTTCCACTCCCTTTCAGTCCATTTGAAAGACTTCAAAGGTTACATTCTTGTCCGGATCTCCTAACGAGAGTACATCAAACCTCTCTCCCCCCTTTTGATTTACATTTGTTTTGCTAAGTACATCCTAGGAAATAACATCAGTCTCTATCTCTCAGCGGATACAAAGGTAATAAAAGGTTATACAGATCAAAGAGCAATAAATAGTAAACATAGGAAGCAATACATTCTTCCCCTTTCTCCTCCAGGAAACATAGGATAGGAGTGGGTTTAAAGAATTATTTTATTTTTAAACTTCTGTATTACTATCAACATCATTTTGTAAAAGTTTTCTTTCAAACTATAATTTAATGTGAACTTTAGTCCATTCATCCATACATTCTCCCATTTATCTAGCTCAGTTTGTGTTCTTTGGTTATTGGAATTTACTAAAATTATTGAAAATAATCTGAAAATATGTTTGATTATTGACAAAGCCTCAACGATATCTTGCAAACTAGTTATACTTTTTTAAAAAGTTGACGATTCAGTTATATCACCAACAATTTTCGTTGAGCTAGTTGAATTGGAAAAACAAGTGATAAGATCTATTAAAGCATTTCAAATGCTTGGAGAGGAAAAAGGAAAAGGTCCATATGAAAAAAAAGTTGATGAATTAATTACTTCAGGAACCTTCAAAAATATAACATTTGTAGAAAATCATTGATTTGTCGGGCTTCCTTGGGAAAGACTTTTAGAAAACATCGTAACAAATTTGAAAAAAAGACTAATGGATTGTGAACATTTAAAAGCAAATTGTAGCCAATTTCAAGATAGGAATAAATTACAATTTCTCAATTTTTTGGAGCCAGATTACTGGAATTTTGAAGTACTAGTTCCATGAAAGCAGCTGAAGAACAATTGCTCATATTTAATGACATTTTTAATTACCAAATTGATATTAATGATTATTGAGATTTTGTGGAAAACGTTTTAAAAAATTTTCAGAACTATGCAATTCCTGAAAGTGTTCAAAGAGCTAAAAATATTGTCAGAACAATTGCTGTTAGTTCAGCAGAAGCGGAAAGGGGTTTTTCAAAGATGAACATAATATGTTCAGAGAAGAGAAGTCGCCTGTTTCTAATATATCAAACACAATGACAGTTAGTCTAATCGGCCTAGGTCTAAAGGAATGGGATCCTACTCCTACAGTGAAAAGATGGTTAAGGATAAATCACATGGCCGATGATGCTTGGATAAAAGCGAAGAAAATTGCAAGTGAGGATGCCAATCAAGAAGCAATATGGAAATATCTTAAATAACAGTTTTGTCTTTTGTCAAGTATTATTTCATATTTTTTCATTAATATTTTAAAACTCTTATAACAATCTAATTTTGTGTAGCCCTTTTATTGTTTTTATTTAAGTATTAAATGCATGAAATAATAAACTACCTTTTGGTATATCATTTTATACTTAAAATGGTCATTAGGGCAGAGAACTGGTTGTTGAATTATTTGAATTCCACCATCTCCATCTCTACACTCCAGAAAGCTCGAATCATGGTGAATGGAGACTTTACAAACCCATGTGAAATCCAGAAAGGAACAAGACAAGGGTGTCCTTTATCTTCTTTATTTATTCTGGTGTTGGAATTGTTAAATAGAGATATTAGACTGGATAACAGAGCAAAAGGACTACAAATTAAAGCGCATAATTACAAATTACATGCATTTGCCAATTTGGTATTGATTGTGCAAGACCTGCTAGAGAACATGGAACATGTTATGAGGAAGATTAAAATGTTTGGAGAAATGGTGGATTTAAGAATAAGTAAATCAAAGACGACAATACTGACATAAATGTGGAAGATCAAAAGAAATTAGAATTTAAAACTGGAAGGAAAGGAAAGGGAATCTGGAAAACAAAAAGAATACACATAAATGCTTGCTAATTTTTCTCTTGTACTGGTCCTGGCTTCTGGTGGTATTTTGTGTGGAATCATTTTACCAAATGGTCCACTTTTATGTACTGGGCCTTCACCCATCTAGACTCTGACATCGGGTAACCCTCCCATTGGATTAAGTACCGTTCCCCTTTTGGATTCTGGAATCGAGGATTCGCTTAACTTCATAATGCGTTTCCTCTTCTACCACTATTGGGGCGGGAACTGCTGTCCCTACTGGTCTCAGTGTGGATTCCTTGTATGGCTTCAGTAAACTACAATGGAACACTGGGTGCACCTTAACCAACAACCTTGGTAATTTCAGCTCTACAGTCACCGAGTTAATGACTTTCACTATGGGTAAAAGACCTATGTATTTTGGCCCTAACTTTTTGCAACTCTGTCTCAGCTTAAGATACTTTGTAGACAGATACACTTAATAATAATAATAATAATAATAATAATAATAATAATAATAATAATAATAATAATAATAATAATAATAATAATAATAATAAGAAGAAGAAGAAGAAGAAGAAGAAGAAGAAGAAGAAGAAGAAGAAGAAGAAGAAGAAGAAGTAGTAGTAGTTGGAAGGGACCTTGGAGGTCATCTAGTCCAACCCCCTGCTAAGGCAGGAAACCCTATACCATTTCAGACAAAATCCAGTCTCTTCAATGCTGCTTTAAGTGTTGCCTGGTGGAAAATGTGACTTTGGCTGTTCATAGCCTTGGGACAGTGGGATAATGGCCGGTCCTTTCGTCCACCGGTTTGGAGGGATCACCAGATCTAATGGGAGAGTTGTGGCTCTCCCGTGATCCAGCGCCTCTTATCTCCCACATGGAACGTCTCCTGGGGAGCTCGCTTCCTATCTGCCTGTTTTTTCTGACTTTCAGCTGCCTTAGCTAGAACCTTCTTAGCATCACTCCAAATCCTTTGAAAAGAACCCACCCAGTCACTTAGGGTGGTTGAGGATGTGGGTTCCTGTGGGTACTCTGGAATGGGCACGAACTCCACCCCCGTGGCTAACTTAAATGGAGTGAAACCAGTACTGCTGTGCACTGCATTGTTATACGCCACTTGTGCAAACGGCAAGAGTTCTGATCAATTCGTTTGTTGATAGTTGACATAGCAAAGCAGGTACTGTTACACTATTGCATTAGCTGGTTCTGCCGATCCATTTGTACTCATATGAAAAGCAGAACTGAGCCCCTGGGAAGGCCCAATCATTTTTACAAACTCCCTCCAGAACCTAGCAGTAAATTGGACCCCACGATCTGAAATGCTGTGCTTTGGCGCCCCATGCAGCCAGTAGATATGTTGCAAAAACATGTTCATTAGTTTCTGGGCTGAGGGGAGTCCAGCACATGCAATGAAGTGGGCTTGCTTGGAAAATAGGTCTTGTTGTTAGTTGCGAAGTCGTGTCCGACCCATCGCGACCCTATGGACAACGTTCCTCCAGGCCTTCCTGTCCTCTACCATCTTCTGGAGTCCATTTAAGCTCACACCTACTGCTTCAGTGATTCCATCCAGCCACCTCATTCTCTGTCGTCCCCTTCTTCTATTGCCCTCAATCTTTCCCAGCATTAGGCTCTTCTCCAGTGAGTCCTTCCTTCTCATTAGATGGCCAAAGTATTTGAGTTTTAGCTTCAGAGCAGTCAGGGTTGATCTCCTCTAGGACTGACCGGTTTGATCGCCTTGCAGTCCAAGGGACTCGCAGGAATCTTCTCCAGCACCATAGTTCAAAGGCTTCAATTCTTTGGCGCTCAGCCTTTCTTATGGTCCAGCTTTCACTGCCATACATTGCAACTGGGAAGACCATAGCCTTGACTATACGCACTTTTGTTGACAGGGTGATGTCTCTGCTTTTTAGTGTGCTGTCTAGATTTGCCATGGCTTTCCTCCCCAGGAGCAAGCGTCTTTTAATTTCTTGGCTACAGTCCCCATCTGCAGTGATCTTGGAGCCCAGGAAAATAAAATCTGTCACTACCTCCATTTCTTCCCCATCTATTTGCCAGGAATTGAGAGGGCCAGATGCCATGATCTTGGTTTTCTTAATGTTTAGTTTCAACCCAAGTTTTGCACTCTCCTTCTTCACTCGTAACAAGAGGCTCTTTAGTTCCTCTTCACTTTCTGCCGTTAGAGTGGTATCATCTGCATATCTTAGGTTGTTGATGTTTCTTCCGGCAATCTTAATTCCAACTTTTGATTCATCTAGCCCTGCCTTTCTCATGATGTGCTCTGCATATAAATTAAATAGGCAAGGCGACAGTATACAGCCTTGCCGGACTCCTTTCCCAATTTTGAACCAATCAGTGGTTCCGTGTCCAGTTCTCACTGTTGCTTCTTGGCCCGCATATAGGTTTCTCAAGAGACAAATAAGATGGTCTGGTATGCCCATCTCTTTAAGGACTTGCCACAGTTTGTTATGATCCACACAATCAAAGGCTTTAGCATAGTCAATGAAGCAGAAGTAGATGTTTTTCTGGAACTCCCTAGCTTTCTCCATGATCCAGTGTATGTTAGCAATTTGATCTCTAGTTCCTCTGCCTCTTCGAAATCCTGCCTGTACTTCTGGTAGTTCTCGATCCACATACTGCTGGAGTCTAGCTTGTAGAATTTTAAGCATAACTTTACTAGCATGAGAAATGAGTGCAATGGTGCGATAGTTTGAACATTCTTTGGCACTGCCTTTCTTTGGAATTGGAAAATAGGTCTATCACAGTCCATATCGTGGTATTTCTCCCACTTTCCAGAAGCTCCACTATAAAGTCCATGGCTATCTCCCCCCAGGGTCTGATTGGGTCAGCCACCTGCTGCAACAGTCCTGGACTCTTCCCTGGTAGTCTTTTGCTGGCTGTGCAAACAGCACAGCTTCCCACATAGCTCTCAATGTCCTTCTTCATCTTTGGCCACCAGAACTGACAAATTAGTGAGATGGAGCGTTTTCAGGAACCCAAAGTGACCTGTTTGCTTGGCATCGTGGCTGCATTGTAGGACTTGCAGTCACAGGTGGTCTGGGACATACAATTTGTCCCCTTTTCATGCCAACCCCTGCCTCATGGTCAAACTCCTGATGAGCCACAACCCATGTGTCGTTTTGCAGCTCTTGCTTCAGCTGTTGTGTAAGCACATTGTTGGGGGTGAGCTTCTCTTTTTCTTATGCCATCTGGTCGTTGCTTGCGCCACTTGCTGTCTATCGGGAATGACCAAACTCACCACCTCCTGCCAGGTCCTTTTGTATTGGAGCGTGCAGGACAATGCATTAGTCAGGAAGTTCTTCCCTCCTGGGATGTATTTTAGTTTGAAGTCAAATCTTTTAAAATACTGCGCCCTTCTGACTTGCTTAGGAGAAAGTTTGCAGGGGGTTTTCAGGGCTTCTAAGGTTTTATGGTCAGTCCACACTTCAAAGGGGGCCTTCCATCCTTCCAGGTAACTGCCTCCAAGTTAGTAGCGTCCACCGCACAACAACCTCTTTCTCCCATACCACCCTTTGCTGTTCCATTTCATTTAGTTTGCGAGAGGTGTATGCGCACAACTGTAGGTTCCCCTCCCCATTGCGTCGGAAGAGGACGGCTCCCACAGCAACGTTGCTGGCATCTCCCTAGATCACGAAAGGTTCTTTGGGGTTCAGGTGTTTTAACACTGGTTCAACAGCAAATAGCCCCTTCAACTTTTCTAAAGCCACTTGGCAATCCATTGTCCAGTTCAAGGGTTGATTCGGCTGGGGTTTCTCCCCCCCCCATCCCAGTTTTCAAGAACTCAGTGATCAGCAAGGCAATCTTGGCAAAAGAGGGGATAAATTGCTGGTAGAAATGTGCAAACCCCAGGAAACTCTGCATTTGCTTGCGGGTGCAAGGGGCTTGCCATTCCAAGATGAACTTCACTTTCCCAGGATCCATCTCTATCCCCTTGAATGTCACACGGTAGCCCAAATAGTCTAGTTTAGATTTGTGAAATTGCATTTTGACAGTTTAGCATACAGCTTAGTGTCCAAGAGCTTTCTTAGCACCTGCCGCACGAGTTTCACATGTTCATTCGTAGTCTCAGTATAAATGAGGGTGTCATCAAGGTACACTAGAACCCCCTTATAGAGTTGATCATGCAGCACCTCGTTTATGAGTTGCATGAACATGGCAGACACCCCTTGTAGTCCAAATGGCATCACCTTGAATTGGTAGCTACCAAGGGGGCAGTTGAAGGCTGTTTTCCACTCGTCACCTTCCTTAATCCTCACCCGGTAGTATGCCTCCCTCAGGCCTAATTTCCTGAAGATCTTTCCTTTGGCCAAATGGTCTAGCATGTCCTTCATGAGAGGGAGGGGGTACATTTTCTCTGCGCACACTGTTAATTCCACGGAAATCTATGCATAATCTCAGTGACCCATCTTTCTTCTCTTTAAATAGTACTGGGGTTTTGCGGTTTTGCGGCTTGGATGAACCCACTTGCTAAATTCTTGTCAATGTACTCCCTCAGCTCCTTCATCTCTTTCAGAGTCATGGAGTACATCTTTGGCTTGGGAAGTTTTACCCCAGGCAGGATCTTGATAGCACAGTCTGTGGGGCGGCGAGGGGGCAGGACATCGCACACTTTTTTGCTAAATGCCTCCATGAGGTCTTGGTACTCTCTCGGGACAGATTGCTGCTCCTCCCCCTCCTCCAATGCTCCCTTGCTGCACTCAGGGATTCTCCTCGCCTCCCCTTTCGTCTTGGGCTGCTCTTTTCTCTTGTCAGGGGAGCACGGTGCCCGCTTCCTCATAATCATTCCCTTTGAGGCTCTCTCCCAATAGATCCAAGGCTCACACTTGGCTAACCATGCCAGGCCCAGGATCATGTCCTCGGCCATCTTTGGGGTGACCATAAAATAAATTCTCTTGGTCTCTCAACTCTAGCTTCACCGGCACCGTCAGATGCGAAGTGGCTTTGCCTCCTATCCGTGAGCCATCAGCCTGTTCAAACTTCACAGGTTTCTTGAGCTACCTTACATGTACTGGTAGTCCTAGTCTCTGCACTGCAGCTTGACTAATTAGGCAATGGGAGCAGCCAGAGTCTATGAGGCTTTTAACCATCCCCCTCACCCCTGAGCAGGATGCCTTAATGCCTACCCTAACGTCAAGGTGATTGACAGGCCCACTCACCATCGGGTTGTCTTCTCCCTCGTTCTCACTGTCGTAAAGGGTTATTAGCAGCTCCTTTTCAGTCAGAGTTCCATCCCCTCTGCACTTTGGAGGGGAGATCTCAATGACCTGGGTTGCTGCTCATGGTTTCTCCTTCCCATTCTTCAGCAGCTTCGAGGCGGTCGGTGCCATGGAAGCCATCCGAGGGGTTGGTGCTGGGCACATCACTGCCCTGTGTCCCTCTTGGCCACAGCAAAAGCACATGATGGGAATGCAGTCAGACAGCCCTGCCCGCATTGAGGATCTTACTGCTGGAGATTTCTCCCCAACACACGTCTCTTTTGGCTTTTATTCTGCCATGGTCTGAGGCTCTTGTGGTCTTTGTACATCACCAGGTCTATCTCTATGGCAGGGCTTTTCAACCTTTTCACACATTTTACCACTTTTAGGACATGACAATATTTGAGCACCACCAGTGCTTAGCAAGGTGTCAAAAACTTGATGACTGAAAAAAGGGGGTTGGGTTTTACTGATTAGATTCATTTGTTGTTATAGAAATGGCTCCCCCTCACTTTTTCCCCCTTTTTCCTCCCCACTGTATCCTACTATTTGCTTTTGTATTTTTGTATTTTATTCTATAATCTAATAAAATATTACAAACTGTAGAAAAAAAGGAAAAAAGTACCAGTTTTAATTTCTTTGGTGGCTGTTCCTTTGCTGAATTGCTTTCCCTTTGCACTGACAAATGTATGATGAATTTATCATATTAATATATGCACCACTACATTTGTACTGACAAATGTATGATGAATTTATCATATTAATATATGCACCACTACCAGCTAGCTAGCTCAGGGCACTTGGCACTTTTAAGACTTGTGGACTTCAACTCCCAGAATTCCTCAGCCATCATGGCTGTTTGAGGAATTCTGGGAGTTGAAGTCCACAGGTCTTAAAAGTTGCTAAGTTTGTAGACCCCTGAGCTAGCTGGTCGGTCCTTCTTCCTCTCTTCCTTCTGAGCTCTTTCCACAGTGTAGTAAGAATGCAACCCCCCAATCCCTTCCCTGTACCCTTAGAGACACAGCAATCAAGTGCAAAGCAAGAAAGGCTCACAAAATAAACACATAAACTCCGTTTTTTTTCCTTTAAGCTGCCTCAGGCATGTCACATGTCACAATGTTACAACCGAGACTGAAAAGCTCCAGCAATTGCAAAAATCTTTAGTCTTAAATTAAGCCTGTTTACCTTCAAAGAAAACTTTCTAAAAGGCATAGACAGACTCAAGATAAGGGGGTAAAACTAATTACATTTGTTTAAAGCAATTAAACCTACAGAAGTCAACACTTTGGACTCATTGCTAGCCTAAATTACAGACTAAAATATTCCAATAACCAAAGCACGCAAACCGAGCTTCTGAATTACAAAACGCTGTAAAAACTGCACAAAAATCCTTATGGTAACCCAATCAAGCTGCCAGCTGATCCAGAACTAAATAAACCCACCTCCTCTCTGACATGCTCATCTGCCAGCTTTTCATTTCATCAGCGCTGATTGCATTCTCCTGGCTTGCGAAAAGGAACCAGGGGACCTTTTCTTCCAGCAACAGCTGCTGCTTCTTCCCTGTGCCTGTTTCCTCCCTGCCTGCTGAGCTCCTCTTCTCTTTCCCTGTTGTCTTTTTTTCCCTTTCCCACTCAAACCACCTCCTTTTATAGCCTCTCCTCTCCTCTCCTCCCCCCTCCCTTTTTCTTCAGTTCACCTCCAGCTCCACACTGCTTCTGGAAGCTCCAATCACCTGGAGCCAATCAGCTGGAGCCCTGCTGGCTCCTGGGGCTTCTGCTGAGCCCAGACAGTCCTGCAGCTGCAGCTGCCTCTCCTTCAGGCTTGGATGGCTTCAGCTCATTCCCCTCCCCCACTACACTTCTCTAGGACAGTTGTGTATCACCTGCCATGTGTCAAAGTACCACAGGTGGTGTGCGTACCACCAGTTGGAAAGCCCTGATTTAGTCCAATCCCCTGCTCAGGCAGGAAACCCTATACCATTTCAGACAAATGGCTGTCCAGTCTCTTCTTAAAAACGTCCAGTGTTGGAGCATTCACAGCTTCTGGAGGCAGGTTGTTCCACTGGTTAATTGTTCTAACTGTCAGGAAGTTTCTCCTTAGTTCTAGGTTGTTTCTGTCCTTGGTTAGTTTCCATCCAGTGCTTCTTGTCCTGCCTTCAGGCACTTTGGAGAATAGCTTGACTCCCTCTTCTTTGTGGCAACCCGAGATATTGGAACACTGCTATCATGTCCCCCCTCGTCGTTCTCTTCATTAAAGTAGACATACCCAAGTCCTTCATCAGAAGAAGTAGTTGATCTTCAAAAGTTTTATAAAATCCACTCGGTAGGCCATCTGGTCCCAGAGCATTGCCTGATTTAGCTCTTTTAATTGCTTCTATTATTTCAAAAGTTGTTATTGGACTGTTCAAAATTTGTTTGTAGTTTTCCGATAGTTTAGGAAGATTTTTAGTTGTTATACAGGTGAAACTCGAAAAATTAGAATATCGTGCAAAAGTTCATTTATTTCAGTAATGCAACTTAAAAGGGGAAACTAATATATGAGATAGACTCATTACATGCAAAGCACGATAGTTCAAGCCGTGATTTGTCATAATTGTGATGATTATGGCGTACAGCTCACGAAAACCCCGAATCCACAATCTCAGAAAATTAGAATATTGTGAAAAGGTGCAATATTCTAGGCTCAAAGTGTCCCACTCTAATCAGCTAATTAAGCCATAACACCTGCAAAGGGTTCCTGAGCCTTTAAATGGTCTCTGAGTCTGGTTCAGTAGGAATCACAATCATGGGGAAGACTGCTGACCTGACAGTTGTGCAGAAAACCATCATTGACACCCTCCATAAGGAGGGAAAGCCTCAAAAGGTAATTGCAAAAGAAGTTGGATGTTCCCCAAGTGCTGTATCAAAGCACATTAATAGAAAGTTATGTGGAAGGGAACAGTGTGGAAGAAAAAGGTGCACAAGCAGCAGGGATGACTGCAGCCTGGAGAGGATTGTCAGGAAAAGGCCATTCAAAAGTGTTGGGGACTTTCACAGGGAGTGGACTGAGGCTGGAGTCAGTGCATCAAGAGCCACCACACACAGACGGATCCTGGATATGGGCTTCAAATGTCGTATTCCTCTTGTCAAGCCGCTCCTGAACAACAAACAACGTCAGAAGCGTCTCACCTGGGCTAAAGAAAAACAGACCTGGTCTGTTGCTCAGTGGTCCAAAGTCCTCTTTTCTGATGAGAGCAACTTTTGCATCTTATTTGGAAACCAAGGACCCAGAGTCTGGAGGAAGAATGGAGAGGCACACACTGCAAGATGCTTGAAGTCCAGTGTGAGGTTTCCACAGTCTGTGTTGATTTGGGGAGCCATGTCATCTGCTGGTGTTGGTCCACTGTGCTTCATTAAGTCCAGGGTCAATGCAGCCGTCTACCAGGAGATTTTGGAGCACTTCATGCTTCCTTCTGCAGACGAGCTTTATGGGGATGCTGATTTCATTTTCGAGCAGGACCTGGCACCTGCCCACACTGCCAAAACCACCAAAACCTGGTTCAATGACCGTGGGATTACTGTGCTTGATTGGCCAGCAAACTCGCCTGACCTGAACCCCATAGAGAATCTATAGGGCATTGCCAAGAGAAAGATGAGAGACATGAGACCGAACAATGCAGAAGAGCTGAAGGCTGCTATTGAAGCATCCTGGTCTTCCATAACACCTCAGCAGTGCCACAGGCTGATAGCTTCCATGGCATGCCGCATTGAGGCAGTAATTGCTGCAAAAGGGGCCCAAAACAAGTACTGAGTACATATGCATGCCTATACTTTTCAGAGGTCCGATATTGTTCTATGTACACTCCTTGTTTTATTGATTGCATGTAATATTCTAATTTTCTGAGATTGTGAATTTGGGGTTTTCATGAGCTGTACGCCATAATCATCACAATTATGACAAATCACAGCTTGAACTCAAGATAGTTTGCATGTAATGAGTCTATCTCATATATTAGTTTCCCCTTTTAAGTTGCATTACTGAAATAAATGAACTTTTGCACGATATTCTAATTTTTTGAGTTTCACCTGTAGTTGCTTTGTGAAGTAAACTTTTTGTAATCCAAATCATATCAATTCTAGAAAAGGATTTGTGTCTCTCTGAAAAGCAGGTAAGGTCTTTCGTTAGTCATTTTTGCACCTCCAAATATCCATCAAACCTAAAGTATCGGTCAGCTTGAAAAAAGTTTGGGGCAGTTTCCCTTGTGTTTCTTTAATTCCTTTATCAGCTGATCTGTCCAATTGTGGGGCTACTGCCCCACTGTAGTCTCCATTTACACACCAATACTGAAAAGAGTAGGAGAGTAAGTGTTCAGACAGATGGCTTTTTCTTGGTGTGGGGTATATAATCCCACCACAATAGATTTTATTCCCTATAATTCAGTTTGCACAATTACATACTTGCCTTGATCATCAGCAAACAATAAATGTGGATGTAATTGGGGTTTTATATACAAAACTACCCCATTAATTTTTTTCTTTGAATTAGCAGAACTAAATTCCAGACCCAAGGTGTTATTTGTTAAATACTTTTTGTCAGTCTCTTTAATGTGAGTTTCTTGCAAATATATCATGGTTCTCTTTTTTTCAAATAATGAAATAACTTTTTTCTCTTTTGTGGGGAATTTGCCCCATTAACATTCCATGTCAGACTCTTGCAATCCATCTATTATGAAGAGGAACTTCCAGGGATTCCAGCTGAGGCTCCCATCTCCACAGCCTGTCTTTGATAAGTGTCAGACCTCTTTTTATCTGTTTCTTTCCAATCTTTAACTTTTGAAAAATAGTATAGTTCCTATCCATGTTTTTCCAAAAAGTATTGTGCTTTAAGGACTGAGATTAGTCTATACCGTTGATTTCTAAAGGTAAAGATAACCCTTTCCAGTTTATCCCGGCAAAAGGGAATATTATTTTGTTTCAGGAGATCTGTGAGGGAAAAATATTCTTTACATTTCCTCAATATTGTAATTGGAATTTCTCTGAATATTTGCACCTTATTTCCAGAAATGTTAAATCTCTGATGGTAATGTTTCTGAATTACTTATCTTTAATAGATTTTCTTATAAATTGGATCATAACATCTCTTGGCAATTGTCTTCTGGCTGCATACTCTATGCTGAGTTTATTCTGTAAATTTTGTCTATTTCTTTAGTGAAGTCTACTTTCTCATCATTAAACCATTTAGTCATTTCTGTTACAATTACATCACTTAAGTTGTGGATTTGTTCAGGCATTCCTCTAAAATGCAAACAAAACACCTTTCACTTTCAAATCCAATAACAATACATTTTGTTTAAGAAGATCTAACCTTGTTTCTGTCTCATCCAATCTAATCTGTATATTTTTACATCTCCTTTAGTTTGTTTTAACTCTGATACTAATAATACAAATGTTTTATTGGATTTTTCATTCATCTCTTTTATTGTGTCATGTAACATAGCAAACCTTTTCTCAAATACTTCCATAAGGAGTTTGGTGCTGGGCTCATCCAAGTCACATTTTAATTCCTTCTTAGGAGGCATTTTTGCAGATATCCTCTTTTAACAACCATCAGAAAAACAGGTAATACACAGTTCCCTTTTCAAGGTAAGATAAGGAGTTCCAAAAGCAAAACTAAGCAGCTAGCAGGAGAAATAGTGTTGATATACAAACTCACAGAGTAGAGGAAAAAAAGAGATTTCGAAGCTTTTAATGTAGAAAGCCAAGAATTGTATGCAGAGTACAGAAGAAATAGAATAAAGATATAACATCTTTTCAAGTTGATAATATGTAGAGTCTTTTTGATAGAAGTTCAATATAATTAAATCAGTAACTCATTTTCTCAGTAATCTAAAAAAACTTGTTGCCATTTGTCTCTTCCATATGGAATGATTAATTATTTCAAGACACTTCTCCAGTTATATTAAACCAATTAGAGTCCACGAGGAGGGAAGGTATCTGAATTCCAGCAAACAACATGCAAAAAGAAAAAAAACCTTTGCAAAGTGTGAAGTTAAAACAAAGGCAACTTTGAAGACAAAGGCTGGGTGGATGTGATGTCAATCCTCTTCTTTGGCAAACTTACCAGGGAGAAGAAATTTGCTGAATATTCACCCCCACCCCAGCCAAGGAATGCCATCCAAGAATCTTCAGGGCGATTACGTACTACTCCTTTTCTAATTCAAGAGTGAAATAGCTACAGAGACCAGTATGGTGTGGGCTCTGCCCAGTATAGTGCTCTACACTAGCAGCACATATCTTTGTTCTGCTAGACAAATGGCTGGTTTGAAAGCAGCCTCACCCTTCTTGATGGGCTGCACCAGAAGTTGGCTTATTTAAGCACAGCAGACAGAGGGAGATGATGCTGGGAACAATGTGTTTGTTTTCTTGCTGTGCGTTCTTGCCTTGAACTTCAGATCGTGTCTCTTCAGGTGTTACCTTTGCTTGCCTTGCCTTGCCTTGCCTTTGCCTGTGGATTTACCTTTGTCGTGGAACTTGCCTTTGCCTTGGGAAGTTGCTTTTGCCTAGTGGACTGGACTTGCCTTTGCCTTGAGGACTAGAGTTGGCTTCATTTGAGTAGCCTGTGGAACTCATTGGGGTTGAGCTGGTGCCGGCACAGGTAATTGCTGCAGAATACCAATTCAGGCTCAGAAGTACTTAATTACCTATACACTAATGCTTAAAGTTTAGGGAACAAGCAGGGTGAACTTGAAATACTAATACACAAAGGCAAGTATGATATAGTTGCCATTACAGAAAATTGATGGGATGAAACTCATGACTGGAATGTACTGATAGAAGGATACAAATTGTTCAAAAGAAACAGATCACTACTTCTTTTTCCAGAAGCTTTCTGAGAGCACCCAGCTATCCAGGGGAACAAAAGGGTTAATTTCCAGAACTCTTTTCTCCAGGGAGGTTTCTTCTTCCTTAGAAAACTTTCTAAAGCAGGCATATCAAACTGCCGGCCCACGGGCCGGATGCATCACGCCCATTGCTGGCAATGGGGGGAAAGTTCCGATACGTTGCGTGACGTCATGTGACGTCACTGTCAGAATCCATTTATATCACATTTCATAATTGTATAGGTAGAACAACGTGCTATTTCTGGGGATTCTGCCATCTCTCCGAGGGGGGGGGGGAGAGGATGGTTACTAAAGCGATTTTCAAACAACAGGGGATGTTTTACTGGGGAAGGGAGGGGGGACAGACAGGTCTGGATTGTATCTTCATTTACAACTGAAAAGGAAAGCAATAACCATAAAACCAAGGAGAGTTCCCTTTCCCATGGAAGGACCTGACACCTAGCAACTGACGACAGCCTGACCAAATGGATGAGGGGAGGGGCTGGAATGGGAATGGTTTATATAGGATTGAAATGTAACTTTTCTCAGATTCCGTCTTGTATTCCCACAATCGATTCCATCCTAGTAAACATTTTCCTTTTGGACTAAACTTGCATCCAAGAGTTCTTATTTCCTAAGATGTGGATTGAGGTGGGTCCTGACAGTAGACGGAATCTGCTTTAAGAGTCAACCTGGAAGGGAAAACCTTACCGGGGGACTTTGCAACAAATAAAATGTCTGGCGACGAAGCAAGAGAGGAGGGAAGCCCCATGGAGGGGGAGTCTTCCCCCCAAATGGAATCCCAGAGACAATGGGAAGCTGAAGCAGCATATTCCCCCGGGGAAGAAGCGGTGGAGCAGTACGACCGAAAACCCCGGTGGGCGATGGGCGTTGGAAGGAAAAGTGAGTGGGAAAAGGCTTTGGGAGAAACGACCCTGAGGCGTAGTAACCACCAACCGGAATGGAGGCAAGAGATGGAGAGTTCCCTGCACGCCAGCGAGGAGGAGCGGATCCTGGAAAAGGCCATTGATCTGATGAAAGCAACCCTGAGTTCACTGAGGGAGGAGAGAGCTGAAAATCACAACCGAGGCAGCGCCTGGGGACGCAACTGGAAAGGTAACGGAAGGGATCCAACACCTGAAACCCCGGGGCCATCCAATGGAACAGGAATTGCTGCCTCAGCAGTACCCACCACCCCCAGAACCACAGATGGGGACCAGGATGAGGAGCAATACCGGCCACGGCGCAGACAACGCTCCAGCCAAAGACTCCCGCCCCTGGAAGTCAAATTCAAGGGGGAGCCATCACGACTGGGATTTTTCCTAACCCAAGTCCTCAGCTACATGGAAGAGTACGGACGGGACATCCCAAGTGACAAAACACGCATCCGAATTGTGCAATCTGCCCTGGATGGGACGGCTGCAGACTGGGTGGTGAACTTGCATGACTCCAACGCCCCAGAACTCAACGACTTCAACCGATTCATGTCATCTTTGAGGCGACGGTTCGAGGATCCTTTGGCTGACCGTAAGGCCCGGGAGAGAATCAAAACGGTGAGGCAGGGCAGGCGAGCAGTGGCTGATTATACCCAAGAATTCCGAGCCATTGCCAGCAAGCTGAACTGGCCAGAAGACATCCTCCTTAGCCACTTCAAAGACGGTCTGAACTACGACCTGTATGATGCTTGCCTGCCTCGAGGAGACCCACCCCACCTCGACGACTGCTACATCCTGGCGGAGGAAGTGGAAATAGACCTACTGAAGAGACACCGCAGAGGAAAACCATGGGGCCGCCTGCCACCCGAGCAAACACGCGAGGGGGAAAAACCACCAGCCACAGCCAAAAAATCAACAAGTTGCTTCAACTGCGGGAGAGAGGGCCACCGTGCTGCAGAATGTCGTTCAAAAGCCCCCCCACAAAAACCAGAGGCATCATCCTCCAAGAAGCCGGGGAAGCCCCAAGGCAACACAAAAGAATCTTCCATGAAGGGGACAGAGGCTGTAGAGTCCACAATTCCTGCCAGGAACTGGGACTGGACTCCGGCCTGCACCGCAGGGACGGTGGACAACTCGGAAGACAGCTCAGAGGGAGAACCATTGGTAAGTGGACCCCTTCCACCCATACTTAAGACAGTGACTATATTAGCTTCCCCTATGCCTGAAGCAGCCAAAATAAAAGCTCTGATAGACTCTGGGTGCATCCGCTGCCTTATCAGCCCAACGCTGGTGGAGAGATTGAGCATCCCAGTGAGGAGGCTAAAACAACCAATCTCTTTTAGTCAATTAGATGGGACAATAGCAGGGGGAGGACCAGCCACCCTAGCCACTTTACCAATCCACCTATCACTGGGGCCCCATGAGGAGGACATAACGTTTATAGTGGCCCCAGGCATGGAATGCCCAATGATCCTAGGACTGGAATGGCTGAAGAAATGGAACCCCGGGATAAACTGGAGGACAGCAGAACTCAATTTCCCAAAGGGGGGGCAGAAGAACTTAGACTCCAAAAGCACCCCCCCAACCCAGAGGGAGGAGACAGCAGCAGTGGGGAAAGAGAAGGGATTACCAGAGATACCGGAGGAATACAGGGACCTGACTGAGGTTTTCAGTGAGGAAAGAGCAGATGAGCTTCCCCCCCACCGCCCCACAGACTGCACCATAGAATTCAAACCTGGGGCAAAACTCCCAAAACCCAGGATGTATGCCATGAGCCCAAGGGAAATGGCAGAAATGGAGAGATTCATAAAGAAAAACTTAGAAAGAGGATTTATTGAGCCTGCCAAACCCAAAGTGGCCGCCCCGGTTCTGTTCAGGGAGAAGAAGGATGGGTCCTTTCGTTTGGTTGTGGACTATAGAAATTTGAACACAATTAGTGAATGTAATCTGTACCCCCTTCCCCTAATGAAGGATATGTTATCCCACCTATCGAAAGGAAAGATTTTTACCAAACTAGACCTGAGGGAAGCATACTACCGTATTAGGATTAAGGAAGGAGACGAATGGAAGACTGCATTCAACTGCCCAATGGGGTGCTATCAATTCAAAGTATTGCCATTCGGACTGCAAGGGGCCCCCGCAGTCTTTATGCAATTAATTAATGACGTGCTGAGAGAGCACCTATATAAGGGGGTCCTGGTTTACCTCGATGACATCCTTATCTTCACAGAAACCAAAGAGGAACATATCAAACTAGTCAGAGCAGTCCTGAAGAAGTTGCGAGCTGCCCACTTATATGCTAAATTATCGAAGTGTGAATTCCATCAGGAAAAAATAGACTACCTGGGATATCGCATATCTCCAGAGGGCATCGAAATGGACCCTGAGAAGGTCAGGGCAGTACTAGAGTGGGCACACCCCCCCCGCACACGGAAGCAATTGCAAAGTTTCCTGGGGTTTGCAAACTTCTACCGCCAATTCATCCCCGCATTTGGCCAAATAGCCATGCCCCTCACAAATTTGTTGAAAACGAAGGGGGGGTCACCCGTGAAACCCAGCCAGCCTCTGAAATGGTCAATGGAATGTCAAGCAGCATTTGAGAGGCTAAAGAGACTTTTTTCTGCTGAACCTGTCCTAAAACACCCAGATCCCGACAAACCTTTTGTAATACAGGCAGATGCGAGTGATGTAGCGGTAGGAGCCGTACTATTACAAGAAAATGATGGGGGGACATTGCAACCATGCGCATACACATCCAGAAAACTCACAGAAACAGAACAACGCTGGCCAATATGGGAAAAAGAGGCATTCTCGTTGAGGTGGGCATTACTAACATGGCACCAATTTTTAGAAGGAAATAAAATACCTTTCCAGGTCTGGACAGACCACAAAAATTTGGAAGCACTAAAAACGCCCAGGAAGCTCACTCCTAAGCAAGCCCGCTGGTCCCAACATTTTCACCGATTCAATTTCACTCTCAAACACTTACCGGGGGGAAAGAACTTCCTGGCAGATGCATTATCCCGCATGCCCCAATATAACAGCACAAGAGTTACTGACTTTAAACCACTTGTACCGGAACAACAACTGGCAGCACCAGTCACCACCAGGGCACAAGAAAAAATGAAGCTGAAGGTAGATAGCCAAACTGGAATAGAATTCAGGAAATCTTTGGAAAGTGATGAATGGTTCCAGAAAAATAAACATGTGTGCACAATTAAAGATGGACTGCTGTGGGTGGAGGAGAAGCTATATATACCTGCCACACAGAGAATCAATTTCATGCAACTGTGCCATGATACAAAATCAGCAGGACACTTTGGCTTTGTAAAAACCTTACACTTAACTAAAAGGCAATTTTGGTGGCCATCTATGAAAAAGGACATAGAAAGCTATGTGGGTAGCTGTCAAATTTGCGCGATGGCCAAAAGACTGCAAGGGAAACCGCCAGGTCTGTTACAACCGGTGGCAAACCCCTCAGCCCCATGGAAAGAAATAGCCATGGATTTTATCGTAGAACTGCCAGAAAGTAATGGAAACACCGTAGTCTGGACTGTCACAGATCTGTTCTCTAAGCAAGTACATTTCATACCTTGCCAAAAAATCCCGACTGCAAAAGCATTAGCAAAACTTTTTGTACAGCATATTTACAGATTGCACGGGGTACCACAACGCATCATATCTGACAGAGGGGTGCAATTTACGTCGGCATTTTGGAAAGAATTTTTATCCCTCTTAGGAACCACCCAAGGACTGTCATCTAGTCACCATCCTCAGACAGACGGAGCTTCTGAAAGACTTAATAATATACTTGAACAATATCTGAGATGCTATATTAATTTTCAGCAGTCCGACTGGACGGACCTACTGCCTTTTGCAGAAGTAGCATATAATAATGCAGTCCACTCAAGCACAGGTTACACTCCTTTTCAAGTAGCTACAGGCCAGAGTTTCAACCCAATACCAGAACTAACCCCAAAAGAACCGGTTATCCCTGATCTGAAGGAATGGATTGCTCAATTACAAAATACATGGCCAATCGTTAGGAAAGCGTTGGAAGATGCCAGAAAAGCATACAAGACACAGGCAGACAAAAAAAGAACCGATCCCACACCATTTAGGGTAGGAGAGATGGTATATTTATCCACAAAATACCTGAAATCACTCCAACCCTGTAAAAAACTAGGACCAAAATATATTGGACCTTTTCCAATTAAAAGAATCATAAACCCAGTAACAGTTGAATTAGAACTACCCAAAAATCTTAGACGAATACACCCAACCTTCCACTGCAGTCTATTAAAGAGAGAACAACAATCACCACTACGAGAAAAAATCCCACCACCACCACCCCCCATCATGGTGGAAGGAGAACAACATTTTGAAGTGAAAGAAATCTTAGATTCCAGAAAACACCATGGAACGATACAATATTTAGTGGCATGGAAACACCTCCCCTCCTCAGAAAATGAGTGGGTTAACAAACTCCATGTTAAAGCACCTAAGTTGCTTAAGAGGTTTCATACAGAATATCCAAACAAACCAGGCTAACATTTATATGTTTTCTTTCCCCACAGATGGACTCATCTTTTTTCTGAAAGGAGAGCCGAATGTCAGAATCCATTTATATCACATTTCATAATTGTATAGGTAGAACAACGTGCTATTTCTGGGGATTCTGCCATCTCTCCGAGGGGGGGGGAGAGGATGGTTACTAAAGCGATTTTCAAACAACAGGGGATGTTTTACTGGGGAAGGGAGGGGGGACAGACAGGTCTGGATTGTATCTTCATTTACAACTGAAAAGGAAAGCAATAACCATAAAACCAAGGAGAGTTCCCTTTCCCATGGAAGGACCTGACACCTAGCAACTGACGACAGCCTGACCAAATGGATGAGGGGAGGGGCTGGAATGGGAATGGTTTATATAGGATTGAAATGTAACTTTTCTCAGATTCCGTCTTGTATTCCCACAATCGATTCCATCCTAGTAAACATTTTCCTTTTGGACTAAACTTGCATCCAAGAGTTCTTATTTCCTAAGATGTGGATTAAGGTGGGTCCTGACAGTCACGAGTTTGACATACCTGTTCTAAAGCATTTAACTGCGAGTGTCTGTACCAATATAACAAATTGCAACCTTCAAATCTGGCGAGTTCCAACACTGCTGAACTCTTTCTTATCTCTAAATTAAACCTTCCCTGAACGGCATTTTGTTTTGGATGGAAGGAGGGGGAGGAATAGTTTTGATTTCACTTCACTTCTAGAGCTGTTTGCTCTAGTAGTAGACAGAGAAACTGTTCTTATTGTAGTGGTACTGTTTGACCACATGAGGGAGCCAAAGACCGTAGAATGATGGCGACCCACAAAAAAACAGAAGATACTGGGAGATGTGGAATCTTTTAGATCTTATATGGATGAATATACAGCCAAAATACATGAAGCTATACAGGCGATGGGAACTAAGCTTGAATCAAAAATTGATACGTTGGTAAAGGAACTGCATGATGAGATACAAGGTTTGAGAGGAGATATCGAGCAGGTGAAGGCCAGGGCTGAATTTTTAGAACACAAAGTTGGTAAACAAGGTATTCTTTTGGAAACTGAAGCAAATGAGATAATTCTCCAGGAAATTCATGCTAAGGAATTTCAATTAAGATTCCGAGCAATTCCTGAACAACCTGGAGAGGCTATCAGAGCAAGGATGATTAAAGCTTTGGCTGCATTAATAGATTGTGACGAAAAAAAGTCTCGATCCCAATGTAGACAAAATGTCATGGTTCCGATCGACAGAGACAAATAAAGCAGAACTCTGAGGCTTGCAAATTCCTCAAAGAACATGTTTATTGATACAGAGTATCGGTACTTCAAAAGTGAAACCAAGTCTGAAGAGATGCATAAAAATTCCCCAATACAAAGTTAAGAAATCCCACCCCCAAAACTATGCAAGCAACTACATTTCCCCACTCAACTTGTTGGCGGGCTTTTCATGAAACACCCAGCCTACAGTCTCAGGAGCAGCCGATGACCTTGGTTCCCATGAGAGAAAGTCCAAGAGAGAAAGTCTGTTTTGTCTAGTGCAACACCTGGCAAACCCCCTCCCTCCATGTTATGTGGCAACTAGGAATGAGAAGGAAAAAGATGGCTGCAACCATGCTCATTCTAAAGTTGACAGTCGACTCCTCTTCAGAAAGAGTCTCCTACAGGGGAATCAGAAATCAGGTTATCCATCCCCTCGGGGCTTGTGAGGGTACTTATCATAAAATTTCTTTATTAACCTATCTGCCTTCACATTTGTACATTTCACCCATGTAGCCTCTGAAAGGGGGTAACCTTTCCACTGGACAAAGTATTGTAGCTTTCCCTTGTGCAACCTAGAGTCCAGAATACATTTAATCTCATAATGTGTCTCTCCCTTCACCACCACTGGGCCAGGCAACTTTTTTGGAATGGGTCTTAAGGTGGATTCTGACACTGGCTTAAAAAGACTGCAATGAAACAGGATGGGGACTTCCTGTTCCTGTTTTCAGTGAAGCAGTTGGAGAATTCAAAACGTCGGATCCTCCGGCTGAAATTTTTTTTTGTTGGGCCTAAGGGGCCAGAATCCACCCTGAAGGGGTAGAATGAAGGAAGGAAGTCCCAAGGACTTAGGAGAGACGGCAGTCTCTCTGAAAAGTCCAGGAGAAGCCTCCCAGAAACCAACAGAAGAAAAGGCTGGCTAACGCCATGTGCAGTCATAGCTGAAGCAACGGAAGTCATAAGCGATTAAACTAAGCGAATAGTAAACAGCATGCTTGAATCTGGGTAAGAATACTGATTTTCTCTATCCTACCTACTCTCCTGAAGAAGAAAATCCCCAAAATAAGAGATCTCCGAGGAAGGAAAGGGGGAGGGGGACTCCGCTCCCTCTCTTTCAGTTGGGTGGCAAAATTTACCCTTTAGAGAAAGAAAACAACTAGAAAGACATGAAAAATGAGCAAATGCTGACACCTGCTGGTGGATGAGGATTTTTTTCTTTTTTCCCTTTGAACTTTTAAGCTTTTAGAAAATGCACCTGTTTAAACAAAATGGAGATAACACAGCTGAAGCAATGAATACTTTACAAAAGGAAACATGTGATGAGCGACAACAATTCCAAAGGACAATGACTTTAAACCACATAGAAATCCAGAATAACTTTGAGAGTATGAATCAACTCATTTTCAACTTAATTTTACTCCAAGAATTTTCTCAGGAAAATACAGTAGAGATGATTGAACGAATTTCTGAGGATAGAGACTTAAAGAAGGAACCTTATAAAACGCTCATTTCACAAAAGGAAGCATATGATAAGCAGCAAAACTTTCAAAGGACAATGACCTTAAACTACAAGGAAATGCAGAAGAACCTTGAGAGCATGAATCAACTTATTTTCAACTTAATTTCACTTCAAGAACTTTCTCAGGAAAATATAGCAGAGATGATTAAATATAATTTTGAGGATAGAGACTTGAAGATGGAATCATATAAAATAAAAAATTATGATTTAATCCAAATGGGAAATATTTTAATATGTTTAAACAACTTTGAAGATAAGGAAAAGAATGAGAAAAAATTCCCTTCAGGGAAACAAATGATGCAGCAAAACATATTGATTAAGAAAGACAACAACCAGAGAAAAAAGATTAAAATGAAACTTCAGGAAAGAGATGGAGCATACCAGAAAGAATACTTCAAAAAGAAACATTTGTTTGAATATGGCTAAGAAATGGGAAAATTGTGAAATATACTACTCTTAGAGGGATTTTTTTTCTTCCTCTTAATATAATTGTGTTTCTTTTTTCTTTTCTATTCTTCTAAGTTGAAATGATTTAAACAGAAGCAAACATTTTCGCTATTTAAATGTGATAACAAAATTATAAAAAATGTGTTTTGAATGAGATTTAAAGGATTAGATGATTAAAACTATTGAATGGAATGTTCAAAGTTTAAATAGATTCAATACATTCTTAGCTATGGTTAAAAAGAATGAGAAATTGAGGAAATATATATATTAAATTAGGAGAAATACATATTTTCATATGTTATTTTTTGTAGTCTAGTACTCTTGACTTTTTTTCTCTTCTCTTCTTTTTTGTTTCTCTTCCTTCTCTCTACTTTTTTTCTTATTAAGAAATATAAAAGCATAAGAGGGTTTATATGGAAAAAAACAGAACTAAATCTACTAATGTAAATATAGTTGAATGTTGAAATGATTGTTATTTGTAAGAACATTTAGAATTTGGAGGGAGAAACAAGCTGCTCTTTTTTTGTTTCTTTTTACTTTTTTACTTATTGATTGGGAAATCCAAAACCATGAGAGGGTTTGTATGGAAAAAACAGAATGAAATCCACCAATGTAAATATAGTTAAGTGTTAAAAAGATTGTCACTTGTAAAAATATTTAGAATTTGGGGGGAGAAATAAGCTGAAATAAACGTGGTGACAGGATTTATGATATGGCAACTAAAACGATACACAGGATTATTGAAACTATATATTTAACTGTTGTTAAGTAAATAAAATTGTCTTAATCTAATGTTTTGCAAAGAAAGATACGTTGGGGAAAGGGGAAATCAAATGAAATTAACATATGGAATATAGATTATAGAAATTAATTGTTAAGGACTGTCTTATAAATGTTACCCAGACAACATTCTGTTTTATAATGATTTATGTTATGTTAAAAAATTCTAATAAAATATTTACAAAAAAAAAAAAGAAACACAGGATGGATTGTCCCCAACAATTGCAGAAGCTTTAACTCCACCGTCGCAGGGCTTATGATCCTGACAATGGGAAAAGGACCAAAAAACTTTGGACCCAATTTCTTGCTAGGCAATTTTAACCGTAGATATTTCGTTGAAAGATAAATTAATTGCCCAACATAAAAAGGTTTTTGAGGGGAACGTCGTTTGTCTGCTTGCTCCTTGTAAACCTTTGTAGCTTTAGCCAATGCTTTCTTCACATTCACCAAACCCCCCTGGAAAGATGTCACCCATTGGAACAAGGTTTGGGAAGTAGGTGGCTCCTGTGGGAACATGGGCACAAAATCTCTACCCATCACAATTTTGAATGGGGTGAGACCAGTACTACTGTGCACAGTATTATTGTAGGCTACCTCTGCAAAAGGTAAAATGGCAGCCCAGTTCAACTGCAGGTAATTCACATAACATCTGAGGTACTGTTCCACCATTGTGTTAGCTTTTTCAGTGACACCATTAGTATTCGGATGAAAAGCAGATGAAAGCCCCTGGGAGGACCCAAATTCCCTCCAAACCTTTGCAGTAAACTGTTCCCCCCTGTCAGAGATAATCCGCTTTGGGGCACCATAGAGCCAGTATATGTGCTGCAAAAACAGTTTGGTTAGTTTCTGGGCAGAAGGAAGTCCCGAGCAAGCGATGAAATGTGCCTGTTTGGAAAATAAGTCAATCACAGTCCATATCACAGTGTTTCCCTTACTGTCAGGTAACTCTACTATAAAATCCATGGCTATCTCCTCCCAAGGCTGAGAGGGGTCGGCCACTTGCTACAATAAACCTGGCGGTTTTCCAGGACGTTTCTTCACGGTAGCACAAGTGGCACAACTTTTTACATAACTCTCAATGTCTTTTTTCATTTTCGGCCACCAGAATTGCCTCCGTACTAGATGCAATGTTTTTAAAAATCCAAAGTGACCTGCTTGCTTAGTGTCATGACTCTGTTGCAACACCTGGAGTCTGAGGCTTTCTGGGAGGTATAACTTAGAACCTTTCCAAGCTAATCCCACTCTTAAAGTCAATATAGACCTGTTATCTTTAAACCAGGCATCAGTCTCTAACTTCTCCTTTAGTTCCTTTAACGATCGATCGTCAGGACCCGCAGGGGGTCTCTCTGTATGTGATCTGGTTGTTGTTTGGGATGCAGACTGCGGCAAAGGAATAATGGAGTTAATCACTTCCTCTCTGTTGCTTTTGAACTGGGGCATTCTGGACAAGGCATCCGCCGGAAAGTTCTTGCCCCCAGGAATATATTCTAAGGTGAAATTTTAAACGGTTGAAATATTGAGCCCATCAAACTTGCTTGGGGGATAATTTACCAGGGGTTTTGAGAGCCTTTTAAGTTTTTGTGATCAGTCCACACCTCAAAAGGTAATTCCCCCCCCTTCTAAGAAATGACACCATGTCAGCAACGCCCAACGAACTGCAAAAGCCTCTTTCTCCAAAACCACCCACCTCCTCTCAGTCTCAGTTAAATTCCAGGAAGTGTAAGCGCAAGGTTATAATCCTCCCCTGTGATTTTTTTGTAACAGAACAGCACCCATGGCCATGTCACTTGCATCAGCTTGAATGATGAATTGCTGCCTGGGGTCAGGGTGTTTAAGAATTGGTTCAGCTGCAAAGAGTCTCTCTAGGTTTTTGAATGCCGCCTGGCATTCTAATGACCCTTGCAACGGCTGACAAGGTCGGGGTCCCCCCCCTTTGCCTGTTTTGAGTAAGTCAGTGCAAAAGAAGGAATAAATTGATGATAAAAGTTGGCAAACCCTAGAAAGCTTTGAAGCTGCTTACGGGTGTGTGGGTGTCATGCGTCCGTCTGAGCCTGAATCTGAGGAGGAAATGGAGCCGGAACAGGACACTATTGAGGCCCAGGGAGAGGTGTCTGTGGCTTCAGAGGACTGTGGGGAAGAGCAGGCTGAGGCAGGCCAGGGCCCTTCAGGTTTGGAACAGGGGAGACAGAGTTCAGGTGAGGAGCAAGTCCCACCCCCATGTGATCCTAGAGCTAGGAGAGTGGAGAGGAGGAGGGAACAAAGCAGGCAGGCTCACTTGGGAGGAGAGTGTCCCGCCCCACCCCACAAGGCACACCTGGGGATTGAGATATAAGGAGCCGCTGTGGGGTGGGGACTTTGTCAGGAACAAATGTTGAATCTTGGGACAGTTGTGTATTGTTGCTCTTGTCTTTTGTTGGAAAGCCTGGACACCTTGACTACTGGAGCGGCTGACCATGTGGATTTCCTGATTTACAATCTCAGACTGCATTTCAGAGTCTCTCCTTGCAGACTGCTCAAGCAAGCTGAGATTCAAACGGACTCTTTAAGTTTATGTTTTGTTTTGTTTTTTATCTGTCTGGCCTTGAGGACATTCATATACTTCTCTGGCTGTATTGAAACTGCCTTCAGCCAGAGGCAGCTGAAAGGAATGTGTGTGTGCTTTGGTTGAAGGCTTGCCAGCAAACATGGGAGCTTTTGGGGGGAATTTGCAGCTATTAAATAACTGTTTATATTGCCAGCTGAGTGCATTGCCTCTGTGCGGGGCCCTGGGTCATCACAGTGGGGGTTGTCATTCCAAAGCTGCTGTCATGGTTCCGATGAATGAGACAAATCAAACAAATTGCAGGCATATTATTTATCTAAAAAGTCTTAGTAATGAAACGAAACATCGGCACTCATGGAGGGATGCCAGAATCTGAAATCTCCTCCCCCCAAACCCATCATAACACACACACAATCCCCACCCTTATCTACACGTCATAAATCACATTATCCAATTAATTTTACATATGAGGTTTCACTTCCCATTCTGTATGCGGCTTTTTGCAATCTTATCACAACTACCTCCCTCCCTCCCAAATGAAGCAATTAAAATAACAGGCTGTCTCTTATATTGTCAGTGCAAAAACATGTCAATGTTTGCAGCATTGACAACTGCTTTGATTTTGGCAGGATCCATTTCTACTCCCTCATTCAAAATCCAATATCCCAGGTAGTTGATGCCTGCCTGGTGAAATTCACATTTTGACAGTTTTGCATACACTTTGGCTTTCAACAGTTTTTTCAATACATCACGGTCTAATTTGATGTGCTCATCTATGGTTTCAGTGTAGATAAGGTTGTCATCAAGTAAACTAAAACCCCTTTGTATAAATGATCATGGAGCACTTGATTTATCAATTGCATAAATACAGCAGGGGCCCCTTGCAGTCCAAAAGGCATCACTTTAAATTGGAAACTCCCCAAAGAGCAATTAAAGGCGGTTTTCCATTCATCCCCCAGGAATCTGGATCCAATAATAACCTTTTCTTAAATCCAGCTTGGTAAAAAAATTTCCTTTTGCCAGGTGGGCTAACATGTCTTTTATCAGGGGGAGGGGGTATGTATTTTCCATACTGACAGCATTGAGAGATTTAAAATCAAAGCACAATCTAAGAGAGCCATCTTTGTTTTCCTTGAAAAACACGGGAGTGGCCACAGGTGATTTGGCTGGCTCAATGAAACCCCTAGCTTATTTTTTTATCAATGTACTTACTCTCTTAGTTCTTTCATCTCTTTGGGTGTCATAGAGTACATCCTTGGTTTGGGGAGTTTGGCACCGGGCAGAATTTCAATGGCATAGTCCATAGCCCGGTGTTGGGGGAGGACGTCACATTCCTTTTCGATAAGGGCTTCTGCCAAATCTCTGTACTCAGTAGGGACCAGTTGAATTCCCGGCAATTTTTCGGCTAAAGTTTTTAGGATCTCACGGGACTTCCCATGAGTTTTGCAGATGGCCAGTGTCTTTATCATCAGTTTCAGGTGGGGATGGTCCTGTGCCTAGTCTCAACTTGCGCATTCCCTCCTCCCACCAGATGTGAGGACGCCATTTGTCAAGCCACACTAGCCCCCAAATTACTGCTTCAGTCATCCTGTCAAGGAATGTCGACTGGTGGCCCCCAGGGGGAGGGCCTTCTCTGTGGGTGCTCCGGCGTTATGGAACCAACTGCCGGTTGAGCTCCGGATGGCATCAGACCTCCGATCCTTCCGTCGCGGGTTGAAGACCCATTTATTTGAACTAGCGGGTCTGGCCTGATGGGGGTACATGGGTTTTTATAGGCTTGTTTTATTATTCTTGTTTTAACTTGGGCCTTGATTTAATTGTCTTTTAATGTTTGTATTGTTATTTATATTTACGCCCTGTGAACCGCCCTGAGTCCCTCTGGGAGAAGGGCGGTATAAAAATCTCAATAAATTAAATTAAAATTAAAATCTTCGGGACCACCACAAAACAGATGATTTCCCAATGCCGACCCATTTCTAGCCGTATGGGCTTGGTTAAGTGTGAGGCAGGAGCACCTCCAATGAGAGACCCATCGGCCTGTTCAAACTGCATGGGATGAGGCAATAACTTAGCTCAGATGCCCAGTTTCAGTACAGTGGGAAGATTTATTAGGCATCGAGAGAACCCCGAGTCTATTAGGATGCTCAAGTTCATGTGATCTCTGGTTTGGGGTACTACTATTCTGGCGGGAATGGCAAAGGGGGGAATGGGTTGACTCACCATGGGGTCTTCCTCGCCTTCTTTGTCGCTGTCATACTGTTTCAGCATCTGTTGCGCCTCGGCTTGGGGCTTGGCTTTGAGCTCGGCAGGAGGGGAGTTTTTGATATCCGAACCTTGGCATGTACAGTTGGTTCTTTCACTCCCCCTTCTGGGAGCCCTCTGCGGTTTCGTGGCAGCAACTGACACGCTCCTAGGTTGAGGGTGAGGAGCAGGGCACTCCACAGCTCGATGACCCATCTGACTGCACCAGTAGCACTTGATGGGAGCCCTGGCTGATACTCGGGAGATGTTGGTGGCTGCAGAGGCTTGGGGATGTCGGACATAGAGGCGTTTCCCTTGGCTGCGTGGTGGCATGACGTTGTTGGTGTTTGACTTTTTGGGACAATCCAATTCGATGTCTAGCGCCATTGCCATACAGTAACACGTAACAGATTAGGGCTTGAAGTAAGTCGCGATCTAGCCCTTGTTTGAAGTAATTGATTAGTGATTGCTCAGGCCACTGCCCCAATCGATTAGCAATTTTCCTGAATTCACAGACGTACTCCTTTGCGAGGCGACATCTCTGCATCAGGCGGTGGATTTCTTTCTCAGCCATCAGGACTCGGGACTCATTTTCAAACTGACCCCTCAGTTGCTCCATGAATAGATTAATGTTCAATTCAGGAGCCCCCTCATCATGGAAGTTGGTCACCAGTCAGCAGCTTCCTCCTCCAAATTTGCTGCCACAGCATTCACCATCATAGCTCCATCCAGATAGGCATAAGCGTAGTGATCCAAATGAGCCCACACTTGATTTAGTAAGAAGGTTAGCTTTTCAGGATCCCCATCGAAAGTGGGCTTGATGGGAGGTGGCTCGAATCTTAGTGGGCCCATCTGTGCCTGCTGTTGATCCTGGGCGACTTGCTGGTCTTGGGGACGTGGCCAATCACTCTCCGGACTTCCCTTGTCTGGGCTTCAGGGCTGGCATCCCAAGGCCGTGGTCATGGGGTTGGCCAGGGTACAGGGCTCGGTATTGCAGCTGGTGGGATGAGTGAAGCAACACGGGCTCCAGCAGTTGGGCTGGAACTCCGGTGAGGGGGAGGGAGAGAGGGATAGTTTTTGGCATTTCCCCCCACAGCTCCCACCTCCTGGGTAATGGGAATTGTATCCTTTACATCCAGCCGGCCGAACTTCTCCTTCAGCTGTTCGAGCAAGGGGGTGTGGATTTCTGACTGAAATCTCCATTCTCTGGAGTCGTCCCATCCTATCGAGCCCTTTCCTTTCTTTCCATCCACAGACAAAGAACCCTGGGACGGTAGCAATAAAAGCTCCTCTCCAGCGGTTACAGGAGTGCTCCTGCACTGAGGGGCAGCCTCGGCTTGGAAGAGGTCCGCTAAGGCTGTAGCTCCTTCCAGTGGTACCAGTTTCCCAGGCTGGATCAACCTGGTTTTCGGCTGAGCCCCTGCCAGTGACGCCTCCTCGGTGGCTGGAGCGCCAGCCTGCATCCCATTGCCGCTAGCAACAGTTTCAATTTTCTCCATCTCGAGTTTTCACCAATCTTTACCACTCTCCCAAAAATGAGTGGGTAGGCAGCCAGGGCCCAGCACCCTGAGAAACAAAGTTTTGTGAGACTTGGTTTAATGTCATGGTTCCAATCGACAGAAACAAATAAAGCAGAACTCTGAGGCTTACAAATTCCTCAAAGAACATGTTTATTGATACAGAGTATCAGTACTTCAAAAGTGAAAGCAAGTCTGAAGAGATGCATAACAATCCCCCAATACAAAGTTAAGAAATCACACCCCCAAAACTATGCAAGCAACTACGTTTCCCCACTCAGCTTGTTGGCGGGCTTTTCATGAAACACCCAGCCTGCTGTCTTGGGAGCATTTTGAGAGTTTGGATTAAATATAAAACAAGGTTCTCTGCGAAGATGCCACAAGAAGCCTTTTTTAGAAAAGAGATGGTGATCAGGCCAAATTGGTGGACTTATGGTAAAATAATATCTTTCAACCTGGGTGAGCCTACCCTCAAATCCAAGGAGGAGCTAGAATCAGAAGGTCATGTCTGCCGTTGGTTTACATATATGCAATTGAAAGAAAGATTCAAGTTAGATAAAAAGAATCATGGGTTCAATTTTGTTAAAAATGAATTGGAAAGCCTACTGTGCGGTAGTGATGAACATATTATTGCTAAAGTTTACAAAATGTTATTGAATTTAAATCTGGAAAATGAACAAGTAAAACGTATGATTCAGTGGGCAAGGAATTTTGGGTATTGAACAGTGGGAAAATATGTGGAATAAAGGATTAAAATTTACATTAAATTATAATCTAAAAGAAAACTTTTACAAGATGGTGTACCGTTGGTACTTAACACCAGACAAGTTATCAAAAATGTATAAAGGGATTTGAAATGAATGTTGGAAATGTAAAGGCAAAGAGGGGACGTTTTACCGTTTGTGGTGGATGTGTGATAAAGCAAGAAAATATTGGAGTAGGAGTCATATGTTAATACAGAAAATTCTTAAACTAAATATCGAAAGAAAAACAGACTTTTCTCTTGGGGCTAATAGACAAAGACCTGGAAAAAAAATACGGAACTTTGATGTTATATATTTATTTATTTATTTATTTATTGCATTTATATACCGCCCTTTCCCTGAGGACTCAGGGCGGTTTACAGGGAGTTAAAAAACAACTATACAAAAGTTAAAACCCAATTTAAAAAATATTAAATCAACCCTGTACTATTAAAAAACCCCAATTAAAATGAATATCTCCTCAGCCTGGGCCCGAGAGCTCAAAGAGCCAGGTCTTCAGGCCCCGGCGGAATGATCGGAGGTCGGGAGCAGTCCTCAGCTCCACCGGCAGCTGGTTCCAGAGGGCAGGCGCCCCCACTGAGAAGGCCCTATCCCTGGGTGTCACCCGCCGGCAATCTCTTACCGGCGGGACCCTGAGCAGACCCTCCCTGTGGGAGCGCACTGGGCGAAGGGCGTTTGATGCCGGCAGCAGGTGTTCCCTCAAATACCCCGGACCCAGGCCATGTAGGGCTTTATAGGTGATAACCAGCACCTTGAATTTCACCCGGAGGGCAACCGGAAGCCAATGCAGCTCGCGGAGTAGAGGTGTTACATGGGAGTATCGGGAGACCCCCCATTACAACTCGCGCGGCCGCATTCTGCACCAGTTGGAGCCTCCGAGTGGTCTTCAAGGGCAGCCCCATGTAGAGAGCGTTACAGTAGTCCAAACGGGAGGTCACAAGCGCATGAGTAACTGTGCGTAGGGCGTCTCGGTCCAGATAGGGACGCAACTGGCGCACCAGGCGAACCTGTGCAAAAGCCCCCCTGGTCACGGCTCCTATGTGATCTTCAAAATTGAGCCGTGAGTCCAGGAGGACGCCCAAGTTGCGAGCCCTATCAACGGGGGGTAACACCTCACCCCCCATCGTTAGAGGTGGAATAACTTGGTTAACCCGAGATGCCGATATGCACAGCCACTCAGTCTTGGCGGGATTGAGACGAAGCCTGTTTCTCCCCATCCAGACCTGAACCGCCTCCAGGCACCGGGACATCACGGAGAGGGCATCGCTGGGTTGGTTCGGGGTGGAAAAAAAAAGTTGGGTATCATCAGCGTACTGGTGATACCCCACCCCGAAGCCACGAATGATCTCGCCCAGCGGCTTCATATAGATGTTGAACAGGAGAGGCGAGAGAACCGACCCCTGAGGGACTCCACAAATGAGAGGCCTCGGGGCGTATCTCTGCCCTCCCGTCAACACCGACTGCGAGAGGCCCTGGAGGTAGGAGGAGAACCACCGTAAAACGGTGCCTCCCACTCCCAACCCCCTGAGACGCCGCAGCAGGATACCATGGTCGATGGTATCGAAAGCCGCTGAGAGATCTAATAGGACCAGGACAGAGGAGCAACCCCTGTCCCTTGCCCTGCAGAGATCATTCACCAGCGCGACCAATGCCGTCTCCGTGCTGTGTCCGGGCCTGAAACCCGATTGATACGGGTCCAGATAATCAGTTTCCTCCAGGAACAGAGGGAGCTGATGCGCCACCACACTCTCAACAACCTTCGCCAGAAAGCGAAGGTTGGAGACTGGACGGTAGTTGTCTAAAGCAGCCGAGTCCAAAGCAGGCTTCTTGAGAAGGGGTCTCAACACCGCCTCCTTCAAGGCGGCAGGGAAGACACCCTCCTTCAGAGAAGCAGTTATTACTGCATGGAACCAGCCTCGTGTTCCCTCCCGAGCCGCATAAGCTAGCCAGGAGGGGCACGGATCCAACAAACAGGTGGTGGTGCTCAGTCTCCCCATGATCCTGTCCACATCATCAGGGGAAACAGGGTCGAACTCAGTCCAGATAACGTGCTCAAGACCGCCTGATTCCTCCACATCAGACTCTGCCCAGTCAGAGTCCAGGCCGGTCCGGATCCGAGCGATTTTGTCCGCCAGATGATGACTAAACTCCTCAGCTCGTCCCTGCAAGGGATCCTCTCTCACCTCCTGGTTAAGGAGGGAGCGAGTCACCCTAAACAGGGCGGCCGGGCGATTATCTGCGGACGCGATAAGGGCGGCAAAGTAGTTAGACTTCGCCGTCCTTATCGCCGCAAGATAAGACCTTATAAAGGTTCTTAACTGCAATCGGTCGGATTCGGATCGGCTGGATCTCCAACCGCTCTCTAGACCTCGTCTCCGACGCTTCATCTCCCGGAGCTCCACAGAGAACCATGGGGCCCAACGGGATCTGCGCCGGGTCAGAGGTCGCATGGGTACAACGCAGTCAAGTGCCCTGGTGGCAGCCGTTTCCCAGGCCTCCACCAGAGCATCGACTGGGCTGTGGGTAAGGGTGATAGGTATAGGCCCAAGCGCCCTCTGGAATCGATCCGGGTCCATTAGGCGCCTGGGGCGGAACCACCTGGTCGGTTCCGCCGCCCAGCGGCGGGGGGTGGCATGACGGAAAACCAGCCTCAGGAGGTGGTGATCTGACCATGACAGAGGGGTGATGGACGGGGAGCCCCCTCCCAGATCATCCAACCACTGTCCAGACAGGAATACCAGGTCGAGAGTATGATCCCCCACATGAGTCGGGCCCTCAATAACCTGGGTCAGGCCCATGGCTGTCATGGAAGCCATGAACTCCCGAGCTAACTCCGACGACCCTCCCAGTGACAGCAGGTTGAAGTCACCCAGGACTATAAGCCTGGGGAACTCCACTGCCAACCCTGAGAGGGTGTCGAGCAGCTCAGGCAGGGCTGTTGCCACACAGCTAGGCGCCAGGTATGTAAGCAACAAACCTAACTGAACCCGAGAACCATATATGTTGACAGCAGCAAGATTACGCTCAGAAATGGAAGACTACATCGATTCCTACAATGGAGGAATGGTTACAAAAGCTGATGGAGCTAGCAGAGATGGCTAAAGTGACTGTACTGATTAAAGAAAAAAATACAAATACTTTTATTGCCACATGGAAACTGCTTCTAGATTTTGTGCTTGAGGTGGAAAAAAATGAGATTTTGATTGTGGGCTTTACCAGTTAGATAGATTTGATGTTATTGAAATGGCTAGTTTATATTATTTTGTAAAAGTAAAAAGTTGAGGTTTGAAGTTGATACTATTGCACCAAAGGAAGTTGGAAGTCAATGCCTTTTCCCCTCCTTTTTTTCTCCCTTACCTCACTTCTCTACTCCCTTTTCCCTTCCCCATCTTTTCCGCTAGTTACTTTGTATTTTGATTGTATCGTATATTATAAACTAATGAAACTTTGTATTAGAGAATAGATTTTCTTATAAATTGGATCATAACATCTCTTGGCAATTGTCTTCTGGCCGCATATACTGAATTTATTCTGTAAGTTTTGTCTATTTCTTTAGCGAAGTCTACTTTCTCATCATTAAACCATTTAGTCATTTCTGTTTCAGTTACATCACTGTCTTCCGGGTGAGGTTCAAGGTTTTGGTAATGGTTTTTAAGGCCCTACATGGCATGGGTCCGGAGTACCTCGGGGACCACCTGCTGCCGGCGTCAACTTCCCTCCGCCCTGTGCGTTCCCACAGAGAGGGCCTCCTCAGGGTGCCTCCGGTCAGAGAATGTCGGCTGGTGGCCCCCAGGGGGAGGGCCTTCTCTGTGGGCGCTCCGGCTTTATGGAATCAGCTGCCGGTCGAGCTCCGGACGGCACCTGACCTTCGCTCCTTCCGACGCGGTCTGAAGACCCATCTATTTGTACAAGCTGGCCTGGCCTGATGGGGATATGTTGGGGTTTTAATGGGGATTTTTAATGGGGATTTTTATATTGTATATTGTTACCGACTGTTTTAACCGGGCTATTATTTAATTCTTTTTTAATTTTTGTATCTCGTATTTTTTATGTATGCCCTGTTCACCGCCCTGAGTCCTTCGGGAAAAGGGCGGTATACAAATACAATAAAACTTAAACTTAAACTTAAGCTGTGCATTTGCTCAGGAATTCCTCTGAGGCGCAGAAAAAGTTCTTTCTGTTTGAAATCCAATAACAGTAAATTTTGGTTAAGAAGGTCTAACTTTGTGTCTGTCTCATCCGTTCTAATTGTATATTTTAACATCATCTTTAGTTTGTTTTAACTCTGATACTAATAATTCAATTTTTTATCGAATTTTCCGTTCACCTCTTTTATTGTGTCATGTAGCATAGCAAACCTTTTCTCAAATACTTCCATAAGGAGTTTGGTGCTAGGCTCCTCTGAGTCACATTTTAATTCCATCTGTTCCTTAGGCATTTTTGCAAATATCCTCTCTTACAGTTGGGGTAAAAGTTTATTTTATTTTATTTTTATTTTAACTTTTTAACCCTTTTTAACCTTGCACTTTAACCTACTTTTAACCCATTTTAACCTATTTTTAAACCTGTTTTAACCCTTGTTTGACTTTTTATAAAAGTCAAAGACTTTTTATAAAAGTATATATACTGGAGAGGCTACCATTGTTTTACCTACATTTTAACAACTCTACAAGCCAGGATTATCAAGAATGGGGAAAAGGAGAAACAGACAGCGTGCACACTCAGCAGCCCAGAGTTCTTCCAAGCCACTGAAGCAGCAGAAAATGGAAGATTACACTGAAAGTAGACAGTCTGCTCCAGTAAGTAATTCATCTGCAGTCTCCTCACCAGATAGATCTAATTTGTGTGATTCATTGGAATGGGATTTACAAACCAAACTTGAAAGAAAACAGCATATAGAACTTCCTTCCTCTCTCACAGAAAATATCTCCCCTCCTTGGAACTTAGCCTGCTCAACAGCCGCTTTCCTTACTCAGGATGGGAACGTAGCAAATTCAAAAAGGGAAAATGCAACAGACTTCCTTTCCAGAAAATGTTTGCTTACATCTCAAACTGTAAATTCAATCTATGAATTTTTATGAACAGTTATAAATAAGGTTGACTGCTTGGAAAAGTCTTTTGCAAAGTTTATTAAGAGTCACCCAAATATTGCAGAAGGATCCAGGAGGACACCTACTGATAGACATGGGCTGGCTAATTCAGAAATTAAAAGTAGACCAGGCCCTTCCCCCCCCCCCCCCGCAAAAAAAAGAGAGAGAGGAAAGAATATCTACAAAGAAAACAAGACTCAATCAGATAGTCCAAGAGGTGACCAACATAACTTCCATTTGCAGACTAACCAGGTTACTTTGCAAATTTATGACAATAGAACGAATAGAGTGATAGAAAAGCTGTTAGGCTGTCTCTGAGCTAGCTGCTCTGCTGCGAATACACTCTAATAGATTTACTACATGCAGAATGGTTGCCAGCCAGAAGCCAATGAATGCAAATTTTGCTATCTTTCAAGTAGCCCACAATTCCCTCTATGCATTTTAAGATGAAGCCCTTCCTGAGTAGTTTTTCAATCTTTCCAATACGTGTCTTCTGCTCAGAGAAAGGGTGCCGACTCCTGGATCAGCCTCTCCAAAAGGGAACTATTTCAGACTTCCCGTTTGACGTCGCGGCGTAATGGACACAGGAAGACGGGGCTCCGTCTTCCACGTCTGATTTCGCCTCTCTGGGGACCCTAAAAAGGGTCAAAAGTTTCCCTGGATAGGTGATGAAGGGGACCCTCATTGATCTTGGAGGGGCGGAAGCCCTTCCATTTGATCCAAGGAAGCCCTCCAAACCGGCAGGGGAAAGACTGGTCACATTCATGTAGCCAGTCAGAAGCTGCTGACAACCGAAGGAAATAAGCACTAATGAGCAACTTTTGAGCAACGTAGATGAAACTGGGTGAGACTCTATCCTCTCTTTATAACTTTAAGACTTTTTCCTGGAAAAAACCGCCCAAAGCAAAGAATCCTCCCTGATGAGAGAGGGAAAGGGAATTTCCACCCGATTCCCTTAGGGAAAAAAAGTGGCGAAATAACTGCTTGGGGGGAAAATGGAGAAAATTATAAGATTAATTTGGAATCAATATAGATATATAGCCTTGAAATTTGGGGACTAAAAGTGCTTTTGAGACTTTTTTAGAAAAGAGACTTGAAAAGCTTGCAATATAAATTTGAAGCTGGAAGAAGCTGTTAACGACATCTAGTGGTGAACCACGGCACTACAATTTATTATGCTTAAAGGAAATTTGGCCTGAAGCCCAGACTCAGATAAGACTTTGGGTGTCCTTGGAAACTTTCACTTTTGAAGACTGCAGCTGGAGAAGGGAGAAAAAAACACCTCTTGGGCTGCTTATCTGCATGGCAGAGACAATAAACTATTTTGAAATTGGCCTGCTTGGATTATGAATATAAATACTAACTGACTTTTAGAGCTCTGTTGTGGAACTATTTCCATGTAGAAGAAACAGGCATGAATGATTGAGATGATTGAACACTTTGGATTATAAACTTTTGATTGATGAATAATTTTTAATTGTTTCCTTTCACACTGGACAGAAAGGATATGTTTTTCATTGCACAGAAAAACCTGGACTTTACTTATATTTGTTTAGGGGAGGCCTAAGGATGGACTGACAAGTTGTCTGGATAATTTGGAGTTCAAATGACAATTGACTGAAACTTTTTAAATCTCAAAATAGATTGGACTATAAAGACCACATACAAAAACAAAATGGATGTTCCACACTTAGTCTTAAATAGTAAAAAAACATCTCTAACATTTGTCTCCAAAACCCCCAGCTTCACATACCAACAAGGAAATGTTGATGAATCTCAGAAAGAAATTTTTTCTATGTTGAAATCAATACAAGAGACAATTTTCTTAGCTCATGATGAAACTAAAAATAATGCAAAGGAGATAAAAGAACAACTTTCTAATCTAAAGTTACAAATTCAGAAAATGACTACAAAGAAGGAACCAGTAACCCAGAAAATAGAAGGAAAATTAGAGGAAGCAGTTCCAAAGGGAAACTTTTGGTTACCCAAATATAATTTACTATGAGAAAACTATAAGCGATAGAGATGGGATATTATATTATTAAATAGATGTTTGAATATGGTTAAGAAAATAGATAAGTTAAAAATAAAAGTATTATGACTAGAATGATAGGATTTTTAACTAGAATATTATATTTTGTTATGAGATGGGAAATATGAAAATTCTAAAAGGGTTTGAATAAGGGAAGCTTTTGGTTACCCAAATATAATATATTATGAGAAAATTATAAGCGATAGAGATATTTTAAACATTGATGGGAAATGTAAAAAAAATTTAAAAGCGGGGAAAACAGGATACTGATTGAACAAATGGATTTTAAGTGCAAATGCAATTGAGATATGTTTTGGCTAGAAAAGATTATAAACTGACATTATCGATACTTTGTATAATACCAGAAAAATGCGACAGATGTCTATATTTAATTGTATATGTATTAACAGTAACAAGAATTGTATCAACATGCCTCCCACTGGATTTCAACAAACATCAATTTGCCTACAGGGGGAACAGGTCAACAGACGATGCCATAGCTACTGCTTTACACTCTGTAGCAAGTTATCTTGAGAAACCTGGAAGCTATGTCAGGATGCTTTTTGTTAATTATAGCTTGGCTTTCAACACCATTTTGCCGAGCATTCTCATTGAAAAGCTGACTGACTTGAAATTTCCCCCCTCCATCTGCGATTGGATTCAAGACTTTCTCAGGGACCAGTTACAAACAGTGAGGGTCGGGTCTGCTTTATCCACCCTCCTGAAGCTTTGCCACAGGGCTGTGTGCTTAGCCCCTACCTGTACTCATTGTACACATATGACTGTGTATCATTCAACCCATCTACTGCGATAATTAAGTTCACAGATGATACTACCGTAGTGGGTCTTATTACAGGTGGGGATGAGACAGCATACAGGGGGGAGGTACAAAAACTATCCATATAGTGTTGGAACAACAACTTGCACCTGAACATCGGCAAGATGAAAGAGATGGTGCTAGACTTCCGGAGGAAAAAGAAGGAACCTGCCCCACTTTACATCGGGGAGGACTGTGTGGAGAGAGTTTTCTCCTTTAAATTTCTGGGAGTCTACCTCTGTGAAGATCTTACCTGGAGAGTTAATACAACCCAGGTGGCCAGAAAGGCCCAACAGAGGCTTCACTTTCTCAGGGTCTTGCAGAAGAACAGGGTAGAACAACGGCTAATGACCCTTTTTTACCGGTCTACTATAGAGAGCATCCTCTCGTACTGTATTGTGGTTTGGTATGCTGGTCTGACAGCCGTGGATAGGAAAGCATTACAGAGGGTGGTGAGCACAGCACAAGACATTGTGGGCTGTCCCCTGACACCACTGGATGACATCGCCAGGGCTCGCTGCCTTGGAAGAGTGAGGAAAATTCTCAGGGATGACTCACACCCTTACTCTCCTACCATCGGGTAGGAGATACAGGAGTATAGCCAGCTGTACCAACAGGCTGAAGAACAGCTTTTATCCATGGGCTGTTAGGCTGTTGAACGGGAAATAGTTTTATAAACTTTATGCATGATTGACTTGCGAGGCCGGTGTGTTGTGCAATTAGCTCACATGGTGTAATAAGATGGAGGGTTTGTGTCACTGTGAGTTGGGGGTGGGGGCACGAAGGGAGGCTCAGCCAATCTCAATGTATACATGGTTGTACTTTGACAATAAAAGGTTCATTCATTCGATTTGCCCAGTGTGGAAAAATGCATACCACCGGAAGAAGAGAGGATCGAGGAAGCACTGGATGGTGTAGTATTGGAACTAGACTGAGAAAGTTAATATGTATCACTGAATTACCAATGGACCCAGACAACACATTGTTTATTAAGTACTCATGATTGTAAAAATAGAAAATTAATAAATTGTTTACAAAAAAAGGGAACTATTACTTTAAATCCAAGCTGCAACAGACCTCATACTGATAAGCTTGAAGCTGAATTGACCTTGAGAAAGCAGAGGAGTGATCTACAAACTGCGTTATCCACAGCTACAGAATCTGCTGAGGATGTGCCAGAACAAATACCGATTGACTTATTCGATTCATTGCCAGAACCTGAGCAAGCTAACATTATTCAGAGACTGGATGATCCAAAAGAGGCACTGACAACAACTCAATTCACAACAAAGCCTCTATTTAAATAAAGCTTCCTGGATGAAGAAATTGGAATAGAAAAGAACTTCCCGATAGACAATATTTAGGTCATGTCAGGATTTTTAGTTGACTAGCCTATCATGCTTGCTTTTATCTGGGACTTCTAGAAGATTATACACCAGTGAAATTGAATATTATCTCCTTTTCCACATCATAATGACAGGAGCAAATTAGACCTGAACCAGAACGCTTCTGATAGGTGATATTTTCTGAATCTTCTTGAGGTTCTCCTCATTGTCTCACAGATTTATCCTGCTTAGAAGCCCATGGACCTTTAAATTACTAAACATCCTTATTCCCCAGTTGAAGCAAGAGAATTTCAAAAATTCTAGGGTTGAAAAAACAGAGTTTGCAGGGAATCAGAGGCAACATCCTTTATGTATGAGCTGTTAGGAAGCAACAATGAAAAAGGTTGGCATTTTCCTGGCCATATATGTAAGCTTTTAGAATGCATTTGTTTGGCCACTTTATGAACACCAAATACTAGACCAGTTTAACCAGTCACAACCTGATTTAACAGGTTGCTTCTTATGGATTCTCTTTCCTTGCCATTAATTTGCATTTCTCTTCTTCTTTGTCAGTTATGACTGTATGTGCATAACTCTACAAAAAAGCAACCTTGGCATAATGCCATATGTGCATTAATTGATAAATTGCATGCCTTAGCCATTAAGGTATGTCATATCCAGCCTTGTTAACAGGAGGACACCATGAATTAAGCTACTAAACTGTTAACTGTACTTTTGGATCCTGCTTGGTTAAGTTACTTTTGTACTGGTCTTGAACCGTAATAAAATTTATCTATCTCTCTTACAGTTGCTGACAGCAGAAAAGCAGGCAAGAATACACTGTTCTCTTTTCAAGGTCAGATAAGGAGTTCCAAAAGCAAACCTAAGCAGCTACCAGGAGAAATAGTGTTGATATACAAACTCACAGAGTAGAGGGGAAAAAAGGTTTCTAAGCTTTTAACATAGAAAGCCAGAGTGCAGAAGAAATAGAATAAAGATACTGTATAAAGTCTTTTCAAGTTGATAATATATACAGTCTTTTTGGTAGAAGTTCAATATAGTTAAATCAGTAACTGATTTTCTCAGTAATCTAAAATAAAACTTGTTGCCATTTGTCTTTCCCATTCTTATTTTTAAAAGGGTTTTATTTCCAAGACATTGGATTCTGTCAGTGCTCAGTTTGCTGCTTCAGCCTTGGTTACATCAGAACAGCTCATGGGACTCAAAATGAAGGACGATGTGGTGCTTGGAATTGGGGTGAATGGCATTCTTCAAGCCTCAGGTAAGAAGTGCTAATGATTATAGTACTAAAAGGTGCAATTGTGTGTGTGGGAGGGTGTATATGAGAGAGAGTTAAGACAATAAGCTGCTATTGTCATTTGTGGTAAGATTTTTTTTTATTTCACAGGATTATATAAGGGCTTACACTTCAGTAGTACTATGCCTACAGCACTTGTACATACAAGCTCATCAACAGCAGGTTCAGCCTTGTTACAGCCTTCAAATATAACACAGACTTCAAGTTCCCCCAGTGCACTGAGTCACCATGTAACTGCTGCCAATTCTGTAACAACTCAGGTTCTGTTTGGGAACAACATTAAATTAACTGTACCCTCATCTGTTGCCACTGCAAACTCTATTAATATGCTCAATGCACGGCACATGCCTAGGACTCGGCACATGCCTAGTGCTGTTCCATCATCTGCCTTAAAGCTGGCTACAGCAAACTGTCAGGTGCCAACCTCATCCTCTGTGGACACAGTACCAAGGTAAGTGCTTTTCTTGTTTTTTATCACCTTGAATTCTTACTATAAAAGAAAACTTTTGGGTGTTTAGTCTCAGTAGAAAATTCTTTCAAACTGCCTCTAATTTCTGCATTAAGAATGTCTTAATGAAAATGGAAGTGCTATAGTTTGAAATATTAAATAAATTTATGGTAAGTTTATATCAAACGTGGGACACAGTACTTTTGAAAAGCTTGATTTTCCAAAGAAAAGGGGCCTTTTTGGTGCTGCTGAAAACACCTACCAAAGTTTAATTAACAGCTTCTAATTTTCCTTATTTTCATTTAGTAAAACTTGAACCAGCTAATCATTCTGTCATGGTTCTGACAGATGAAACTCTTCAAAGAACTTCAAGGCATTGTTTACCTTAAAGAATCTTTATTTGAGTAGCATAGCATCGGCACTAACATAGTCAAGGCCAAAAACTGAGTTCCCCTCCCCTGAGCACATAGTATCAAAGCACAATTCCCTCCCCCAATTAACAGTCATAAATCACATTCCCTAATTAGTTTGAAATGCAGGCTTCCCCTCCAGCTCGTCAATTCTTATCATCTCTTATTTCAATAACCTTGGTTCTCACATTAGGTTCAGTACTGTTATGTCTAGCTAAACTCTCATGCACATTCCTCCCCCCAGCATCCTCTAACTCTAATTCTAATTCTAAGAGTAAAACATAAGAAGAAAATGGTTGCATCTCCATCTGTTGTCAAAGCAAAAACATCCGATGTTAGCAGCGTTGACACATTCATTGTAAAGGATTAGAGAATTCTCACTTTTTATGTTTTCAATCTGATTTTTTCCCCCAGTTTACTATTTTTGTTGTAGATTTGGGTACCCCAAGCATATTACTACCTCCAACCTGGGAATGTGTATACAGGAATACTTGCAATGTGTTCAAGCCCTGAAAATATTGCATGTGCTCAGAGTCTCTCCTCTCCCCTATCTTTTTTTTAATTTTCAACATTAATATATTAAAACCAGTGTGGTGTAGTCATTAAATTGTTGGACTGGCTGCACAGAGACCCAGGTTTAATCCATTCTTAGCCATGGAAGTTAGTCTCTCTCTTAGATCACAGGGTGGTTGTTTTGTAGACAAATGAGAAGAGGGAGTGCTGTGGATACCACCTTGAGCTCATGAAAAAAGGCAGGATATAAATATGACAAATAATTAAATACTGGGATAGGACATTACCTGGAAATTCCAGGGCTATAGATTGGGAACTCAAACAAAAAAATCCCAGAAGATGACTCCACGGATTTGTTCCAAGAAATCATCAGGATTCAGACTTCACTCAAAGAATGCTACATCTGTCTTTTCATCAATTTCATTGATATTTTCATTATTGCCCCATTTGGAGATCGGAGGGGATGGTGTTGGATTAATTTACTTGTACCCAAACTTGGCTACATTAAAGCTGTGGGTAGTTTTCTTTCCTTTGAGAACTTTAGGAATACAATTCTTCTAATGAACTAACTGACCAAAAAACAAATTTATTTTCTCTGTTAAAATACGTATTTCAGATTGGCAATATCTCATTTTGAATTGTAGATGGTGCATTTTTCCATAACATTTTCATAAGTATGAGGCCCGGGATATTTGCAGGACCATCTGCTGCCAGGAACGACCTCCCATCGCCCGGTGTGCTCACACAGGGAGGGCCTCCTCAGGGTGCCGTCGGCTAGACAATGTCAGCCGGCGACCCCCAGGGGGAGGGCCTTCTCTGTGGGAGCGCTGGCCCTGTGGAATCAACTTCCCCTTGAGCTCCGGATGGCCCCGGATCTCTGGTCCTTTCGTCGCGGCCTTAAAACATTTCTCTTCCATCAGGCTGACCTGGACTGACGATAGGGATTTTTAAATAGAATATTTTTAATATTTTATCATTTTATCATTGGGGCTTGTTAGTTTAATCTTTTTTAACATTTGTATTATTGTGTTTTATTGTTGTTAGCCGCCCTGAGTCCTTCGGGAGATAGGGCGGCATATAAGTCCCATCCATCCATCCATCAATCAATCAATCAATCAATCAATCAATAATAAATAAATAATAAATAAATAAATAAATAATAAATAAATAAATAAATAATAAATAAAGTAAGTACCGTATATACTTGAGTATAAGCCGACTCGAGTATAAGCCGAGACCCCTAATTTTACCCCCCAAAACTGGAAAAAGTTCTTGACTCAAGTATAAGCCGAGGCTGGGATCCGCCGTTCTGCAAGCCTCCACTGCCCCATTCTCTCAATGGGAGGCTTGCTTCGGCTGCTTTTCTTTTGGCAGAGCCATCCATACTGGAGGTGGATGGGGGCAGGGCTGGTGCACGTTTTGCCTCTCTCGCCCGGTGGAGAAAAGGGGGCAGCGGGAGCCTCTGGGTGCCCAAGCCACGTCGGAGGGTCTCCAACCTGTGTGTGTGTGTGGCGGGGGGGGGGGGGAAATCAAATTGGATCTTTTTATTGATGTATCGTACTTTTATTCGGTATTAGGTTTTTATGGATCAATTATGAACACCCGGGGTCCCTCTGCGACTTACGGGCGGAATATCTAACTTCAGAGCCGTCCTCTCTGGCTGCGGTGGCCTGGGGGAGGGCAGCGCGGGGCTCTAGGAGGTACTCAAGATAGTTGGGGGGGATCCAACCTGCCGCGGGGGGTGGGAGTGGGACTTTAGTCACGGACGGCGAGAGGAACCTTCGGAAGGGGAAGCGGGAACGAAGAGAAGATGATGGTGGAGCAATCGGGGAGCCGGTAACTCAAGTTCCCCGAGTGGCTTTCAGCACTGGAGAAAATGCAAAATCGCTCGAGACCAAACTCGAAGGAATCAGCTGCCGGTGGGAGCGAGGCGATCCGTGCGGTCCCGTGACAGCCAGTCGGGCAAGCAACGCGAAGAGCGGCAGGGCTTTATTTTTGCACCGTGGAGCTCCCCCTCCCCCTCCTCCCAAACTCCCCCTCTCTCCCCCTTCCCCCCACTTCCCAGAGCTGAATACAGGGTATTAACCGGCGGCGGAGGCTTGCAGAACGGCGGATCGAGCCTCTGTCAGCGGCGGAGGCTGGATCTGCGCTCCGCAAGCCTCTGCCGCCGGCGGAGGCTGGATCCGCGCTCCGCAAGCCTCTGCCGCCGGCGGAGGCTGGATCCGCGCTCCGCAAGCCTCTGCCGCCGGCGGAGGCTGGATCCGCGCTCCGCAAGCCTCTGCCGCCGGCTGGATCCGCGCTCCGCAAGCCTCTGCCGCCGGCGGAGGCTGGATCCGCGCTCCGCAAGCCTCTGCCGCCGGCGGAGGCTGGATCCGCGCTCCGCAAGCCTCTGCCGCCGGCGGAGGCTGGATCCGCGCTCCGCAAGCCTCTGCCGCCGGCTGGATCCGCGCTCTGCAAGCCTCTGCCGCCGGCTGGATCCACGCTCCGCAAGCCTCTGCCGCCGGCGGAGGCTGGATCCGCGCTCCGCAAGCCTCTGCCGCCGGCTGGATCCGCGCTCCGCAAGCCTCTGCCGCCGGCGGAGGCTGGATCCGCGCTCCGCAAGCCTCTGCCGCCGGCGGAGGCTGGATCCGCGCTCCGCAAGCCTCTGCCGCCGGCTGGATCCGCGCTCCGCAAGCCTCTGCCGCCGGCTGGATCCGCGCTCCGCAAGCCTCTGCCGCCGGCGGAGGCTGGATCCGCGCTCCGCAAGCCTCTGCCGCCGGCTGGATCCGCGCTCCGCAAGCCTCTGCCGCCGGCGGAGGCTGGATCCGCACTCCGCAAGCCTCTGCCGCCGGCTGGATCCGCGCTCCGCAAGCCTCTGCCGCCGGCGGAGGCTGGATCCGCGCTCCGCAAGCCTCTGCCGCCGGCTGGATCCGCGCTCCGCAAGCCTCTGCCGCCGGCGGAGGCTGGATCTGTGCTCCGCAAGCCTCTGCCGCCGGCAGAGGCTGGATCCGCGCTCCGCAAGCCTCTGCCTCCTGTTCTCCAAAAAGGCCTGTTGGAAAACTGCACAGAGCAGAAGCGGCAGCCAGGAGCCCACTATCTCTCCTCTGCCGCTCGCTCTCGCCGCTCCAGCCCTGGCAAGCCAAAGAGACGAAAGGCCCCGAGCGATAGGAAGGGGATCTCTGCCCTAGAGCGGGAGGGAGGAGGGAAAGGGGGGGAGGAAAGGCCCGATCGCTTTGTGTTGAGCTGGTTCAGCTCAGCCGGACTAGGTGGGGCTGCGGCTCCCAGCTGAGGCCGCTGCCGCCATCCAAGTCCGGCTGGCAAGAACTTTTTTTCTCCCCGCCCTGCAGCGACGAGTAAAGCGCGACTTACTTCCTCCTCCGTGCCCACGTCGCCTTCTCGCCCAACAATCCCAAGTAAGGGGCGGCCTCGGAAAGGGGCTCTAACTTTCCCCTACCGCTCGAACTTATATTGGAGAGGAAGGCAAAATCGGGAGAGGGAAGAAGAGCGAGGACTGGAGCAGCGCTTGCCCGGCTTCTCTCCCCTGCAGGGAGCGGCGGGGTCGGTTCCGCCTCCGCCATGTTCTCTCTCGAGAGCCTTGTCCCACCCGCAAAGCGCCAGCGCCGCCGCCGCCGCCCCCTTCCTAGCCAGCCCTCAGCCACTTCACAAGCACCCGTTGCCGGCCCAGTTCTATCAGACCCGCGCGGCGCCGCACGTACTCCGTTTACACGGCCCCCGTACTTCCCCCACACGTCCCTTCTCCCGCCTCCTTCCCATAACGGCCTCTACCTACCGGACGGTGCCTCAGCTCCCCGCGTCCGCCGCCGCCGCCCCCTTCCTAGCCAGCCCTCAGCCGCTTCACAAGCACCCGTTGCCGGCCCAGTTCTATCAGACCCGCGCGGTGCCGCACGTACTCCGTTTACACGGCCCCCGTACTTCCCCCACACGTCCCTTCTCCCGCCTCCTTCCCATAACGGCCTCTACCTACCGGACGGCCCCTCAGCTCCCCGCGTCCGCCGCCGCCCCCTTCCTAGCCAGCCCTCAGCCGCTTCACAAGCACCCGTTGCCGGCCCAGTTCTATCAGACCCGCGTGGCGCCGCACGTACTCCGTTTACACGGCCCCCGTACTTCCCCCACACGTCCCTTCTCCCGCCTCCTTCCCATAACGGCCTCTACCTACCGGACGGCGCCTCAGCTCCCCGCGTCCGCCGCCGCCCCCTTCCTAGCCAGCCCTCAGCCGCTTCACAAGCACCCGTTGCCGGCCCAGTTCTATCAGACCCGCGCGGTGCCGCACGTACTCCGTTTACACGGCCCCCGTACTTCCCCCACACGTCCCTTCTCCCGCCTCCTTCCCATAACGGCCTCTACCTACCGGACGGCGCCTCAGCTCCCCGCGTCCGCCGCCGCCGCCCCCTTCCTAGCCAGCCCTCAGCCGCTTCACAAGCACCCGTTGCTGGCCCAGTTCTATCAGACCCGCGCGGTGCCGCACGTACTCCGTTTACACGGCCCCCGTACTTCCCCCACACGTCCCTTCTCCCGCCTCCTTCCCATAACGGCCTCTACCTACCGGACGGCGCCTCAGCTCCCCGCGTCCGCCGCCGCCCCCTTCCTAGCCAGCCCTCAGCCGCTTCACAAGCACCCGTTGCCGGCCCAGTTCTATCAGACCCGCGCGGCGCCGCACGTACTTCGTTTACACGGCCCCCGTACTTCCCCCACACGTCCCTTCTCCCGCCTCCTTCCAATAACGGCCTCTACCTACCGGACGGCGCCTCAGCTCCCCGCGTCCGCCGCCGCCGCCACCCTGACCAAACCCTCTCTGCCTGCGCGCGCCCTCCCTCCCTCCTCTCTGTCTCTAGCTGGGCGAGGCTTCCAGCCGTCGCCGTGACGCTGCACGCCCAGCTTCTCTCTGATTTCCCTGGCCCAGTCCAGTGATGCTTGAGAGGAAAAAAAAAGCGAGCAGGCGGGCGAGGGGGGGAGGGAAAGGCGAGAATGACCGCTTTGTGTTACCTGCCGTGAAACCAGTCCTTGCAGGCGTCGCACTCTATCATGAAGCGGGTTACATCGTAGGGCAGTGTTGTGACTCAGGGCCAGCCTGTGGGTCCGACAGCCGGCTCCGATGTATCGGATGACTCAGATGTGGGGGAGGAGGGAAACGAACCGGCTGATGATGATTTGGAGGCTTTGCAGAGTCCTCAGCCGGGGACCTCTTCTCAGCTGCGTGAGCCCGAGAGTGCGGAGGAAGATGACCCACAGCTGGCCCTGGTCAAGGACGCCCGACGCAGGAGGCAGTCGAGCAGGAACAAACAAAGAAAGGCTGTGAGACTCCTCGGGAGGAGGCACAGGGAGACCACGCCCTGAGCTCTCTATAAAAGGTGTGTTTGGGGAGGGGCTGGTTGCTGAAAGCAACTTTTCCGCTTGAGAAGACAAGCTCTTGTGTTTTTGTTAACTGCGTAATTAAATCTTGGCAGATGCCTTTTAGCCTTGGAAGCTCTCCAGTCTCTTCTTCTTAAATAGGGGTTTGCCTTTACAAGGCCAGAAGAGGGCTGGTTCAGAACAGGCAGCCAGGCAGCGAAAAGAAGCAGGCAGGCAGGGCGCGGAGGTCCGGAGACCTGCCGACGTTTGGGGAGGTTTGGGGAGGTGCGCGCGCACCTCCCCAAACCTCCCCAAACTTCGGCAGGTCTCCGGACGGCGGCGGCTTGGGAGAGGTGCGCGCGATCCCGGAAGCACCGAAGCCTCGGCCGCGCGCAAGTCCTCGGTAAGTTCTGTTTTTTTGTTCACTGGAGTATAAGCCGAAGTGGATTTTTCAGCCCAAAAAGTGGGCTGAAAAATTTGGCTTATACTCAAGTATATACGGTAAGTAAGTAAGTAAGAAAGACAACACAGACTTGAAAATGTAAAGAAATATTTTATTACACTATACTGAACTTCCAAAGATGGAAAATAAGTACTTTTACCATTTTTAAGAGAGGCTTTTTTCTATTTAAATACTTTAAAAATGCATTTGTGTTCTCTCCACTTTTATTTTACAGGGAAAACCATGAAACAGAAAAGTCAGCGCTGAACAATATAGTAGACAATACAGTAGCAATGGAGGTGATGTAGTTTCTGTAGTAACGAAACTCCAACTTTGGGGAACTTGTTTAGGTGCTATGCATCAGTAGCAATTTGAATGCAAGGGATGAATACAGCATATTTCCGTGGCAGCTGTGGGAACTTGACAGCAGTGCATCTCTCTCATGCTTTGGTTTTTTATATTCTTACTGTTAATAGGAAAGAACATCTGTAAATTAATATAACAGCAATTATCTGTACAATACTGCATATTTTTAATTCCCTTGTATAAATGTTAACACAACTGTTCATTTGTGATGCTTTGCACTTGGGAGAGAATTGCAACAAAGTTAGAGTAAGAAGTGAGATTGTATAGAGATGAAGTCTCATGACATGTGCATGGTGAGGAATCTGCTGTTTTATCTATTTATTGTGCTGTGTTTACAGTTTTTGTACACTGTAGCTTCATTTATTCCTGTGTGGTAGTAAATGTGTTAGATAGCTGTGGACTCCTTGGTATTTTGTAAATGGTATTAACAAAACTTGCATCCCCCTCTGGGTCCTTGAGTTTTTCCTGTATCATGTGAAAAATGGTGACATACATACAGATTTTTTAAAGGCATCAGTTTAAAAATGGGAAATGTACTACTCAATATGATCTCCCTGTTCTAAAATCACAAGACATGCAACAAGCTAAAATGAAGTCTCATGGATTCTAGCTCACTGACTAGCTCACAAATGTATGCAGTTTCTGGTACTTAAAGCACTAAAGTTACGTTGCTGCTCTTTATATTGCCCCCTCTGTTGTCCCATTCTCTTACACACCAAAATGGTGGTGTCAAATCAAGTATGTAAATGGGAGTCCTTACAACAGGAGTTTTATGTTGTGTTGCCATTTTGATCACAAATTATATTTTTATTGTGTAATTGTTATTAAAGACTTAATTCTTCACTTGTTCCTTTTAAAAAAGGCTAAAAGGGAAAAGAATGTAATAATTCCTGTATGTGTCTCATCATTCCAGTTTCTGAAAACAGCCAGCTTTCCTCCCCCCACCTCACTTTCCTTTTGAGATTCTCCAAAATGCTGCAAGGCCAGAACCACAACTGTCAGGTGCCTTCCTTTGGAAATGTTTTCCCTCTCTTCTGTGAAGAGAATGGTACTTAGGACTCTGCTACTAGTGCTTTGTCAGTACCGGTCTGAATGCCCATTCTGATGGTGTACATTATCCTTAAGGTTTTTAATCCCACCTGGAAATTGTGATAGAACTCTCACAAAATAAACCCAGAGAAGTGTGTGGCATGTGTTATACTGATTTCATTTTATGAATTTATTTATTCTGAGAGAATGTGACCCAAAACAGCTAAGCATGCTTGTTTTTCCAATTAAAATATTTTTAAATTAATTAAATAAATGAATAAATGGGGCTCACTGATCTGTGGCTTCCATCAACTAGAGACTGTTGAGAATTGTTGAACAAAAGAAAATGGGACAAAGGACTGGTATGGTTGGGGTTGTAAGTCTTCACTTAGAGTGAAGCAGCATTGGGTGAATCATGCCTGATACAAGAAGCCAAACCAGGAACAGATATGTGCCTTTGCAAACAGTTCCAGAATCTTTCAAGGACCATATTTACAAAAACAGATTAAAATAAAGTTACAAATCATTCCAAATAGAAGATAGACTAGACATTGGATGGACTGTGGTTACCATAAAAAATAAGGTTTCATTGAACAGTTATTGAGATCACAGCCCAAAATAATGTAAATCTCTGAGAATGAATTAGATTGTCTAAGGCAAAATACATTATTTCCTAGTGATTTGCTGAATATCTTTGGTACTTTGTGCAATTAAAATTCCAAGTTTCCAAAAACTGGAAATAACATGGTGAAAAAAGTAAGGTTCTACATTTAGGCAAGAAAAACCAAATGTACAAGTATAGTATAGGTGGTAGCTTGCTCAATAGTAGTAACTGTGAGAGGGATCTCAGAGTCCTAGTGGACAATCACTTAAATATGAGCCAGCCATGTGCTGCAGCTGCCAAAAAAGTCAACACAGTGCTAGGCTGCATTAACAAAGGAATAGAATCAAGATCACATGAAGTATTAATACCACTTTACAATGCCTTGGTAAGGCCACACTTGGAATACGGCGTCCAGTTTTGGTCACCACGGTGTAAAAAAGATGTTAAGACTCTAGAAAAAGTACAGAGAAGAGCAACAAAGATAATCAGGACTGGTGGCTAAAACATATAAGGAACGGTTGCTGGAATTGGGGATGTCTAGTTTAATGAAGAGAAGGATGAGGGGGGACATGATAGCAGCGTTCCAGTATCTCAGGGGCTGCCCGAAAGAAGAGGGAGTCAAGCTATTCTCCAAAGCACCTGAAGGCAGGACAAGAAGCAATGGATGGAAACTAACCAAGGACAGAAACAACCTAGAACTAAGGAGAAACCTCCTGACAGAACAATTAACCAGTGGAACAACCTGCCTCCAGAAGCTGTGAATGCTCCAACGCTGGATGTTTTTAAGAAGAGACTGGACAGCCATTTGTCTGAAATGGTATAGGGTTTCCTGCCTGAGCAGGGGGTTGGACTAGATGACCTCCAAGGTCCCTTCCAACTTTATTATTATTAATTATTATTATTACTGATCATTGCACAGTCAGCCAGATGTTCAGACTGAATTTGGCATTTTTGTCTACCTATCAAGTCCTTACCAAGGACCTGGGATAGGCAGATGTGGATGTTTGATGGTGTTACAGATCTCGTCGCAGGATGGAAGCAGTTCCTAGTAAGGCCGCCTTTTGCAATTGACTAATGGCGAATTTGTCAATGCCAATGGTGTTCAAGTGGTGCTCCAGTTGTTTTGGGTTTGCACCCAAGGCACCTATTACTATTGGTACTACCCTTGCTTTCCTTTGCCACAGTCTTTCTATTTCTATTTGTAGGTCTTTGTATTTTGTTATCTTCTCCAGTTCTTTCTCGTCTATTCTGCTGTCTCCAGGCACTGCCACGTCCTTGCACGACGGTCCTTGTTGCGGACTGCCGAGTGGCGTGGACCATCCTGCCGGAACTCAGAGGTGCTGTCACTGGGAGCAATGCCGGTGTCTTGTTATGATGTCGCCACCCGTCCTTTGCAGCCCCGCCCCTGCAGCTCGGAGCCACATGCCGCAAGGATTCCCCTCCCCACAGCCACCGTGGGGATTCCCCTCCCTGACCCAGAGCTGTGTTCCTCTTACTGCCCCGTTGCTTCCAAATGCAGTGAGTGAGCAAGCAAGTGGCGTTTGGAAGCATTTGGAAGTGATGGGGCAGTAAGTGAGTGTGTGAATGAGTGTGCACGTTCAGCAAGTATGATGTATTTGTACTGGCATTTCTAGGCCTCTTTCCAACCACATCCAGAAAAATTTGTAACAAATATTGGAATTCTCAATGCCATGTTTGGTATTTCCCAGCAATCTGTTACTGGAAGGAAAAAGCAATCCCTGCTGCGTTACTAATCCCAGAGAAGCATTTGCATATATGCAGGTATCCTTAGGGTGCCATAGTTATGGATGAGAAATATTGGTTGCAAAGTTGGCATTTCTGGATGTAATACAGATATTTTGGACTTATTTTTGTTTCTTTGCATGTTTGATATTTTTAAGAAGGCATATGCTACTGACTACACATATGCACATATGTAACATCTTTTGCTAGGATACATGACCACTGCTTGTCCAGAATGTAAAAAGTGAAAGATTGTGACTAAACAAAATAATAATAATAAGAATAATAATAAGAATAAGAATAAGAAGAAGAAGAAGAAGAAGAAGAAGAAGAAGAAGAAGAAGAAGAAGAAGAAGAAGAAGAAGAAGAAGAAGAAGTAGTTGGAAGGGACCTTGGAGGTCATCTAGTCCAACCCCCTGCTCAGGCAGGAAACCCTATACCATTTCAGGCAAATGGCTGTCCAGTCTCTTCTTAAAAACCTCCAGTGTTGGAGCATTCACCACCTCTGGAGGCAGGTTGTTCCACTGGTTAATTGTTCTAACTGTCAGGAAGTTTCTCCTTAGTTCTAGGTTGCTTCTCTCTTTGACTAGTTTCCATCCATTGCTTCTTGTCCTGCTTTCAGGTGCTTTGGAGAATAGCTTGACTCCCTCTTCTTTGTGGCAGCCCCTAAGATATTGAAACACTGCTATCATGTCACCCCTCACCCTTCTCTTCATTAAACTACACATACCCAATTCCAGCAACCGTTCCCGATATGTTTTAGCCTCCAGTCCCCCAATTATCTTTGTTGCTCTTCTCTGTACCCTTTCTAGAGTCTCGACATCTTTTTACATTGTGGTGACCAAAACTGGATGCAGTATTCCAGGTGTGGCCTTACCAAAGCATTGTAAAGTGGTATTAGTACTTCACTTGATCTTGATTCTATCCCTCTGTTAATGCAGCCTAGCACTGTGTTGGCTTTTTTGGCAGCTGCAGCACACTGCTGGCTCATATTGAAGTGATTGTCTACTAGGACTCCGAGATCCCTCTCACAGTTACTACTATTGAGCAAGGTACCACCTATACTATACCTGTGCATTTGATTTTTCCTGCCTAAATGTAGAACCTTACTTTTTTCACCATTGAATTTCATTTTGTTAGATAGCGCCCAGTGTTCGAGTCTGTCCAGATCCTCCTGTATTTTAAGCCTATCTTCTGGAGTATTGGCTATTCCTGCCAGCTTGGTGTCATCTGCAAATTTGATGAGTTCCCCATCTATCCCCTCATCCAAATCTTTAATGAAGATATTGAAGAGCACTGGGCCCAGAACAGAGCCCCGGGGCACCCCACTACACACTTCCTTCCATGTAGATGCAGTTCCATTGAGGACCACACGCTGAGTACGGCCTGTCAGCCAGCTACGAATCCATCTGGTGGTGATGCTATCTAACCCACATTTTTCTATCTTATCAAGTAGTAGGTTGTGATCTACTTTATCAAATGCCTTACTGAAGTCCAAGTAAATTATACCTACAGCATTCCTCTGGTCCACTAATTTTGTCACTTGGTCAAAGAATGTAATAAGATTTGTCTGGCATGATCTCTTTTTGACAAACCCATGTTGACTTTTAGTGATGACTTTGTTTGCATCAAGGTGTTCGCTGATTTGTTGTTTGATTATCTTTTCCAGAATCTTCCCAGGTATTGAGGTCAGGCTGATACGTCTGTAGTTTCCAGGATCTATTTTTTCCCTTTTTTGAAGATGGGAACTACATCAGCTCTCTTCCAGTCCTCTGGTAGTTCCCCAGTGCTCCAGGATCTTTGAAAAATATAGTTCAGTGGTTCTGAGATCACGTCTGCCAGTTCCTTGAGAACTTTGGCGTGTAATCCATCTGGTCCTGGTGAGTTGAACTCGTCTAGGCTGGACAGGTGTTCACTTACCATTTTAATGTACAGATAATACCACCAGAAATTATTTTAGCCTTTTTAATAAATGTTGTTATTCATGTTAAGCTCACCATGGAAAACATCATATATTGTTATGTATATAGTAGGTTAATTATTTAAAGACTGAAGTGCAACATAACTAGATTCTAAATAATCTATTTTTCAAAACACACAACAGTCCAAACAGTAAAAGTAAAGTCCAAATTAAGAATATTTCATTCTTAAGAATTGTTTAATTTAAAGTGGTTTAGTTGTAATAGATGGTTATAGATTCAAAATAGTTTTCAAGAGTATTTGCAAAAGATACTGGACTTCCGGTGGCGACGCGGCGCCGAAGACAGCCGTCTCCGGGCTGTCCGCTCCGCAGCTGTGTTTATTCACCGAAAACAGCGCCGATCAGCTGTTTCGGTGGATTTGAAGCCCCCTCCTTGGGAGAAGAGGAGGGGGTGAGGCCCCAGGTAGGGGTTGAGCTCTCCGGGGCCGCCTGAGCTGGAAGTTTGGGCGGCTGAAGGATTGAGCCCCCCCGAAGCCTGGGTAGCTCCGAGCTGCGCAGCGTCTCTGCTCCGTGATTTTTGGAGCAGAGCCAGGCGCTAGCAACCACCCCTGCCAGAAGGAAAGACTTTCGAGTAATAAGGTGCAGGCAGAGCGGTACAAGAGGCCAAGGTGAAGTGGACTTTTATCTCTACTCCCTAGCTCAGTGGATTTTATAGTTTTAAAGTGAAAGTACACAACAAGTGAAAGTGGGAAAGATGGCGGCTAAATCTTCCTCTAAAGTTCTTCGGAGTGCGGGAACTTCTCCGGTGCAACAGACTTCGTTGCAAGCTCTGCTTCCTCCTGCACCTCCTCTGGCATTGACGCTTAAGGACTTACAAGATGCCTTCGCAAAGCAGTCCCAGGTAATGTCAGATATGATGGATGATAAGATGGCAAAGCTGGAGGAGAAATTGGAGAAATTGGAGGAGAGGATGGAAGAGAAGTTTAGTGCAATGAGGGTAGACATTTTGTCTACAATTGAAAGCGTGGCTGAATGTGTGCAACATTTGGATGAAAAAGTGGAGGATCTTAGTCAAAAGAACTCTATATTAGAAGTAAAGGTACTAGAGAATGAAAATATAAGGGATAAAATGAACGGAGAATTGAGCCTTGTCCAGTACCACCAGATGCAGTATGCAATTAGAATCAGGGGCTTAAAAGAGAATCCTAAAGAAGACTTAAAGCAGCTGATCTCTGAGGCTTTGGAAGCAGTATTGGGCCAGCCAGCATCTGAAATAGAGGGAAATATGGATAAAATCTTTCGTGTAAATTCTTGGATTGCAAGGCAGAGGAAGTTGCCTAGAGATGTGGTGGTCTATTTTACAAAGAGAGCAACTAGAGATGAAGTCATTCAAGCTGCTTATGATACTAAATTTGTGGTTGCTGAGCAAGAAGTCCTGGTTCTAAAAGAGATTCCTCCAAAGATTTTAAGGAGAAGGAAAGATTTTGCATTCCTTGCACAGGAACTTAAGAAATGTGATATTAAGTTTAGATGGGAGATTCCAGTCGGATTGGTGGTGATGTATGAAGGTAAAAGACATCGTCTGGTTACAGTGACTCAGGCACGTGATTTCTACAGCAATGTTTTAAAAGCAACCCCTCTACCACTCCTGGAAGCTGCAAAGGGATTTGGAGAGGGAAAACATCAAGAGGCGGAAGGTGGACAGACAGAGGAGAATGGTGCTGGAGGGGATCAAATTACAGCTTCATCGACTGCTGTTGGAGAGCAGAGGTTGACGCGTGCCGCTTTAAGACGAGCAAGACAAGTACAAGAGCAAGACCAGCAGAAAGTTATGGAGCTTCCAAAGCGTACTTACAGTGAAGCTGTGGGAGGGGCGCGGCCCAAGGAAATTACAGGGGCCATTGAACATGTGCTCCAAAAGCTTCGGGACGCCAAGCATGGCGACTAAATTTCTAACCTGGAACGTTAATGGATTAAATTCACCACAGAAGAGAAAGAAAGTTTTTCAATATTTAAAACAATTTAAGACTGATGTTATCTGTTTGCAAGAAACGCATATTAGGGTTATGGACCAAAAGTACTTATCGAACTCAAGGTTGGGTACGCAATTTGTTGCTTCTGCGATGAACAAGAAAAATGGAGTGGTTGTCTACGTTAAAAGTACTCTAACAGCGGAACTAATTGAAGTAGATAAGCAAGGAAGATATGTCATGATAGACTTGCTGTTAGAAGGCAAAAAAACGCTTTTAATTGGATTATATGCTCCTAATCAACAACAAGCTGATTTTTTTAGTTTACTTCACACAAAGGTTACCCAATTGGATTATAAATCGTTTATTTTTATGGGGGACTGGAATGGTGTTTTAGACGTACAGATGGACAAGGCTGGTTCTTTTAAGCGCGTTCCGAGCCATGCTAGATTGCCTAAATCTTTTTTTGAAATGAAGGACGATTTGGAACTGCGAGATATTTGGCGTGACACACATCTACATGAAAAGGATTATACTTTTTTCTCTGACAGACATCAATCTTTTTCCAGGATTGATTTTATTTTGCTGACTAATGACTTTTTTTCTAGGATTAAGAAGGTAAAGATCTGTGCAAGAACTATTTCTGACCATAGCCCAGTTTGGTTAGAGATCAATAAGGACAATAGGGATAGGCGCTCGTGGCGCGTAAACGAGAACTTGTTTAGAAATCAGAGAAATGTGGAAGAATGTAAACAGCAGATGAAGGATTTCTTTGAAATTAATATGAATAAGGATACCTCTATGGATATGGTCTGGGATGCTAGCAAGGCCTACATGAGAGGGGTGTTGATATATATGAATAATAAATGCAGACGTACTTTGGAAGTTAGAAGGAAAGAACTGGAGAATGAAATTAGGGAAAAAGAAAAGGCCCTTATTTTGAACCCATTGGATGTGAAGACTAAGGAGGTTATTAATCTATTAAGAGGACAATTTGACAAGTTGATGGCTGATCAAGTGGCAACCAATTTACGGTTTGCTAGGCATAATACTTTTTGCAATGCTAATAAGCCAGGTAGATGGCTAGCTTACAGATTAAGGAAAAAGCAAAGGGCTTCTAATATAGATAAAATTGAATATAAGGGAAAGGTTGTGTTTCAACAGGATCTTATTAAGGAAGCTTTTGTGGATTTTTATTCTAAATTATATGCTAAGGAGAAGATTAATGAAAAAGACATTGATGTATATTTGGAGAATGCTAGCATCCCGGTTCTTACGCAAGCACAAAAGGAGGAGATTAATCAATTGATAACAGAAGAAGAAATTCTTATAGCAATTAAGGAACTGAAGGGGGATAAAGCGCCAGGCACGGATGGTTTGACTGCGGCTTACTACAAAAACTTACAATTGGAGTTGATAATGCCATTAAAGGAACTGTTCCAGACAATTCAGAGAGTGGGAAAGGTGCCTCCGTCTTGGAGAACTGCTTTTATCTCTTTGATTCTGAAGGAAGATCAAGATGCTACTCAAGTAAAAAACTATAGACCGATATCACTTTTAAATACAGATTACAAGATATTTGCCAAGGTGTTAGCTAACAGATTGATGAGGGTTCTGCAACAGGTGATTCATGGGGATCAAACTGGGTTTATTAGTGGTAGGCAAATGAAAAATAATGTGAGGCATATAGTTGATGTGATGGAGTTTTTGGAAAGGAACAACCAGATCCCTGCGGCGCTAATCTTTCTAGATGCTGAAAAAGCTTTTGATCAATTGAATTGGCAATTCTTGATGAAAGTTTTAGATAAAATGAATTTTGGGGATAAATTTTTGCAACCAATCAGGGCATTATATCAAAAACAAACTGCCCGAATAATAGTTAACAATAGTTTGACTGAAATATGTAACATTGAGAAGGGCACAAGACAAGGGTGTCCGTTATCACCTTTATTATTTGTTTTAACATTGGAGATATTATTGGTAAAAATACGGAATTCGGAAAGAATTAAGGGTATACAAATTAGAGATCAGGATTATAGACTGAGAGCGTTCGCAGATGATCTGGTTGTTACAGTGACCCAGCCAGAAAACTCTGTTGTGGACCTGATGGAGATAATAATGCAATATGGGAAGGTTTCTGGATTTAAAGTTAATGCACAAAAAACTAAAATTCTGGCCAAAAACATGACAGTATCGCAAAAGGCCCTTTTAGAAGGATTAACTGGATTTGAGATTGTTAAAAGGGTCAAATATTTGGGGGTGATTTTGTCACCCTCTAATACAAAGTTATATAAAAATAACTATGAAAAGCTAGGGGGGAAAATTCAAAAAGAAATGGAGAGCTGGGAAAAATTGCAATTGTCTTTGTTGGGAAGAATTGCAGCAGTGAAAATGAATGTCCTGCCTAAAATTCTATTTTTATTTCAAATGATACCGGTCCTTAAAAAAGATTCTAATCTGGAAGAATGGCAACGGGGTATCAATAAATTTGTTTGGGCAGGGAAAAGGCCACGAGTTAAACTTAAGATTATGCAGGATACTCGTGAAAGAGGTGGTCTTAAAATGCCTAATCTTAAATTATATTATGAAGCTGCTGCGTTATCAGGAATAAGTGATTGGATTAATTTGACACAAGAGAGATTATTAAATCTTGAGGGCCATGACTTGTTATTTGGCTGGCATGCATATTTGTTGTATGATAAGAAGGTAGATAATGTGTTTAAAGTGCATATTTTAAGACAGGCATTGTTGAGAGTTTGGAAGAAATATAGACATAAGTTAGACTACAAGATGCCGTTGTGGGCAATCCCAAAACACGCAATAGAAAACATAAATGTAGGCTTCAAACATGATGTGACTACGTATAAGGAGATTTTAAGCTTGGAAAGAAATGTCTGGTGTTTAAAACCGTATAACTTCTTGCGAGATGAGAAGATTGTTCAAACTTGGTTTCAATATACTCAGTTACGGGCCAGGTGGAAAGAAGATCAGAAAATTGGTTTTGCAATGACTGACGAAAATTTGATAAAGCAAATTAGAAATCAGGGTCCAGCACATATCAAACGGATATATCTTGCATTGATAGAAATTGACTCAGAAACAGAACTTGTTAAAGATTGTATGATAAAATGGGCCCAGAATATCCAAGAAGTTATTACAATGGACACGTGGGAAAAGATCTGGGTGAGGAACGTAAAATTTACACAAGCTCAAAACTTAAGAGAGAACTTTTATAAAATGTTTTATAGATGGCATTTAGATCCTAAAAAGCTTGCAAGTATGTATCCGAACTATCAGCCCAAATGTTGGAGGTGTGGTGGCGAAGATGCAATATATTTTCACATATGGTGGACCTGCAAAAAGGTTAAGGCTTTTTGGATAAAAATTTGGTGGAATATGCAGAAGATCTTCAAGCAAAGGATAAAGTTTCGTCCGCAATTGTTTTTGTTGGGCATAGTTACAGATGCTACTGTTGTGGACACTAAGTTGATGTTGAACTTAATTACAGCAGCAAGACTCTTAATAGGTCAATATTGGAAAAAGGAGGAACTGCCGACTATAGAAGAATGGACTCTAAAGGTTTCTGACCTGGCGGAAATGGCAAAGATTTCGGCCTACTTGAAAGATCATTCGCAAGAACGTTATATTATGGAGTGGAAAAAATGGATTGATTATATCCAGAACAAATATGGGACTAAAAAGTTTCATTTAGCATTTGAATAAGTCTTCCTTTCTTTTTTCTTTTTTCTTTTTTCTTTTTTTTTATATATGTAATATTAATATTGTTTGTAGTTATCTTATATGAGCTAGAGAGTGATAGATTTAAGAGTTTATTGTTGTTAGCATATGGAGGTTTATGATTGTTCTTTGTTTTTTATACCTTGTACTTAGCTCTGGGAAGTCGGGGGGGGAGGGGGAAATGGTGGGGAGGGGTAGGGAGGGATAGGTAGGGGTGGGGGGAGGGGGGGATTGTTAAAGATAAAATGTATTCTAAAACTTTTCAATAAAAAAAGATACTATTTTTTTCCTAGCATCAGCTAAATTAGACATATTACATTGAGAAAAATGTTTCTCATTTCTTTCCTGTTACCTTTATTGATTTCATTGCAGAGATGTTAACATAGGAAATAGATTGTTTTGTTATCTAATTTTACCTTCCAAAAGACAGAAGCAGATGAAAAATGTGAGGTTCTTTCCTGTTGGCTTTTTTGAATTAGCTGTTTTAGATTCTAAAAGTTTAGTTCCTAAAGAAGTAACCTTGTAAATAATTTTAATGTCCTCCTCTAGTGCAGGGTAGGCAACCTTGGCTCTTTTATGACTCAAGGACTTCAACTCCCAGAATTCCTGAGCCAGCCATGGCTCAGCTTGGAAACCTCTCTCTTTCCCCTCTGCGTGGCTGGCTCAGGATTTCTGGGAGTTGAAGTCCACGAGTCAAAAAAAGAGCCAAGATTTACCCCTCCAATAGGCTTTCAAAAGCCAATAGAGGGAACTTTTTTTTTTTTTTGCAAAAATAAAGGTGCCGGAACACCGTTCCGAGCGTTCTATGAGAAAAAAAGCCCTGGTTACCATAAGGATTTTTGTGCAGTTTTTACAGCGTTTTGTAATTCAGAGGCTCGGTTTGTGTGCTTTGGTTATTGGAATATTTTAGTCTGTATTTTAGGCTAGCAATGAGTCCAAAGTGTTGACTTCTGTAGGTTTAATTGCTTTAAACAAATGTAATTAGTTTTACCCTCTTATCTTGAGTCTGTCTATGGCTTTTACAAAGTTTTCTTTGAAGTTAAACAGGCTTAATTTAAGGCTAAAGCTTTTTGCAATTACTGGAGCCTTTCAGTCTCGGTTGCAACATTGTGACATGTGACATGCCTGAGGCAGCTTAAAGGAAAAAAACGGAGTTTATGTGTTTATTTTGTGAGCCTTTCTTGCTTTGCACTTGATTGCTGTGTCTTTAAGGGTACAGGGAAGGGATTGGGGGGTTGCATTCTTACTACACTGTGGAAAGAGCTCAGAAGGGAGAGAGGAAGAAGGACCGACCAGCTAGCTGAGGGGTCTACAAACTTAGCAACTTTTAAGACCTGTGGACTTCAACTCCCAGAATTCCTCAAACAGCCATGATGGCTGAGGAATTCTGGGAGTTGAAGTCCACAAGTCTTAAAAGTGCCAAGTTTGAAGACCCCTGAGCTAGCTGGTAGTGGTGGATATTAATCAACATGGATAAATTCATCATACAATTGTCAGTGCAAAGGGAAAGTGATTCAGCAAAGGAACAGCCACCAAAGAAATTAAAACTGGTACTTTTTCCTTTTTTTCTACAGTTTGTAATAGTTTATTAGATTATAGAATAAAATACAAAAATACAAAAGTTTTGGTTATATTAGTTATATTAGTCACGATGTCTGCAGCTGGTCTAATGAAAAAGTGTACAAAAGAGATGGTTTCCATCCTTCAAAGAAAGGGACTGAGTTACTCAGCAATAAATTCACAGATTTTCTGGAGAAATATTTAAACTGAACAATGGGGACAGTGAGTTAATTGATAAAGAACATTCCTGTCCCCAGCAATCTAAAAATTATAGGGTTATCAGTGCACGTAACGTAGGTGTGTGTGTGGACAAGAATATCAACCTAGCTGTCAAGCAAAATCAAGCTTTCAATAGTGAGTGCCACACCAAGTGCACTAATCAAACAGGTGGTAAGAAAATAGGGGAACTCAGGCACCACACAGGTTGTGTAGAAAGTAAACACAGGTTCAATAAAAAAGGACTCAAATGTCTATACACCAATGCATAGAGTATGAGCAATAAACAGGGTGAATTAGAAATTCAGGTAAATGAGGGCAGATATGATATTGTTGGCATTACAGAAACTTGGTGGGATGAAACCCACCAATGGGGGACTTTGATTACCCTGACATCAACTGGGAGACAAACTCTGCACCAAGTGGAAGATCAAACAGGTTCCTGACAAACCTAGCAGACAACTTTGTCTCCCAAAAAGTAGAGAAGGGAACTAGGGGATCAGCCATATTGGACCTAATTCTCACTAACAGAGATGAAACGATAGAAGGTGTTGAAGCCACAGGAACCTTGGGGGGAAGTGATCATGCAATATTGGAATTCAACATTATGCAAGCACAAGCAATAGAACACAGTCAAACTAGAGTCTTGGACTTCAAGACAGCTAATTTCAACAAACTTAGAGCTTGGGAAGGATTCCATGGATGAGAATCCTCAAGGGGAAAACAACTCAAGAAGCTTGGGAAATTTTGAAAATTGAGATAATAAATGCCCAGTCTAGCACAATACCAACAAAGAAGAAAAATAACAGCTCTCAAAAGAAACCAGCATGGCTGCATAAAGAACTCTCTGATAAATTGAAAGACAAAAAGGACAAGTATAACAAGTGGAAAGAGGGGCACATAACTAAGGCAGAATATCAGCAACTAGCCCGAGCCTGCAAAGATGAAGTGAGAAAAGCAAAGGGTCAAAATGAACTAAGGCTTGCGACAAAAGTCAGAAATAACAACAAAAAAGCTTCTTTCAACATGTAATAAACAAGAAAAAAGTCAAGGAAATGATTGACCCATTAGTGGGAGAAAGTGGCAAGAAGGTGACAAGCAACAGGGAGAAAGCAGTACTATTTAACTCGTTTTTTGCATCCGTCTTTACACAAAGGGAAAAAACAGCCCAACCTATCAAAAACAATACTGTAAAAAACAGATTAGAACCACAAGTTAACATAGGAAAGAAAATGGTAAGTGAGCACCTGTCCAGCCTAGACGAGTTCAAATCACCAGGCCCAGATGGATTACACCCCAAGGTTCTCAAGGAACTGGCAGATGTGATCTCAGAACCACTGAACTACATTTTTCAAAGATCCTGGAGCATATATATAATCTTTGTTTATGTGTAAGCAGCTTTGTAGGTGCTTTATATTAGGAAATTAGTTATATAAAAGCAAATGTTTCATACTTCAGGTACAGGGGATTGCTTACATGAAAGGGGAGGGGGAAAAGGAGTTATGGTGGAACCTGGGTTGTTGTGTATGAGTCATCATCTTGGAATTAATTTTCTGTACCTTTTGGTTCCTAGTACCAAGACCAGATCTCTTTGTTCTGGAAAGGTATAAAAGGTGGAAGACATCTTTTCTGGTTTTTGTCTTCATCTCTCTACCAGCCACGAAGAGAGATGTGGCCACCCAACTCTATTTTGATCAAAATAAAAGTTGTTTGCTTGCTGAAACCTTGGCTCAGGAGTTTCTTTTGGCTCTTTTAAATTCTTGAGTAATGCTGGGGCAATTGTGAGGCTAAGTGTAAAAACTTGCATCCTGGTGCCTAAACATGGTGGAGGCTACATTGCTCTTCCCCCACATCTGGTGACCCCTGTTAGGGTCCTGGCGAACTTTCAGTTTTCAGCAGGAGGAAACTGACAGTGACTGAAGTGTGAGTCTTAGAGCCCTCCTGGGCGTTTGACGTAGAAGACTCCTATGCTTCATCTTTGCCGGTAGAACCTGAACACCCGAATTCAACGAGGTTTCATGCGTCTCCACTGACGGGAGAAATTGCAACAGGCGCCTTGGTAAGTAAAATAGATAAAAAAGCTTTGGTAATCCTGGAATAAGGCAGGAGGTTGATCTCTCCGACTTGTCCTCTAGAGATAAGCATAAAAAAATAAATAAATGAAACATAAAGAAATAAATGAAGAAATGTAAGAAAAGAGGAAGCCAAGAAACTGTCTTCTAATACAGGATAGAGAGTGATTTAAGGAAAGTAATTGAATTGGAATGTAATTTTTTTGCAGAGCTTTTGGTAATTTTGAAATAAGATCTCCCCGACTAGTCCTCTACAGGAAAAAATTATTACTAAATGACAAATTAATTAAGTGAAAAGGGAGGAAGCCGAGAAACTATCTTGAAGATTAAAAAGAAAAAAAATATGGGGACTCATCAGAGTAATTTAAAGACATAAATCAAAATGTACTCCTCTGCAATGTGTTTTGAACAATTGGGAGGTTTTGAAACCTCAAGTGGCTGTTAAGTTTAACCCTGTCAGACAATGTCTGGTGGTGCTTTTTGTTGCTGTATAACAGTAAAAATAATCTTCAAGAAGGCAACTTTGAAAAACTTTGTAAACCTCCGGTTGGCTAGTTTATCTGATAACAACTAAAGCCACGGAAGAAAAGAAAAGAAAATTCAAAGAACTGAAAGCAAGTTTTTTTCTCTCTTTTTTTTTCTTTTAATCTGGCTCTTTGGACTATTCAATTCCCCTTTGTCAGAGGTGAGGAGAGGAGGCTGCTACTTTTCCCCTCCCCCTTCACACCTGCAAAAGACCCCAGGTTCAATATTCCTTTTAGTCTTTCCCACTGTCTTTTGAAGTTGGTGGGATAAATTGGAAGTAACCATAAATGTTCCTGTAATGTATTGGCCACAACTGCTTTAAATCACTTGCTTAATGTCTGACCTACATTGCTGTATTGTTTAACGGTTGCTGTTACTGAAAGCCAGACTGGCTGTCTCCAAGCTGATAATGAGGTTTGGGGCAGGAAACTGTTACTTTAAACCTATTGGTTGCCGCCTAGAGGCTAACCGTATAAATAGCTGTGCAGCAGCCATTAGGGCTGCTTCTGTTCTGAGTTAATAAACTTATTTGCTGTTTCAACACTCTGCCTCATTCAATGCCTAATGAACTGAAGATATAACAGTTCCCCTCCTTTTAATTAAAAGGGGAGGCCTGTTTTGGCCTCAAACCCCAAATTGATGTCTGTGTTTTGTTTTATATATATTTGGACATTTGGAACATTAAGCTTGGTCTTGGAATGGTGAGAAAAATAGGAGATGGTTAAAGGGCCCTATAAAAACCATGTTCGGTAGTAATCACCTCATGATTTTTCTTGCTTCTTGCAGGACAAGCCATATGTCTAAATAGATGTTGTTTTACTAGTATCTGTGTATCTGTCTGTGTTGTTCTGTGTTATTTCCAAGACTTGGAAGAGGGTCAAAACCCTCTCTGATAGCAACAAATAAAAAGGCCTTATTTAAAAATATATAGTTTGCCTGGAGAAAGTATGAAATGAAATTTTTGTATGTGAAATTGTTTATGCAAGCAGTTAGAATGGAAGTAAATGAGTTAATTTGCTGATATGTAAATGTGTGTGTTAGCCCTCAAACCCCACCCACCACCCACCACCCCGCACCCCATCCCAGGCTGTGAAAGGAACAGTAAATTGCAGATTTTATTGTTGTAAAAGTAAATGGAAAAGCAATAGCAAGTGTTTGCATGAGACAAGTTCCATGGAGGATGTGTGAGAGAATTTATGGAAAAAAAATTTAGTGGTGAGATTTTTGTAAAATTTCTTTTACTTTTTTTCCCCTGTCTCTCCCCCCCCCCCCGCTGTGTTACTTTAAGAGTGAGAGAGACAGACAGAAGGGGGGGCTGGTCGTTTTAACTTTTTTTTCTCTGCTTAGACTTCTGGTCTGAGGAAGGGGGGGGTGGATGTGAAATATAATGCCCACTCTTGCAGTTTCAGCTTGCAATTTTTTTTCTGGAAAGAGGAGACAGTAATTGTTGGACAATATTTTTTTTTAAATGTTTGAGTTTTAGTTAGACCTATATATATCGTCACCCAAAAGAAATTACTCTGAATTGTTTTGCTTAGATTTGTAGATGTTTTGGCCTTCTTGATGGAAGTTTGTTTCCATCTGAATGGAATTTGGTTAAATTGGAATTTGACTAACTTTATATTAAAAGTAATACTAAAGTTTGATATAAAACTGTTTCAGTGGCTCAGAATGTCTCATTAAGCTTGTTTATCTTTTTGTAGAGTTGCTTTTTTGTTGTTTTGTTTTTTATGTTTTTGTGTCTGTGTGCAGTTTTAATGGGGATTTTTATATTGTTATCGATTGTTTTAGTTGGGCTACTATTTAATTCTTTTTAATTTTTGTATCCTGTATTTTTTATATGTGCCCTGTTCACCGCCCTGAGTCCTTCGGGAGAAGGGCGGTATACAAATATAATAAAACTAAAACTAAACATTGATGGAGGGTGATATCTGGGAGAATTGGGGGAATTGTGGTTCGGTCCTTGTTTGGAACAGGGAAGGAGTTGAGAAACTTTTTAGGATTGTGAATGGCTATGTTGTTTTCACTAACAATTTGTATGCAAAACTGTTAGGAAAAGAGGCAGCCAGTGGCATTTTTGTCTAAAGTTGACATTTGAGAAGTCTTGGTGTTAAGTGTGGGTACTTTTTAAATCAAAAAGCCGAAAGGAGGTAGCCACTTGTTCATAGCAAAGTAGTTGAGAATCAGAAAAGAAAAAGACAAAGAAGCACATAATGAAGGTGCTATAGTAGATGGGGAGAAGAAAATGTGAGTGGAAGCTGGGAGAATTTACCTCCCTTAGTCAGCACTAACCTGTAGATTTTATGCCTTACAGCAGGCTCTGAGTTTGTTAATAAGGGAGAAGCAGAATATATACACTGAGTCCAAGTATGCTTATGGAGTCTTGAATACTTTGGAGAAGAGAAATGAAGAGGACTGATTAATAGTAAAGGGAAACAGTTGGCTCATGTAAAGTTGATAGAAGATGTACTTGTGGAAGACAAAAAAACAGAAGTTAGGCCAGAGTGGCAGAAGGGCAGTGAATGAAGGGATAATAGAAGGAAACAGGAAAGTTGTTTTTAAGTTGGTTTGCACAGATTTGTGAATTGCATGCATTAAAATTGTTGGAAACAGGGAGACTTCCACTAACGGGGTAAGATCAAATGTGTGAATTGTATGCCTTAACACAAGCCTTAGAATGTTGAAGGAACAAGAATGTACTATAGAAATATGGAAAGAGAGAAACATGGGAAGTAGAAGAAAGTGAGAGGTGGATGTTGCATGATGGGAGACGGATGTTGAAAAGACAGAAAGGAAAGAAAAAAATAGCTAGAACATAGAAGCACCCACTAACAGCGGGTAGCAAGGGATAAATGTTGATGATACTAAGCAATGAACACTCAACACCTCATAGGATGTGTAATAAATGAAAGACTGGTTTGCTTTATCAGAAACGTCTGGGATTTTTGCCATTTCAAATTGTGTTGAAAAAGTGGAAATATCTGTATGATATTTTTCATTCCATTCTTTGTTCACAGTTTCTCTCATTCCTACAATTGAAACTGTGACGCAACTATTAAAAAAACCCAAGTATGCTTGTATTTATATTTTAGTTAAACAAATCTGTGATAAATACAAGTAAATAAAAAGCTTTACAAAATTTGGCGGTGAGGCCATTTCAATATAGGCCTCAATTGGAAAGCTGTCTTTGTCCCTTTCAAATGATGTATGGAAGGCTTTTGCTACATGAAGATTCAAGAATGTCAATGAGGAAGAGTATAAAGTTACTCAATATTTAATCTGGCGCAGGTTTTGTCTTCTATCTCAGTACAGGCCCAGGCTGCCCTACCACTTGTCTCTGGCCATTGTTGTTCCTGGAGAGTGGGTTCAGGTGAAAAGAACTGTCACCTAGAAATACTAGTCCTGAGTGGTTTCAACCATGCCAAGTCCTCCTGATTTAAGGAATCAAGGCGTGAGTCCACAGAAAGTCCCATCATTCCCTCTCCAGTGACAAGCTCCCCAGCTGGACAGCCTGAAAATGAAATTTCAACCTGCCTCGCCTGTTGAACTGTTTCCATCTAAGTATGAGAAAAACCTCAATGGATTGGACTACCCTGGAAATCATATTCCTGGAACCTGGACTATGTATTGCAATATTTTTCTTCTGCTACTGTTGTTTCCCTCGTACCTTCTTTGGTAGAAGGAAGGACCATGGGCCTTGTGATGTATTGCCCATAACTGTTTTAAATCACTTGCTTAATGTCTGATCAATTGCTTAATGTCTGACCTAGATTTCTGTGTTATGTAATGGTTGCAGTTACTGAAAACCAGACTTGCTGTCTCCAGGCTGATAATTAGGTTCTGAGCGGGAAACTGTTACTTTAAACCTATTGGTCGCCGCCTAGAGGCTAACCATATAAATAGCTGCGCAGCAGCCATTAGGGCTGCTTCTTTTCTGAGTTAATAAACTTGTTCAACACTTCATCTAGCTTAATGCCTAAAGAACCAAATGTCAATGCTGCAAACATTGGATGTTCTTGCTCTGACAATATAATAGGTAGCCTTTTGCTTTAACTGTTGTGCTTTGAATCACTGAAGGGGGGGGAATGTTAACCTGGATGTTTTGATAAGATAAGGGATGGCGCGCTACAGAAAGGAAGTGAAACTTCGTATATTAAACTAATTGGAGAATGTGATTCATGATGTGTAATTAAGGGAGAGAATTGTGTATGATACGATGTGTTCAGGGGAGGAGAATTCAGATTCTGGCATCCATCAATGAGTGCCGATGCTTCGTTCTCATTATCATAGACTTTTTAGAATAAACAATCATGGAATGTTCTTTGATCTGTCTCATTAGTTGGAACCATGACACCGAAGACATAACAGTGGCGACGAAGGTGGGATGTGCTGCTTCATCGTAAGAGTCTGAAGTCACTAGGGGCTGAGGCCAGCACAGAGCCTGACAGGGACCACGTTCCCCCCCTCTTGGTCTGCCACCAAACCATGCTGGAGACCACCTTGCCCTAAGGACCTGTCCTAGGGCCTATGCAGAAGCCAGCAGCACAAGGCAGTGCAAGCAACAAGAAACGCAAGCGACTCACCATGGTGAAAGTAGGCAAACTTGAATAATTCGATGTCACATACCTGGAGAGATGGGCGTCCTACATTTCCCGCATCAAAATTTACCTCCGCACCAACCAGGTTGGCGAAGATGGGCTGAAGGCCGCAATCCTCCTCTGCGTGTGTGGCCCTGCCACCTTCGACATTGCCGAGAACCTGGTCGCACCGATGCCACTCGAGTCCATCACCTACGTGGACTTGAAGAAAAAGCTCCAAGACCACTTCGAGCCCAAATTATCCATCATAGCGCGGAGGCATGCTTTTGAGCAGCGGGAGCAACAGCCCAGCGAGTCTGCTACAGAATTCATTGCCGCTCTTCATCAAGCATCCTGACTCTGCAATTTCGTGGATTTGGAGGAGAGACTAAGAGACCATTTAGTCTGTGGACTCCGGAACCAAGAGCTCCAACAAAAACTGTTCTCCAAGGAGACTCTCTCGCTACAGGAGGCCTTGAAGGAGGTCATGGTGGACGAAGCCACCGGAGGGGCCATTAAAGCAGTGCGGCCCTCCAAAAGCACTCCAAGCACCAAAGCCATCCACCACGAGGATGCGGAATGGATGGAAGACACTGACTCTGACTATGAGGTCGACAAGCTACAGAAGCACCAGGAGAAGGGACCGCGGCCAGCTGTGTTCCTTAGATGCATGGGCTACCAGAGGCCGCCATCAACACATGGAATGCTGATTCCGAACAACCACGTGCCGGGCCTGTGGCAAACCAGGCCACATTGCCACTGTCTGCCGAGGTCACCAGAGGGACCGTCCACAGAAAGACCCAGTCAGGAGAGGTACTGGGGCCCCGGGGAAACACTGAGTAGAGTTCTGCTCCAGCCGAAGGAGCGTGTTCCGCACTGGTGCCCATCGCCCCCTTAAACAGAAGCTTTGACTTCAGGTCAAGCTTCAGGGAGTTCCATGCAAAATGGAACTGGACACAGGCTCAGCCATGTCCATCATCTCCATAGGGACATTCAGGCACATTTGCAACCACAGCAACAGATGGGTCAAACTTCAGCCATCTAATCTACTGCTAACAGACTTCCAAAACTCCCGAGTGGTGGTCAAGGGCAAAGCCACACTTCTGGTAAATTTCAAGGGGTTTGCAGGCCCACTAGATGTTGTAGTGGTGCAAGGCCAATGGAGAAGGCTCATAGGGCTCGATTGGTTTGATGCATTGGGCATTCAAGTAACCGGCATTCACTGAACACAAGCAGTAGACTTGTCTTCAGTCTGCCAAGAATTCGCGGATGTTTTCAGTTCAAGCCTAGGGGAGTACAAGGGTCCTCCGATAGCCTTCAAGCTTGATCCCCTGGTAACACCAATACGGATCAAGCCTCGACGAGTGCCTTTCGCTTTAAAATCCAAAATCGACGCAGAGCTGGACAAGCTGGTCAGTCAGGGGGTATTGCAGCCCATAAACAGTGGGGTGTGGGAGACCCACATAGTAACTACACTTAAGGCCAATAGAGAAGTATGCATATCTGCTGACTATAAGTGTACCATTAACTGGGCACTTCAACAGCACCCGTACCCGGTGCCAGTTGTCAGCCATATTTTGGCATTATTGCAAGGAGGCCGTGTGTTTGCCAAATTAGATTTGTGCTTTGATACAGCACTTGGGGAACATCCAACTTCTTTTGTAATTACCTTTTGAGGCTTTCCCTCCTTATGGAGGGTGTCAATGATGGTTTTCTGCACAACTGTCAGGTCAGCAGTCTTCCCCATGATTGTGATTCCTACTGAACCAGACTGAGAGACCATTTAAAGGCTCAGGAACCCTTTGCAGGTGTTATGGCTTAATTAGCTGATTAGAGTGGGACACTTTGAGCCTAGAATATTACACCTTTTCACAATATTCTAATTTTCTGAGATTGTGGATTTGGGGTTTTCATGAGCTATAAGCCATAATCATCACAATTATGACAAATCACAGCCTGAACTATCTTGCTTTGCATGTAATGAGTCTATCTCATATATTGTTGTTGTTAGTTGCGAAGTCGTGTCCGACCCATCGCGACCCTATGGACAACGTTCCTCCAGGCTTTCCTGTCCTCTACCATCTTCTGGAGTCCATTTAAGCTCACGCCTACTGCTTCAGTAACTCCATCCAGCCACCTCATTCTCTGTCGTCCCCTTCTTCTATTGCCCTCAATCTTTCCCAGCATTAGGCTCTTCTCCTGTGAGTCCTTCCTTCTCATTAGGTGGCCAAAGTATTTGAGTTTTAGCTTCAGGATCTGGCCTTCTAAAGAGCAGTCAGGGTTGAGCTCCTCTAGGACTGACCGGTTTGATCACCTTGCAGTCCAAGGGACTCGCAGGAGTCTTCTCCAGCACCAGAGTTCAAAGGCCTCAATTCTTTGGCGCTCAGCCTTTTTTATGGTCCAACTTTCACTGCCATACATTGCAACTGGGAAGACCATAGCCTTGACTATACGCACTTTTGTTGACAGGGTGATGTCTCTGCTTTTTAGTGTGCTGTCTAGATTTGCCATGGCTTTCCTTCCGAGGAGCAAGCGTCTTTTAATTTCTTGGCTACAGTCCCCATCTGTAGTGATCATCTCATATATTAGTTTCCCCTTTTAAGTTGCATTACTGAAATAAATGAACTTTTGCACGATATTCTAATTTTTCGAGTTTCACCTGTATTCCCCTCTTCAAGAGTCCCTAAGCCTATTCAGCTTTTATATTAAAAAAGGATGACCTAAGAGAATAGAAGAAAGGCTGGAAGATAAACAACCAGTTGAAGGCGCAATGTCACTGGTTGTAGGAGATTTACCGCAGGCTGAGCCTATTGAACAGAGTTTGGAGGTAAAGGATGATCCAAAGGAACAGAGGATGACTCGTGCTGCGTATAAACGTAAAGAAAAGGAGCAGAAGCAGAAGGCTAATTCTGGACCAATAAGACAAGGCCCGATTACTACAGAGCCTGTGGGAGGGGCACGACCTAAGAGATCAATGGCTGATCTTCAAGTAGTGTTCCAGAGGCTCCAGGCCACTACGGATGGCAAAGCTTCTGACATGGAATGTTAATGGCCTGAATTCACCACAGAAAAGAAAGAAAATATTTCACTACTTGAAACAACATAAAAATGACATTGTTTGCTTACAGGAGACTCATATTGCTGCGAAAGATCAAAATTACTTGATTAGTTCTCAGTTGGGATCACATTTTATAGCTTCTGCCCCAGATAAAAAGGGGGGAGTGGTTATTTATTATTTATTTATTTATTATTTGGATTTATATACCGCCCCTCTCCCGAAGGACTCGGGGCGGTGTACAGGGTAATTAAAACACTATATACAACACATAATATACAAAAAATAAAATAAATTAAACCAAGTAGCCCTAAACAATAAAACACATTCTAAAATTTAAAATTTAAAATCTAAAATCCCAGTCCCTCAGTCCAGGCCGGCAAGTTCAAATAGCCAAGTCTTCAGGTCGCGGCGGAAAGAGCGAAGGTCGGGAGCCATCTGGAGCTCAACAGGGAGCTGATTCCAGAGGGCAGGCGCGCCCACAGAGAATGCTCTCCCCCTGGGGGCTGCCAGTCAACATTCCCTGACCGACGGCACCCTGAGGAGGCCCTCTCTGTGGGAGCGCACAGGACGATGGGAAGTTAACGCCAGCAAAAGGATCCCGTAAATAATCCGGACCCATGCCATGTAGGGCTTTATAGGTCATCACCAGCACCTTGAATCTCACCCGGAAGACAACTGGAAGCCAATGCAGCTCGCGGAGCAGAGGTGTTACATGGGAGTATCCGGAGACCCCCATCACAACCCGCGCGGCCGCATTCTGCACCAACTGGAGCCTCTGAGTAGTATTCAAGGGCAGCCCCATGTAGAGAGTGTTGCAGTAGTCTATCCGAGAGGTCACGAGCACATGAGTGACTGTGCGTAGGGCATCTCGGACCAAATAGGGCTGCAACTGGCACACCAGGCGAACCTGGGCAAAAGCCCCCCTGGTCACAGCTCCTATATGATCTTCTAAACTGAGCTGTGAGTCAAGGAGGACACCCAAGTTACGAGCCCTATCTACGGGGGGTAACACCTCACCCCCTATAGATAAAGATGGAATAGAGTGGACAACCCAAGATGCTGGTATGCACAGCCACTCGGTCTTGTCGGGATTTAGACGAAGCCTGTTCCTCCCCATCCAGACCCTCACCGCCTCCAGGCAATGGGACATCACGTCGAGGGCATCACCGGGTTGATCTGGGGTGGAAATAAAAAGCTGGGTATCATCAGCGTACTGATGATACCCCACCCCAAAACCACGAATGATCTCACCCAGCGGCTTCATATAGATGTTGAACAGAAGGGGCAAGAGGACCGACCCCTGAGGGACTCCACAAACGAGAGGCCTCGAGGCCGACCTCTGCCCCCCTGCCAACACCGACTGCAAACGACCCAGGAGGTAGGAGGAGAACCACTGTAAAACAGTGCCACCCACTCCCAACCCCCTGAGGCGCCGCAGTAGGATACCATGGTCGATGGTATCAAAAGCCGCTGAGAGGTCTAATAGGACTAGGAAAGAGGAGCAACCCCTGTCCCGAGCCCGCCAGAGATCATTCACCAATGCCGTCTCCGTGCTGTACCCGTGCTGTACCCGGGCCTAAAGCCTGATTGGTAGGGGTCCAGATAATCCACTTCCTCCAGGAACAGAGGAAGCTGATGTGCCACCACACTCTCAACAACCTTCACTAAAAAGCGAAGGTTCGAGACCAGACGATAGTTGTTCAAAGTGGCCGGGTCCAGGGCAGGCTTCTTGAGGAGGGGCCTCACCACCGCCTCCTTCAAGGTGGCAGGGAAGCTACCCTCTCTCAAAGAAGCAGTTATTACCGCCTGGAGCCAGCCTTGTGTCCCCTCCCAAGCTGCATAAACCAGCCAGGAGGGGCACGGGTCCAATAAACACGTGGTGGAACTCAGCCTCCACATGATCCTGTCCACTTCTTCTGGAGTCACAGGATCAAATTCTTCCCAAGTAATGTTCCCAAGACCACTCGATTCCCCATCGTCAGACTCTGCCCAGTCGGAGTCCAAGCCGGCCCGAATCTGAGCGATTTTATCCGCCAGATATTGACTAAACTCCTGATTCAGGAGGGAGCGAGTCACCCCAAACAGGGTGGCCAGGCGATTATCTGCGGACGCGATGAGGGCAGCAAAGTAATTAGACTTCGCTGCCTCCTTCGCTGCGAGATAAGAGCTCGTGAAGGTTCTTAACCACAATCGATCAGACTCAGACCGGCTGGACCTCCAACAGCTCTCTAGGCTCCGTCTCCGACGCTTCATCTCCCGGAGCTCCACGGAGAACCATGGTGCCCGCCGGGATCTGCGCCGGGTCAGGGGCCGCATGGGAACAACGCGGTCGAGTGCCTCCATGGCCGCCCTTTCCCAGGCTTCCACTAAGGCATCGACCGGGCTGTGAGCGAAGGTGGCAGACACAGATCCAAGCGCCTCCTGGAACCGTTCAGGGTCCATTAGGCGCCTGGGACGGAACCACCTGGTCGGTTCCGTAACCCCGTGATAGGGGGGGCGAAATGGAAGGCCAGCTGCAGGAGGTGATGATCGGTCCATGACAGGGGTGTAATAGCTGGAGATCCCCCTCCCAGATCATCAAGCCACCGTCCAGATAGAAAAATAAGATCGAGTGTGTGACCCCCCCCATGAGTCGGGCCCTGAATTCCCTGGGTCAGGTCCATGGCCGTCATGGAGGCCATAAACTCCCAAGCCAACCCCGACGAACCTCCTAGGGATGGCAGATTAAAGTCCCCCAGAACCATAAGTCTGGGGAACTCAACTGCCAACCCAGAGAGGGTGTCGAGGAGCTTGGGCAGGGCTGCTGCTACACAGGTAGGCGAAAGATAAGCCAGCAAAAAGCCCAACTGAACCCCAGGGCCAAATCTCAGGAGGAGCGACTCACACCCGAATATCTGAGTAACGGTAGCCTCCCGCGGACACAAGGTCTCCCTTACAACCACTGCAACACCCCCACCCCTTCCCTGAGCCCGAGGCTGGTGAAGCACACGGAAACCTGGTGGGCAAAGTTCAGTCAGAGGGACACCTCCCTCTGGGCCCAACCAGGTCTCAGTAATGCAAGCCAGATCGGCACGCTCCTCCTCAACCAACTCTCGGATAAGGGGAGCCTTATTAACTACCGATCTGGCATTAAAGTACACCAGCCTGAGCTCAGGGGCCTGCTCATCCCTGCTCCTGGGAATACGGGGTAAATCTGGGGGGTCGGAGCGTGCCACCTCTTGAAGATAGCGGGGGCGCGCTCCCGAATATTGATGTGGCCCCCCGTGCAACCACCTGTTGCCATTCCCAATCGTCGTGGGGATCCACAACCCCACCCCCCATTCCAGAGACCCGGAGGTGCCCAACCCAAGCCCGATCCCACCACGACCTGTCACAAGCCTGGACTGAACCTCGGTTGGTGGAAGCCCCCCAAATTCCAACCCAAACCGCAATCCAACCCTCCCCCTTAACCCCTTAAAAATTTAGCTAAAAAACAGATCAGGGGTCTCTTCCTAAAAATAAACCGGAGACCTCAATCCATGCCTAACCATCTCTCAGGGTCCCAACAATTGGGCCCGTCATCAAGAGGTGAGGTAGAAAAGAAGGCGGGTCGCACCCAGGAAGGGGGGGCACCCCTGAGGGCGTACAAGTCCGTGCCAGAATAACGTAAGTGCGCCATAAGTAACCATGTGAGTTCGGCAAAAGGCAGACAGATGTTGAATAAAGATGATATCAAATCAGAAGGAGTATATGAGTCCAAAACCGCCAGTCCAGCACCACTCTCACTTGCGCTGGATACCCCAGAACAAGTCAGCAGTCGTTCTCTCACCCCGACCACAAGACTGATCTGGGAGGCGGATGGAAACCCCATCCAGGGGAAAACAGCATACCCTCACGGATCTCTCACTTCCGGAGAGGTAGCAGATGGAAAAAACTGAGCCGCCCTCTCACAGCGACTCTTCACCCCGGGTCCTTCTGAGTCTTTGGAGGACAAGGGAAACAGCATGCAGGAGTCCATCTCCATATAGGTGATAAGCGAGCCCTCCAGGCCATGATTGGAAGGCTGTTGCTAACCAACAGGCCAGTACACCACCCAACCAGCCAAGAACCTGGGAAGCAGCCCAAGCTGCCTCAGATCCATTAAAGGCAGCAGGTCTTAGACAACATAGGAGTCCACCACCGTCCTGGTCTCCTCCTCGATGGTCTCCAATGGCTGCTTTGAAACAAGCGGGGAGTAGATTGCAGTAGGTAGCAGATAGAAACAGGCGGGGAGTAGATAGGAATATTCCGCTGATCTTCCGCCAGGCCCCAAACCAAGATGGTCCACGCCACTCGGCAGTCCGCAACAAGGACCGTCGTGCAAGGACCGACATGCAGGACTCTACGCTGGGCGAACCACACCATTCCAACACACCCACGCCGCTGCTCCTCCAGCAGCATTGACTCACGCCGCAGTTCCTCCGGTTGCTCCAACCATTCCAAGCCGTGGCTCTATCTGCCCCGAAAACCAGCTGATTGGGGCGTTTCAAGCTGTGGCTCCTCCAGCAGCATTCACTCACGCCGCGGTTCCTCCGGTTCCTCCAGCCATTCCAAGCTGGAGCGTTCCAAGCTGGAGCGTTCACTCCCGCCGCAGTTCCTCCAGCCATTCCAAGCCGCGGCTCTATCCGCCCCGAAAACCAGCGTTTCAAGCCGCGACGTTTCAAATCGGAGCCGGAGCCACCACCACAATCTCCCAGCAAGACTTCCAGCCGCCTCTCACCGACATGGAGGGCACCGACGCCCCAAAAAGCAGCGATGGTAAGGCAGTCTGATCACCCAGCCCTAACACGGAGGCATAGTGCATCCCCAGGACCACCAATTAACGCCGAACTCACGGAGCTCACGGAGCTCAGCTCGACACGTCCGCCATCTTGAAAAGCAGTTACACATTAAACTAGAATGTGTAAGAAGAGATTTATTGGCTAGATTAATTGAATCTGATATACAAGGAAGATATGTTATTATTGAAATAGTGCTACAAGGCAAGAAAGTTCTTATTATTAGATTATATGCCCCTAATCAACAGCAAAAAAAGTTTTATAAGTTTTTACATCACAAACTAACTCAATTGGATTATAAATCTGTTATCATGATGGGTGATTGGAATGGTGTTTTGGACTCAAGTAAAGACAAGAAGGGATCTTTCAAAAATTCTCCTAATCATTCTAAATTACCAAAAGCTTTTTTTTATTTGAAAGATGATTTGGAATTTAGAGATATTTGGCGAGAACAGAATGTGGAAGATAGAGACTTTACTTTTTTTGGATAGGCATCAATCATTCTCCAGAATTGATTTTTTTTTTAATTACTACTGATCTTTTCTCCAGGGTCAAGAATGCTAAGATCTTTCCTAGAACATTGTCGGATCATAGCCCTGTATGGTTGGAGTTATTTGCTGAAGATGGGAACAGAAGATCTTGGAGATTGAACGAAAATTTATTTAGATATGAGGTGCTTTCGCAGAAATGTAGAGAACATTTGAAAGAATTTTTTGCTTTGAATATGCATAAAGGCACTTCGATGGGAATGGTTTGGGATGCTAGTAAAGCTTATATGAGAGGGGTTTTGATTCATATGAATAATGGATATAGGCGTAAGCAGATGCAAAAACGTAAAGAGCTTGAAGAAGAGATTAAATTGAAGGAGAAAGCTTTTATTTTGAACCCATCAGATAATAGATTAAAGGTTTCTATAAATATGTTGAAAGAGCAATTTAATATGTTAATGGCTGATCAGATTGCAACTAATTTGCGTTATGCGAAACATAATACCTTTTGTAATGCAAACAAGCCTGGTAGGTGGTTGGCTTATCAATTACGGAAGAAACAGAAATCACGTATTATAGAGAAAATAGAATATAAATGTAAAGAGGTATATCAGCAAAAGTTGATTAAAAAGAGTTTTTTAGATTTTTATACAAAATTATATGCTAGTGAAAATATACAAGCTTTAGATATAGATAAGTACCTACAGGCAGCACATTTTCCTAGACTTTCAAATGAACAACGAAAGGAGATGAATTGTTAATTAAACAACTTCTGAGGAAATTATTTTAGCCATTAAACAGTTAAAAGTGGGGAAGGCTCCTGGTACAGATGGATTATCAGCAATTTATTATAAAATATTATCTGTAGAGATGATAGAACCATTAAAGGAACTTTTTAATAGTATCCAGATTGGAGGAGAAGTGCCTCCGTCTTGGAGAAGGGCTTTTATATCGCTGATTCCAAAGGAGGACCAAGACCTTACCCAGCCTAAGAATTATAGACCTATATCGCTTTTGAATACAGATTATAAGATTTTTTCAAAAATATTGGCAAATAGTTTAATGCAAGTTTTGAAACAAATAGTGATCAATCTGGATTTATAACTGGAAGATATATGAAATATAATGTAAGACAAATTGTTAATTTAATTGAGTATTTGGATAAGAACAACCAAGTCCCTGCGGCATTGATATTTTTGGATGCTGAAAAAGCTTTTGATCAGTTGAATTGGCAATTTTTATTGAAAGTTGTTGATAAAATGAATTTTGGGGAAAAAATTTTATATTCTCTTAGGGCTATATATCAACAACAATCGGCACAAATCATAATTAATGGGGGTTTAACAGAGACATTTAAAATTGAAAAAGGTACAAGACATTCGCCATTGTTGTTTGTTTTAACATTGGAGATTTTACTGATCAAAATTCGTGAATCAACTATAATAAAGGGAATAAAAATAAAACAGAATGATTATAGGTTGAGAGCTTTTGCGGATGACTTGGTTGTGACATTATCTCAACCGATTCAATCGGTTATAGACTTGATGGAAGTTATAACTCAATATGGGAAAGTTTCTGGTTTTAAGGTAAATAATAATAAGACTAAAATATTATCTAAAAACATGACTATGAAGGAAAAGGAAATGTTAGTTAAATTGACAGGTTTTGAAATAGTGAAAAAGGTTAAATATCTGGGAGTATATATTACAGCTTCTAATGTAAAATTGTATAAGAATAATTATGAGACATTATGGTTAAAAGTACAAAAGGACTTAAATAATTGGAAAAAATTACAATTATCTTTGTTGGGGAAAATTGCAGCTGTTAAAATGAATGTTCTACCAAAGTTTCTCTTCTTGTTTCAAATGATACCTATTTTGAAAAAAGATGCCAATTTGGATGAATGGTAGAAGGGTATTAATAAATTTATTTGGGCGGGGAAAAAACAAAGAATTAAACTTAAGATCTTACAAGACGCATGGGAAAGAGGAGGACTTAAGGCACCTAATTTGAAATTATACTATGATGCGGTGGTTTTAACACTGGTTAGTGATTGGCTTAATTTAACAAATAAAAGTATACTTCATCTTGAGGGATGGGACTTATTATATGGGTGGCATGCATACTTAATTTATGATAAAAAAGTTGACAAGGCTTTTAAATCTCATATTTTAAGAAGTGCTTTATTGCGTGTCTGGAAAAAGTATTATTATAAGGAGCCCCTTGGAGTCCAAACGGCATCACATGAAACTGGAAGCTACCGAGTGGGCAATTAAACGCTGTTTTCCATTCATCGCCCTTTTTTATTCGTACTCGATAGTAGGCCTCCCACAGGTCATTAAGGGTAGTGGGTACAAGTGCTCGACGCACACCGCATTAACCCCGCGATAATCCACACACAGTCGCAGATCGCCGTCTTTCTTCTCCCTGAAGAGAACAGGCGCTGCCATTCTTGAATGAGTGGGCTGGATGAACCCCCTTGCCAAGTTTTTGTCTATGTATCGCCGCAGCTCCTGCATCTCTCGTGGTGCCATGGTGTACATTCGTGGCTTGGGCAGTCTAACCCCCGACTCCAGCTCAATCGCACAATCCGTAGGTCGATGGGGTGGTAAGAGATCACACTCTTGTTCGTCGAAGACCACCAGTAGGTCTGGTGGGACTTGCACCTCTGACCCAGCCCCGCAAACCTCCTTTGCCTCTTCCAGCTTCCATTCTCTCCCCACGTGTTCGTGGTTGGGGGGTTGGGGCCCCACCCCGAGGTGAAGGTGATGACACCCCCCCTCCCACCAAATGGTTGGGCCCCGCTTATCCAGCCACGCAAGACCCAGAATCACCTCCTCAGTCATGGGAGGCACCACGATAAACCGTAACGTTTCCCAGTGCTCCCCTATTTCCAGGCATACGGGTTTTGTTACGTGTGTAATGCATGCACCCCCCCAAGAGGGACCCATCCACCTGTTGGAAACGTATAGGGGTTTCCAACCGCACCACCCCGATACCCACCTTGGACACCACCCCTTGATTGATTAAACAATGAGTGCTACCCGAATCAATCAGGGCTTTAAACTCCAGTTTCTCACCCGTGTTGGGACTCACCAATGTTATCGGGATCGTGAAGGGGCATATTGGTGCACTTACAATTGGGTCTTCCTCCTGCTCTTCAATGCCCCCGTAGACTTCCAGGTCCACGTCCGTTGGCCTCTCCGTCTCAGTTTGGTTATTTCTCCTGGGTGTCGTGCTCGGGGCTTGATGTGTTGCACGGGAGCGCTCCACAGGACGCCCAGGGGTTACACCCCGTGCTGGGGTTGTACCCATCGCTGCCCGAGGCACCGGCGTTGGGCAGTCAGCAACACGGTGCCCCGGTTGATCACACCAAAAACAACGGAGGATGGGCTGGGGTGGTGGTGCTGACGGTTTTGACATCGGTGTCACTGGCTTTTGCCCCTCCCGCTGGAGTTCCTGCATGCCACTTGCAGCCCTGCAGACCGACGTCCAACTCAACTGAGATCCGGAGCCATTCCTGGAGTCTGGGAGGGATCCTGCAGACGATACAGGCACTCTGGAGGGTCTCATCCAGCCCAGTCCGGAAGTGATGGATTAACATCCGCTCCGGCCACAAACTGAATTTCCCTGCCACCTCCCTGAACTCCCGGACATACTCTGTCGCTGGGCGGCCCTTTTGTCGGAGCCCGACGATCTCGGCTTCGGCTCGCTGTACACGGGTAACATCCTCAAAGTGTACGCGTAACGCCTCAAGAAACAACCCAACATCCCCCAGCTCCCTGGCATGGTCGCTATATAGATTAGCAACCCACGCCGTGGCCTCACCTTGAAGCGCTGTTGTGACCGCCATCACCATCGCCCACTGGGAGGCATACACTGGGCCGAACCTGTCCAGATGGTGTATCACGTGACTGAGGAAAAGAGCCAGACAGTCGGGGTGGCCATCAAAAGTCATTGGCAGCGGCGGTAGACCCCACGCTGCAGTTGCTCCCCAGAGCCCCGCTTGGGCTCCCAGTCCTTGCGCTGTAGCCCCCAGTTGTTGCCAACCCAACACTCCTGCTGGTGGTCCCAGGCGTTGTGCAGAGCTGCCACCTTCCGTTGCGCCTGCCTCTACGGGCCCCTGGCCCGGAGCAGCCGCTGGGGCTTGCAATGAAGGTGCAGTCCCCTGCGGTGTACCAAGAGTTTGCGGTCCCCGGAACCGGGGGCTGGCCAGACGGAAGTGAGGTTGACTCTGCTGCACAGGGCCGGCCCTGTCCTGCGACCAGCGGCCGGTGTCTGGTTCAGGGTCGATGGGGGTCCATGGCCGAGGCTCCCCAAACCTGTCCCTCAGGACATCCATGGTATAGCTAACCCAGAGCCTTTGAATAGCTCCACTCCTTGCCTTCCTCGTCGGTGACGCGATGTTCTCTCCACTCCAGCAACGACCCCCTCTGCCTAGAAGGCCGTTCCTGGCCGGTATCCGTCTGTCCCAACACAGGGCTTAGCCACCATTCCCCAGCTTTTGCTTGCACACCCGTCCCCTGGGGCCCACTGCCATCAACCGCAGGGCAGGGGTCCCGGACCTTGGGCCGGACGGTGGGTGGAGCCTCCGCTAACTCTTCCACATCAAGGAGTGCCATGGCCCCGGCCGGTTCTCCTCCCTCAGCCGCAGGCATAGCCCCCTGGGTTCCCTTGGCCATGTCGGTCGGCTCAGAGTCCGAAGCAGAACACAGCAGCAAGGGAGCACAAAAATGGAACGCTGACTTACTGTCCAAACCGTCCCCTGATGAAGCAATCACTCGAAGAAGTGTGGTACGGTTGACAACCAGGATTTCTTTATTCGTGAAGTTCCAAGTTCTTACAAAGTCAGCGTTGGGAGCTAACCGCCCCAACGCGCCTTTATACAGTGTGTGTCTTCAGCCCCACCCTTTCCCATGCAAACCAGCATCCGGCTGGTTCTGGATAAATCCCACCCTTTTCCCGTCTCCTCGCGCGGCCCAGCACCTGAGCTCCCATACTGTGTAGGTGTGTGCCCCCAACCCTTCTGCCATGCCCCCCCAATCCTCCTGTCGTGTTCCCCTCCACCACCCAGCGCGTCACCGCCACAGCCTCTCCGGCCCCACCCAGCTCGGTAACTCCCTCCCACAAGCCCCACCGTAGTCCATTGCCTGGTCTCAGCCCCAGCCCGTCTGGCATCTCTGCCGAGGAACAGGCAGCTGCAGAGACGTGAATGGTCTGGCGGCTGCCCTCCAGAATGCCTGCGGGGCCTTTCACTGGTCCCGTCGAAGCAGGCGCGCCTGAAGGCCCTGGAGCAGCTGCTCATTGGGAAAATGGCTGCAGGCCCTGCGGGGCTGCACGTGGCGTCTGGCGCTCGACCGGCTGCTGGGTGTGCCACTCCCAGGTGAGTCCAGCAACAGGGCTGTGCGGGCGGGCGGGTCGTATGCCCTTCCCCGGACACCCCTCATGATGTCGGGCCCACAGGGCTTGACACTGTGGTGGAGCTGTGGAATTTTCTGTACCTTTTGGTTCCTAGCACCAAGACCAGATCTTTTTGTTCTGGAAAGGTATAAAAGGTGGAAGACATCTTTCCTGGTTTTTGCCTTCATCTCTCTACCTGCCACGATCAGAGATGTGATCAAAATAAAAGTTGTTTGCTTGCTGAAACCTCGGCTCAGGGGTTTCTTTTGGCTCTTTTAAATTCCTGAGTAATGCTGGGGCAATTGTGAGGCTAAGTGTAAAACCTTACACTATATATGTTGACGGCAGGAAGATTACTTTACACACAAAAATGGAAGGACACTTTGATTCCCACAATGGATGAATGGCTGCAGAAGTTGATGCAGTTAGCAGAGATGGCTAAACTGACTGCTTTGATAAAAGACAAAAATACAAGTACTTTTGTTTCTACTTGAAAGCCGCTTCTGGACTTTGTGCTTGAGGTGGAAAAAATGAAACTTTGATTTTCGGCTTTACCAATTAGATAGGTTTGTTGTTATAGAAATGGCTAGATTATACTATTATGTAAAAGTAAAAAGTTGAGGTTTGATGTTACTACCTTATCCTACTGCACCAAAGGGAGTCGGAAGTCAACGCCTTTTCTTTGTTTTTCCCCTTTTTCCCACACTTTTCCCTTCCCCTTTTCCTCCCCTATCTTTCCTACTATTTTCTTTTGTATTTTTGTATCTTATACCATTAATATATAAACTAAATTTATTTTTTTAAAAACAAGTATTGCACTGAACTAAACCAGACATCCTAAAATAAAATTGCAATCATAGATGCAGTTACCAAGGATGTATTACTGCTGTTTTAGATTTTCAGTTATATGATTCTCAACACAGGTGATCAGGCTGCATTAGAGTGCCCTGGGAAGCAGACTCAGGGCATCCCCTGCTCCAACAAGAGTTTTCTTGCACTTTGGGGTCTGGGTTCATTCCAGTCACTCTTTATACCCAGCTTGTTTATTCTCAATTCATGTGTATGGTACATCTTGCCCCAGTCACATCAGGAACTTCACATTCTTACTCCCTGTTCCATGATTCCATGAAAAAATGCAATCCACTGCATTCTTTGTGCCCACTAATTTTCCACCTGGTATCATCAGCAATAATTCACTCATACACACATCCAAGATCTTGCATTATCAGTGATACACACATTCTAGCAACGTGCGCTTCCCAGTGTGTTCATGAAAAGGCTAGATATGATTGTACTATAGGCCCACTATACTCATGACTTATTCTAATATATATATTATACATTGTGTGTCATATTTGTAATATATTCATAGCATATAACATATGATAGATAACATATTCCTGTTCTGTACCAGCCTGCTACCGGCCCTGCAGAAAAGGCAGGGACAACCCCTTTACAAACGGCAAGAGGCTGGAATTACGCCTGCCAAATTTATAGCTACAAAAACAAACAAGACACGAACCAAGAAACCGGAGCTTTAAGAAACACGAACTATCCAAGCGGTTGCCTTCAGCAAACCAGCCCTCCCCTTATATAGAGTTCAGGGCGTGGCTTCTCTCTGCCTCCTTCCGAGAAGCCCCAATTACTCCTAATTGACTGCCTCCTGCGTCGGGCGTCCTTGAACAGGGCCAGCTGTGGGTCATCTTCATCCACGCTGTCAGGCTCACACAGCTGGGTCTCCGTGGTGACCAAGTGGGAGGGGCCTGGCTGAGGGCTCTCATCAGCAAGATCTTCAACCCCCTCAGCAAGGTCTTCAACACCCCCCTCCTCCTCCTCTGAGTCGTCCGACCCAACTGCCGAACCCACAGGCTGACCCTGAATCACAACACTTCCCTCTCAAACTATTGCAAGTAGAAATGAGCAGTAGTTTACTATTTATCAGTGAAATTATTACTTCTAGTTGGTTTAAACAAAGAACAAGTATCCATGCAAAGGGGGGAAGCACTGAATACAGCAACAAGTGACAAAAATCAAAAGTATCAGGAAAATGATTCCAACAAATGCAGATTTCAGCCACCCAAAAGGAAGCCAACTCATCTCCATGTCCCAAACAGTCATAAACAGATTGTCTTCTCCCAATATCATCTAGCATCCGCTGTAAGACCAGCAAGTTGATAAATTTTAGGATCATCCTCTTCAATCAGTCCAGAATTGTTGACATACATACAAAAAGAATAGTTCATCATTATGGACACTCCTCCTTGTTCAGCCAGCATGCTGTCAAGGACAATCTGATTATCTGTAACAATCCATGCTAGTGAATCAATCTCTTCTTGAAAATCAATAGTGGCTTTCCCAATAGTGTTCAAACCTGTTTCTAAAAGCACAAAGAGGTTATGAACAAAATGATCTGTGAGGGTGAAGGTTCATTCTCCAGGTTTGTGGGTTGGTTTCTGAACATTTCATTACCAGGCTAGGTAACATCTTCAGCAGAGTTTAGGGGATGTCACTCTCAGTGTTCTTCTGTTTATAAAGGGTTCGTGTGGTCACTAGGTCTTGTGATGGTCAGGTGTGGGTGTGTCAAGTGAGGTTCTTGTAATGGGTCTTGTGATGGGTCAGGTGTGGGTGTGTCAAGTGAGGTTCTTGTAATGGGTCTTGAGATGGGTCAGGTGTGAGTCATCAGTGAGAATCTTGTGATGGGGAGGTTACACCAGGTGAGGCTCATTGGGAGGCAAAGTGCTGGTTGGGGGAGGGGCTTGCGTGGCTTGGTTGAGGGTCCACAATGATCTGACAAAACATCTAGAGAACAAAATAAAACACCCTAAGAAAAATGGAAAAAGAAAAACAGCTAACACCACTAGAGAGAAAACACATGCAACCACAAGACTCCTCCACACCCAGGTTCTATGGACTCCCCAAAATACACAAGAACAGGATCCCCTTATGCCCAATTGTGTCTCTACCTTGGAACACCAACATAAAAACTAGCAAAAACTCTGTAGAGCAAACTCAGACACCTGGTCAATGACTCAACCCACTCAATAAACTCCCCAGAACAATTTCTCCAATGCATCAAGCACACCAAGATCAACAAGGAAGAAATCATGGTCTCCTTTGACATCACCACTCTCTTCACCTCAATTGACATTGACGTGACTAAACAAACCATACACCAGCTACTCACCAAACACCATACCCACAAAGATGATGCCACCACAGAACACTCCATGTCCACAGAAACCATCATGAAATTCATGGATCTATGCCTCAACACATACTTCAAATTCAACAGGAAAATCTATAAGGAAGTACAAGGTATCCCGATGGGATCATCCATATCAGGCCTAATAGCAGAAGTAGTCATGCAATGACTCAAATCCATAGCTCTACCCACCATCCAACCAAAATTCTGGACATACTACATTGATGACACCTTTGCCATCATCAAATGCTCCCAAATTGAAGAAACACACCTCCTACTCAATAACATATTCCCTGGGATCAAATTCACACACAAAGAGGAAACAGACAACAGACTCCCGTTCCTCAACATTGACATAAGGAGACTAGACAATGGAGAATGGGAAACCTGTGTCTACCGCAAACCCACACACAAGGACCAGATCCTCAGCTTTAACCACCCCACTGCACATAAAAGAAGCTGTGTCCAGACCCTCTTCAGAAGGGCCAGGACACAATGCAGCACCACAACACTAAGAAAAGCAGAAATGGCTGCTTGATGTCTTTCTCCTTAACGGCTATCCCAAAAACTTTGAGTTGTGACACATAGCACCCAAACCACAACACACCACATAGCCAACCACCATGCAAAAACTAACCCTACCATACACAAAAGGGGTGTCAGAAATGACAGCCAGAATTCTCCAACCTCTAAGAATAGCAATAGCCCACAAACCCACAGCCACACTCTGCCAGGAATTATCCAGAACCAAAGACAAAATAATCCACCACACTACCACCCGCCACGCTTGTGAGTTCATCAAAGCCTGCCACTCCACAAGCAATTCCATCAACAGACATATTGACCTACAACCAGCCTAACAACCCTCAGAATCCAAATCAACCACACAGCCAATGAAAGACAGCACTGACCCTCAACCAACCCATGCAAGCCTCCCCTCCCACCAGCAGTTCACCTTCCAATGACCCTGACCTGATATAACCATCCCATCACAAGACCCATCACAAGACTCTCACTGATGACTCACATGTGACCCATCACAAGACCCATCACAAGACCCTCACTTGACATAGTCACACGTGACCCATCACAAGATCTACTGACCACAGAAAGCCCTTATAAACAGAAGAACACTGAGAGTGACATTCCCTAAACCTGTGGTGGCAAACCTATGGCACGCATGCCACAGGTGGCATGCGGAGCTGTCCCTGTGGCTACATGCGCCATCGCCCCAGAGGGAGAAGGGGCCAGGCTGCTCCCCTTTGCCTTTCCACGTGCGCCTATGCTCTCACTCTCTTTCTCTCTGCACTGGGAGTCAGGGAGCAGCTGCAACAGCTGGGTGGATCCGGACTGGATGGTGGAGGCAGCTGCCAGTACAAGTCCAGGTAAGCCTCCAGAGCAATTTCGTGCCCCCTCCATGGCCGATCTGGGCGGCAGAGGCCTTTTCAAACCCTCTGGAACTCGCATCCATGGCCGCGGGGTGATTTTGAGGTGTGCCAGTAGCCTGATCCGGGCTCCGGAGGACTGGAAAAGGCCTCTGCCCCACAGATCTAGGGCTGCACAGTGATTTCACGCCCCCCACCCCCATGGCCGATCTGGGTGGCAGAGGCCTTTTCAAAGCCTCTGGAGCTCGCATCCATGGCCGCGGGGTGATTTTGGGGTGTGCCAGCAGCCCGATCTGGGCTCTGGAGGCTTGCAAAAGGCCTCTGCCCCATGGACCTAGGGCTGCACAGTGATTTTGCATCCCCCACCTCTGATCCAGGCAGCAGAGGCCTTTTCGAAGCTATGCAGCCCTAGATCCGTGGGGCAGAGGCCTTTTGCAGGCCTCCGGAGTCCAGATCGGGCCGCTGGCACACCACAAAATCACCCCACAGCCATGGATGCGAGCTCCAGAGGCTTCAAAAAGGCCTCTGCTGCCTGGATCGGCCATGGGCGGGGGCATGAAAATGCTGTGCAGCCCTAGATCCATGGGGCAGAGGCCTTTTCCAAGCGGCGGCAGCAGGGCGATCTATGCAGGTGTGGGGGGGTAAGTGGTGGTGGCAGCAGGGCGATCCATGCGGTGGCTCGGCCAGGGCTCAAGGGACCATCCGCTCCACTCTTTCCATCCCTTGGGGCACCAATTTTCCCTCCCCCCCACCATGGCAGGCTGCTACTCACCGCGATGTCAACACTGCTAACATCGAATGTTATTGCTTGACAAGAGATGAAGTAGGGACTTCCGGTAGTGCTGCCGCGCCGAATGGTGGTGTTCTGAAGCCGCCCGATCCTGGGAAGCGTCAAAGCGCCCGGAGGCAGCGAAAATCAGCTGTCCCGCGGCGCTGGAGCTTCTCCCTCGGGAGAAGAGGGAGAGGCGAGCCGGACTGGGTAGAGGTAGAGCTCCCCTGCGATTCTCCCAAGTAGTTTGGGAGTTCCAAAAGGAGTGGAACAAGACGCGACAACTGCACCTGCTGCTTAGAGGGGATTGTGAGTATTTCGTTCCTTTGAAAAGCAGGCAGAGCAAAGCAGGAAGATCTGAATTTTCAAATTGGATTTTAACTTTAACTCAGTTTCATTATCTTCTTCAAGTTTCAAGTTTGAAATGGAGTAAAAATGACGCTGGAATGTTTCTCTCCTGTGTGAAGTGACTGTGTTTGAAAATTGTTATATTTTGCTACAAAGCAAGAGATACAATTAGCAACTGACTTTATCCAGTATCGGATTTTGCTTATTTGAAAGCCTGTTCCCTTTTCTTCTTATTGAAGGTTAAGAACTTTGGGAGAATTGTTATTTTTTCTTCCCTTTTTTTTCCTGATTCTGCTGGGTGAAAGAGGAAATCGAAACCTAAGAGATGGCTGCGAGACGTGGGGGAGGGCCTCCACTTTCTAAGAATGTTATTTCCTCACCTATACCACAAGCTGTAGGGCAGACTTCGATGAAACCTACAGTACAACCACCCTCTCCCCCACCTCCTGCATTTACACTGACAGACATTCAGCAAGTTGTGATGCAGTCAACACAAGTTTTGCAGCAAGAAATAAAGAAAACAAGGGAAGAATTTGTTAATCAAAACAACCAGATCAGGGAAGATATAGTGCTTGCACTTCAGGGTTTGGCTGCACATATAGAACGCCTGGATGTTCGTGTGGACTCAGTTATGGAGTATGTGGAGAATTTGGAAAATAAAATTATTGATGCTGAACAGAAGATTGATAGAGCAGAGGCCAAGATTGACAGAACAGAAGACGAGGTTACTATATCAGAATACAAGAACATGGAGTTTGCTTTGCGTATCAGAGGCCTCAAAGAGAATCCTAAAGAAGATTTGGAATGGGAAATAGCACGAGCAGTGGCTCCTGTTTTGAAATGTGAACCTGAAGAACTACTTAAGGAAATGGATAAGACATTTAGGGTTAACTCCTGGATTGCTAGGCAAAAAAATCTACTTAGAGACGTAGTGATTTATTTTTCCAGGAGATCAACCAGAAATTCTATTATCCAGGCTTTTTATTGGGAAAAATTTCAGATTGCAGGCCAAGATATTATGATTTTAAAGGAGATACCTTCAAAAATTCTTAGAAAAAGGAAAGACTTTGCCTTTTTGTCTGATGAGCTTAAGAAGCGACCAATCCAGTTCAGATGGGAAATACCTATTGGAATTGTGGTAAATTATGCAGGGACCAGATACAGATTGGATACAATTTTAAAAGCAAAAGATTTCTACACCAAGGTCTTGAAAGCAGGTTTACCACTGTCTCCCCGAATTAAAAGAACAGAAGCAAGACAAGAAGATAAACAATTGAGTGAAGGGGCAATGTCATTGCCTCTTGAGGAGATGCAGAAGGCGGAGGCTACGGAGCAGAGTTTGGCATTAAAGGAAGACCCAAAAGAACAGAGGATGACAAGAGCTGCATATAAGTGTATGGAAAAAGAGCAAAAACAAAAGCCTGTAACTGGTCCAGCTATGCAAGATGCGGCTATTTCAGAGCCTGTGGGAGGAGCACGTCCGAAGAGAGCAACAGCTGATCTTCAGGCCATGTTCCAAAGGCTCATGGTCACCAGAGATGGTGAAGTTCCTGACATGGAATGTTAATGGCTTAAATTCACCACAGAAAAGAAAGAAAGTATTTTTCTATCTGAAACAACATAAAAATGACATTGTTTGCTTACAAGAGACACATATTGCATTAAAAGATCAAAAATATCTGATTAATTCCCGATTGGGAACACATTTTGCATCTTTTGCTCCGGACAAGAAGGCTGGAGTGGTTATTTACTTAAGAAAAGACTTTTCGGCAAGATTGATTGAATCGGATAAACAAGGGAGATATGTTAGTATTGAATTAATACTACCAGGAAAGAAAGTTCTTCTTATTGGATTATATGCTCCAAATCAACAACAGCAAAAAAATTTTAAATTTTTACATCAGAGACTAATTGAACTGGATTACATATCTGTTATTATGATGGGGGACTGGAATGGAGTTTTGGTGCCATCTGAAGACAAGAAGGGATCTTCTAAAAACTTTTTTAATTCGAAATTGCCTAAAGCTTTTTTTGATTTGAAGGAAGATCTGGAATTAAGAGATGTATGGCGGGAAAGGAATATGAGAGACAGAGATTTTACTTTTTTTTCGGATAGACATAAATCTTTCTCCAGGATTGACTTTATTTTGATTACTACTGATCTTTCTTCTTCGGTTAAGAACGTTAAGATTTTGTCTGACCATAGTCCTGTTTGGTTGGAGTTCTTTGCTGAAGATGCTAGTAAAAGATCCTGGAGGCTGAATGAGAATTTATTTACAAATGACTTGTTCTTGCAGAAATGTAGAGAACATATGAAACAATTTTTTGTTACAAATATGCATAAAGGTACCTCGATGGAAATGGTTTGGGATGCTAGTAAAGCCTATATGAGAGGGGTTTTGATTTATATGAATAATGCTTATAGGCGTAAGCAAATGCAAAAACGTTTAGATATTGAGGAAGAGATTAAAACTAAGGAGAAAAAGTTCATTTCGAACCCATTGGATAATAATTTAAGGATCTCAATACATTTATTGAAAGAACAATTTAATATGCTACTGGCTGATCAAGTAGCAACTAATTTTCACTATGCCAAACACAATACTTTTTGTAACGCTAATAAGCCTGGTAGATGGTTGGCTTATCAATTAAGGAAAAAACAGAAATCACGTACTATAGATAAAATAGAATATAAAGGAAAAGAAGTCTACCAACAAAATTTGATTAAGAGGAATTTTTTAGATTTTTTACTCGAAATTATATTCTAAAGAAAATATACAAGCTTTAGATATAGACAAGTATTTACAGGGAGCTCATTTTCCAAGACTTTCAAAAGAACAACAACTTGAGATCTACATGGGGCTGCCCTTGAGGACCACTCGGAGGCTTCAACTGGTGCAGAATGCGGCCGCGCGAGTTGTAATGGGGGTCTCCCGATACTCCCATGTAACACCTCTACTCCGCGAGCTGCATTGGCTTCCGGTTGCCCTCCGGGTGAAATTCAAGGTGCTGGTCATTACCTATAAAGCCCTACATGGCTTGGGTCCGGGGTATTTGAGGGAACACCTGCTGCCAGCATCAAGTTCCCTTCGTCCAGTGCGCTCCCACAGGGAGGGTCTTCTCAGGGTCCCACCGGTAAGAGATTGCCGGCGGGTAACACCCAGGGATAGGGCCTTCTCAGTGGGGGCGCCTGCCCTCTGGAACCAGCTGCCAGTGGAGCTGAGGACTGCCCCCGACCTCCGTTCATTCCACCGGGGCCTGAAGACCTGGCTCTTCGAGCTCTCTGGCCCAGGCTGAGGATTAATTTATTTTAATTGGGGTTTTATTTGCACAGGGATAAATTTAATCTTTTTTAAACTGGTTTTAACTTTTGTATTTTTGGTTTTTAATTCCCTGTAAACCGCCCTGAGTCCTCCGGGAAAGGGAGGTATATAAATGTAATAAAATAAATAAATAAATAAATTACATCAGAAGAAATTTCTTTAGCTATTAAACAGTTGAAATTGGGCAAGGCTCCGGGAACAGATGGATTAACAGCAATTTAGTATAAAAAGTTGTTGCCTGAAATGATTGAACCCTTAAAGATTTTGTTTAATGAAATTCAGACTGGAGGTGTAGTTCCTCCATCATGGAGGACAGCTTTTGTATCGTTGATTCCAAAGGAGGATCAAGACCTTACTCAACCTACTCACTCAAGATGGAGGACGCGCTCGGCTGAGCTCCGCGAGCTCCAGCTGATAGGCGTCCCCTGGGAGCCCCTCACAAGCCTTTACGGCTTGCTGAGATGGGATTGGGGTTTGCCGAGGGGCAATGTGGCAACGCGGAGGCTGACGAAGCCAGCAGCGGTCTTTTTGGATCTGTGCTGTTTGAGCGACCGGCTGCTGGCTGCTGGCCCTGCTACCTACCGGCTGCTTCCTCCCGCCGTTTCTCACTCTCTCCGGAGCGTTCGGGCTGCTCATAGCTGGCGTGGCGCTCCCTGCTGCTTTCGGGCCGTCCGGGCCACTTTGGTTGTTCTCGGTCCGGCTCGGGCTGATGAGGAGGACGCCCGTCGTTGAGGAGTGTGCCCGTGAGGCCCGTTGGGCTGTCCGGTCGGCGGCGGTGATGATGGCGGCGGCGTGGGCGTCGGCCTTGGCGCGGGTAGCAGCCTGCGCGACGATTTTTTGGGCCGCGCTCGGCGGTGATGGCGATGGCGGCGGCGGCCCGGGTTTGGCGGCGACGGTGACGACGATATGCTCCGGACGCTCGGGAATTCACCAGCTGGCTTTAGGGCCATTTTTGTCTGTACCGGCGTTCCTGAGACTGTTGCCCCGTCTGCGGGGGCCGGCTGCTGACTCTGGTGCCTTTGGGCTTTTGATCTTTTCGCCGGCGGCGGGACTTCCATGTGGCCCCAAGCCGCCTTGGCCCGCTTTGGTGGTGGTGTCGCCCTCGGGCCGTTTTGGCGGTGGAGAGGGCGACTATTATTACTTACCTTGGCGACGATGGTTGACCTATACCCTTGCTTCAGGCCGCCTCTTATGGCGACGGCGTCTTCGGACCGCTTGGGTGGCGAAGAGGACGACCGGGAGTTATCTTACCGGAGCAAGGACGACATGGGGCTCCTGCATTGTGTATCATCTTTGGACTGCTCTTGCAGTGACGCCGGTGATTCAGACTATTTTTATTCTGGCCTGCCTACCCTCCTTGCCTTGGACACACTTTTTACCATCTGCCTGCCTATCCTCTCCCCTCTCCCTTTGGACTTTCGACATACCTGGGTATCGGCCACGGTGGGAGAGTGGCTGGACCTCTCCATTTGCAACCTCATAGAGGTGGGAGCTCTATGGGGTTTGCCTACCCAGAGGATACCTGGTCCACCCCCAGGAATGGAGTCTCTACCCGTTGTGAGAGAACGGGCTGCGGCCTGTCTTGGGGGCCACCCAACTGAGTGGCAGTGAAGTTGGGTGGGGATCCAGACTTCTGTCATGTTCAATCCTCCCATGGACAACTCAGGGATGCCTATCCTGGACTGTTTGGACTTTTTTATACTTATGCGGCAATATACGAGCACGCGTTTGTACGCCCTCAGGGGTGCCCCCCTCTCCTGGGTGCGACCTGCCTCCTTAAACGGTGATAACCTTGATGACGGGCCCAAGTTTTTGGTCTCTGAGAGATGGCTGGGCAGGGGCAGGGGCTGTTCATGTAAATCTAGAAAGCCTCTGATTATTTTTTATCCAAATTTTTTATAGGGCTAGGGAGCGGGGTGGGAGATACCGGTTGTTTGGCTATGGGGGGTGGCCGATCTACCATGGTTCAGACCAGCCTTGGGTCTGATAGCACGGGGGGAGAACGGGGTGGCGTTGTCGCCGGGGCTCATGAGCGGGTCGTGGGATTATCAATTCCCACGACGGGGAATGGCAGCAGGCGGATAGACAGGGGGCCGTATCGCTACCGGGAGGGCCGTCCCCGCTATTTGCAAGCGGTGAGGCGCTCCGACCCTCTGCTTCTTCCCCGAGATCCCGGGAGCGAGGATGTGCAGCCTCCTGAGCTCCGGCTGGTGTACCTGAATGCCAGGTCCGTGGTTAATAAAGCTCCCCTCGTTAGGGATTTAGTTGAGGGTGAGCATGCGGACCTGGCTTGCATCACGGAGACTTGGTTGGGCCCAGAGGGTGGGGTCCCTTTGGTTGACCTCTGCCCACCAGGCTTCCGGGTGCTACACCGGCCACGAGCTCATGGTAGGGGTGGGGGAGTGGCGGTTACCATTAGGGAGACCTTATGTCCGCGGGAGGCCACCGTTTCTCAGATAGTCGGGTGTGAGTCTCTCTTTATGAGATTTGGTCCTGGGGCGCAGTTGGGCTTGCTGCTGGTGTACATTTCGCCCAGTCACACAGCGGCAGCCCTGCCCGAGCTGCTCGATATCCTCTCGGGCTTGGTGGTTGAGTTTCCCAAACTTATAGTTTTGGGAGACTTCAATCTACCATCCCTGGGAGGTTCATCGGAGCTAGCTCGGGAGTTCATGGCTTCCATGGCGGCCATGGACCTGACGCAAGTAATTTCAGAGCCAACTCATGAGGGAGGCCACACCCTTGACCTGACTTTTTTATCTAGACGGTGGTTGGATGATCTAGGTGGGGGCTCTCCATTTATTATGCCCCTGTCATGGACCGATCATCATCTCCTGCGGCTGGTCTTCCGTTTTGCCACCCCCCGCCGTGGGGGCACGGAGCCAATTAGATGGTACCGCCCCAGACGCTTAATGGATCCTGATAGATTCCAAGCGGCGCTGGGGTCCCCACCTGCCTCCACTGCTCACAGCTCGGCGGATGCCTTAGTGGAAGCCTGGGAAAGGGCAGCCACTGAGGCACTTGACCGGGTTGTACCCTTGCGGCCCCTGACCCGGCGCAGATCCCAGCGAGCTCCATGGTTTTCCGCGGAGCTCCGGGAGATGAAGCGTCGGAAATGGGGCCTAGAGAGCTGCTGGAGGTCTAGCCGATCCGAACCCGACCGGTTGCGGTTAAGAACCTACATTAGGTCTTATCTCGCAGCGATGAGGGTGGCGAGGTGCAATTACTTCTCCACCCTCATCGCGTCCGCAGATAATCGCCCGGCCGCCTTGTTTAGGGTGACTCGCTCACTTCTTAATCAGGAGGTGAGGGAGGATCCCTTGCAGGGTCGTGCCGAGGAATTTAGCCAACATCTGTCGGATAAAATCGCTCGGATTCGGACCGGTTTGGACTCCAGCTGGGCAGAGTCAGGCGATCAGGACACGGGCGGTCTTGTCAATGTTACCTGGGAAGAGTTTGATTCTGTGACCCCTGATGAAGTGGACAGGATTATGGGGAGGCTGAGCTCCTCCACATGTTTGTTGGACCCGTGCCCTTCCTGGCTGGTTTATGCAGCTAGGGAGAGGACACGAGGCTGGCTCCAGGCGGTTATATCTGCTTCTTTGAGCGAGGGTTATTTCCCCACCGTCTTGAAGGAGGCGGTGGTGAGACCTCTCCTCAAGAAGCCTGCCTTGGACCCAGCTGTTTTGAACAACTTTCGTCCAGTCTCCAACCTTCGCTTTCTTGCGAAGGTTGTCGAGAGTGTGGTGGCGCATCAGCTCCCTCTGGTCCTGGATGAAGCGGATTATCTGGACCCCTACCAATCGGGTTTCAGGCCCGGGTACAGCACGGAGACGGCATTGGTCGCTCTGGTGAATGATCTCTGGAGGGCTCGGGATAGGGGATATTCCTCTGTCCTAGTCCTATTAGACCTCTCGGCGGCTTTCGATACCATCGACCATGGTATCCTGCTGCGGCGTCTCAGGGGATTGGGAGTGGGAGGCACAGTTCTTCAGTGGTTCTCCTCCTATCTCCTGGGACGCTCGCAGTCGGTGTTGGCAGGGGGGCAGAGATCGGCCCCTAGGTCTCTCGTTTGTGGAGTTCCTCAGGGGTCGGTTCTCTCGCCTCTCCTGTTCAACATCTACATGAAACCGCTGGGTGAGATCATTCGTGGTTTTGGAGTTGGGTATCATCAATATGCTGATGATACCCAACTTTTCTTTTCGACCCCAAACCACCCCAGTGATGCCCTCGCTGTGATGTCCCGTTGCCTGGAGGCGGTTCGGGTCTGGATGGGGAGGAACAGACTTCAACTCAACCCTGACAAGACTGAGTGGCTGTACATTCCGGCATCCCGGGACATTCAAAATGTTCCATCTCTTTCTATGGGGGGTGAGCTCTTACCCCCCGTGGATAGGGCTCGCAACTTGGGAGTCCTCCTAGATTCACGGCTTACCTTGGAAGATCATATAGTGGCCGTGACTAGGGGGGCTTTCGCCCAGGTTCGCCTGGTGCGCCAGTTGCGGCCCTATCTGAACCGGGATGCCCTGTGTACGGTCACTCATGCGCTCGTGACCTCTCGCCTTGACTACTGTAATGCTCTCTACATGGGGCTTCCCTTGAAGACCACTCGGAGGCTCCAACTGGTACAGAATGCGGCCGCGAGAGTTGTCTTGGGAGTTTCCCGGTACTCCCATGTTACACCTTTGCTCCGCGAGCTGCATTGGTTACCAGTTGTCTTTCGGGTGAGGTTCAAGGTTTTGGTTACGATCTTTAAGTCCCTACATGGCATGGGTCCGGGATACCTCAGGGACCACCTGCTGCCGGCATCAACTCCCCTCCGCCCTGTGCGTTCCCACAGAGAGGGCCTCCTCAGGGTGCCGCCAGTCAAGGAATGCCGACTGGTGGCCCCCAGGGGGAGGGCCTTCTCTGTGGGCGCTCCGGCATTATGGAACCAACTGCCGGTAGAGCTCCGGACGGCATCAGACCTCCGAACTTTCCGTCGTGGCCTGAAGACCCACCTATTTGAAATGGCTGGTCTGGCCTGACGGGGGATTATGGGTTTTAATTTGTTGTTTTAGATTTGTATTACTGTTTTAATTGGGCATGGGTTTAATCTTTTTTTTAATTTTTGTATTGTCTTTTTTATATATGCCCTGTGAACCGCCCTGAGTCCCTACCAAGGAGAAGGGCGGTATACAAATTAAATAAAACTTAAACTTAAACTTAAACCTAAAAATTATAGACCTTTATCGCTTTTAAATACAGATTATAAGATTTTTGCTAAAGTATTGGCTAATAGATTAATGCAAGTTTTGAAACAAATGATTCATAGTGATCAATCGAGATTTATATCTGGGAGGTATATGAAATATAACGTAAGACAAATTGTAAACTTGCTTGAATACTTGGATAAGAACAACCAAGTCCCCGCAGCATTGATATTTTTGTATGCAGAGAAAGCCTTTGACCAATTGAATTGGCAATTTTTACTAAGAGTTGTTGAGGAGATGAATTTTGGAGAAGGTTTTCTACATGCTATTAAAGTTATATATCAACAACAAACTGCACAAATTATAGTTAATGGGGGATTAACAGAGACCTTTAAAATTGAAAAAGGTACAAGACAGGGATGCCCCCTATCACCATTATTGTTTGTTTTAACAATAGAGATTTTATTAATCAAAATTCGAGAGTCCTCTATGATAAAGGGAATTAAAATAAAACAGAATGATTATAGATTGAGAGCTTTTGCTGATGACTTGGTTGTGACAGTATCCCAACCGTTACAATCGGTTATAGATTTGATGGAAATTATAACTCAGTATGGTAAGGTTTCTGGGTTCAAGGTGAATAGTAATAAGACTAAGATATTATCTAAGAACTTATCTATGAGTGAAAGGGATATGTTATCTAAATTAACAGGATTTGAAATAGTGAAGAAGGTTAAATATTTAGGAGTATATATTGCAGCCTCAAATGTAAAATTGTATAAGAATAATTATGAAACACTATGGTTGAAGGTACAAAGGGACTTAAATAATTGGAAAAAATTACAATTATCATTACTGGGAAGAATTGCAGTTGTTAAAATGAATGTTCTACCAAAGTTTCTCTTTTTGTTTCAAATGATACCTATATTGAAAAAGGATGCCAACCTTGATCAATGGCAGAAGGGTATTAACAAATTTATTTGGGCGGGGGAAAAAACCAAGAGTTAAATTTAAGATTTTACAAGATGCCAGGGAAAGAGGGGGACTCAAGGCGCCGAATTTGAAATTGTATTATGATGCGGTTGCCTTGACGTGGGTTAGTGATTGGCTTAATTTAACTAACAAGAGAATACTTCATCTTGAGGGATGGGATTTGGTATATGGATGGCATGCATACTTGCTTTACGATAAGAAGGTGGACAGGGCTTTTAAATCCCATATTCTTAGAAGTACTTTATTGCGTATCTGGAAAAAGTAATTATAAAATACCGATTTGGGGAATTCCTGGACACGCGATAGAGGGCGTATCTATGGGAGTGAGTATGGATATGGTTTCTTATAAGGAACTACTTAGATTGCAAGGGAATGATTGGCAACTTAAATCATTAGAGGAGTTAAGACAAGAAAACATAAGTTACTCTTGGTTTCAATATACCCAATTGAAAGCTAGGTGGAAGTCAGATCAAAAGGTTGGCATCACAATTACAGATCAAAATTTAGTAAAACAAATTAGAGATTTAAATTGTGCACATATAAAGAGGATATATAATGCTTTAATTGAATTAGATTTGGAAACGGAACTGGTTAAAGACTGTATGATAAAGTGGGCACAAAATATTCAGGAACCAATTTCGTTGGACACCTGGGAGATAATTTGGGTCAGAAATGTTAAATTTACTCAGGCTCAAAACTTAAGAGAAAATTTTTATAAAATGTTTTATAGATGGCATCTGGATCCCAAGAAGTTGTCCAACATGTATCCTAATTTACAGTCTAAATGTTGGAGATGTGGTAGTTTAGAAGCTACCTATTTTCACATGTGGTGGACTTGTAGAAATATAAAAGCTTTTTGGATCAAAATTTGGTGGAACATTCAAAAGATTTTTAAGAGAAAGATAAAGTTTTCTCTGCAATTGTTTTTATTGGGTATTGTTGTAGATTGTGATGTTAAAGAAACTAACTTGATGTTGAACATGATAACAGCAGCACGGTTACTGGTGGGACAATATTGGAAGAAGGATAGTTTGCCCACTATAGAAGAATGGGTGTTTAAAGTTTCGAATCTTGCAGAAATGTCTAAGATTTCTGCTTATTTGACAGGAAAGATATATTTCAGTTTGGAGGAGATGGATAAATTATATTCAGAACAAATATGAGACTAAAAAGTTCCATTTAGCTTATGAGTAGATTTTAGTGGGATATTGTTATTGGTACTTTGTAGTTATGTTAAAGGGGAGTTAAAGCACATTATGAATTTGGTTAATTGTATATTATGCATAATTTTTATTTAGAATATGATTATTGTAACTATAATCCTGTATTTAGCTCTGGGAAGTGGGGGGGGAAGTGGGCGGGTTTGGGGTGGGAGGGATTTGGGGATATATTGTAAAATTTTGTTTTTGTAAAACTCTAATAAAAAAAAGAGATGAAGAAGTAGCCATTTCATATGTTAAACTTGTGTATTGGTTTAAGAGATTGAGTTTAAGGTTGGGAGGGGGGACGAGTAGGATTGTACTTTCAAGGCCATCTTTCTAACTAAAGAAGATAAGAACTTGGCGGGTTTTCTAACGGAAGGGAAACTGATTCTTTAAATTAATTAGAGAATATGATTAATGACAAAATTAGAAAGGTGGACAATTGTGTTTTAATATATTGTGCAAGGGGCGGAGATTTCAGTTTCCAGCTTCCTTCGAGCAAGCATTTGCCAGTGTATTAGGCTAATAAAGGACTTTTAAGGTAAACAATGCCTCAGAGTCACTTGAAAAGCCCATGCGTTGGAAACTTGACATCAAGCTGGAATCCACACTACTTTTTGAACTAATTAGGGAGTCCCGACCTCCCGTTACTGTCTCCATGTTTGGGAGGCAGTCTGGCAAAGAATTGGGGAAGATCCCATAATGGAGGGAGTAAAATTGCCTGAAGCCAGCTCCCAGCAGCAGCCACCCCAGTGGGGGAAGGGCCAGCGAAGAAACCGGTAGGGAAAGAGTTTCAGCAATCCTCCCAGCTGGGAGCTAGACCCAAACAACCAGGAGAATTGGTCTGGTCGTCAGAGTGGATTAAGCCCAGCGGAGACTCCAGGCGCCTCAGAGCAGCCAGGCCAGCTGAGATTGAATACTCAGGTGAGAGGAAAATTCTGTCTGCAGATCAGACTGCCTGCCAGACCCAGGAGTCCCCTGCCAAGCCCTCCAGATCCATGGAGACAGAGAACCCCAGCCTGGTGCCTCTGCAGCAATGGGAGGTTGGGAAGCCCCCACAAGTGAAAGGCCAACAACCTCTGAGCTTGCCCCAGCTAATAGAAGCCTTGCAACAGCTGGGGGTGGTGCAAAAGCCTGGAGATCAGGAGCTGGTGGGAGGAGAACAGCAAGGGTGGCAGCAGCAGGACCCAAACGTGCAACCCCTGAACATACAGCAGGACCAGTGGGGCCAGCAGCAGGGGGGGGCCCTGGCAGCCATTAAATCAGCAACCAGAGTGGGGCCAGCAGCAACTGGAGACACGACAACAGCAGTGGAGGCCCTGGCAGCCGGTGAATCAACAACTTGGATGGGGCCAGCAGCAATGGGGGCACCAGCAAGCAATGATGAGCCCACCCTTCAGAGCAACCTTCAATGGGGACCCAGAGAAACTGATTTTTTTCCTCAACCAAGTACGCTCTCACTTGAATTGCTGAGGTCACTCTTACCCGGACCCGGGTGCGATGGTCGATGTGATTGCATCCAATCTAGAGGGAGAAGCATCTGAATGGTTGAACAATTTATATAACGAGCAGGCCCCTGAATTGGAGGACCCCCACCTTTTCCTCCTGGGGCTGAGGGAAAGATTTGAGGACCCATCCATTGCCCTCAAAGCAGAAGAACAAATCCATAAGATAAAGCAAGCTGGCCGGCCTGCCCTAGAGTACGTGCGGGAGTTTCGAAAGATGGCAGGTCGGATAGAGAGATGGCCTGAGCAATCAATAATTCAACTTTTTAGAGAAGGGTTAGATGACCACCTTTTTCAGGCATGTATCTACTGAGCTGTACCTGACCAGCTGCATGAATGGTACCAGGCAGCGGTGAAATTAGATGTCCAGCTCACCCGCTATAAAAAGCCTCCCCCCACCTGAAGCTGCGCCAAAACCAGGATCTAGATGGCTACCACCCCCCCGAAAACCCCCAATGTCTGCTACTGCCAAAAGACCTAGACCACCTACAGGTCTGCCAATCAAGTGCTTTCGATGTGGACAGCAGGGACATCGAGCAGCAACCTGCCCAGTTCCTTACCCGCAACAGCAGAGTAGACCAGATCCAACAACGAAGAAGAAACCTGCACAGCAGCCATCGAGAGAAAAGTCCAACTGGGTCACCCAGGAGCCCGTTACCCAGGTTACGTCCCCCACCCAGGAGGACGCTGGCCCACAGACTGGACCCACCCCCACTTTACCCGGTTTTGACAGCAACGATGAAGGGGAGAACGACCCGATGGTGAGTGGTAAACTCATAATCCCTAAGTCAGGGGCACAAGTAGACCTGAAAGTGCTACTCCATACTGGCTGCTCCTGATGCATCATTAGCCTGTCATGTGCCTTGAGACTGGGCATATGGGCCAAGCCGCTTTCCAAACCTGTGAGGTTCGAGGAAGCCAATGGCTGCCTAATGGGAGGGACTTAAGTCATGCAATTAACGGAGCCCTTACGTCTGGAAATAGGCGAGCACTGGGAGTTTATTCGCTTCCTGGTAGCTCCAAAGATGTCTGAGAATGTGATCCTAGGACTAGCCTGGCTAGACAAATGGAAGCCATTTATCTGGTGGGAAAGAGGAATGAGAACTGTGAGATTACCCATAGGGCCCGATGCCCCCCATTGATTCAACAGATGTTACAGGGGATTTTAGCCCACCAAATGAGCAAGCACACATGGCTGCCTTACAGTCACCTGGTGAGCCGCTCATCCCCAGTGACTACCAGGACCTAGCGGAGGCGTTTAGTGAGAAAGAATGCAATACCTTGCCTCCTCACTGTCCCAATGATTGTTCCATTGAACTGTTACCAGGGGCCAAACTCACCCAACCAAGAATGTATGCTATGTCCCCCTTTGAAATGGAGGAGATGCAGCAATATGTGGATACAAACCTAGCGAGGGGATTCATCGAACGGGCCAAGTCTACTGTGGGAGCCTCTGTGTTGTTCAAAGAGAAAAAAGATGTGTCTCTACATCTCTGCGTGGACTATAAAGGCCTAAACGCTGTGAGTGTGGAAAATAAATACCCTCTCCCTCTCCTGAAAGACTTGCTAACCTACCTGGCGAAGGGGAGCGTCTTCACCAAGTTAGACCTGAGAGAAGCATATTACTGGGTAAGAATAAAGGAGGGGGATGAGTGGAAGACAGCCTTCAACTGCCCCTTGGGCTGCTACCAATTCAAAGTCATGCCATTTGGACTGCAGGGGGCCCCAGCTGTATTTATGCAGTTGATTAATGAGGTCCTACATGAACACCTATACAAAGCGGTCCTAGTATAACTTGATGACATCCTGATATACAGCACGAATATGACTGAACACATAAAACTGGTCAGAGAAGTGTTAAAGAAACTATTGGATGCCAAACTTTATGTCAAATTGTTGAAATGTGAATTTCACCAAACCCGATTAGATTATCTTGGCTATAGAATCTCCAATGAGGGTATCGAAATGGACCCAGCCAAAGTAAAAACCATAATTGAATGGCAGCCCCCCAAAACCCGCAAACAGCTCCAGAGCTTCCTAGGGTTTGCCAACTTCTACCATCAATTTATTCCCTCTTTTGCTGAGATTGCTCTACCTATTACAGAACTACTCAAAACGGGCAAGGGAGGGGGAAAACTGCAACCTGGCCAACCGCTAGCATGGACTATGAGTTGTCAGAAAGCTTTTGAAAATTTAAAAAGACTATTTGCGGCTGAACCGGTCCTAAAGCACCCCTGCCCAGGGGAGCCCTTTGTAATTCAGGCTGATGCCAGCAACGTGGCAGTCGGAGTGGTGTTATTGTAAAAGAATAAAAGTGGGGTCCTGCAACCTTGTGCTTACACCTCTAAGAAATTTACTGAAAGTGAGAGGAGATGGACAGTCTGGGAGAAGAAGGCCTTCACTATTAGGTGGGGGTATCAAACTGGCGGCACTATTTAGAAGGGAGCAAGGTGCCTTTTGAATATGGACAGATCACAAAAATTTAGAGGCACTAAAAACTCCCCAAAAATTGTCCCCAAAACAAGTACGATGGGCACAGTACTTCAACCATTTTAACTTTACTCTAAAGTACATACCAGGAAGAAAAAACTTCTTAGCTGATGCACTCTCCCAATTGCCACCGTACAAAAGCGAATGCGAAGAAGTTCACGAGGCAATTATCCCTGGTCCACAAACTGCAACCCAACTCACACCTCGCAGGACCCCTAATCCTGATGCCCCCAGGGTAAAGAAAATAAAGCGAGAACTCCTCACTGATCAATGGTTTAAAACCAATCAGACATCCCTAAAATGCAGGGATGGTCTAGCTTACAAGGGGGAAAAATTGTACTTGCCTGAAGCTCTTCATTTTAATGCCCTCAAACACAGTCATGATGTCAAACAGGCTACACACATTTCAGATATCTAAAAACTCTACATCTCACTTGCTGGCAATTTTGGTGGCTGGGACTAAAATGAGACATAGAAAACTATGTCAAGAGCTGTACTGTATGTGCCACCATGAAAAGAATAACAGGAAAGACCCTTGGGTTACTACTACTGGTAGCTGAACCTTCTCAACCATGGGAAGAAATAGCTATGGACTTTATAGTAGACCTACCCGACAGTAGAGGAAATACAGTCATTTGGACTGTGATAGACCTATTTTCAAAACAGGCTCACTTTATTGCCTGCAAAGGACTTCCATCAGTTCAATGCCTGACTAAGTTGTTCCTAAACTATATCTATCGACTACATGGCGCCCCTAAGTGAATAATTTCAGACAGAGGGGTGCAGTTCACAGCAAAATTTTGGAGAAACTTTCTTAAATTAATTGGATCATCTCAAGGCCTATCAACTGCTTTTCACCCGGCTACTAACGGAGCTGCAGAATCCACCAACAAAATGGTGGAACAATACCTTAGATGCTACGTCTCTTACCAACAAACAAACTGGACCGACCTCCTCCCTTTTGCAGAGGTGGCTTACAATAATTCAGTACATAGCAGCACCGGCTACACTCCTTTCCGTGTAGCCATAGGGCACAGGTCTGCAACCTGCGGCTCCAGAGCCGCATGCGGCTCTTTCAGCCGTCTCCTGCGGCTCCCAGTCCTCTGCCATGTGCAGTCCAAAAAAAAAGTGGGACTAAAAAAGTTCAGCCAATCAATTCAAATATGCAGGGTAGGTGCATATCTCGCCTTGGCTCCACTCTTCAGTCAAACCCTGTTCTGCGCATGCTTGCATGTATGCGCATGCGCACACATTTTTTTGCGGCTCCCAGTTTTTCATTTTGTGAGGGAACCGGTTCCGAGTGGCTCTTTCACTGTTTCAGGTTGCTGACCCCTGCCATAGGGAAAGAATTCAACCCCATACCGGAATACCCTCAGTTACCCTCCACTTCCCAGACTCTTGATCATTGGGTGAGGGGTTGGGAAGAAGTTTGGAAAAATACAAAGGTGGCCTTAAAAAAGATTTTTGAGACCTACAAAAAGCAAGCTGACAAAAAGAGAGCTCCCCAAAGAACATTCCAAATTGGGGAAAAGGTCTATTTGTTGACCAAATACTTACACCTTAAAATACCCAATAATTTATTTATTTATTTATAATTGAATTTCTATACCGCCCTTCTCCTGAAGGACTCAGGGCGGTGTACAGGGCAATAAAAGCACTACAAAAGTTACAAAAGTTAAAAGTAAATTAAATTAATGAAGCCCTAACAGAAGGCCAGATCCTGAAGCTAAAACTCAAATACTTTGGCCACCTAATGAGGAGGAAGGACTCGCTGGAGAAGAGCCTAATGCTGGGAAAGATTGAGGGCAATAGAAGGGGACGACAGAGAATGAGGTGGCTGGATGGAGTCACTGAAGCAGTAGGCGTGAGCCTAAATGGACTCCAGAAGATGGTAGAGGACAGGAAAGCCTGGAGGAACGTTGTCCATAGGGTCGCGATGGGTCGGACACGACTTCGCAACTAACAACAACAAACAATAAATAATTAAAAAACCCCAAACCCTTAAACCAGGCCGGCCTGTTCAAATAAATAGGTTTTCAGATCCCGGCAGAAAGAGCAAAGGTCGGGAGCCATCCGGAGCTCAACCGGTAATTGATTCCAAAAGGCTGGCACGCCCACAGAGAATGATCTCCCCCTGGGGGCTGCAAGCCGACACTCTCTGACCGACGGCACCCTGAGGAGGCCCTCTCTGTGGGAGCGCACAGGATGAAGGGAAGATGATGCCAGCAGCAGGTGCTCTCGTAAGTAATCCGGACCCATGCCATTCAGGGCTTTATAGGTAATCACCAGCACCTTGAATCTCACCCAGAGGGCAACTGGAAGCCAATGCAGCTCGCGGAGTAGAGGTGTTACATGGGAGTATCAGGAGACCTCCATCACAACTCGCGCGGCCGCATTCTGCACCAGCTGAAGCCTCTGAGTGGTCCTCAAGGGCAGCCCCATGTACAGAGCATTGCAGTAGTCTATACGAGAGGTCACGAGCACATGAGTGACTGCACACAGGGCATCCCGGTCCAGATAGGGTCGCAACTGGCGCACCAGGTGAACCTGGGCAAAAGCCCCCCTGGTCACAGCTCCTACATGGTCTTCCAAACTGAGCTGTGAGTCCAGGAGGACACCCAAGTTGCGAGCCCTATCTACAGGGGGGTAACACCTCACCCCCCATGGTTAAAGATGGAATGGACCGAATTTCCCGAGATGCCGGAACGTACAACCACTCGGTCTTATCGGGATTGAGCCGAAGCCTGTTCCTCCCCATCCAGACCCGAACCGCCTCTAGGCAACGGGACATCACATCGAGGGCATCACTGGGGTGGTTTGGGGTAGAGATGAAAATCTGGGTATCATCAGCGTACCCCACTCCAAAACCACGAATGATCTCACCCAGCGGCTTTATATAGATGTTGAACAGGAGAGGCGAGAGGACCGACCCTTGAGGAACTCCACAAATGAGAGGCCTCGAGGCCGACCTTTGCCTTCCTGTCAGCACCGACTGCGAACATCCCAGGAGGTAGGAGGAGAACCACTGGAGAACAGTGCCCCCCACTCCCAACCCCCTGAGACGCCGCAGTAAGATACCATGGTCGATGGTATCAAAAGCCGCTGAGAGGTCTAATAGGACTAGGACAGAGGAACAACCCCTGTCCCGAGCCCGCCAGAGATCATTCACCAGCGCGACCAATGCTGTCTCCGTGCTGTACCCGGGCCTAAAGCCCGATTGGTACGGGTCCAGATAATCCGCTTCCTCCAGGAACAGAGGGAGCTGATGCGCCACCACACTCTCAACAACCTTCACAAGAAAGCAAAGGTTGAAGACCGGACGATAGTTATTCAAAATAGCCGGGTCCAGGGCAGGCTTCTTGAGGAGGGGCCTCACCACCGCCTCCTTCAAGGCGGCGGGAAAGCTACCCTCACTCAAAGAAGCAGTTATCACTGCCTGGAGCCAGCCTCGTGTCCCCTCCCGAGCCGCATAGACCAGCCAGGAGGGGCACGAGTCCAATAAACACGTGGTGGAGCTCAGCTTCCCCATGATCCTGTCCACATCTTCTGGAGTCACAGGGTCGAACTCTTCCCAGATAACATCACCCGGACTGCTCGTGTCACCTCCGTCAAACTCTGCCCAGTCGGAGTCCAGACCGGCCCGAATCCGAGCGATTTTGTCCGCCAGATGTTGGATAAACTCCTCGGCACGACCCTGCAAGGGCTCCTCCCTCACCTTCTGATTGAGGAGGGAGCGGGTCACCCTGAACAGGGCGGTAGGACGATTATCTGCAGACGCGATGAGGGCAGCAAAGTAATTAGACTTTGCCGCCCTCATCGCCGCGAGGTAAGACCTCGTAGAGGACCTTAGTCGCAATCGGTCAGATTCAGACTGGCTGGATCTCCAACAGCTCTCTAGGCCCCGTCTCTGACGCTTCATCTCCCGGAGCTCCATGGAAAACCATGGAGCCCACTGGGATCTGCGCCGGGTCAGGGGCCGCATGGGTACAATGCAGTCGAGTGCCTCCGTGGCTGCCCTTTCCCAGGCTTCCACCAAGGCATCGGCCGGGTTGTGAGCAAAGGCGGCAGGCGGGGACCCAAGCATCACCTGAAACCGCTCAGGGTCCATTAGGCGCCTGGGGCGGAACCATCTTGTTGGTTCTGTGGCCCCGCGATGGGGTGGTGGTGAAACGGAAGGCCCGCTGCAGGAGATGATGATCGGTCCATGACAGGGGCATAATAATTGGAGAACCCCACCCAGATCATTTAACCACCGTCCAGATAGAAAAACAAAATCGAGCGTCTGACCCCCCCCCATGAGTCGGGCCCTGAATTACTTGCATCAGGTCCATGGCCGTCATGGAAGCCATGAACTCCCAAGCCAACTCTGATGATCCCCCCAGGGATGGTAGATTAAAGTCCCCCAAAATCATAAGTTTGGGGAACTCAATCATCAAACCCGAGAGGATATCGAGAAGTTCAGGCAGGGCTGCTGCTACGCAACTGGGCGAAAGGTACACCAGCAGCAAGCCCAACTGAGCCCTATTGGGACCAAAATTCTTGGAGCCTTTCCCCATTGTGAAAATCATCAACCCGGTCACAGTAAAATTGAAACTACCCAGACTTTTGGGGAAAATTCACCCGGTGTTCCATTGTAAACCTCCACTTTAAGACCTCCCCCTAAGAAAGCACCTGGACCCCTCTGGTAGCAGGTCAGACCCATTATGAAGTGAAACGTATTCTTGACTCTAGAATCTTTAAGGGAAAATTGCAATACCTAGTACAATGGAAGGGATACCCATTTTCTGAAGCCATGTGGGTGAAATCTACTGATGTGAAAGCTGACAGACTTATCAAAAGGTTTTATGAGAAACACCCCAACAAACCAAAAGCCAATTCCTAACTTGTGTTTTGTTTACATTACAGGATCTGTCCTTTTTGTAAGGGGGGGATGTCAACGCTGCTAACATCGAATGTTATTGCTTGATAAGAGATGAAGAAGTAGCCATTTCATATGTTAAACTTGTGTATTGCTTTAAAAGTTTTAGTTTAAGGTTGGGAGGGGGATGAGTAGGATTGTACCTTCAAGGCCATCTCTCTAACTAAAGATAAGGCCTTGGCGGTTTTCTAACGGAAGGGAAACTGATTCTTTAAATTAATTTGGAGAATATGATTAATGACAAAATTAGAAAGGTGGAGAATTGTGTTTTGATATATTGTGCAAGGGGGCAGAGATTTCAGATTCCAATTTCCTTCGAGCAAGCATTTGCCGGTGTATTAGGCTGAATAAAGGACTTTTAAGGTAAACAATGCCTCAGAGTCACTTGAAAAGCCCATACGTCGGAAACTTGAGATGTGCTATGGGTCACCCTTGCGGCTCCCGTGAGTCAAAGGCCAGCTGTGACCACCTCGCCCCCGGTCAGAAGGCTCCGGCCACCCGGTCTACGGGGGCGGACGGGGGTTCTGCTCTCCCGAAAGGCTGCCAACTCCTGTCTGGCAATGTGCCCGGAACCCCCAGAACCCCTTGGTGGCAAGGAGACAGCCCGGTTTCCCCTCGTCTCTGCTGGCCATCAGGGCTCTGCAGCCCAGCACCCCCTGTTCCCCTGCAGCTCGTAAGGCCGGGGTTGCGGCTGGAGCACGGGTGTGGCCAGAGCCACTCAGCCTTCCGGCTGCCTCCTCCTGGCCATGCGGCAGACAAGGCAGCGCCGCCTGCCCTTTAAGGACAGTGGCCGCAAGGGAGGCATCCACCGCAGGGCTCCAGGCAAACAAAGGGCGGCCCACTGAGGAAGGGACCAGAACTGCGCCTGCCCACCCACTCTTCCTCCCAACCGGGCATTGCACTCTTTCAGAGCTGGCCTAGCTGCAGAGCAATGCAGAGGCACCAAAGCGCTGTCCACCTTGCCCGGAGCCGCCTCCGGCCGATGCCTTATCCCCTCCGCCGCGGGAGGTGAGTGCACCGCCAGGGCTGAGGCCATGAGGGGCCAGATGGGATGGCCATGGGGCAGCCGATGCTGGAGTTCAGCGACTGCTACCTGGACAGTCCGGGCTTCCATGAGCGGCTCCGGTGCTCCGAGCTGGAGCTGGAGCACAGCAACAAATTCCTGAAGGACGTGGTCAAGGATTAGTTCACATTAGTTCACATGGTGTAATAAGATGGAGGGTTTGTGTCACTGTAAGTTGGGGGTGGGGGCACGAAGGGAGGCTCAGCCAATCTCAATGTATACATGGTTGTACTTTGACAATAAAGGTTCATTCATTCATGGCAATGCGCTTATCGGGCCCATCAAAAGTAAGCGGCAGTCAGGGCTTCCTTCTGTCCCACAGCCGTTTCCACCCATGCCGACGCATCTGACGGGGGTGGCTGCTCTGAACGGTAAACCATGCAAGGAAGCAGGTGGAGATGGAGGGGCAGCTGGGGGGGTCTGGAGCCACCTCAGCTGCTTGCTAGCAGCCCAATGAGGCAGGGGATTTGTGCACCAGTTGCCCTTCCTGCTTCTCTGCATGGTTGACTGGTTGGAGCAGCAGCAGAAGCCACCCCTATCAGATCCGTAGAATGGATGTGCCCAGGCCAGGCAAGGGCTTCCTTCCTGCCATCCCAGAGCCGTTTCCGCCTGCGCCTATGGGGCTCCGTGGCCAGTCTGCCATTATGCAGGACAGCCAGTATGCTGTGGCTGCTGACGGACACCGTCGGCCCCCATGCGCTTGCTGGCCTCTGTGCGGGGGCGGATAGTGTCAGGCAGGAGGTCCGGAAATGAAGCTGTGCCGACCATCCTTGTGCAGGTGGGGGCGGCAGTGGTGGGGGAAGGCAGGATCTGGCATGCGCCCACCCTTTGTTGCTGCTGTCTCACATTGTCCCGTGTGCACCTCCGGGCCGTGTGTGCGGGACAATGTGGGGTGGCAGTGGGGAGGGGTGGGCTCATGTTCCCCCGCCACTGCCCCCACCAGCGCGAGGATGGTTGGCACAGCTTCGCTTCCAGATCTGCGGCATGCCGATGCAGGGCTCACTGCTGCCACCTCCTGCTTCCCTGTGTAGTTGGCCGGTCAAGGGGCTTGAAGCAGCAGGAGGAGTGGCAGCCACCGCTCCTGTCAGGACCAACGTGTAGACAGGGCCTGCACCTTTCTGGCCACCCCGGGGCCGTCTCTGCCCACTCCGATGGGACTGCCCTGATGCAGGACAGCCAGCAGGCTGTGGCTGCTGATGGATACCGTCGGCCCCCATGCGCTTGCTGGCCTGTGTATGTGTGTGGGGGCCGATGGTGTCAAGGAACAGCAGCTCCAGCCCCTGCCTCGCCTTGTGTTGCCCCATGGCAATTGGCACACCCACCCTGCCTCGCCTCACCTCACCCTGCAGGAAGAGCCTCTGGCCCACCGCCTCACCCACCAGAGACCCCCTGGATCTCCCCCAACCCTGCCCGGCCCCCACAGGAATCCCTCCCCACAAGCATCATCAAGGTGGCCATACCCACCATGGCCACACCCACCCAGTCAGCCATGACCATAGCCACACCCACCCAGTGGGCCACGCCCACCCAGCACCCGGCGATACCTAAGTGGGTTTTGGGTTGCAGTTTGGACACTCGGTCTCTAAAAGGTTCATCACCACTGCCCTAAACTCTGCTGAAGATGTTACCTAGCCTGGTAATGAAATGTTCAGAAACCAACCCACAAGCTCAGAGAATCAACTTTCACCCTCATCCTACTCCTGAGCTACAGATATTTGCCACTATTGCAAAATGATCTGTATTAATTTGCTGGAATTGCTGATAGTCAGGTAGTTAAATAATAGGGCTGGAAAGTCACCAACATGAGACCAAGAATGCTTATTTTAAAATGGAGTGTGGATAAATGTAGACTGTAGAGTTTTGTGCACAGAAACTGGAGTTACATAATAAGCAAGAGTACAAGATCCTTTCCAACTCCCAGGAAGGATTTTAAATCCTCCTTTACCACATGCCCAAATAAGACCTGGAGGAGCAACAGTCCCATATCCTTTATATGTTTTTTCAGACAAAATATCAAGGATAGTGTAGATACAACCTTGTTTCATCACTGAAACTGTTAAATATTTGGTTCTTGAAGGCATTAAGCGAGATGAGGTGTTCAAACAGCAACAAGTTTATTCTAACTCAGAACAGAAGCAACTAATAGCTGCTGCGCAGCTATTTATACGGTTGGACTTCCGGTGGCGACGCGACGTTGAAGACAGCCATCTCCGGGCTGTCCGCTCCGCAGCTTTGTTGATTCACCGAAAACAGCGCCGATCAGCTGTTTAGGTGATTCGGAAGCCCCCTCCTCAGGAGAAGAGGAGGGGGTGAGGCCCCAGGTAGGGGTTGAGCTCTCCGGGGCCGCCTGAGCTTAAAGTTTGGGCGGCTGAAGGATCGAGCCCCCCCAAACCTGGGTTAGCTCCGGGCTGCGCAGCGTCTCTGCTCCGTGATTTTTGGAGCAGAGCCAAGCGTTAGCAACCACCCCTGCCAGAAGGAAAGACTCTTGAGTATCAAGGTGCAGGCAGAGCGGTACAGGAGGTCAAGGTGAAGTGGACTTTTATCTCTACTCTCTAGCTCAATGGATTTTATAGTTTTAAAGTGAAAGTGCGCAACAAGTGAAAGTGGGGGAAGATGGCGACTAAAACTTCCAAAACTCTCCGGAGTGCGGGGGCTTCCCCGGTGCAACAGACCTCGTTGCAAGCTTTGCTTCCTCCTGCACCTGCTCCGGCATTGACACTTAAGGATTTACAGGATGCCTTTGAAAAGCATTCACAATTAATGTCAGATATGATGGATGAAAAGATGGAAAAGCTGGAGGAGAAACTGGAGGAGAAGATGGAAGAGAAGTTTAGAGCAATGAGGGCAGACATTTTGTCTACAATTGAAAGTGTGGCTGTATGTGTGCAACGTTTGGATGAAAAGGTGGAGGATCTTAGTCAAAAGAACTCTATATTAGAAGTAAAGGTATTAGAGAATGAAAATATAAGGGATAAGATGGATGCAGACTTGAGCCTTGTCCAGTACCATCAGATGGAGTTTGCTATCAGAATCAGGGGCTTAAAAGAGAATCCTAAAGAAGATTTAAAGCAGCTGGTCTCCGAGGCTTTGGAAGTGGTACTGGGCCAGTCAGCATCTGAAATTGAGGGAAGTATAGATAAAATCTTTCGTGTGAACTCATGGATTGCAAGGCAGAGGAAGCTACCTAGAGATGTGGTGGTTTACTTTACAAAGAGAGCAATTAGGGATGAAGTTATTCAAGTTGCTTATGATACCAAGTTTGTGGTGGCTGAGCAAGAAGTTCTGGTTTTAAAAGAGATTCCTCCAAAGATTTTAAGAAGAAGGAAAGATTTTGCCTTTCTTGCACAGGAACGTAAGAAATGTGATATCAAGTTTAGATGGGAGATTCCAGTCGGCATGGTGGTGATGCACGAAGGTAAAAGACATCGTCTGGTTACAGTGACTCAGGCACGTGATTTTTACAGTAAAGTTTTAAAAGCAACCCCCCTACCACTTCTGGAAGCTGTAAAGGGATACGGCGAGGGAAAGCCACAAGATGCTGAAGGAATACAGATAGAGGAGAATGGTGCTGGAGGGGATCAAATTACAGTTTCATCGGCAGCGGCTGGAGAGCAGAGGATGACGCGTGCCGCCTTAAGACGAGTGAGACAAGAGCAAGAACAAGATCAGCAGAAAGTTATGGAACCTCCAAAGCGTACGTACAGTGAAGCTGTGGGAGGGGCGCGGCCTAAGGAAGTTACAGGGGTCCTGGCAGACGTGCTCCAGAAGCTTCGGGACGCCAAGAATGGCGACTAAGTTTTTAACCTGGAATGTTAATGGATTAAATTCACCACAGAAGAGAAAGAAAGTTTTTCAATATTTAAAACAATTTAAGACTGATGTTATTTGTTTGCAAGAAACGCATATTAGGGTTATGGACCAAAAGTATTTGTTGAACTCAAGGCTGGGCACGCAATTTATTTCTTCTGCAATGAATAAGAAAAATGGAGTGGTTATCTATGTTAAGAGTACTTTGACAGCGGAACTAATCGAAGCAGATAAGCAAGGAAGATATGTTATGATAGATTTGCTGTTAGAAGGCAAAAAAACGCTTTTAGTTGGACTGTATGCTCCTAATCAACAACAAGCTGATTTTTTTAATTTACTACACACAAAGATTACCCAGATGGATTATAAATCTTTTATTTTTATGGGAGATTGGAATGGTGTCCTAGATGTACAGCTGGATAAAGCTGGTTTTTTTAAGCGTGCCCCGAGTCATGCTAGATTGCCTAAATCTTTTTTTGAAATGAAGGATGATCTGGAATTGCGAGACATCTGGCGAGATACACATCTACATGAAAAGGATTATACTTTTTTTCTGATAGACATCAATCTTTTTCCAGGATTGACTTTATATTACTGACTAATGACTTTTTTTCTAGGGTTAAGAAGGTAAAGATTTGTGCAAGAACTATATCTGACCATAGTCCAGTTTGGTTAGAGATCAACAAGGACAATGGAGATAGGCGCTCCTGGCACGTAAATGAGAATTTGTTTAGAAACCAGAGAAATGTGGAAGAATGTAAAAAGCAGATGAAGGATTTTTTTGAAATTAATATGAATAAGGATACCTCTATGGATATGGTTTGGGATGCTAGCAAAGCCTATATGAGAGGGGTGTTGATATATATGAACAATAAATACAGACGTAATTTGGAAGTTAGAAGGAAAGAACTGGAGAATGAAATTAGGGAAAAAGAAAAGGCCCTAATTTTGAACCCATCGGATGTGAAGATTAAGGAGGTCATTAACCTGCTAAGAGGACAATTTGATAAGTTGATGGCTGATCAGGTGGCAACTAATCTACGGTTTGCTAGGCATAATACTTTTTGCAATGCCAATAAACCAGGTAGGTGGTTAGCCTACAGGTTAAGGAAAAAACAAAGGGCCTCTAATATAGATAAAATTGAATACAATGGAAAGGTTGTGTTTCAACAGGATCTTATTAAGGAAGCCTTTGTGGATTTTTATTCTAAACTATATGCTAAGGAGAAGATTAATGAAACAGGTATTGATGTATATTTGAAGAATGCTAGCATCCCGGTTCTTACACAAGAACAGAAGGAGGAGATTAATCAATTGATAACAGAAGAAGAAATTCTTATAGCAATTAAGGAACTGAAGGCGGATAAAGCGCCAGGCACGGATGGCTTGACTGCGGTCTACTACAAAAATTTACAATTGGAGCTGATAAAGCCATTAAGGGAATTGTTTCAGACAATTCAGAGGGGGGGAAGGGTGCCTCCGTCTTGGAGAACTGCTTTTATTTCTTTGATTCCGAAGGAAGATCAAGATGCTACTCAAGTTAAAAACTACAGACCAATATCACTTTTAAATACAGACTACAAGATATTTGCTAAGGTGTTAGCTAACAGATTGATGAGGGTTTTGCAACAGATGATTCATGGGGATCAAACTGGGTTTATTAGTGGTAGACAAATGAAAAATAATGTGAGGCATATAGTTGATGTGGTGGAGTTTTTGGAAAGGAACAACCAGATCCCTGCGGCGCTAATCTTTCTAGATGCTGAAAAAGCTTTTGATCAACTGGATTGGCAATTTCTGATGAAAGTTTTAGATAAAATGAATTTTGGGGATAAATTTTTACAACCAATTAGGGCATTATATCAAAAACAAACTGCCCGAATAATAGTAAATAATAGCCTGACTGAAGTATGCAATATTGAGAAGGGCACAAGACAAGGGTGTCCGTTATAACCTCTATTATTTGTTTTAACATTGGAGATATTATTGATAAAAATACGGAATTCAGAAAAAATTAAGGGTATTCAAATTAGAGATCAGGATTATAGATTGAGGGCGTTTGCAGACGATCTGGTTGTTACGGTGACTCAGCCAGAAAACTCTGTTGTGGACCTGATGGAGATAATAATGCAATATGGGAAGGTTTCTGGATTTAAGGTTAATGTGCAAAAAACAAAAATTTTAGCCAAAAACATGACAGCATCGCAAAAGGCCCTTTTAGAAGGGCCCTCAAATGCAAAGTTATATAAAAATAATTATGAAAAGTTATGGGGAAAAATTCAAAAAGAATTGGAGAGTTGGGAAAAATTGCAATTGTCTTTACTGGGAAGAATTGCAGCAGTGAAAATGAATGTCCTGCCTAAATTTTTATTTTTATTCCAAATGATACCGATTCTTAAAAAAGACTCTAATTTGGAAGAATGGCAACGGGGTATCAATAAATTTGTGTGGGCAGGGAAAAGGCCACGAGTTAAACTTAAGATTATGCAGGATACTCGTGAAAGAGGTGGTCTTAAAATGCCTAATCTTAAATTATATTATGAAGCTGCTGCGTTGTCAGGAATAAGTGATTGGATTAATTTGACACAAGGGAGATTATTAAATCTTGAGGGCCACGACTTGTTATTTGGCTGGCATGCATATTTGTTGTATGATAAGAAGGTAGATAATGTATTTAAAGTGCATATTTTAAGACAGGCATTGTTGAGAGTTTGGAAGAAGTATAGACATAAATTAGATTGCAAGATGCCGTTGTGGGCAATCCCGAAACATGCAATAGAAAACATAAACGTAGGCTTCAAACATGATGTGACTACGTATAAGGAGATCTTAAGTTTGGAAAGGAACGTCTGGTGTTTGAAGCTGTACAATTTCTTGCGAGATGAGAAGATCGTTCAAACTTGGTTCCAATATACTCAATTACGTGCCAGGTGGAAAGAAGACCAGAAAATTGGTTTCTCAATGATTGATGAAAATTTGATAAAGCAAATTAGAAATCAGGGTCCAGCACATATTAAACGGATTTATCTTGCATTGATAGATATTGACTCAGAAACAGAACTTGTTAAAGACTGTATGATAAAATGGGCCCAGAATATTCAAGAAGTTATTATAATGGACACTTGGGAAAAGATCTGGGTGAGGAACGTAAAATTCACGCAAGCTCAAAACTTAAGAGAGAACTTTTATAAAATGTTTTATAGATGGCATTTAGATCCTAAAAAGCTTGCAAGTATGTATCCGAATTATCAACCTAAATGTTGGAGATGTGGTGGTGAAGATGCAACTTATTTTCATATATGGTGGACCTGCAAAAAGGTTAAGGCTTTTTGGATAAAAATTTGGTGGAATATGCAAAAGATCTTTAAGCAAAGGATAAAGTTTTGTCCGCAATTGTTTTTGCTGGGCATAATTACAGATGCTACTGTTGTGGACACTAAGTTGATGTTGAACTTAATTACAGCAGCAAGACTCTTAATAGGTCAATATTGGAAAAAGGAGGAACTGCCGACTATAGAAGAATGGACTCTAAAGGTTTCTGACCTGGCGGAAATGGCAAAGATTTCGGCTTACTTGAAAGATCATTCGCAAGAACATTATATTATGGAGTGGAAAAAGTGGATTGATTATATCCAGAACAAATATGGGACTAAAAAGTTTCATTTAGCATTTGAATAAGTTTCCCTTTCTTTTTTCTTTTCTTTTTCTTTTTATATATAATATTAATATTGCTTGTAGTCATTTTATATGAGCTAGAGGGTGATAGAATTAATAGTTTATTGTTGTTAGCATATGGATGTTTATGATTGTTCTTTGTTTTTATACCTTGTACTTAGCTCTGGGAAGTCGGGGGGGGAGGGGGGAATGGGGGGGAGGGATAGGGAGGGTTAGGTAGGGGTGCGGGGAGGGGGGGATTGTTAAAGATAAAATGTACTGTAAAACTTTTCAATAAAAAAAAAGAACAGAAGCAACTAATAGCTGCTGCGCAGCTATTTATACGGTTGGCCTGTAGGCGGCGACCAATAGGGTTTAAAGTAGAGGTTTCCTGCCCCAAACCTAATTAACAGCCTGGAGACAGCAAGTCTAGCTCAGCACAGCAACCGTTACATAACACACAGAAAGTAGGTCAGCCATTAAGCAAGCAGTCAGACATAAAGCAAGTGAATTAAACAGATAAGGCCAATACATTACAGAAACATTGGTTAAATCCTCTCCTAAATTCAGTACACTGGGCAGCCCTCCATAGCTGGCTACATATATCCATCAGGGTTTAACAAAAAGATTGCTAAGCCTGTCAGTAGTGAGATTACACATTTCTGATTTTTGTCTTTGCAATATGTCCCCCTTGGCGAAAAGGGTCTGCTGGATATTGGGAAATGTCACCCCACCATGATATATATCCTGGGAAAAATATAGTGTTTTCTGGACATTGTTGAGTAATGACCCTTGTTCCATCGCAGGCTAACCATTGATCCTTGTTTAATTCCACAATCAAGTCTTTAGAAGCAGTGTGTAAAAACCCTACATTAACCAATCCATCAAGTTGAGTAACCAAAACCTCAGGAATTAGAACCAATCGCCCTGTAACAATTCCCATTGGGACCATAGAACTTCTATGATGTTCAACAGCCATTGATAGCTTAAGCCAATTGGGAAAGTTAATTGGAATAAAATAACCATGCATTCCATCATACATAGATTTCTCCTTCAAATGACAATACAGGTAGTCCTCGACTTATGACCACAATTGAGCCCAAAATGTATGTTACTAAGTGAGAAATTTGTTAAGTGAGTTTTGCCCCTTTTACGACGTTTCTTGCCACATTTTTAAGTGAATAACTGCAGTTGTTAAGTTAATAACCTGGTTGTTAAGTGAATGTTAAATATAATCAATTTTGAGAAAATTATAATTGACAAGAAATGTTTTGATTACTGAGGGAAAATTAAGCTTAAATAAGAATTCTGAAAGCAGGACCTATAGTGATTTACATAAGATGATTTTTTGCAAACACAATTGTAAAACAAGCTGATTAGAAAAGATGCTACATATTGATGTTATTGTTATTTGTATAAATATTAGAAAAATCTTTATATTCAACTTTATATGTATTGAAAATACTAAGAACTAAATTTGCTCAATGTTGGTAAAAGGAGAATATTATTGGAAGAAGAGGATGAAGGAAAGGTATTCCTAGTTAGTATGTTGATTATGAAATCATAGAAATTAACTATTATTGTTGTTAAATATATGAACCCAGACAACACGTTTACCAAGTACTCAACATTGTTATTGTAAAAAATGAATAAAATATATTTTAAAAAAAGAATATGGCTTCCCCATTGATTTTACTTGTCAGAAGTTTGCAAAAGAGGATCACATGACCCCAGGACACTGCAACAGTCATAAATATGAACCAGTTGTCAGACATCCGAATGTAAATCACATGATGATGGGGATGCTGTGATGGTCGTAAGTGTGAAAAATGATCTTAAGTCACTTTTTCAGTGCTGTTGTAACTTTGAATGGTTACTAAGTGAACTGTTGTAAGTCAAGGACTACCTATACCAGGGGTGTCAAACTGCCTGCCCGTGGGCCGGATGTGTCATGCCGAAACCGCACCCACCCCTTTGCTGGCAATGACATTCCTAACCCATATTTTCTCCCAAGTGTCCATTATTATTGGTTCTTGAAAGTTCTTGGCCCATTTTATCATACAATCCTTAACCAATTCCGCTTCTGAATCAATTTCTATCAATGCATTATATATCCTCCTTATATGCGCTCGACTTTGATCTCTGATTTGCTTTACCAAATTCCCATCTGATATTGAAATACCAATTTTCTGATCTTCTTTCCATCTGGCCTGTAACTGCCCATACTGAAACCAAGTTTGTACTATTTTTTCTTCTTTTAAAATATTAAAAGACTTCAGTTACCATTCATTCTTTTCCAATCTACAGTAAGAATTTCTTTATATGTTATCACATCATGTTTAAATCCCACATTTATATTTTCTTTTGCATGATTAGGTATTGCCCAAATAGGAATTTTATAATTCAACTTGTATCGATATTTTTTCCAAACTCTCAACAAGGCAGACCTTAATATATGTGTTTTAAAAACTTTATCCACTTTTTATCATACAATAAATAAGCATGCCACCCATATAACAAATCACACCCTTCAATATTCAATAGACTCCTTTGTGTTAAATTAAACCAATCACTAATTGACGATAATGCTGCCGCCTCATAATATAATTTAAGATTGGGCACTTTGAGACCACCTCTTTCATGTACATCTTGCATTATCTTAAATTTAACTCTCGGTCTCTTCCCTGCCCAGATAAATTTATTAATACCTCTCTGCCATTCCTCCAAATTTGAAATCTTTTTTAAGTATAGGTATCATTTGAAATAAAAATAAAAATTTAGGTGAAACATTCATTTTCACAGTTGCAATTCTTCCCAATAAAGACAGTTGTAATTTTTTCCAACTATCAAGCTCTTTTTGTATTTTTGACCATAAAAATTCATAATTATTCTTATATAATTTCACATTTGAAGCTGAAAGATATACCCCCAAATATTTAACCTTTTTAACTATTTCAAATCCCGTTAATTTTTCTAAAGCAACCTTTTGTTCTATAGTCATATTTTTAGACAATATCTTAGTTTTTTGTCTATTTACCTTAAATCCAGAAACTTGTCCATATTGTAAAATTATTTCCATTAAATCCAAAACTGATTGAGTTGGTTGACTTAACGTAATAACCAAGTCATCTGCAAATGCCCTCAGTCTATAATCTTGATCTCTAATTTTAATTCCCTGTATTTTCTTTGAATCACGTATTTTAATCAATAATATTTCCAATGTTAAAACAAACAACAATGGTGATAATGGACATCCCTGTCTTGTACCCTTTTCAATTTTACAAGCTTCTGATAAGCTACCATTAATTATTATTTGAGCTGTTTGTTTGTGATATATAGCCCTAATAGGTTGTAGAAACTTATCCCCAAACTGCATCTTCTCTAACACCTTAAATAAAAATTGCCAATTCAATTGATCGAAAGCTTTTTCAGCGTCCAAAAAAATCAGTGCTGCAGGGACTTGGTTATTTCTTTCTAAATATTCTAATACATTTACAATGTGTCTTACGTTATTTTTCATTTGCCTACCACTTATAAATCCTGTTTGATCAGTATAAATTATTTGTTGCATAACCTTCATCAATCTATTTGCTAAAATTTTTGCAAATATCTTATAATCAGTATTTAACAACGATATAGGTCTATAATTTTTGGTTTGTACAGGATCTTGATCTTCCTTTGGAATCAACGTTATAAATGCTGTTTTCCGTGATGGGGGTACCTCCCCTCCAGATTGAATCATTCTAAACAGTTCTTTTAAAGGTTCCACCATCTCTAATTGTAAATTTTTATAATAAGTAGCAGTCAATCCATCTGTCCCAGGTGCCTTTCCTACTTTTAATTGTTTAATTGCTAAAATAATTTTTTCAGTGGTTATCAATTGATTCATCTCTTCCCGTTGCTCTTGTGTGAGCGCCGGGATCTTCACTCCTTGCAGATAACTATCTATATCTACACCTTGACTATCCCTTGCATACAACTTCGAATAAAATTCAACCAAGGCCTTTTTAATAAGATTTTGCTGAAATACTTCTTTACCCCTATCTATATGACGAGATCTTTGTTTTTCCCTTAATAAATAAGTTAACCACCTACCAGGTTTATTTGCATTATTAAAAATATGATGTTTAGCATATCTTAAATTAGTTGCCACCTGGTCCGCCATTAACATATCAAACTGACTTCTTAACAAATTAATTGATTCTTTTAGCCTCTTATCAGATGGATCCATAGTAAAGGCTTTCTCTTTCCTCTTTATTTCCTCCTCTATTTCTTTATGCTTAAATTCCACTCTACGTCTATATTTATTATTCAGATATATCAAGACACCTCTCATGTAAGCTTTACTTGCATCCCATACCATTTCAATAGAGGTGCCTTTGTGCATATTCATAATAAAAAATTCTTTCATCTGCTTTTTACATTCTTCCACATTTTCTACATATCTAAATAAATTTTCATTTAATCTCCATGATCTTCTATCACCGTTACCCTTATCCAATTCCATCCAGACTGGACTATGGCCCGATAAAGTTCTTGGACATATCTTGATCTTCTTAATCCTAGAAAAAAAATCATTAGTAATCAATATAAAATCAATCCTCGAAAAAGATTGATGTCTGTCAGAAAAAAAAGTAAAATCCTTTTCATCCGCGTTTCTTTCTTTCCAAATGTCTCTCAATTCCAAATCATCTTTCAAATCAAAAAAAGATCTAGGCATTCTAGCATGATTAGGAGTATTTTTTAAAAAACCTTTCTTGTCCTTCTGTGTGTCCATCACACCATTCCAGTCTCCCATTAAAATACAATGGGATTATTTTGTTATGAAGCAATTTATAAAATTCTTCTTGTTGTTGGTTAGGAGCATATATTCCAATTAAAAGTATTTTCTTCCCTTCAATCCAAAGTTCAATAATAATATATCTTCCTTGTATATCTGCTTCTATTAATTTGGCTATCAAACCCTTCTTCACATATATTACTACACCATTTTTCTTCTCTGAAGCGGATGCAATAAATTGTGTACCCAGTCTCAGATTTATCAAATATTTCTGATCAGATACATGAATATGCGTGTCTTGCAAACATACATCATTTTTAAAATGTTTCAAATACTGAAATATTTTCTTCCTCTTTTGTGGTGAATTCAAGCCATTTGTCAAGCCCCATGGGCTCGACATCACGTGGGGAGTCCGGGGAAGGCCATTCGAACCGCCCGCCCGCACAGCTGCGTTACTGAGTTCACCTGGGAGCAGCCGCTCGAGGTCCAGATGCTACAGGCAGCCCCGCAGGACCCGCAGCCATCTCCGGGGCCTTCAAGCATGCCTGCTGTGACGGAGCTAGTAAAAGGCCCCGCAGGCATTCAGGAGGGCAGCCACCGGGCCCTTTGCGTCTCTGCAGCTGCCTGTTTTTCGGCAGAGATGCTGGACGAACTAAAACTAGTAAAAGGCCCCACAGGCATCCAGGAGGGCAGCCACCAAGCCTTTTGCGTCTCTGCAGCTGCCTGTTTTTCGGCAGAGACGCCAGACGAACTGGACAACAGGCTATGGTGGGGTCTGCGGGAGCGGGTTGCCGGGCCGGGTGGGCCCGAAGGGGCTGTGGCGGTGTCACGCTGGGTGGTGGAGGGGGCATGACAGGGGGGCTGGGGGAGCACAATAGACGGGTTAGGGGCACACACCTACCTGATGTTCAGCATGGAGTTAATGTGGGAGCTCAGGTGCCGGGCCGCGCGGGGAGACGGGAACGGGGGGGATTTTTCCAGGACCAGCCGGATGCTGGTTTGTGTGGGAGAGGGTGGGGCTGGCTACTCGGTCTGTATTAAAGGAGTGTTGGAGTTTTCGTGAGTAAAGAAACCCTCGTCGTCGACCGTACCACGTTTGTCGTCTGGTTCTTTCAACGCGGACGGCCTTTGACACCATTAACATTCCAGGTCAGGAATTTTGTCACCATCCTTTGCGACTTGAAGCCTCCGGAGCGCCACCTGAAGATCTTCAGAAATCTGCCTCTTCGGCCTCGCTCCTCCCACTGCTTCACTTGATTCTTGAGTTGTAATCATCAAACATTGATCCTGTTGCCATTGTTGTTGTTGTGCCTTACGTCTAGATGCAGCCCGTGTTATTCTTTGAGTCGAAGTTTCTTCTGCTAAAGCCAAGGGTTGCACAATTTCTGAAGATTGCTGTTTTTCTTGTAACTGTTGCACTCCTTCATCCTTTCCTCCTTTATCTTCTGTAGAGGGCGGTGAACCTGCTTTCAATACATTAGTATAAAAATCTCGTGCCTTCAAAACTGTATTAAGACGATATCTTATTCCAGCAAAATTCACCACAATCCCCATTGGAATCTCCCATCTGAACTGAAGCTGTTGTTTTTTCAATTCTTCTGCCAAAAAAGCAAATTCTTTTCTTTTTCTCAAAACTTTTGGGGGAATCTCTTTCAGAATCAACACCTCTTGACCAGCAATTGTAAATCTCTTATTATAAATTTTTTTGATAATCTCATTTCTTATCCTCCTCTTCGTAAAATACACCATCACATCTCTTGGCAATTTCCTCTGCCTGGCAATCCAAGAGTTAACTCTGAAGACTTTATCTATCTCCCCAAAGAATTCTTTGGGTTTAAACCCCAAAATAGGTGCCAAAGCATCCACCAGCATCTCTTGCAAGTTCTCCTGAGAATTCTCTTTCAAGCCTCTGATCCTTAGGGCAAACTCCATATTTCTATACTGTAACATTAGAACCTCTTCCTTCGTTTTGTCCATTTTAAATTCAGCTTCACCCATTTTAGCCTCCAAAAACAAATTATTTTGTTTCACTTCTTCCACCCGTTCATTCAGAGTCTCAATACATCCTGCCAGCCCCTGAAGTGCTAAGAGAATGTCCTCCCGCATTTCCTTGTTCTTCTCCTCAATAAGCTCAGCCACCTGTTCAGTTATTTTTCAGTTATTTTTTCAGACTGAGTGGCTAAAGCCACTTTTAAGGCATCTTGCAGGTCATTTAACGTTACAGGTGGAGAGGCTGCAGGGGATGATGTCAAAGACTGCAGTCCAGATTGCTGAACAGGCGATGTCCCTGCACTTTTAGTAACAGGGATTCTAGGAGGGTTAGAAGCCATTTTAAATCACACTTTCACTTCTCTTCTCCTTTAAGAACTAAAACCACATCTTGTAAGTTCAGGCAGAGCAAATTTAAAGTCCAACGGCATATTTGAAATGACCGTATCAGGTGCCAAACGCTGTCTTCCATTCATCCCCCTCTCCCATCCATACTAGGTTGTAAGCCCCTCGGAGATCGAGCTTGGTGAAGATGGTTGCCTCACGCAGCCTCTCCATCAGCTCCGTGATGAGCAGCAGGGGGTACCGATTCCGCACCGTGATGGCGTTTAGTCGGCGGTAGTGGGGCCGAGAGAGTGGACGACGAAGGCCGAATGAATCCCCTGGCCAGGTTCTTGTCCAAAAAGTCCCTCAAAGCAGCCAACTCGGGCTCCGACATGGGGTACAGACGTCCCACTGGCAGTGGCGCATTGGGCAGAAGGTCCACGGGGCAATCGTAGGGCCGGTTGTGGGGGCAAACGGTCTGCCTCCTCGCTGAACACATCCACGAAGTCTGCCAGGTCAGGAGGCAAGGAGACGGCAGGGGCGGAGACTTCCTGGCTGGCACAGGTGTGGCGTACGTGGTCTACGCACTGCAGGCTCAGAAAAGAGATGGCGTTCCACGACCACGCCACCTGAGGATCGTGGGTTCAAAGCCAAGCCATACCCAGGACCAAAGGGAAATGGAGGTCCGCTGTGATATAAAACTGAATCACCTCCTCATGTGCCCCAATGGCTAGGCGCAAAGGCTGGGTGGCAGATTTAATGGGGCCCCGATACAAGCTCCCGCCCATCAATGGTCTCTACCCTCAACGGAGGGTCCACCGGAGTCAAGGGAACGCCAAAATGGGCCGCAAAGGCCTGGTCCATAAAATTGGTCATGGGCCCCGAATCCACCAGCGCATGCGCCTGGATGCCCCCCGGTTGGTCAGACAAAAAGACCCGAGTGTCCAAAATCAGATATCAAGGGGGTCCAGAGTCCATGTCTGCTGTTCCTGGCGGGGGTGTGGTACATGCCCGGCCTAGGCTTTCCCCTAGACCGGGCCTGCCCCGTTTCCCGACTGGTCAGTCCGAGCCCGAGACCCAGGGCCAGACTTTGGTGCCCCACCCCTCTTCCTAGGACAGGAGGCGGCGAAATGTCCGGGCTCCCCACAATATAGGCACAACCCCCCCTTGACGTCTCTGAGTCCTCTCCAGGGCTGTCAGGTGAGGTCTGGACGCTCCCAGTTCCATTGGCTCCTCTGCAGTTGCCACGAAATGTGGGGTGACCCGGGATGCTGTTGGTGCAGGACGCGGATGTACAGGTGCAGACGGCGGCATGGGCAGCTCCTGGACGGTACGATGGGTCTTTTGACGTAGGAGGCGAGCATCAATGCGAAGGCATTGGACCACCAGGGCATCGAGGGTTGGGGGAGCCTCTACACGGACCAGTTCGTCCTGAAGCTCATCTGAAAGCCCATCTTGGAAGGCATCCAGTAACGCCACATCATTCCAACTGAGTCTTGGGACAACAGCCGGAAGCCGGCTATATAGTCCTGCAGGGGGCGTTTTCCTTGCCGGAGGTCTTTGATACATCTGGCTGAAGTCTGGGTGCGGATGGGGTCCTCATACATGAGCCTCATGTGTTGCCAGAAGACCTGGTAATCGGTTAACAAGGGGCTGTTCTGGGTTAACAATGGTGTGGCCCATCGAGCGGCAGAGCCAGAAAGAAGGCTAATCACAAACCCCACCCTAATCCGGTCATCAGGGAAATCCTCTGGCCTCATCCTCCGGCCACAATTGGCACTGTCCCATGAAGGTCAGGAACATCTCAGGCTGTCCAGAAAACCTATCCGGCACCGCTACCGGGCATTTCCAACGGGGAGGGGGGAATTGCAGGAGCATTCAGCAAGGCGAGTTGTGCAGTCAATTGTGCCACTTGCTGTTGCAGGAGTTGGTTGTCAGCCTGCAGCTGCTGCTGCTGCTGCTGCTGCTGCTGTTGGTGGTCCATCTTGATTAAAAGACAGTCTGTTTGTTGTGAGGTGACGAACAAGTTGTTCTGTTCCCCCCTCCCAAGGTACAAACAGACAGACAAGCAGGCACGATTCACAAGGATTAAGTCTTTATGCTGTAGTAATTGCTTTCTGATAAAGCCTTGGCAGCAAGATACCCACATTCAGCCAAAAATAAGCTCGTTACCTCAAGTGTCCGCTGAAATGAGATAACTGCCAAACAATTAATCCAAGTAAACAATCCAAAAACAGAAGTGAATAACCGTTGTCAAGAATCCAGACCAGAGTTTCAAAGACGTGACCAGAAGTTGTTTGAATTATTGTTCGTCACAAAGTTCTGAGAGCAGCCACACCCCCTTTTATACCTTGTGGGGTGTGGCTCATGTTTAATAGTGGGCTCTGGACTGCATGGCCAAGATGGACGACTCAGGACACCAGGGTTCAGCATCCCAACTCTTTATTGATGTAACACAGACTGAGCAAACAAAGGGGCAACTGCCCCACTTATATACCTAGCCAGGTATACTTGGAACCAATCCCATTATCTGGATTTCCCGCCAAAGACTACCCTGCCAATCCGTACAGGGTACCCTGCCACCTGGTGGTGTTAGTGACTTATATCTGTGTAACATCCCCTATGTACATAACACCCCTTCCCCCATACAAAAAAACAACAACAATGGAAAACAATAAACATACTAATGAAAAAAAAACACCTGCAGTGTGGCGCTTACTTTATCCATAATAACCCTAGCCTCAAGACCTTACATAGTCCTTGAGGTATGCCGGTGGCCTATGGATTCTTGCTGACCGTTTCACTGTTTGTTCTGGTCAACTGGGTCTGCAATGGAGTCATCAATTGGGTCGCCAACTGGGTCCTGATTCTGAGCCCTATCCACCCCTATGTCATTGTGCTTCCCAGCCAGATGTTGCTCTGGAATCACAGTTTGTGTTTTTTCGGAGTGTCTCTTCCTCAACTGGTCAATGTGTCTTCTCACCTCGCGACCCTCCTCCACCTCTACTATGTATGAATCCAGGTATGCCCATGACCATACTTCCGGGCCCAAACCTTTTCACCTATGTGAAGTTCTCTGGAGGTATCCATTTGGGGTTGATCCTCTTGTGCTGCCACTCTGTCAGGGTGAAGTCTGTCCAACTTAGTAATGAGTCGCCGACCCCAACGTAACTCAGCAGGACTCTTGCCAGTCGCTGTGCATGGTGTGGTATGTTGTGCCAACAGAAACTGAGCCAACCTTTGATGCCAGTCTCCACTCATGATGCGCCTCAATGCGTCCTTGGTTGTCCTCACCATTCGTTCTGCCATACCATTAGACAACGGGTGGAAAGGCGCTGATGTGATGTGCCTAATCGAGTTGGCCCTGGTGAATGCCTGGAAATCAGCAGATATGAATTGTGGGCCATTATCTGAGACCAACACATCAGGCAACCCATGAGTGGCAAATAGTCCCCGGAGCACTTGAACAGTCTTTGGAGTGGTCATGCTAGAGACTAGAACTACTTCTAGCCATTTAGAGTGACTGTCAACTACTACCAGGAACAATTGTCCCTGAAAAGGGCCAGCGTAGTCAATATGCAACCTAGACCATGGGGTGTGAGTTGCTTCCCATTTCTGAATGGGAGCCTGTGGCTGTTCTGGCCTTGATCTCTGACAAGTGTAGCACCTCGCTACCTGCTCCTCTATGGCTTTGTCGAGACCAGGCCACCATAGGTAGCTCCTAGCTAGTGCCTTCATCCTGACAATGCCTGGATGACCCTTGTGTACTGACTGCAAGACCCTTTCCCTCAATTTCTCCGGAATAATAACCCTACTACCCCACAACAGGCATCCTTTATGAGAAGACAAGTCATACCTCCTCATGAAATATGCCTGGAATTCCGGTCCCGGGCTCTTTTCTTGCCACCCAGACGCTACCCATGTGATGACCCTGCTCAGTACCTTGTCCGCTGTGGTGCCAGCAGCAATATCTTTCACCTGGAGGGGGCAGTCTGGAAGATCTTGGATGAGTAGGATCTGCTCCGCCGGTGCTGGGTCAGGCCACTCCTGAATCATTCTCCAGGCGCCACGGGGGAAAGCACCTCTGGGAGACAGCAGTGACACCTCTGCAGGGCCGATGGTGCTGACAGCTAGTCCAAGATCCCTTGAGGGAAGGAAAGGAGGTCTGAACGCGAATCCTGGCCAGGACGGGGAGAGGACAAAGTGTGAAGATGCCTCAGGCGAGTATGTGTTAAAGGGGGAAAAGTACCTATCTTATTTGAAGATAGAAGAGGGGGACTGATCACCCTCCTGGACTCAGGACGGCGATCCTAAAGTAGTCCTTGTTAAGCTGTGTATGTGTTAAAGTTGTAAAGTACCTATCTCACCTGAAGATAGGAGAGGGGGACTGATCACCCTCCTGGACTCGGAAAGGCGATCCTAAAGTAGTCCGTGTTAGGCTGTGTGGGGAGGTTAAGCCATTGCAGTTCCTATCGGTGACCGTTGGAACGTCCGGCACCGTAGATCAGTGGCAGTGTTCTTAGAATGGGGGGGGAAGCAGTGTTCCCAGCACACCGCTGGAATGCATGTTGAAAGGCGTTGATAAGTATTTCAATCATACGCAGTATAAAGTCCCCTATCCTATGCTGGGGATTGTGGGTTCAAGTCCCATCTGGGGTGGCTGCAAGAGGGTACATTCAAAAACCAGCTCATCAAGGACCTCAGGGCCATGATAGCAGCAGATGAGGAAAAGTACCCCAATCAATATCAGTATATAACAACAACAACAACAACAACAACAACAACTTTATTGATTAGCCCTTGGGCCATATCAAAGTGCAAAGTTCCAGCAACAGTGGTGTAATGCAGTAGAAGAGAAGGCAGAGGACCTATTACAATGTCAGGCTGAAATGGTTCGCCTCTGTGTTGCTAGACCTAAAGGAAAGAAGTTAGAGGATGTGTCAAAAATATTTAAGGATGTGAAAATATTCAAAACCAAGGTGTCAGATGCTAAGAAAGAGGTGCTGGTTGAGGAAGAGGAAATGACTTTTAGACCCCCTCCGTATGTGCCGCGTCCGCAACCGCAAGCGGCAGCAGCTGCTGCAGCGCTAAATGAAGCGCAGTTAGCAGTAAGAAAGAAGCAAAGAAGAAAGGAGCCCATGACTCCTAAGGACGAAGGAGAAAGGTGCATACAGCCCCCAAGGATGAGGGGGGGGGTTCTCTGTGAGTGAGAGTGGTGAGATAGGTGAAGGTAGTAGAGTGGCAAGTATGTCCTCTTCACCGCAACTGATTTGTTCAATTGGAAACAATGTTACGGATCTGTCAGGGAAGTCCAAAGAGTTAACCGAACTAACACAAATGGAGAGCTGTGGTTAGGAAGTGTGTTATAGACAGGTACCCTAACGCGCAGAATATACAGGCAGAGCTACAGACAAGGGCACCGGAGCAGGATCCAGATTGGAATGTTAGGGATGCAGCGCAAAGGACGTTGTTGTGGGAATATCAGAATTTAACAGTAGAGGCGCTTTGGAAGGCAGGAAAACCCCCTGTGAATATGTCTAAGCCGTCTTTGGTAACAGGGAGCAGATGAAAGCCTGGAGAGTTTTTTGCAACGGCTGATAGAGGCTTATGAGCTGTATACGCAGATAGATCCGAGACACGCAGACAATGTACGAATGTTGAATGAGAGATTCATAGCACAAAGTTATGGTGATATAAGGAAGAAGTCACAGAGGTTGGAAGGAGCTCTGGGAAAGAATACCAGTGAATTGTTGGAGGTGGCAAGGAAAGTGTATGTTAATAGAGAGAAAGAGAGAGGGAAGCGCGAATGCAGAGAAAAATGGAATTGTTGGCGGTAGCTTTACAAGGAAAGATGCTGCTTGGGTCAGACCAGTGTGCGTATTGTAGGGAAGAAGGACATTGGCATAGGGAATGTCTGAAAAGAGGGACAAGAGGACGAGGCTGGAGAGGAAGGACAGGTTTTGGAAGAGGAAGGTCTATAGGCAAGGTACAGACTGGATTTCCCTTGAGAGGTAGAGGATCCCGAGGGAACCGAGGAGGTAGAGGAAGAATGGAGGGTGAATGTGAGATAGAGGGGATTGGATTGGCAGGGACAAGTTGGATGGATTGACGGAGACCGGGCTTAGAGAAGCCCCCCCCCCCGAGCCTTTGGTAACTATGAATATAGGGGGCCATAGAATGATGTTTTTGGGAGATACAGGAGCGGGAAGGTCAGTCGTAAATAGCCGGGCACGGTGACGCGAGCCTGTAATCCAGCTATTCCGGAGGCTGAGGCTGGCGGATTGCTTGAGCTCAGGAATTCTGGGCTGCAGTGGGCTATGCCGATAGGGTGTCCAAAAAGAAGGCACAGTTGGTACAGCAGAAAGTAAGATACTTGGGATATGATATTGAGCATGGTCAGAGAGCCCTAGGATAGGAAAGGAAGCAAGCGATTCTAGCTATTGCTGAACCAGCAAACAGAAGGCAATTGTGAGGCTTTTTGGGGCTGGCTAGTTTCTGCAGGATCTGGATACCTAATTTTGCACTGTTGGCAGCTCCGCTTTATACAGCTACAAAGGGGGGAGACTTTGAACATTTTCAGTGGGGAGGAGAACAAAGAAGGGCTTTCAAGGACATTAAGCTTGCTCTTACAGCAGCACTAGCTTTAGTCGTACCCAATTTTGAGAAGGCTTTCAATCTACACGTAGATACAATGTTGCATTGGGAGAGTTGACACAGCAGGCGGGGGCTAAGGTGGAACGAATGAACCGCACTTTAAAGGAGAAAATTACTAAAATATGTGCTGAGAGCCATTTGAAGTGGCCTGATGCTTTGCCCTTAGCACTGTATTCTGTGAGGTCTGCACCGCGAAGACAATACAGATTATCCCCGTTTGAATTGATGTTTGGTCGTCCTCCCACTCTATTACGTCGAAACCTGATGGGATGGCCAGATTTGGGACATAAAGGGGAGTGTGGAACATAGAGATGGTACAAGAACTCAATAAACAGGATGAAAAGCTTCGAGGTTATGTGCTGCAGCAAACCCCTCCTAGAATAGTAACAAACTGTCATCCCTTCAAACCTGGAGATAGTGTTTGAGTGAAACATTGGAAGTGGGAACAGCTAGAAGGCAGATGGAAAGGACCGTATGTTGTTATTATGTCCTCTCCTCTTGTTGTCAAGATTGCAGAATCCAAATCATGGATCCACTGGACAAGAGTCAAAGCAGCAGCTGAATCTGAATGGGTGGTGTCTAAAGATCCAGTGGTTCCCACAAAGCTAACGTTTAAATGAAAGTGATATATGATTTGTTAGTGTAGCTGGACCTATTTAAGAAGCTTATTCTCTGAAAGGCTACTCTGCTGGAACCTTACCGGCAATAGGTGTTCTGTACCAGCCTGCTACCGGCCCTGCAGAAAAGGCAGGGACAACCCCTTTTACAAGAAGGCAAGAGGCTGGAACTAAGCCTGCCAAATTTATGGACACAAAAGCAAACAGAACAAGACACGAACCATGAAACAGGAGCTATCCAAACGGTTGCCTTCAGCAAACCAGCCCTCCCACGCATTCCCCTTTTAAATAGTTCAGGGCGTGGCTTCTCTCTGCCTCCTTCCGAGGTGCCCCATTGCCTTCCTCTGGTTACTCCTAATTGACTGCCTCCTGCGTCGGGCGTCCTTGAACAGGGCCAGCTGTGGGTCATCTTCATCCACGCTGCCAGGCTCACACAGCTGGGTCTGCATCGTAACCAGATGGGAGGGGCCTGGCTGAGGGCTCTCATCAGCAAGCTCTCCAACACCCTCAGCAACCTCTCCAACACCCCCCTCCTCCTCCTCTGAATCGTCCGACCCAACTGCCGAACCCACAGGCTGACCCTGAATCACAACACTATCCTGCACCGCAGGGCCCTTCCCCCGGGTCTGCCGATCCGGATGCGGTCGGGATGGAAATTGTTCATGAAAAGCGGTCACCAAAGCAGGGGCATGAATGGTGGTCGCGTCCTCCCAGGTGAACTCCTCTGGTCCATAGCCTTTCCATTCAATCAGGTACTGGAATCGACCTTTCAGCCAACGGGAGTCCCTGATGCTGGCGACCTCGTACTCGGGGGTGCTGTCTCCATCACGAGGTCCTGATGGGGGAGGTTCCACTTGGTGGAGTGGACAGGCCGGTTGCTCGGGGACCAACAGAGACCGATGAAAAACTGGGTGCACGCGCAGGGAACGTGGCAGAGTTAAGCGATAGGCAACCGGATTGATGACAGCCTCGACAGGGAACGGTCCTAAATATCGGTGATCTAACTTTCTCACTGGACGTGTTGACGGTAGGTTCCTGGTGGACAACCAGACCCGATCTCCCACCGATATCGGTGAGAAAGAGGTTGACACAGCCTTCTCTAATTTCCCTTGTAGAGAATCCGATTATTAATAGAAAATGGGGGATTTGTGGAATTCAGAGAGGATAGTTTGTGTGTATGGCCAAGCAACCTGGACAGAGGATGGCACCTACGGTTACAGAACACCAATCTATATGACAAACCGTATAATTAGGCTGCAGGCTGTTGTGGATCTGGCAGGGCAAGAGTGTTGTGGCCCCGACCCCCGAGCCTGTCCTACCCGAGGAAGAGGACTCTGAGGATGATGAGGAGGAACTGGCAGGGCCTCCCTCTCTGGGGCCCTCCCTTCTGGCAAGGCCTCCCTCTCAAGGGCCCTCCTCTCTGGCAAGGCCTCCGTCTCCATCTGAAGGCCAACAGGAGCAGCCTGTAATTAGCCAGGGTGGGACGGAGCCCGAACAGCTGCAGCAGATACAGGCTAGCAAAGATGAATCATGGCTAGACCCCTGAGAAAGACACAGGGCCAAGCGTTTACAGCAGCGTAGGAAGAGTAGGAGGGCCAGGGATTAGCTGAGTCACTGAGCTGTTATGTACATAGGGGATGTTACACAGATATAAGCCACTGACACCACCAGGTGGCAGGGTGCCCTGTACGGATTGGCAGGGTAGTCTTTGGCAGGAAATCCAGATAATGGGATTGGTTCCAAGTATACCTGGCTAGGTATATAAGTGGGGCAGTTGCCCCTTTGTTTGCTCAGTCTGTGTTACATCAATAAAGAGTTGGGATGCTGAACCCTGTTGTCCTGAATCGTCCATCTTGGCCATGCAGTCCAGAGCCCACTATTTAACACTGGCGATGAGGATGGGATGCTGCTTCAAACAGAGCTGAAGTCACAAGGAAGGAGGAAAGGCAAATCTTTCCCAAGGGAACCTTCCTAACGCTGAAGACACTCAGAAGCAAGAAAGGTAAACATTCTGAAACCTTCCTAACGAAGCAGCATTCAAGGACCACCGCAACATGGCTAAGTTTGGAGCGACCAGCGAATTCTGTTTCAACATCGACGAACCAGAGCGTTGGGAAGCGCATCTGGGATGGATCGAAGGGTTCCTAATGATCAACAAGATCACAGAAGACAAAATGAAAGCAGCAGCACTTTTGTGCCTAAGTGGTCAGGACGTCTTTGATGTGGCCGTTGGACTGTGCTCACCGACGCCCGTCTCAAATGTCTCTTATGCTGATCTCAAAGCGAAGTTGGTTGAGTATTTCATGCCGGCGAGAGCCCCAATGTATTGGCGGTACCAATTCATTCAGCGCAGCCAGCTGCTCGGTGAGCCAACTTCGCAGTTCGTCGTGGCGCTGAGACAGGCTGCCTGCCTGTGTAAATTCCCTGATCTCTAAGACAGAATCAGAGACCGGGTGGTGTTCAGACTGAGAGACCAGCAGTGCCGACAAAAGATCCTCGCCAAGCCGCCGATGAATCTGCGAGAGGTCTTAGACGAGGTGATGGCTTACAAAGCAGCCAACCACTCTGGTAAACCTACACACCACCCTAGCAGCAGCTCAGGAGCGACCATTCATCACGAATGTGCTTCGAGCGGTGGAAGTGGTGACACAGATGGAGAGGCAGAGATAGATGCGGTACAGCAAAGACCCGGGAAGCATCCATTGTGGTGGGACAATGACGGAGGCCACCGGAGACACACTTCGGCCAGCAAAAGCACAGCGTGCAGTTGCAGCTGCAAGGAACAGAGGGGAGCCAGCTCATCCAACCAGAAATGTGCCAGCTGTGGGGGAAATTATCCGCGAGCAACCTGCAGGTTCCGATCCGCGAAGTGTCGCTCCTGCGGCAAGATGGGGCACATCACAGCCGTCTGCCGGAATTGAAGCCGGGACAGCCTGAATGAATTACAAGCTATGGCATCAGCACTCGAAGGTACTGTTCTTCCTCAGCACAAACCCCGGCACAAACCCTCCAACCCTGGAAAGAGCAGGCGGACCGTGTCTCACACGGAGATCCATCAGCTGCTCACACCAAAAATAACAATACAGGTCCATCTGCAAGGGGTACCTTGCATGATGGAGCTGGACTCCAGTTCCGCAGTCTCAATAATTTCCTACGAGACATTTAAAAAAATTTGCGATCGGAGCAGGCAGAGGGTCCCCTTAAAGCCCACCAAATTACAGTTGACAGATTTCCAGCAAACCCCCATTAAAACCAGGGGAAAGGCCACTGTGTTTGTGGGGTTTAAGGAGTTCCAGGGTCCCTTGGACATCTTGGTGACCGATGGGCGAAGAACTAGTCTAGTAGGGCTGGATTGGTTTGATGCCCTGGGCATTTGGTTGGGGGGAGTGAATAGCATCCAGCCCAAATGTCTTGAATCCGTCTGCAATGAATTTGCAGACGTATTCAATGACAGGCTGGGAAAGTACACGGGGCCCCCCATCAAATTCAAACTAAACCTGACTGTTCCACTGGTACGCATCAAGCCCTGGAGAGTGCCATTCGCTCTCAAGCATAAGATTGAGAGCGAACTGGACAAGCTGGTGGAACAAGGGGTGTTAGAGCCCGTGGACGGGGGAGACTGGGAAACCCCTATTGTGACACCGCTAAAGGCAAATGGGGAAATTAGAATATGTGCAGATTACAAGGCCACAGTTAACCGAGCTTTAAATCCGCACGCTTACCCGGTAAGGTACTCTCCGCTGTCCAAGGTGGCGCTTTCTTTGCAAAACTTGACTTGGCGCAGGCGTATCAGCAGCTCACAGTTACTAAAGAAACAGCTGACGCTCAGACAATAGTGACACATAGAGGAGCTTTCCGAGTTAACCGGTTACAGTTTGGTATTTCAGTAGCTCCTGGAATTTTCCAAGAAGTCATGGAAAGGACTCTGAAAGGCATTCCCGGTGTATGTCCTTATTTTGTCCTTATTGCTGGGGAATCTAAAGAGATCTTGGCTGACAGGCTGCAAGCTGTTTTAAGCAGATTTCGCTCTGCTGGGCTTAAACTCAAAAAAGTAAGTTCAGTATTGGTGTGGCATCCACTGAGTTCTTAGGGTTCAGGATTGATGCCAAAGGAATTCACCCCACTGACTCTAAGGTAAAAGCAATTAAGTTGGCTCCAACCCCAACAAATAAGGCTGAATTGCAAGCTTTTCTGGGGTTACTTAACTTCTATCATGTGTTTTTACCTCACAAAGCAGCAATTGCAGAACCTTTACACAGACTAAAGGTAAAGGTAAAGGTTCCCCCGCACATGCGTGCTAGTCTTTTCCGACTCTAGGGGCCGGTGCTCAACTCCGTTTCAAAGCCAAAGAGCCAGCTCTTGTCCAAGGACGTCTCCGTGGTCATGTGGCCGGCATGACTAGACGCCAAAGGCGCACGGAACGCTGTTACCTTCCCACCGTAGTGATCCCTATTTTTCTACTTGCATTTTTACGTGCTTTCAAACTGCTAGGTTGGCAGAAGCTGGGACGAGTAACAGGCGCTCACTCTGTTACGCAGCACTCGGGATTCAACCCGCCAAACTGCTGACCTTCTGATTGACAAGCTCAGCGTCCTAACCCACTGAGCCACCGCATCCCTTTTACACAGACTACTGGATAAGAAAACCCCATGGATTTGGACCAAGGTCCATGATCAGAGTTTCAGAAATCTCAAACAACTATTATCCAGTGAGTCAACCATCACACATTTTATAGAAAATAAGGCCATCTGTATCACGTGTGATGCATCCCCTTATGGGGTCGGCGCTGTATTAAGTTTAAAGTTTAAAGTTTAAAGTTTATTATATTTGTATACCGCCCTTCTCCCGAAGGACTCAGGGCGGTGAACAGGGCATATATAAAAATACAAAATTACAAAAATTAAAAGAGAATTAAACACGAGCCCAAACTAAAAACAGTAGAAAAATGTAAAAAATCCCCAATAAAAAACCCCAACGCATCCCCCATCAGGCCAGGCCGGACTGTTCAAACAGGTAGGTCTTCAAGTCGTGTCGGAAGGAGCGAAGGTCAGGTGCCATCCGGAGCTCAACCAGCAGCTGATTCCATAAAGCCGGGGCGCCCACAGAGAAGGCCCTCCCCCTGGGGGCCACCAGCTGACATTCTCTGACCGGTGGCACCCTGAGGAGGCCCTCTCTGTGGGAACGCACAGGGCGGAGGGAAGTTGACGCCGGCAGCAGGTGGTCCCCGAGGTACTCCGGACCCATGCCATGTAGGGCTTTAAAAACCATTACCAAAACCTTGAACCTCACCCGGAAGACAACTGGCAGCCAATGCAGCTCGCGGAGCAAAGGTGTAACATGGGAGTACCGGGAGACTCCCAAGACAACTCTCGCGGCTGCATTCTGTACCAGCTGGAGCCTCCGAGTGGTCTTCAAGGGAAGCCCCATGTAGAGAGCGTTGCAGTAGTCCAGACGAGAGGTCACGAGCGCATGAGTGACTGTACACAGGGCATCCCGGTCTAGATAGGGCCGCAACTGGCGCACCAGGCGAACCTGGGCGAAAGCCCCCCTAGTCACAGCCACTATATGATCTTCCAAAGTGAGCCGTGAATCTAGGAGGACTCCCAAGTTGCGAGCCCTATCTACGGGGGGTAAAAACTCACCCCCCATTGAAAGAAGTGGAATATTCTGAATATCCCGGGATGCTGGTATGCACAGCCACTCAGTCTTGTCGGGGTTGAGTTGAAGTCTGTTCCTCCCCATACAGACCCGAACCGCCTCCAGGCAATGGGACATCACGTTGAGGGCATCACTGGGGTGGTTTGGGGTCGAAATGAAAAGCTCCAAAACCACGAATGATCTCACCCAGCGGTTTCATGTAGATGTTGAACAGGAGAGGCGAGAGGACCGACCCCTGAGGAACTCCACAAACGAGAGACCTCGGGGTCGACCTCTGCCCCCCTGCCAACACCGACTGCGAACATCCCAGGAGATAGGAGAACCACTGAAAAACTGTGCCTCCCACTCCCAATCCCCTGAGACGCCGCAGCAGGATACCATGGTCGATGGTATCGAAAGCTGCTGAGAGGTCTAATAGGACTAGGACAGAGGAATGTCCCCTGTCCCGAGCCCTCCAGAGATCATTCACCAGAGCGACCAATGCCGTCTCCGTGCTGTACCCGGGCCTGAAACCCGATTGGCACGGGTCTAGATAATCCGCTTCATCCAGGACCAGCGGGAGCTGATGCGCCACCACACTCTCAACAACCTTCACAAGAAAGCGAAGGTTGGAGACCGGATGAAAGTTATTTAACACAGCTGGGTCCAAGGCAGGCTTCTTGAGGAGAGGTCTCACCACCGCCTCCTTCAAGACGGCAGGGAAACTACCCTCACTCAAAGAAGCAGATATGACCACCTGGAACCAGCCTCGTGTCCCCTCCCGAGCTGCATATACCAGCCAGGAAGGGCACGGGTCCAATAAACATGTGGTGGAGCTCAATCTCCCCATGATCCTGTCCACTTCCTCAGGGGTCACAGAATCAAACTCCTCCCAGATAACATCGACAAGACTGCCCGTGTCCTGATCGTCAGACTCCGCCCAGCTGGAGTCCAGACTGGTCCGAATCCGAGCGATTTTATCGGACAGATATTGACCAAACTCCTCGGCCTGACCCTGCAAGGCTTCCTCCCTCACCTCCTGATTAAGGAGGGAGCGGGTCACCCTAAACAGGGCGGCCGGGCGGTTATCTGCGGATGCGATAAGGGCGGAGAAGTAATTAGACCTCGCCGCCCTTATCGCTGCGAGATAAGACCTAATGTGGGTTCTTAGTCGCAATCGGTCGGATTCGGATCGGCTGGACCTCCAGCAGCTCTCTAGGCCCCGTCTCCGACGCTTCATCTCCCGAACCTCCGCGGAGAACCATGGAGCTCGCTGGGATCTGCACCGGGTCAGGGGCCGCAAGGGTACAACTCGGTCAAGTGCCTCCGTGGCTGCCCTTTCCCAGGCTTCCACTAAGGCATCCGCCGAGTTGAGAGCAACGGAAGCAGGTGGGAACCCCAGTGCCGCCTGGAACCTATCAGGGTCCATTAAGCGCCTGGGGCGGTACCATATAGTTGGCTCCATACACCCACGGCGGGGGGGTGGCAAAACGGAAGACCAGCCACAGGAGATGATGATCGGTCCATGACAGGGGTATGTTAGTTGGAGAACCCCCACCAAGATCATCAAACCACCGTCCAGATAAGAAAACCAAGTCAAGGGTGTGGCCTCCCACATGAGTCGGTCCAAGAATTACTTGCGTCAGGTCCATGGCCGTCATGGAAGCCATGAACTCCCGAGCTAACTCAGATGATCCTCCTAGGGATGGTAGATTGAAGTCACCCAAAACTATAAGTTTGGGGAACTCAATCACCAACCCCGAGAGGATATCGAGAAGCTCAGGCAGGGCTGCCGCTGCGCGACTAGGCAAAAGGTACACCAGCAGCAGGCCCAACTGCGCCCCAGGACCACATCTCAAAAAGAGAGACTCACACCTGACTATCTGGGGAACGGTGGTCTCCCGCAGACACAAGGTCTCCCTAATAACTACCGCCACTCCCCCACATGGAGGACAATGGGGAGCAAAGACCTATTGCATACTACTCCCGGACACTGTCAAAGGCAGAAAGGAATTATGCACAAATTGACAAGGAAGCCCTGGCAATTGTGTCAGGAGTCAAAAAATTCCATGATTACCTGTATGGCAGGGAGTTCACCATTTTTACTGATCACAAACACTTTTTGGGGTTGTTCACAACTGATAAACAAACACCACAAATTCTATCCCCAAGAATGCTTCGGTGGTCCATTTTTCTATCCGCCTATGCTTGCAAACTAGTCCATAAACCGGGGAGGGACATGGGCCATGCAGATGCATTAAGCAGATTGCCATTAATGAGCACTGATCCTCATCGGGTCCGAGGGGTCGGGCTGCCCTCAGAGAAACATTGCCTCGCTATGGAGTCCCTTCATGGTCGCCATGAAACTGTTGTAGAAAGAAGAGACTCACGCAAGCTTTTCAGGAAAGGAAAGGTTTATTGTGCAGGTTCAGAAGGCTTAAACAAAGCAAAGAGTCTGAACCCCGAAGGGCTCATCAACAGACATATTTATACATCTCTAATTCCTAGTTATACATTGTTATACAATGTTCCTTATATGGTTACATCCTGCACATTCTTATCAGACAACAGTTTACAGAAGAAAATTACATGAAGTACGTGTAGTTTCACAGACAAGATATGGCTATCCCAATAAACATCTACCTTAAGGACAAGACTTTGTTTTTGTTAGTTGCGAAGTCGTGTCCGACCCATCGCGACCCTATGGACAACGTTCCTCCAGGCCTTCCTGTCCTCTACCATCTTCTGGAGTCCATTTAAGCTCACACCTACTGCTTCAGTGACTCCATCCAGCCACCTCATTCTCTGTCGTTCCCTTCTTCTATTGCCCTCAATCTTTCCCAGCATTAGGCTCTTCTCCAGTGAGTCCTTCCTTCTCATTAGGTGGCCAAAGTATTTGAGTTTTAGCTTCAGGATCTGGCCTTCTAAAGAGCAGTCAGGGTTGATCTCCTCTAGGACTGACCGGTTTGATCGCCTTGCAGTCCAAGGGACTCGCAGGAATCTTCTCCAGCACCATAGTTCAAAGGCTTCAATTCTTTGGCGCTCAGCCTTTCTTATGGTCCAACTTTCACTGCCATACATTGCAACTGGGAAGACCATAGCCTTGACTATACGCACTTTTGTTGACAGGGTGATGTCTCTGCTTTTTAGTGTGCTGTCTAGATTTGCCATTGCTTTCCTCCCGAGGAGCAAGCGTCTTTTAATTTCTTGGCTACAGTCCCCATCTGCAGTGATCTTGGAGCCCAGGAAAATAAAATCTGTCACTACCTCCATTTCTTCCCCATCTATTTGCCAGGAATTGAGAGGGCCAGATGCCATGATCTGGGTTTTCTTAATGTTTAGTTTCAACCCACGTTTTGCACTCTCCTTCTTCACTTGCAACAAGAGGCTCTATTAGAGTGGTATCATCTGCATATCTTAGGTTGTTGATGTTTCTTCCGGCAATCTTAATTCCAACTTTTGATTCATCTAGCCCTGCCTTTCTCATGATGTGCTCTGCATATAAGTTAAATAGGCAAGGTGACAGTATACAGCCTTGCCAGACTCCTTTCCCAATTTTGAACCAATCAGTGGTTCCGTGTCCAGTTCTCACTGTTGCTTCTTGGTCTGCATATAGGTTTCTCAAGAGACAAATAAGATGGTCTGGTACGCCCATCTCTTTAAGGACTTGCCACAGTTTGTTATGATCCACACAATCAAAGGCTTTAGCATAGTCAATGAAGCAGAAGTAGATGTTTTTCTGGAACTCTCTAGCTTTCTCCATGATCCAGCGTATGTTAGCAATTTGATCTCTAGTTCCTCTGCCTCTTCAAAATCCTGCCTGTACTTCTGGTAGTTCTCGATCCACATACTGCTGGAGTCTAGCTTGTAGAATTTTAAGCATAACTTTACTAGCATGTGAAATGAGTGCAATGGTGCGATAGTTTGAACATTCTTTGGCACTGCCTTTCTTTGGAATTGGAATGTAAACTGATCTTTCCAATCCTGTGGCCACTGTTGACTTTTCCAAATTTGCTGGCAAATTGAGTGTAGCACTTTTACTGCATCGTCTTTTAAGATTTTGAATAGCTCAGCTGGAATACTGTCACCTCCACTAGCTTTGTTGTTGCTCAGCTTTTCTAAGGCCCACTTCACTTCACATTCTAGGATGTCTGGCTCGAGGTCAGTGACCACCTCATTGTGATTATCAGGGACGTTAAGCTCATTCTTGTATAGTTCTTCTGTGTAATTTTGCCACCTCTTCTTAATCTCTTCTGCCTCTGTTAGGTCCCTGCCATTTTGGTCCTTTATCATGCCAATTTTGCATGAAACGTTCCTTTCATCTTTCCAATTTTCTTGAAAAGATCTCTGGTCCTCCCTATTCTATTGTTTTCTTCTATTTCTTTGCATTGTTCATTTAAGAAGGCATTCTTATCTCTTCTAGCTATTCTTTGGAATTCTGCATTTAATTGGGCATATCTTTCTTTTTCTCCCTTGCCTTTCGCTTCCCTCCTTTCCTCAGCTATTTGCAAAGCTTCCTCAGACAGCCATTTTGCTTTCTTGCATTTCTTTTTCTTTGGGATGATTTTGGTTGCTACCTGTTGTACAATGTTGCGAACCTCTGTCCATAGTTCTTCAGGCACTCTGTCTATCAGATCTAATTCCTTAAATCTATTTGTCACCTCTACTGTATATTCAACAGGGATATGATTTAATTCATACCTGAGTGGCCTAGTGCTTTTCCCTACTTTCTTTAATTTAAGCCTAAACTTTGCAACAAGAAGCTCATGGTCTGAGCCATAGTCAGCTCCTGGTCTTGTTTTTACTGACTGTATAGAGCTTCTCCATCTTTGGCTGCAGAGCATATAGTCAATCTGATTTCTGTGTTGACCGTCTGGTGATGTCCATGTGTAGAGCCGTCTCTTGGGTTGTTGGAAAAGAGTGTTTGCTATGACCATCGTATTCTCTTGACAAAATTCTATCAGCCTGTGCCCTGCTTCATTTTGTACTCCAAGGCCAAACTTGCCTGTTATTCCGGTTGTCTTTTGGCTTCCTACTTTAGCATTCCAATCCCCCATGATGATAAGGACATCATTTTTTGGTGTTAGTTCTATAAGGTGCTGTAGAGTTTCATAGAACTGGTCAATTTCATCCTCTTCAGCACTGGTGGTTGGGGCATAGACTTGGACTACTGTGATATAGAATGGTTTGCCTTGGATTCGAACTGAGATCATTCTGTCATTTTGAGGATTGTATCCCAGTATTGCTTTTCCTACTCTTTTATTGACTATGAAGGCTACTCCATTTCTTCTGAGAGATTCTTGCCCGCAGTAGTATACCTGATGGTCATCTGAATTAAATTCACCCATTCCTGTCCATTTTAGTTCGCTGATACCTAAGATGTCGATGTTTAGTCTTGTCATCTCTTGTTTGACCACGTCCAGCTTTCCTTGATTCATGGATCTTACATTCCAGGTTCCTATGGAGAAAAAAATCTTTACAGCATCGGACTTTCCTTTCACCACCAGACACATCCACAGCTGAGCGTCCTTTCGGCTTTGGCCCAGTCGCTTCATTCTTTCTGGCGCTACTAGTACTAGCCCTCTGCTCTTCCCCAGTAGCATATTGGACGCCTTCCGACCTGAGGGGCTCATCTTCCAGCGTCATATCGTTTTGCCTTTTGGTACTGTCCATAGGGTTTTCATGGCAAAGATACTGGAGTGGTTTGCCATTTCCTTCTCCAGTGGACAAGACTATGTTTGCTTAAACAATGACCTTTGTACACTTCCTCTTTACTATAATCTAATAAACTATTACAAACTGTAGAAAAAAAGGAAAAAAGTACCAGTTTTAATTTCTTTGGTGGCTGTTCCTTTGCTGAATCACTTTCCCTTTGCACTGACAAATGTATGATGAATTTATCCATGTTGATTAGTATCCATCACTACCAGCTAGCTCAGGGGTCTTCAAACTTGGCACTTTTAAGACTTGTGAACTTCAACTCCCAGAATTCCTCAGCCATCATGGCTGTTTGAGGAATTCTGGGAGTTGAAGTCCACAGGTCTTAAAAGTTGCTATGTTTGTAGACCCCTGAGCTAGCTGGTCGGTCCTTCTTCCTCTCTCTCTTCTGAGCTCTTTCCACAGTGTAGTAAGAATGCACCCCCCAATCCCTTCCCTGTACCCTTAAAGACACAGGAATCAAGTGCAAAGCAAGAAAGGCTCACAAAATAAAGAAACACATAAACTCCGGTTTTTTCCCCTTTAAGCTGCCTCAGGCGTTGGGGGAGAGATACTGCTTTAGGCTGCTTCCACTTCTCCTGAGTTCATGGTCCCAGCTGGTGTGTATGGGAAGAAAGGTCAGTCCTGTAGACACTTCATTATGGAATGTGTGTCCAGTTCCCCCTTCTATATGAGGCTGGAGAGAGTGTAGTAAGAATGCCCCCCCCAATCCCTTCCCTGTACCCTTAAAGACACAGGAATCAGGTGCAAAGCAAGAAAGGCTCACAAAATAAACACATAAACTCTGTTTTTTTCCTTTAAGCTGCCTCAGGCGTGTCACATGTCACAATGTTGCAACTGAGACTGAAAGGTTCCAGCAATTGCAAAAAGCTGTAGTCTTAAATTAAGCCTGTTAACCTTCAAAGAAAACTTTGTAAAAGCCACAGACAGACTCATGATAAGAGGGTAAAACTAATTACATTTGTTTAAAGCAATTAAACCTACAGAAGTCAGCACTTTGGACTCATTGCTAGCCTAAAATACAGACTAAATTATTCCAATAACCAAAGCACACAAACCGAGCCTCTGAATTACAAAACGCTGTAAAAACTGCACAAAAATCCTTATGGTAACCCAACCAAGCTGCCAGCTGATCCAGAACTAAATAAACCCACCTCCTCTCTGACATGCTCATCTGCCGGCTTTTCATTTCATCAGCGCTGATTGCATTCTCCTGGCTTGCGAAAAGGAACCAGGGGATCTTTTCTTCCAGCAACAGCTGCTGCTTCTTCCCTGTCCCTGTTTCCTCCCTGCCTGCTGAGCTCCTCTTCTCTTTCCCTGTTGTCTTTTTTCCCCTTTCCCACCCAAACCACCTCCTTTTATAGCTTTTCCTCTCCTCTCCTCCCCCCTCCCTTTTTTCAGTTCACCTCCAGCTCTGCAATGCTTCTGGAAGTGCTAATCAGGTGGAGCCCTGCTGGCTCCTGGGGCTTCTGCTGAGCCTAGACAGTCCTGCAGCTGCAGCTGTCTCTCCCTCAGGCTTGGGTGGCTTCAGCTCATTCCCCTCCCCGCTACACTTCTCTAGGATGGTCGTGTACCACCTGCCATGTGGCAAAGTACCACAGGTATGCGTACCACCAGTTGAAAAGCCCTGCCTTAGATGCATGGGCTGTGGAGGATGCCATCAACGCGTGGAATGCCGATTCCGAACAGCAACGTGCCGGACGTGTGGCAAACCAGGCCACATTGCTGCTGTCTGCCGAGGTTGCCAGAGGGACCGTCAGCAGGAAGACTCATTCAGGAGAGGTACCAGGGCCCCGGGGCAACACCAAGTGGGCTTCTGCTCCAGCAGGAGGAGCGTGTTCCGCACTGGTGCCCACTGTCCACTTAAACAGAAGCTTCAACTTCAAGTCAAGCTTCAGGGAGTTCCATGCAAAATGGAACTGGACACAGGCTCAGCCATGTCCATCACCTCTATAGGAACTTTCTGGCACATATGCAACCGCAGCAACAGAGGGTTCAAACTTCGGCCATCTAACCTGTTGCTCACAGACTTCCAAAACTCCTGAGTGGTGGTCAAGGGCGAAGCCACACTTCTGGTGAATTTCAAGGGGTTTGCAGGCCCACTAGATGTTGTCGTGGTGGAAGGCCAACACACGAGCCTCATAGGGCTTGATTGGTTTGATGCATTGGGCATCCAAGTAGCCAGCATTCACCAAACACAGGCGGCAGACTTGTCTTCAGTCTGCCAAGAGTTCGCGGATGTAACCCCAGGGATTTTCCAGGGAGTAATGGAGCGCATGCTCAAGGGCATTCCGTGGGTCTACCCCTACTTCAATGATGTACTCATTGCCGGGGAGTCTACAGAAGTTCTGGCTGAACGGCTTAGAGCCGTCCTTCAGCGGTTCCACACAGCGGGACTTTAATTTAAAAAAGAGAAATGCAAGATTGGGGTAGAGTCAACTGAGTTCCTTGGATTCCGCATCGATGCCGACAGCATTCATCCAGCGGATTCAAAGCTGAAAGCGATTCAGCAGGCCCCAAGCCCTCGGTCCAAGGGGGAAATTCAAGCCTTCTTGGGCCTTCTAAATTTTTATCATGCATTCCTCCCACATAAGGCCGCAGTGGCAGAGCCGTTACACCGGTGTTACACCAGCTCTTAGACAAAAAGGCTTAGTGGCACTGGATCAATGTCCACGAAAGTAGTTTCCAGGCAGTCAAATCACTGCTGTCCTCGAACTCGGTGCTCACTCATTTTAACGAAAAGCTGCCAGTCTGCATTGCGTGTGATGCATCCCCATATGGGGTTGGGGCTGTGTTGAGCCATTTGTCAGCTGATGGGAAACAATCTCCCATTGCTTATTATTCAAGGACCCTGTCATCTGCAGAGTGCAATTACATGCAGATTGACAAGGAGGCCTTGGCCATTGTGGCTGGAGTTAAAAATTTCCATGACTATATGGCCTCCAATTCACGGTCTTTACGGACCACAAGCCACTTCTAGGGTTGTTCACTATGAACAGGCAGACACCTCAGATTCTGTCTCTTTGAATGCTGAGGTGGTCTATATTCCTTTCAGCCTACAGCTACAGGCTGATTCACAAACCGGGCAAAGAAATGGGCCATGCAGACGGCCTTAGCAGATTGCCCTTGCCACACGTGGAGCCAGATCCGGCTCCGGCTGCACACATCTTAGCTATACAGGATTTGCCAGAGTCTCCTCTCCATGCCGGAGATGTAGCTGCTGAGACAGCAGCTGACAGAACACTTAGCTGCGTGCTAACTTGGGTTCACACGGGATGGGTGGACAAATGTCTGGGGCCTGAATTTCAAAGTTTCTTCATGAGGAAAGATGAGCTTTCAACTCATAAAGGGTGCATTCTTGGGGGAAGTAGAGTCATAGTCCCCAGCTCGTTAAGGCCCAGAGTTTTTGAGTATCTGCATGAAGGCCATCCGGGAATAGTCCAGATGAAGGCACTGGCGAGGAGCTACCTTTGGTGGCCTGGGCTAGATAAAGTTATCGAGGCCCAAGTACATGGTTGCTACACATTCCAACAATCCAGACCGGAGATGCCGCAGGCCCCTGTCCATTGATGGGAGGACACACACACACCGTGGTCAAGAATCCACATTGACTTTGCCAGGCCCTTTCAGGGACAACTGTTTTTAATAGTGGTCGACAGCCACTCTAAATGGTTAGAGGTTGTACCAATTTCCACTATGTCTACTGTTAGGACCATCCAGGTGCTGCGCAGAATATTTGCAACATATGGGCTTCCAGACATCTTAGTCTCCGACAATGAGGCTCAGTTCACCGCTTCAGAATTCCAGGCCTTCCTCAGGGCAAATCTCATAAGGCACGCCATGTCGGCTCCCTTTCACCCGTCGTCAGTCAAGCGGAACGCATGGTCTGCACAACCAAGGAATCCCTGAAACGAATTGTCACTGGGGATTGGCACCACAGACTGGCCGATTTTCTAGTCTGCCAGCACACAACACCCTGCACCGCCACGGGCAAGAGCCCAGCTGAGCTTCGTTGCGGTAGGCACTTGATCACCAAACTGGACAGGCTGCACCCCGACAGAGTCGCCTCAGACACTGCACAGCCAAAGTCACCAAGAAGCTTACAAGTGGGTGACCGGGTGTGGACCCAGAATTACAGACTCCACTGAACCTCAGAGCCCTGGTCTACCCATCTTGGCAGGCAAGCAGGTAGACCGGGAGAGCCCTGTAACCCCTAGACGTTCTGAATGGTCAGGATGGCCGCCTAATTATCTGAAAGATTATGTCAAACAATTGAGAGTTTGAGCTATCTAGGGGAAAGGGGTGTAATGTATTGGCCATTTCTGATAAATCACTTGCTTAATGTCAGATCACTTGGTTAATGTCTGACCTATTTTTTGTGTTATGTAATGGTTGCTGTACTGAGCCAGACTTGCCGTCTCCAGGCTGTTAATTAGGTTTGGGGCGGGAAACTGCTACTTTAAACCTTTTGGTCGCCACCTAGAGGCCAATTGTATAAATAGTTGTGCAGCAGCCATTAGCTTGCTTCTGTTCTGAGTTAATAAACTTGTTTGCTGTTTCAACAGCTCATCTCGCTTAATGCCTAAGAACCGAAGATATAACAGATTTGATGTTATTGAAATGGCTAGTTTATATTATTTTGTAAAAGTAAAAAGTTGAGGTTTGAAGTTGATACTTTATTGCACCAAAGGAAGTTGGAAGTCAATGCCTTTCCCCCCCTTTTTTTCTCCCTTACCTCACTTCTCTACTCCCTTTTCCCTTCCCCATCTTTTCCGTTAGTTACTTTGTATTTCAATTGTATCGTATATTATAAACTAATAAAACTTTGAAAAATGGAATGTCAGCACCAAAATACAAGAAATAACGTATCAAAGAAAACACAAAAGAACATATTCCAATCCAATTTTATCTGATCAGGTATCTCAAAATTCTGAGGGCAGGAGTGAAGTCATGATGGTGCAACAGGGAACCATTTGAGTGTCTTTTGGCCTGCCTTGTACCCTGTGCTGTAGAGCAGGGGTCCTCAACCCCCAGTCCGCAGCATGCCAGAAACCAGGCCATGCAAACAAGCAAAGCCCCATCTGCGGGATGCAGGCAGCACACAAAATCACACCTCTTCCGGTCCACAGAAAAACCTCTCTCCATGGAACCGGTCCCTGGTGCCCAAAAGGTTTGGGGCCACTGCTGTACAGTAGAGCAGATCCATATCTGGTCATGACCTGAATCCAGTTCATTTGGTTTTTGGATATAGAATGGGGGAAGTGGATATTTTGTTCTCAGGAGCCTCTGAAAATTGCCTTAACAGTCCTGGCATTTTTCAGTACAGGTGTCCTTGACTTACAACAGTTCATTTAGTGACCTTTCAGAGTTACAACAGCACTGAAAAAAGTGACTTAAGACAATTTTTCACACTTATAACCGTTGCAGCATCCCCATGGTCACATGATCAAAATTCAGACACTTGACAATTGACTCATATTTATGACAGTTGTAGTGTCCCAGGGACATGTGATCCCCTTTTGTGACCTGACAAGCAAAGTCAATCAGGAAGCCAGATTCACTTAACAACCTTGTTACTCACTTAACAACGGCAGTGATTCACATAACAACTGTAGCCAGAAAGGTTGTTAAATGGGGCAAAACTCACTTAACAAATGTTTTACTTAGCAACAGAAATTTGGGGCTCAATTATTGTTGTAAGTCAATGACTACCTGTACTGCTCTCGGTGGCTTTTCCACAATGATGAGGAAATAATTGAAGACACCTTTCAAAAGGGAGTGCATCTAATTTAGGTGCCCATGAATCAAGATAGGTTATAGGTTTGGAATAAGACTATACAACAACATTTGATTTTGTAGTTCAACAACATTATTTGGAACTAATTGTCTCTGTATGCCAGCTTTCCTCTACTCAGCTTAATGGAAAATGTGTTTTTAATACAGTACATCTAATGGATATCAGATTGAGGAAGACATGCTCTTCTTTCTTTCTTTCTTTCTTTCTTTCTTTCTTTCTTTCTTTCTTTCTTTCTTTCTTTCTTTCTTTCTTTCTTTCTTTCTTTCTTTCTTTCTTTCTTTCTTTCTTTCTTTCTTTCTTCTCTCTCTCTCTCTCCCAATACTCTGTTGCCAAAATTTGCCAAATTGCTGCAGCACTTGGATGAAAAATCAAGCTTTAAAAAAATGTGTAGCTTCTGCCTGTAGCCAGAAAAAGTTTCCCTATTCCCAAGCATATGTAAGAGCTGCAGTATCTCCAAGTCCTTCATTAGAAAACTAAACGATGCTACCATCACTAGTCTCAATTAGGTAACAGAGCTGGTTGCTATGCAAAAGGCTGTGGATAAGCATCTCTAGAGGAAAAGGCTGAAGAGAAAAAACAAAACAAAGCCCTACCTATTTGTGAGATTTAAAAACCCAAAATTTGATACTCACAACTCGAAGACAAGTCTGGTTAACAAAAATAAAGATTTATTGAAAAGAAAATTGAAAATAAAAAAAAGAAAAGCGATTGCAAGCACGGCCTCTTAGACCCTTCCCAAACTGGATTGAGTTCAAAGAGCGCGCTGAGCAAGTTTCAAACTAGGCATTTTATACTCTTTCACCATACACACCACCCCTAAGAAGCTTAAGTCATTCTTTGAAGTTGTTTCCTATTTCTAAAGGGGTCATTCTGACCATTTCCGTCTGACAATTTCTGTCCATCCGTTACAATCTTATCTCGTTTACTTGTAATTTCCACCTTGGGCCGATGTTCCTGTCTGTTGTGATTCAGGGTCAGCCTGTGGGTTCGGCAGTTGGGTCAGACGACTCAGAGGAGGAGGGGGGTGTTGAAGACCTTGCTGAGGGGGTTGAAGATCTTGCTGATGAGAGCCCTCAGCCACGCCCCTCCCACTTGGTCACTACGGAGACCCAGCTGTGTGAGCCTGACAGCGTGGATGAAGATGACCCACAGCTGGCCCTGTTCAAGGACGCCCGACGCAGGAGGCAGTCAAGTAGGAGTAAACAGAGGAAGGCAATGGGGCTCCTCGGAAGGAGGCAGAGAGAAGCCACGCCCTGAACTCTATATAAGGGGAATGTGTGGGAGGGCTGGTTTGCTGAAGGCAACCGCTTGGATAGTTCCTGTTTCTTAAAGCTCCTGTTTCTTGGTTCGTGTCTTGTTTGTTTTTGTAGCTATAAATTTGGCAGGCGTAATTCCAGCCTCTTGCCTTCTTGTAAAAGGGGTTGTCCCTGCCTTTTCTGCAGGGCCGGTAGCAGGCTGGTACAGAACAGTTTGCCTTCAGCCTCCCACCCCTTACTAATATTATGGAGCAGCTACGTGCTGAGAATGCCCAGCTCACCCAGCAACTCACTTTGCTGGCAGCTCAGGTGGCTCAACTGCAAGCTCAGGTTCATGCTGCACCCCCACCATCACCCCCACCCAGGAGAAAATGCCAAGTTGCAATGCCGGATAAATTTACTGGCAATCCAGAACTGTTTCCTGCTTTCCTGGGACAATGCCAGCTCTTTATCAGCGTGAGAGCAGCTGATTTCCCCACTGACCGGGATAAGGTGGGGTTTGTATTAAGCCTTCTTTCGGGTGATGCAGCTCGTTGGGGCACGCCTCTGCTGGATCAACCTAGCCCATTGTTGGACAACTTTGTGGGGTTTTGTGATCATATGCGTCTGATGTATGAGGACCCTATTAAGACGCAGCCTGCTACTCAACGCCTGAAAGCTCTGAGGCAGGGTTATATCAGCGATTTTCGGCTGCTTAGTCAGGATTCCGCCTGGAATGAGCCTGCGCTTGTGGATGCCTTCCAGGATGGATTGTCGGAGGAGATGTTGGATGAGCTGGCCCGTGTGGATATTCCCTCAGACCTGAATGGGCTGATCCATCTCTGCTTGCGGATCGATGTTCGGTTGCAGCAGCGAAGGAGTCGCCATGCCACCCCACAGACCCCTGCAGCCCCTGTTGTGCGTGAGCCCCCAGTTCAAAGGGAGGAGCCAATGGAGCTGGGTGCCACCAGGTCTCGTCTATCGGTGACTGAAATGAACAGACGACGATCGGGGGGGTTGTGTTTTTACTGTGGGGACCCTGGGCATTTGGCTGCTTTTTGCCCAAAGAAGCGACAGCGGGCATCAGTGATCGAGTCTGCCCCGAGAAAGTCCCCTACTTTTCTGTCGGGAAACGCCCCGAGCCCGATCTAGACGGTGTGATAGATCGGGCGTCCCACAACAACACTGAGCGACGTCTTTCCGATGCTGCCTGTGGACCTCCACGGCATCTGATATTGGAGGCACTTCTGATCCTTCCTGGCAAGCCAGAGGGGATTCCAGTCCATGCCTTAATTGACTCTGGGGCCACCACAAATTTTATGGCCTCAGCATTTGTGGCCAAATGGGCTGTTCCCCAGTGCCCGGTGGATCCGCCCATGTTAGTGGAGACTATCGATGGTCGAGTGCTCCTGTCTGGGCCTATTACGGCCGCCACGCAACCATTATGTATGGCCATCAGTTCCCATGTGGAGGCCATCCAGTTCTATATCACCTCAGATCTGCATTTCCCCGTGGTCTTGGGACTGGCGTGGCTCTGGGCGCATGACCCACAGATCTATTGGTCACAGAACTTGGTCACCTTCCCAAGCTTGCAGAGCGTGGACCACTCCCGCCATATCTGTGCCGGCCAGGTGGAGGGTTCCCCAGGGGTTTCCTTGCCTCCTGAACTGTCCGACTTTGCTGATGTGTTCAGCGAGACAGAGGCGGATCAATTACCCCCGCACAGGCCCTATGACTGCCCCATTGATTTAGTCCCTGATGCGCCTCTCCCAGTGGGGCGTTTGTACTCCATGTCGGACCCCGAGTTGGCTGCAATGCGGGACTTTCTGGAGAAGAATTTGGCTCGCGGTTTCATCCGGCCCTCGTCCTCGCCAGTGTCTGCACCCGTGCTCTTCGTCAAAAAGAAGTCGGGCGAATTGCGGCTTTGCTGCGATTATAGGAAACTCAACGCCATCACGGTGCGCAACCGTTACCCGCTGCCCCTCATCCCCGAACTCTTAGACCGACTCCGGGAGGCTAAGATCTTCACGAAACTGGACCTGTGTGGAGCTTACAACCTTGTCAGGGTTCGGCCGGGTGATGAGTGGAAGACGGCGTTTGGTACTCGCTATGGACATTTTGAGTACACGGTGATGCCGTTTGGCCTGACCAACGCCCCCGCTGTGTTTCAGCATTTCATGAATGACATTTTCCGGGATTTGTTGGATCAGTTTGTCGTGACCTACTTGGACGACATCCTGATCTACTCCCCGTCGCGTGAGGTGCACCATCAGCATCTCCATCAGGTCCTGCAGCGACTCCGAGAACATCGGCTGTTTGCCAAGTTGGAGAAGTGCCAGTTCTACTGGGTGACCATCGATTCCCTGGGTCACCGCATTTCTCCTGAGGGCATCGCCATGGACCCGAGTAAGGTTGAGTCTTTGCAGAGTTGGCAACCCCCGCGTCGCATGAAGGATGTTCAGCGACTTCTTGGGTTCGCCAACTATTACCGAACTTTCATCCCTGGGTTTGCTGCCTTGACAGCCCCCCTCACCCGGCTCCTGCAGAAGAAGACTCGGTTCCAGTGGAACGCTCCAGAACAACGGGCTTTCCAGACTTTGAAGGAAGCCTTCATGAAGGAGCCCATCTTGAAGCATCCTGACCCGCAAGGGCCGTTTGTTGTGGAGGCGGACGCCTCCGACATTGCCATTGGGGCGGTGTTACTCCAGGCAACGACGCCCAGCGGTTTTCACGAAAACTGAACCGTTCGGAGTGCAATTATACAATCTGGGAGAAGGAGCTGCTGGCCATCAAAGCGGCGTTCGAGGCCTGGAGGCATCATCTGGAGGGAGCGCGGCATCAAATCGAGGTCCGGACGGACCATAAGAATTTGGAAAGCCTGCAGACCGCTCGGAATTTGAACCAACGCCAGATCCGGTGGTCTCTTTTCTTTGCGAGGTTTGACTTCCGGGTTCGGTACATACCTAGCGGGCACAATCAAAGAGCGGATGCTCTGTCCAGGAAGCCCGAATATTCCTGAGTGGAAGACAAGCTTCTGCCCAGGACAGTGATTCCCGTCGAGTCTTTTGCTGCGGTGCGGGAGCCGGTTGATATACGGGCTCGGATCCAGGAGGCACAGCAGCAGGAGGTGTGGGTGGCTCAGCGGAAGGAGGAGGTGGGGCCAGATTCTCCTTGGACGGTCACGGATGGACTCTTGTATTATCGTGACCGGCTCTACGTTCTGGGAGGGCCACTCAGGGGACTCATCCTCAGCCAGTGTCACGATAACCCGGCGGCGGGGCATTTTGGCCTGTTCAAGACCCTGAACCTGGTCTCCCGTACCTTCTGGTGGCCCCGAGTCCGACACGACGTCCAGTCCTATGTTACCTCCTGCATCCCATGCAGGCAGGCCAAGTCAGCGACAGGGGCCCCGCCTGGATTACTGCAGCCTTTGCCAACACCCAAAAGACCCTGGGGGGCTGTGTCCATGGACTTTCTGACGGATTTACCCCCATCCTCTGGTTTTATGACAGTGTATGTGGTGGTGGACATGCTGACCAAGATGGCACACTTCATCCTCTGTCGCGGCTTACCGTCAGCCCGCGCCACTAGTCGTATGTTCATTCAGCAGGTGTTTCGGCTGCACGGCCTCCCTGATAGAGTCGTCTCTGATAGGGGGGCCCAGTTTACAGCCCGCTTCTGGCAGGAGTTGATGCATGCGTTGGATATCAAGAGTTGCCTCTCGTCCGCGCATCATCCTCAAACTGACGGGGGAACCGAGAAGGTCATCGGTATCCTGGAACAATATCTGCGCTGCTACGTCAATCTGCAGCAAAACAATTGGGTGGACTATCTGGCCATAGCTGAGTTTGCATTTAACAATTCGCAGCACACCTCCACACAGATGACACCGTTCTTGGCCAATGTGGGATATCACCCCCGGTTTTTCCCCCTTTCTCCCGTGGACTCACCGGAGCCGGCAGCGAACGACTTCATGGCAGAGTTACAGACGATCCATCGATTGGTGCGACGTCAGTTAGAGAAGGCCAAGGCCGATTACAAAAGGTTTGCTGATCGGTCAAGACGGGATACGCCTCCACTATCGGTGGGAGATCGGGTCTGGTTGTCCACCAGGAACCTACCGTCAACACGGCCGGTGAGAAAGTTAGATCACCGATATTTAGGACCCTTCCCAGTCGAGGCTGTCATCAATCCGGTCGCCTATCGCTTAACTCTGCCACGTTCCCTGCGCGTGCACCCAGTCTTTCATCGGTCTCTGTTGGTCCCCGAGCAACCGGCCTGTCCCCTCCGCCGAGCGGAACCTCCCCCATCAGGACCTCGTGATGGAGGCAGCACCCCCAAGTACGAGGTCGCCAGCATCAGGGATTCCCGTTGGCTGAAAGGTCGTTTCCAGTACCTGATTGAATGGAAAGGTTACGGACCAGAGGACTTCACCTGGAAAGACGCGACCGCCGTTCATGCCCCTGCGTTGGTGACCGCTTTTCATGAACAATTTCCATCCCGACCGCATCCGGATCGGCAGACCCGGGGGAAGGGCCCTGCGGTGCGGGATAGTGTTGTGATTCAGGGTCAGCATGTGGGATCGGCAGTTGGGTTGACTCAGAGGAGGAGGGGGGTGTTGAAGACCTTGCTGAGGGGGTTGAAGATCTTGCTGATGATAGCCCTCAGGCAGGTCCCTCCCACCTGGTCACCATGGAGACCCAGCTGTGTGAGCCTGACAGTGTGGATGAAGTTGACCCACAGCTGGTCCTGTTCAAGGATGCCCGACGCAGGAGGCAGTCAAGTAGGAGTAAACAGAGGAAGGCAATGGGGCTTCTCGGAAGGAGGCAGAGAGAAGCCACGCCCTGAACTCTTTATAAGGGGAATGTGTGGGGAGGGCTGGTTTGCTGAAAGCAACCGCTCGGATAGTGTTTCAAAGCTCCTGTATCTTGGTTCGTGTCTTGTTTGTTTTTGTAGTAATAAATTTGGCAGACGTAATTCCAGCCTCTTGCCGTTTGTAAAGGGGTTGCCTTTTCTGCAGGGCCGGTAGCAGGCTGGTACAGAACAATTATCTCACGTGAAGTGCTGCTGCGTAGATACTGATCACCATTATCACACGTGAGCTGCCTGCCTAGAGAATGACCACCATTATCGCCTGTGAGCTCCTGCTTCCTAGAGACTGACCACCATTATCTCATGCGAGCTTCTGCTCCCTAGAGACTGACCACCGTTATCACACATGAGCTGCCTGCCTATAGACTGACCACCATTATCGCACGTGAGCTAATGCTGCCTAGAGACTCACCACCATTATCGCACGTGAGCTAATGCTGCCTAGAGACTTACCACCGTTATTGCTGCTGCCTAGAAACTGACAACCATTATAGCACATGAGGTACCTTTCTGGAGACTGACCACCATTTTTGCACGTGATTTGCCTGCCTAGAGACTGACCATCATTATCGCATGTGAGCTGCCTACCTAGATTATGACCACCACTATCACACGTGAGCTTGCTGCCTACAGACTGACCACCATTATCTCTCATGAACTGCTGCTGCATAGATAATGACCACCATTATGGCACGTGAGCTGTCATCCTACACAATGACCACCCTTATAGCACATGAGCTCCTGCTTTTTAGAGACTGGCCACCATTATCTGATGCGAGCTTCTGCTCCCTAGAGACTGACCACCATTATCACACGTGCACTGCGGTTGCCTAGAGACTGACCACCATTATCGCACATGAGCTGCCTGCCTAGAGACTGACCAGCATTATTGCACGGGAGCTGCCTGCCTACAGACTGACCACCATTATTGCACCTAGATGCCTGACTAGAGAATGACCAACATTATCACACATGAGCTTCTGCTGCCGAGAGACTGGCCACCATTATCTCACGTGAGCTGCTGCTGCTGCATGGAGACTGACCACGATTATCTCACGTGAGCTATTTCTGCCTAGAGACTGGCCACCATTATCTCACGTGAGCTGCTGCTGCTGCATGGAGACTGACCACGATTATCTCACGTGAGCTACTTCTGCCTAGAGATTGACAACCATTATTGCAAGTTAGCTTCCTCCCTAGAGACTGACCACCATTGTAGCCCGTGAGTTGCCAGCCTAGAGACTGACCACCATTTTCGCACGTGAGCTGCCTACCCAGATTATGACCACCACTATCACACGTGTGCTGGCTCCCTACAATCTGACCACCATTATCTCACGTGAACTGCTGCTGCGTAGATACTGACCACCATTATCGCACGTGAGCTCCTGCTTTTTAGAGACTGACCACCATTATCTGATGCGAGCTTCTGCTCCCTAGAGACTGACCACCATTATCGTACGTGAGCTGGCTGTCTAGAGACTGACCATCATTACCGCACGTGACTTGGCTGCCTAGAGACTGACCACCATTATAGCACGTGAGTTGCCTGCCTAGAGACTGACCATCATTATCGCACGTGAGCTGCGTGCCTAGATTATGACCACCACTATCACACGTGAGCTGGCTGGCTACAGACTGACCACCATTATGTCACATGAACTGCTGCTGCGTAGATACTGACCACCATTATCACACGTAAGCTGCCTGACTAGAGATTGACCATCATTATTGCAAGTGATTTGGCTGCGTAGAGACTGACCACCATTATCGCACGTGAGATGCTGCTTCCTAGAGACTGACCACCATTGTAGCACGTGAGTTGCCTGCCTAGAGACTGAACACCATTATCGCACGTGAGCTGCCTACCCAGATTATGACCACCACTATCACACGTGAGCTGGCTCCCTACAGACTGACCACCATTATCTCACGTGAACTGCTGCTGCGTAGATACTGACCACCATTATCACACTTGAGCTGCCTGCCTAGAGAATGACCACCATTATCGCACGTGAGCTCCTGCTTCCTAGAGACTGACCACCATTATATCATGCGAGCTTCTGCTCCCTAGAGACTGACCACCGTTATCACACATGAGCTGCCTGCCTATAGACTGACCACCATTATCGCACGTGAGCTAATGCTGCCTAGAGACTCACCACCATTATCGCACGTGAGCTAATGCTGCCTAGAGACTGACCACCATTATCACACGGGAGCTAACTGTCTAGAGAATGACCACCATTATCGCACATGAGCTGCCTGCCTATAGACTGACCACCATTATCACACATGAGCTGCCTGCCTAGAGACTCACCACGATTATCGCACATGAGCTGCCTGCCTATAGACTGACCACCATTATCACACATGAGCTGCCTGCCTAGAGACTCACCACCATTATCGCACGTGAGCTAATGCTGCCTAGAGACTTACCACCGTTATTGCACGTGAGCTGCTGCTGCCTAGAGACTGACCACCATTATAGCAGATGAGGTACCTTTCTGGAGACTGACCACCATTTTTGCACGTGATTTGCCTGCCTAGAGACTGACCACCATTATCGCATGTGAGCTGCCTACCTAGATTATGACCACCACTATCACACTTGAGCTTCCTGCCTACAGACTGACCACCATTATCTCTCATGAACTGCTGCTGCATAGATAATGACCAACATTATCGCACGTGAGCTGCCTTCCTACAGAATGACCACCATTATCTGATGCGAGCTTCTGCTCCCTAGAGACTGACCACCATTATCACACGGGAGCTTCCTGTCTAGAGAATGACCACCATTATCGCACGTGAGCTGTCAGTTTAGAGACTGACAACCATTATCGCACATGAGCTGCCTGCCTATAGACTGACCACCATTATCACACATGAGCTTCTGCTGCCTAGAGACTCACTACCATTATCGCACGTGAGCTAATGCTGCCTAGAGACTGACCACCATTATCGCATGTGAGCTAATGCTGCCTAGAGACTGACCACCGTTATCACACGTGCACTGCTGCTGCCTAGAGACTGACCACCATTATTGCACATGAGCTGCCTGCCTATAAACTGACCACTATTATCGCACGTGAGCTGCCTTCCTACAGACTGACCACAATTATCACAAATGAGCTGGCTGCCTAGAGACTCACCAGCATTATCGCACGTGAGCTAATGCTGCCTAGAGACTTACCACCATTATTGCACGTGAGCTGCTGCTGCCTAGAAAATGACAACCATTATAGCACATGAGGTACTGCCTAGAGACTGACCACCATTATCGCAAGTGAGCTAATGCTGCCTAGAGACTGACCACCATTATCGCACGTGAGCTGCCTTCCTACAGACTGACCACCATTATTGCACGTGAGCTGCCTACCCAGATTATGACCACCACTATCACATGTGAGCTGGCTCCCTACAGACTGACCACCATTATCTCTCATGAACTGCTGCTGCATAGATAATGACCACCATTATCGCACGTGAGCTGTCTGTTTAGAGACTGAAAACCATTATTGCACGTTAGCTGCCTGCGTAGAGAATGACCACCATTTTTGCACGTGAGCTGGCTGCCTAGAGAGTGACCACCATTATCGCACATGAGCTGCCTGCCTATAGATTGACCACCATTATCACACATGAGATGCCTGCCTAGAGACTCACCACCATTAGCTCGCACGTGAGCTAATGCTGCCTAGTGACTTACCACCGTCATTGCACGTGAGCTGCTGCTGCCTAGAGACTGACCACCATTATAGCAAATGAGGTACCTTTCTGGAGACTGACCACCATTTTTGCACGTGATTTGCTTGCCTAGAGACTGACCACCATTATCGCACATGAGCTGCCTGCCTAGAGACTGACCACCATTATCGCATGTGAGCTAATGCTGCCTAGAGACTGACCACCATTATCGCATGTGAGCTAATGCTGCCTAGAGACTGACCACCATTATCGCACGTGAGCTGCCTTCCTACAGACTGACCACCATTATTGCACGTAGCTGCCTGACTAGAGAATGACCAACGTTAACACACGTGAGCTTCTGCTGCCTAGAGACTGACCACCATTATCACACGTGAGTTGCCTGCCTAGAGTCTGACCAGCATTATCGCACGGGAGCTGCCTGTCTAGAGAATGACCACCATTATCGCATGTGAGCTGTGTTTTTAGAGACTGACAACCGTTATCGCACGTGAGCTGCCTGCGTAGAGAATGACCACCCTTTTCACACGTGAGCTGGCTTCCTACAGACTGACCACCATTGTCACAAATGAGCTGGCTGCGTAGAGAGTTATTATCACATGTGAGCTCCTGCATTCTAGAGATTGACCACTATTATCGCACGTGAGCTGCTGCTTCCTAGAGACTGACCACCGTTATCGCACGTGAGCTGCTGCTGCCTAGAGACTGACCACCATTCTACCACGTGAGTTGCCTGCCTAGAGACTGACCACCATTATCGCACGTGAGCTGCCTTCCTAGATTATGACCACCACTATCACACTTGAGCTGGCTGCCTACAGACTGACCACCATTATCTCTCGTGAACTGCTGTGCATAGATAATGACCACCATTATCGCACGTGAGCTGCCTTCCTACAGAATGACCACCATTATCGCACGTGAGCTCCTGCTTCCTAGAGACTGACCACCATTTTCTCATGCGAGCTTCTGCTCCCTAGAGACTGACCACCATTATCGCACGTGAGCTGCTGTATCCTAGAGACTGACCACCATTATCACATGTGAGCTAATGCTGCCTAGAGACTGACCACCATTTTCTCACGTGAGCTGCCTTCCTACAGACTGACCACCATTATTGCACGTAGCTGCCTGACTAGAGAATGACCAACATTAACACATGTGAGCTTCTGCTGCCTAGAGACTAACAACCATTTTCTCATGTGAGCTACTGCTGCTGCATAGAGACGTACCACGATTATCTCACGTGAGCTGCTGCTGCCTAGAGACTGACCAGCATTATCTCACATGAGCTGCTGCTGTCTAGAGAGTGACCACCATTATCACATGTAAGCTGGCTGCCTACAGATTGACCACCACTATCACACGTGAGCTGCCTTCCTTCCTATAGAATTAGCACGTGACCTGCTGCTTCCTAGAGACTGACCACCTTTATCGCATGTGAGCTGCTGCTGCTGCATAGAGACTGACCACGATTATCTCACGTGAGCTTCTGCCGTCTAGAGATTGACAACCATTATTGAACGTTAGCTGCCTGCCTAGAGACTGACCACCATTATCTCACGGGAGCTGCTGCTGCCTAGAGACTGACCAGCATTTTCTCACGTGAGCTGCTGCTGTCTAGAGACTGACCACCATTATTGCACATTGCTGCCTAACTAGAGCATGACCAACATTATCACACGTGAGCTGCTGCTGCCTAGAGACTTACCACCATTATCTCACGTGAGCTGCTGCTGCCCAGAGAATGACCACCATTATTGTACGTGAGCTGCGTGCCTATAGACTGACCACCATTATGGCACCTATCTGCCTTTCTAAACTATGACCAACATTATCTCACGTGAGCTGCTTCTTCCTAGAGACTGACCTCCATTATCTCACGTCAGCTGCTGCTGCTGCATAGAGACTGACCACGATTATCTCACGTGAGCTTCTGCCGTCTAGAGATTGACAACCATTATTGCACGTTAGCTGCCTGTCTAGAGACTGACCACCATTATCGCACGTGAGCTGCCTGCCTACAGACTGGCCACCATTATTGCACATTGCTGCCTGACTAGAGCATGACCACGATTATCCCACGTGAGCTGCTGCCACCTAGAGATTGACAACCATTATTGCACGTTAGCTGCCTGCCTAGAGACTGATCACCATTATGGCATGTGAGCTGCCTGCCTAGAGAATGACCACCATTATCGTACGTGAGCTGGCTGCCTAGAGACCGACCAGCATTATCTCACGTGAGCTGCCTGCCTAGATTATGACCACCACTATCACACGTGAGCTGGCTGGCTACAGACTGACCACCATTATGTCACATGAACTGCTGCTGCGTAGATACTGACCAGCATTATCACACGTGAGCTGCCTGACTAGAGATTGACCATCATTATTGCAAGTGATTTTGGCTGCGTAGAGACTGACCACCATTATCGCACGTGAGATGCTGCTTCCTAGAGACTGAACACCATTGTAGCACGTGAGTTGCCTGCCTAGAGACTGAACACCATTCTCGCACGTGAGCTGCCTACCTAGATTATGACCACCACTATCACACGTGAGCTTGCTGCCTACAGACTGACCACCATTATCTCACGTGAACTGCTGCTGCATAGATACTGACCACCATTATCACACGTGAGCTGCCTGCCTACAGAATGACCACCATTATCGCATGTGAGCTCCTGCTCCCTAGAGACTGACCACCATTATCACACGTGCACTGCTGCTGCCTAGAGACTGACCACCATTATCGCACATGAGCTTCCTGCCTAGAGACTGACCACCATTATCGCACGTGAGCTAATGCTGCCTTGAGACTTACCATCGTTATTGCACGTGAGCTGCTGCTGCCTAGAGACTGACCACCATTATAGCACGTGAGGTACCTTTCTGGAGACTGACCACCATTTTCGCATGTGAGTTGCCTGCCTAGAGACTGACCACCATTATCGCATGTGAGCTGCCTACCTAGATTATGACCACCACTATCACACGTGAGCTGGCTCCCTACAGACTGACCACCATTATATCTCATGAACTGCTGCTGCATAGATAATGACCACCATTATGGCACGTGAGCTGTCTTCCTACACAATGACCACCCTTATCGCACGTGAGCTCCTGCTTTTTAGAGACTGACCACCATTATCTGATGCGAGCTTCTGCTCCCTAGAGACTGACCACCATTATCACACGTGCACTGCTGTTTCCTAGAGACTGACCACCATTATCGCATGTGAGCTGCCTTCCTACAGACTGACCACAATTATCACAAATGAGCTGGCTGCCTAGAGACCGACCAGCATTATCTCACGTGAGCTGCTGCTGTCTAGAGACTGACCACCATTATCGCACGTGAGCTGCTTGCCTAGAGTCTGACCACCATTATCGCATGGAAGCTGCTGCTGCCTAGAGACTGACCAGCATTATCTCATGTGACCTGGCTTCCTAGAGACTGACAAGCATTATCGCACGTAAGCTGCCTGCGTAGAGAAGGACCACCATTTTCACATGTGAGCTGGCTTCCTACAGACTGACCACCATTATCACAAATGAGCTGGCTGCGTAGAGACTGACCATTATTATTGCATGTGAGCTGCCTGCCTAGAGAATGACCACCATTATCGTACGTGAGCTGACTGCCTAGAGACTGACCACCATTATTGCACGTGAGCTGCGTGCCTAGAGAATGACCACCATTATCGTACATGAGCTTGCTGCCAAGAGACTGACCACCATTATTGCACGTGAGCTGCTGCCACCTAGAAAACTGACCACCATTATCTCACGGGAGCTCATGCTGGCTAGAGACTGACCACCATTATCTCACGGCAGCTGCTGCTGTCTAGAGACTGACCACCATTATCGCACGTGAGCTGCTGCCACCTAGAGACTGACCACCATTATCTCACGGGAGCTCCTGCTGGCTAGAGACTGACCACCATTATCTCACGGGAGCTGCTGCTGTCTAGAGACTGACCACCATTATCGCACGTGAGCTGCTTGCCTAGAGTCTGACCACCATTATCGCACGGGAGCTGCCTCTCTAGAGAATGACCACCATTATTGCACGTGAGCTGGCTGCCTAGAGACTGACCACCATTATCGCACGTGAGCTGCCTGCCTACAGACTGACCACCATTATTGCACATTGCTGCCTGACTAGAGAATGACCAACATTATCACACGTGAGCTGCTTCTGCCTACAGACTTACCACCTTTTTCTCACGTGAGCTGCTGCCACCTAGAGATTGACAACCATTATTGCACGTTAGCTGTCTGCCTAGAGACTGACCACCATTATCGCATGGGAGCTGCGTGCCTAGACAATGACCACCATTATCGTACATGAGCTTGCTGCCTAGAGACTGACCACCATTATCGCACGTGAGCTTGCTGCCTAGAGACTGACCACCGTTATCACACGTGAGCTGCTTGCCTAGAGTCTGACCACCATTATCGCACGTGAGCTGCCTGCCTACAGACTGACCACCATTATCGCACGTGAGCTGCCTGCCTACAGACTGACCACCATTATTGCACATATCTGCCTGACTAGAGGATGACCAACATTATCACACGTGAGCTTCTGCTGCCTAGAGACTTACCCCCTTTATCTCACATGAGCTACTGCTGCTGCATAGAGACTGACCACGATTATCTCACGTGAGATGCTGCTCCCTACAGATTGACAACCATTATTGCACGTTAGCTGCCTGCCTAGAGACTGACCACCATTATCTCACGGGAGCTGCTGCTGCCTAGAAACTGACCAGCATTATCTCACGTGAGCTGCTGCTGTCTAGAGACTGACCAACATTATCGCACGTGAGCTGGCTGCCTAGAGACTGACCACCATTATCGCACGTGAGCTGCTTGCCTAGAGTCTGACCACCATTATCGCACGTGAGCTGCCTGCCTACAGACTGGCCACCATTATTGCACATTGCTGCCTGACTAGAGAATGACCAACATTATCACATGTGAGCTGCTGCTGCCTAGAGACTTACCACCTTTATCTCACGTGAGCTGCTGCCACCTAGAGATTGACAACCATTATTGCACGTTAGCTGTCTGCCTAGAGACTGACCACCATTATCTTACGGGAGCTGCTGCTGCTGCCTAGAGACCGACCAGCATTATCTCACGTGAGCTGCTGCTGTCTAGAGACTGACCACCATTATCGCATGTGAGCTGCTTGCCTAGAGTCTGACCACCATTATCGCACGTGAGCTGCCTGCCTAGAGACTGACCACCATTATCGTACGTGAGCTGGCTGGCTAGAGACTGACCACCATTATTGCACGTGAGCTGCGTGCCTAGAGAATGACCACCATTATCGTACATGAGCTTGCTGCCTAGAGACTGACCACCATTATTGCACGTGAGCTGCTGCCACCTAGAGACTGACCACCATTATCTCACGGGAGCTCCTGCTGCCTCGAGACTGACCACCATTATCTCACGGGAGCTGCTTGCCTAGAGTCTGACCACCATTATCGCACGTGAGCTGCCTGCCTAGAGAATGACCACCATTATCGTACGTGAGCTGGCTGGCTAGAGACTGACCACCATTATTGCACGTGAGCTGCGTGCCTAGAGAATGACCACCATTATCGTACATGAGCTTGCTGCCTAGAGACTGACCACCATTATTGCACGTGAGCTGCTGCCACCTAGAGACTGACCACCATTATCTCACGGGAGCTCCTGCTGCCTCGAGACTGACCACCATTATCTCACGGGAGCTGCTTGCCTAGAGTCTGACCACCATTATCGCACGTGAGCTGCCTGCCTACAGACTGACCAACATTATTGCACATTGCTGCCTGACTAGAGAATGACCAACATTATCACACGTGAGCTGCTGCTGCCTAGAGACTTACCACCTTTATCTCACGTGAGCTGCTGCCACCTAGAGATTGACAACCATTATTGCACGTTAGCTGTCTGCCTAGAGACTGACCACCATTATCGCATGGAAGCTGCTGCTGCCTAGAGACTGACCAGCATTATCTCATGTGACCTGGCTTCCTAGAGACTGACAAGCATTATCGCACGTAAGCTGCCTGCGTAGAGAAGGACCACCATTTTCACATGTGAGCTGGCTTCCTACAGACTGACCACCATTATCACAAATGAGCTGGCTGCGTAGAGACTGACCACCATTATCGCACGTGAGCTGCCTGCCTACAGACTGACCACCATTATTGCACATATCTGCCTGACTAGAGGATGACCAACATTATCACACGTGAGCTTCTGCTGCCTAGAGACTTACCCCCTTTATCTCACATGAGCTACTGCTGCTGCATAGAGACTGACCACGATTATCTCACGTGAGATGCTGCTCCCTACAGATTGACAACCATTATTGCACGTTAGCTGCCTGCCTAGAGACTGACCACCATTATCTCACGGGAGCTGCTGCTGCCTAGAAACTGACCAGCATTATCTCACGTGAGCTGCTGCTGTCTAGGGACTGACCAACATTATCGCACGTGAGCTGGCTGCCTAGAGACTGACCACCATTATCGCACGTGAGCTGCTTGCCTAGAGTCTGACCACCATTATCGCACGTGAGCTGCCTGCCTACAGACTGGCCACCATTATTGCACATTGCTGCCTGACTAGAGAATGACCAACATTATCACACGTGAGCTGCTGCTGCCTAGAGACTTACCACCTTTATCTCACGTGAGCTGCTGCCACCTAGAGATTGACAACCATTATTGCACGTTAGCTGTCTGCCTAGAGACTGACCACCATTATCTTACGGGAGCTGCTGCTGCTGCCTAGAGACCGACCAGCATTATCTCACGTGAGCTGCTGCTGTCTAGAGACTGACCACCATTATCGCATGTGAGCTGCTTGCCTAGAGTCTGACCACCATTATCGCACGTGAGCTGCCTGCCTAGAGAATGACCACCATTATCGTACGTGAGCTGGCTGGCTAGAGACTGACCACCATTATTGCACGTGAGCTGCGTGCCTAGAGAATGACCACCATTATCGTACATGAGCTTGCTGCCTAGAGACTGACCACCATTATTGCACGTGAGCTGCTGCCACCTAGAGACTGACCACCATTATCTCACGGGAGCTCCTGCTGCCTCGAGACTGACCACCATTATCTCACGGGAGCTGCTTGCCTAGAGTCTGACCACCATTATCGCACGTGAGCTGCCTGCCTACAGACTGACCAACATTATTGCACATTGCTGCCTGACTAGAGAATGACCAACATTATCACACGTGAGCTGCTGCTGCCTAGAGACTTACCACCTTTATCTCACGTGAGCTGCTGCCACCTAGAGATTGACAACCATTATTGCACGTTAGCTGTCTGCCTAGAGACTGACCACCATTATCGCATGGAAGCTGCTGCTGCCTAGAGACTGACCAGCATTATCTCATGTGACCTGGCTTCCTAGAGACTGACAAGCATTATCGCACGTAAGCTGCCTGCGTAGAGAAGGACCACCATTTTCACATGTGAGCTGGCTTCCTACAGACTGACCACCATTATCACAAATGAGCTGGCTGCGTAGAGACTGACCATTATTATTGCATGTGAGCTGCCTGCCTAGAGAATGACCACCATTATCGTACGTGAGCTGACTGCCTAGAGACTGACCACCATTATTGCACGTGAGCTGCGTGCCTAGAGAATGACCACCATTATCGTACATGAGCTTGCTGCCAAGAGACTGACCACCATTATTGCACGTGAGCTGCTGCCACCTAGAAAACTGACCACCATTATCTCACGGGAGCTCCTGCTGGCTAGAGACTGACCACCATTATCTCACGGGAGCTGCTGCTGTCTAGAGACTGACCACCATTATCGCACGTGAGCTGCTGCCACCTAGAGACTGACCACCATTATCTCACGGGAGCTCCTGCTGGCTAGAGACTGACCACCATTATCGCACGTGAGCTGCCTGCCTAGAGTCTGACCACCATTATCGCACGGGAGCTGCCTCTCTAGAGAATGACCACCATTATTGCACGTGAGCTGGCTGCCTAGAGACTGACCACCATTATCGCACGTGAGCTGCCTGCCTACAGACTGACCACCATTATTGCACATTGCTGCCTGACTAGAGAATGACCAACATTATCACACGTGAGCTGCTGCTGCCTAGAGACTTACCACCTTTATCTCACGTGAGCTGCTGCCACCTAGAGATTGACAACCATTATTGCACGTTAGCTGTCTGCCTAGAGACTGACCACCATTATCGCATGGCAGCTGCGTGCCTAGAGAATGACCACTATTATCGTACATGAGCTTGCTGCCTAGAGACTGACCACCATTATATCTCATGAACTGCTGCTGCATAGATAATGACCACCATTATGGCACGTGAGCTGTCTTCCTACACAATGACCACCCTTATCGCACGTGAGCTCCTGCTTTTTAGAGACTGACCACCATTATCTGATGCGAGCTTCTGCTCCGTAGAGACTCACCACCATTATCACACGTGCACTGCTGTTTCCTAGAGACTGACCACCATTATCGCACATGACCTGCCTGCCTAGAGTCTGACCACCATTATCGCACGTGAGCTGCCTGCCTACAGACTGACCACCATTATTGCACATATCTGCCTGACTAGAGGATGACCAACATTATCACACGTGAGCTTCTGCTGCCTAGAGACTTACCCCCTTTATCTCACATGAGCTACTGCTGCTGCATAGAGACTGACCACGATTATCTCACGTGAGATGCTGCTCCCTACAGATTGACAACCATTATTGCACGTTAGCTGCCTGCCTAGAGACTGACCACCATTATCTCACGGGAGCTGCTGCTGCCTAGAAACTGACCAGCATTATCTCACGTGAGCTGGCTGCCTAGAGACTGACCACCATTATCGCACGTGAGCTGCTTGCCTATAGTCTGACCACCATTATCGCACGTGAGCTGCCTGCCTACAGACTGGCCACCATTAATGCACATTGCTGCCTGACTAGAGAATGACCACCATTATCACACGTGAGCTGCTGCTGCCTAGAGACTTACCACCTTTATCTCACGTGAGCTGCTGCCACCTAGAGATTGACAACCATTATTGCACGTTAGCTGTCTGTCTAGAGACTGACCACCATTATCTTATGGGAGCTGATGCTGCTGCCTAGAGACCGACCAGCATTATCTCATGGGAGCTGCTGCTGTCTAGAGACTGACCACCGTTATCGCATGTGAGCTGCTTGCCTAGAGTCTGACCACCATTATCGCACGTGAGCTGCCTGCATAGAGAATGACCACCATTTTCACACGTGAGCTGGCTGCCTACAGACTGACCACCATTATCACAAATAAGCTGGCTGCATGGAGACTGACCATTATCGCATGTGAGCTGCTGCTTCCTAGAGACTGACCACCATTATCGCACGTGAGCTTCTGCTGGCTAGAGACTGACCACCATTATCACATGTAAGCTGGCTACAGACTGACCGACATTAGCACACGTGAGCTACTGCTGCCTAGAGACTGACCACCATTATCTCACTTGAGCTGCTGCGGCTGCATGGAGACTGACCACGATTATCTCACTTGAGCTGCTGCCATCTAGAGATTGACAACCATTATTGCACATTAGCTGCCTGCCTAGAGACTGACCACCATTATCTCACGGGAGCTGCTGCTGCCTAGAGACCGACCAGCATTATCTCACGTGAGCTGCTGCTGTCTAGAAACTGACCACCATTATCGCACGTGAGCTTCTTGCCTAGAGTCTGACCACCATTATCGCACGGGAGCTGCCTGACTAGAGCATGACCACGATTATCCCACGTGAGCTGCTGCCACCTAGAGATTGACAACCATTATTGCACGTTATCTGCCTGCCTAGAGACTGACCACCATTATGGCATGTGAGCTGCCTGCCTAGAGAATGACCACCATTATCGTACGTGAGCTGACTGCCTAGAGACTGACCACCATTATTGCACGTGAGCTGCGTGCCTAGAGAATGACCACCATTATCGTACATGAGCTTGCTGCCTAGAGACTGACCACCATTATTGCACGTGAGCTGCTGCCACCTAGAGACTGACCACCATTATCTCACGGGAGCTCCTGCTGCCTCGAGACTGACCACCATTATCTCACGGGAGCTGCTTGCCTAGAGTCTGACCACCATTATCGCACGTGAGCTGCCTGCCTAGAGAATGACCACCATTATCGTACGTGAGCTGGCTGCCTAGAGACTGACCACCATTATTGCACGTGAGCTGCGTGCCTAGAGAATGACCACCATTATCGTACATGAGCTTGCTGCCTAGAGACTGACCACCATTATTGCACGTGAGCTGCTGCCACCTAGAGACTGACCACCATTATCTCACGGGAGCTCCTGCTGCCTCGAGACTGACCACCATTATCTCACGGGAGCTGCTTGCCTAGAGTCTGACCACCATTATCGCACGTGAGCTGCCTGCCTACAGACTGACCAACATTATTGCACATTGCTGCCTGACTAGAGAATGACCAACATTATCACACGTGAGCTGCTGCTGCCTAGAGACTTACCACCTTTATCTCACGTGAGCTGCTGCCACCTAGAGATTGACAACCATTATTGCACGTTAGCTGTCTGCCTAGAGACTGACCACCATTATCGCATGGAAGCTGCTGCTGCCTAGAGACTGACCAGCATTATCTCATGTGACCTGGCTTCCTAGAGACTGACAAGCATTATCGCACGTAAGCTGCCTGCGTAGAGAAGGACCACCATTTTCACATGTGAGCTGGCTTCCTACAGACTGACCACCATTATCACAAATGAGCTGGCTGCGTAGAGACTGACCATTATTATTGCATGTGAGCTGCCTGCCTAGAGAATGACCACCATTATCGTACGTGAGCTGACTGCCTAGAGACTGACCACCATTATTGCACGTGAGCTGCGTGCCTAGAGAATGACCACCATTATCGTACATGAGCTTGCTGCCAAGAGACTGACCACCATTATTGCACGTGAGCTGCTGCCACCTAGAAAACTGACCACCATTATCTCACGGGAGCTCCTGCTGGCTAGAGACTGACCACCATTATCTCACGGGAGCTGCTGCTGTCTAGAGACTGACCACCATTATCGCACGTGAGCTGCTGCCACCTAGAGACTGACCACCATTATCTCACGGGAGCTCCTGCTGGCTAGAGACTGACCACCATTATCGCACGTGAGCTGCTTGCCTAGAGTCTGACCACCATTATCGCACGGGAGCTGCCTCTCTAGAGAATGACCACCATTATTGCACGTGAGCTGGCTGCCTAGAGACTGACCACCATTATCGCACGTGAGCTGCCTGCCTACAGACTGACCACCATTATTGCACATTGCTGCCTGACTAGAGAATGACCAACATTATCACACGTGAGCTGCTTCTGCCTAGAGACTTACCACCTTTATCTCACGTGAGCTGCTGCCACCTAGAGATTGACAACCATTATTGCACGTTAGCTGTCTGCCTAGAGACTGACCACCATTATCGCATGGCAGCTGCGTGCCTAGAGAATGACCACTATTATCGTACATGAGCTTGCTGCCTAGAGACTGACCACCATTATATCTCATGAACTGCTGCTGCATAGATAATGACCACCATTATGGCACGTGAGCTGTCTTCCTACACAATGACCACCCTTATCGCACGTGAGCTCCTGCTTTTTAGAGACTGACCACCATTATCTGATGCGAGCTTCTGCTCCGTAGAGACTCACCACCATTATCACACGTGCACTGCTGTTTCCTAGAGACTGACCACCATTATCGCACATGACCTGCCTGCCTAGAGTCTGACCACCATTATCGCACGTGAGCTGCCTGCCTACAGACTGACCACCATTATTGCACATATCTGCCTGACTAGAGGATGACCAACATTATCACACGTGAGCTTCTGCTGCCTAGAGACTTACCCCCTTTATCTCACATGAGCTACTGCTGCTGCATAGAGACTGACCACGATTATCTCACGTGAGATGCTGCTCCCTACAGATTGACAACCATTATTGCACGTTAGCTGCCTGCCTAGAGACTGACCACCATTATCTCACGGGAGCTGCTGCTGCCTAGAAACTGACCAGCATTATCTCACGTGAGCTGGCTGCCTAGAGACTGACCACCATTATCGCACGTGAGCTGCTTGCCTATAGTCTGACCACCATTATCGCACGTGAGCTGCCTGCCTACAGACTGGCCACCATTAATGCACATTGCTGCCTGACTAGAGAATGACCACCATTATCACACGTGAGCTGCTGCTGCCTAGAGACTTACCACCTTTATCTCACGTGAGCTGCTGCCACCTAGAGATTGACAACCATTATTGCACGTTAGCTGTCTGTCTAGAGACTGACCACCATTATCTTATGGGAGCTGATGCTGCTGCCTAGAGACCGACCAGCATTATCTCATGGGAGCTGCTGCTGTCTAGAGACTGACCACCGTTATCGCATGTGAGCTGCTTGCCTAGAGTCTGACCACCATTATCGCACGTGAGCTGCCTGCATAGAGAATGACCACCATTTTCACACGTGAGCTGGCTGCCTACAGACTGACCACCATTATCACAAATAAGCTGGCTGCATGGAGACTGACCATTATCGCATGTGAGCTGCTGCTTCCTAGAGACTGACCACCATTATCGCACGTGAGCTTCTGCTGGCTAGAGACTGACCACCATTATCACATGTAAGCTGGCTACAGACTGACCGACATTAGCACACGTGAGCTACTGCTGCCTAGAGACTGACCACCATTATCTCACTTGAGCTGCTGCGGCTGCATGGAGACTGACCACGATTATCTCACTTGAGCTGCTGCCATCTAGAGATTGACAACCATTATTGCACATTAGCTGCCTGCCTAGAGACTGACCACCATTATCTCACGGGAGCTGCTGCTGCCTAGAGACCGACCAGCATTATCTCACGTGAGCTGCTGCTGTCTAGAAACTGACCACCATTATCGCACGTGAGCTTCTTGCCTAGAGTCTGACCACCATTATCGCACGGGAGCTGCCTGACTAGAGCATGACCACTATTATCCCACGTGAGCTGCTGCCACCTAGAGATTGACAACCATTATTGCACGTTATCTGCCTGCCTAGAGACTGACCACCATTATGGCATGTGAGCTGCCTGCCTAGAGAATGACCACCATTATCGTACGTGAGCTGACTGCCTAGAGACTGACCACCATTATTGCACGTGAGCTGCGTGCCTAGAGAATGACCACCATTATCGTACATGAGCTTGCTGCCTAGAGACTGACCACCATTATTGCACGTGAGCTGCTGCCACCTAGAGACTGACCACCATTATCTCACGGGAGCTCCTGCTGCCTCGAGACTGACCACCATTATCTCACGGGAGCTGCTTGCCTAGAGTCTGACCACCATTATCGCACGTGAGCTGCCTGCCTAGAGAATGACCACCATTATCGTACGTGAGCTGGCTGCCTAGAGACTGACCACCATTATTGCACGTGAGCTGCGTGCCTAGAGAATGACCACCATTATCGTACATGAGCTTGCTGCCTAGAGACTGACCACCATTATTGCACGTGAGCTGCTGCCACCTAGAGACTGACCACCATTATCTCACGGGAGCTCCTGCTGCCTCGAGACTGACCACCATTATCTCACGGGAGCTGCTTGCCTAGAGTCTGACCACCATTATCGCACGTGAGCTGCCTGCCTACAGACTGACCAACATTATTGCACATTGCTGCCTGACTAGAGAATGACCAACATTATCACACGTGAGCTGCTGCTGCCTAGAGACTTACCACCTTTATCTCACGTGAGCTGCTGCCACCTAGAGATTGACAACCATTATCGCACGTGAGCTGCTTGCCTAGAGTCTGACCACCATTATCGCACATGAGCTGCCTGCCTACAGACTGACCACCATTATCGCACGTGAGCTGCCTGCCTACAGACTGACCACCATTATTGCACATATCTGCCTGACTAGAGGATGACCAACATTATCACACGTGAGCTTCTGCTGCCTAGAGACTTACCCCCTTTATCTCACATGAGCTACTGCTGCTGCATAGAGACTGACCACGATTATCTCACGTGAGATGCTGCTCCCTACAGATTGACAACCATTATTGCACGTTAGCTGCCTGCCTAGAGACTGACCTCCATTATCTCACGGGAGCTGCTGCTGCCTAGAAACCGACCAGCATTATCTCACGTGAGCTGCTGCTGTCTAGAGACTGACCAACATTATCGCACGTGAGCTGGCTGCCTAGAGACTGACCACCATTATCGCACGTGAGCTGCTTGCCTAGAGTCTGACCACCATTATCGCACGTGAGCTGCCTGCCTACAGACTGGCCACCATTATTGCACATTGCTGCCTGACTAGAGAATGACCAACATTATCACACGTGAGCTGCTGCTGCCTAGAGACTTACCACCTTTATCTCACGTGAGCTGCTGCCACCTAGAGATTGACAACCATTATTGCACGTTAGCTGTCTGCCTAGAGACTGACCACCATTATCTTACGGGAGCTGCTGCTGCTGCCTAGAGACCGACCAGTATTATCTCACGTGAGCTGCTGCTGTCTAGAGACTGACCACCATTATCTCACTTGAGCTGCTGCTGCTGCATGGAGACTGACCACGATTATCTCACTTGAGCTGCTGCCATCTAGAGATTGACAACCATTATTGCACATTAGCTGCCTGCCTAGAGACTGACCACCATTATCTCACGGGAGCTCCTGCTGCCTAGAGACCGACCAGCATTATCTCACGTGAGCTGCTGCTGTCTAGAAACTGACCACCATTATCGCACGTGAGCTTCTTGCCTAGAGTCTGACCACCATTATCGCACGGGAGCTGCCTGACTAGAGAATGACCAACATTATCACACGTGAGCTGCTGCTGCCTAGAGACTTACCACCATTATCTCACGTGAGCTGCTGCCACCTAGTGATTGACAACCATTATTGCACGTTAGCTGTCTGCCTAGAGACTGACCACCATTATCTCATGGGAGCTGCTGCTGCCTAGAGACTGACCAGCATTATCTCATGTGACCTGGCTTCCTAGAGATTGACAAGCATTATTGCACGTGAGCTGCCTGCTTAGAGAATGACCACCATTTTCACACGTGAGCTGGCTGCCTACAGACTGACCACCATTATCACAAATTAGCTGGCTGCATAGAGACTGACCATTATCGAATGTGAGCTGCTGCTTCCTAGAGACTGACCACCATTATCGCACGTGAGCTTCTGCTGGCTAGAGACTGACCACCATTATCACATGTGAGCTGCCTGCCTAGAGACTTACCACCATTATTCCACATGAGCTGCTGCTGCGTACAGACTGACCACCATTATCGCACGTGAGCTGCCTGCCTACAGACTGACCACCATTATTGCACATATCTGCCTGACTAGAGGATGACCAACATTATCACACGTGAGCTTCTGCTGCCTAGAGACTTACCCCCTTTATCTCACATGAGCTACTGCTGCTGCATAGAGACTGACCACGATTATCTCACGTGAGATGCTGCTCCCTACATATTGACAACCATTATTGCACGTTAGCTGCCTGCCTAGAGACTGACCTCCATTATCTCACGGGAGCTGCTGCTGCCTAGAAACCGACCAGCATTATCTCACGTGAGCTGCTGCTGTCTAGAGACTGACCAACATTATCGCACGTGAGCTGGCTGCCTAGAGACTGACCACCATTATCGCACGTGAGCTGCTTGCCTAGAGTCTGACCACCATTATCGCACGTGAGCTGCCTGCCTACAGACTGGCCACCATTATTGCACATTGCTGCCTGACTAGAGAATGACCAACATTATCACACGTGAGCTGCTGCTGCCTAGAGACTTACCACCTTTATCTCACGTGAGCTGCTGCCACCTAGAGATTGACAACCATTATTGCACGTTAGCTGTCTGCCTAGAGACTGACCACCATTATCTTACGGGAGCTGCTGCTGCTGCCTAGAGACCGACCAGTATTATCTCACGTGAGCTGCTGCTGTCTAGAGACTGACCACCATTATCTCACTTGAGCTGCTGCTGCTGCATGGAGACTGACCACGATTATCTCACTTGAGCTGCTGCCATCTAGAGATTGACAACCATTATTGCACATTAGCTGCCTGCCTAGAGACTGACCACCATTATCTCACGGGAGCTGCTGCTGCCTAGAGACCGACCAGCATTATCTCACGTGAGCTGCTGCTGTCTAGAAACTGACCACCATTATCGCACGTGAGCTTCTTGCCTAGAGTCTGACCACCATTATCGCACGGGAGCTGCCTGACTAGAGAATGACCAACATTATCACACGTGAGCTGCTGCTGCCTAGAGACTTACCACCATTATCTCACGTGAGCTGCTGCCACCTAGTGATTGACAACCATTATTGCACGTTAGCTGTCTGCCTAGAGACTGACCACCATTATCTCATGGGAGCTGCTGCTGCCTAGAGACTGACCAGCATTATCTCATGTGACCTGGCTTCCTAGAGATTGACAAGCATTATTGCACGTGAGCTGCCTGCTTAGAGAATGACCACCATTTTCACACGTGAGCTGGCTGCCTACAGACTGACCACCATTATCACAAATTAGCTGGCTGCATAGAGACTGACCATTATCGAATGTGAGCTGCTGCTTCCTAGAGACTGACCACCATTATCGCACGTGAGCTTCTGCTGGCTAGAGACTGACCACCATTATCACATGTGAGCTGCCTGCCTAGAGACTTACCACCATTATTCCACATGAGCTGCTGCTGCGTACAGACTGACCACCATTATAGCATGCGAGTTGCCTGCGTAGAGACTGACCAGCATTATCTCACCTGAGCTTTTGCTGCCTATAGACTGACCACTATTATCACACATGAGGTGCTGCTTTCTAGAGACTGAGGACCATTATTTCATGTGAGCTACTGCTGCCTAGAGACTGACCACCATTATTGCACATAGCTGCCTGACTAGAGAATGACCACCATAATCACACGTGAGCTGGCTGCCTACAGACTGACCACCATTCTCACACATGAGTTAGCTGCATAGAGACTGACCACTATTATCGCATGTGAGCTACCTCTGCCTAGAGACTGACCTCCTTGCAAGCACCTCAGTGGTCTAACCGGCAATGAGCACATCGTCGAAATAGGGGCAGAACCCTGGAATGCCCTTGAGCGTACGCTCCCTAACTCCTTTGTTAATTCCTGGGGCTACTCTAACCCCGAATTGAAGGAGTTTGACTTTAAAAGCCCCCCTGTGTTTCACAATTTTTTGTGCAGCCGCTGTGGCCTCGTCCACAGGTAACTGCTGATATGCCTGTGCCAAATCTAATTTAGCAAACATGGTACCCCCTTGCAGTGATGCCAAGATGTAACTAACGACTGGTACCGGGTATGTGTGCTGCTTTAGTGCCCTATTTATGGTACACTTGTAATCAGCGCAAATCCTGACCTCCCCGTTGGCCTTCAGTGGCGTGACATTTGGGGTTTCCCATTCACCCCCATCTACGGGCTGTAGTACCCCCTGACTGACTAGCTTGTCCAGCTCTGCATTGATTTTGTGTTTCAGTGCAAATGGCACTCTACCGGGTTTGATCCTAACACCTGTTACAGCCAGATCAAGTTTAAAGGCTATCGGAGGGCCCCTGTACTCTCCCAGGCAAGTGTCAAAAACATCCGTGAACTCCTCGCATACTGATGCCAAGTTCGCCGCTTGTGTCCGGTGGATCCCGGTTACTTGGATGCCCAGAACATCAAACCAATCAAGCCCTATTAAGCTCATTCTCTGGCCCTCCACCACAATCACATCTAGGGCCCCCGAAAACCCTTTGAACTTGATGGCCAAGGTGGCCTCGCCTTTGACGGCTACTCAGGAATTCTGGAAGTCAGTCAGGATGATGTCGGATGGCCTAAGCCTGGCCCACCTCTTGCTTCAGTTGCACACAAACCGGAAAGTCTCCATGGAAATGATGGATACAGCTGAACCAGTGTCCAGTTCCATCCTGCAAGGAATGCCTTGCAACTCAAAGCTGAAGTTTGGGCTTAAGGGGGCAATGAGCTCCCGTATGGCAAACGCTCGGACGGCTGGAGCAAAACCCTATTCTATGCGCCCCCGGGGCCCTGGTACCTCTCCTTATCGGATCGTCCAATTGGCGGTCCTTCTGGCGACCTCTACAGACTGATTCGATGTGGCTGGTTTTCCCACAGGCCCAACATGTGGCTGTCCAGAACCAGCAGTCCGCTCGTTGGTGGCGGGCACCACAGCCCAAACACCAAGGGAAAGGAACTGCCTTGTAAGGGGGCTTCAGTTCCTTGTCATGGTGCCATTGGATCTTGTCAATTTCGTGGTCAAAGTTGGCATCTTCTGGAGATTCGGCATCCTTGTGTTGGACAGCTTCCTCGTGAGGAGTGCTTTTGGTGGGCTGCAAGGCCTTCACAGCTCTGCTGGCGGCTTCATCTGCCATGACTTCTTTTAAGGCTTCCTGGAGCGAGAGAGTCTCTTTGGCAAAAAGTTTCTGTTGCAGCTCTCTGCTCCTTAGTCCACAGATGAGTCAGTCTCAAATCCTTTCTTCCAAATCCGAAAATTGGCACAGGCACGAAGCTTGTCTCAACGTCATGTTGAATTCCATGGCCGTCTCTCCAGGTTGTTAAAATCATTGTTTGAAGGCATTCCTCCACGCAATCACCGACAGCTTGGGCTGGAAATGGTCGCCGAGCCATTTCTTCAGGTCCGTGTAAGTAACAGACTCCAGCTGTGCCGGTGCGACTAAGTTCTCCACGATGTTGAATGTTGCAGACCCATAGACACAGAGGAGTGTTGCAGCCTTCAGGCCATCTTCGGTGACTTGGTTGGCACGGAGGTAGTTTTCTACTCTTGAGATGTCGGATGACCATCTCTCTGGGTGAGTAACATCAAATTCCTCAAGCTTTCCGACTTTCACCATTGTAGGGAAGTCTTCGCGGCTTGTGCCTCTTGTTGCCTAATCCTGCTTCTTCTGTAGGCCCTGGGACTGGTCCGCAGGGCGGTGTGGTCGCTAGCGTGGCTTGCTAGGCCAACCGAGGGGGGGGAATGTGGTCCCTGCCAGGCGCTTTGCTGGCCTCACCCCCTAGTGACTTTCAGCTCTTCCGAAGAAGCAGGATCCCACCCTCGTCGCCAGTGTTGTGTAGTGAGTTCTTTGGAGGCAGTAAGCGAGACGAGAGGTTGCAAACAGGAACATTGCTTTATTGAGGCAAGCAGGAACAGAACTGAATCAGAAGCTTCTGTGCAGCTACTTATACAGTTGGCCACTAGGCGGTGGCCAATAGGTTTAAAGGAACCCGTTCCCGCTCCAAATCATCCAATGATCTTCTTGGAGACAGCAAGTCTGGCAAGTCAGTGACCGTTACACAGACACACCAATTGAGCAACCTTAAGCAGCATTCAAACAGACATGTGAAACAGTTCACGTAAAATCCCAATACATTACAGTTGTGTTTCTCATGCCATATCCCACTTATTTAAAGAATTGATAGATCCACTCTATCCGGACCAACTTTTGCTGCCACTCCTATCTATAACGATAAACCAGCTAAAGCAATGATTTTGAAACCTTTACCTGCTGACTAGATTCCCCTCTTCAAGAGTCCCTGAGCCTATTCGGCTTTTATATTAAAAAGGGAGGAATGAAGGGATTCTATTATGCTTAAGGTTGATATTGGTAGTGATACTTTGTAGTCCTGTATATGTATCTTTGTTTATGTGCAAGCAGCTTTGTAGGTGCTTTATATTGGGAAATTAGTTATATAAAAGCAAATGTTTCATGCTTTAGGTACAGGTGATTACTTACATGAAAAAAGCATGACTTTAATAACAACTTCAATAGAAATTGGGAAGAAAGAAACAATGTTAATAATGAAGGTAGGAAAACAAGGGTTGGGGAAAGAAGATTCAAAATATAACAACTTACTTCCACAGGAACCTAAAGAAAATTTAGGAAATTATGAATTCTTAAAAGTATAAAAGAATAATTCAGGTAGAAGAGAAAAAGGATGGAATTAAAGGAAATAAATAAGGGTTATTCTTTTATAAATTGTATAAAATGTAACACCAATGAATTGTATAAAATGTAACACCAAGGTATGAGGCTGTTTCCTGCCCAGGCAAAGTGACTCACAAATGGTAATCAGCAATGACTTTCTAAAAGCTTCCGAGAGACAGTGTTCTGTACCAGCCTGCTACCGGCCCTGCAGAAAAGGCAGGGACAACCCCTTTTACAAGAAGGCAAGAGGCTGGAATTACGCCTGCCAAATTTATAGCTACAAAAACAAACAAGACACGAACCAAGAAACAGGAGCTTTAAGAAACAGCAACTATCCAAGCGGTTGCCTTCAGCAAACCAGCCCTCCCACACATTCCCCTTATATAGAGTTCAGGGCATGGCTTCTCTCTGCCTCCTTCCGAGGAGCCCCATTGCCTTCCTCTGTTTACTCCTACTTGACTGCCTCCTGCGTCGGGCGTCCTTGAACAGGACCAGCTGTGGGTCATCTTCATCCACGCTGTCAGGCTCACACAGCTGGGTCTCCGTAGTGACCAAGTGGGAGGGGCCTGGCTGAGGGCTCTCATCAGCAAGATCTTCAACCCCCTCAGCAAGGTCTTCAACACCCCCCTCCTCCTCTGAGTCGTCCGACCCAACTGCCGAACCCACAGGCTGACCCTGAATCACAACACTATTGCGCACCGCAGGGCCCTTCCCCCGGGTCTGCCGATCCGGATGCGGTCAAGATGGAAATTGTTCATGAAAAGCGGTCACCAACGCAGGGGCATGAACGACGGTCGCGTCTTCCCAGGTGAAGTCCTCTGGTCCGTAACCTTTCCATTCAATCAGGTACTGGAAACGACCTTTCAGCCAACGGGAATCCCTGATGCTGGCGACCTCGTACTCGGGGGTGCTGCCTCCATCACGAGGTCCTGATGGGGGAGGTTCCGCTCGGCGGAGTGGACAGGCCGGTTGCTCAGGGACCAACAGAGACCGATGAAAGACTGGGTGCACGCGCAGGGAACGTCGCAGAGTTAAGCGATAGGCGACCGGATTGATGACAGCCTCGACTGGAAACGGTCCTAAATATCGGTGATCTAACTTTCTCACCGGCCGTGTTGACGGTAGGTTCCTGGTGGACAACCAGACCCGATCTCCCACCGATAGTGGAGCCGTATCCCGTCTTGACCGATCAGCAAACCTTTTGTAATCGGCCTTGGCCTTCTCTAACTGACGTCGCACCAATCGATGGATCGCCTGTAACTCTGCCATGAAGTCGTTCGCTGCCGGCTCCGGTGAGTCCACGGGAGAAAGGGGGAAAAACCGGGAGTGATATCCCACATTGGCCAAGAACGGTGTCATCTGTGTGGAGGTGTGCTGCGAATTGTTAAATGCAAACTCAGCTATGGCCAGATAGTCCACCCAATTGTTTTGCTGCAGATTAACGTAGCAGCGCAGATATTGTTCCAGGATACCGATGACCTTCTCGGTTCCCCCGTCAGTTTGAGGATGATGCGCGGACGAGAGGCAAATCTTGATATCCAATGCATGCATCAACTCCTGCCACAAGCGGGCTGTAAACTGGGCCCCCCTATCAGAGACGACTCTATCAGGGAGGCCGTGCAGCCGAAACACCTGCTGAATGAACATACGACTAGTGGCGCGGGCTGACGGTAAGCCGCGACAGGGGATGAAGTGCGCCATCTTGGTCAGCATGTCCACCACCACATACACTGTCGTAAAACCAGAGGATGGGGGTAAATCCGTCAGAAAGTCCATGGACACAGCCCCCCAGGGTCTTTTGGGTGTCGGCAAGGGCTGCAGTAATCCAGGCGGGGCCCCTGTCACTGACGTGGCCTGCCTGCATGGGATGCAGGAGGTAACATAGGACTGGACGTCGTGTCAGACTCGGGGCCACCAGAAGGTACGGGAGACCAGGTTCAGGGTCTTGAACAGGCCAAAATACCCCACCGCCGGGTTATCGTGACACTGGCTGAGGATGAGTCCCCTGAGTGGCCCTCCCGGAACGTAGAGCCGGTCACGATAATACAAGAGTCCATCCGTGACCGTCCAAGGAGAATCTGGCCCCACCTCCTCCTTCCGCTGAGCCACCCACACCTCCTGCTGCTGTGCCTCCCGGATCCGAGCCCGTATATCAACCGGCTCCCGCACCGCAGCAAAAGACTCGACGGGGATCACTGTCCTGGGCAGAAGCTTGTCTTCCACTCGGGAATATTCGGGCTTCCTGGACAGAGCATCCGCTCTTTGATTGTGCCCGCTAGGTATGTACCGAACCCGGAAGTCAAACCTCGCAAAGAAAAGAGACCACCGGATCTGGCGTTGGTTCAAATTCCGAGCGGTCTGCAGGCTTTCCAAATTCTTATGGTCCGTCCGGACCTCGATTTGATGCCGCGCTCCCTCCAGATGATGCCTCCAGGCCTCGAACGCCGCTTTGATGGCCAGCAGCTCCTTCTCCCAGATTGTATAATTGCACTCCGAAGGGTTCAGTTTTCGTGAAAACCGCTGGGCGTCGTTGCCTGGAGTAACACCGCCCCAATGGCAATGTCGGAGGCGTCCGCCTCCACAACAAACGGCCGTTGCGGGTCAGGATGCTTCAAGATGGGCTCCTTCATGAAGGCTTCCTTCAAAGTCTGGAAAGCCCGTTGTTCTGGAGCGTTCCACTGGAACCGAGTCTTCTTCTGCAGGAGCCGGGTGAGGGGGGCTGTCAAGGCAGCAAACCCAGGGATGAAAGTTCGGTAATAGTTGGCGAACCCAAGAAGTCGCTGAACATCCTTCATGCGACGCGGGGGTTGCCAACTCTGCAAAGACTCAACCTTACTCGGCTCCATGGCGATGGCCTCAGGAGAAATGCGGTGACCCAGGGAATCGATGGTCACCCGGTAGAACTGGCACTTCTCCAACTTGGCAAACAGCCGATGTTCTCGGAGTCGCTGCAGGACCTGATGGAGATGCTGATGGTGCACCTCACGCGACGGGGAGTAGATCAGGATGTCGTCCAAGTAGATCACGACAAACTGATCCAACAAATCCCGGAAAATGTCATTCATGAAATGCTGAAACACGGCGGGGGCGTTGGTCAGGCCAAACGGCATCACTGTGTACTCAAAATGTCCATAGCGAGTACCAAACGCCGTCTTCCACTCATCACCCGGCCGAACCCTGACGAGGTTGTAAGCTCCACACAGGTCCAGTTTCGTGAAGATCTTAGCCTCCCGGAGTCGGTCTAAGAGTTCGGGGATGAGGGGCAGCGGGTAACGATTGCGCACCGTGATGGCGTTGAGTTTCCTATAATCGCAGCAAAGCCACAATTCGCCCGACTTCTATTTGACGAAGAGCACGGGTGCAGACACTGGCGAGGACGAGGGCCGGATGAAACCGCGAGCCAAATTCTTCTCCAGAAAGTCCCGCAATGCAGCCAACTCGGGGTCCGACATGGAGTACAAACGCCCCACTGGGAGAGGCGCATCAGGGACTAAATCAATGGGGCAGTCATAGGGCCTGTGCGGGGGTAATTGATCCGCCTCTGTCTCGCTGAACACATCAGCAAAGTCGGACAGTTCGGGAGGCAAGGAAACCCCTGGGGAACCCTCCACCTGGCCGGCACAGATATGGCGGGAGTGGTCCACGCACTGCAAGCTTGGGAAGGTGACCAAGTTCTGTGACCAATAGATCTGTGGGTCATGCGCCCGGAGCCACGCCAGTCCCAAGACCACGGGGAAATGCAGATCTGAGGTGATATAGAACTGGATGGCCTCCACATGGGAACTGATGGCCATACATAATGGTTGCGTGGCGGCCGTAATTGGCCCAGACAGGAGCACTCGACCATCGATAGTATCCACTAACATGGGCGGATCCACCGGGCACTGGGGAATAGCCACAAATGCTGAGGCCATAAAATTTGTGGTGGCCCCAGAGTCAATTAAGGCATGGACTGGAATCCCCTCTGGCTTGCCAGGAAGGATCAGACGTGCCTCCAATATCAGATGCCGTGGAGGTCCACAGGCAGCATCGGAAAGACGTCGCTCAGTGTTGTTGTGGGACGCCCGATCTATCACACCGTCTAGATCGGGCTCGGGGCGTTTCCCGACAGAAAAGTAGGGGACTTTCTCGGGGCAGACTCGGTCACTGATGCCTGCTGTCGCTTCTATGGGCAAAAAGCAGCCAAATGCCCAGGTTCCCCACAGTAAAAACACAACCCCCCCGATCGTCATCTGTTCATTTCAGTCACCGATAGACGAGACCTGGCGACACCCAGCTCCATTGGCTCCTCCCTTTGAACTGGGGGCTCACGCACAACAGGGGCTGCAGGGGTCTGTGGGGTGGCACGGCGACTCCTTCGCTGCTGCAACCGAGCATCGATCCGCAAGCAGAGATGGATCAGCCCATTCAGGTCTGAGGGAATATCCACACGGGCCAGCTCATCCAACATCTCCTCCGACAATCCATCCTGGAAGGCATCCACAAGCGCAGGCTCATTCCAGGCGGAATCCTGGCTAAGCAGCCGAAAATCGCTGATATAGCCCTGTAGGGGGCGTTGACCCTGCCTCAGAGCTTTCAGGCGTCGAGTAGCAGGCTGCGTCTTAATAGGGTCCTCATACATCAGACGCATATGATCACAAAACCCCACAAAGTTGTCCAACAATGGGCTAGGTTGAGCCAGCAGAGGCGTGCCCCAACGAGCTGCATCACCCGAAAGAAGGCTTAACACAAACCCCACCTTATCCCGGTCAGTGGGGAAATCAGCTGCTCTCACGCTGATAAAGAGCTGGCATTGTCCCAGGAAAGCAGGAAACAGTTCTGGAGTGCCTGTAAATTTATCCGGCATTGCAACTTGGCATTTTCTCCTGGGTGGGGGTGATGGTGGGGGTGCAGCATGAACCTGAGCTTGCAGTTGAGCCACCTGAGCTGCCAGCAAAGTGAGTTGCTGGGTGAGCTGGGCATTCTCAGCACGTAGCTGCTCCATAATATTAGTAAGGGGTGGGAGGCTGAAAGCAAACTGTTCTGTACCAGCCTGCTACCGGCCCTGCAGAAAAGGCAACCCCTTTACAAACGGCAAGAGGCTGGAATTACGTCTGCCAAATTTATTACTACAAAAACAAACAAGACACGAACCAAGATACAGGAGCTTTGAAACACTATCCGAGCGGTTGCTTTCAGCAAACCAGCCCTCCCCACACATTCCCCTTATAAAGAGTTCAGGGCGTGGCTTCTCTCTGCCTCCTTCCGAGAAGCCCCATTGCCTTCCTCTGTTTACTCCTACTTGACTGCCTCCTGCGTCGGGCGTCCTTGAACAGGGCCAGCTGTGGGTCATCTTCATCCACACTGTCAGGCTCACACAGCTGGGTCTCCATGGTGACCAGGTGGGAGGGGCCTGCCTGAGGGCTATCATCAGCAAGATCTTCAACCCCCTCAGCAAGTTCTTCAACACCCCCCTCCTCCTCTGAGTCGTCCGACCCAACTGCCGAACCCACAGGCTGACCCTGAATCACAACAATAATGGTGGTCAGTCTGTAGGCAGCAAGCTCACGTGTGATAGTGGTGGTCATAATCTAGGTAGGCAGCTCACGTGCGATAATGGTGTTCAGTCTCTAGGCAGGCAACTCACGTGCTACAATGGTGTTCAGTCTCTAGGAAGCAGCATCTCACGTGCGATAATGGTGGTCAGTCTCTACGCAGCCAAATCACTTGCAATAATGATGGTCAATCTCTAGTCAGGCAGCTCACGTGTGATAATGGTGGTCAGTATCTACGCAGCAGCAGTTCATGTGACATAATGGTGGTCAGTCTGTAGCCAGCCAGCTCACGTGTGATAGTGGTGGTCATAATCTAGACAGCCAGCTCACGTACGATAATGGTGGTCAGTCTCTAGGCAGGCAGCTCATGTGTGATTATGGTGGTCAGTCTATACGCATGCAGCTCACATGTCATAATGGTGCTCTGTCTCTAGGCAGCAGTAGCTCACGTGCTACAATGGTGGTCAGTCTCTAGGAAGCAGCAGCTCACGTGCAATAATGGTGGTAAGTCTCTAGGCAGCAGCAGTGCATGTGTGATAATCGTGATCAGTCTCTAGGGAGCAGAAGCTCACATGAGATAATGGTGGTCAGTCTCTAGGAAGCAGCAGCTAACGTGCAATAATGGTGGTCAGTCTCTAGGCAGCCAGGTCACACGCGATAATGATGGTGAGTCTCTAGGCAGGCAGCTCACGTGTGATAATGGTGGTCAATCTCTAGGCAGCAGCAGCTCACGTGAGATAATGGTGGTCATTCTCTAGGCAGCAGCATCTCACGTGTGATAATAGTGGTCAGTCTGTAGGCAGCCAGCTCATGTGTGATAGTGGTGGTCTTAATCTAGGCAGGCAGGTCACGTGCAAAAATGGTTGTCAATCTCTAGGCAGCAGCATCTTACATTTTTGGTCAGTCTCTAGGCAGCATTAGCTCACATGCGATAATGGTGGTCAGTCTCTAGGCAGGCAGCTCATGTGCGATAATGGTGGTCAGTCTCTAGGCAACAGCAGTGCACGTGTGATAATGGTGGTCAGTCTCTAGGGAGCAGAAGCTCGCATCAGATAATGGTGGTCACTCTCTAAAAAGCAGGAGCTCACGTGGCATAAGGGTGGTCATTGTGTAGGAAGACAGCTCACGTGCCATAATGGTGGTCATTATCTATGCAGCAGCAGTTCATGAGAGATAATGGTGGTCAGTCTATAGGCAGCAAGCTCTCGTGTGATAGTGGTGGTCATAATCTAGGTAGGCAGCTCACATGCAAAAATGGTGGTCAGTCTCCAGAAAGGTACCTCATGTGCTACAATGGTGTTCAGTCTCTAGGAAGCAGCATCTCACGTGCGATAATGGTGGTCAGTCTCTACGCAGCCAAATCACTTGCAATAATGGTGGTCAATCTCTAGTCAGGCAGCTCACGTGTGATAATGGTGGTCAGTATCTACGCAGCAGCAGTTCATGTGACATAATGGTGGTCAGTCTGTAGCCAGCCAGCTCACGTGTGATAGTGGTGGTCATAATCTAGACAGCCAGCTCACGTACGATAATGGTGGTCAGTCTCTAGGCAGGCAGCTCACGTGTGATAATGGTAGTCAGTCTCTATGAAGGCAACTCATGTTCTATAATGTTGGTCAGTCTCTAGGCAGCAGCAGCTCACGTGCGATTACGGTGCTCAGTCTCTAGGCAGCATTAGCTCACGTGCGATAATGGTGGTGAGTCTCTAGGCAGGCAGCTCATGTGTGATAATGGTGGTCAGTCTCTAGGCAGGCAGCTCAGGTGCAATAATGGTGGTCAATCTCTAGGCAGCAGCAGCTCACGTGAGATAATGGTGGTCTGTTCTGTACCAGCCTGCTACCGGCCTTGCAGAAAGGCAACCCCTGTACAAACGGCAGAGGCTGGAATACGTCTGCCAAATTTATTACACAAACAAACAAAACATGAAACAAGATACCGGAGCTTGATCCTCTATCGGAGCGGTTGCTTTCAGCAAACCAGCCCTCCCCCAAACACTCCCTTTATTAGAGTTCAGGGCGTGGCCTCTCTTTGCCTCCTTCCGAGAAGTCCCACAGCCTTTCTCTGCTTGCTCCTACTTGACTGCCTCCTGCGTCGGGCGTCCTTGAACAGGGCCAGCTGTGGGTCATCTTCATCCACACTGTCGGGCTCACACAGCTGGGTCTCCACCAAGTAAGAGGGGCCTGGCTGGGGGCTCTGCGGAGCCTCCAAGCCATCATCAGCAAGTTCTTCTTCAACACCCCCCTCCTCCCCCTCGTCTGAGTCATCCGACTCAACTGCCGAACCCACAGGCTGACCCTGAATCACAACATGGTCATTCTCTAGGCAGCAGCATCTCACGTGTGATAATAGTGGTCAGTCTGTAGGCAGCCAGCTCATGTGTGATAGTGGTGGTCTTAATCTAGGCAGGCAGGTCACGTGCAAAAATGGTTGTCAATCTCTAGGCAGCAGCATCTTACATTTTTGGTCAGTCTCTAGGCAGCATTAGCTCACATGCGATAATGGTGGTCAGTCTCTAGGCAGGCAGCTCATGTGCGATAATGGTGGTCAGTCTCTAGGCAACAGCAGTGCACGTGTGATAATGGTGGTCAGTCTCTAGGGAGCAGAAGCTCGCATCAGATAATGGTGGTCACTCTCTAAAAAGCAGGAGCTCACGTGCGATAAGGGTGGTCATTGTGTAGGAAGACAGCTCACGTGCCATAATGGTGGTCATTATCTATGCAGCAGCAGTTCATGAGAGATAATGGCGGTCAGTCTATAGGCAGCAAGCTCTCGTGTGATAGTGGTGGTCATAATCTAGGTAGGCAGCTCACATGCAAAAATGGTGGTCAGTCTCCAGAAAGGTACCTCATGTATAATGGTGGTCAGTTTCTAGGCAGCAGCAGCTCACGTGCAATAACGGTGGTAAGTCTCTAGGCAGCATTAGCTCACGTGCAATAATGGTGGTGAGTCTCTAGGCAGCAGCAGTGCACGTGTGATAATGGTGGTCAGTTTCTAGGGAGCAGAAGCTCACGTGCGATAATGGTGGTCATTCTGTAGGCAGCAGCAGTGCACGTGCTATAATGGTGGTCAGTCTCTAGGCAGCCAAGTCACGTGCGGTAATGATGGTCAGTCTCTAGACAGCCAGCTCATGTACGATAATGGTGGTCTGTCTGTAGGCAGCCAGCTCACGTGTGAAAATGGTGGTCATAATGGTGCCAGCTCACGTGCGATAATGGTGGTCATTCTCTAGACAGGAAGCTCCCGTGTGATAATGGTGGTCAGTCTCTAGGCAGCAGCAGTGCACGTGTGATAATGGTGGTCAGTTTCTAGGCAGCATTAGCTCACATGCGATAATGGTGGTCATTCTCTAGACAGGAAGCTCACGTGCGATAATGGTGGTCAGTCTCTAGGCAGCAGCAGTGCACGTGTGATAATGGTGGTCAGTCTCTAGGGAGCAGAAGCTCACGTGCGATAATGGTGGTCATTCTCTAAAAAGCAGGAGCTCACGTGCGATAATGGTGGTCATTCGGTAGGAAGGCAGCTCACGTGCGATAATGGTGGTCATTATCTATGCAGCAGCAGTTCATAAGAGATAATGGTGGTCAGTCTGTAGGGAGCCAGCTCACGTGTGATAGTGGTGGTCATAATCTGGGTAGGCAGCTCACGTGCGAGAATGGTGGTCAGTCTCTAGGCAGGCAACTCACGTGCTACAATGGTGGTCAGTCTCTAGGGAGGAAGCTAACTTGCAATAATGGTTGTCAATCTCTAGGTAGAAGTAGCTCACGTGAGATAATCGTGGTCAGTATCCATGCAGCAGCAGCAGCTCACGTGAAATAATGGTGGCCAGTCTCTAGGCAGCAGAAGCTCATGTGTGATAATGTTGGTCATTCTCTAGTCAGGCATCTAGGTGCAATAATGGTGGTCAGTCTGTAGGCAGGCAGCTCCCGTGCGATAATGCTGGTCAGTCTCTAGGCAGCAGAAGCTCACGTGTGTTAACGTTGGTCATTCTCTAGTCAGGCAGCTACGTGCAATAATGGTGGTCAGTCTGTAGGAAGGCAGCTCACGTGCGATAATGGTGGTCAGTCTCTAGGCAGCAGCAGTGCACGTGTGATAATGGTGGTCAGTGTCTAGGCAGCATTAGCTCACATGCGATAATGGTGGTCAGTCTCTAGGCAGGGAGCTCATGTGCGATAATGGTGGTCAGTCTCTAGGCAAAAGCAGTGCACGTGTGATAATGGTGGTCAGTCTCTAGGGAGCAGAAGCTCGCATCAGATAATGGTGGCCAGTCTCTAAAAAGCAGGAGCTCACGTGCGATAAGGGTGGTCATTGTGTAGGAAGACAGCTCACGTGCCATAATGGTGGTCATTATCTATGCAGCAGCAGTTCATGAGAGATAATGGTGCTCAGTCTGTAGGCAGCAAGCTCACGTGTCATAGTGGTGGTCATAATCTAGGTAGGCAGCTCACATGCGAAAATGGTGGTCAGTCTCCAGAAAGGTACCTCATGTGCTATAATGGTGGTCAGTTTCTAGGCAGCAGCAGCTCACGTGCAATAACGGTGGTAAGTCTCTAGGCAGGCAGCATTAGCTCACGTGTGATAATGGTGGTGAGTCTCTAGGCAGGCAGCTCATGTGTGATAATGGTGGTCAGTCTATAGGCAGGCAGCTCATGTGCGATAATGGTCGTCAGTCTCTAGGCAGCAGCAGTGCACGTGTGATAATGGTGGTCAGTCTCTAGGGAGCAGAAGCTCGCATGAGATAATGGTGGTCAGTCTCTAAGAAGCAGGAGCTCACGTGCGATAATGGTGGTCATTCTGTAGGCAGGCAGCTCACGTGTGATAATGGTGGTCAGTATCTACGCAGCAGCAGTTCACGTGAGATAATGGTGGTCAGTCTGTAGGCAGCAAGCTCATGTGTGATAGTGGTGGTCTTAATCTAGGCAGGCAATAATGGTTGTCAATCTCTAGGTAGAAGTAGCTCACGTGAGATAATCGTGGTCAGTCTCCATGCAGCAGAAGCTCATGTGTGATAATGTTGGTCATTCTCTAGTCAGGCATCTAGGTGCAATAATGGTGGTCAGTCTGTAGGCAGGCAGCTCCCTTGCGATAATACTGGTCAGTCTCTAGGCAGCAGAAGCTCACGTGTGTTAACGTTGGTCATTCTCTAGTCAGGCAGCTAGGTGCAATAATGGTGGTCAGTCTGTAGGAAGGCAGCTCACATGCGATAATGGTGGTCAGTCTCTAGGCAGCAGCAGTGCACGTGTGATAATGGTGGTCAGTCTCTAGGCAGCATTAGCTCACACGCGATAATGGTGGTCAGTCTCTAGGCAACAGCAGTGCACGTGTGATAATGGTGGTCAGTCTCTAGGCAGCATTAGCTCACACGCGATAATGGTGGTCAGTCTCTAGGCAACAGCAGTGCACGTGTGATAATGGTGGTCAGTCTCTAAAAAGCAGGAGCTCACGTGCGATAAGGGTGGTCATTGTGTAGGAAGACAGCTCATGTGCCATAATGGTAGTCATTATCTATGCAGCAGCAGTTCATGAGAGATAATGGTGGTCAGTCTACAGCAAGCTCACGTGTGATAGTGGTGGTCATAATCTAGGTAGGCAGCTCACATGCGAAAATGGTGGTCAGTCTCCAGAAAGGTACCTCATGTGCCATAATGGTGGTCAGTCCCTAGGCAGCAGCAGCTCACGTGCAATAACGGTGGTAAGTCTCTAGGCAGCATTAGCTCACGTGCGATAATGGTGGTGAGTCTCTAGGCAGGCAGCTCATGTGCGATAATGGTGATCAGTCTATAGGCAGGCAGCTCATGTGCGATAATGGTGGTCAGTCTCTAGGCAGCAGCAGGCAACGTGTGATAATGGTGGTCAGTCTCTAGGGAGCAGAAGCTCGCATGAGATAATGGTGGTCAGTCTCTAGGAAGCAGGAGCTCACGTGCGATAATGGTGGTCATTCTGTAGGCAGGCAGCTCAGGTGTGATAATGGTGGTCAGTATCTACGCAGAAGCAGTTCATGTGAGATAATGATGGTCAGTCTGTAGGCAGCAAGCTCACGTGTGATAGTGGTGCTCATAATCTAGGTAGGCAGCTCACGTGCGATAATGGTGTTCAGTCTCTAGGCAGGCAACTCACGTGCTACAATGGTTTTCAGTCTCTAGGAAGCAGCATCTCACGTGCGATAATGGTGGTCAGTCTCTACGCAGCCAAATCACTTGCAATAATGATGGTCAATCTCTAGTCAGGCAGCTCACGTGCGATAATGGTGGTCAGTCTCTACGCAACCAAATCACTTGCAATAATGATGGTCAATTTCTAGTCAGGCAGCTCACGAGCGATAATGGTGGTCAGTCTCTAGGCAGGCAACTCACGTATGATAATGGTGGTCAGTCTCTAGGCAGCCAAGTCACGTGCGGTAATGATGGTCCGTCTCTAGACAGCCAGCTCACGTATGATAATAGTGGTCAGTCTCTAGGCAACAGCAGCTCACGTGCGATTACGGTGCTCAGTCTCTAGGCAGCATTAGCTCACGTGCGATAAGGGTGGTGAGTCTCTAGGCAGGCAGCTCATGTGTGATAATGGTGGTCAGTCTCTAGGCAGGCAGCTCAGGTGCGATAATGGTTGTCATTCTCTAGGCAGCAGCATCTCACGTGTGATAATGGTGGTCAGTCTGTAGGCAGCCAGCTCATGTGTGATAGTGGTTTTCATAATCTAGGCAGGTAGCCCACGTGCAATAATGGTTGTCAATCTCTAGGCAGCAGCATCTTACCTGAGCTAATGTTGGTCATTCTCTAGTCAGGCAGCAACATGCAATAATGGTGGTCAGTCTCTAGGAAGGCAACTCACGTGCTATAATGGTGGTCAGACTCTAGGCAGCAGCAGCTCATGTGCTATAATGGTGGTCAGTCTCTAGGCAGCATTAGCTCACGTGCGATAATGGTGGTCAGTCTCTAGGCAGGCAGCTCATGTGTGATTATGGTGGTCAGTCTATACGCATGCAGCTCACATGTCATAATGGTGCTCTGTCTCTAGGCAGCAGCAGCTCACGTGCAATAATGGTGGTAAGTCTCTAGGCAGCAGCAGTGCATGTGTGATAATCGTGATCAGTCTCTAGGGAGCAGAAGCTCACATGAAATAATGGTGGTCAGTCTCTAGGAAGCAGCAGCTAACGTGCAATAATGGTGGTCAGTCTCTAGGCAGCCAGGTCACACGCGATAATGATGGTCAGTCTCTAGGCAGGCAGCTCACGTGTGATAATGGTGGTCAATCTCTAGGCAGCAGCAGCTCACGTGAGATAATGGTGGTCATTCTCTAGGCAGCAGCATCTCACGTGTGATAATAGTGGTCAGTCTGTAGGCAGCCAGCTCATGTGTGATAGTGGTGGTCTTAATCTAGGCAGGCAGGTCACGTGCAAAAATGGTTGTCAATCTCTAGGCAGCAGCATCTTACATTTTTGGTCAGTCTCTAGGCAGCATTAGCTCACATGCGATAATGGTGGTCAGTCTCTAGGCAGGCAGCTCATGTGCGATAATGGTGGTCAGTCTCTAGGCAACAGCAGTGCACGTGTGATAATGGTGGTCAGTCTCTAGGGAGCAGAAGCTCGCATCAGATAATGGTGGTCACTCTCTAAAAAGCAGGAGCTCACGTGCGATAAGGGTGGTCATTGTGTAGGAAGACAGCTCACGTGCCATAATGGTGGTCATTATCTATGCAGCAGCAGTTCATGAGAGATAATGGTGGTCAGTCTATAGGCAGCAAGCTCTCGTGTGATAGTGGTGGTCATAATCTAGGTAGGCAGCTCACATGCAAAAATGGTGGTCAGTCTCCAGAAAGGTACCTCATGTGCTATAATGGTGGTCAGTTTCTAGGCAGCAGCAGCTCACGTGCAATAACGGTGGTAAGTCTCTAGGCAGCATTAGCTCACGTGCAGTAATGGTGGTGAGTCTCTAGGCAGCAGCAGTGCACGTGTGATAATGGTGGTCAGTCTCTAGGGAGCAGAAGCTCACGTGCGATAATGGTGGTCATTCTGTAGGCAGGCAGCTCACGTGTGATAATGGTGGTCAGTATCTACGCAGCAGCAGTTCACGTGAGATAATGGTGGTCAGTCTGTAGGCAGCAAGCTCACGTGTGATAGTGGTGGTCATAATCTAGGTAGGCAGCTCACGTGCGATAATGGTGTTCAGTCTCTAGGCAGGCAACTCACGTGCTACAATGGTGTTCAGTCTCTAGGAAGCAGCATCTCACGTGCGATAATGGTGGTCAGTCTCTACGCAGCCAAATCACTTGCAATAATGATGGTCAATCTCTAGTCAGGCAGCTCACGTGTGATAATGGTGGTCAGTATCTACGCAGCAGCAGTTCATGTGACATAATGGTGGTCAGTCTGTAGCCAGCCAGCTCACGTGTGATAGTGGTGATCATAATCTAGGCAGGCAGCTCACGTGCGATAATGGTGGTCAGTCTCTAGGCAGGCAACTCACGTGCTATAATGGTGGTCAGTCTCTAGGCAGCCAAGTCACGTGCGGTAATGATGGTCAGTCTCTAGACAGCCAGCTCATGTACGATAATGGTGGTCAGTCTGTAGGCAGCCAGCTCATGTGTGAAAATGGTGGTCATTCTCTACGCAGGCAGCTAACGTGCAATAATGGTTGTCAGTCTCTAAACAGACAGCTTACGTGCGATAATGGTGGTCATTCTCTAGACAGGAAGCTCCCGTGTGATAATGGTGGTCAGTCTCTAGGCAGCAGCAGTGCACGTGTGATAATGGTGGTCAGTCTCTAGGGAGCAGAAGCTCACGTGCGATAATGGTGGTCATTCTGTAGGCAGGCAGCTCACGTGTGATAATGGTGGTCAGTATCTACGCAGCAGCAGTTCACGTGAGATAATGGTGGTCAGTTTGTAGGCAGCAAGCTCACGTGTGATAGTGGTGGTCATAATCTAGGTAGGCAGCTCACGTGCGATAATGGTGTTCAGTCTCTAGGCAGGCAACTCACGTGCTACAATGGTGTTCAGTCTCTAGGAAGCAGCATCTCACGTGCGATAATGGTGGTCAGTCTCTACGAAGCCAAATCACTTGCAATAATGATGGTCAATCTCTAGTCAGGCAGCTCACGTGTGATAATGGTGGTCAGTATCTACGCAGCAGCAGTTCATGTGACATAATGGTGGTCAGTCTGTAGCCAGCCAGCTCACGTGTGATAGTGGTGATCATAATCTAGGCAGGCAACTCACGTGCTATAATGGTGGTCAGTCTCTAGGCAGCCAAGTCACGTGCGGTAATGATGGTCAGTCTCTAGACAGCCAGCTCATGTATGATAATGGTGGTCAGTCTGTAGGCAGGCAGCTCACGTGTGAAAATGGTGGTCATTCTCTACGCAGGCAGCTAACGTGCAATAATGGTTGTCAGTCTCTAAACAGACAGCTTACATGCGATAATGGTGGTCATTCTCTAGACAGGAAGCTCCCGTGTGATAATGGTGGTCAGTCTCTAGGCAGCAGCAGTGCACGTGTGATAATGGTGGTCAGTCTCTAGGGAGCAGAAGCTCGCATCAGATAATGGTGGTCAGTCTCTAAAAAGCAGGAGCTCACGTGCGATAATGGTGGTCATTCGGTAGGAAGGCAGCTCACGTGCGATAATGGTGGTCATTATCTATGCAGCAGCAGTTCATGAGAGATAATGGTGGTCAGTCTGTAGGGAGCCAGCTCACGTGTGATAGTGGTGGTCATAATCTGGGTAGGCAGCTCACGTGCGAGAATGGTGGTCAGTCTCTAGGCAGGCAACTCACGTGCTACAATGGTGGTCAGTCTCTAGGGAGGAAGCTAACTTGCAATAATGGTTGTCAATCTCTAGGTAGAAGTAGCTCACGTGAGATAATCGTGGTCAGTATCCATGCAGCAGCAGCAGCTCACGTGAAATAATGGTGGCCAGTCTCTAGGCAGCAGAAGCTCATGTGTGATAATGTTGGTCAATCTCTAGTCAGGCAGCTACGTGCAATAATGGTGGTCAGTCTGTAGGAAGGCAGCTCACGTGCGATAATGGTGGTCAGTCTCTAGGCAGCAGCAGTGCACGTGTGATAATGGTGGTCAGTCTCTAGGCAGCATTAGCTCACATGCGATAATGGTGGTCAGTCTCTAGGCAGGCAGCTCATGTGCGATAATGGTGGTCAGTCTCTAGGCAAAAGCAGTGCACGTGTGATAATGGTGGTCAGTCTCTAGGGAGCAGAAGCTCGCATCAGATAATGGTGGCCAGTCTCTAAAAAGCAGGAGCTCACGTGCGATAAGGGTGGTCATTGTGTAGGAAGACAGCTCACGTGCCATAATGGTGGTCATTATCTATGCAGCAGCAGTTCATGAGAGATAATGGTGGTCAGTCTACAGCAAGCTCACGTGTGATAGTGGTGGTCATAATCTAGGTAGGCAGCTCACATGCGATAATGGTGGTCAGTCTCCAGAAAGGTACCTCATGTGCTATAATGGTGGTCAGTCTGTAGGAAGGCAGCTCACGTGCCATAATGGTGGTCATTATCTATGCAGCAGCAGTTCATGAGAGATAATGGTGCTCAGTCTGTAGGCAGCAAGCTCACGTGTCATAGTGGTGGTCATAATCTAGGTAGGCAGCTCACATGCGAAAATGGTGGTCAGTCTCCAGAAAGGTACCTCATGTGCTATAATGGTGGTCAGTTTCTAGGCAGCAGCAGCTCACGTGCAATAACTGTGGTAAGTCTCTAGGCAGCATTAGCTCACGTGTGATAATGGTGGTGAGTCTCTAGGCAGGCAGCTCATGTGTGATAATGGTGGTCAGTCTATAGGCAGGCAGCTCATGTGCAATAATGGTGGTCAGTCTCTAGGCAGCAGCAGTGCACGTGTGATAATGGTGGTCAGTCTCTAGGCAGCATTAGCTCACACGCGATAATGGTGGTCAGTCTCTAGGCAGGCAGCTCATGTGCGATAATGGTGGTCAGTCTCTAGGCAACAGCAGTGCACGTGTGATAATGGTGGTCAGTCTCTAAAAAGCAGGAGCTCACGTGCGATAAGGGTGGTCATTGTGTAGGAAGACAGCTCACGTGCCATAATGGTAGTCATTATCTATGCAGCAGCAGTTCATGAGAGATAATGGTGGTCAGTCTACAGCAAGCTCACGTGTGATAGTGGTGGTCATAATCTAGGTAGGCAGCTCACATGCGAAAATGGTGGTCAGTCTCCAGAAAGGTACCTCATGTGCCATAATGGTGGTCAGTCCCTAGGCAGCAGCAGCTCACGTGCAATAACGGTGGTAAGTCTCTAGGCAGCATTAGCTCACGTGCGATAATGGTGGTGAGTCTCTAGGCAGGCAGCTCATGTGTGATAATGGTGATCAGTCTATAGGCAGGCAGCTCATGTGCGATAATGGTGGTCAGTCTCTAGGCAGCAGCAGGCAACGTGTGATAATGGTGGTCAGTCTCTAGGGAGCAGAAGCTCGCATGAGATAATGGTGGTCAGTCTCTAGGAAGCAGGAACTCACGTGCGATAATGGTGGTCATTCTGTAGGCAGGCAGCTCAGGTGTGATAATGGTGGTCAGTATCTACGCAGAAGCAGTTCACGTGAGATAATGATGGTCAGTCTGTAGGCAGCAAGCTCACGTGTGATAGTGGTGGTCATAATCTAGGTAGGCAGCTCACGTGCGATAATGGTGTTCAGTCTCTAGGCAGGCAACTCACGTGCTACAATGGTTTTCAGTCTCTAGGAAGCAGCATCTCACGTGCGATAATGGTGGTCAGTCTCTACGCAGCCAAATCACTTGCAATAATGATGGTCAATCTCTAGTCAGGCAGCTCACGTGCGATAATGGTGGTCAGTCTCTACGCAACCAAATCACTTGCAATAATGATGGTCAATTTCTAGTCAGGCAGCTCACGAGCGATAATGGTGGTCAGTCTCTAGGCAGGCAACTCACGTATGATAATGGTGGTCAGTCTCTAGGCAGCCAAGTCACGTGCGGTAATGATGGTCCGTCTCTAGACAGCCAGCTCACGTATGATAATGGTGGTCAGTCTCTAGGCAGGCAGCTCATGTGTGATAATGGTAGTCAGTCTCTATGAAGGCAACTCATGTGCTATAATGGTGGTCAGTCTCTAGGCAACAGCAGCTCACGTGCGATTACGGTGCTCAGTCTCTAGGCAGCATTAGCTCACGTGCGATAAGGGTGGTGAGTCTCTAGGCAGGCAGCTCATGTGTGATAAAGGTGGTCAGTCTCTAGGCAGGCAGCTCAGGTGCGATAATGGTTGTCATTCTCTAGGCAGCAGCATCTCACGTGTGATAATGGTGGTCAGTCTGTAGGCAGCCAGCTCATGTGTGATAGTGGTTTTCATAATCTAGGCAGGCAGCTCACGTGCAAAAATGGTTGTCAATCTCTAGGCAGCAGCATCTTACGTGAGCTAATGTTGGTCATTCTCTAGTCAGGCAGCAACGTGCAATAATGGTGGTCAGTCTCTAGGAAGGCAACTCACGTGCTATAATGGTGGTCAGACTCTAGGCAGCAGCAGCTCATGTGCTATAATGGTGGTCAGTCTCTAGGCAGCATTAGCTCACGTGCGATAATGGTGGTCAGTCTCTAGGCAGGCAGCTCATGTGTGATTATGGTGGTCAGTCTATACGCATGCAGCTCACATGTCATAATGGTGCTCTGTCTCTAGGCAGCAGTAGCTCCCGTGCTACAATGGTGGTCAGTCTCTAGGAAGCAGCAGCTCACGTGCAATAATGGTGGTAAGTCTCTAGGCAGCAGCAGTGCATGTGTGATAATCGTGATCAGTCTCTAGGGAGCAGAAGCTCACATGAGATAATGGTGGTCAGTCTCTAGGAAGCAGCAGCTCACGTGCAATAATGGTGGTCAGTCTCTAGGCAGCCAGGTCACACGCGATAATGATGGTCAGTCTCTAGGCAGGCAGCTCACGTGTGATAATGGTGGTCAGTAACTATGCAGCAGCAGTTCACGTGAGATAATGGTGGTCAGTCTGTAAGCAGCCAGCTCACGTGTGAAAATGGTGGTCATTCTCTACGTAGGCAGCTCACGTGCGATAATGGTTGTCAGTCTCTAAAAAGACAGCTCACGTGCGATAATGGTGGTCATTCTCTAGACAGGCAGCTCCTGTGCGATAATGCTGGTCAGTCTCTAGGCCGCAGAAGCTCACGTGCGATAATGGTGGTCAGTCTCTAGGCAGGCAGCTCATGTGTGATTATGGTGGTCAGTCTATACGCATGCAGCTCACATGTCATAATGGTGCTCTGTCTCTAGGCAGCAGTAGCTCACGTGCTACAATGGTGGTCAGTCTCTAGGAAGCAGCAGCTCACGTGCAATAATGGTGGTAAGTCTCTAGGCAGCAGCAGTGCATGTGTGATAATCGTGATCAGTCTCTAGGGAGCAGAAGCTCACATGAGATAATGGTGGTCAGTCTCTAGGAAGCAGCAGCTCACGTGCAATAATGGTGGTCAGTCTGTAAGCAGCCAGCTCACGTGTGAAAATGGTGGTCATTCTCTACGTAGGCAGCTCACGTGCGATAATGGTTGTCAGTCTCTAAAAAGACAGCTCACGTGCGATAATGGTGGTCATTCTCTAGACAGGCAGCTCCTGTGCGATAATGCTGGTCAGTCTCTAGTCCGCAGAAGCTCACGTGTGTTAACGTTGGTCATTCTCTAGTCAGGCAGCTACGTGCGATAATGGTGGTCAGTCTGTAGGAAGGCAGCTCACGTGCGAAAATGGTGGTCAGTCTCTAGGCAGCATTAGCTCACATGCGATAATGGTGGTCAGTCTCTAGGCAGGAAGCTCATGTGCGATAATGGTGGTCAGTCTCTAGGCAAAAGCAGTGCACGTGTGATAATGGTGGTCAGTCTCTAGGGAGCAGAAGCTCGCATGAGAAAATGGTGGTCAGTCTCTAGAAAGCAGGAGCTCACGTGCGATAAGGGTGATCATTGTGTAGGAAGACAACTCACGTGCCATAATGGTGGTCATTATCTATGCAGCAGCAGTTCATGAGAGATAATGGTGGTCAGTCTGTAGGCAGCCAGCTCACGTGTGATAGTGGTGGTCATAATCTAGGCAGGCAGCTCACATGCGCTAATGGTGGTTAGTCTCTAGGCAGGCAACTCACATGCTCTAATGGTGGTCAGTCTCTAGGATGCAGCAGCTCACGAGCGATAATGGTGGTCAGTCTCTAGGCAGCATTAGCTCACGTGCGATAATGGTTGTCAGTCTCTAAAAAGACAGCTCACGTGCGATAATGGTGGTCATTCTCTAGACAGGCTGCTCCTGTGCGATAATGCTGGTAAGTCTCTAGGCCGCAGAAGCTCACGTGTATTAACGTTGGTCATTCTCTAGTCAGGCAGCTACGTGCGATAATGGTGGTCAGTCTGTAGGAAGGCAGCTCACGTGCGAAAATGGTGGTCAGTATCTAGGCAGCATTAGCTAACATGCGATAATGGTGGTCAGTCTCTAGGCAGCATTAGCTCACATGCGATAATGGTGGTCAGTCTCTAGGCAACAGCAGTGCACGTGTGATATTGGTGGTCAGTCTCTAGGGAGCAGAAGGTCGCATCAGATAATGGTGGTCAGTCTCTAAAAAGCAGGAGCTCACGTGCGATAAGGGTGGTCATTGTGTAGGAAGACAGCTCAAGTGCCATAATGGTGGTCAGTCTCTAGGCAGGCAGCTCATGTGCGATAATGGTGGTCAGTCTCTAGGCAACAGCAGTGCACGTGTGATAATGGTGGTCAGTCTCTAGGGAGCAGAAGCTCGCATCAGATAATGGTGGCCAGTCTCTAAAAAGCAGGAGCTCACGTGCGATGAGGGTGGTCATTGTGTAGGAAGACAGCTCACGTGCCATAATGGTGGTCATTATCCATGCAGCAGCAGTTCATGAGAGATAATGGTGGTCAGTCTGTAGGCAGCCAGCTCATGTGTGATAGTGGTTTTCATAATCTAGGCAGGCAGCTCACGTGCAAAAATGGTTGTCAATCTCTAGGCAGCAGCATCTTACGTGAGCTAATGTTGGTCATTCTCTAGTCAGGCAGCAACGTGCAATAATGGTGGTCAGTCTCTAGGAAGGCAACTCACGTGCTATAATGGTGGTCAGACTCTAGGCAGCAGCAGCTCATGTGCTATAATGGTGGTCAGTCTCTAGGCAGCATTAGCTCACGTGCGATAATGGTGGTCAGTCTCTAGGCAGGCAGCTCATGTGTGATTATGGTGGTCAGTCTATACGCATGCAGCTCACATGTCATAATGGTGCTCTGTCTCTAGGCAGCAGTAGCTCCCGTGCTACAATGGTGGTCAGTCTCTAGGAAGCAGCAGCTCACGTGCAATAATGGTGGTAAGTCTCTAGGCAGCAGCAGTGCATGTGTGATAATCGTGATCAGTCTCTAGGGAGCAGAAGCTCACATGAGATAATGGTGGTCAGTCTCTAGGAAGCAGCAGCTCACGTGCAATAATGGTGGTCAGTCTCTAGGCAGCCTGGTCACACGCGATAATGATGGTCAGTCTCTAGGCAGGCAGCTCACGTGTGATAATGGTGGTCAGTAACTATGCAGCAGCAGTTCACGTGAGATAATGGTGGTCAGTCTGTAAGCAGCCAGCTCACGTGTGAAAATGGTGGTCATTCTCTACGTAGGCAGCTCACGTGCGATAATGGTTGTCAGTCTCTAAAAAGACAGCTCACGTGCGATAATGGTGGTCATTCTCTAGACAGGCAGCTCCTGTGCGATAATGCTGGTCAGTCTCTAGGCCGCAGAAGCTCACGTGCGATAATGGTGGTCAGTCTCTAGGCAGGCAGCTCATGTGTGATTATGGTGGTCAGTCTATACGCATGCAGCTCACATGTCATAATGGTGCTCTGTCTCTAGGCAGCAGTAGCTCACGTGCTACAATGGTGGTCAGTCTCTAGGAAGCAGCAGCTCACGTGCAATAATGGTGGTAAGTCTCTAGGCAGCAGCAGTGCATGTGTGATAATCGTGATCAGTCTCTAGGGAGCAGAAGCTCACATGAGATAATGGTGGTCAGTCTCTAGGAAGCAGCAGCTCACGTGCAATAATGGTGGTCAGTCTGTAAGCAGCCAGCTCACGTGTGAAAATGGTGGTCATTCTCTACGTAGGCAGCTCACGTGCGATAATGGTTGTCAGTCTCTAAAAAGACAGCTCATGTGCGATAATGGTGGTCATTCTCTAGACAGGCAGCTCCTGTGCGATAATGCTGGTCAGTCTCTAGTCCGCAGAAGCTCACGTGTGTTAACGTTGGTCATTCTCTAGTCAGGCAGCTACGTGCGATAATGGTGGTCAGTCTGTAGGAAGGCAGCTCACGTGCGAAAATGGTGGTCAGTCTCTAGGCAGCATTAGCTCACATGCGATAATGGTGGTCAGTCTCTAGGCAGGAAGCTCATGTGCGATAATGGTGGTCAGTCTCTAGGCAAAAGCAGTGCACGTGTGATAATGGTGGTCAGTCTCTAGGGAGCAGAAGCTCGCATGAGAAAATGGTGGTCAGTCTCTAGAAAGCAGGAGCTCACGTGCGATAAGGTTGATCATTGTGTAGGAAGACAACTCACGTGCCATAATGGTGGTCATTATCTATGCAGCAGCAGTTCATGAGAGATAATGGTGGTCAGTCTGTAGGCAGCCAGCTCACGTGTGATAGTGGTGGTCATAATCTAGGCAGGCAGCTCACATGCGCTAATGGTGGTTAGTCTCTAGGCAGACAACTCACATGCTCTAATGGTGGTCAGTCTCTAGGATGCAGCAGCTCACGAGCGATAATGGTGGTCAGTCTCTAGGCAGCATTAGCTCACGTGCGATAATGGTTGTCAGTCTCTAAAAAGACAGCTCACGTGCGATAATGGTGGTCATTCTCTAGACAGGCTGCTCCTGTGCGATAATGCTGGTAAGTCTCTAGGCCGCAGAAGCTCACGTGTATTAACGTTGGTCATTCTCTAGTCAGGCAGCTACGTGCGATAATGGTGGTCAGTCTGTAGGAAGGCAGCTCACGTGCGAAAATGGTGGTCAGTATCTAGGCAGCATTAGCTAACATGCGATAATGGTGGTCAGTCTCTAGGCAGCATTAGCTCACATGCGATAATGGTGGTCAGTCTCTAGGCAACAGCAGTGCACGTGTGATAATGGTGGTCAGTCTCTAGGGAGCAGAAGGTCGCATCAGATAATGGTGGTCAGTCTCTAAAAAGCAGGAGCTCACGTGCGATAAGGGTGGTCATTGTGTAGGAAGACAGCTCAAGTGCCATAATGGTGGTCAGTCTCTAGGCAGGCAGCTCATGTGCGATAATGGTGGTCAGTCTCTAGGCAACAGCAGTGCACGTGTGATAATGGTGGTCAGTCTCTAGGGAGCAGAAGCTCGCATCAGATAATGGTGGCCAGTCTCTAAAAAGCAGGAGCTCACGTGCGATGAGGGTGGTCATTGTGTAGGAAGACAGCTCACGTGCCATAATGGTGGTCATTATCCATGCAGCAGCAGTTCATGAGAGATAATGGTGGTCAGTCTCTAGGCAGCAAACTCACGTGTGATAGTGGTGGTCATAATCTAGGTAGGCAGCTCACATGCGAAAATGGTGGTCAGTCTCCAGAAAGGTACCTCATGTGCTATAATGGTTGTCAGTTTCTAGGCAGCAGCAGCTCACGTGCAATAACGGTGGTAAGTCTCTAGGCAGCATTAGCTCACGTGCGATAATGGTGGTGAGTCTCTAGGCAGGCACCTCATGTGTGATAATGGTGGTCAGTCTATAGGCAGGAAGCTCATGTGCGATAATGGTGGTCAGTTTCTAGGCAGCAGCAGTGCACCTGTGATAATGGTGGTCAGTCTCTAGGGAGCAGAAGCTCGCATGAGATAATGGTGGTCAGTCTCTAAAAAGCAGGAGCTCACGTGCGATAATGGTGGTCATTCTGTAGGAAGGCAGCTCACGTGCGATAATGGTGTTCAGTCTCTAGGCAGGCAACTCACGTGCTACAATGGTGTTCAGTCTCTAGGAAGCAGGATCTCACGTGCGATAATGGTGGTCAGTCTCTACGCAGCCAAATCACTTGCAATAATGATGGTCAATCTCTAGTCAGGCAGCTCACGTGTGATAATGGTGGTCAGTATCTACGCAGCAGCAGTTCATGTGACATAATGGTGATCAGTCTATAGGCAGGCAGCTCATGTGCGATAATGGTGGTCAGTCTCTAGGCAGCAGCAGGCAACGTGTGATAATGGTGGTCAGTCTCTAGGGAGCAGAAGCTCGCATGAGATAATGGTGGTCAGTCTCTAGGAAGCAGGAGATCACGTGCGATAATGGTGGTCATTCTGTAGGCAGGCAGCTCACGTGTGATAATGGTGGTCAGTATCTACGCAGCAGCAGTTCACGTGAGATAATGGTGGTCAGTCTGTAGGCCGCAAGCTCACGTGTGTTAGTGGTGGTCATAATCTAGGTAGGCAGCTCACGTGCGATAATGGGGTTCAGTCTCTAGGAAGCAGCATCTCACGTGCGATAATGGTGGTCAATCTCTAGTCAGGCAGCTCACGTGTGATAATGGTGGTCAGTCTCTAGGGAGCAGGAGCTCGCATCACATATTGGTGGTCAGTCTCTAAAAAGCAGGAGCTCACGTGCGATAATGGTGGTCATTCTGTAGGAAGGCAGCTCACGTGCGATAATGGTGTTCAGTCTCTAGGCAGGCAACTCACGTGCTACAATGGTGTTCAGTCTCTAGGAAGCAGGATCTCACGTGCGATAATGGTGGTCAGTCTCTACGCAGCCAAATCACTTGCAATAATGATGGTCAGTCTCTAGTCAGGCAGCTCACGTGTGATAATGGTGGTCAGTATCTACGCAGCAGCAGTTCATGTGACATAATGGTGGTCAGTCTGTAGCCAGCCAGCTCACATGTGATAGTGGTGGTCATAATCTAGGCAGGCAGCTCACGTGCGATAATGGTGGTCAGTCTCTAGGCAGGCAACTCACGTGCTATAATGGTGGTCAGTCTCTAGGCAGCCAGGTCACGTGCGGTAATGATGGTCAGTCTCTAGACAGCCAGCTCTCGTACGATAATGGTGGTCAGTCTGTAGGCAGCCAGCTCACGTGTGAAAATGGTGGTCATTCTCTACGCCAGTGTTTTTCAACCTTTTTTGGGCAAAGGCACACTTGTTTCATGAAAAAAATCACGAGGCACTCCACCGTTTTCCGCACCGTTGGGCCTCCCCACAGTCGCTACATGAACGGTTGTAAGTCGAGGATGGCCTGTGTTCTCAAGGGGTTGGACTAGATGACCTCCAAGGTCCCTTCCAACTTATTATTACTATTATTATTATTATTATTATTATTATTATTATTATTATTATTATTATTATTATTATTATTATTATTATTATTATTATTATATTAGCCTCTTTATTTTATTTTATTTTGGGGGTTTTGTTTGTTTGTTTTTGCTGTGAATGAAAAGGAAAGCTTGCATTTCTTTTTAATTTATCTTTCTGTATTTTCTTTTTTCTCTTCTTTTCTTTCTTCCTTCCTTCCTTCCCTCTCTTCCCTCCCTCTTTTCTTTATCTTCCTTCCTTCCTTTCTCTCTCCCACTTTCTTTCCCTCCCTCTCTCAATTTCTTGCTTTCTACTTGTTGTGGAAATTGGAAGCTACTTGCATTTCTTTTTAATTTTTCTTTCTGCATTTTTCTCCTTCATTTATTTTTCTTTCTTTCTTTCTTTCTTTCTTTCTTTCTTTCTTTCTTTCTTTCTTTCTTTCTTTCTTTCTTTCTTTCTTTCTTTCTTTTCTCTTTCTTTCTTTCTTTCTCTCTTTCTTTTCTCTTTCTTTCTTTCTATCTTCCTTCCTTTCTTTCCTGCCTTTCTCTCTCCCACTTTCTTTCCCTCCCTCTCTCAATTTCTTGCTTTCTACTTGTTGTGGAAACTGGAAGCTACTTGCATTTCTTTTTAATTTTTCTTCCTGCTTTTTTTCCTTCCTTCCTTCCTCCCTTCCTCTCTCTCTCTCTTTCTTTTCTATTCTCCTTTTTTTTCTTTCTCCCTCCCTTTTCCCCTTCCCCCTTTCTCCTTTTTTCCCTTCCTTTTTTCTTTCTTTCTCACCTTTACCATCAAAAGCACTTCACTCCAGAGGGGGGGGGGAAACCCCAAAGGTTTTTAATTGCTTTGGTCCAAAGGACATTTTATTATGCAACGTATCAAAAGGACAGGTTAAAAAAAAAATCAGCCATGTAATTTTTCAGACGCAAGCGAAGCCTCCAAGAGCGAAGCGGTCAGATCCCTCTATTTCGGGCTGGGGCGAGGGGTCGCGGCGAGCAAAGAAAGCGGAGCCAGGCAGCCGACCAGGCGGGAGTCTCGCATCCTCAGCCGCGCGGGGAGTAAGGAGTAAGCGGCGCGTGCTGGGGAAGAAGAGCTTTTTCGAACGTTGCAGGCAACCAACCACGCGACAGCTCAGGCGAGCCGGGCTGGCCGCCCGTCCGTCCTCTTCCGATAAGCGAGCCGGTCGCCTCTCCCCAGCTTCTCTCTCTTCAGCAAGAGACCCTCCGAAGCCAGAGAAGGGGGCGGAGCTACGCTGCCATGGAGCCCTGGGGCCTAGAGAGGTCGAGCCCACTTCTTTTCCCAGGCTTTTGCTTCCAGCGAAGTAGGGCCGTCAGCTTAGCCAAGGCTCCGGTGCCCAGCGCTCCCCGCCAGAGAGTCTTGCAGCGCCGCTCCGCCCGCGGCTGTTCCTCCTCCTCCTCCTCCTCCTCCTCTCACCGCTGTCTCCTAGGTCAGTGTTTTTTCAATTTTTTCCACGGCACACCAGGCAACATCTCGCGGCACACTAGTGTCCCGCGGAACAGTGGTTGAAAAACACTGCTCTACGCAGGCAGCTAACGTGCAATAATGGTTGTCAGTCTCTAAACAGACAGCTCACGTGTGATAATGGTGGTCATTCTCTAGACAGGAAGCTCCCGTGTGATAATGGTGGTCAGTCTCTAGGCAGCAGCAGTGCACGTGTGATAATGGTGGTCATTCTGTAGGCAGGCAGCTCAGGTGTGATAATGGTGGTCAGTATCTACGCAGCAGCAGTTCACGTGAGATAATGGTGGTCAGTCTGTAGGCAGCAAGCTCACGTGTGATAGTGGTGGTCATAATCTAGGTAGGCAGCTCACGTGCGATAATGGTGTTCAGTCTCTAGGCAGGCAGCTCACGTGTGATAATGGTAGTCAGTCTCTATGAAGGCAACTCATGTGCTATAATGGTGGTCAGTCTCTAGGCAACAGCAGCTCACGTGCGATTACGGTGCTCAGTCTCTAGGCAGCATTAGCTCATGTGTGATAATGGTGGTCAGTCTCTAGGCAGGCAGCTCAGGTGGGATAATGGTTGTCAATCTCTAGGCAGCAGCAGTTCACGTGTGATAATGGTGGTCAGTCTGTAGGCAGCCAGCTCATGTTTGATAGTGGTTTTCATAATCTAGGCAGGCAGCTCACGTGCAAAAATGGTTGTCAATCTCTAGGCAGCAGCATCTTACGTGAGCTAATGTTGGTCATTCTCTAGTCAGGCAGCAACGTGCAATAATGGTGGTCAGTCTCTAGGAAGGCAACTCACGTGCTATAATGGTGGTCAGACTCTAGGCAGCAGCAGCTCATGTGCTATAATGGTGGTCAGTCTCTAGGCCGCATTAGCTCACGTGCGATAATGGTGGTCAGTCTCTAGGCAGGCAGCTCATGTGTGATTATGGTGGTCAGTCTATACGCATGCAGCTCACATGTCATAATGGTGATCTGTCTCTAGGCAGCAGTAGCTCACGTGCTACAATGGTGGTCAGTCTCTAGGAAGCAGCAGCTCACGTGCAATAATGGTGGTAAGTCTCTAGGCAGCAGCAGTGCATGTGTGATAATCGTGGTCAGTCTCTAGGGAGCAGAAGCTCACATGAGATAATGGTGGTCAGTCTCTAGGAAGCAGCAGCTCACGTGCAATAATGGTGGTCAGTCTCTAGGCAGGCAGCTCACGTGTGATAATGGTGGTCAGTAACTATGCAGCAGCAGTTCACGTGAGATAATGGTGGTCAGTCTGTAAACAGTCAGCTCATGTGTGATAGTGGTGGTCATAATCTAGGTAGGCAGCTCACATGCGATAATGGTGGTTAGTCTCTAGGCAGGCAACTCACATGCTCTAATGGTGGTCAGTCTCTAGGATGCAGCAGCTCACGTGCAATAATGGTGGTCAGTCTCTAGGCAGCATTAGCTCACATGCGATAATGGTGGTCAGTCTCTAGGCAGGCAGCTCATGTGTGATTATGGTGGTCAGTCTATACGCATGCAGCTCACATGTCATAATGGTGCTCTGTCTCTAGGCAGCAGTAGCTCACGTGCTACAATGGTGGTCAGTCTCTAGGAAGCAGCAGCTCACGTGCAATAATGGTGGTAAGTCTCTAGGCAGCAGCAGTGCATGTGTGATAATCGTGGTCAGTCTCTAGGGAGCAGAAGCTCACATGAGATAATGGTGGTCAGTCTCTAGGAAGCAGCAGCTCACGTGCAATAATGGTGGTCAGTCTCTAGGCAGGCAGCTCACGTGTGATAATGGTGGTCAGTAACTATGCAGCAGCAGTTCACGTGAGATAATGGTGGTCAGTCTGTAAGCAGTCAGCTCATGTGTGATAGTGGTGGTCATAATCTAGGTAGGCAGCTCACATGCGATAATGGTGGTTAGTCTCTAGGCAGGCAACTCACATGCTCTAATGGTGGTCAGTCTCTAGGATGCAGCAGCTCACGTGCGATAATGGTGGTCAGTCTCTAGGCAGCATTAGCTCACATGCGATAATGGTGGTCAGTCTCTAGGCAGGAAGCTCATGTGCGATAATGGTAGTCAGTGTCTAGGCAGCAGCAGTGCACGTGTGATAATGGTGGTCAGTCTCTAGGGAGCAGAAGCTCGCATGAGAAAATGGTGGTCAGTCTCTAGGAAGCAGGAGCTCACGTGCGATAAGGGTGGTCATTGTGTAGGAAGACAGCTCACGTGCCATAATAGTGGTCATTATCTATGCAGCAGCAGTTCACGTGAGATAATGGTGGTCAGTCTGTAAGCAGTCAGCTCAGGTGTGATAGTGGTGGTCATAATCTAGGTAGGCAGCTCACATGCGATAATGGTGGTTAGTCTCTAGGCAGGCAACTCACATGCTCTAATGGTGGTCAGTCTCTAGGCAGCAGCAGCTCACGTGCGATAACGGTGGTCAGTCTCTAGGCAGCAGCAGCTCACGTGCGATAATAGTGGTCAGTCTCTAGAAAGCAGGAGATCATGTGCGATAATGGTGGTCATTCTGTAGGCAGGCAGCTCACGTGTGATAATGGTGGTCAGTATCTACGCAGCAGCAGTTCACGTGAGATAATGGTGGTCAGTCTGTAGGCCGCAAGCTCACGTGTGATAGTGGTGGTCATAATCTAGGTAGGCAGCTCACGTGCGATAATGGTGTTCAGTCTCTAGGCAGCAGCAGTGCATGTGTGATAATCGTGGTCAGTCTCTAGGGAGCAGAAGCTCACATGAGATAATGGTGGTCAGTCTCTAGGAAGCAGCAGCTCACGTGCAATAATGGTGGTAAGTCTCTAGGCAGCAGCAGTGCATGTGTGATAATCGTGGTCAGTCTCTAGGGAGCAGAAGCTCACATGAGATAATGGTGGCCAGTCTCTAGGGAGCAGAAGCTCGCATCAGATAATGGTGGCCAGTCTCTAGGCAGGCAATTCACATGCTCTAATGGTGGTCAGTCTCTAGGCAGCAGCAGCTCACGTGCGATAACGGTGGTCAGTCTCTTGGCAGCAGCAGCTCACGTGCGATAATAGTGGTCAGTCTCTAGAAATCAGGAGATCATGTGCGATAATGGTGGTCATTCTGTAGGCAGGCAGCTCACGTGCGATAATGGTGGTCAGTCTCTACGCAGCCAAATCACTTGCAATAATGATGGTCAATCTCTAGTCAGGCAGCTCACGTGTGATAATGGTGGTCAGTAGCAGCAGTTCATGTGACATAATGGTGTTCAGTCTGTAGCCAGCCAGCTCACGTGTGATAATGGTGGTCCGTCTCTAGGCAGGCAACTCACGTGCTATAATGGTGGTCAGTCTCTAGGCAGCCAAGTCACGTGCGGTAATGATGGTCAGTCTCTAGACAGCCAGCTCACGTACGATAATGGTGGTCAGTCTGTAGGCAGCCAGCTCACGTGTGAAAATGGTGGTCATTCTCTACGCAGGCAGCTAACGTGCAATAATGGTTGTCAGTCTCTAAACAGACAGCTCACGTGCGATAATGGTGGTCATTCTCTAGACAGGAAGCTCCCGTGTGATAATGGTGGTCAGTCTCTAGGCAGCAGCAGTGCACGTGTGATAATGGTGGTCAGTCTCTAGGGAGCAGAAGCTCGCATCAGATAATGTTGGTCAGTCTCTAAAAAGCAGGAGCTCACGTGCGATAATGGTGGTCATTCTGTAGGAAGGCAGCTCACGTGTGATAGTGGTGGTCATAATCTGGGTAGGCAGCTCACATGCAAAAATGGTGGTCAGTCTCTAGGCAGGCAACTCATGTGCTACAATGGTGGTCAGTCTCTAGGGAGGAAGCTAACTTGCAATAATGGTTGTCAATCTCTAGGCAGAAGTAGCTCACGTGAGATAATCGTGGTCAGTCTCCATGCAGCAGCAGCAGCTCACATGAGATAATGGTGGCCAGTCTCTAGGCAGAAGTAGCTCACGGGAGATAATGGTGGTCATTCTCTAGGCAGCAGCATCTCACGTGCGATAATAGTGGTCAGTCTCTATAAAGCAGGAGCTCACATGTGATAATAATGGTAAGTCTCTACGCAGCCAGCTCATTTGTGACAATGGTGGTCAGTCTGTAGGCAGCCAGCTCACGTGTGAAAATGGTGGTCATTCTCTACGCAGGCAGCTAACGTGCAATAATGGTTGTCAGTCTCTAAACAGACAGCTCACGTGCGATAATGGTGGTCATTCTCTAGACAGGAAGCTCCCGTGTGATAATGGTGGTCAGTCTCTAGGCAGCAGCAGTGCACGTGTGATAATGGTGGTCAGTCTCTAGGGAGCAGAAGCTCGCATCAGATAATGGTGGTCAGTCTCTTAAAAGCAGGAGCTCACGTGCGATAATGGTGGTCATTCTGTAGGAAGGCAGCTCACGTGCGATAATGGTGGTCATTATCTATGCAGCAGCAGTTCATGAGAGATAATGGTGGTCAGTCTGTAGGCAGAAGTAGCTCACGTGAGATAATCGTGGTCAGTCTCCATGCAGCAGCAGCAGCTCACGTGAGATAATGGTGGCCAGTCTCTAGGCAGCAGAAGCTGATGTGTGATAATGTTGGTCATTCTCTAGTCAGGCAGTTAGGTGCAATAATGGTGGTCAGTCTGTAGGCAGGCAGTTGACATGTGATAATGGTGGTCAGTCTCTAGGCAGGCATCTCACATGCTATAATGGTGGTCAGTCTCTAGGAAGCAGCAGCAACAGCATCTTACGTGAGATAATGTTGGTCGTTCTCTAGTCAGGCAGCAACGTGCTATAATGGTGGTCAGACTCTAGGCGGAAGCAGCTCATGTGCTATAATGGTGGTCAGTCTCTAGGCAGCATTAGCTCATGTGCGATAATGGTGGTCAGTCTCTAGGCAGGCAGCTCATGTGTGATTATGGTGGTCAGTCTATACGCATGCAGCTCACATGTCATAATGGTGCTCTGTCTCTAGGCAGCAGTAGCTCACGTGCTACAATGGTGGTCAGTCTCTAGGAAGCAGCAGCTCACGTGCAATAATGGTGGTCAGTCTCTAGGCAGCTAGGTCACACGCGATAATGATGGTCAGTCTCTAGGCAGGCAGCTCACGTGTGATAATGGTGGTCAGTATCTACGAAGCAGCAGTTCACGTGAGATAATGGTGGTCAGTCTGTAAGCAGCCAGCTCATGTCTGATAGTAGTGGTCATAATCTAGGCAGGCAGCTCACGTGCGATAATGGTGGTCAGTGTCTAGGCAGCCAGGTCACGTGCAATAATGGTGGTCTGTCTCTAGGAAGGCAAATCACGTGCTATAATGGTGGTCAGTCTCTAGGCAGCAGCAACTCATGTGCTATCATGGTGGTCAGTCTTTAGGCAGCATTAGCTCACGTCCGATAATGGTGGTCAGTCTCTAGGCAGGCAGCTCATGTGTGATAATGGTGGTTTGTCTATAGGCAGGCAGCTCACGTGTCATAATGGTGCTCAGTCTGTAGGCAGCAACAGCTCACGTGCGATAAAGGTGGTCTCTAGGAAGCAGAAGGTCATTTGCGGTAATGGTGGTCATTCTGTAGGCAGGCAGCTCACGTGTGATCGTGGTGGTTAATCTGTAGGCAGCCAGCTTAGGTGTGATAATGGTGGTCATTCTCTAGGCAGGCAGCTTATGTGTGATAATGGTGGTCAGTGTGTATGCAGGAAGCTCATGTGTGATAATAGTGGTCAGTCTGTACGCAGGCAGCTCATGTGAGATAATGGTGGTCAGTTTTTAGGAAGCCACCTTGCGTGCGATAATGGTGGTCAGTCTCTAGGGAGTCAGCTCATGTGCCATAATATGGTCAGTCTCTAGGCAGGAAGCTCACATGCAAAAATGGTTGTCAATCTCTATGCAGACGCAGCAGCTCACGTGAGATAATGTTGGTCATTCTCTAGTCAGGCAGCAACGTGCAATAATGGTGGTCAGACTGTAGGAAGGCAACTCACGTGCTATAATTGTGGTCAGTCTCTAGGCAGCAGCAGCTCATGTGCTATAATGGTGGTAAGTCTCTAGGCAGCATTAGCTCACGTGTGATAATGGTGGTCAGTCTCTAGGCAGGCAGGTCATGTGTGATAATGGTGGTCAGTCTATAGGCAGGGAGGTGACGTGTCATAATGGAGCTCTGTCTCTAGGCAGCCGTAGCTCACGTGCGATAAATGTGGTCCGTCTCTAGGGAGCAGAAGCTCGCATGAGATAATGGTGGTCAGTCTCTAGGAAGCAGGAGCTCACGTGCGATAATGGTGGTCATTCTGTAGGCAGGCAGCTCACGTGTGATAGTGGTGGTCATAATCTAGGTAGGCAGCTCACGTGCGATAATGGTGTACAGTCTCTAGGCAGCATTAGCTCACGTGCGATTATGGTGGTCCGTCTCTAAGCAGGCAGCTCATTTGTGATAATGGTGGTCAGTCTATAGGCAGGCAGCTCACATGTCATAATGGTTCTCAGTCTCTAGGCAGCAGCAGGTCACGTGCGATAAAGGTGGTCAGTCTCTGGGAAGCAGCAGGTCACGTGCGGTAATGATGGTCAGTCTATAGACAGCCAGCTCACGTACAATAATGGTGGTCAGTCTCTAGGCAGGCAGCTCACGTGTGATAATGGTAGTCAGTCTCTATGAAGTCAACTCATGTGCTATAATGGTGGTCAGTCTCTAGGCAGCAGCAAGCTCATGTGCTATAATGGTGATCAGTCTCTAGGCAGCAGCAGCTCATGTGCTATAATGGTGGTCAGTCTCTAGGCAGCAGCAGCTCATGTGCTATAATGGTGGTCAGTCTCTAGGCAGCAGCAGCTCATGTGCTATAATGTTGGTCAGTCTCTAGGCAGCAGCAGCTCACGTGTGATAATGTTGGTCATTCTCTAGTCAGGCAGCTATGTGCAATAATGGTGGTCAGTCTGTAGGCAGGCAGCTCACGTGTCATAATGGTAGTCAGTCTCTAGGAAACAGAAGCTCACATTCGATAAAGGTGGTCAGTCTCTAGGAAGCAGCATGTCACGTGTAATATTGGTGGTTATTCACTAGGCAGGCAGCTTTCGTGCAATAGTGGTCGCCAGTGTCTATGCAGCAAGCTCATGTGTGATAATAGTGGTCAGTCTCTATGCAGGCAGCTCATGTGAGATAATGTTGGTCAGTTTTTAGGCAGCCAGCTCACGTGCAATAATGGTGGTCAGTCTCTAGGCAGCAGCAGCTCATGTGAGATAATCGTGGTCAGTCTCTATGCAGAAGCAGCAGCTCACGTGAGATAATGGTGCTCAGTCTCTAGGCAGGAGCAGGTCATATGTGGTAATGGTGGTCATTCTCTAGGCAGTCAGCTTATGTGCGATAATGGTGGTCAGTGTATATGCAGCAAGCTCATGTGTCATAATAGTGGTAAGGCTCTACGCAGGGAGCTCATGTGAGATAATGGTGGTCAGTCTCTAGGCAGCCAGCTCATGTGCCATAGTGGTGGTCAGTCTCAAGGCAGGCAGCTCACGTGCAATAATGGTTGTCAGTCTCTAGGAAGGCAACTCACGTGCTATAATGGTGGTCAGTCGCTAGGCAGCAGAAGCTCACGTGCGATAATGGTGGAAAGTCTCTAGGCAGGAAGCTCATGTGCGACAATGGTGGTAAGTCTCTAGGCAGGCAATAAAAGTGCAATAATGGTTGTCAATCTCATCATTATCGCTCATGTGCGATAATGATGGTCAGTCTCTAGGCAGCCAGCTCACGTGCTATAATGGAGGTCATTCTCTAGGCAGGCAGCTCACGTGCAATAATGGTTGTCAGTCTCTACGAAGGCAACTCACCTGCTATAATGGTGGTCAGTGTCTAGGCAGCAGAAGCTCACGTGCGATAATGGTGGAAAGTCTCTCGGCAGGCAATAAAAGTGCAATAATGTTTGTCAATCTCTAAGCAGCAGCTCACGTGAGATAATTGTGGTCAGTTTCTAGGCAGGAAGCTAAGGTGCTATAATGGGTGTCAATCTCCAGGCAGCAGCAGTGCACGTGCGATAATGGTGGTCAGTCTGTAGGCAGGCAGCTCACGTGTGATAATGGTGCTCAGTGTGTAGGTAGCAGCAGATCACGTCTGATAAAGGTGGTCAGTCTCTAGGAAGCAGCAGGTCACGTGCAATAATGGTGGTCATTCTCTAGGCAGTCAGCTTATGTGTGATAATGGTGGTCAGTGTATATGCAGCAAGCTCATGTGTGATAATAGTGGTAAGGCTCTACGCAGGGAGCTCATGTGAGATAATGGTGGTCAGTCTCTAGGCAGCCAGCTCATGTGCCATAGTGGTGGTCAGTCTCAAGGCAGGCAGCTCACGTGCGATAATGGTGGTCTGTCTTTAGGCAGCCAGCTCATGTGCCATTATATCGTCAGTCTCTAGGCAGGCAGCTCACGTGCAATAATGGTTGTCAATCTCTAGGCAGCAGCAGCTCATGTGAGATAATTGTGGTCAGTGTATATGCAGCAGCAGCTCACGTGAGATAATGGTGGTCAGTTTCTAGGCAGGAAGCTCATGTGCTATAATGGGTGTCAATCTCTAGGCAGCAGCAGTGCATGTGCGATAATGGTGGTCAGTCTCTATGGAGCAGACGCTCACGTGCGATAAAGGTGGTCAGTCTCTAGGAAGCAGCAGGTCACATGTGATAATGGTGGTCATTCTCTAGGCAGGCAGCTTACGTGCGATAATGGTGGTCAATGTATATGCAGCAAGCTCATGTGTGATAATAGTGGTCAGGCTTCACGCAGGGAGCTCATGTGCCATAATGGTGGTCAGTCTCTAGGGAGCCAGCTTATGTGCCATAGTGGTGGTCAGTCTGAAGGCAGGCAGCTCACGTGCAATAATGCTTGTCAATCTCTAGGCAGCAGCAGCTCACGTGAGATAATCGTGGTCAGTCTCTACGCAGCAGCAGTTCACTTGAGATAATGGTGGTCAGTCTGTAGGCAGCCAGCTCACGTGTAATAGTGGTGGTCATAATCTAGGTAGGCAGCTCACGTGCGATAATGGTGGTCAGTCTCTAGGCAGCAGCAGTTCACGTGCGATAATTGTGATCATTCTCTAGGCAGGCAGGTCATGTGAGATAATGGTGGTCATTATCTAGGCAGGTAGCTCACGTGGAATAATGGTTGTCAGTCTCTAGGGAGAAAACTCACATGCTATAATGGTCGTCAGCAGCAGAAGCTCACGTGCAATAATGGTGGTCAGTCTCTAGGGAGCATTAAATCACGTGCGATAATGGTGGTCAGTCTCTAGGCAGGAAGCTCATGTGCGATAATGGTGGTCAGACTCTAGGCAGGCAGCTCAGGTGCGATAATGGTTGTCAATCTTTAGGCAGCGTCAGCTCACGTGAGATAATCGTGGTCAGTGTCTATGCAGCAGCAGCTCACGTGTGAAAATGTCATTCTTTAGTCAGGCAGCTACGTGCCATAATGGTGGTCATTATTTAGGGAGGCAGCTCACGTGCAATAATGGTGGTCAGTCTCTAGGCAGCCAGCTCATTTTTTTTAAATCCCATTTATATCCCTCCCTTCTCCGAAGACTCAGGGCGGCTTACAATTTAAAGCACAAATCAATGTGCTTAGCAATATGTGCCATTATATCGTCAGTCTCTAGGCTGGCAGCTCACGTGCAATAATTTTTGTCAATCTCTAGGCAGCAGCAGCTCACGTGAGATAATTGTGGTCAGTGTCTATGCAGCAGCAGCTCACGTGAGATAATGGTGGTCAGTTTCTAGGCAGGAAGCTCAGGTGCTATAATGGGTGTCAATCTCTAGGCAGCAGCAGTGCACGTGCGATAATGGTGGTCACTCTCTAGGCAGCATTAGCTCACGTGCGATAATGGTGCTCAGTCTGTAGGCTGGCAGCTAATGTTCGAAAACGGTGGTCAGTTTCTAGGCAGCAGCAGCAGCTCACGTGTGATAATGGTGGTCATTCTTTAGTCAGGCAGCTACGTGCCATAATGATGGTCAGTCTGTAGGCAGGCAGCTCACGTGTTATAATGGTGCTCAGTCTCTAGGTAGCAGCAGATCATGTCCGATAAAGGTGGTCATTCTCTACGCAGCAGCAGTTCACTTGAGATAATGGTGGTCAGTCTGTAGGCAGCCAGCTCACGTGTAATAGTGGTGGTCATAATCTAGGCAGGCAGCTCACGTGCGATGATGGTGGTCAGTGTCTAGGTAGCAGCAGCTCACGTTTGATAATGGTGATCAGTCATAGGCAGGCATGTCACGTGCGATAATGGTGGTCATTCTCTAGGCAGGCAGCTCACGTGCGATAATGGTTGTCAATCTCTAGGCAGCAGCAGCTCACGTGAGATAATCATGGTCAGTGTCTATGCAGCAGAAGCTCATGTGAGATAATGGTGGTCATTCTGTAGGCAGCCAGCTCATGTGCCATAATATGGTCAGTCTCTAGGCAGGCAGCTCACATGCAATAATGGTTGTCAATCTCTATGCAGCAGCAGCTCACATGAGATAATCACGGTCAGTGTCTAGGCAGCAGCAGCAGCTCACGTGAGATAATGTTGGTCAGTCTCTAGCCAACATTATCTAACGTGTGATAATGTTGGTCATTCTCTAGTCAGGCAGCTAGGTGCAATAATGGTGGTCAGTCTGTAGGCAAGCAGCTCACGTGCGATAATGGTAGTCAGTCTCTAGGCAGGCAGCTCATGTGTGGTAATGGTGGTCAGTCTCTAGGAAGGCAGCTCAGGTGCGATAGTGGTTGTCAATCTCTAGGCAGCAGCAGCTCACGTGAGATAATCATGGTCAGTCTCTATGCAGCAGAAGCTCATGTGATATAATGGTGTTCAGTCTCTAGGCAGCGGCAGCTCACATGTGATAATATTGGTCATTCTTTAGTGAGGCAGGTATGTGCCATAATGGTGGTCAGTCTCTAGGGAGCAGAAGCTCACGTGCGATAAAGGTGGTCAGTCTCTAGGAAGCAGCAGGTCACGTGTGATAATGGTGGTCAGTGTCTATGCAGCAGAAGCTCATGTGAGATAATAGTGGTCAGTCTCTACGCAGGCAGGTCATGTGAGATAATGGTTGTCAGTTTTTAGGCAGCCAGCTCCCATGCGATAATGCTGGTCAGTCTCTAGGCAGCAGAAGCTCAGATGAAATAATGGTGCTCAGTCTCTAGACAGCAGGAGCTCACGTGTGATAACAGTGGTCAGTCTCTAGGCAGCAGAAGCTCAGATGAAATAATGGTGCTCAGTCTCTAGACAGCAGGAGCTCACGTGTGATAACAGTGGTCAGTCTCTAGGCAGCAGAAGCTCACGTGAGATAATGGTGGTCAGTCTCTTGGCATCAGCAGCTCACGTGCGATAATGGTGGTCAGTCTCTAGACAGCAGCAGCTGACGTGAGATAATGGGGGTCAGTCTCTAGCAGCAGCAGCTCATGTGCGATAATGGTGGTCCGTCCTTAGGCAGGTAACTCACGTGCTATAATGGTGGTCAGTCCCTAGGCAGCAGCAGCTCACGTGTGATAATGGTGGTCAGTCTCTAGGTGGCAGTAGCTCACGTGAGATAATGGTGATCAGTCTGTAGGCACCAGCAGCTCATGTGTGATCATGGTGGTAAGTCTGTAGGCAGGCAACTCACGTGCTATAATGGTGGTCAGTCTCTAGGCAGCCAGCTCACGTGCGATAATCGTGGTCAGTCTCTAGTCAGGCAGCTCATGTGCAATAATGGTTGTCAATCTCTAGGCAGCAGCAGCTCACGTGAGATAATTGTGGTCAGCCTCTATGCAGCAGCAGCTCACGTGAGATAATTATGGTCTTCGTCAAATAGAAGTCGGGCGAATTGTGGCTTTGCTGCGATTATAGGAAACTCAACGCCATCACGGTGCACAATCGTTACCCGCTGCCCCTCATCCCCGAACTCTTAGACCGACTCCGGGAGGCTAAGATCTTCACGAAACTGGACCTGTGTGGAGCTTACAACCTCGTCAGGGTTCGGCCGGGTGATGAGTGGAAGACGGCGTTTGGTACTCGCTATGGACATTTTGAGTACACGGTGATGCCGTTTGGCCTGACCAATGCCCCCGTCGTGTTTCAGCATTTCATGAATGACATTTTCCGGGATTAGTTGGATCAGTTTGTCATGATCTACTTGGATGACATCCTGATCTACTCCCCGTCGCGTGAGGTGCACCATCAGCATCTCCATCAGGTCCTGCAGCGACTCCGAGAACATCGGCTGTTTGCCAAGTTGGAGAAGTGCCAGTTCTACCGGGTGACCATCGATTTCCTGGGTCACCGCATTTCTTCTGAGGGCATCGCCATGGAGCCGAGTAAGGTTGAGTCTTTGCAGAGTTGGCAACCCCCGCGTCGCGTGAAGGATGTTCAGCGACTTCTTGGGTTCGCCAACTATTACCGAACTTTCATCCCTGGGTTTGCTGCCTTGACAGCCCCCCTCACCCGGCTCCTGCAGAAGAAGACTCGGTTCCAGTGGAACGCTCCAGAACAACGGGCTTTCCAGACTTTGAAGGAAGCCTTCATGAAGGAGCCCATCTTGAAGCATCCTGACCCGCAACAGCCGTTTGTTGTGGAGGCGGACGCCTCCGACATTGCCATTGGGGCGGTGTTACTCCAGGCAACGACGCCCAGCGGTACCCTCTTCCCTTGCGCGTACCATTCACGAAAACTGAACCCTTCGGAGCGCAATTATACAATCTGGGAGAAGGAGCTGCTGGCCATCAAAGTGGCGTTCGAGGCCTGGAGGCATCATCTGGAGGGAGCACGGCATCAAATCGAGGTCCGGACGGACCATAAGAATTTGGAAAGCCTGCAGACCGCTCGGAATTTGAACCAACGCCAGATCCGGTGGTCTCTTTTCTTTGCGAGGTTTGACTTCCGGGTTCGGTACATACCTACCGGGCACAATCAAAGAGTGGATGCTCTGTCCAGGAAGCCCGAATATTCCCGAGTGGAAGACAAGCTTCTTCCCAGGACAGTGATCCCCGTGGAATCTTTTGCTGCGGTGCGGGAGCCGGTTGATATACGGGCTCGGATCCGGGAGGCACAGCAGCAGGAGGTGTGGGTGGCTCAGTGGAAGGAGGAGGTGGGGCCAGATTCTCCTTGGACGGTCACGGATGGACTCTTGTATTGTATTATCGTGACCGGCTCTACGTTCCGGGAGGGCCACTCAGGGGACTCATCCTCAGCCTTTGTCACGATATCCCGGCGGTGGGGCATTTTGGCCTGTTCAAGACCCTGAACCTGGTCTCCCGTACCTTCTGGTGGCCCCGAGTCCGACACGATGTCCAGTCCTATGTCACTTCCTGCATCCCATGCAGGCAGGCCAAGTCAGCGACAGGGGCCCCGCCTGGATTACTGCAGCCCTTGCCGACACCCAAAAGACCCTGGGGGGCTGTGTCCATGGACTTTCTGACGGATTTACCCCATCCTCTGGTTTTACGACAGTGTATGTGGTGGTGGACATGCTGACCAAGATGGCGCACTTCATCCCCTGTCGCGGCTTACCGTCAGCCGGGCCACTAGTCGTATGTTCATTCAGCAGGTGTTTCGGCTGCACGGCCTCCCTGATAGAGTCGTCTCTGATAGGGGGGCCCAGTTTACAGCCCGCTTCTGGCAGGAGTTGATGCATGCGTTGGATATCAAGATTTGCCTCTCGTCCGCGCATCATCCTCAAACTGACGGGGGAACCGAGAAGGTCATTGGTATCCTGGAACAATATCTGCGCTGCTACGTCAATCTGCAGCAAAACAATTGGGTGGACTATCTGGCCATAGCTGAGTTTGCATTTAACAATTCGCAGCACACCTCCACACAGATGACACCGTTCTTGGCCAATGTGGGATATCACCCCCGGTTTTTCCCCCTTTCTCCCGTGGACTCACCGGAGCCGGCAGCGAATGACTTCATGGCAGAGTTACAGGCGATCCATCGATTGGTGCGACGTCAGTTAGAGAAGGCCAAGGCCATTTACAAAAGGTTTGCTGATCGGTCAAGACGGGATACGGCTCCACTATCGGTGGGAGATCGGGTCTGGTTGTCCACCAGGAACCTACCGTCAACACGGCCGGTGAGAAAGTTAGATCACCGATATTTAGGACCGTTCCCAGTAGAGGCTGTCATCAATCCGGTCGCCTATTGCTTAACTCTGCCACGTTCCCTGCGCGTGCACCCAGTCTTTCATCGGTCTCTGTTGGTCCCCGAGCAACCGGCCTGTCCACTCCGCCGAGCGGAACCTCCCCCATCAGGACCTCGTGATGGAGGCAGCACCCCCGAGTACGAGGTCACCAGCATCAGGGATTCCCGTTGGCTGAAAGGTCGTTTCCAGTACCTGATTGAATGGAAAGGTTACGGACCAGAGGACTTCACCTGGGAAGACGCGACCGCCGTTCATGCCCCGGCGTTGGTGACCGCTTTTCATGAACAATTTCCATCTCAACCGCATCCGGATCGGCAGACCCGGGGGAAGGGCCCTGCGGTGCGGGATAGTGTTGTGATTCAGGGTCAGCCTGTGGGTTCGGCAGTTGGGACGGATGACTCAGATGAGGGGGAGGAGGGGGGTGTTGAAGAACTTGCTGATGATGGCTTTGTGGCTCCGCAGAGCCCTTAGCCAGGCCCCTCCCACCTGGTGGAGACCCAGCTGTGTGAGCCTGACAGCGTGGATGAAGATGACCCACAGCTGGCCCTGTTTAAGGACGCCCGACGCAGGAGGCAGTCAAGTAGGAGTAAACAGAGGAAGGCAATGGGGCTTCTCGGAAGGAGGGAGAGAGAAGCCACGCCCTGAACTCTCTATAAAGGACTTGTGTGGGGAGGGCTGGTTTGCTGAAAGCAACCGCTCAGATAGTGTTTCAAAGCTCCGGTATCTTGGTTCGTGTCTTGTTTGTTTTTGTAATAAATTTGGCAGACGTATTCCAGCCTCTTGCCGTCTGTAAAGGGGTTGTCTTTTCTGCAAGGCCGGTAGCAGGCTGGTACAGAACAGCAGCTCACGTGCGATGATGGTGGTCAGTGTCTAGGTAGCAGCAGCTCACGTTCAATAATGTTGATCAGTCATAGGCAGGCATGTCACGTGCGATAATGGTGGTCATTCTCTAGGCAGGCAGCTCACGTGCGATAATGGTAGTCAGTCTCTAGGCAGGCAGCTCGTGTGGTAATGGTGGTCAGTCTCTAGGCAGGCAGCTCAGGTGCGATAGTGGTTGTCAATCTCTAGGCAGCAGCAGCTCACGTGAGATAATCATGGTCAGTGTCTATGCAGCAGAAGCTCATGTGAGATAATGGTGGTCATTCTGTAGGCAGCCAGCTCATGTGCCATAATATGGTCAGTCTCTAGGCAGGCAGCTCACGTGCAATAATGGTTGTCAATCTCTATGCAGCAGCAGCTCACGTGAGATAATCATGGTCAGTGTCTAGGCAGCAGCAGCAGCTCACATGAGATAATGTTGGTCAGTCTCTAGCCAACATTAGCTCACGTGTGATAATGTTGGTCATTCTCTAGTCAGGCAGCTAGGTGCAATAATGGTGGTCAGTCTGTAGGCTGCCTGCTCACGTGCGATAATGGTAGTAAGTCTCTAGGCAGGCAGCTCAGGTGCGATAGTGGTTGTCAATCGCTAGGCAGCAGCAGCTCACGTGAGATAATCATGGTCAGTCTCTATGCAGCAGAAGCTCATGTGATATAATGGTGGTCAGTCTCTAGGCAGCGGCATCTCACATGTGATAATATTGGTCATTCTTTAGTGAGGCAGGTATGTGCCATAATGGTGGTCAGTCTCTAGGGAGCAGAAGCTCACGTGCGATAAAGGTGGTCAGTCTCTAGGAAGCAGCAGGTCACGTGTGATAATGGTGGTCTGTCTGTAGGCAGGGATATCTCCGCAAGGAGACATCAGATCTGCAAAACTCATGGTTTTTTGGTCTTCGGGGAGCCGGGGGAACATGAATATGTGTTTGTTTTTCGAATATGAGCTCTATCTGCAATGGGCACTTTTCATGCTATAAGCAGTTTTTCCTAACAAATGCAAGATATAACATGGGCTATCTCCGCAAGGAGACATCAGATCTGCAAAACTCATGGTTTTTCGGTCTTCGGTGAGCCGGGGGAACATGAATATGTGTTTGTTTTTCGAATTTGAGCTCTATCTGCAATGGGCACTTTTCATGCTATAAGCAGTTTTTCCTAACAAATGCAAGATTTAACATGGGCTATCTCCGAAAGGAGACATCAGATCTGCAAAAGTCATGGCTTTTCGGTCTTCGGGGTGGCGGGGGAACATGAATATGTGTTTGTTTTTCGAATATGAGCTCTATCTGCAATGGGCACTTTTCATGCTATAAGCAGTTTTTCCCTAACAAATGCAAGATATAACATGGGCTATCTCCGCAAGGAGACATCAGATCTACAAAACTCATGGTTTTTCGGTCTTCGGTGAGCCGGGGGAACATGAATATGTGTTTGTTTTTCGAATTTGAGCTCTATCTGCAATGGGCACTTTTCATGCTATAAGCAGTTTTTCCTAACAAATGCAAGATATAACATGGGCTATCTCCGCAAGGAGACATCAGATCTGCAAAACTCATGGTTTTTTGGTATTCGGGGAGCCGGGGGAACATGAATATGTGTTTGTTTTTCGAATTTGAGCTCTATCTGCAATGGGCACTTTTCATGCTATAAGCAGTTTTTCCTAACAAATGCAAGATATAACATGGGCTATCTCCGCAAGCAAACATCAGATCTGCAAAACTCATGGTTTTTCGGTCTTCGGTGAGCTGGGGGAACATGAATATGTGTTTGTTTTTTGAATTTGAGCTCTATCTGCAATGGGCACTTTTCATGGTATAAACAGTTTTTCCTAACAAATGCAAGATATAACATGGGCTATCTCCGCAAGGAGACATCAGATCTGCAAAACTCATAGTTTTTCGGTCTTCGGGGAGCCGGGGGAACATGAATATGTGTTTGTTTTTCGAATTTGAGCTCTATCTGCAATGGGCACTTTTCATGATATAAGCAGTTTTTCCTAACAAATGCAAGATATAACATGGGCTATCTCCGCAAGGAGACATCAGATCTGCAAAACTCATGGTTTTTTGGTCTTCGGGGAGCCGGGGGAACATGAATATGTGTTTGTTTTTCGAATTTGAGCTCTATCTGCAATGGGCACTTTTCATGCTATAAGCAGTTTTTCCTAACAAATGCAAGATATAACATGGGCTATCTCCGCAAGGAGACATCAGATCTGCAAAACTCATGGTTTTTTGGTCTTCGAGGAGCCGGGGGAACATGAATATGTGTTTGTTTTTCGAATTTGAGCTCTATCTGCAATGGGCACTTTTCATGCTATAAGCAGTTTTTCCTAACAAATGCAAGATATAACATGGCCTATCTCCGCAAGCAGACATCAGATCTGCAAAACTCATGGTTTTTCGGTTTTCGGTGAGCCGGGGGAACATGAATATGTGTTTGTTTTTCGAATTTGAGCTCTATCTGCAATGGGCACTTTTCATGCTATAAGCAGTTTTTCCTAACAAATGCAAGATATAACATGGGCTATCTCCGCAAGGAGACATCAGATCTGCAAAACTCATGGTTTTTTGGTCTTCGGGGAGCCGGGGGAACATGAATATGTGTGCGTTTTTCGAATTTGAGCTCTATCTGCAATGGGCACTTTTCATGCTATAAGCAGTTTTTCCTAACAAATGCAAGATTTAACATGGGCTATCTCCGCAAGGAGACATCAGATCTTCAAAAGTCATGGCTTTTCAGTCTTCGGGGTGGCGGGGGAACATGAATATGTGTTTGTTTTTCAAATTTGAGCTCTATCTGCAATGGGCACTTTTCTTGGTATAAGCAGTTCTTCCTAACAAATGCAAGATATAACATGGGCTATCTCCGCAAGGAGACATCAGATCTGCAAAACTCATGGTTTTTCGGTCATCGGTGAGCCGGGGGAACATGAATATGTGTTTGTTTTTCGAATTTGAGCTCTATCTGCAATGGGCACTTTTCATGCTATAAGCAGTTTTTCCTAACAATGGATTTTTCCTAACAAATGCGAGATATGAGTTGGGCCAACTCCAAAGGGAGAGACCAGATCCAGGAAACTCTTTTTTTGCAGGGTTTCCCTGACCCGGGGGAACATAAATATGTGATTGTTATACAAATTTGAGCTCTATCTGCAATTTGCACTTTTCATGGTATATGGGATTTTTCCTAACATATGCAAGTTATCCCCTTTGCCAACTCCAAAGAGACAGATCAGATCCCAAAAACTCACATTTTTTTGGGTTTCCCTTACCCGGGGGAACATGAATTTGTCTTTGTTTTTCGAAGTTGATCTCTGTCTCCTATTTTTATGGTATAATGGATTTTTCCTAACAAATGAGAGGTATCAGCTGGGCCAACTCCAAAGGGAGAGACAAGATTCAGAAAACTCTTTTTTTGGAGGGTTTCCCTGACCTGGGGGAACATAAATATATGTTTCTTCTTCAAATTTGAGCTCTATCTGTAATTTGCACTTTTCATGGTATATGGGATTTTTCCTAACATATGCAAGTTATGCCCTTTGCCAACTCCAAAGAGACAGATCAGATCCCAAAAACTCACGTTTTTTTCGGTTTCCCGGACCTAGGGGAGCATGAATACGTCTTTGTTTTTCGAATTTGACCTCTATCTGCAATTTGCAATATTGATGGTATAAGGGATTTTTCCTAAGAAATTTATTTATTTTATTTATTTATTTTATTTGAGATATGCCCTGGGCCAACTCCAAAGGGACAGATCAGATCCTAAATATTCATGTTTTTTTGCTCTTCTCTGACCCAGAGGAATATGAATATGTGTTTGTTTTTCGAATTTGAGCTTTATCTCCTATGTGCACTTTTCAAGCTATAATGGATTTTTCTTAACAAATGCGAGATATGAGTTGGGCCAACTCCAAAGGGAGAGACCAGATCCAGGAAACACTTTTTTTTTTTCAGAGTTTCCCTGACCCGCGGGAACATAAATATGTGTTTCTTCTTCAAATTTGAGCTCTATCTGCAATTTGCACTTTTCATGGTATATGGGATTTTTCCAAACAAATGCGAGTTATGCCCAGGGCCAACTCCACAGGGACAGATCAGATCCCAAAAACCCATGTTTTTTTCGGTTTCCCTGACCCGGGGGAACTTGAATTTGTCTTTGTTTTTCGAATTTCAACTCTGTCTCCTATTTTTATGGTATAATGGATTTTTCCTAACAAATGCGAGGTATGAGTTGGGCCAACTCCAAAGGGAGAGACCAGATCCAGAAAACTCATTTTTTGGAGGGTTTCCATGACCTGGGGGAACATAAATATGTGTTTCTTCTTCAAATTTGAGTTCAATCTGCAATTTGCACTTTTCATGGTATATGGGATTTTTCCTAACATATGCAAGTTATGCCCTGGGCCAACTCCAAAGGGACAGATCAGATCCTAAATATTCATGTTTTTTTGCTCTTCTCTGACCCAGAGGAATATGAATATGTGTTTGTTTTTCGAATTTGAGCTTTATCTCCTATGTGCACTTTTCAAGCTATAATGGATTTTTCCTAACAAATGCGAGATATGAGTTGGGCCAACTCCAAAGGGAGAGATCAGATCCAGGAAACACTTTTTTTTTGCAGAGTTTCCCTGACCCGCGGGAACATAAATATGTGTTTCTTCTTCAAATTTGAGCTCTATCTGCAATTTGCACTTTTCATGGTATGTGGGATTTTTCCAAACAAATGCGAGTTATGCCCAGGGCCAACTCCACAGGGACAGATCAGATGCTGAAAACTCATGTTTTTTTGGTTTCCCTGACCCAGGGGAATATGAATTTGTCTTTCTTTTTCGAATTTGAGCTCTATCTGCAATTTGCACTATTGATGGTATACTTGATTTTTCCTAGGAAATGTGAGATATGCCCTGGGCCAACTCCACAGGGAAAGATCAGATCCAGGAAACTCATGTTTTTTGGGCTTCCCTGAACCGGGGAACGTGAATATGTCTTTCTTTTTCGAATTTGAGCTCTATCTGCAATTTGCACTATTGATGGTATGAGTGATTTTTCCTAAGAACTGTGAGATATTCCCTGGGCCAACTCCACAGGGACAGATCAGATCCATGAAACTCATGTTTTTTGGGCTTCCCTGATCCAAGAGAATATGAATATGTCTTTTTTTTATTTGAGCTCTATCTGCAATTTTCACTTTTCATCATATATGGGATTTTTCCTAACAAAAGCGAGTTATACCCCACGCCATCTCCAAAGGGACAGATCAGATCCTAAATATTCATGTTTTTTTGCTCTTCCCTGACCCAGAGGAATATGAATATGTGTTTGTTTTTCGAATTTGAGCTTTATCTCCTATGTGCACTTTTCAAGCTCTAATGGATTTTTCCTAACAAATGCGAGATATGAGTTGGGCCAACTCCAAAGGGAGAGACCAGATCCAGGAAACACTTTTTTTTTGCAGAGTTTCCCTGACCCGCGGGAACATAAATATGTGTTTCTTCTTCAAATTTGAGCTCTATCTGCAATTTGCACTTTTCATGGTATGTGGGATTTTTCCAAACAAATGCGAGTTATGCCCAGGGCCAACTCCAAAGGGAAAGATCAGGTCCCAAAAATTCATGGTTTTTTTTGTTTCCGTGACCCGGGGGAACATGAATATGTCTTTGTTTTTCGAATTTGACCACTATCTGCAATTTGCACTATTGATGGTATAAGTGATTTTTCCTAAGAAATGTGAGATATGCCCTCGGCCAACTCCACAGGGAAAGATCTGATGCAGGAAACTCATGTTTTTTTCGGTTTCCCTAACCCAGGGGAACATGAATATGTCTTTGTTTTTCGAATTTGAGCTCTATCTCCAATTTCCACTTTTCATGGTATATGGGATTTTTCCTAACATATGCGAGATATGCTGTGGGCCAACTCCACAGGGACATATCCGAACCAGAAAACTCATGTTTTTTTGGGCTTCCCTGAACCGGGGAACGTGAATATGTCTTTATTTTTCGAATTTGAGCTCTATCTCCAATTTCCACTTTTCATGGATTTTTCCTAACAAATGTGAGTTATACTCTGTGCCAACTCCACAGGGACAGATCAGATCCCAGAAATTCATGGTTTTTTGGGTTTCCCTTGCCCGGGGGAAAATGAATATGCCTTTGTTTTTCGAATTTGACCTCTATCTGCAATTTGCAATATTGATGGTATAAGTGATTTTTCCTAGGAAATGTGAGATATGCCCTGGGCCAACTCCAAAGGGACAGATCAGATCCCAAAAACCCAGGTTTTTTGCACTTTCCTGACCCAGTTGAACATGAATATGTGATTGTTATACAAATTTGAGCTCTATCTGCTATTTTCACTTTTCATCATATATGGGATTTTTCCTAACAAAAGAGAGTTATACCCCGGGCCATCTCCAAAGGGACAGATCAGATCCTAAATATTCATGTTTTTTTGCTCTTCTCTGACCCAGGGGAATATGAATATGTGTTTGTTTTTCGAATTTGAGCTTTATCTCCTATGTGCACTTTTCAAGCTATAATGGATTTTTCCTAACAAATGCGAGATATGAGTTGGGCCAACTCCAAAGGGAGAGACCAGATCCAGGAAACTCTTCTTTTTGCAGAGTTTCCCTGACCCGCGGGAACATAAATATGTGTTTCTTCTTCAAATTTGAGCTCTATCTGCAATTTGCACTTTTCATGGTATATGGGATTTTTCCAAACAAATGCGAGTTATGCCCAGGGCCAACTCCACAGGGACAGATCAGATCCCAAAAACCCATGTTTTTTTGGGTTTCCCTGACCCGGGGGAACTTGAATTTGTCTTTGTTTTTCGAATTTCAACTCTGTCTCCTATTTTTATGGTATAATGGATTTTTCCTAACAAATGCGAGGTATGAGTTGGGCCAACTCCAAAGGGAGAGACCAGATCCAGAAAACTCATTTTTGGAGGGTTTCCATGACCTGGGGGAACATAAATATGTATTTCTTCTTCAAATTTGAGCTCTATCTGTAATTTGCACTTTTCATGGTATATGGGATTTTTCCTAACATATGCAAGTTATGCCCTGGGCCAACTCCAAAGGGAAAGATCAGGTCCCAAAAACTCATATTTCTTTGGGTTTCCGTGACCCGGGGGAAAATGAATATGCCTTTGTTTTTCGAATTTGACCTCTATCTGCAATTTGCAATATTGATGGTATAAGTGATTTTTCCTAGGAAATGTGAGATATGCCCTGGGCCAACTCCAAAGGGCCAGATCAGATCCCAAAAACCCAAGTTTTTTGCGCTTCCCTGACCCAGGGGAACATGAATATGTGCTTGTTTTTCGAATTTGAGCTCTATCTGCAATTTGCACTTCTCATGGTATAAGGGATTTTTCCTAACAAATGCGTGTTATGCCCTTTGCCAACTCCAATATTGATGGTATAATGGATTTTTCCTAACAAATGCGAGTTATACCCTGGGCCAAGTCGAAAGGGACAGATCAGATCCTAAATATTCATGTTTTTTTGGGCTTCCCTGACGTAGGGGAATATGAATATGTGTTTGTTTTTCGAATTATGAATTTGAACTAACTAACTATGTTCACTTTTGATGGTATAATGGATTTTTCCTAACAAATGCGAGATATGTCCTGGGCCAACTGCACAGGGACAGATAAGATCCAGAATACTCATGTATTTTGGGGTTTCCCTAACATGGGGGAACATGAATATGTCTTTGTTTTTCGAATTTTAGCTCTATTTGCAATTTGCACTTTTCATGGTATAAGGGATTTTTCCTAACAAATGCGAGATATGTCCTGGGCCAACTCCACAGGGACAGACCAGATCCAGAAAACTCTTTTTGGAGGGCTTCCCAGACCCGGGGGAACATAAATATGTGTTTGTTCTTCAAATTTGAGTTCAATCTGCAATTTGCACTTTTCATTGTATAAGGAATTTTTCCTAACAAATGCGAGATATGCTCTGGGCCAACTCCACAGGGACAGATCAGATGCTGAAAACTCATGTTTTTTTGGTTTCCCTGACCCAGGGGAATATGAATTTGTCTTTCTTTTTCGAATTTGAGCTCTATCTGCAATTTGCACTATTGATGGTATACGTGATTTTTCCTAAGAAATGTGAGATATGCCCTGGGCCAACTCCACAGGGAAAGATCAGATCCAGGAAACTCATGTTTTTTGGGCTTCCCTGAACCGGGGAACGTGAATATTTATTTATTTATTTATTAATTTAATTTATATACCGCCCTTCTCCCGGAGGACTCAGGGCGGTGAACAGGGCAATACATAAAAACTAGATACAAAAATTAAAAATTATTAAAACGTGATTAAACAATGCCCATAATAAATTAATACAGATTAAAAATTGAAGTCCATTTATAAAAATCCCACCCCGTCCCATCAGGCCAGGCCAGCTTGTTTAAAGAAATGGGTTTTAAGATCGCGCCGGAAGGAGCGGAGATCGGGCGCCATCCGGAGCTCGACCGGAAGATGGTTCCATAAATCCGGTGCACCCACAGAGAACGCCCTCCCCCTGGGGGCCACCAGTCGGCATTCTTTGACCGGTGGCACCCTGAGGAGGCCCTCTCTGTGGGAGCGTACTGGGCGGAGGGAAGTTGACGCCGGCTGCAGGTGCTCCCCAAGGTCTTCCGGACCCATGCCATGAAGGGCTTTGTAGGTCATTACTAACACCTTGAACCTCACTCGGAAGACAACTGGTAGCCAATGCAGCTCGCGGAGCAAAGGTGTGACATGGGAGTATCGGGATACTCCCAATACAACTCTCGCGGCTGCATTCTGTACCAGTTGGAGCCTCCGAGTGGTCTTCAAGGGTAGTCCCATGTAGAGAGCGTTGCAGTAATCAAGACGAGAGGTCACGAGCGCATGAGTGACCGTACGTAAGGCATCCCGGTCTAGATAGGACCGCAACTGGCGCACCAGGCGAACCTGGGCGAAGGCCCCCCTAGTCACAGCTACTATATGGTCTTCTATGGAGAGCTGTGAATCTAGGAGGACTCCCAAGTTGCGAGCCCTATCTACAGGAGGTAATAACTCACCCCCCATAGTGAGGGGTGGGATATCCTGAATATCCCGAGATGCCGGTACGCACAGCCACTCAGTCTTGTCAGGGTTGAGTCGAAGCCTGTTCCTCCCCATCCAGACCCGGACCGCCTCCAAGCACCGGGACATCACGTCGAGGGCATCACTGGGGTGGTTTGGGGTCGAAATGAAAAGTTGGGTATCATCAGCATACTGATGATACCCAACTCCAAAACCACGAATGATCTCACCCAGCGGTTTCATGTAGATGTTGAACAGGAGAGGCGAGAGGACCGACCCCTGAGGGACTCCACAAACGAGAGGCCTCGCGGTCGACCTCTGCCCCCCTGCCAACACCGACTGCGAGCATCCCAGGAGATAGGAGGAGAACCACTGAAGAACCGTGCCTCCCACTCCCAATCCCCTGAGACGCCGCAGCAGGATACCATGGTCGATGGTATCAAAAGCCGCTGAGAGGTCTAATAGGACTAGGACAGAGGAATATCCCCTGTCCCGAGCCCTCCAGAGATCATTCACCAGCGCGACCAATGCCGTCTCCGTGCTGTACCCGGGCCTGAAGCCCGATTGGTACGGGTCTAGATAATCCGCTTCATCCAGGACCAGAGGGAGCTGATGCGCCACCACACTCTCAACAACCTTTGCAAGAAAGCGAAGGTTGGAGACCGGACGAAAGTTATTCAACACAGCCGGGTCCAAGGCAGGCTTCTTGAGGAGAGGTCTTACCACCGCCTCTTTCAAGGCGGCGGGAAAACTACCCTCACTCAAAGAGGCAGATATAACCGCCTGGAACCAGCCTCGTGTCCCCTCCCGGGCTGCATAAACCAGCCAGGAAGGGCACGGGTCCAATAAACATGTGGTGGAGCTCAGCCTCCCCATGATCCTGTCCACTTCCTCCGGAGTTACAGGATCGAACTCCTCCCAGGTAACATTGACAAGACCGCTCGTGTCTTGATCGTCCGATACTGCCCAGTCGGAGTCCAGACCGGTCCGAATCCGAGCGATTTTGTCTGACAGATGTTGACTAAATTCCTCGGCACGCCCCTGCAAGGGTTCCTCACTCACCTCCTGATTAAGGAGGGAGCGGGTCACACTAAACAGGGCGGCCGGGCGATTATCTGCGGACGCGATGAGGGCAGCGAAGTAGTTAGACCTCGCCACCCTCATCGCTGCGAGATAAGACCTAATATGGGTTCTTAGTCGCAATCGGTCGGATTCAGATCGGCTGGACCTGCAAACGCTCTCTAGGCCCCGTCTCCGACGCTTCATCTCCCGGAGCTCCGCAGAGAACCATGGAGCCCATTGGGATCTGCGCCGGGTCAGGGGCCGCAAGGGTACAACTCGGTCAAGTGCCTCCATGGCCGTCCTTTCCCAGGCTTCCACTAAGGCATCTGCCGAGCTGTGAGCTGAGGAGGCAGGTGGGGACCCCAGTGCTACCTGGAACCTCTCAGGGTCCATTAAGCGCCTGGGGCGGAACCATCTGGTTGGCTGAACAACCCCACGGTGGGGAGTGGCAAAACAGAAGACCAGCCGTAGGAGATGATGATCGGTCCATGACAGGGGCATAACAATTGGGGAGCCCCCACCAAGATCATCTAACCACCGACCAGATAAGAAAACCAAGTCAAGGGTGTGGCCTCCCTCATGAGTCGGTCCATGAATTACTTGCGTCAGGTCCATGGCCGTCATGGAAGCCATGAACTCCCGAGTTAACTCAGATGCTCCTCCCAGGGATGGTAGATTGAAGTCTCCCAAAACCATAAGTTTGGGAAACTCAATCACCAGCCCTGAGAGGATATCGAGAAGCTCAGGCAGGGCTGCTGCTGCGCGACTAGGCAAAAGGTACACCAGCAGCAAGCCCAACTGCGCCCTAGGACCAAACCTCAATAAGAGAGATTCACACCCGACTATCTGAGGAACGGTGGCCTCCTGCGGACATAAGGTCTCCCTCATAACCACGGCCACTCCCCCACCCCTACCCTGAGTCCGAGGCCGGTGTAGCACCCGGAAGCCTGGTGGGCAAAGATCAACCAGGGGGATACCGCCCTCTGGGCCCAACCAGGTTTCCGTGATGCAGGCCAGGTCCGCATGCTCACCCTCGACCAGATCCCGGACGAGAGGAGCCTTGTTAGCAACGGACCTGGCATTCAGGTACACCAGCCGGAGCTCAGGTGGCTGCACATCCCCGCTCCCAGAACCTCGGGTCGAAGACAGAGGGTCGGAGCGCCTCACCGCTTGTAAATAGCGGAGAAGCCCTCCCGGAGGTCGGTACAGCCCTCTGATCTTACACCTGCTGCCATTCCCTATCGTCGTGGGAATTGGCAATCCCACGACCCGCTCCGGAGCTCCGGAGATGGCCGACCCCGGCTCCCTCTCTACGCGATCTATCCTGGGCCTGGCCTGAACAACAGTTGGTGGATTACCCCCCATCTCCAATCAACCACAACCCTCCCCCCTCCCTAACCCTACAAAAAATTTGGCTAAAAAAGTAATCAGGGGCCTCTTATTAAATTTATATCTTAGGCCCCTGTTCCTGCCCGGCCATCTCTCAGGGTCCCAACAATCGGGCCCGTCATCAAGTGGCAGAGTAGAAGGTAAGGCGGGTCGCACCCAGGATGGGGGGGCACCCCTGAGGGCGAACAAAACCGTGCTGGAGTACCTCAGGACCATGATAATAATTGGGTAATACAGCAAAAACAGACCCAGATCAAAATAAATAAGATGGGAGGATCTTAAAATGGAAGGAGAATATCCAGACTGCAGACCCAGCTCCGCTGCCACTAGAGCTGGGTAACCCCGGGACAATCCCCGTTCTCTCACAACGGTCAGGACCGGGGAGCAGCCTGAGATATACAGCCGGGGAAAGAGATACCGCCTAGAGCTCTCACCTCTAAGACGGTAACAGGTGGAAACTCTTAACTCTTAACCACTCTCTCACAGTGGTTATACACCCGGCACCTTCCAAAACCCAAGGGGAAAGGAAAAAAGGGAGGACAATAGGGCAAACCAGTCAGCGAGGTGGATTAGGGGTAAAAACCCATAAAGTCACAGAGTGGTAAGAGAAGCTCCGGTTTCAGGTTCCTTTTCGCGTCATGGAAGGGACCAGGTGACAATCGACCGATAGGGAGGGAGCCAGGGCCCCATAGTACTTCAGTGGGGCCCAAAAGACATGGTCCAGTCAGCTACAATAGTTCATGCCTCCAAATGTCCAGGCATAGAAGTCCACACTCCACCACCCGGCCATGGTCACCATACCAAAACGGTCGCGGCACTCCAACTCCCTCACCGCCAACCGTCCCAGACGCCAACCAGGACCATCTCCACCACTCCAACACTTAAAACGCTGACGCTGCTCCAAGCCGTAGTTCATAATAATAGTCGTAAATCAACCAGCATCCGGCTCCTCAAGCAACTGGAAAGTTCTCCCCAGAGTCGCCAAGCTCCGTCGAGTTATTCCGGGCTCCGCAAGACTCCACCAGGCTCCCGTAACAGCATAGCAGCAGCCACAGTCAGCAGGTTGGCGGGGCGTGGGGTGCGGGTCTCCCAAGATCTTCCAAGACCTCCACCAAACTTCTCCAGGCTTCACTGGGTTCCCGCAGCTCCGACAACCAGCCGGTCGGTGCTGTACAAAACAGGGCTCTACCGAGTTCTTCCGAGTTCTTCCAGAGCCTCCGGAGGACTCCATTAGGCTTCGCTGAGCTCCGGCGGCCCAACAATCAGCTGAGCTCCCGCGGCCCGACAATCAGCTGGCCGGCGCCGCAGAGCACAGCATGGGGCTCAGCTAGTTCTTCCGGGCCTGCACGGCTCTTCCGAACTCCTCCGAAACTCCGGACTTAGAGAGCCGACGACAAACAGCACAGCCGCTCCCTCTGGCTTCGTTGAGCTCCCGCGGCCCCGACAATCAGCTATGAGTGATTTTTCCTAAGAACTGTGAGATATGCCCTGGGCCAACTCCACAGGGACAGATCAGATACAGGAAACTCATGTTTATTGGGCTTCCCTGACCCAGGAGAATATGAATATGTCTTTTTTTTTTAATTTGAGCTCTATCTCCAATTTTCACTTTTCATCATATATGGGATTTTTCCTAACAAAAGCGAATTATACCCCGGGCCATGTCCAAAGGGACAGATCAGATCCTAAATATTCATGTTTTTTTGCTCTTCCCTGACCCAGGGGAATATGAATATGTGTTTGTTTTTCGAATTTGAGCTCTATCTCCTATGTGCACTTTTCAAGCTATAATGGATTTTTCCTAACAAATGCGAGATATGAGTTGGGCCAACTCCAAAGGGAGAGACCAGATCCAGGAAACTCTTTTTTTGCAGGGTTTCCCTGACCCGGGGGAACATAAATATGTGATTGTTATACAAATTTGAGCTCTATCTGCAATTTGCACTTTTCATGGTATATGGGATTTTTCCAAACATATGCGAGTTATGCCGAGGGCCAACTCCACAGGGACAGATCAGATCCCAAAAACTCATGTTTTTTTGTGTTTCCCTAACCCGGGAGAACATGAATTTGTCTTTGTTTTTCAAATTTGATCTCTGTCTCCTATTTTTATGGTATAATGGATTTTTCCTAACAAATGCGAGGAATGAGTTGGGCCAACTCCAAAGGGAGAGACCAGATCCAGAAAACTCTTTTTTTGGAGGGTTTCCCTGACCTGGGGGAACATAAATAAGTGTTTCTTCTTCAAATTTGAGCTCTATCTGTAATTTGCACTTTTCATGGTATATGGGATTTTTCCACAGGGACAGACCAGATCCAGAAAACTCTTTTTGGAGGGCTTCCCAGACCCGGGGGAACATAAATATGTGTTTGTTCTTCAAATTTGAGTATGTCTTTCTTTTTCGAATTTGAGCTCTATCTGCAATTTGCACTATTGATGGTATACGTGATTTTTCCTAAGAAATGTGAGATATGCCCGGGGCCAACTCCACAGGGACATATCCGAACCATAAAACTCATGTTTTTTGGGCTTCCCTGAACCGGGGAATGTGAATATGTCTTTCTTTTTCGAATTTGAGCTCTATCTGCAATTTGCACTATTGATGGTATAAGTGATTTTTCCTAAGAAATGTGAGATATGCCCTGGGCCAACTGCACAGGGACACATCAGATCCCAAAAACTCATGTTTTTTTGGGTTTCCCTGACTTGGAGGAACATGAATATGTCTTTGTTTTTCGAATTTGACCTCTATCTGCAATTTGCAATATTGATGGTATAAGGGATTTTTCCTAACAAATGCACTATATGCCCCGGGCCAACTCCACAGGGACACATGAGATCCCGAAAACTCATGTTTTTTTGGTTTTCCCTGACTTGGGGGAATATGAATTTGTCTTTCTTTTTCGAATTTGAGCTCTATCTGCAATTTGCACTATTGATGGTATAGGTGATTTTTCCTAAGAAATGTGAGATATGCCCTGGGCCAACTCCACAGGGACAGATCAGATCAAGGAAACTAACGTTTTTTTCAGTTTCCCTGACCTTGGGGAACATGAATATGTCTTTGTTTTTCGAATTGGAGCTTTATCTGCAATTTTCACTTTTCGTGGTAAATGGGATTTTTCCTAAAAAATGCGAGATATTCATGTTCCTCCAAGTCAGGGAAACCCAAAAAAACATGAGTTTTTGGGATCTGATCTGTCCCTGTGGAGTTGGCCCAGAGCATATCTCGCATATGTTAGGAAAAATCCCATATACCATGAAAAGTGGAAATTGGAGATAGAGCTCAAATTCGAAAAACAAAGGCATATTCATGTTCCTCTGGGTTAGGGAAACCAAAAAAAAACATGAGTTTCCTGCATCAGATCTTTCCCTGTGGAGTTGGCCCAGGGCATATCTCGCATTTGTTAGGAAAAATCACTTATACCATCAATAGTGCAAATTGCAGATAGAGGTCAAATTCGAAAAACAAAGACATATTCATGTTCCCCCGGGTCACGGAAACCCAAAAAAACATGAGTTTTTGGGACCTGATCTTTCCCTTTGGAGTTGGCCCAGGGCATAACTTGCATATGTTAGGAAAAATCCCATATACCATGAAAAGTGCAAATTACAGATAGAGCTCAAATTTGAAGAAGAAACACATATTTATGTTCCCCCAGGTCAGGGAAACGCTCTGGTCTTTCCCTTTAGAGTTGGCCCAACTGATATCTCCCATTTGTTAGGAAAAATCCGTTATACCATCAATCGTGCAAATTGCAGATAGAGCTCAAATTAGAAAAACAAAGACATATTCATATTCCCACGGTTCAGGGAAGCCCAAAAAAACATGAATTTTCCAGATCTCATCTGTCCTTGTGGAGTTGGCCTACGACATATCTCGCATTTGTTAAGAAAAATACCGTATACCATCAATAGTGCAAATTGCAGATAGAGCTCAAAGGGACAGATCAGATCGTAAATATTCATGTTTTTTTGGGTTTCCCTGACCCGGGAGAACGTGAATATGTCTTTCTTTTTCGAATTTGACCTCTATCCCCAATTTGCACGATTCATGGTATAAGGGATTTTTCCTAAGAAATGCGAGATATGTCCTGGGCCAACTGCACAGGGACACATCAGATCACAAAAAACCATATTTTTTTGGGTTTCCCTGACTTGGAGGAACATGAATATGTATTTGTTTTTCGAATTTGACCTCTATCCCCAATTTGCACGATTCATGGTATAAGGGATTTTTCCTAAGAAATGTGAGATATGCCCTGGGCCAACTCCACAGGGAAAGATCTGATGCAGGAAACTCATGTTTTTCTGGTTTCCCTAACCCAGGGGAAAATGAATATGTCTTTGTTTTTCGAATTTGAGCTCTATCTCCAATTTCCACTTTTCATGGTATATGGGATTTTTCCTAACATATGCGAGATATGCTCTGGGCCAACTCCACAGGGACATATCCGAACCAGAAAACTCATGTTTTTTGGGGCTTCCCTGAACCGGGGAACGTGAATATGTCTTTCTTTTTCGAATTTGAGCTCTATCTCCAGTTTCCACTTTTCATGGATTTTTCCCAACAAATGTGAGTTATGCCCTGTGCCAACTCCACAGGGAAAGATCAGATCCAGGAAACTCATGTTTTTTGGGCTTCCCTGACCCAGGGGAATATGAATATGTCTTTTTTTTTAATTTGAGCTCTATCTCCAATTTTCACTTTTCATCATATATGGGATTTTTCCTAACAAAAGCGAGTTATACCCCGGGCCATGTCCAAAGGGACAGATCAGATCCTAAATATTCATGTTTTTTGGGCTTCCCTGACCCAGGGGAATATGAATATGTGTTTGTTTTTCGAATTTGAGCTCTATCTCCTATGTGCACTTTTCAAGGTATAATGGATTTTTCCTAACAAATGCGAGATATGAGTTGGGACAACTCCAAAGGGAGAGACCAGATCCAGAAAACTCTATTTTGGAGGGTTTCCGTGACCTGCGGGAACATAAATATGTGTTTCTTCTTCAAATTTGAGCTCTATCTGTAATTTGCACTTTTCATGATATATGGGATTTTTCCTAACATGTGCAAGTTATGCCCTTTGCCAACTCCAAAGAGACAGATCAGATCCCAAAAACCACGGGAGCATGAATACGTCTTTGTTTTTCGAATTTGACCTCTATCTGCAATTTGCAATATTGATGGTATAAGGGATTTTTCCTAAGAAATGTGAGATATGCCCTGGGCCAACTCCACCGGGAAAGATCTGAAGCAGGAAACTCATGTTTTTCTGGTTTCCCTAACCCAGGGGAATATGAATATGTCTTTGTTTTTCGAATTTGAGCTCTATCTCCAATTTCCACTTTTCATGGTATATGGGATTTTTCCTAACATATGCGAGATATGCTCTGGGCCAACTCCACAGGGACATATCCGAACCAGAAAACTCATGTTTTTTGGGGCTTCCCTGAACCGGGGAACGTGAATATGTCTTTCTTTTTCGAATTTGAGCTCTATCTCCAATTTCCACTTTTCATGGATTTTTCCCAACAAATGTGAGTTATGCCCTGGGCCAACTCCACAGGGACATATCCGAACCAGAAAACTCATGTTTTTTGGGGCTTCCCTGAACCGGGGAACGTGAATATGTCTTTTTTTTTAATTTGAGCTCTATCTCCAATTTTCACTTTTTCACCAGATCCAGAAAACTCTATTTTGGAGGGTTTCCGTGACCTGCGGGAACATAAATATGTGTTTCTTCTTCAAATTTGAGCTCTATCTGTAATTTGCACTTTTCATGGTATATGGGATTTTTCCAAACAAATGCGAGTTATGCCGAGGGCCAACTCCACAGGGACAGATCAGATCCCAAAAACTCATGTTTTTTTGGGTTTCCCTAAACCGGGGGAACATGAATTTGTCTTTGTTTTTCGAATTTGATCTCTGTCTCCTATTTTTATGGTATAATGGATTTTTCCTAACAAATGCGAGGTATCCGTTGGGCCAACTCCAAAGGAACAGACCAGATCCAGAAAACTCTTTTTTTGGAGGGTTTCCCTGACCTGGGGGAACATAAATGAAGAGCCTTGGTGGAGCAGTGGGCTGATGCCTCCTTAAGTAACACCAGCTGCCTGCAATTAGTGCAGGTTCGCATCCCACCAGGCTCAAGGTTGACTCAGCCTTCCATCCTTCCGAGGTAGGTAAAATGAGGACCCAGATTGTTGGGGGCAATAAGCTGACTTTGTAATAATGCCGCTTGGGGTTTGTGTGAAAGCCCTAACAAGCAGGCATATACATAGAATGAAGGCTACTGCTAAGCTTGTAAGCCTTAGTCTTCGGAGAAGGGCGGGATATAAATGGAATTAAAATAAAAAATAAATAAATAAAAATAAATATGTGTTTCTTCTTCAAATTTGAGCTCTATCTGTAATTTGCACTTTTCATGGTATATGGGATTTTTCCTAACATGTGCAAGTTATGCCCTTTGCCAACTCGAAAGAGACAGATCATATCCCAAAAACTCACATTTTTTCGGTTTCCCCGACCCAGGGGAGCATGAACACATCTTTGTTTTTCAAATTTGACCTCTATCTGCAATTTGCAATATTGATGGTATAAGGGATTTTTCCTAAGAAATGTGAGATATGCCCTGGGCCAACTCCACAGGGACAGATCAGATCAAGGAAACTAATGTTTTTTTTGGTTTTCCCTGACTTGGGGGAATATGAATATGTCTTTCTTTTTCGAATTTGAGCTCTATCAGCAATTTGCACTATTGATGGAATAAGTGATTTTTCCTAACAAATGCGAGATATGCCCTGGGCCAAGTCCAAAAAGACAGATCAGATCCCAAAAACTCAACTTTTTTGGGCTTCCCTGACCTAGGGGAACATGAATATGTGCTTGTTTTTCGAATTTGAGCTCTAATTGCAATTTGCACTTTGCATGGTATATGGGATTTTTCCTAAGAAATGCAAGATATGCCATGCGCCAACTGCACAGGGAAAGATCAGGTCCCGAACATGAATATGTCTTTCTTTTTTGAATTTGAGCTCTATCTCCAATTTGTACGACTGATGGTATAAAGGATTTTTCCTAACAAATGCGAGATATCTCTTGGGCCAACTGCACAGGGACAGATAAGATCCAGAAAACTCATGTATTTTTGGGTTTCCCTGAGCCGACGGAACATGAATATGTCTCTCTTTTTTGAATTTGAGCTCTATCTCCAATTTTCACTTCTCATGGTATAAAGGATTTTTCTTGACAAATTCGAGATATGCCGTGGCCAAACTCCAAAGGGACAGATCAGATTCCGATAACTCATGTTTTTGTGGGCTTCCCTGACCCGGGAGAACATGAATATGTCTTTGTTTTTCGAATTTGACCTCTATCTGCAATTTTCAATATTGATGGTATAATGGATTTTTCCTAACAAATGCGAGATATAACCTGGGCCAAGTCGAAAGGGACAGATCAGATCCTAAATATTCATGTTTTTTTGGGCTTCCCTGAAGTAGGGGAATATGAATATGAGTTTGTTTTTCGAATTTTGAATTTGAACTAACTAACTATGTTCACTTTTCATGGTATAATGGATTTTTCCTAACAAATGCGAGATATGCCCTGGGCCAACTCCACAGGGAAAGATCTGATGCAGGAAACTCATGTTTTTCTGGTTTCCCTAACCCAGGGGAAAATGAATATGTCTTTGTTTTTCGAATTTGAGCTCTATCTCCAATTTCCACTTTTCATGGTATATGGGATTTTTCCTAACATATGCGAGATATGCTCTGGGCCAACTCCACAGGGACATATCCGAACCAGAAAACTCATGTATTTTTGGGCTTCCCTGAACCGGGGAACATGAATATGTCTTTCTTTTTCGAATTTGAGCTCTATCTCCAATTTCCACTTTTCACGGATTTTTCCCAACAAATGTGAGTTATGCCCTGTGCCAACTCCACAGGGACAGATCAGATCCAGGAAACTCATGTTTTTTGGGCTTCCCTGACCCAGGGGAATATGAATATGTCTTTTTTTTTAATTTGAGCTCTATCTCCAATTTTCACTTTTCATCATATATGGGATTTTTCCTAACAAAAGCGAGTTATACCCCGGGCCATGTCCAAAGGGACAGATCAGATCCTAAATATTCATGTTTTTTTGCTCTTCCCTGACCCAGGGGAATATGAATATGTGTTTGTTTTTCGAATTTGAGCTCTATCTCCTACGTGCACTTTTCAAGCCATAATGGATTTTTCCTAACAAATGCGAGATATGCCCTGGGCCAACTCCACAGGGAAAGATCTGATGCAGGAAACTCATGTTTTTCTGGTTTCCCTAACCCAGGGGAAAATGAATATGTCTTTGTTTTTCGAATTTGAGCTCTATCTCCAATTTCCACTTTTCATGGTATATGGGATTTTTCCTAACATATGCGAGATATGCTCTGGGCCAACTCCACAGGGACATATCCGAACCAGAAAACTCATGTTTTTTTGGGCTTCCCTGAACTGGGGAACATGAATATGTCTTTCTTTTTCGAATTTGAGCTCTATCTCCAATTTCCACTTTTCATGGATTTTTACCAACAAATGTGAGTTATGCCCTGTGCCAACTGCACAGGGACAGATAAGATCCAGAAAACTCATGTATTTTTGGGTTTCCCTAACCCGGGGGAACATGGATCTCTCATTGTTTTTCGAATTTTAGCTCTATCTGCAATTTGCACTTTTCATGGTATAAGGGATTTTTCCTAACAAATGCGAGATATGCCCTGGGCCAACTCCACAGAGACAGACCAGATCCAGAAACCACTTTTTCGAGGGCTTCCCAGACCCGGGGGAACATAAATATGTGTTTGTTCTTCAAATTTGAAATCAATCTGCAATTTGCACTTTTGATTGTATAAGGAATTTTTCCTAACAAATGCGAGATATGCTCTGGGCCAACTCCACAGGGACAGATCAGATGCTGGGTTTTTTGGGTTTCCCTGACCCAGGGAAATATGAATATGTCTTTCTTTTTCGAATTTGAGCTCTATCAGCAATTTGCACTTTTAATGGAATAAGTGATTTTTCCTAACAAATGCGAGATATGCCCTGGGCCAACTCCAAAAAGACAGATCAGATCCAGGAAACTCATGTTTTTTGGGCTTCCCTGACCCAGGGGAATATGAATATGTCTTTTTTTTTAATTTGAGCTCTATCTCCAATTTTCACTTTTCATCATATATGGGATTTTTCCTAACAAAAGCGAGTTATACCCCGGGCCATGTCCAAAGGGACAGATCAGATCCTAAATATTCATGTTTTTTTGCTCTTCCCTGACCCAGGGGAATATGAATATGTGTTTGTTTTTCGAATTTGAGCTCTATCTCCTATGTGCACTTTTCAAGCCATAATGGATTTTTCCTAACAAATGCGAGATATGAGTTGGGCCAACTCCAAAGGGAGAGACCAGATCCAGGAAACTCTTTTTTGCAGGGTTTCCCTGACCCGGGGGAACATAAATATGTGATTGTTATACAAATTTGAGCTCTATCTATAATTTGCACTTTTCATGGTATATGGGATTTTTCCTAACATGTGCAAGTTATGCCCTTTGCCAACTCCAAAGAATGAGATCATATCCCAAAAACTCACATTTTTTTCGGTTTCCCCGACCCAGGGGAGCATGAATACATCTTTGTTTTTCAAATTTGACCTCTATCTGCAATTTGCAATATTGATGGTACAAGGGATTTGAGCTCTATCTGCAATTTCCACTTTTCATGGATTTTTCCTAACAAATGTGAGTTACACCCTGTGCCAACTCCACAGGGACAGATCAGATCCCAGAAACTCACGTTTTTTTTGGTTTCCCTGAATGAATATGTCTTTGTTTTTCAAATTTGACCTCTATCTGCAATTTGCAATATTGATGGTACAAGGGATTTTTCCTAACAAATGCGAGATATGCTCTAGGCCAACTCCACAAGGATAGATCAGATGCCGAAAACTCATGTTTTTTGGGTTTCCCTGACCCAGCGGAATATGAATATGTCTTTCTTTTTCGAATTTGAGCTCTATCTGCAATTTGCACTATTGATGGTATAAGTGATTTTTCCTAAGAAATGTGAGATATGCCCTTGGCCAACTCCACAGGGACAGATCAGATCCAGGAAACTCATGTTTTTTGGGCTTCCCTGACCCAGGGGAATATGAATATGACTTTTTTTTTTAATTTGAGCTCTATCTCCAATTTTCACTTTTCATCATATATGGGATTTTTCCTAACAAAAGCGAGTTATACCCCGGGCCATCTCCAAAGGGACAGATCAGATCCTAAATATTCATGTTTTTTTGCTCTTCCCTGACCCAGGGGAATATGAATATGTGTTTGTTTTTCGAATTTGAGCTCTATCTCCTATGTGCACTTTTCAAGCTATAATGGATATTTCCTAACAAATGCGAGATATGAGTTGGGCCAACTCCAAAGGGAGAGATCAGATCCAGGAAACTCATGTATTTTTGGGTTTCCCTAACGCGGGGGAACATGAATATGTCTTTGTTTTTCAAATTTTAGCTCTATTTGCAATTTGCACTTTTCATGGTATAAGGGATTTTTCCTAAGAAATGCGAGATATGCCCTGGGCCAACTCCACAGGGACAGACCAGATCCAGAAAACTCTTTTTGGAGGGCTTCCCAGACCCGGGGGAACATAAATATGTGTTTGTTCTTCAAATTTGAGTTCAATCTGCAATTTGCACTTTTCATTGTATAAATAATTTTTCCTAACAAATACGAGATATGCTCTGGGACAACTCCACAGGGACAGATCAGATGCTGAAAATTCATGTTTTTTGGGTTTTCCTGACCCAGGGGAATATGAATATGTCTTTCTTTTTCGAATTTGAGCTCTATCTGCAATTTGCACTATTGATGGTATAGGTGATTTTTCCTAAGAAATGTGAGATATGCCCTGGGCCAACTCCACAGGGACAGATCAGATCAAGGAAACTAACGTTTTTTTCGGTTTCCCTGACCTTGGGGAACATGAATATGTCTTTGTTTTTCGAATTGGAGCTTTATCTGCAATTTTCACTTTTCGTGGTAAATGGGATTTTTCCTAAAAAATGCGAGATATTCATGTTCCTCCAAGTCAGGGAAACCCAAAAAAACATGAGTTTTTGGGATCTGATCTGTCCCTGTGGAGTTGGCCCAGAGCATATCTCGCATATGTTAGGAAAAATCCCATATACCATGAAAAGTGGAAATTGGAGATAGAGCTCAAATTCGAAAAACAAAGGCATATTCATGTTCCTCTGGGTTAGGGAAACCAAAAAAACCATGAGTTTCCTGCATCAGATCTTTCCCTGTGGAGTTGGCCCAGGGCATATCTCACATTTCTTAGGAAAAATCACTTATACCATCAATAGTGCAAATTGCAGATAGAGGTCAAATTCGAAAAACAAAGACATATTCATGTTCCCCCGGGTCACGGAAACCCAAAAAAACATGAGTTTTTGGGACCTGATCTTTCCCTTTGGAGTTGGCCCAGGGCATAACTTGCATATGTTAGGAAAAATCCCATATACCATGAAAAGTGCAAATTACAGATAGAGCTCAAATTTGAAGAAGAAACACATATTTATGTTTCCCCAGGTCAGGGAAACGCTCTGGTCTTTCCCTTTAGAGTTGGCCCAACTGATATCTCGCATTTGTTAGGAAAAATCCATTATACCATCAATCGTGCAAATTGCAGATAGAGCTCAAATTAGAAAAACAAAGACATATTCATATTCCCACGGTTCAGGGAAGCCCAAAAAAACATGAATTTTCCAGATCTCATCTGTCCTTGTGGAGTTGGCCTACGACATATCTCGCATTTGTTAAGAAAAATACCTTATACCATCAATAGTGCAAATTGCAGATAGAGCTCAAAGGGACAGATCAGATCGTAAATATTCATGTTTTTTTGGGTTTCCCTGACCCGGGAGAACGTGAATATGTCTTTCTTTTTCGAATTTGACCTCTATCCCCAATTTGCACGATTCATGGTATAAGGGATTTTTCCTAAGAAATGTGAGATATGCCCTGGGCCAACTCCACAGGGAAAGATCTGATGCAGGAAACTCATGTTTTTCTGGTTTCACTAACCCAGGGGAAAATGAATATGTCTTTGTTTTTCGAATTTGAGCTCTATCTCCAATTTCCACTTTTCATGGTATATGGGATTTTTCCTAACATATGCGAGATATGCTCTGGGCCAACTCCACAGGGACATATCCGAACCAGAAAACTCATGTTTTTTGGGGCTTCCCTGAACCGGGGAACGTGAATATGTCTTTCTTTTTCGAATTTGAGCTCTATCTCCAGTTTCCACTTTTCATGGATTTTTCCCAACAAATGTGAGTTATGCCCTGTGCCAACTCCACAGGGACAGATCAGATCCAGGAAACTCATGTTTTTTGGGCTTCCCTGACCCAGGGGAATATGAATATGTCTTTTTTTTTAATTTGAGCTCTATCTCCAATTTTCACTTTTCATCATATATGGGATTTTTCCTAACAAAAGCGAGTTATACCCCGGGCCATGTCCAAAGGGACAGATCAGATCCTAAATATTCATGTTTTTTGGGCTTCCCTGACCCAGGGGAATATGAATATGTGTTTGTTTTTCGAATTTGAGCTCTATCTCCTATGTGCACTTTTCAAGGTATAATGGATTTTTCCTAACAAATGCGAGATATGAGTTGGGACAACTCCAAAGGGAGAGACCAGATCCAGAAAACTCTATTTTGGAGGGTTTCCGTGACCTGCGGGAACATAAATATGTGTTTCTTCTTCAAATTTGAGCTCTATCTGTAATTTGCACTTTTCATGATATATGGGATTTTTCCTAACATGTGCAAGTTATGCCCTTTGCCAACTCCAAAGAGACAGATCAGATCCCAAAAACCACGGGAGCATGAATACGTCTTTGTTTTTCGAATTTGACCTCTATCTGCAATTTGCAATATTGATGGTATAAGGGATTTTTCCTAAGAAATGTGAGATATGCCCTGGGCCAACTCCACAGGGAAAGATCTGAAGCAGGAAACTCATGTTTTTCTGGTTTCCCTAACCCAGGGGAATATGAATATGTCTTTGTTTTTCGAATTTGAGCTCTATCTCCAATTTCCACTTTTCATGGTATATGGGATTTTTCCTAACATATGCGAGATATGCTCTGGGCCAACTCCACAGGGACATATCCGAACCAGAAAACTCATGTTTTTTAGGGCTTCCCTGAACCGGGGAACGTGAATATGTCTTTCTTTTTCAAATTTGAGCTCTATCTCCAATTTCCACTTTTCATGGATTTTTCCCAACAAATGTGAGTTATGCCCTGTGCCAACTCCACAGGGACAGATCAGATCCAGGAAACTCATGTTTTTTGGGCTTCCCTGACCCAGGGGAATATGAATATGTCTTTTTTTTTAATTTGAGCTCTATCTCCAATTTTCACTTTTTCACCAGATCCAGAAAACTCTATTTTGGAGGGTTTCCGTGACCTGCGGGAACATAAATATGTGTTTCTTCTTCAAATTTGAGCTCTATCTGTAATTTGCACTTTTCATGGTATATGGGATTTTTCCAAACAAATGCGAGTTATGCCGAGGGCCAACTCCACAGGGACAGATCAGATCCCAAAAACTCATGTATTTTTGGGTTTCCCTGAGCCGACGGAACATGAATATGTCTCTCTTTTTTGAATTTGAGCTCTATCTCCAATTTTCACTTCTCATGGTATAAAGGATTTTTCTTGACAAATTCGAGATATGCCGTGGCCAAACTCCAAAGGGACAGATCAGATTCCGATAACTCATGTTTTTGTGGGCTTCCCTGACCCGGGAGAACATGAATATGTCTTTGTTTTTCGAATTTGACCTCTATCTGCAATTTTCAATATTGATGGTATAATGGATTTTTCCTAACAAATGCGAGTTATAACCTGGGCCAAGTCGAAAGGGACAGATCAGATCCTAAATATTCATGTTTTTTTGGGCTTCCCTGAAGTAGGGGAATATGAATATGTGTTTGTTTTTCGAATTTTGAATTTGAACTAACTAACTATGTTCACTTTTCATGGTATAATGGATTTTTCCTAACAAATGCGAGATATGCCCTGGGCCAACTCCACAGGGAAAGATCTGATGCAGGAAACTCATGTTTTTCTGGTTTCCCTAACCCAGGGGAAAATGAATATGTCTTTGTTTTTCGAATTTGAGCTCTATCTCCAATTTCCACTTTTCATGGTATATGGGATTTTTCCTAACATATGCGAGATATGCTCTGGGCCAACTCCACAGGGACATATCCGAACCAGAAAACTCATGTTTTTTTGGGCTTCCCTGAACCGGGGAACGTGAATATGTCTTTCTTTTTCGAATTTGAGCTCTATCTCCAATTTCCACTTTTCATGGATTTTTCCCAACAAATGTGAGTTATGCCCTGTGCCAACTCCACAGGGACAGATCAGATCCAGGAAACTCATGTTTTTTGGGCTTCCCTGACCCAGGGGAATATGAATATATCTTTTTTTTTAATTTGAGCTCTATCTCAAATTTTCACTTTTCATCATATATGGGATTTTTCCTAACAAAAGCGAGTTATACCCCGGGCCATGTCCAAAGGGACAGATCAGATCCTAAATATTCATGTTTTTTTGCTCTTCCCTGACCCAGGGGAATATGAATATGTGTTTGTTTTTCGAATTTGAGCTCTATCTCCTATGTGCACTTTTCAAGCCATAATGGATTTTTCCTAATAAATGCGAGATATGCCCTGGGCCAACTCCACAGGGAAAGATCTGATGCAGGAAACTCATGTTTTTCTGGTTTCCCTAACCCAGGGGAAAATGAATATGTCTTTGTTTTTCGAATTTGAGCTCTATCTCCAATTTCCACTTTTCATGGTATATGGGATTTTTCCTAACATATGCGAGATATGCTCTGGGCCAACTCCACAGGGATAGATCAGATGCTGGGTTTTTTGGGTTTCCCTGACCCAGGGAAATATGAATATGTCTTTCTTTTTCGAATTTGAGCTCTATCAGCAATTTGCACTATTGATGGAATAAGTGATTTTTCCTAACAAATGCGAGATATGCCCTGGGCCAACTCCAAAAAGACAGATCAGATCCAGGAAACTCATGTTTTTTGGGCTTCCCTGACCCAGGGGAATATGAATACATCTTTGTTTTTCAAATTTGACCTCTATCAGCAATTTGCACTATTGATGGAATAAGTGATTTTTCCTAACATATGCGAGATATGCCCTGGGCCAACTCCAAAAAGACAGATCAGATGCAGGAATCTCATGTTTTTTGGGCTTCCCTGACCCAGGGGAATATGAATATGTCTTTTTTTTTTAATTTGAGCTCTATCTCCAATTTTCACTTTTCATCATATATGGGATTTTTCCTAACAAAAGCGAGTTATACCCCGGGCCATGTCCAAAGGGACAGATCAGATCCTAAATATTCATGTTTTTTTGCTCTTCCCTGACCCAGGGGAATATGAATATGTGTTTGTTTTTCGAATTTGAGCTCTTCTCCTATGTGCACTTTTCAAGCCATAATGGATATTTCCTAACAAATGCGAGATATGAGTTGGGCCAACTCCAAAGGGAGAGACCAGATCCAGGAAACTCTTTTTTTGCAGGTTTCCCTGACCCGGGGGAACATAAATATGTGATTGTTATACAAATTTGAGCTCTATCTGTAATTTGCACTTTTCATGGTATATGGGATTTTTCCTAACATGTGCAAGTTATGCCCTTTGCCAACTCCAAGAGAGAGATCATATCCCAAAAACTCACATTTTTTTCGGTTTCCCCGACCCAGGGGAGCATGAATACATCTTTGTTTTTCAAATTTGACCTCTATCTGCAATTTGCAATATTGATGGTACAAGGGATTTGAGCTCTATCTGCAATTTCCACTTTTCATGGATTTTTCCTAACAAATGTGAGTTACACCCTGTGCCAACTCCACAGGGACAGATCAGATCCCAGAAACTCACATTTTTTTTGGTTTCCCTGAATGAATATGTCTTTGTTTTTCAAATTTGACCTCTATCTGCAATTTGCAATATTGATGGTACAAGGGATTTTTCCTAACAAATGCTCTAGGCCAACTCCACAAGGATAGATCAGATGCCGAAAACTCATGTTTTTTGGGTTTCCCTGACCCAGCGGAATATGAATATGTCTTTCTTTTTCGAATTTGAGCTCTATCTGCAATTTGCACTATTGATGGTATAAGTGATTTTTCCTAAGAAATGTGAGATATGCCCTTGGCCAACTCCACAGGGAAAGATCAGATACAGGAAACTCATGTTTTTTGGGCTTCCCTGACCCAGGGGAATATGAATATGTCTTTTTTTTTAATTTGAGCTCTATCTCCAATTTTTCACTTTTCATCATATATGGGATTTTTCCTAACAAAAGCGAGTTATACCCCGGGCCATCTCCAAAGGACAGATCAGATCCTAAATATTCATGTTTTTTTGCTCTTCCCTGACCCAGGGGAATATGAATATGTGTTTGTTTTTCGAAATTTGAGCTCTATCTCCTATGTGCACTTTTCAAGCTATAATGGATTTTTCCTAACAAATGCGAGATATGAGTTGGGCCAACTCCAAAGGGAGAGATCAGATCCAGGAAACTCATGTATTTTTGGGTTTCCCTAATGCGGGGGAACATGAATATGTCTTTGTTTTTCAAATTTTAGCTCTATTTGCAATTTGCACTTTTCATGGTATAAGGATTTTCCTAACAAATGCGAGATATGCCCTGGGCCAACTCCACAGGGACAGACCAGATCCCGAAAACAATTTTTGGAGGGCTTCCCAGACCCGGGGGAAACATAAATATGTGTTTGTTCTTCAAATTTGAGTTCAATCTGCAATTTGCACTTTTCATTGTATAAATAATTTTTCCTAACAAATACGAGATATGCTCTCGGACAACTCCACAGGACAGATCAGATGCTGAAAAATTCATGTTTTTTGGGTTTTCCTGACCCAGGGGAATATGAATATGTCTTTCTTTTTCGAATTTGAGCTCTTCTGCAATTTGCACTATTGATGGTATACGTGATTTTTCCTAAGAAATGTGAGATAGACCTGGGCCAACTCCACAGGGACATATCCGAACCATAAAACTCATGTTTTTTGGGCTTCCCTGAACCGGGGAACGGAATATGTCTTTCTTTTTCGAATTTGAGCTCTATCTGCAATTTGCACTATTGATGGTATAAGTGATTTTTCCTAAGAAATGTGAGGTATGCCCTGGGCCAACTCCACAGGGACAGATCAGATCCAGGAAACTCATGTTTTTTGGGCTTCCCTGACCCAGGGGAAGATGATTATGTCTTTTTTTTTAATTTGAGCTATATCTCCAATTTTCACTTTTCATCATATATGGGATTTTTCCTAAGAAATGCGAGTTATGCCTTTTACCAACTCCACAGGGACATATCCGAACCAGAAAACTCATGTTTCTTTGGGCTTCCCTGAACCGGGGAACGTGAATATGTCTTTCTTTGTAGAATTTGAGATCTATCTCCAATTTTCACTTCTCATGGTATAAAGGATTTTTCTTGACAAATTCGAGATATGCCGTGGCCAAACTCCAAAGGGACAGATCAGATTCCGAAAACTCATGTTTTTGTGGGCTTCCCTGACCCGGGAGAACATGAATATGTCTTTGTTTTTCGAATTTGACCTCTATCTGCCATTTTCAATATTGATGGTATAATGGATTTTTCCTAACAAATGCGAGTTATAACCTGGGCCAAGTCGAAAGGGACAGATCAGATCCTAAATATTCATGTTTTTTTGGGCTTCCCTGACGTAGGGGAATATGAATATGTGTTTGTTTTTCGAATTTCGAATTTGAACTAACTAACTATGTTCACTTTTCATGGTATAATGGATTTTCCTAACAAATGTGAGATATGTCCTGAGCCAACTGCACAGGGACAGATAAGATCCAGAAAACTCATGGTATTTTGGGTTTCCTGAACCGACGGAACATGAATATGTCTTTGTTTTTCGAATTTTAGCTCTATTTGCAATTTGCACTTTTCATGGTATAAGGGATTTTTCCTAACAAATGCGAGATATGCCCTGGGCCAACTCCAAAAGACAGATCAGATCCAGGAAACTCATGTTTTTTGGGCTTCCCTGACCCAGGGGAATATGAATATGTCTTTTTTTTAATTTGAGCTCTATCTCCAATTTTCACTTTTCATCATATATGGGATTTTTCCTAACAAAAGCGAGTTATACCCCGGGCCATGTCCAAAGGGACAGATCAGATCCTAAATATTCATGTTTTTTTGCTCTTCCCTGACCCAGGGGAATATGAATATGTTGTTTTGTTTTTCGAATTTGAGCTCTATCTCCTATGTGCACTTTTCAAGCCATAATGGATTTCCTAACAAATGCGAGATATGCCCTGGGCCAACTCCACAGGGAAAGATCTGATGCAGGAAACTCATGTTTTTCTGGTTTCCCTAACCCAGGGGAAAATGAAATATGTCTTTGTTTTTCGAATTTGAGCTCTATCTCCAATTTCCACTTTTCATGGTATATGGGATTTTTCCTAACATATGCGAGATATGCTCTGGGCCAACTCCACAGGGACATATCCGAACCAGAAAACTCATGTTTTTTTGGGCTTCGCTGAACCGGGGAACGTGAATATGTCTTTCTTTTTCGAATTTGAGCTCTATCTCCAATTTCCACTTTTCATGGATTTTTCCCAACAAATGTGAGTTATGCCCTGTGCCAACTCCACAGGGACAGATCAGATCCAGGAAACTCACTTTTTTTTTTGTTTCCCTGAATGAATATGTCTTTCTTTTTCAAATTTGAGCTCTATCTGCAATTTGCACTATTGATGGTATAAGTGATTTTTCCTAAGAAATGTGAGATATGCCCTTGGCCAAACTCCACAGGGACAGATCAGATGCAGGAATCTCATGTTTTTTTGGGCTTCCCTGACCCAGGGGAATATGAATATGTCTTTTTTTTTTAATTTGAGCTCTATCTCCAATTTTCACTT